>NC_090925.1:1066413461-1067649086 GCF_040938575.1 Ambystoma mexicanum
GCAGCAACAAATTACAGATTGACTTTTTATTTGCCAAAAATACCCAATCATAAAAACATTTGAAGAAAAGAGAAAAAAATATATAATCAAAATTTCATGAACAGGGTACAGACACACCACAGTCATTATTTTTGTTTTATTTTTAAATGTGCAAACGCAAATAATTACACCAATTATCAGGGAATAACTGACAGTTCGTCTAAAAAACTGTCTTGTGCATTTTCTCCTGTATCAAAAGACATCAAAGTAGGGGTACTGAAAACTGCCAAGCGTGGCCTAATGGCTCTGTGTTTGCTAGTGGTCCTTTGCAGAAGGAATGTGACATAGCAGTTTGGACTGAACAGTACTTTTGGGGGTGAGACTAAGACTGAATTGCATGTGGTCCTTTCTAGTGTATCGGCGCCGCCTGTAGCTGGAATATGCTGCCTGCCAAATTCCAGACTCCCTGTGTTTATTCTGGAAGAAGCTTATCTGTTTCAATTACCTAATGTTCTTGAATATCCCATCTTCTTACTCTCCCTGTTGCATAGTAACCTTCCTGGGAGCATGGTAGCTCCCAGGATGTTGTCATGGGTCAAGTGGCAGTAGCCACGTGACCAACATAATAAAAGCAACGGGCCGCTTCCGGCTCGTCAGTCACACCATCAAGAGGCGTTGGTGTCGTTCTTTGTTTGCACCATGCTGGTGCTGCACCGTGGTAGCTGGGCCCCAGGACGAGGCCCAGCACAAGGATGGCGCCCCTGCTGGGCAACACCGTCCCAGGGTGATCCCTTTGCCATGCGACCATGGCTGGTTGAGGCGACCCCGGCCTGGGTGCCCCCAGAGCCGGGGCCGTCGTGTGCTGGGTGCCCCGGCCACGTGTGGGCTCCAGTGACCTGGAGCGCAGTGGGGTGATCCCCACTGCCTTACCCACGGCGTGAACACCACCCTGAGTAACCGTTGGGTGATCCCGACATGTGTATGGGGCTGCCAGGTGATCTGGAGCAGCCCCCCCAACAATGGCGACGAGGAGAAGGGGCCCTGCATGCCCCGAAGGTCGGAGAGGAGAGCGTGGTAGCTGAGTCGGCGGCCGCGTGAGGAAGGCAATCGGCCCCTCCACCACCATCAGGAGGGAGGAAGCCGTCCACCCTCCCCCGTGGGGAGCGAGAGTGCCCGCGGCATCAACCGCAATGCGACCCGCGGAGGGGAGGAGCGGCAAACGTCTCCAAGAAAAAAAAGAAAATGGATGCAGGCCCAACTCCAACGGGGCCCGGAAAGGTGACGCGGATGGAGCCGTTTTCCCCCATCCGTTGTGCAGGAGGTTTCATCTGCGGCGTCGGCCGCACATGTGGGGGTGTGCTTCCCCCTCTCTCACCTGGGGGAGGAATGCCCTACCAGGCGCCTCCCTCTCCAAGAAGAAATGGAGCAGCATCCACCGCAGGAGAGAGCCGAGCTGCCCCTCTCCCACCCACTGGCTGCAGCAATGGGCGCCGCAAGAAAAGAAATGAGGCGGGCCCAACACCAACTAGGCCCGCAAGGACAAGGAAGCGTTCGCTTCGAGGAGCGGGAGGAGGAGATGCCCGGCCACCCCTCCCACAACTACAAAAAAGAGGTGAGCTGCCTACCCCTCACCTGCATTCCTGCCAGCAACAGTGGCACAGCCGCAGTGGAAGCGGCAAGAGCCACGCGGCAATGTTCCCCACCCCCATGGTGTGATGAGAAGTGCTCCGGTGGGAGCTAAGAAAAAAAAAAAGAACTGGGTTGCGGCGTCCCTCCTGCCGCACAATTACAATTGGAGAAGTACGGGGCCGCCAAACAGCTGAAGCAGCCCCACCTTCCCCAACCCACGGGAGGCAGGCCCAAATTCAACTGGGCCTGTCAAGGAAAATTCAGCGGCAAGCGTGGCCTGCAGAGGCCGTGAAAATGGATCAATGAAGTGGGCCCAGGTGGTAACTACCTGGGCCCGTGTGAAAAAGAAAAATGAGTGGAAAGGGAGACTGTTGGGAAACAAAGAGGACAAAGGAAAGGGGCGTGGCCGAAACAACCCAGGCCGTGGCGGTGAAAGGGAAATTGTGTCACTGGGAACAACAGTGGGAGGCGGCCCCAAGCAACCACATGAGGGGGCACAATGAGCACACTGCCACACAGGAGGACAGCAGGTGCCCAGCCCACATTATCTGGCGCCTGCTCCTTCTACCATCATGAGGTAGTGACACCAGTATCAAGCACAGTGGGGAGACATGAAAAGGAACATGTGGGCATACAACCAGGGGGCGCTCTGAAAACAAATGGCTGAGTGCCGTGTGACCCCCTAACAGCACGTGGCCCAGGCTCAACCCGCACCCAGTGGTGGTGAATTCAGTGTTTCCACACGCAGCGGTTGCAGCTCTCTGGAGTGCTTGTGCGCCCTGTCACCCAGACACCCGGCCACCAGCGTCGCCCTGTTAGCTGCCCCGGGCAGGAAGAAAGAGCTTGTCGTTCACCACCAGCACCCTGCCATGGGCAGCACCCCCTGAGATGCACATGGACTTGGCCGATGTGGCCCCTGGGCCTCCCCAGGTGCGGCTTTGCCTGCCCCTCTTTGACTCTAGTGAACGTGAGTGAGGACACAGACTGTTTCCAGATACGAAAGTGCAGAAGATGGATGTTGTCACCAATGTCCTCGATGAAGACTCCGGGCCTGCAGAGACGGACTGGTGGAAAATGGCCCTCGTGGTGGGCAATGTAACATGGGGCCAGTACCTCTGAGAGTTATTCTGTTATGGTAGAACCACTCACCCAGGTTAATAAAGTGGTGAACAATTAGTAGAGTGGTTATAGGAGCAGTAGTGTGTAGTGGTGCAAGCTTTGTTTTGTTGTTATTAAAACATGGAGTGGTGTTGCATAGTAACCTTCCTGGGAGCATGGTAGCTCCCAGGATGTTGTCATGAGTCACGTGGCAGTAGCCACGTGACCAACATAATAAAAGCAACGGGCCGCTTCCGGCTTGTCAGTCACACAATCAAGAGGCTCTGGTGTCGTTCTTTGTTTGCACCATGCTTGTGCTGCACCGTGGTAGCTGGGCCCAAGGACGGGGCTCAGCACGAGGACGGCGCCCCTGCCGGGCTACGCCGTCCCAGGGTGATCCCTTTGCCATGTGACCATGGAGCACAGTGGGGTGATCCCCACTGCATTACCAGCGGCGTGAACGCTGCCCTGAGTAACCGTTGGGTGATCCCGACATGTGTATGGAGCTGCCCGGTGATCCGGAGCAGCCTCCCCAACACTCCCCATGTTTCCTTTCAACATCTGTGCCTATATGCAGCTTCTTCCTGGTTCCTCTTGGATTTGCGCACTGCAAATTTCTATATAAAATCAAATGAAATCGTCTCTAATATATCACAGGATCAAAAACAGTTTATGTGTGGAGTGTATGGGGGGTGAGGCGCTGCGCCCAGTGTAATATCAGTGGTCAGCATTAATTCAAAACCTTCCACCTTCAGTTTTGCTAATGCATATGCTTATCACCACAGTGTCTGCAAAAAGACGCTCATACTTCTCAACTGGGCCTCAAAGTTTCATTCACTCCTATGGACTTCCTACCATAATGTGGGTGCTGCAAAGCCTCTTCCATGCAGACTGCTAAGTGACAGGGTAGCTAGAAAATGCCACTCACTGGATTCCAGTGTCCCCATGCATCAATGCACTCATATGGAAATGCATATCATCTATAAACCAAATTTACAAACTTCAATCACTCCACCACTGACACTGTGGCACAGGGACACCTGGTTCACCTGTGTACCTTCGTTCACCTCCCTCCATTCAAACTACCTACACCACACCGGGTGGGAGCAGGGGACACGTCAAATAACTCTGCATTTTAGGAAATCCTGCCACAGAGGATGCACAGGCACTAGGGTAGTGTAGGGTGTGAAGAATCATGAGATTCAGTCACTTCTCCCCATGAAGGTTCTTCATTGTGAGGCGAGCCTCCTGTGAAATATTCCCCCTAGGGGTGACAGAAAGTGGGACCTCACAGGGATAAACCTCCCTCTTGGGGACAAGAACTCCTTCTCCACCCACAGAGGAACTCCCTAAACCCCTTTCTCTGGGACCAAGAATAACCTCAGGGCTTCAGAAATCCCTCTCTGACCAAGCCACTGTTTCTTAGTGTACCATAAGACCGAAGACTCAACCTGAAGAAATATTGTAGATCTTCCAAGAAGAATAAGAAGACTGAGCGAGTAATACTGATTGCTTAGTGGTGGAAAATCTGTAATACTGGGATGAGGGAAAATTTGCGAATAATGAAGAGTACCAAACTGAGGGAGAAAAAGAACTATAATCCTCTGCTAGGGAAGACCCAACAATGTGTCATAAGACGGGAAGAAGGACTGTTATTGAAGTGAAGTGAAACCCAGGAGTTTCAAATCAGCAGTGCCATGGAAAGGAACAGAAAACCGAAGAGAACAGGGGAAGAAAACGCCAAGAGAGAGAGAGCCAGTCGCGAGTGGTGTTGTGACCCATGATAGGTGGACTGTCCAGTCTAGCAGCAACGCTAAAACCACTGCAATGCTGGCCCTGCGGAGCCGCTGACAAGAAGCTGAATGAGACATATGGAAAGCTGTAGCTGTCCTGACTCAAAGAGAAGTCCCCACCCTGCATGGTAGGGAACACAGGAATAATGAGTACTCCCAGCCTACTTGTTTTAGTGAATGGCTGAATATTAAGAATAGTGAGAGTCATTCAGGGACACATCCTATTTGTCCCAGTAAAAGGCCAAATATTAAGAAGAGTAAGAATCTTTCAGGGACTCAGTCTACTCGTCCCAGTGAATGGCACAACATTACGAAAGGTGAAACCCATCCTAGAACCCATCCAACTTGTCTCAGTGATTACAGAGAGACTCAGGAAACTAAGAAGCATTACAGAATGCAATGTTCTTGTCTCTACAATACACAAAGTGGCCAAGAGAATATATGTATTCATTGGCTCTACTATATGTGCCCCTAAGAGAGACATTCAGAGACACCTCAGAAAAACCTAGTCAGAGAGATTCAAAAGCCAAGAACTTTGAGGAGGAGACATTTTCAAATGGAAGAGAAAGAGAAACAAGAGGCTTGTAAAAGTCCCCTGGATGAACTGTATAATCTAGTTCAAAAGATAGCCAGACACTATCTGAAACTGATATACTGAGGCTGGGGAAGCCTATCCAGGAGAAGGGAGTCCTTCCCCTGGCCTTTTTTTTTTTTATATATTTTAGTGGTAGGGTCAGTATAGTTTCGTTTTTTTGGACAGAGAACAGACTGCTTACTTCTGGACTTTACACGTGACGACGACCGCCATAGTTAGTTTTGTTAGGTATCAAGAAGGACAAAGACTGGTCTGCCTCTTCCTTCTGACCTTCCACAAGGGGAACAGAAAAGAAAATGGTGGTATTTTTGGCTGGGGTTTCAATAACCAAACAGATATGTTCAAGTCCCTTTTGAGTAAAGCTCAACAGGGCCCAGGGGTTATACAGCTCTTCTGCGGCAGCCATGCAAGTAAGTATACAGTGCATCCGGACTCTGCTGCAAGCCTGCTGCAGAGATGCCAAGGACAAGACTTAATTATCCTGGAGGTTTCGCCTCCCTCCAACTGCAAACCCCTTACCCCCTAGGACCCCATGAAAAAAACAAGATTTTGGAAAATTTCTCACATCTTGCATACAAATAAAGAAAAAACAAAGGAAATACACTTACCTTAGCATGTAGGGGCATGCAACAGTAGCACCCACAAAATCTTCCAGTCCCTTTCCAATGATGGAGTTGAGGAATACAGGTTTGGGCAAGCAATCCTTCTCCCCTCTGCAGGCACTGGTAGAAGAAAATTAAAAGTCTTTACACTGAGGTGGCTTCCTCTCTGCAAAAGGGAGGCAACCTTTGGCAGCTGCCTGTGTGTGTACACGTCAAATCACGAATACGCAAATGACTCATAATTCTCTCCGCACTTCAGAATTATGGAGTTTTTATCATTATTTACAAAAGCCTTCTCTAAATTAGATATATGTATACTCGTGAATGGGAAAGGGTTTTAGAATTGCAACACAGCAAACAGGCACCCTTTATGTGTTAAGACAATGATAAGTCAATTGTAATTTTATTCAGGGACTATTTATTTCAGGACAGATTCCCAACTCAGAGCACGGCCAGCAGCCAGTCATTCTGCGAGAAGAATGTGTCTCCATGCGGGAGTGGTGGAGTTTGTCTCCCTCTGCTGGAGACTCCCCGCAGTTTCGGGAGACTTGGCATGTCTGCTGCCTCCTGCACCCACAGCAGCAGCTGTAAGACTGACCTTCCGCAGCCTGGTGAGAGCCTCCTAATGTCCTCAATTACTCTTTGATCCCAGCAAACCACAGCTCTTAGGGAAGTGAGCAAAAATGCAGCAGGCCCCATATGTCCCAATTCCGCTAGTTGTCATGTCCATACTCAACCCTGTAAAACAAGTTCCAGGCACTGGCTACAATGTGAGGTGTTGACTGACATAAGGCGGGTTGCTTTGGTTAAGTTTTCATACTCATACCGTCCCTTGTCAGACCGCTACTATACATAGAGGTCACTATCCGCGCGTGCTTTACCCTGTTAAGCACACCAATGCCTCTGCCAAACCATATAAGGTGGACAGGGAACCATTTGAAAATAATATATTTGCAATCACTCGTTAATTATGGCTACAATTTAACACTTGAAAAAATACAGGACTCTTGCTCTCAACTGCTCCAAATAGAGCATTATCATCCCCCATACCTGTTCTGGGTCAAAAGAGTGATGGGCAAATAGGCTAATTCTCTCGCAACCCCATTTTCCTTCATCATTACACGGAAGAAAGGTGGGCAGTGTACTTCTTAATCTGGAAGCCCGTCCAGTCAATGGTCGTGCATGGTCTCTTACCTAGACAACCTGGGGAAGAGTCCGATTTGTCTGACCCATCTCAAAATCTACCCTCTCTCACTTTTGTAATGCCTATTTTTTTACAAGCATCACTCAAGGTCTAGACAACATCCTCAGCCTGAGATGTGATAAATCCTGTTATGGCCCTGACTTCCATTAGGGGAATCAATCTACATTGTTATGTTATTTTAAGTTGTCTCATAAAGCACTCTTTAGTATGGTGCCCAGGCTGCTGAGTGAGGGGCTGCATGAGGCTGCGAGAGCAAGCCTGTGCACAGGCATCCTTTGTAGGATGTTCAAAATGTCATTGTGAAGGCAGTTGTTGTGGATTAGTAAGAGAGCATGAAAAATAGTGTGATAGGTATAAAACATGCCACACAAGGTCCCGAGTCCTTTCTGTCAAAGTCAATGAATGTGAATAAGGGAGCCTTGCCTGTCCTTCTCGTGGATGCAACACTACCCTTCATTTAAAAGCACTGCCATGGCCTTCGTGTGCCCCACCACTCCTGTCTACGTCTCGGAGACATCTTACTCTCTACACAAATGTAGCCAACTCTACCTGGCCGAGAAAATCAACATCTCCAGAGGTCTGGTCAACACCAGAAGGCACAACATCAACAGGCTGTCACCAAAGAACTGCAATGGGGACATGTACCCTTGGGGGCAAGGCCGTATTATGATATACAGACTGTCTCTGGAATGAGTTATGCATCTAATATTGCCCCCCTAACTCCAACACTTCAGGAAGTCCCTGAAGACACTACTCTTCAAGAAATCTATTACCAATTGCTGATTGGTCTACCCAACCTTAATTCCCCCCCTCAGGGGCTCTCTCATACCTGCTTCCAGTTCCACTATCCATATTAGCTCCTCTGCTTTTAATTCCCTGGCCAGGTGCATTCCCTCCTCCTTCCCCTCTGCAGAAGAGTTAGCACTTTATAAATCCCTTATATACATTGTGCAATTTTCACCAATTTTCTTCAGAAAGTGGAGCAACCAAAGGATGCTCCATTCCCTATTGATGTAGAACTCTAGAAGCTGCAAATGATTTATCAATGGTTCCATTACCAAAGTTTTAAACAATTGCCTGCCTTAGACATGGCTCCGTATGGGTCCTCATAATTGGTGGATGGCGCTAGGTCGTGACATGCATGCCCTCCACAATTAAGTGGCTTGGAGGTTTTTCATTGAGCTTTTTATTTACACAGTGCATCCCATTTGAGTACCTCTTACCTGAAACGAGAAATGACAAACGATTATTTTTAAGGCAAATACAGAATATTTTGATAGTTATTTCATAATGATCTGATATTGTTTGTGCTGTTGCAAGAACGCACAGCTAGAGGACATGTCCTGCATGTCAATACTGCTGAACGTGGTAGAGCATGTACCCTATCTCCTTGGTGCGACTGCCACTGAGTGTTTTTAGTTGAAAACAGAATGGTCTAAACATCACTGCCACAGACACAAGACACAAACATTGGCAATGCCAAGAGGTTTGTATTTTGTGCAGACTTGGGTAAGGCATTTGTCAGACACTTCCATTGTAGTATTAACTGACCATTGATGGTAGCAGCTGAAAACATGTTGTGTTTACCTGGGCATATAATAGCAGTGCCTGGCAAATGCCTAACATGTATACAGAGTTCAAACGTATTGGCTTTTCCAATACTTGTTTTAGCGACTTCTGTAAAGGACACACACAGTGGAATCTAGTGGCCGAAGGCAGAACTGGTTAAGGCATTGTTTTTACACCAGTAGCACATTAACAACTCCAATTAAGTCAAGGCTTGACAAACCTAGATCAAAGATATCCTAGGTGGATATGTTGCTGGTGGGGAGAGGCATTAAGTGGGTGGGAATGGCCATAGGGATGAACATGGCCATGGGCAGCCAATGGCTGGGTAAATAACCAAACAACACCTATAAGCTTTGCATCTCTCCTCATATGGCAATTCTCATTAGCTGTGCTGTAATGCAATAGTTTCGGCTTATAACAACAAAAACGAAAAATATTGCTTGATACTTGGGTGGCGGTACTGTGGTGCTGCGGTGAGGTACACCTGATAGGAGATTGTTCTAAGTTCAATACATAGAGCAAACACACGTAAACGGATATCTCAGGGGCCGCTTTTCTTGAAGTCTCATGACGATGCTGGACTGGTTATCAAGACACCGCAGATTCCCAGGAACAGGGTCTGCAAGCCTCCTTCCCATTGCTGATGGTTCTGAAGCTGTACTTAAAGGGATACTGTTTTACATCAAAGAATTACCATTCGCTGTAACTTTTGCGTGTAGCTCGTGAAACAAGCACAAATTGGCAGCTCATTAACACACATTCCATCATTCTGGATCGAAATGATTTCACAGTGATGGGCCAGACGAGGTCGTTTGGTCGCTGTGTTTGACTCATTTTAGCAGTGACATTATTTCGAGGACATTGTTGAAATATGAGCTGCGGCTTTGCCGCATTTCCAGTCTCTGCCCCATAACCCGGAAGCGGCAAGTCATCCACTATGACTCCCTGTCCCGAAAGCCGCCTGATTGACGACCGGGGCGTGCTGACTGTCTCCCTTCCGGTGACAGATGCACTCCGCCCAATTGCCGAGGAGGATTAGCTTCAAGGAAATTAAGCAGAAGGAGCAAGGCGGACCTTATGCCATAAATCACGATTAGGCAGCTCTGCTGAATTTAATCAAGGGAGCTTTATGGGAAATTACAGTCATTGGATCCACAGCATGGGAATTACAGCTATCCGTCCTTACACACGAGTTCAAGGGGATGAGCAAGTTCTTTCTAAATTCTATCATGGATTTAAACATTGCATGGTAACTTCTCTAGGTGATTGCATGTCCGCCTGTCTATCCCTGTATCTACCAATCAAATATATATGGTCATTTAAGCTCAGCTCAACAAGCACGTCTACATTGATGGGAACATTAGAGGCACTTTGAACAGAATTCCCAGTGGCAAGGTGTATAAACACAGTGCAAGCGCTGCACTATTTCAGAAGTGTACTATTGGACACGAAAACAGGATTATCCTCCTATGAGAATAGGCCACGTGACAGCATAGCATTAAATTAATTGAAAAAGACCTGGAGTGGGAATGGGAGATTAATGGCAGTACATGGCAGAACTTGCGACTCTGTGCATTTAACATGGAATGATAGGATTTTTAATGATTTTTAATGATATTCCCGGTGCTGGGAGAACAGGGAGGCACAAACGTACAGCAAACCGTGTACCCCACTCGTTAGAGCCCAGCACCGTACTCAGTGACAAAGAGACCGCATGAACTGGTATTAGCAGAAGGTTGCGGAAAGTTAAAGTGTACGCTGCCAGAGGCTGCCGCATCAGTACATTGATCCATGGTCACCGCAAGACTTGCTGTAACAGCAATTGCAGGTCTCCCCAGAAGCCCCCTGGTTTCGAAGGGGAAATCATATTATGCCCTCTAGATCATGTATTTATACATTGGCCTAGGCCAAGTCGCTCTGCGAGGGAATCCACATTGCAAGGTTCTGTAAGCCGCCATTTTTGGTTCATCCGCCATTTTAGATTCTCTCTCTAAAGTCACCCTGTGTTCTAAAATGGTGTACAGTGTCGTCTTGAATGTAACATGGACATCTTGACCTATGTGTACAAGTTAATATGTAAACTGCCTGCAGGCCAAATGTTTGGGTCATGTACTGAGACCTTGTCCTTCGTTGACCTGTGTATAGAGGATTACCTGTACCAACGAAACTAATCCATGAACGTACATTGTGCACAATACTGTTCGAGCATCCAATGTGAACACTTGTTTGACTATACTGTTTAAGATATATGTGGAATATCAATGTGAAATCCAAAGACACACTGTTGCTATTGTAACTTGTTTGCAAATATGTTAAGGATAACCCCTAAATGTATAGATGCATAAATTAAGATGCGAACTTGGCACAAACCTTAGATCCGTGATGTATTAATTTGTAGGTGGGCTGGACATCATGTTTTGGACTGTAGAAAAGGTGTGACTATCCTGATGTACAGTCCTACTCACTACGCACACTGAACAGGGCTGGTTCTCACTGTGTCGTATTGGGGGGCCTGATAGCTATCTGTTGCTTTGTCCTTTGAAACTGTTCAGTTATAGAATAAAGATCTCTGTATCTTTCTTTGTAACCCGCGTTTGGTGTATTTCCTTTTGGGGTACTCAGCCTCAATATCTTCTTTTTGCTTTCACACTGGGATAGCACGAAGTGAGGAGTCGTTGAGCACTGGCAACGAAGCCGACACCACTACCGATGTGATCAGAGACACGAGTGTGGTGCCAGAGGAGAAGTACCCCCGCAAATGCACACACTGAGGGCCGTGCCCTTGTGCTCCTCAACAAGACTGCACTGAAGGCGGTTGGAAGTCTCGGCAGTCGTAGCCCCAGTGATGCCATCAATAGCTGCATCACAATCCGCAGAGTAGTGTGGGTCTGATAAGTCCCATGGCCACATTTGAAAGATTGCTGTGGGCCTCCCTTCCCAAGCGATGCCCAGAGGGCAGCATTGACTGCCTTATTTGCCGACAGCTGTGGATCGCCGATGGTCACCAAATGACACTCTACCACTGTGGGCGGCTCCAGGATTCTTTGTGACACGAGGAAAGCGAAAACGGCCTTGCAATAGGAGAAGGGGAGCACCCCGCAGATGCCAGCTGCGTCCACATTACCCCGGAAAGGCGACGCATACGACGCATACGACCAGCCACGAGACCCTCTACAGACCCTCTCCTCCCCTAATGGCCGAAAGACGGTGCCACCAACTCGCAACCCGAATGGAGTAGCAGCTCCCAGGAAGACTTTGCCCCGTCACCGGTGTATAGAGCATGTAAGAAGAGCGGGCGGGGGAGGCAGACACAGCACAATCGAGGGCCTTACAGCCTCAGGAGCCAGACATAGGTGCTGGGCCCCTAACTTCCCCCAGCAACAACCAGGCGTGCTCGAAGCACGTGCCTGAAAGTGGCTGATACTCACTCTTTAGCCCCCCGCACCAACTCTATGTCAGGGAGTTCGGGCTGGCCCCAAGCTTGTAAACTGACATGGGCGCAGCAGCCACCACGCCCGGCAGGGAAGATGGACTGCCAACCCCCACAGGCAGCAGCATAGACTCAAGTCCTATGAAGCACAATACAACCCACAGAACGCCAGCGATCTGATTCACCAGCCTTTTTTCTTATGAGTCCTGGAAGTGGTCTGGCAGACAAGGCACTGGGCAGCCACCCTAAAGCAGAAAAGATAGGAGCAGGCAGCGATCATATGGCACCAGGGTAAGACAACCCACTCAGAGGAACACATTGAAGACATGACTCCCTCGATCCACAAAGCCCTCACTGACGCAATCAGGGCCTTCTTTCGGCAAGCAGCCACAAAGTCAGCAAGAGAGCTGGAACTCTTGGTGGCCAACTTCCCCCAACCACAGACCAAGGGTCCCCCAGCCAAGCCAGCGTCAACGCCACCGAGCAGCCTTTTTGCAACCAAAAACACCATTAAGGGTCAGATGAAGCCGCGGTACACTGCTCTCACCCCAGTGACTCACGGAGCACACAACGGTCTTCCCCTGAGCCGGCGGTGGTGCTGTCTCCTACATGCAGGGCGAGATAGCCCACTTCAAAGCCCAAAAACTACAGAATTTCGAAAAAGGAGTTCGAACATGGCAGCCTCCCAAGCCCAAGAAGGCCCTATTATCCCAGGGGGAGACCAGGAAAAATCGACAAAGGCAGATATCCGCCTCCTGTTTGACAAAATCCACACATTTAGGACCAGTATGACAACGATGGTCAGCGCACTTCAAGAGAAGGTGCACAGAGTAGAAGAAAAGGTGGAGGCACTTGAAAATTACCAGCAATCTGCGGACATAGTAGATATGAAAACTGAAAGCCGGTTCCAGGAGCTTGAAGAAAGAACCTGGACCTTGAGGCCAAAATTGACGATTTGGATAATAGAGAGTGGAGAGCTAATACAAGAATCCAAGGCATTAAAGAATCTCCCAAATAGCACGAGAAAACCCCGGAAGGGGAAAGAAGTTCACATGGAAAAGTACTATATTAGTCAGAGTACTCAATTGTAAAAACTAGAGGCAAAGAAGAGGAGGAAGCTCAGACATAGATATTCACATTATAATTTTTAATTTATTATCATAGTAAAATCGCATGATATATAAACATCTAAACATCAATGAAAAGGAAGAATTAATTTATGTATAAAATTGTTGTCAAATCTCATGCCTCGAATTATTCAGACACAATTAAACTACCACAATTCATAACCTTGTATTGATCGAGGTAAAAACATCACTGTCTCATTTATAAGTTGCATTCAAAGGATAGAATTGCTGTAAACCCAATTAATAATTGAGTGCTGATTGCAAACGAATGCTAACCAGGAAATAAAGTGCTGGATGCAAAAAAAGTGCTAAGTGCCAACCTACCACAATTCATAACCTTGTATTGATCGAGGTAAAAACATCACTGTCTCATTTATAAGTTGCATTCAAAAGATAGAATTGCTGTAAACCCAATTAATAATTGAGTGCTGATTGCAAACGAATGCTAACCAGGAAATAAAGTGCTGGATGCAGAAAAAGTGCTAAGTGCCTACTGTACATACTGTGCATAGATGATCTTGAAATATCTAAACAGTTTTGGCGAATTCAGCCTATCTGGTTCAATTAAACGAACCAGTAGTCGCCTTCTTCAGGGCGCACTATGTATTAAAGATATAAACCTAGAACATACTAATGCATGAGTATCGATATATCATTCAGTAGTTCTCGTAGATAAAATCTTTGTGTGATTCATAAGGGCTTGATTGTGGATCTGGAGTCTGTTTTGAAGACGTAGACCCTTGATAAAACACATTAGGACAAACAGAATGAGAAAAAAACAAAAAAACTTGGTGGTTAAAAACCGAAAATGAATGAGTGAGCCTCCTAATATTCAATGCCTCATAACCATACGAATAGAGCCTAGGGACATATGTTATATATATATTCACCTAAGTTGGTCCAAGATAGTGGTGCCGCAAAATAATTTTGATTCGATCCGCCACCCGAGCTGGACTGGTGATGCAAATTAATTCACATCTAAAAAGACAAATCAAACAGAAGCTAAAAGAGATATCCCAAGATTAACTCTAACTTCAATAGCCAAAACACAGTATCCCCTGTCACCGCCAGAAGTAAATCAGAGTTCTGCCTCTTCCAATTACTAACCTTAAAATGATTTGAACTCTTGATCGAAGCCGTAAGGGACCCAGTTCTGGAAAAAAGGATCAGGAATGTTCCCACTGGGCTGTCCGGAATATTCCAAAATCGGTGTAAGCTCAAGCCGGGAGAAGAGGCCAACGGTTTCGGGACCGTAGAAGAAATAGCCGTGGGTGCAAACCCTAAAGGAAAGATATAAGACCAGTTTGCGTTTTGGTGGTTGCAAAAAGAGCTTTAAAGGCAGCGTTTGCAAGAAGCCTGAAAGGATAAAAGGCAAGCTGCATCGAAGTTCAGTATAGTACGACCCGATGGGTAAACTTCAATCTTTGCCTATCCTTGACCTAAAACTGGACGTAGCTCTTACAGGTCTATATAAAAGATGAATTGCTCACCCGGAGTACGCCTTTACTCTCGCCTCTGTAGACGGCCGCTGGAATCTCGCGCCGTCCAATATGGTACCCGCGACTGTGTTTATAAACACGCGCGATGCTAGAAAAAGAAGTAGGACTGTGTGCGTAACCCAAATCCCGGAAAGATAGAAAAAGGACTAAGTATAGGCACACGTAATGCTGGGACTAGTAACAGAGAAAAGACTGCATGAGGGCCCCTAGTACCAGGCGAAACTGAAACTAAAAAAGGACTGTAAACAGCCTCGCAGCAAGAGTAGGGCTCTAATGAGAATTATTTAGTCCATTATATTTTGTATTGCATATTTTAAGGTATACAGTGGAGCCATTCTTCTTGGCGATTTAAACCTGTCTCGTAGCTATTGGTATGATACATCCACCATTGTTCTCTTTGAGACAGGCGAGCTGCTATATTATTGGCATCAGTGCCATAGACTTTTTCCAAAACACACCATTTCAAACTAGTCAGATCATGATTATTATCGACAAAGTGTGACACTAGCGGAGCTGATGCGATTTTATTGCGAATTTTTGACTTATGTTCACCAATTCTGATTTTGATGGGCCTAGATGTTCTGCCGATGTACGTAAGAGCGCAAGGACAGATAATGACATAAATCACATTTTTGGTATTACAAGTGGTGTGATGGTGGAGATTCCAATTTTTGCCATTAATCCCTACAACGGTACCAGTAATTGTGGAAGTGCATTGATTGCAAAAACCACATGGGAAATGGCCTTGAATAGGTTTACCGCCCCAAAGGCCTGGCACCGTATTTGATTTGGGTCACAGTCCTACTTCTTTTTCTAGCATCGCGCGTGTTTATAAACACAGTCGCGGGTACCATATTGGACGGCGCGAGATTCCAGCGGCCGTCTACAGAGGCGAGAGTAAAGGCGTACTCCGGGTGAGCAATTCATCTTTTATATAGACCTGTAAGAGCTACGTCCAGTTTTAGGTCAAGGATAGGCAAAGATTGAAGTTTACCCATCGGGTCGTACTATACTGAACTTCGATGCAGCTTGCCTTTTATCCTTTCAGGCTTCTTGCAAACGCTGCCTTTAAAGCTCTTTTTGCAACCACCAAAACGCAAACTGGTCTTATATCTTTCCTTTAGGGTTTGCACCCACGGCTATTTCTTCTACGGTCCCGAAACCGTTGGCCTCTTCTCCCGGCTTGAGCTTACACCGATTTTGGAATATTCCGGACAGCCCAGTGGGAACATTCCTGATCCTTTTTTCCAGAACTGGGTCCCTTACGGCTTCGATCAAGAGTTCAAATCATTTTAAGGTTAGTAATTGGAAGAGGCAGAACTCTGATTTACTTCTGGCGGTGACAGGGGATACTGTGTTTTGGCTATTGAAGTTAGAGTTAATCTTGGGATATCTCTTTTAGCTTCTGTTTGATTTGTCTTTTTAGATGTGAATTAATTTGCATCACCAGTCCAGCTCGGGTGGCGGATCGAATCAAAATTATTTTGCGGCACCACTATCTTGGACCAACTTAGGTGAATATATATATATAACATATGTCCCTAGGCTCTATTCGTATGGTTATGAGGCATTGAATATTAGGAGGCTCACTCATTCATTTTCGGTTTTTAACCACCAAGTTTTTTTGTTTTTTTCTCATTCTGTTTGTCCTAATGTGTTTTATCAAGGGTCTACGTCTTCAAAACAGACTCCAGATCCACAATCAAGCCCTTATGAATCACACAAAGATTTTATCTACGAGAACTACTGAATGATATATCGATACTCATGCATTAGTATGTTCTAGGTTTATATCTTTAATACATAGTGCGCCCTGAAGAAGGCGACTACTGGTTCGTTTAATTGAACCAGATAGGCTGAATTCGCCGAAACTGTTTAGATATTTCAAGATCATCTATGCACAGTATGTACAGTAGGCACTTAGCACTTTTTCTGCATCCAGCACTTTATTTCCTGGTTAGCATTCGTTTGCAATCAGCACTCAATTATTAATTGGGTTTACAGCAATTCTATCTTTTGAATGCAACTTATAAATGAGACAGTGATGTTTTTACCTCGATCAATACAAGGTTATGAATTGTGGTAGGTTGGCACTTAGCACTTTTTTTGCATCCAGCACTTTATTTCCTGGTTAGCATTCGTTTGCAATCAGCACTCAATTATTAATTGGGTTTACAGCAATTCTATCCTTTGAATGCAACTTATAAATGAGACAGTGATGTTTTTACCTCGATCAATACAAGGTTATGAATTGTGGTAGTTTAATTGTGTCTGAATAATTCGAGGCATGAGATTTGACAACAATTTTATACATAAATTAATTCTTCCTTTTCATTGATGTTTAGATGTTTATATATCATGCGATTTTACTATGATAATAAATTAAAAATTATAATGTGAATATCTATGTCTGAGCTTCCTCCTCTTCTTTGCCTCTAGTTTTTACAATTGAGTACTCTGACTAATATAGTACTTTTCCATGTGAACTTCTTTCCCCTTCCGGGGTTTTCTCGTGCTATTTTGTTGTTTCCCAGTTCCATGGTTTAGGGGTTACCCATCCGCTGTGATACATTAAAGAATCTCCCAACAAGACTCTGGCATCCTTGGAAAAATGAATCAAGGACCTGATATCTGGTCTGATACCCTTGCCACTATCCCATGATCTAGTATTTGAAAGAGTGCACAGAGCAGTAGGATCCCCAGGAGGCCCAAGGTCAGTCCTAGCAAGATGCCACCGTTATAAGCACAAAGTAGACATCCTCCGGCAAGCGAGAGAAAGAGACACCATAGACTTCCAGGATTCGATAGTTAAAATCTTTCAAGATCTCTTAGCCTCAACTTTGTCTAAACGAAGCACTTGTCGACCCCTGATTTCAAGGCTATGGGAGAGTGATACAAGATACAGGTGGAACCACTGATTTGCCCTCATATTTTTCTAAGCTGATGAAGACTACAAAGTAAGTTTGGAAGAAGAGGCCGGTGGCATGCTCAAGAGCTTGCAAGAAAAGGAAGGCGGGAATGACACCGAAGAAATGCCATCCTCATCAGAACCACCACGGAGGCCTTCGGGACCTTGGTCCCAGAGAGTTCGATCCAAAGGGAAGAGAAAGTTCAAAAGATTGAACATCCCGTGATCAAGATGAACAGAGTAGAATGGAGGCACACTGTTGAGGTCGAGAAGGGTCAAGCAGTGCACACCATGAAGGGGCAAAAAGAGTACACTCTGTATAATTGTCATGAGAATGCAACCAACCTTTCGAGCCTGGTACGACTGCTCCACATGCACCCCTTCCCTCTCACGTTTCCCTCCTCTCTCTGCCCTACTGAGAGCTGCAGCCGGGCTGGGCATCTCACAAAGTCGATGTTAAACTTTTGCATGAAACTTCTGTTGAAAACAGCAATAATTGTTCAGAAGGTTCTCGGGGGACACCTGTTGGGTGGCCGTATGTTCTCACATAGGGTGTCTCCAAAGTTGCAAGGGGATAGCCCTCTTCGTCTTCTTTCATGTCTTTCTTTCTTCCTTTCTTTTTTCTCTTACAAATGGGTCGGGGGGAGACACACAAGAGTCCTTCCGAGCCATTAGCAATCGCGATGGGAAGCCAAAAACACGGCAGACCAACCCAACTAGCCTACATTTGCAGCACGCACGAGACACAAACTATTTACCATGGAAGATGCATCACCATGGGCCTTACGTACACCAGAAAAAAGAAATGCTACAACCGCCAGCCACAACACGACACACTATTCATCAGGCAGCAAGGACTTTACACAACATCAATGGGGGCTGAAACTATTCGCATGGGGAGTCTAAATGTTAAGGGCCTCAGTTCTGCACAGAAAAGATCTATGCTGGTCCATGAGTTCCGACAGGCCAATTTGGATATACTCTTCATCCAGGAAACTAAATTCAGACACAAAGGAGAATTTGCTGTAAAAGGCATGAACTTGGGTGGGGTTTTGTGGGCCTCTGGGCATGAAAAGAAAAGGGGTGTGGGTATTCTGTACCACTCCTCCCTAGAGTTCCCAATTTTACAAGCACATAGAGACCCATGGGGACGATTCTTCATTGGAAAGGCACCATTAGGTCCAGAGCAGTAAGCTTGTGCTCCGCATATGGTCCAAATGCCCAGAAGCTGGCCTTTTGTAGAGACCTCTTCCTGCGGTTAGATAGGGATAGGACGGGATCACTTATTTGTGGGGGGATTTTAATCTGATCATTAACTCAAACTTAGACTGGAAATCTTACTGAGAGGGAGCCCTCCCGCCACCAGACAAGAAAGCCTTTCAAACCCGAATCTCGGAGCACTTGTTTATAGACGCATGGAGGATCCAGCACCCATCTAGCAAATCTTTCACATTCTACTTGCCCCCATAACAGACTTATTCCAACATAGATTATTTCTTTCTAGAAGGGGACCTCGAATACTTACTGAACAAAACTACAATAGAGGTGGTAGGATGGTCTGATCATGACATGGTCACTATGGACCTAGACTTGGGCCCAGGTAAAATAATAGACAGAAGTTGGACATGCAACAATATTCTCTTTAAGGATAAACTCTTCAGGAAGTCATTGGATGAGGAAATACGCAATGTCTTTGAAAGAAATAACACCAGAGAAATCCCCCTCCCGACAGTATGGGAAGCTGCGAAAGCGACGGTAAGGGGTCTAATAAAAGCTCAGGGGGCCTCAGTGAAGAGAATACGACTTCTCTGAGAAGCTCAGATTAAGCAATCAATTGCAGGCAAGGAGACAGCACTGGCAGGGGGGGGAGCTACAGTTGAAGCCAGAGCCAAAATCAGGGGCCTCAGGCAAGAATTAAAAGAGATCTCGCAGGAAAACGTGCTGACCCACCTCAGATATGTTAAACAATGTTCATTTGAAAAAGGGAACAAAGCATATCTGCTACTCGCGGCCAGGCTCTGGAAACAGAGAGCCGAGGGGCTGTCCTGAAAATAGTCTCTGCTTCAGGAACAGTTTTAGCAAACCCAACGGAGATCACTTCCTGCTTTGCCCAATACTACGAACAGTCATACACATCAGACTGTAACCCCTCTCCAGAAAGCACAGCGGAGTATATAACCAGAATCATGTTCCCCCCGCTACAAGCCTCAGACCAGGACAAATTGAACGTCCCAATAACAGCGGAAGAGATAGAGCATGCCATCTCGCACCTAAAGGCGGGGTCAGCACCGGGCACAGATGAGTTTACCCCAGCTTATTATAAGAGGTTTAAAGGGGCCCTAACCCCATTCCTAACCCTCCTGTTTAACAACATCATGGCCACCGGACACACCCCTCCATCGTTCACATATGCGAGGATCATTGTTATACCAAAGGAAGGTAAAAATAAGCTGTAATGTGGTTCTTATAGAGCAAACTATCTATTAAACGTAGATGCAAAAATATATGCAAGCATCCTAGCCAAAAGATTAAGTGAAGTCCTCCCTCAGCTGGTCCACTGTGACATGGTCGGATATGTTAGGGAAAGGCAGGGAGCCGATAACGTCCGCAAGACCCTGGACCTAATGGAATCGATTGATGCATGAGATGTTGACCCCACACTGATCTCGGTAGAGGCCAAAAAGCCTTTGACCGGATAGAGTGGAGCTTCATGATGCATATTCTGCATAAAGCAGGGCTGGCTGGGCTCTGAGTGGGTAAGGGGTGCACTTGCTTTATATAAGAACACTCACGCCAAGGTCATAGTAAACAGGGTAGCATTGCCACTGTTCACGTTGACCAGGGGGACCTGGCAAGGATGCCCACGATCGCCACTGGCCATGGAACCTCTCCCCCAGATTATTAGAAAGGATAGCAGGATAAAAGGTTTTGTCAGATATGGCAGAGAATATAAGTTAGCATTGTTCGCAGACGTTTTAGCCTATGTCACCCATCCCACACAATCGGTCCCCGCTGTCTTAAACGTGATGAAGGAATACGGAGTACACTCTGGGTTTCGTATAAACCAAAACAAGACAGTGATCTTCCCCCTCAAAGACATCGATGCACAGCCAACACAACTCCAATGTACTGGGGCCTCACAGTATGACACGACAACATACGCTACCTGGGGATCACAATAACTAAGCATCTGCACAAATTATACCAAGCTAACCACAAACCACTCTGGGCTAAGATTCAACAGGACCTAGAATTACTGGGGTAAGGCTAACAGCAATAAAAATGAATGTCCGACCACAGCTCCTTTTCCTGTTCCAATGTTTGCCTGTCACACTCCCCGAAGCATTCCTAAACACAGCCAAAAATGTCCTGTTGAGGTTCCTGTGGGAAGGGAAAAAAACATGGATTACGTACACTACACTAATTCTCCGAAAAGAAAGAGGAGGCCTGGCACATCCTGACCTCCACGAATACCAAAAGGCAACACAACTACAAATCCTTGTTGACCATATGCGAGTCTAAGAGCAAGTAGTGGGTTCATTTGGAGAATGGCCTCTTCTCCCCGGTGACCCTGGGAGAGTGGCTACGGGCCCCCCTAGGTCAATCCCGCAAAAAACATGGTAACATCCAGTCTTAGAAGCATTGTGGTCCATATGGAATAACAAAAACCCTGGTATGATGGGAATCACGACCTGGCCTTCCCCCCTTAGCTGTATTTAAGTCCCCCCAATTAAAGACTCCATAGCAGAACCACTCAGTTTCCAACCCGAGTATGAACAGGGTCTGGTCAGGGCAGGCCAAATGTGGAAGGATGGCACCTTCCTATCGAAAGACGATCTTGAAAACGCATAGCAAGGTCTGAGCATTAAACCTCTCCCTTACCTGCAGCTGAAAGGCATATTCATAGAGCCAAAATGAAAAGGACAGTTGCAACGCCCCTTGACCTCCTTTGAAAGTATAACGAACACCCACCCGGGCACTAGAGGTCTCATATCAAGCATATACAGAGCGCTAATAGACAGGGGCCACCTACCATCACCAAGAGTGAAATGGGAGGAGGCGCTAGGCTGGGTTGATAACCAAGAGGGCTGGGATGCAATATGTAATGCAGTCTGGAAATTTTACATTGCTGTGCAATACAAAATGTACAACTGCAGAATTCTAACACAGTGGCACTTAACTCCCCAACGCTTAGCCAACATGTACGCAGGAATCACCCCATACTGTTGGAGAGGGTGTGCACAGATTTACACGTATTGGCACCAATGGTGGGAATGCCCCCACATACAGTCATATTGGAAGGAGATTATGGGCTGGATCCACCACATAGAGGGTATTCACAGGGAGATCCCTCCTCTTTTGGTCCTCTTTGGGGTCGAACAGACAGATGAGCGATACTTGGTCCTCCCACACATGCCTCGAAATGTACTGCTCGCAGCATGCATGTGTGTCACGATAAAATGGAAAGCCAGCACTCTCCCCTCCAAAATAGAATGCGAAAGCGAAGGAGATCTATGAGATGGCAAGTCTCACAGCACTGCTCATGGAATCATACATGCACATTGAAGAGCAATGGCTCCCCTTCCTGGATTTCTACAGAGAAGCATAAACCAAACCAAGCAGCCACCTCCAAACCTACCCAGCGCCACAGCGCAACATGCAGGGTTGGCCCTCTGCACCTTGATTAGAGGCTTCGCCCATGCCCGTCCGGGAGTAGCTTGTCTCCATAAGTTCAAAAGATCATCATTTCCCTTTTTCTTCTTGTCTCGCCCATGGGTTTAGAAGGTCTTACGTACATCAAACACTCTACAGTTGGGCAACGTAAGCTCCGATCACCACTAAAGCAACACAAACTGCGGATGGGTCTGACTTGGGGGGGTTGAGGAGGGAGGGAACGGGAGGGTTCTTTTTTCTTTTTTCCTTTTCTTTTTCTGTTTATTTTTTAAGTTTTGTCTTTGCCCACCTCTTTCTACCTGTTTTCATTATGAGGGACGAGGTTTTTGGTTTTTGACTCTATCCTTTGTTTTCGAGTAGGAAGAACATAATAATAACAATAATGTAGCATTTATATAGCGCTACGAACCTCAGGTATCTGAGCGCTGCTTAATATTACCCACGGTGTGTGCTGCTCATTTATCAACCTCGGAAAGATGAAAAGCTGAGTTTGGGCCCGCCAGGATTCAAACCTGCATCACCAGGTTCTGCACAGATGTCAAAGCGAGCGCTCTACTCGCTGTGCCACTGGACCGGCTGCCTGTCAAAGCTTGTTTTGTTGATCACGCGTTCAACCATTATTACATGCCAGTGTGATGTAATGTAGTTGTTATGCTTTATTGTTCACAAAAAACATTTTTTTTTTATAAAAACACTGCTGCTTGATCGACCCTGGTTTGTGGTTACTGTCTGGCCATTGCAGTCGCTGACCATGAGTCCTACTTGTTGCCCGCCGGTCTGCTGGATGCATTTTATTACTCTCCTTTCTGAGTTAAGGGGAATGCGTCATTTTGAGACCAAACCACGAGGATGACTCCTGCTATCTTAACCACACAAGTGTGCAGTCACCTTCCTGAGTAAAGGCACTAATACAAAGGGCCTCATTACGACTTTGGAGGTAGCCATGGTGCTATTGGTGCCATGGCTGCCTCCAAAATCGGGTCCGGGTTCTCTGAATGGGGAATTACCGGGCCATTCCGAGTTTGGAGGGCCCGGTAATTCCTCCTTCAGGGAACACGGGCCCGGACCTTCCCCATTCCCATTTGAGCCTCCATAGGGCTCAATGGGTGCGGGAGCAAACAACGGGGCGATTAAGACCGGCCCATTGTTAGCTCCCTGGTCCCCTCGCAGGATGCGCTCTGGACTTCTGGTAAAACCACAGTGTGGTTTTTCCGGTGTGGTAAAACCAGACGTCCAGAGCGGGTCCCGCGAGGGGACCTCGTAATCGTGCGGAATGCGTTTAACTGCGCTGGCACCATTACCGGCGCCGTTAAACGCATTCCGCAATAATTGTAATGAGGCCCAAAGACTTTAAACATGAGGCAATGTTCTCTAGGCCTGAGTGCCTAATGCCATTACTCCTTTCCCCGTTGTGCTTCGTTCTAAGTAATGCCTTCAGAATAGCACACTTCAGTGAATCAGTTTACATTGTGATCCACATTGTGGGGTGTAAAAGAGGATACGACTGTCTGTATACACCTGCATGCCGAAGTAACGATGCAGTTATGGGGAAAACATGGCCGTGTACTGCAATTGTACACGACAAAGGACCCTTTGAAGCCAAATGTTTGCTTGTTTTATAATTTGGCTCATGGACTAGAAAACAACTTGAGGAGCCACGGATTAAAACAAACAATGGCATGTGTGTTATACATGGTTCATGCACTTCTGTATGCCTCAGCACACATTGCATTTCACTGCATGGGGCACCAGCAATTATTGGACAATCATCAATGTGTTTGTGCTTTGCCATTGCCCTCATTCGTCTTTCTTCTACTACTTAATCACTCTGTTTCTAATGGGGCTATATGCATACAGTCTATCATTGATGTCCTTATTATCAGCATTGCAAGATGTGGGTAATGACTATGTATGCTGCTTATTGTTATTGGGACCGAAACGGTCCTACATACAAGGGAACAATATTCCCTATACTGTCTATTGGTCTATACCATGGGACTACAACCTGCAACCTGGAGTTCACCTGAACTGCAGCCCCCATGACCCCTCCCACTGACAAGCTGGCTATGGCTGATTGGAGTTGTGGTGCCAAACCTCGGAGAGCTATGCCAATACAACCTAATCAGAGGCAGGAATATTTACAGTGGATCAATGGATTAATAGCTATGACGGGTGTCATTATTACCTATACTTCCTAGTGTTCCTAGTGTTGTCGAATTTACATCATAAGTATACTGACTGATGGATATCATCATCATTGACACCACCCGGTGGGGATAGTTTAAACATTCTCTGCTTATTTTTTTATTTTTTATTTTGTATTTTTTAATTGAATTGGTTGAATTAAATCAACCTTTCAAATATTGTTCACATCATAAAAAAAGAAGAAAAAATAAAACAATACATCAATACAAAAGCAGGATAAAAGCAGAAATTCGTGAATTACAATAATCACAAGAATAAAATCTTCACAAGATACCCAAAAATAACAAAAATGAACTCTATATAGAGATACAGAAAGCGCATTTTAAAAACAGACGAAAAGGCAGCAGAACAAGTGAACACAGTGCACTTTTTGGGGCCATGAATACAATAGTAGATAGACACCATCAGTATATGTCAGATACAGAGATATCATTTCCACTTTCCAAATGCAAGCTTTCCAAAATGTTTACTGCTGCTATTTGAATCGGAAGATAGGAACTGTTCAGTATCACTGACCAGCATTGCTCCATTTCTAAACTGCCTAAATATTTACAATGTCTTGTGAAGTGAGTGCTTCTGGCAACATCCAAATCTGGACATTGAGTTATCAAGTGTTTCAACATTTCTGGCATTTTTATATTTTCACAAAAGCAACAGTCGTTTCCTTGCACTGGTAGCTGCGTTTAATTAGAAGGGCTCTGGTAGGCCAAATTTTAAAGCGTAATCGTAGAATTACAGAACGATATTTTACTGAAGGCGCTCTATTAAGATATACTGGTAGACACCGCATTTTTTGGGGGGAAACGCTATCAATCCCCATCTACATAAAACAGACACAATTTAAACGTTTTGATCCAACCCATGTTGTAAATGTGGACTTTCGCCTTATCTGGGTTATCGATCAACATGTCAACCATCACGTCCGCGTTGGTCAAGATGGTATAAACAGCAGTAGTCCAAAGCAAGATAAACTTGTGTCTAGTTGTAAACATGTACACAGCTAATTCTTTCAAGATCACATTATTTCCTGTTGATATTAAACATTTCCTAAATAATGAACACAGTCGGCAATTATATAGAGCTTGGAGTGCAATCAGACACAAGTCATAGCGAACCCAAGAGCATGGAAGGGATATCGGCAAGGATAATACCTTTTTCCAAAATGTTGCGTCCCATTTATCAAATGTAAGTTTAGAATTTACAGGTAAGGTTTCCAAACCATACCAGATGCTGGCACTGCTTTCTAGTTCCAGTAGGACCAAGCAGGTCTAATAGAGAATTTCCCATACCTATGCATGATTATCCTGGTTTGCAATATTGTTGTGTCTAATTTATTCTCCACTTGCTCCAGATGTGCTTTCGTTTGGCTTGTGCCTTCAAAAATCATGCCCAGATAAGTATATTGTGGAACTATAGTTAACTTTGTCTGACTTATGGACCATGAGAATTTGTTATGTCCATTTCTTTTAGACGAGTAAAGAATTCTTTGAGTTTTATTTGTATTAACCTTTAATTCGTTAGACACTATGTAGGCATTGAAGGCCAATAGAAGATTCTGGAAGCCCCGCTGAGTTTTTTAAATGAGTACCATATCGTCAGCGTGCATCAGAGTGTTAACTTGCTAATTGTACATTTTTGGAGAGTCAGAGATCACCTTCTGAAAAATATATCTCATATCATGGATGAAATCATTGAAAATGGAAGATGCTAATAAGCAACCTTGTTTCAGCACACATGCTGTCGGTATGGGAGATGATAAAACCCCATCCAGGGATAGACAAACACGAATCGAAGTATCTGAGTGCAAGGCAAGAATAATATCAAACAAAGTTGCTGGACAATGATCGCGCCACATTGTATCAAAGAGGAGCACCCGTAAGACAGAGTCGAATGCAGAGTGCAAGTCAACAAAAGCCAAGTACAACGCTTGCTTAGTGTCTTGACAGCGAGCTTTAATAGCATTTAAGGTTATTAAGTTTATCTGAGTGCCCATCCCCGCAATGAACCCTGTCTGATGTGGATCTCGCAGATCGTTGGTCAAAGTAAATGGGGTTCTGCAGACCCACTGTGCCTGAACCGCTGGAGGAATGACCTGGACAGGTGCGCGGCTTCAGAAGGTCAAATCTATAACGCACGGGGTTGCCCCCGCAAATTCGAAAAAATATGGGGCAAATGGCTTGATGCGCATTGAACCCTGCCGATGGACACAGTTCAGCATCTTGAATAACACTATTTGCCTGCCTTGCCCTGCAGCTGTCCTGGGCCCTCGACCCTGCGGAGCCCCTCTTGCTTTTGATATTGCCTTTGACACTGCTATGCCTCTCTCATTTTGTATGCCGATGATTCATGTTTCTTGTTATTATGTTATGCTTTTAAACTCAATAAACAGAGTTATAAAAAAAAAAAAATTGTGCAGTACAATTTTGGAAAAATTCTTCCTTGGGGAATCTAAAAGCGCAATGGTTCGATAGTTCTGCACCAGATTTCTCTCACCCTTTTTGAAAATTGGGATGATAACTGAAGATTGCCACAATGAGGGAACAGAATGTGAGGTCACCACTGTCTGGAAGATATGATCTAAAATACGAGCCCACTCAACTGGATTGTTTATCAGCATAGCATTTGAGATGCCATCCGGACCAGCCGCCCTAGATGAGCTAGCCTTTTTGATGATTTCTTCAATGCCTGCTGTCGTAAATTTGAGGTGCCACCTATCCACAGGCACTTGCAAATATTTCAGTTTATCAAATTTGGTATCGGCATAGAGAACAGAATAGTATGCAACCCATTGGTGTTCATTCACCGCATTTTGCTGCGCATCCGCTTGTCTGTTACTTAGCTGATTACCAAGAAGGTGCCACATCTCAGCAGAATACTTGGCAATCATTGTGTTTGCCATTTGTTCCCAATCTCGTTGAAACATGGTTGATTTATTACTCTATACCCAGTTGTTATACAGGTTTTTAGCAGATTTTAATTCTTGAAAACGTCTGCTGGTCTGTGATGCTAGAATCGTTTGTTTTATCTGCCTAAATTCTTTCAGTTTATCTTGAATTACCTGATCAAAGGCATGTCTATGTTTTCTATGCGCTTTACTTGGTATAGTGATCGTATGAGCAAAGGGCGCTAGTATCTCTGTGTATTGGACCCCAACAGTAGCCATGTCTCGCTGCACTAAGCGCTGAAACTCAAGAACTTTTGTGTTGGACTATTTCAATCTTGTCCTCGCGATATTAACCACAAAATCTCTGTTTGTCATTAGTTCTCTGGGCTTTGATACGTTCTATGCAATAGAGAAAGCAAGCAACTTATGATCACTATGTGATCGGGCATGAATGTCAAGTTTCTGTACCTGTGTAAACAGACTCTGGTCAACATAGATGTCGTCAATGGTGCTAGCACTATTGTTGCGAAACCACGTAGTTTGGGCTGGTGTATTGCCCACGACTGCCCCATTAACCATTTGGAAGTACCTTTCTGACATAAAGTTTTGCCAAGTAACTACTTCTTGGGTTTGACGCTTTGGACTGCAGCAGTCCAAATTTAAGTCTCCCATGATTATATTGTGAGAAGTATTGGCAGATATATTAATCAACTCTAATAGTCTGTTCAAACCACTATAAAATGCTTCATCTACACAAGCGATTGATTTTCTGTATACATTTAACCAGCCAGTGTCTGCTATGCAGTTGTTACTTTGACCACTTGAAGGTGAATATTTTCAGACGCCCAGGGTATGATCGACAGCCCCATTTGGAAACTGACAGCCACGAGAAGGCCCGAAGAGGTTCTACCTCTGGTTATCAAGGCGGGTAAAAGAACAACATCATAACCATCCCATATTGGCGAAGTAGTTGACCATGTTTCTTATAGGGCCATTATGTGGAACTGGAAGGGCAAATTCCTAAGAGAAGTTTGGATATGTGTGTGCCCTCTCGTGTTCCAACTAGAAATTTTTAAAACCTGTTGATTATCTGTTGTTAATTGTTAATATCTTGGGGCAAATAGCATTCCTACAGTATCTGTGATATTTAACTCAGCGCTCTGATATATGTTGGGTTTAGGAATTAGGCCCTTGGTCTGATTTGGTAGGCATTTTGGATCCTGTGACAACAAAAAGCCTATCTCAAACAGAGACATTTTCGCCTGCCAAATGGTGGTCACCACCACCCCTGACAGGATCCATAGTCTGACGTGTGCTGCTTATTACGCCGATAAATACACATTTTAACCAGGGTCCTTAGCAGTCTTCGTCACTAACAAAACGCTGCATTCATTTTTATTTTTGGCTATCAAGCACCACCTAAAATCTCAAAGTATTGCGTTGAAATAGAGATATGAGGGAGATAGAGTATGAGGAGGGAAACATTGTAGTTTTCTGGTTATTTACCCACTGAACCCTATAGGCCCTTTTACTCAAGGTAACTTGTCGTACTATGGATGGGACAGAGAATAACTTCTTACACGAAGCAGTAATACCGACTCAGGAAGTTGGCAACTAACTCTGTTTTAATAAAAATTGTCTAAAATAGGGAATACAATAGGCATCAACGGGCATCGCACAGCATGATCTTGAAGCATTTCATAAAAAACAACACATTTTTAATAAATGCTTGTCATCAGTGACGTCATACTCGGTGGAAAATTAAGAACACCTACGGGAGATTGTGGTTGGCTCAAGGGGAACATCTAAGTATACTTTCTATATGGGATAGGATTGTGATTCGGTCTCTGCAGTCTGGTGGGCACTCATGCCTTCCCCTAGTGCAAGTCATAGTGCAAGTCATCTTCAACAGTAATTAGAAACACAACACTTCATTGGCTCTTAAACTATCAGGCTCTTTTTTATATAGCCTTCTACAATTGGTTGGCACACTTGTACCATTCTAGAACATTTTATGCTCTTGTAGCACATAAGCTGGTACCCCAGGTGCTGGTGGGTGGACTTGACCGTATCTTCCACCCTTATTAGCCTGACATCTCTCATCACTCATGCCGTCTGCTATTCACATTGGCGTTGAACTTGGCCTTGTGGTAGCTTCTCATCTCTGGGAATTTAAGGGAGTGTGAGCACTCACTATCTTCAATCTGGTGCACCATGCCCATATTGTATTTTCATACTAAGTTTACATGAATCTGTGCGTATTATGGTATTAAATTGTCCTTAATAAAGAAACTTAGCACTCAAGATGTTCTCTCCTTAGCTTAGTTTAGCTTAGTTTATTTATTTATAGAGCACGCCTAACCCTGGGGTATCTGGGTGCTTCCATTTGAGCAATAGCTGCAGACAAAACAAACAAGAGGCAAGGGACTTCTGTTATATCTCAAGTCAATATATTGGGTAGGTAGAGCTTGAACAAAGTGAGGTGAAATATGAGACATTATCAAGCCGGATAGTGGCCTGATATTCTATGCATACAAAAGTGCAAAGGGGAACTATTGGTACAGATGAGCCGCACAGAGCAAGAGTTAAGTTATCATGCCCAAAGCGGCTATATGGGTCAGACAAAAAAGGTTGCATGTAGTCGAAAGGTACCGAAAAATCAGATTTAGTCAGAAATTAAATTTTGCTGGATGAATAGCCATTCTTTTACTCTATTTCTAAAGGACCAGAAGGATGGTTCGGCTCGAAGTGCTGTGGGGAGGGAATTCCAAAATGTTGGCAGCTAGCACCGGGAAGCTGGATCCTCCAGCTTTTTGAAGTTTATACTTAGGAATGTTGAGGCAATGTTAAAATTTTGATCTGGTCGGCCTGAAGGATTAGTTCCTGACAAATTTGTCAACCAAATATTTTGGTGCCGTGTTGGACGGGCATTTGTGAGTAAATACTAGGGTTTGAAGTGAGATTCTATCTTGCAATGGGAGCCAGTGTGTGTGTCTCGTTTTATTACTGAGACGTGGTTAGATCGCTGGATATTTAATGCTGATCTGAGTACATTATTCTGCAGCATTTGCAGTTTGTTCAGGTTTTATGCATTACATCCTAGGTATTGGGTGTTACAGTAGTCAAGCTTGGATAGTATCAGAGCTCTAGCTAAAGTGATGCAGCTCTGAGTGGAGAGAGAGGGTTTGCATGCATTGATCAACTTTGTAGTGTAAACTGCGGCTGAGGCAGTAGCGTTCACTTGCCTAGTGAGGGAAAGAGAGGAATCTAAGTAGATATCAAGAGCTTTGACCTCACTGGAATCCTTTATGATGTTACCATAAATGTTGAATGATTTGTAGAGTTTAGCAAGCTTGTTTAGTCAAGAATGAGAGTAGCTCGGTCTTATCATCGTTAGTCATAGGACATCGGCCGCCATCCACCCCTGGATGTTGTGTTATGTTATATTACTTGGCATTTATATAGTGCTCTATATATCATTGGTGTGACCACAAAGCGCTGGTAGGTTGAACGCCCTCGGGAACCGTAGTTCTGGTCAGTAGAGAGAGATAGTGTTGTAGGGTGCTTGGGTGCAATGGATATGTGTGCAGCTGATTTAATTGCCTGGTGGTAGCTGCATCCTAGCGTTAGGTGTGGTGCTGGAAATATCAGTTGTATGTGTGCAGTCTGGTGGGTGGACACCTAGACAGAGCTCTGGCTGCGTTGGGCCTGAAGGACACATGGCTGGAATGTGCTTGGCTAGCTTAATTCTATTACGGTGATGAGGTGATCATGGGGTCGTATTCATATGTTAACAGCTAGGCCGAATTAATCAGGGGTATAGCTGTGTCCTAGTTGAATGGTGGTGTAAAGTAGAGAGTAGGCGTAGTGATGTGATATGATGGTTATTTTTAGAGCACCCAAGACCAGGAACAGGATGGCAGGAAAAAGAGCGACACACAGGCCATACAGGCCGGGCCTGGGATTGCAGTGACAGGGGGTGGGGGGTGGGTACAGATATATAGCAACAACATGGGAAACATGAGGGCATTTTTATTTCTATCCAGATTTGATTCAAGCTAATGGTCACAGCTCCAAGTGTGGGTCATGCCAACTTCTGAACTTTCACCCAGAAGCGACTCAGGACAACTTTCAGAATCCTGTCAGGATCTGGTGCAGGTCAATGTTCATAGTACATCTGCTCGATCCACCCATCCACTCCGTCACTCCATACAATCCATCCACATCATCGATTCCATCGATTGCATCCATTACATCTCCCTCGTTCATTCCGTCCACTCTGTCCATTCCATTTATTTCATCCACTCTATCTATTCTATCCACTCTTTCCATTTTATTCATCCCATCGTTTTATCCATTACACCAATTCCATCCATTCCATCAATCTTATCCGTTCCATCCATCCATTTCATCCACTCAGTCTATTCCATCCACTCTATCGATTTCATCCACTCTATCCAATTCAGCGGTTCCATCCACTCTATCCATTTAAACGGTTCCATCCACTCCCTCCATTTCATCCGTTCCATCCATTCCATCCATTTCATCCATACTATTAATTTCATCCATACTATCCATTTCATCCGTGCTATCCATTTCGTCCATACTATCCATTCCATCCACACTATCCATTCCTTCCACTCTATCCACTCTATCCATTTCGCCCAGTCCATCCACTCAATCCATTTCAACCATTCAATCCATTCCAGGCATTCCATCCATTTCATACATTCTATCCAATTCATCCATACTATCCATTTCATCCACTCAGTCTATTCCATCCACTCTATCGATTTCATCCACTCTATCCAATTCAGCGGTTCCATCCACTCTATCCATTTAAACGGTTCCATCCACTCCCTCCATTTCACCCGTTCCATCCATTCCATCCATTTCATCCATACTATTAATTTCATCCATACTATCCATTTCATCCGTGCTATCCATTTTGTCCATACTATCCATTCCATACACACTATCCTTTCCATCCACTCTATCCATTTCGTCCAGTCCATCCACTCAATCCATTTCAACCGTTCAATCCATTCCAGCCATTCCATCCATTCCATCCATTCTATCCAATTCATCCATACTATCCATTTCATCCATACCATCCATTTCATCCATTCTATCCATACTATCCATTCCTTCCACTCCGTCCACTCTCTCCATTTCATCCAGTCCATCCATGTGAAGATAGATTTTGTTTAACATTTTAGTGTCTTTGTCATAGCAGCCCATGAGAGTGATGAGGACTTGGTTGTCATCTGCATAGTTAGTGTAGGTGACACCCAAACCTTTGAGGTGGTCGAAGAGGGGATTTGTAAATCTATTGTATAAGGTAGGAGAGACACAGAAGCCCTGGGGGACTCTGCAAGTGATTAGTACTGGTTCGGCATATGCCAAAGGAGCAAAAACTCTCATGGACCTGCTTGCTAAAAAGGATTCAATCCAAGTAGCAGCGTTATGGGTGAAGTAGGCTGCTGTAGTAAGATGTTTGATGAGGATCTGATGATCCACAAGATCAAAGGCTGCTGACAGGTCCAGCAGCAGGAGGATGGCCAGTTTTCCATTGTCTTTTGATTCATCCATTTGGATTTCAAGATCAAGGAGGGCTGTTTCAGTGCCGTGTATTGGTCTGAATCCAGATTGATGTAAGCCTAGTAGGTTGTTGTCTTCTAGATGGTTTTGTAATTGAAAGAATGCCGCACTATCAATGATTTTCAGGAGGAACAGGACTGTCGTTAAGGGTCTATAGTTGGACGGACTGTTTGGATCTAGGTTTTGTTTTTTGAGGAGATGCATGACCCAAGCCTTCTTGAGATTGTTTGGGACTGTGCAGGTTTCAAAGGATGTGTTAATCAAGGCTGTGATGAATGGCGCAAGTTCCTTTGCTCCCTCTTTTATAGCTGTAGCTGGACAGATATCCCCTTGGCATCTAGAGGGTTTTAGGTTGGCTATTAGGTCTTCTACCTCTTTAGAAGAGACTGGAGAAAATTGGAATGGGTGACACAGAGTAGGCTGAGGGTCATGGGGCTTGTTGAAGTTGGTGTTTAGAGTCAAACTTTTCTTTCATGCCTCTATTTTAGATTGCAGAAGCGCTACTTTGTCCAGTAAGGCTTTGTGGATACTGGCACACAATGAGGCATGGTGTCATCAGTGCTTGGTGTCATCAGTGCAAGATTATGTAGGAGGAACTGGAGTTTTCAATTCCCTTAGGATAGTGAATACTTTTTTAAACCTGATTTAGCATTCTGAATCCTGGCATTATAAGTGTCTTTCTTAGTATTTAATAGAGTTGCTTTGCTCGTGCTAGCAGCTTCTGAGAACTTTTCCTTGTTGGTGAGAGTGGGGGATTTTTTCCAGACCATTTTCGTGATTCTTTTTGCACTACATAATGCTTTTAAGTCAGTATTGAACCATTGTTGGGGTGCGCTGAAGGTTTAGCTTTTCTCAGTTTTAACAGGGCAAATTTGTTTAGAGCTTGAAGCAAGGTGTGATTGTACAGATCCACAAGTAAATTATCAAGGGATGCCTCGGCTTCTAACGTTTTACTGTTATTCAGAGCTGATAATCAGTTCTTGGCTGCTTCCAGTCTTTGACATAAGGCCAGGCAGCTTCTTTGGTCTTGCTTTGAATTCGAGCCTCTTCTTTGCTGTGACACCCAAAGCTTCAAATCCATCTTTCTTCATGGAGAATGGCTTACTAAAATGTATCATTGAATATCCAGAATTCTATATACAGTATGTTGGCGGCACCGCCTGCAGTCTATATACTTTGTATTGCCAGCCTTATGAATACTTAGCCTACTTGTGTTGCTGAGTCTGTACAATTGTAAAACGGCTTGTGTTTTCTGCAGTGCTCATCACACATGCAATTTCCATTCCGCACATGGAAGTCTCCTCAATTCTTCGTCATCAGATTCTTATCACCTATGCATTTTCTTTTCAAGTCCTCCTTTTCAGTGCGTCAAACTCACTTCTCGTGACGTCACCAGCGTATCCTTTTACATCTTCACACTTCTTGATTTGCTACTTTTAGGAGACCATCAATCTTTCAGTGGTACTTCTCATAGGGTCTTCTCAAGGGATACCTTGTCTCAAAGATTCTTCGTGTTATAGGTACCATTACTGGTGTTGCACATGTTGCAATTTCCGGTTTCTTACATAAAGGCAAAATAGGGGTGGGACTTCCTGTAGAGGCATTTGCCTGCTCCTCTACACTGCCCCCTCTGGTTGAGTCATCAACCACTCCTTCACCAGTTTCCACATCTTTACATTCTTTTTTGAAAAAAGTGCTTTTTTGGAATACATATCTTAATTACTTCTTTTAGAGATACTGCTGATTGTATATGTCCATCAACAGTCTAGGTCATGTGACTACATATTCCATTCGGGCTAGAGTAAATTAATCATCCCACATACTTCTTGTGGTTCCTAGGATGCAGGAACTTTGTACCCTCTGATGCTAAAATACTGGCCTTAATGTAGTCTCTCATTTCTTCATCTGTCAACTCCTTGGGTCTGAATCCTGTTTCAACATCTATCATGAGCTTCATTCCTGCAGCTTTCTTTGCTGTATTCTTACACTGTGTAATCATTATCATAATTACACAGAATCCAAACATCACCATCACAAGAGCTTTATGATATTCGCTATTCATTGTGGAACCCATGAGAAGATGGACGAGAACCAGCCATCATCCTCAATGTCTTCTGTCTGATCTTCCATCCTATTGTGTTATGGCCTCTGTCAATGTCCCATTTTCGTCATTGTGAGAAGGTGTGAATGTGCAACATGATGCCTGAATTTGGCACAAATACCCCCATCCATTGCTGTGATCATATCAAGGACAAATCTGTTCTTTAGGGTCATCAGTCTTATGGCCCTCAATTCCTCCATGATCGCATTGAATCCCTTAATAGTGGTGTTGATCGTCTGCAAGAGTTCCCACCTGGTAATCTGTAGCCATTTGGCATTGGCCGTTGTTTGGATCCCTGGCATGACGACCGTCATGAAGATTGAAGCAGTCTTGCTGAATAGTCTATGTTCATATGGAATAGAATCGAAAGTTTCTATTGATTTAGCAGCAACATTATTCTCCCACTTGGCTCGATTGAGGAATTCAAGTGATCTCCTCCTCCCCAAATGGGCATCTGCTTTTGGAAATTCGCCAATATTAAGGTCACTCTTCATTATCACTAAACCTTGAGCATGGACAAGCACAAAGGAACACGCTCCTCCCCAATTCTTGGGCAACTTCATGTAGGCTCTGGGCCCACAAGCCCAATATCAATCCATCAGGACTACTGTTCCCGCTCCCATACCAGAAACAACAACTTTAGTTTTGCAAACTATATTATCTACCACATGTCTTTTCCCTTTTTGCTGGAAACACAATGTTTACTTCATCAGTGGGATTACAAACATTTATCCTGATTCATCCTCTACCCATGTTAGTAGATTGGCATGTTCAGCCCATGACATTAAAAACTCATCATTGTCTTATTGAATTTCTTGTACGTATTATTTATTTGCTCATCTGGAATGGGCAAATCGGCACAAGTTCCTAGAGTAAGGATAATCAAAGAATTTCCCACTGTTCCTGGACCAATAAAGTAAAAAGTGTGGACCAGGAGAAACAGGAAAGCAAACATAAACACTGTGCATGCTTATATTATACCCCATAATATTAACCCACACCATTTATACAACTCAGGTATTTCTTGAGTTTGCTCATTCTCTGAAATCATGCCTTTTTCAAAATACCTCATTATGCCTGTATAGTACTTTAAGGAAGAACAAAACCTTTGTAACAAGGCAATTCCGGTAAATCTGGTAGCTGCAGAATCTGTTCAATTATTGCCATAAGCAGCCTGCTTATCGAAGGGCAATTTTTAGGCTGATGCAGAAAAGTATGTACGTTGACACTATACCCAACAATAGTAGGATAAGCTCAAAGTATATATAGGAAAACAGCAAGTAGGATCCTATGGGCATCGACATTTGTCAAAACCATAAATTAAATCAAACAATTGAATTGTATGAAAAGAATCAGCGTATTGCTCACGCTTCCAATGTTTTATCAAATGTTGCTGCTTAAACCTATTCACAATGTGTCAACACATTTTCTAAAATTCATTTTCAAAGAACTCTGTGGCTCAAGAAATGGATTTGCACGCCTGCTATAATAACTATAAGGAGGGTTCAGGGGAGCCACAGTCCAAGTGCAACTCTGCACTGTTTAATCAATCTGTTGGTTTATCGTCCTACTTCCTCGTCATCTATTGAATCTGCACATGCTGAAATTCATCTTCTTGCCTTGCTTCCAAATCAATCATTAGGGGTGCATCAGCCTCTCCAATGCAGGCTTTAACATCGCTTAAATTGATCCATGCTCTTCTGCCTTGAACCTTTACTGCAGAAGGAGTATTTTCTTCCACAACAAACGTGCCAACAAATCTAGGCTTGTGCCACTGTCTGGTAAAGTTCCAAATTAGCACCTTATCACCAATAAATAACTTGTGTACTGATAGTAATTTAGAAACTCTGGCTGGTTAATGGTCTTCATCTGTATTTTGTGAACCCCCCCCCCTTCGACGCTTGAGTTGATCTGAAATGACAGAGATACTAGCAGTCATACATTTTAAGCACTCATTTCACTAATTTCCTAACAGTTTTGCAGAACTCTAGGCATCACTTCTGCTCCTTGATAGAGGGGTCAAAGGCATTCTCATGTGTTTCCCTGTAACTAATTTGTGGGGTGTGAAGTGATGGTCCAAACCAGGCTGATTCCTTAGGGCATATAGCACTAAGGGCAGGCACAATAGCCATCCCTTCTGCAGTGTCAATTTTAGTTTAGCGACTCTCTCCCTTAGAGGATGTTGAGTCTCTCACATATCCCATGCGCTTGAGGGTGATAAACAGAAAAAGAAATATGTTTAATATTCAATAACAATCCTATTTATTCAAATGCATCATTAACAAAATGTGGCCCATTATCAGATCTCAGCACTTCACACACTCCCCATCTAGACTTCACATACAAAAAACCTTGCTGCACAAGTGGCATCAGGGTGTGTACAAGCATCTGCTTTGATCCACCTGGAGAAGGGACACACCACCACTATCAGATACCTATATCCAATACATACTTGCAGCATATCAACAAAATCAATATGTAATTGCAGAAAAGGACCCTTCGGTCGAGGAAGCACTCCTCTTATTGTTTGCATTTTATGCCCAGTGGTAAACCTTTGACATATGATGCAATTTACTACAATAAATGCAGCGTGTCATAACAGGTTTGGTATGAAGCACTCTTCTGCAATAGCAGCAAGACTCTCCCTAGTTGCATGTGCTAGGTAGTGCAGCTATTCAAGCGCTAACCTCAATAATGCTACTAGCATCAACGGCTTTCCGGTACTGTGTTGTTGCCACAATGCTCTGTGGGGTATAAAGAACACTCCTTGTAGTTCCATATCTCTTGTTCTGCCTGTGATGCACTACCCTGAATCTCCATTAACTGAGCTCTTGATAAATAGTTTAACCCTTCATTTACCTCCATAATCTTAACCATTTTTTCATTAACCTTTGAAGCATCAAAACTTGAAATGTTTGGTGAATAGGCAACCTTTTTGGCTTCTGCTTCTGCAGCTTAATTCCCGCAAGAAATAAAATCAGTCTGCTTAGTATGTGCTGAGCATTTAACTTAACTATTGCTATGGCTACTGGGAGTTGTAGTGCCTTAATAAGCCATCCAAAAATGATGGATGCTGCACTGGAGTGACATCTGCTCAGAGGTAGCCCTTCCTTTTCCAACATGCTAACCCTGCATGCACAGTTAACGTCACATAGGTGGAGTCACTATATATTGTCACTTCCTGTCCTTTGTGATTTTCAAGCGCTGCAATAAGCGCTACCAATTCTGCTGCTTGTGCTTAAAAATGAAAAGGTAGTCTTGCACTTGCCACAACCTCAAACCCGCTGTTTGCTCTATGCCTCACTACAGCTGCACCAGTAAGCCTTTTCCCTCTTGTCTGATCAATTTTCAAAGAACCATCAATAAAAGAATCTCCCCTCCTAACAGTGTCTTTTCCTTAACGCATGGTATACTGTCATAAAACTCCTCGTATTTCGGGCAATCATGCACATGTTCACCCTCTGCCACTGGCTCAGCTAAAAATGTACATGGTTCACTATTTTATACCCAACAAATTTGATTGCTGGATTAGATATAATAACTTTGTTCACAGAAGCACTTTGAGATGTCAATGTACCCTTAGGTTTCTCCAAAATTGCAAATAAAGCATGTTCTACAAAAAGTGTCATGGAACAACCCATTACAATGCTTGGAGACGTCTCAATTGCAAACGCGGCACGAGCCAATGACTGTTCGCATGGAAAATGTCCTTTCATTATTGGATCTAGCATCTCACTATAATATGCCAGGGGTTTGTACCCCAATGTAGTGTTTGTGCTAGCACTGCTGTCATAACTGTCCCATCAGTGTGTGAAATAAGAAGAATTTGTCAGCGTAATTGGGAATTCCTGAAGCTGGAGTTGTACACATTTCCTTTTTCAACTCTTCAAATCCTTCCTCTCCTTCCTCAGTCCATTCTACTTTCTACTTGTTTACCTGCACTTTTTTTAAAGCCTGCAAATGGGGTCTTGTCTATGAACTATACTCAAATACACATGCTCTCACATAATTACATAATACTAAGAATCGCTGTATCTGCTTTACCGTGTATGGTTTTGCAGTTTTCAAAATTGCTTCAGCTCTTTCAGGTTTCAACTTCTTTCACTCATGTGAGATTAATTGACCTATGTACCACACCTCTTCTTGGCAATACTGTAACTTCTCTTTATCTACTTTGTATCGCTTGTCTGTGAGGATAGTAATTAGTTGAATTAAATCTTTTCTGCACTCATCTTCAGTTATGCTACAAATCAAAATATAATCTACGTACTGTTTCACAGTACTCTTCAAATCGATATTGCCAAGGTCCATCTGCAGGACTCTAGGCTGCCTAGTATGTTTCAGTTGGACTTGGCAAAATGTAAAGGAAGTCAAGTCTTGTGAGTCTTTGTGCAACATAATTGCGAAAACACATTTTTCAAGTCAATCACCGTGAAATATTGCATTTCTACTGGGATACTACATAATATCATCCGGGATTCAGAACTAAAGGAAACTCGGCCTATACAATCTGGTTAATTGGTCTCATGTCTTGTATGACACTCCATGTCCCTCCCTTTAATTTATTCATAGGGTACAATGTGGTATTACACAATGACTCTGATGGTACCGAAATACCTTGCTTCGTCAATGCTGAAATGGTCTCAAAAATGCTCTCATCTGCCTTTCGAGACATTGGTTTTTCCTCACTCACAATAAGATTGCTCCTGGTTTCAGCTTTATCTTAGCCCTTCCCACTTCTTTCAATAGACCTACATCATAAGGGCCTGCAGTCCATAAAATACTTGGCATCTTTTCTAAATCATCATAAAAAAATGTTGGACGTTGTCATATTATTGCCATAGGCTGTGGCATTTCCCTTTTCTCTATCTAAATCCAATAGGTAATACTCATCTTGAATATTACTTCATCATCTGCTGGATCATCTCTAAACATCTCATTGTCATTGATGTCAGTCAATCTGCACTCCTCCCCAATGGCAATTACTGTTCTCCTTGGTCTTCCCTCATCCATCGAGCATTGCCACACCCCCTCGTACTATGGCTGCATGTAATTCTAAGGGAATAGTCTGTCCCCCCTCTTCGTCCATAGGTACCTGTGGTCTAAACTGGAATTCATTAAGTATCCTCATAGTCCTTCCCACTAAGCCAGGTAGCCATGTTAACCAAATGCTTACGATATAAAGGACAACATCTGGCTCCATCAGCACCCCTCACAGAGCCATTTGCCCTGTAAATGCCAATATAAACTGACTCACATTCATATAGTGTATCTCATGAGTGGAGAACTCTATAACTTCATTAGTAAAAGAAATAGTCATATTAAGTTTTGTCATTAAGTCTCATTCTAGAATATTAACTGGTGCCTGCCCTGAAAACAATGATGGAACAGACATATCACATTCTCCTATAGAGACTGGTAGTTCATTAGTAAAAGGTACTCAACATTAGGTTCCAGAAAATCCCTGAGCATTCATGGCACCCCTCTCATATACATGAACGAGTAGCCCCAGTATCAACTAAAAATGACAAGGATTTGCCTCCTATCATCACATCAACCCTTGGTTCCTCTTGAGTGTCTGGGCTCATAGATAGTACTGAACACATCAAGTCGCCCTGTTAGCTGTCCTATTGTGTATGCATACATACCCCTGTACCTGTAAAAGTATTCCCTCCTACCACACTGTGAAACTCCCTATTCTAGGTGTCAATAATTGCCCGGTGTTTGCGTTCTGCTGTATCTGCATGGGGGTGTGCCCCCTCTTCAGTATTGACCATTTTCTATATACCCTTGGCTCCCACATGTGCACGCAATGTTTCCTGTCATTCCAGACGTCCAACATATTGGAGGCTTTCGTCTAATTAGCCCTCCTTGGTTGAATCCTCCTTGCACATTGTGATTCTCATTCTGTCCATTCTGAAACCCACCTTGAGTGTTTTGAGATCCACCCCTTCCTCTATAACTGATGACTCTACCTCATAATATAAACCCACTTCCTCCTTGATTCATCAGCATGGATTATTCGACTGTGATGTGTCCACTGCTTGCTGTACTCTATCCCTTCTCCACTTGTTAATACCACTAATTCTATGGCATATTTTAACAGTGTTTTCTGGACTAATTTAGCTTCCTCAATTTTTCTAACATCGTCTTTCTTTTTATTCTACTCCTGCAACAGCTGGCAGTGATGCACTATAGTCAACTGAATTTCAGGCCACTGTTTTGCTTCCATGCCCACTAGCTTCTTAAATTGCCTTTGTACTGGCTCAGGCAATCCCTGACACAAAAAGGCCACTGTTTTGCTTCACGACTCGCGCATTTCAAGAGACCAGAATTCTTGAATGTCTTGAATGTAAGCAAGCAGATCTTCATCTTCTTTTATTTTTCGTGTCATAATCCCACCCATATCTGATACATCAGGATATTGTACTCTAAGCACTCCCCAATCATCTGCCCTACAGTTATTAAATGGTGCTCCATTGTGTGCCGTGTTTTATGCTGTGACACTCAAATAACCTGCTCTGGTCCAAATATCATCTGCTCTTTCCTCAAGAATAGCTCCTAGGAGACTCTTGATATCCCCTATTGCCAAGTTATTTCCTCTGGTCATTTTTTCTAACTCATAAATCAATTTTTCCGGACCCGCCATTAAAGTGGGGAGTTTGCACCTTAAAATATCCTTGTCAATCTGTGGCCTGGCCCCTCCCTTCTCCAAAAGGGGAAATTGCATAAATCCTATTCCGCAATCCACTCCCATCGATTACCTAACCATGGTACGGACAATGGTTCCTGATCACCTTCTTCCTGGCAATGACAGCCTCTTCACATATGGCAGTGACTCTCCATTTTCATCCTCTAGGATGCTCTGTATATGCTGGAGCATCTGGTGTCCTATCCTTAGGTTGTTCTAGATCACACCATCTTACTCTCTTGTCTGTCTGCAGACATCCCTCAGGATTGCATACACTTCCTCCCTCCTCCCCACAGAAGGTTTCCTGCTTCCCGTCTGACTTATCTAGACCCCAGCTTGTATGGCTCTCCTCTCTTTTGCCTTCATCTAAAGTCAGCCTATCTAAGGAAAAAGCTCCATGCGCAACACTAAATGGGTCTCTTTCTTCGTTTTGTGATTGGAAGACCAGGGATCGATCTTCCGTCCCTCGGCTTCCCGATTTGCTACCTTCTCTTAAATCCTAAAAGGATTTATCGATCCTTATTCCGATGCTCCCTTTTTCGAAATCCTCATTCAATGGAAACTTAGATGGCCCTGATGTTGCTCCCTGTAACGGGAGGAACTATTCTATGTTGCTCCATTGTATCGCTGAACTTGGCTCCATTAATTCATTGTAAATGCAATCAATCTCTTGTTCTCATTGTCACCTTTTTTGTTCTACTTCTTCATCTACTTCTCACTGCTTTCTTGTCACCCACCTAAATCTTTCTTGTTCCTTTCTTACTTCTTCTCTCCTTTCCCCCACTCTTCTTTCTTCCTCTTCCTTTCTTCTCTGCATACTCTTATCTCTCAATTTTTTGGCTTCCTCTTCTTCTCTCTCCCTATCCTGTCTATCCTGTTCTTTCTTTTTCTGCTCATCTTCTTTTAATCTCTTTTCTCGTTCTGTCTTTTGTATCTTGTTTGTCTTGATCTTCCCTTTGCCGAACTTGCTCAATGCTTTTGCCATCTAATTTAAGCAATATCTGTCCTCCAATCCATTTGTTCTGTACGAGCATTACCTCATCAGCTTTATGCTTTTCTCCTTTCAATCTCTTAATTTGTCATTCTATATCTGCTGATACTTTTGATCGCTTACCTTTCTCTTCCCTAATTTGTAAGGCCTTAAAGGCCTCCTCTTTTCTCTTAGTCTCCTCTTGAATATCGTCACTGCTATAAGCAGGCGGTTCGTATATTGGATTACTATACCCTGTAATTCCTTTAATGGATACAATCCTGCACTTTCTGTATTAACACTTTTTACTTCTTGCGAGGCAAGGGGAGCAGAAGGCTTGGAATCTTCCTCCTTACACTGATCAAGCATCCAATCCTCATGTAGCGGATCCTCTCTCTCTTCCTGATACATCTTCCAAAGATCTAAAATTGCTAACCTCTTCTCTAATTTCTTTCCTGTGTAAGCAGCGTGCAAGTATGTGGTCATGTATTACAATACCGCTTTTGCCAGGGATACCCCTTGTGGCCATGGCATGAACATCTTATCTGCCATGCCTTTCACCCATTCTGCATTATACTGTTTGAGCTTGGGCATGTGTTTTAGCAAGGTTTTACACAAATATATCAAATGGGTAACATCTTCCATTGTGACAAGTCTCAATTGATTGTCAATACTTACAAGCGCTTTACAAAAAATATGTTTATAAAAACAACAAATATGAGCGTGCAGCAACAAATCACTGCAAAAACCCTTTATATTCCAATATTCTTAATCTAGCTTTAAGTCGGTACTGACAACTTCTCTTAGCTAGATGCTATATTTCTCAAACTTTCCTTAATTTTCTTTACCTTTTTGTCGTTCTTCGACACTTCAATACAGCACAAATACAGACAGACAGACAGACTAGTCAACTCTCCACATTAATCCTCAGCATTTTTTCCTTTTCTCTGACCCTAAATATGCCCTGAGAGGGCTTTAAGTCGGTATCTTACAGGAATCTATCCTCTGCGTAGCCTAGATTTACGTCGACTGAATTGTATAACGGCTTCTTCTGAAATTCCCTTGAACTAGGACACCTTGGGCTTCTCCCCTTAACTCTTACCTATATACACAAAAACACTACTCATTACTTTTCTAACGCTATTTTCTAAGTTCCCTGTTACTTTGTTAACTATCACAATCCCATCCCGTCAATTTTCCATTCCCCTTAGTCTACTCACCATTTGCCCTTTCAGCTCAAGATCTGTGCTATCGACTCCTATCGCCAATCGACCACTTTTACCTTCCGTCCGCTAAGCGCCTGTGGAAACCAGGAGGGATTTTGCCAAAGAGGGATCCGTCCCACCTGTATCAATTTTCTTGCAAGAATTCTATATTGGCCGCTCTCCACAGGAAACCTCATGATTTTCCAGCTCAATGGTGAAGGGCACTCGATCGTCCGAAGCACTAGAATTCATAGGTCGATGGATCTTTGCGTCAACCATCCTCTCCTACCACGTGAACCCTGGATGCCCTTTTACTCAAGGTAACATCTCGTACTATGGATGGGACAGAGAATAACTACACAAAGCAATAACACTGACTCAAGAAGTTGGCAAATAACGCTGTTTTAATAACAATAGTCTAAAACAGGGAGTACAACGGACACACAGAATGATCTTGAAGAATTTCATTAAAAAAACACATTTATACTAAATGTTCATCATAAGTGATGTTATACTATGTAGCAAATTAAGAAAACCTACGGGAGATTGTGGTTGGCTCAAGGGGAACATCTAAGTATACTTTCTATATGGGATAGGATCGTGATTGGGTCTCCACAGGCAGGTGGGCACTCATGCCTTCTCCTAGTGCAAGTCATAGTGCAAGTCATCTTCAAAAGTAATTAGAAACACAACACTTAATTGGCTCTTAAACTATAAGGCTCTTTGTTATATGGCTTTCTACAATTGGTTGGCATGCTTGTACCCTTCTGGAACATTTGATGCTCTAGCAGCACGTAAGCTGGTATCCCAGGTGATGGTGGGTGGACTTGACCACATCTCCCCACCTCATTTCTCATGCTATCTGCCATTCACATTGTCTTTGAACTTGGCCTTGTAGTAGCTTCTCTTATCTGGGAATATAAGGGAGTGTGTGCACTCGCTATGTTCAATCTGGTGCACCATGCCCATCATCTATTTTCACCCTCGGCTCACGTGATCAGAGACTGTGAATCTGCTTGTATTAAGGTATTAAATTGTCCTTAATAATGAAATTTGGGGCACTCATGGTGTTCTCTCCTTGCAACTTATCAGGGGATGCCTCGGCTTCTCACGTTTTACTGTTCTTCCAGTCTTTGACAACAAGCCAGACAGCTTCTTTGGGCTTGCTTCGAATTCTAGCCTGTTCTCTGCTGCGACACACATAGCTTCCAATCTGTCTTTCTTCATGGAGACTCACTTACTTAAATGTATCATCGAATGTCCAGAACTTTATATACATGTATGTTGGCGGCACCACCTGCAGTCTATATACTACGTATATCCAGCCTTATGAATACTTAGTCTACTTGCATTGCAGCATCTATACAATTGCAAAATGGCTGGTGTTTTTTGCAGTGCTCTTCACACATGCAATCTCCATTCCACACATGAAGGTCTTCTCAATTCTTTACTTTGTCATCAGATTCTATATCACCTATGCATTCTCTTCTCTAGTCATCCTTTTCAGTGGGTCACACTCACTTCTTGTAACATCGCCAGCTTATCCCTTTACACCTTCACACATCTTCAGGTTCTCCTTTTAGGAGAATATCAAAACAAGGAACCTTAAAAAAAGGGGTACCTACGCTTATGACAGTCCTTAATTCTGTCAATTATTTAGGTTCAATCTCCATATTCTTATGAGGTGTATGCTTTCAATGAAAGTCACAGGAACAACAAAATCAAAGAAAAATCCTAGGAGTACATGAGATAGATATCTTATACAAATGAAACATTTATTTTAGAATTTCAAGACACTTTTTGCTCAGGTTTAAAAAGACATCACAAAATATGAAACAGAACATGAAACATAACATTCATCATGTGTACATTGTGATTTCATCAGAAGACAATGAATGAAGTAGAATATTTTGCAGAAAACTAATTAGTGAAAGAACGGGAGCCCGACAGGAAAACGATTGTCCCTGTGGGCTAAATATATAACCAGGGTGTATAAAAAATTACCCTGGTTAAAACAGAGCGAAATCATTCAAATAACTCAAGTCATATGGTTATCTTGCCATATAATTAACTGCCAAAGTGTATGAAGGATCGAGGAAATATTCCCAAAGTACTTCCGAAAGGGAGGGGAACAAAACGCATGAAGAACACGTTTCGGCAAGCCTAAACAGGCTAGTTGTAGTTGGAGCCTTCCTCAGTGTGCAGCTATTCAAGCGCTAACGAGGCTGAAGCGTTCGGCGGTCACAGAAAGAATATGCTGTGTCATGCAGGGAAATGCTGCAGGAAGGCCTTCACAGAGCGAGCAGCTGTGGCTGAGAGACACCGACTAGCGTACTCGCGTGAAGGTTGTCATGGCATCCGGCCAAGCAATGGCCTTAGCGAGGGTGTGTCTGGCGCCAAGTCGTGTGCACTGCTCATGATTGGAGCGTGTCACATTACTCCGGGGCCAATGGCAAAGCAGGCGAGGCCCCTGCATCAGCGTGAGTGGTGAATGAGGAAACACTCTCACGCAAAGTGTCCGGCGGTACAGAAAGAATACGCCGGCCGTGAAAGAAGGTGCAGGAGGTGGGGCAACGGCCTCAGAGCAAATGGAAAATGGAGAAAAGACCGTGAAGTCGGGGTCTTTTGATGATAAGTAGACTGCGTTGGCAGTTGTGGGGAGAAGGCAAAAGCACCCAACACATGGGACAAAATACACAAGGAGGCGCGAAAAGTGCGGCATCATCCTCTGCGCAAGGGAACGTGAAAAAACCGCTGCGGCGGAGTGTTAGATAAATAGGTGAACTGTGTTGGCGGATGTGGAGAGAGGACAAACACACCCACCACAAAGGGCTGTGTTCATAATAAAGGGTCCCAGTAGGACTAGCTCCATGGTTGCCTCCAAACTGGGATGTATTACCGGGTTCCTGCAATGAGGAATAACCGGGTCATTCTTGCACAGGAGGACCCGGTAATTCCTCCTTGCAGGAACCATTCTCCATTCCCATTGAGCCCTTCTAGGGCTCAATGGGAATGGGGAGAGAGGTAATAACGGGCAGATTTCAACTGGCCCGTTATTACCTCTCTCTTCCCCTCGCGGGACCCGGAAAGGACGCTTGGTTTTACCAGGCGTCTGATCCGGGTCCTGCAAAGGGAAGCTTGTAATCGGCACTCAGGTAATGAGGCGCCTTGTCTCAAAGATTTTCCGTGGTATAGGTACCATTACTGGTGTTGCACATGTCACAATTTCTGGGTTTCCAGCATATAGGCAGACTAGTGCAGGACTTCCTGTAGAGGCATTTGGCTGCTCCTCTACACCAGCATTGACTGTCCATGACCATACAAAATGCTATGGCCTTTTCCTCCCACTTCCTTTCTCTCTGTGCACACAATACATCCTCCTGGGATCTCTTTGAGGTAGCTTTATATAGCAACATTAGACTTTGCGCTGAAGTGCCAGACAGTGTTATTTCAAAGCAGCCTTCTTAGAATTAGTATCCTAATTTATTTATTTATTTACATTTATATAGCGCTCACACAGCCCGCAGGCATCGAGGCGCTGTTACAGGAATTAGTTGCGTAATTGTGCTTTTTTTTTTTTTGTCTTAGTTACGTATTTATAACGCGCTTAAACACCCAGAGGTTTTTAAGCACGGACCCGGGGATCGAACGTTGTTGCTTCGTGTCGTCTTGCTTCCAAGATGCGCACGCTGCCGCTGAGCTATCCACCCGGTTATATTGAAGCTGTAAATCTGCTACTGCTGTAAGTATGCCTTCAACCACTAGGGCCTCATTATGACATAGGCGGTAGCCGTGCCTGTAATACAGTCATGGTTGCTGCCAGTGTCATTTTTTTTCCGACTCCTGCAAATGGCCAATCACCGAGTTATTACAGCCCTGCCGGACCCGGTAATTGCCCATTTGCGGGTGCCGGAAAAAAGATGATCCAATGAGAATGGGGAGGTTGGATGCACCGGCACCGTTTATAACGTGCATCCGACAGGCTGTGCTCTCGGGTGCCACAGAAAGGCACCCGCGAGCACAACTCCTAGTTTGCCGCTCCAGGAACTACAATACCGACATGCTTATTGGTACTGTAGTTCCTGGACCGGCAAACTTTTAATGAGACAGAATGTATAATTAGTATGTTAATGTTAAAAACCTTCATTGGCATAGCCAACAGTTTTGGCTTGTGCATAGTTATTAGACAGCATTTGCCAGCACTGTTTTTATATGCACCGTTTTACAGCTGCTACCGTTAATGGCAGCTTGGTTTAATTACAACAGAGCCCTGCAAATGTCCACCCCATACGTGCACAAAAACCTTGTGCTTTTTACCTGCGGCTTCCGCACTGGCTCCTATGCCTCTGTCACTATTGTCCACATTCCCACCTCTGTCGCGCCAAAGCCTACAGGCAACTGTCCTATTTCACTTTCCTATCCAAAATTCTCAAAGAGTTCTTGACTGTAACTGCCTCCACAAACTGGTTTGTGATATGATAGGTCATTTATAACGCACTTAATACCCAGAGGTTTCTAAGCGCGGCCCGGGGATCGAACCTTTCGTGCTCCGTGTTGTCTTGCTTTCAAAGGCGAGCACGTTGTCCCTGCGCTATCCTCCAGAGACAAGCTATTCTCCGGAGACACCACCACAGGCTGGTGTGTGCCCGCTCACACCAGCGAAACAGTACTTACGGAAATAATGTCATAACCTCTGCCTTTCACTCTACACACTTTTCTCGTCTAACCTTGCACACTATTTCAGTTGCACTTGACGCAGTTGTCCACTCTATCCTCTCTTCCCAAAGAATGCATCTTGCTTTTAAACTATGATTGAGTTTGAAGACTACCTGAATGAAATCAAAACCTTTCTTACACCGCGGTTTTGCACATCAAGTTGGGGATTGGGAATATTACCATTTTAGCTGTTTTGAATGGATCCTGAAAGCAAGATTCTAACAACCATTGTTTGCAATGTTCAAGTGACAAGGAAGATATTTTCACGTGTTTATTTATCTGCCCATTGCACATATGTGTGCTGATTTTCTGCTCTGAAATAAAGCTAACTGAACTCTCCTCGCCTTTTTTTCTTCACAACCCCCTCCGTCCACCCCACACTGCACTTCCTCCTCTTGATTTTCTTTGTATATCTGCGATGGGGCCAGGTTTGTCTCTGCGGTCACAGCCTCGTCAAGCTCTCTTCCCCCTCAGTTTCGGTGTCCCCCAGGGCTCTGCTCGTTGTCCCCTTCTCTTCCTCATTATTAACGCTCCTCTTCTTTCTATTGCCCCTTCTTTCATCCTTTCATGCACTCTCACGCTGACGATTCCCCCATTTTTGCAAACTCTTCTTAATTCTTTATTGCTTGTAACTCTACTATGTCTTATTCCCTCCATCTCCACCATCCAGCGCTAGGAGACCTCAAATTCTCTTCAACCAAATGACAACAAAACCACAATGTTCTTCTTGTCTCCTTCTCCCAGCTATTGCCTGCCCCCCTTCTTTGTGATGTCCCATTACTTCTTCCCAAGCCTGCAACCTGACAATCACATTTCAAGCCGCCTTTCTATTCTCAATCATGCCTCCTTTCTTTCCTTGAGACTCGAACACCTCTGAACTACTACCTCTTGTGGTTGGGCTTTCTGCCTATGTCTTGCCCTCACTCCAATCAATTGTAAATGCTCCCATTGTTTCTAACCGAAACTGCCTCTTACCTTATGTTGTTCTACTTCTGTATTTTACCTTCACTGGCTCCCTTTTCCTGCTCCTTTCCAGCTCCACTTACTCTGTACTCTTCCCAGAGGCACTTATGAGCCTCCCACCACAGCCCCCCTCTCTGTCATCAGCCCCCAAGTACCTTCCCATCTCCTCTCCCGTTCTTCCCACCTTCTGTCCTTTCCTTGAATCATTTTTTTTACTATCTTCACAAAACACAAGTAATTGATTTGTTCTACTAATTTTCAGCCCCTTTTTTACTGTTTGGTTCAACATATAGACAGTGCATTTGTAAAAGTGCTATAGAAATGTGATGCCATAAAAAACCAACAACATGCTGTATTGCTTGATTGGGAAGAGGAAATCCGATATGGCCTGTTTGGTTAATTTGTATGTTGATCAATGAGTTTTAAAATTCCCGATGGTGGAGAATTCCTGTACTGCCTATCTGCATCGTATATGGATCATACCTATAGCGTGCCTGACTGCTGTGGAGGCATGATTGACCCACAATTGGCTGAAGTTGAATGGAGACAAGACAGAGGTGTTGGTGGTGGGTACTCCCCCCGATCCTTCCCTTTCGGTGTCCTCCTTTTGGCCCTCTTCTCTAGGCCTTTAACGGTTCCTACCGAGAAGGTGAAGAATCTAGATGTTGTGATGTCAGCGTCACTTTCGATGGATGCACAAGTGGCGGCAGTCTGTCCATCGGGCCACTCTCACCTAAAAATCTTAAAGACGGTCTTGCCATTTATTCCTTCCCACCTTTGTCCTCTGGTAGTGGCTGCCTTAGCACTAAATCAGCTGAATTATGGAAATTCTTTATACTTGGGCCAACCTAAGGGCCTAATGCAGCGGCTTGAGCGTCTTCACAATATGGCTCCCTGGGTGGCTACGGGCTCTCCCTATCGCGCTTACATTTCCCCGGATCTGCGCTTTCTCCACTGGCTGCCTGTTAAACAGTGCATTATTTTCAAGGCCATCTGCTTGGTGCATCGTGCTTTACATGATCAAGGGGCAGAATATCTCAGTGACAAGTTCAGTCGCAACTGCCCCACACAGCCTCTAAGATCGGTGGCTCCTGGTCTTCTTGTTATCTCATCCTTCCATCGCGCTTGCGTCGCAGGTCGGGCTTTTTCAGTTGCCTCGGCACAATTGTGGAATAGTCTGCAGTTGGCTATGAAAACTCTTTCAAATAATTGGGCCTTTAGAAAATTGCTGAAAACCTATCTGTTTGCTTAACTATCCTTTTTCTGGATACTGCTTCCTCTATTCTGCAGCGCTATGATGTCCTTGACTGTGCGCTAAATAACTTTAATTAACATAAGTGTCTGGTGGGTATTATACATGCACTGCCTAATAGAGCGATCCCTTATAACAGTACGGCACCATGAACATAGTAATTTAGTAATTTGGTAATTGTCATACATATAAACCCTGCCATGGAGAAGTGACATACAGATACTGCATAATTATTGAGGTGTTATACTGCTGGAAAGAGTTCACAGCATAGCAGGGGCATATCTATGCTACTTGATGGGATAATGCATAAGGGCGATGCTACAATCATGTTCATCCTTATACTGTCGAAAGGGGAAGTTGTCCGTTCTAAATTTCTGGTCAGGGGTCAGTTTCAAACTAACTGCATTCATATAGCACTGAGAGTGGCGCATATGTGGTTTCATGCTCGTGTTAGCCGATGGGGGTCATGGACAATCTCCTAGAGCAATTCAAAATGGCAACACATATTTCAAAATTTTAAAGTCCATCTAAGGTCTTTTCCATTGCCTCGATATACATATCTCTTGTTGAAAACACAGCCTTTCTAGAGTTGGCACACACAGTGACTGCAGCCTTTCTTTCAGATACATGGACATGCCCTGGCTGGAACAGGAAACAGTTCAATGTATTGACTCACCGTTAATGCCTTCCCACTGCTCTTCACGCGTTCACGTGGATATTGAGCGGTGGTATGGGGTTGTCTGCATCCAATCAATTTTAATTAAAGGGAGACTCCTCCTTAGCCACCGGCAGAATCTTCCTCGTGCGTGACTGCTTGCACAAAGTTATGGCATGAGCTAAAGAGCACACATTGTTATACCAACACACAACGTTTGACTCCCTCTTCTCTGATACATTCACTGATTTGCATTCACAGGTAACCCTAGATCAAAAATCACTAATGACCATTGGTGATTTTAATTTGTTTGCAGGAACCATTGTATGCCCCCTACGAAGGGGATTCTGCAATATATAAAGGTACTGCAATTTTCCCAAAGTGTAATCGGTCCTATGCATATACGAGGCCCCAGTCTGGGTCAAATCTTCTGCTCTAGGGAAGGTGATTTGGCAATGAGACACAAATTAAACGAGGGTGGCCTGAGACCATAAGCAGTTCCAGTTTAACTTGCAAGCAGAGACATCAATTCGCCAAACCACTGTGGGAAGCAGGAGTAACATCACACACCCAATATAACCATATGACCTTTATGTGATGTTGTGAAATCTTTGTCCCGAAGACAGTGACATCACTGATATAAAGAAAGAAATATACATTCTGTATAACTGTTAAAATAAGGAAAAGCTATTTTAAATAGAAACATGTTGAGTCGAGCTCATGCAGAAATACATGTATAGAAACAATAGCATGGAGCAGAGCATGGGGGATGACCCTTCACACTTAGTTTATCATATACATTATATTGATAAACAGTTTCTTCACAATGATTTCAAAATAATTATTCTATACGGTTCATAAGAAATTAATCCATTTCCTTGAATCAATTTACAATAGTACATTACATCATGAATAAACAAAATCCTCAGTTACTTATTCGCTCACACACCACAACTGTCTACCATGCATTCATTCATTCATTCTCATTCTTACTTAATATATTTACAACACTTCATAAAAATGTGACCGTCTATATAGGTCACCAATTGACATGGTTCACAACATCTGGTTCCCTATTTTCATTATCAGGTGACACAATCTGTATATAGATGTTCCCACAGATTTAGTTTTCTACACATGTTTCGGTTGTCTTCACAGACTCAAAAACAATAATGTCCCTTTCAATAACGCAACCTTTGTCAGGACCGCAAACAGGAATACATCTTCCTATTTCCAATGGTAGGGTGAGCCACACTGCCTATAAAAACAGAACTAAAATCCATTGCCATTCCCAACTATGTCATCCCACATTCTACAATACAATTAATGTGTTACACAATGACTTTTCACTCGTCATATGATCTGACTCACCTCCACATCCAATTTGGTGGCAGGTAATCCAGATACAGGGACGTATCGCAAAATCTCCTCCAGGCTTCGACCTCAAACCTCAGGTCTCACCTTTAGAGTGAAAATCCTTTGTTGACTCCACTCTCAAAATAGTTCTACTCAATCTCACTCGAAAGATCATCAAGTGAAGTGCCCAGTAAGTAGTTACACTCACTCTCTTTATTTTCAATACATATCTTAGTTTTAACATAGTCTGTCCATTACTCCTTCCCTTCTCAATTGTAATTGTAAAGTACCAACAGTTTATTGCCCTGAAAAATATATTGCATATCGTAGGGCAAGCCCATCCTTCGTGTATACTTTTTACTTCTAGTAAGCATATCCAAATTATGAGAGAACCCATTTCTACTTACTGTCTTCCTTTCTTTTGCTCCAATTATTTCACTGTCATTTGGATTAGCCGTCTGTCAAACAGGTAACTTTTAATCAAATGTTTTTCCTATAAAAGTCGGGTGGGCCAAATGTATCCTGCCTCACCACCTGTGGAACAGTTAAATACATTATTTTCTGAACTGCCACACTTGCCTCTTCTTCTAGTTCTCATATATATCTTACGTGTAGTAACTATGTCCTGTTGTTTAATTGCCTTTCATTATCTTTTATTGCAGCACACGTAAAAAATGGAATGTTTAGTTCTTTCAAATGCCTCATTTATCATTACTTCCTACAGTATTCACTTCTTTCAGGTCTGTTTTCCATTTAGTCAAAAAGCACTGTTTACAGCGCGATCCGACATGTAAAACCACTTGGTTCCATCGGAAGCCGTTCTTGCCTTAAAGCTACTCCACACATGGTGATTTGTTCCTCTTAGCTAATCCAAACGCACAGAAAAGAACAAAGTTGACACGAATTTGCACAACACTAACGCCACGTTATCTTTCCTTACCTCTGGGGACCCTTCGATCTAGATCCTGCAACTCCTCACTCTCGCGGGTCAACTGGAACAGCTACCCGCCATACGTTAGCTTGTATTTATACGTTGTTCATGGACATAGAGAGCGGACTGCACAACATTCATTATGGACACACCACCGCATCATCCTTGAGTTTGTGGCGCTCATTGTTACTCGTATTTCAACATCTTGAATTATTAGTATATGCCTCTATATATATGCTGTATGTGTACCTTGGACACATATCCATCTTCCTTCGCTTCTATGGCAAACCCTAATATAGTAGAAGATGACCGTTCACCATCCACATTCAATATTTGTTGCAGCACCACGCAGCTCCTATATGAAATTAGTCCGTGTTTTTAGTACTTTTGAAAAAATAAATGAAAAAACTTTTTTAAAAAAAGTTGTTTTAAGGTCACTCAAGATTGACCCCAACATGCTACTTGTTTCTTATTGACATCTCCATGTTGGCTTACGGTATTATTACTCATAGATTATCTTGGGTCTCTGCCCTTTTGGAAAAAGGTGGGTATAATCCTCTGATTCCTCCATAGTATCACCATATTAACTTTCTTTAAGTGTTGCTGCTGGTACAAATTACCAAGGTTTCCAAGCCATTCACACCTTTGATAGAAGCAGGGGCATTTTCCACTAACGGCATCCCCCATCTCACAACCTCCACATATAATCTCTGTACCTTGAGTGTGTATAAGGGTTCCACCATTCTGTTCACAAATGGTTATATGTTATTTCTGGACAATCAAGTTGTTCCATTCGACCAAGATATTTAATCCTCATTTCACTGTGTCCAGAGTATAAATCCATCTCTGTTCTACCCTGTGTAGGGTCGATGCCATATCGCTGCCCTATTTTGTGCTTTAATATGTTGCAGTACAAACCATCTCAGGTCTGTGTCTTTGTGATCTTCTCGAATAAAATGATCTACCAGGGGCTTGTCTGGCACCTTATTCCTTATACAGGATCTGTGTTCCCCCATTTGTTGTTTTACTCTCTTGTTGTTTTTCCCACGTTCATTAATTTACAAGGACAGGTAATCATATATATCACGTTCTTTGTCTTACAATTTGTGTGAGTATTCAATTTCCACCTCACTTTCTCATAATTAAATTCAAGTTTGGTTTCTGTGAGAGGGCATGACAGACAATTACCACATATGTGGTGTCCTACTATGAGGGGAAACCCCCATTGATTTGGAGCTGTTTGATCTTTCTTTGTATCCACATATGTGTGAACAAGTCTTAGTTTTAGGTTCTGACTCCTTTTAAATGAAAAAAGGGATCTTTTACACATACTTCCTGGCTGCTTTATCAAATCCCAGTTTCGATTCACAATTTTTTTAATATCGTTACTAACTGGGTTGAAGGTCGTCACGCAGGCCAATCTTTCATCTTGTATCTTCTTGCATTGTGTCAGACATACCTCTCGACTAGTATTACCTACCCTCTTTAAGTTATCCTTTATCAATTTCCTGGGGTAACCTCTCTCACGCCGGACTCCAGGAAGCTACACTCGTGACGAGTCGAGTCGTGACAGAAAGATTCACAGGTAAGATTGATCCACCAAGTGTTCAGTTTTCTTTTGTTGGGAAAGTTCTTAACAAATTTGGCATAATATTCTGCAGGCTCTGGGTCATGAAAGGCTTCCACTGGTCCTTATGTCTCAGTTTAGCTGCTTCACAGATGCCTGAGCGCGGGCTGTTCTTGGGTTGCATGCCTGCTGCCTTTGAGACAGAGTATAGTAGAAAATCCAGTTTCCTCTGCAAAACTGATTTCTCTTTCTTGAAGTAAATCCCTTTCCTACCATGTCACGTGAGCACCTTGACAAGTATTCACTTGTGCGCTATCCATGCACAAGTATATTGCCTGGCAGTAATTGATTTTGTCTGTTCCTTTGAGCAGGCCTGTTATAATTATGCATCAGAACAGGAAGGCCTTTGGGCAGAGTCCGAATGGCATCCGAGTAACAAATGCTGTCTAGCGCTTTGAGTCAAGGTGTAACACGCTCTGCTGCTGATATGCACTTGTGATAGCTAGCTTCATGACAATCGTTGTACCCTGTAATGAAAGGTTTTGCACAGCAATGCTTGGCACTAGCAGTAATTGATTTTGTCTGTTCCTTGTAGCAGGCCTGTTATAATTATGCATCGGAACAGGAAGACCTTTGGGCAGAGTCTGAATGGCATCCGGATTACAAATGCTGTCTAGCGCTTTGACTCAAGGTGTAACACACTCTGCTTGTGAAAGCTAGCTTCATGACAATCGCTGTACCATGTAATGAAAGGAATTGCTCAGTAATGCTTAGCACTAGGCTTGGACTAGCCCATAGGGCTATGTCTGAATGAAAAACACAAGATGTTAGTGTGGGCCAGTTTTTGTGGTGAAAGTGGGACATTTTTTGGGCCAATGTCGGCCAGTTTGATGAGTTACTTCACCATGCAGCTAGTAGTTTTGACCAGTGTTAGTGAATAAATATTCTTTAAAATGTACAATTAGCATCACATTTTATCAAAAACCTCCCCCTTGGGTACTACTCAAACTGTCTGTTACGAAAGGAATTAATTGCCATTTGCAACTATGGGCCACTTTTTCCATTGTTGCCCGAGACAATTGTATGCCCCAGACTCCGACCCTGCCTGCAATGGGTCTGAACGCCTTGTCTTGCTTCATGACACTAGGTCTTCTTAGGTTTCTCAGGTGACTGACTTTGCCTGTTCTGTGACATTGGGTCTAGTTTTTTATGTCCAGTTTCCTTGGCACACTGAGTTTACAGAGCCCCCTTTGGTTGTAATGTGTATATTTCTAGTGGTCACCCTGTCTTTGAAGTATTGAAAGTTTTGCTGCTAGGTGCGGTGGACACCAGGTTTAGAGTTTATTTTGATCAATGGCTTCTTTCCAATCCAGATTTTGCTTTTGAGAGTGAGGGGTGAACCAAGGGTGGGGTCTGAACCTGAGTGAACCATCATGGTGCCCTTGCTTATTGAATACTGTGCAACACAATGGTTTTGTACACTTGCATTTGGTTTTCGCAGCCTGTATTCTCAGTACTCTACCTGGTGGTTGTTTGCCGCTGTCTTCATCTTATTTGAAGCTGCTGTTATTGCTTTCTACTTCCACTGTTTTGCTTTGGCAGACATTGGTAAAATGTTCTACTTTCTGGCATTTGGCACCAGTCTTGCCATTGGTGGGGCATTCTCTATTGCCTGTGATGTGTGGGTCACTCCTGCAGCAGTAGTGCCCTTTCTAGTACCTTCTATGTTTGGTGCATCCAGTATTTGCGCCCTTTTTACTTTCTCTTGCTCCTCACTATGTTGAATTTTGTGCATTCTGTTTCTGCAGGTCATCTGTGCATTTTGTTACCCAGTGGACTGCTGCCTCTTCCACACATTGCGCAGCCTGTGTGATTATTTTTTGTCTGTATCCATGTTTCGCTCTGCTGTACCGCAGAACTGAAAACCCTCTCTACATTTTACGTGTTGTCTTCCAAACTGGCAGGTGCTTGCTGGTTTCCACACAGCACTTCACAAAGTCATCCACAGTCTGACCTGGTTTTTGAAGGCAATTGTGGAATAGCAGATAGTGCTTGAGTATGTCGCCTTTCAAGTAAAGTGCTTCCTTACTCTTTTTAGTGCCACGTGGTAATTGTCTTATATTTCTCCATGGCCCTTTTGGTTAGTTTGGCTATTGCACCACCTATAAGCTGAAACTATTGCATTAGAATACAGCTGGGGAGAGATGACATAAGGAGGGACACAAAGCTTGTTGGTGTGGTTTAGTTATTTGCCCACCCATTGAGTGCCCGTGGGCACGCCAATTCCTATGGCCATTCCCACCCAGTTCCTGGCCCACCTCCAAGGCCAAAATACCACCTCATGAGAACTCTTTCTGCTCACTTTAATCAAGCCTTTCCTTCAAACTTTGCACGCAAAGTTCCTGCCAGTATTTTTGCAAAGCACTTTTCTGAGAGTAAATGACTTAAAAGAAACAGTACTACTTATTAAATGCAACTCTATTTTCATTACTGGTGGCAACGAGTAGACATGATTTGAATCTGGTTCTGCAAAATAAGTATTTAGCTATGTGATGATGTTTTTTTTTAAAAAAAATAACAAAAGGAATGTTATCACATTCTCAAGCATTTACACAAAACATAACAACATGCAACAGAGACATGAACCCTCGATAAGTAGCATTTTCTGTAAAGTCATGAATTGACGTGATTCGCGGATGATGGTTTGAGGACCACTTTTTTGAGGTGAGGGGTGGGAAACTTTTTGAGGTGAGTGGTAGGCCCCATTTTTGAGGCGAGGGGTGGGCCACTTTATTTGGGTGTCGGGGCCTATTTCTTGACCCAGTCCGACCCTGCCTGCAGCCTGCCTGTGTTGCTGGTGCTGGGCTGGCCCTGGCTCCTGGGCTGACTCACTTCAGTCGGTAAACACTTTGGGGTGCCAGGGCTCAGTATGCTGCCTGCTGCTGCGGGGCTCAGGCTGGCTGTGTGGGCACTGGGCAGCTGTCAATAGTGCTGCTGGCCTCGCTTGGGTGTCGTTGTCTGTCGACTCGACTCGTCAGTGTTGGTTGGCACTGTCTGCTTGACTCAGCTGGCTGTGGGCTGCCTCACAGACTAGTGGGGTGGGTGGCCAAAAAATAATGCCCAGGGTCAGGAGGGGGCCCACTATATCCTAAGAGAGAGTCTGTGTCGGCCCCCCCGCCCCAGGCACAAGTTTCTTTAAACTTTGCAGGGCAACACATTCGTTTTTGATGATACTTCCTGCAAAGTTGAAAGCAACTTGTCATGTTGTCGTGTGTGAACTTGGGCCGCCCCGCTCCCAGCACAGCCCTGCAGGCAGAGGAGCCGGAGGGAGCGAGCATCCCAGCCAGCCTCCTGCTGTGCTGCAGTAGCCGCCCGCCATGTAGTTTGTTCGTTAACACATTTCTCATCAGCACCAGGCCATGGGAGCCCGCTGCACCGCCGCCGGCCTCCCGCGACCATCATGATTATGATGCATGCATTTGCAAATCATCAAAGCAAGGCAATAACGTGTGTGTTGTTGTTACCTTGCTTTGATGAATATGCTCCCTTATCCAGGTCAGGACCAGGCCAGCTCCTCCCTCCAGGCTCCCCTGGCAAGCACCCCAGAGAGAGAGTGTCAGTTTCCTTCCAGGCCGGCTCCCGAGGCGAGCTGGCGGCTCGGCAACACCCAGGCCGCCACGGCCGACGTGCACGGCACACGCACGCACACATCTCGTGAGTGAGAGATGAGTGACTCAGTCAAACACATCAACAAAAAAAAAGCGCAAACTTGCAGCGACAAAGTTTGTGAGTCGCACTGCAGTGCAAAATATGTTCTAATAAACACTTAAACTTTTTTTGTTTAAATTGGCCCCTCATGAAAAATCTGGCCCCCAGGTCCCAAAGATCATCAGCCAGTGGCTGGTCGGCCGATGGGGCCAGTCCAACCCTGGCCCTCGCCCTAATCTACAAATTCTGTGTGATCTTAATCATGTCAGATGAGTCTTTTACATAGATCGGCATTTTATCTACAAAGGGTTTCAAGAAAATTCAACATAGACAGAAAGGGGTTCCTACAAAGAGTCAATGGCCCTCATTACAACCCCGGCGCTAAACCATGCTGCTATTAGCACCATGGTTGGTGCCGGTGTTGTAACGAGTCCGCCATGGTGGAATGGGGAAATACCGCCCCATTCCAAGGTTGGCGGGGCGGTATTTCCCCATTTCACCATGGCCCTTCCCCATTCCCATTTTCGCCCCATAGGGCTCAATGGGACTGGGGAAAGCGCTAAGTACGGTACCACAATTTACAGTACCGTAATTAGCACCAAGGTCCCTTTGCGGCACCCTACTTTAACGGCTGGTAAAACCAGCCATTAAGGTCGGGTCCCGCAAAGGGACCTCGTAATCAGGCGTTAAGGGTTTAACGGGGCCGACACCTTTTACGGCGCCGTTAAACCCTTAACGCCAGGGTCGTAATGACCCCAAATGGCAGACACAATAGATCTACCTTGGGGATTGTTGATGTTTTTTATGAATTTTAGGTAAAATGTAGAAGGCCACCCTCTTTGGATGGAGTTTGTTCAGGAAGCGACCTTCATCGTGGCAAATCCATGATTCATTTTCTGCATATGTTTTTAAACTTTTAATCTCTTCCTGCGATCTGAGTGTGGGGTCAACATCTAGTTAATAGAATGCTTGTTTATCTCCCAGCAACTGTAAACATTCCTTCTCATAATCAATGGTTTGCATGATAACAATTCCCACTCCCTTGTCCACGGGTTTTATTGTAATTCCCTCATTCTGGCATACTCTATTAAGGTGCAAAAACAAAAATGGACCAATAGAACAGAGATGACAGGATTTCAATTAAATTGTCAAATCTTAACAATACATAGTATTTATTTCACATATCAAAATAGAAATTGAACATACTAAAAAAGGCACAACAAAAAACGTTTCCCATCATTCCTAACTCATTCATAACCCATATACACCATCTTCATACCAACACATATTCCATAAATGGGTGTGTTAATGTGTCCAAACTAGAAATTCAAATTTGATTTTGTTTGTGTTTTTTATATATATCCCTCTGTTTTTCTTGCAGGGGTTATATGTCTGTCGATACGTGTTTCGGTTGTTGTCCACTGTGGGTGGGAAACACCTTGTCCCAATATTCAAACCAACCTTCCTGAGGACGGAGTGCAACTGTCCAGTGTGTGTTGACTCTTGATAGATTGGGATGAGCCTAAATAGGCTAATTACAATCTATTTTTCAAAACCTGTCATCTTTTATCATTTCCAAAATATGTAATTCTTGTGAAAAGCAACATCTCCATGTGTTACTCATCTCAAACTCACCTCCACTGGGTTTTAGGGGACGGTGGTTTGGTAGTAGGATATATCTCTAATATATATCTTGTGCCGTGGTGTAGGAGAGAATTATATTCACCCCTACAAGATAAAAACAAAAACAAACACAAAGGCTTGTTTTTAGAACCAGTTAATAGTCAACTCTCTTGCCTGCCTGTGTCACATGAATGGAACTCCATACCAGGGTACTCACTTGTAATGTTGTGTGCCAGGAGAAATTCTGGCATTGTAAATGATCATCCACAGCCTTTACAAGTGCTACGGTCAATGGTGGCTTAGTGGCAGCGCCACTCACATACGTTTGATTCTGACCCATGGAGCACTCTAGTCGTAAACAACTGAATTCCTGTCCCTTCTAAGAACACCTTCGTGTAACCTAGAGTCCAGATATTTTGTGAACATACCTATTTGTATATTGTACTACAATTACTATTATCAACGTTTGCTTGATAACTTGTTATATTTCTATTAACAATATTTTGGTCTATGATCTGCAAAGCATTGCTTCTGAGCTGGATTTGCGCTATAAATGTATATAATAAGGGACCCAAATGTTTTTCTTATTTAGAAAAGAGATAGCACCTCTGAATGAAATGAAAGATAAAGTGCCTCACTGTGGAATGCAGGAAAGGTGCCCCAGCCTTTCATTTCTGGTTCTTGACCAACAGAGGGTCTGTGTGTTTATGAATGCTTTGAAATGCGGGTCTCTCTTCGGTTTGTTATGATATACTGTGTTAATTCATGCTATGCACTGTCAACTGCAGGAACACGTTTTCATTATTTGTCTGTCAGAATCAATGTGTGTCAGTCACAAATCCAAACTTATCTTAACTTGAACCAAAAATGTTAATGTACTTATTTCTTCTGCTTTTTGCTTTTTTGTTGGTGCTCCCCAGACTTCAACACATTCAAACACACACACCCTTGTTTGGCCTACCACTTCCTTCCAATTGCATCTAAACATAAGCCTGCTCCTATTAAAGAAAATGTTCACTTATCCCTTTCCAATTGAACATTAGTAACCAAATTTGAATTTATTGGTTGGAGAATTGTCTCTTTTTCAATTGTTTTTCCATATAATTATTCAAGCATTATTTTTTGGGGGGGGGGCATGTGGTCATGTTTAATTCACGTTACGCTATGTGATGTTTCATTATATCGCTTTGCATTAATATCGAATGTTCAAGTGCTTTGAAGTAGCCATAAGGTGTCAAACCCCAAAAACAAGGCTTTCACTTCCAGAGAAACAATGACCCTAAACCTGCAACTATTTAAAAGTGCCCACATTTTCTTCCAGCGTTCCTTTTTATAGATCCTATGTGTTTGGATCTCAAGGGATTAAGTAGAAGGGGTTAGCACTGTGCGTTTAATGGCATGTGTTCCATGTATCCAGGCTCAAAATGGCACCCAGGCACTGTGAAAGACTTAAAAGCCTGACTGCTGCGAAGACAAAGACAGTGGTCAGTGTTCTTAAACATTTAGTAGGAAAGGACTCCTCCCGTAAGTGCTCTGAGAATACCATGGGAGTGATTTGGCACAGTATAGAAAATGTCCAACACAAAGGAAGAAAAACAAATGGAAAATTATACTTATTTTTCTGGGAGTTGGAATCATGGCAAAAACACATTTCTGACATACATAATTTATTTTGAAAGGGCTTGCTTTGCTTTGAATTTGTACAATATGTGTAGATTGCTATTTCTCTTGCCTTTGAGTTGGCTTTTGAGCACATGCACTTCTGTTTCACACCTGGTACCTCTCTATGGGTGATTAACTGGCTGATACTCCTCTTCTCACTTCAGTGCTGATCTTTGGGTGCACTGTACGGGTATTCACATTGTTTGTTTGTAACTTGAGCGATAGTCTCCCTGCCCTTAGTGATTTGGGGTCCCCTTATTTTGGCATACAGCACTGTACAAACCATAAGGTATAGCCCTATGGCACCAGTCAAAGCATAGTAACATAATTAAGCAATAAGCCCCGAGCCGCGGGGACATTACTGAGTCAGGTAATGCCCCGGGGCTCATAGTTTCAGTCCTGAGTGGAGGGCAGGGATGGGATTGTTTGGAGGGTGGGGTTGCGGGAGGGACAAAACACTTACCTGAATCCCCGGCGGAGGTGGATGGCAGCCTCCAGCCGTGTTGAGACTATGAGCAGGGATTGCTCCATTTTGAGCCTCCTCGTTGGCTGAGAGGGGTGCAATGCCCCCCGCCAGGAACAAAGGACAGGAATCCCGGGCGAGGGATTCCCGGTCGGGTAAAGCCCCGTCAAAGGCCAATCAGATTGCATGTAGCAATCTGATTGTCCCTCACAGGGGTACTAACATTAAATAACACATGGTTGTCAAAGTTAGCCAATATAATAACTTATTTCAGCTTCCAACAACATTTACCTTTACACACAGTCTATTATAGACTAGACCAATCTTCACAGTCATAAAATGTACATTCTGTAATATGACCTGGGGTATAACTTATAGTGATGTGCACTCACATAAGCTGCCAAACATCCAGCAATTTCCCAAGCACACCCTCAAACCCCACACGCATCCAACATTACATTCTGCCCCATTTAGTTACAAATGTTAATTCCAAGTAGGGCACCACCAATGTTACCATGCACATGCTGTGGGTTCCCGTACACTTCGAGAGTCGGAGGGGTAAAGGAAAGAGTACAATTAACACAAACTTGCATTTACTCTTTCATTTTCCCCCCTCTATCCCGTGACAACGTAAATGCTGCCTTCACATTTGCATTGCTGGTCATGTTTACAAATGGATTCCTGTGGAATCTGTCTGGTATTGACCAGGAGCAAAACCGAGGTGGATTCCATTGGAATCCATTTGTTGTATGGCTGCAAGTAATTCTCACGCATGTATACAATGAAATACACTGACAAGACAGAGAAGGAATTCACAGCACAGCTTGTGTCTCCTCGCCATGGCCCTCCTCCATCTTGTCACCATAGACACATTTGGAAGAGATGTAGCTCAACGTGTACAAGCATTACACCTTGTTTTTAAACCCAGATTTGCAAATCCACCCAATATACAATGAGGCCGATTTCGTACCCTAGGGCATATCTACCTCCTGCCTTTTCATAATTATAGTCAACTTAACAGGACTGATATACAGTCAGACTATCATACAACATTCTTCACCTGCTGTGTACCTCATCTCTTTACCGCTTACCCATCCTCTCATCTTCCCCTTGTTCATTTTGTTCACTCTTGCAGACTAATCCCTGGATGCACCTTGTGGAGTATGCCACTCAAAGAAAAAGGCAAGGTCTATGCTGTGCCTGGCAAAGTACAAAAGCAGATTAACATAACATATTCTCAATAATAATAATAGGTTTTGTGGTATTGTGATCGATTACAGATCTGTCAAATCTTATTTATAGGCCTCATATGAAAAGAAAGAAAAACATGGAAAATGCACTGGTTGGTTGCTATCCTGCCCACTACCTAGAGCAATCATTGAAACAACCAGTACTGAACCAATCACAATGTAATATTGTGAACAATAACACATTTGATTGCACACATTTAGGTTTCTGCCTAGCAGAAGTACTGGAGTTGTTTTGAACCCTATAGATGATCAGGGAATGCAAGTGGTCTGTGCTAGAGTAGGTGGTGGCTGTGCAAATGTTTGCTTACCTACTCAACCACATGAAGGAATGCCTGAACCTTACTGAATTCTGTGTAAATGGCAAGGGTCAGTTAATGTGCCTCACATTTTCTTAAACATATTTAGAGGAGGTTCCAGACATGACCTGCACCCCTGCCCCTCAGTTTGATCTGCCAGGAAGGTACTTGCCAAGGGGTGTGACGTATGAAGAGCAAATGAACCAACAGAGAGCCGCACTGGGGCTCTCTCTGCCCAGTATACATTAGGAGATCCGTGCCTGTTGAAGTGCCCATAACAAGACAACCCTTGGCAGCGCGGTACCCTATCAGACAGCCATACCAGCCGCTGATACGAAATGAGGAGTACCTTCATGCGGTCCACGAAGAGACCCCAAAAGCCTTAATGGAAGGCCAGTAGAAATGACATAAGTGGCTGAACAGACTCGCAAATGAACAAAAGTAGCTATCAAAGACAAGCACACCAGTGCAAGTAGCTACAAAAATGAATGTAATGGACACAGAGAAGAGACAATGTTAAAACGTAAGGAAACGGTGCTGCGAGATAAGATGGAAGCAAACGTCTTGTTAAACGTGTGTAAGTAGGCTTGAAACGCAAGATGCTAAGAAACCAATGCTGCTTTCAATGCTTAGTAGAATAATAGAAGCGGCATGCGCCGACTATATATCTACCTCAAGAAACACATTATACAAGTGCGACTCCATTTTGTAAAAGCAGAAATGTATCCAGGCAGCCAGAGGCCTGACAGGTCAAGTTTTCGTAACCCAGCCAAAGGCAAGAGAAGGACCGGAATCGAAACTCAACAGAGAGCTGCTCATGCCTAGGAAATCGAGTTCAACCAAAGAAGGGGAGGATAGCATCAACTCGCAGGAATCAGGCTCCAGAGCATACCAGCTCGCCCGTGAAGGTCAAGATAAGAGAGGCCCAGGCAGATGGCAGAGCCGAAGCAGAATTAAATGCAATAAAAGCTGGAAACTGAAGCAGATTCATGGTGAAGAGACACGTGACCAGCCAGGCGCGAAGAAGTACCATCGCCTGTTGTCACCCAGAACCCGAGGATGCCATAACTTCTCCTAATAAGAGACTACTGTTCTGAGGCCATACGCAGCCAACTAATTGACCCATAGCCCTAAAATACTTATTGATGGAAGGGAGGCAGGGTGAAACTTGGGACACCAGGCACCTGGGTTTCCATTCTGCATGCTGCTAATTAAAATGGGGATTTATGTCTAGGGTGTAACCCGCCCAATCACAGTAGACCAAGTAATCTAGGGTCCTATAGCCAGTAGAACCAATCAGACGTCGTTCTTGTAGTGACGTCAATCACGTCAATCACGAGTGGTGTAGAGGGTTGGACATAGACGCCCACCCGTTAAGAGTTATCCAATCCGCATGCTCTGTTACCGTATACAGATATAGCACCTATACTTAAGTTACCTTTCCTAACCAATTATATTGCATGATGATTTTTGTAAAGTTGGACGTCAATGATGACAAGTTTTGTGTATAGAAATTGCTGTTCATCTGAAGTTCGAGGAAGTCAGGGCAAGAGAGGTGATTGCAACGCTGCTGATTTCCATTTGTTTTCCCTGTTTGATGTACTTGCCATTAAACAGACTACCCTTTACGAACTTACTGGGTCCTCATTATTGAGTACTGCTGGAGTATGTGAATCCTGCACCCCCTGTCCTCACATGGTGCAGCTATCTTGTCTTACAAGCTCAGGAGGGTGAGTACTGACCTATCGGTCAGTAACTTCCTCCCCTCCTTGAACACATATATCACTGCCACCATAATGTGCAGTCACCAGGGATCGGGACACATCTCATGTTCATGTATTACTTTGGGCTATTAGGTGTCACTAGTGAAACCTATAAGTAAAAACGATTGCATTAGTACAGATAGCGAGAAATTGCATATGTGGAGGTACATATAGCTTGTTGGTGTTGTTTGGTTGTTTGTCCACCCATTGACTGCCTATGGTCATGCTAATCCCTATGGACTCTCCGACTGAGTTACTACCCTTCAGCGCTGAAAACTCCTTTTCATGGGATCTCTTTGAGCTTGCTTTAGTCAAGCCTTATCATCAAACTTTGTGCTCGATTTTTCAAAGCAGCCTTCAAAAACTTAATGACTTAATTGGAGCTGTAAAAACGCTATTGGTGCAATAAAAATGGTGTAGCAGGGTCTGCCTTGAGCCACGTGATTTATAAGCACTTTCTGTGTCCTTCGGTGAAAGTCCTGTTAAAAACAAGCATTGACAAAGCCAATAGTTTGGTCTTGTGTATAATATTAGGCATTTGTCAGGCACTCCTATTAGATGCCCAGGCACTTGCACGAGTTTGCACCTGCCGCCATCTATAGCCAGTTAATACCACTTTGCTGTGCCTGGCAAGTGCCTTTCCCATGCCTACACAAAAGCCAATACTGTTGGCAGTGGCAATGCTTGAATATATGTCCCTCTTCAGATTAAGGGCCTCCCAGGGCAGCCCTCGAGCAACTACAAAAAAAAGTTTGCATTTGCTTAATACCTCCTGTTTTAGCACTGAACTCCATATAGGATTGCAGCTGTTTTTTAGTACCTCCTGTGGTATTCCATGAAAATACAACAACACGTAAACCACTGTAATATAAGGTTATATTTCAGCTTAAAAATCCACCACGTCTTACCTGTGCCCCAGAAGAGGATGAACAAAGTGTAAAAAGTCCCTAGACGTTTTATTATTATCATTATTATTATTATTATTATTATTATTATTATTATTATTATTATTATTATTATACTATTATGTTTACTGTACAGGATGGAAGAACAAGTGCTTCCCTTCAGTATAGGGGAATTATTTAATTCAGCTAATTAAACAGTGGTTAAAAAAGGAGGTATCTCCGATGCCGACAGACTAAAAAACGTTCCCATGTGATGCATACAAGCCCTGTAATTAATATTTACAAGCAATGTTCATTAATGGTCTAAACCACTTATTTATACTTTCCATTCCTACCCACAATATGAGTGTGAACATGGAAAGAACATGAATATGAAGAAGACATCAAGTGGATTTTCTGAAATGCCACCAGTGCCGTCTCAGAAACAATGCTACAGGTGCTACAGGTGCTACATGGCGAGTGGTAATGCTGTTTCTGGGTCAGTGTCAGGGGTGTTGCTAGGTCTGGAAAAGATCAGGGGCTAAACTAATGTCTGGACTGGCGGGATTCGGGCTAGCTATAGCCTCTTGGTTGTAGTTCCTGAGCTTCTATCTGGGGCTACAACCAAAGGACACAGGGCTATATCCCCCTCAGCCCCTCCCTAGCAACGCCTCTGGTCAGTGTTATGTATCAACAAGCTCAAGCTCGACAGAGAATACATCCAAAGCTGTAATGAGGCCCTGAATCATCTGTAAGTATCCATTTATGAGTGTTGCAATCCGCTAATTCCTGTGGGTGCTGATTCAAGGCTTCTGCGACAAACACAAGAGGACATTGAGTACCACACAAAGTGTGCCATATACACCAGGAATATGACGCCTTGGAAGAGGATACACACCCAAGAATCTGCTTAGTTGCAGTCACCTTGTAAAACCTCTTTTTGATACTATGTAACTAAAAATTGATGTAATTGTAAAAGTTGATTTATGAGCTATAAACAATAATAAAAAAAGACTAGCAGATATTTGATCTGATAGTTGGGTGTCTTGTGTTTTCAATGCTTTTACTAGGGCGCCATTTGTTACAGAATTCTGTTATTTGCAGGTATTCATATTACAACAAATATAAAATAAATGAAAGTAGGAACACACCAGATTAACATTTGAAGGACTGTGGCAGACACATTTGAGATTATTAGGTAAAATGTCTGGGGTGGAAGTGCTGTCACTATTGAGATGATTAACTCATTAAAGCAACAACGCGGCAGGCGTCAAAAGATCAACATCAAAAACACATTCTGAAATTCACTAATGTCATCAATGGCAAACACCACAAGTACACATTAATAACACAATTAAATAACAAGGCAAGAAATAAAAGATACATTGAAATGTAATGATAAGATAAATATGCATTAAAACATGAAACATAATCGCATTATTGGCAACCCTTCCATCCTGAAAACATGGGAGTCACTATCAGAGTGCCAGGAACGGAATAAAGTGCAACCCAGTGCAGTGCCAAAGAATAACACTGCCACAAGCGATAGATCCAAAAGTCTGGAGCACACATCAGGCCATGATTATTGGCCCCACGTGCTCCGAATGCAATCACAAAGGAATTATTTTAATCCTGAATTCCTGAATATAATTAATCCATCAAAATGCCCTAATCATAACAATGTTGGAAGAAAAAGGGAAAAGAAAAACATTCTAACATCTGGTCAACTAGCCGGATGAGGTCATGAATGTACACTCCGTTCTTTATGACCCTACGGTGCTTTTAGCAATTAAGATGGTCATTTTGTACAAAACTACTGATAGATCAGACTTTCATCAGTGCTAGTTTCGACTGAAAAAAAACGAATCGATCCATAAAGATTATATAATCAACAGTCTTCATCAGGATCCAAAAGCAATTTTATTCCTCTTTGTCTTTTTTTTATTTTTCTAAAGAGGAAAAACAAACAGAAAACACAGAAACAGTACTGTAAATTAAAATATAAATCAAAAGTTGTAAATCAAAAAAGTTCCGGGTGAGAGCACGGTGACATGCCATATGATCTGCAGCATACCGCTCATCATTTCAAGAGAACTATTTTGTCATCGGTCTAGAAATCGCCACTGCATCAGCTGGTGGTGTGAAAAATCTACAACAGAAAAAATAATTTATAAAGAATGGTTTCAATGGTGTGCCACTCTTCATCCTGAGCCAATGAATGAATAGGTACACAAACCCCCCTGCCCCGTTGACATGCTGGTACAGAGCATACACATACCTTTCATCCCCAATTCACCCCAACAGATTTGTCATTCAAAGAGGGTTACACCACACCCTTATAGAAGAGTTGCAAAGCACCCCATTCACTTCAATTTCTACTGGTGCGTTGCTTAATGCCTCAATGGAGCTGTCAGAAAAACCAACATGAAATGCCAGTCAAAAACACTTTAAATTCCTGTATAGTGCTCACCCAGCAATGCCAAGTTAATAGTGTGTCATAGACGCCCCTTCTACATTCGGAACTGAATTCAAGATAAGTGGTGAGATATCACAGCAGTTGTTCAATAGTGTGAGTGTCGAGCAGATATATTCATTGCACTGTTGAGTATGTATTCATTTATTGTGGCCATGTGGTGACATGCCAGTTGGAGTTAGTGTTTAAGAAAATATTGCTGATCATAGTGTTTTAAAGCGATGTGCGAGTGGCTTCTTTGTATTTATGTGTTAAGTGAGATAGCAAAAACTGGTAGTTTGGGAGTGCTCTTGTGAGTTTCCACAGAGCTTTCAAATGATTGCTCTTGCTGTCAGACGCACAGCCATGAGAGTTGTTTACCTTTTTATGGCTGATGTGAGAAGATGTCCCTTTGTATGATTTATATATTTCAGGAGGCATGGACTACTTCATCCAGTTCCAAGTGCTTATTGTGAAACAAGGAAACACATGCCCCAGTAAACTGGCTTACTAACAGGGTCATCTATTAGCCATTAACTTCAAACTTGTAGTTGTGATGTGATATAGCATTTATAGCACGCCTGTACACTAATGTCTCTAGGATTGAATCAGTTATGATGATCTTTTCTCCCAGCAAGCAAAATGGCAAAGCGATGTAACTTGGACTGTTTAGCCACATAATATGAGTCTATAAGCAAGTAACTTCTAGCTAGAACATGTCGAAGGTCAGTAATCTTGACAAACTATTGGACGCTTGTTGTCTTACTTCACCAGTAACCCTAATTTATGGAAAATATGCAGAAGTAAAACCACTTGGATGATGGACCTGTCCTGAATGTTTAATTAATTTAGTCCATTTTGCAATTTTATAAAATAGTGAACTTTATTTTCGCAACAGAAATTCCGATGATCAAGTAGGCGATGTGCATCGTCTTGTATATGTACTGACAGGAGATAGAGCTAATGAGGAGTGACCACATTATAAATGTGTTACGACGTGCCGCATGGCCCCATAGCATGTCTGACACCTCTCGTTCAATGAACCCTGGCTTTGGTCAAAACATCATCACTTCTTAATTGCTATTAGCTAAACACCAACTACCTGCCTACTCCATGTGTGCCTTGGGAAACAGAGACGTGCATTTTTTTTTTTTTTTATTTAGTTGATTTAATCAAATTAATGATTTTTACAAACAAAACTGGAATCAAAACGAAGTGATGAACAAAGAATGAAGCTCGAAATTAAGGAATAAGAGGGAGAAAGAAAAAGAAACTGAAGCGAGGTGAAGCCGAAGTGGGAGAGAGAAAAAGAAAAAAAAAAAAAAAAAAAGTTGGGCTAGATTTTCTGAGAGATAGAATAAACTTCAAAGTCTGCGTGGTGGCTATAGTCCAGGTATTTCTTTCTCCGCTCATCCGGCGCGTCCACCACGTTTCTTCTTCCCTGATATACGATGCAGAAAGATGTGGTAACAGAAATTTCTCGCCTACGGCTCTGGTTCCTGGGCAATTTAAAAGGAGATGGCGTATGGTTTCTACGTGTGTCTCATTTTTGCAAAAACGACATGTGTTCGAATTACTTTTTCCTCTGAGCTTTAGTATCTCGTGTGTCGGCAGTAAATTTAGACGCGCTCTCAAAAACAAGTTTCTGGCGGCTTTGTTAGGGAATTTCCTCAGGTAATTCGGAACAGAGTTTAATTTGCTCTCATGGGGCGGCAAATGACTGACTGATTTAGCTTTAGATGCATTGTTCAGGGTTTCAATCCAGTCAAGCTCACTGATTTTCCTTTTTATTTTTAGCGGATTGCTGATAAGATCCTGCTCCGAGGAATTGATTTCCGCAAGCTTCATTTTACGGGCTCTTTCCCAAGATTTGAGCACAGAAGAGGAAGATGTCAATAGTTCCGTGCGTACAATAGCTAGCACATAAGGACAGTCCGAAAGTAGCATCTTCCTGTACAGCATCATCGATTTAGTTTCCATGGTCCCTTCCAACGATAATAGGCCAAGCTCTCTTCTGATCAACAGAGCCGGCACAGACTTGGGGAAACCTAGAACAGTGCGCCAAAATAGACCCTCTAACTTCAGCCACAAATTTGTGGATGTATGCGGGAGAGCTTCTGCGGCATAGGTGAGGGATGGCACCACCTTCATTTTGTAGAATTTTATCAGGGGTAACAGGGAAAAACCTCCAAACTTGTTGTCCAATGCCCTGCCTTGTGCCGCTAGGTTTCTTGCTTTAGTCATTAGGCAACTTTGGAGAGTTGCATTTATACTCGAGCAGTCCAATGCTACTCCCAAGTATGTGATGTTTGTGACTTTTTCCAGTGCTACCCCATCCAGGTACCAGGCAAGTTTTTCCTTTGGTCGCTTGTGTTTTTCCATAGTCAGGATCTTTGTTTTGGCCGTGTTTATAGTTAGATCATTCGTTTGAATATATGCCGCCAGATGGTCGAGTTGACGCTGAAGACCGATAGGAGTCAAGTCCATTAAGATTAGGTCGTCAGCGTAGAGTAGTCTCGATGTTTTCACTTTGCCCAAAGTCGGTGGAAAGGAGCGGATCGTTTGCTCCGAGGCTTTGAAGTCGCCGAGGTAAGCAATAAAGAGTGACGGAGCAAGGGGGCAACCCTGTTTCACACCGCGATCCACCGGGATTTCAGAGGACAACAAACCAGCCTGAGTTAGTCTCACTCGGACCCTTGTTTCATGGTGTAGAGCTTGAATCGGTTGAAGCAGTTCGGCCGGACATTTCCAAAGACTCAGTTTTCTCCACAAGCGCTCACGATTTACTTGATCAAAAGCTTGAGCCAGATCTATGAACGCTAGAAACACTCTAGGGCCTCCTACCAGCACCTTACTTTTGAGTGTACTGAGAAACATGATGTTAGTGATCGTACCGCTGTTTTTAGTAAATCCCGTTTGAAACGGGTCAGCGCATTCGGCCTCCCTGGCCCAGTCCTGAAATTTTTGAAGTAATAGAGAACCAAACACCTTGCCAACCGTATCCAGAAGTGCGATCGGACGGTAATTTTTAGGATCTTCTTTCCCTCCCTTTTTGAATATCGGGACTATGATGGATGTTGTCCATGATGCCGGAATTTGCCGAGCCTGTTTGCAGCGTTTAAAGATTTCACTAATCAACACAGCCCACTGACTTGGATATTTTTTTAGGTCGAGATTTGTTATTCCGTCCGGGCCAGGTGCTCGCGATGATTTCAAGTTCTGCAGGACTTTGAGAATCTCAGATTCATCGCTCAAATCTATCCATGGTACTTGTTTTGTTGTAAGTTCAATAGAGGTTGACAATGCGGGAGCTTTGAACAGATTTGAATAGAATGTTATCCAAGTTATTTCCCCGATTGGATTTGATGGTGAGGTCTCATGAGGCGACAGAGAAGATCTTAAGAGCGCCCAGAACTCTCGGGGGTGGTGACCGCAGACAAGCTTCAGCATCGCTTCGGCGTCTTCTTGGTAAAGATTACTACGATGGAACCTGAGCCATGATTTGTAAGATTTCTTTTCTTGGTTCAAGGTTGCCAGATTTTCAGGTGAAGGAAAGACACCAAATTTTCTTCTGGCACGCCTTACTGATCTCCGTCTTAGGACCAGTTCTTTTCTGTATTGATGTCTAGCACCTTCGTTGTTTTGTCTGGGGCCAGCAGGTTTAGCTCTGAAAGGTACCAGAAGAGGTTGGTAATCTGGTAATTGCAGGTCACTCAGTGGGTTGTGCTCGTTTCCGGTTGCCAAATATTGTGCCTGTATCTTTAGGATCGAGGATTCTGAGAGTCTTAAGCGGTTTTGCTGGTTGTTTACCTCCACTTGTGCAGGCATGAATAAGTTAACGGGCTTCGTGGACGTCCATTTCAGCACAAGCAGGTTATGGTCGCTAGCGGAGGACCTCCATACCTCGAACGAAGTGGTCAAAGCTGCTAAGAGCCTGCTTATGAAGATGTGGTCGAGGTCTACTGAAGAGTTTCCTCTTTCCCAGGTGGGTGGCCTGTCACTTCTGGGGAATAGATCCTCAGCACATAGCAGGTCACGAGATGACATCAAGGACAGCCAAGCCACACCGCGTTTACTTCTTGAGGTCGAAAAAAGAGGAGGGTCACCGGCTGAATCGTGTGGTAACCAGGTGGCATTTAGATCTCCACAGATGATTAACAGGGCCTCAGGACACCTTACTCGTGCTTCATCGATTGAATCCTCAATCAGTGCTATGAGGAGTGAATCGGTCATACTCGCCGGATTCCAGTAAACATTTAGGATGATTATAACTTGCGTTTTAGGCTTACCCTTTTTCACCTCGGCCTCAGTCCAAATAATTTCCGTGGTCAATAGGTGAGTTGACACTCTCAGAGTGTTCATTAGATGTAAACCGGATCCGCAGCGTATTGCAGTTATAAGGCCTGATGACGGTCGGCCAAAGGGACCTTTGACAGCTGGAGCGAAGGTCAAGTCGTATCCGTCTATAGAGGGGCGTTCTGTCATCCAAGTTTCTTGCAGACAAATGATGTCTAAGCATCCCAAGTTTATGTCTCCTTGTTTCGTTAAATGCTGGAATCCACAAGTGTTCCATGACCCCAGGGAGAGATCAGGTTTACCCGTTAGTATTGTAGAGGCGAGTGGAGCGGACAAGCGCTCCACGGATTGCTATCTGTTCTTATTTATTGTCAATGCATTGGGCAACCATGCCCATTGGTCCGCTGGTGAGGCTTGTTTCTGAGGTTCCTGGGTGCCAGTCTTGTTTCCCCCCGGTGGTTGATATATGGTCCTTACAATCCTCGGCCTGGGTCCCTGAGGACACCTTCTTATGCCCAAAGGGTCCTTTAGGGCAGTTCCGTCTATCTTTGTGGCCGTTTTAGGGCACTGGCTCCCCTCTTTACCGCTCGGGTACGGAAGAGAAGACCGGGGAGAGGCGTTCTGTAAAGAAGGCTCAGTGTGTGTTGAAATAAGTCTGGATCCTCTCTCCTCACCAGGTCTTAAGTGCGATTGTGGTTTGTTACTTCTCGTATCCGTAGCAGACTTTGTTGATTCTGATGGTTTCCTGGGCGGGGTAAATAGAGCAGTCTCTTCCAGTTCAAACAGGTCGAAACCCATTTTTAGTAGATGTTCAGCCGCCTCGGAGATCCTCACTTTGGCCCAATTCGTCTGCACGTGTAGATACGCGCATGCCATTTTACCTTGATGGAAAGGTTCGACCCTGGCAAGGTCGTTTGATTCGACTTTTCGGAGTGATGGTACGCATTTAAGAAGTTGTAACAGGCAGCTTCTATTCAGTATCACGTATTTTCTGTTGTTTGGCAACTGTTCAATTTTGAAGTTTCGTTTTGATTTATAAACGTGTGCCGATGACCCTCGACCTTTGTTTTCACCCAGTTTAGATTGGTGCGACTTTTGCTTCTCTTTCCGCTTTGTAACTGGGGAAATTTGCTTGACCGGAAGCTGTTTATTGCGGGTGGCGTGCACCCATTTAGTTTCAGAGGGAGAACTTGGTCTCGCAGGAGAGTCAATTCTTCTACCCTCCACTCTTGAGTGAGGGTTATCGGAATTTGACTCTTTCCTACCCTCGACTTGGAAGTTAGAAAAATGCCATTTGGGGCTACTGTCTTCCCGCAAACCTTCCCCCCAGCTACACTTTTTTTGAAGCTTCTTGCAACGACTTTCCAAGGTACAAAAGGGAGAGGGCTCCTCGTCCATTTGATAAGAATTGTTGAGTGATTCCTGATCATCAGATAGGGTATAAACACTACAATTCAATAGGTCCTCGTCTGTCACCTGCTCGGATTCCTTATTTACAGGTATGCTGTCTAGAACCTTTGGCCCCAACTTCAGATTTCGGGTTTCCCGTTCAGCCGCTGCTTTAGATGGTTCACGAGTAAGGGGGGTCCCAGAGCCACAGTGCCATTCACCTTTGTCTTTACCCGCCTGTACTTTGTTAGTGGTTGATTGAGGGGAAGAGAACTTAATAGTTAGTTGCTTTTGGGTCGCTGTTTGACCTTTCGTTACCATAGTGGTCTCCTTTGCTTTCCTATCCAGGACAGCCCCCTTATCAGTTGTGATTTCATCTGGTTCGTCACGTATTGCTCCATTTCCCTTAGACTTGGTGGGCAATGACGTAGTCATTATCGGACCCTCACACCGAGGCCTGTGGCTAACCGTTGTTCTTGGCTCCTCATATAAGAGTTGCGAGCTTGGGGCCAAAGTCTGGGAGCTGACATCCACCAAGGGTCCTTTTGTTAGTTGTGGTGCGGACTTACCAGACTCCTCGTCTTTGGCACCCTTTTCCATTTTATTGTTCAGTGCGTTGATGTAGCCTTCCAGGAAGATTAGACGGCTATTCATCATTGCTATAATGGAGGTGTGATCTCTCATGGAGTCGTTTATTGACTCGTATAATTTACAGAAAGGGGCCATGGCCAGAGTTACCGTTGACATAATGAGTCTTAAATCCGTCCTTTTGGGCGAGGTGTCTTTTGTGTGTATTCTTCCACTCTCATTTACACGTATAGGGCTCGTTGAGCTTGATACCGTTTGGGTGCTCCCAAACGACGAGCCAGTTGAAGGACTAGGGAAACCAGGACTCGTTTGTGCCCCTGCTGCGAGGCCTCTTTCATGCGGGAAAGGCTCAGGGGGAACCCGGACTGGACCTTGCGTAGCTAAGCAGGGCACCTCACTGGACCCTTGGTCCAAAAGATCCGGAGTCGTAGGTGCTAGGGGACTGATTTCTGTGTCGTTTACTTGAGAGGAAATGGAGGCAGAATCTTCGGCATCACTTAAGTCAATGATAACGGACATTGGAAGGTTTGAACAGCCCTGTTTCTGCAATAGAGACTTTGCTGTCGATGGTGTAACTGCTAGAGCCCCGGGCCCAGCCGGCAGTGGCCTAGGAAGGGGGTCCATTGCTTCAGGGGCCGTAAAGACAGCTGATGATAAGTGGGAGTTTGAAGGGTTGGTGGCTTTCTCCAGATCAATTGTGGACTTGGTAGGGGGGATTTGCGAAGGTGGTACACCAGTACGGGGAGAGCCAAAATGCCACCTGATGTTAGCATCTGCCACGGTTCCTGCAAAAGAAAAGCGTGCTGGTTCCAGTGAAAAGACTGGGCGCAAGTCAGTGGGGCCTCCCCTGCCAAGTATGGGAGTGTTTTGGTCCGCTGTTACTTCTAACATCTCTGCATCCGAAAGTTCATCTGAAGGTGAAACTTTCTTTTTTAGAAGATTTGCGAAGAATCGGTTGTTTACCGGCTGATGTATTTTGTCAACCTTCTGCTGGTTATGCTGAAGGTAAGGCGGGGCGCAGGAAACTCTAGGACGCTGTGCTTGATGGACCTTCAGCCCCAACTTTTGAGGTGGGTGTGCACAACGTTTCCTACGGACCGGTCCTCCTCTCTTTTTTGGATGCAAAACGCGTGTGGGGGCCTGAGCTGGTTTGTTTACCCTATCGGCTCTCGCAGCCCTTATCAGAGGGTCGAACACCCCCGGGTCAGGAGGAGCCGCTTCAGTTGGAACCGCTAGGATCGCTCCCCTTAGCGCGTCCACCTCTAGAGGGAGTGCCCCGAGTTGAGCTTCTCCACCATCTGGGGGGGGAGGATGCAGGGTCGGCGCCACTATAAGGCGGTTTACGTCCAAATTTATCTGGGCTGACAGAGCGTCTGCCGGTGCTGCCGGTCCACTGACTTCCACGTCCACCTGAAGATTAGGGCTTCGAGCCCTTGGGCGTGATAAACACCGAAGGTCGGTGGAAGGTAACTTGTCACCCGTCGCCCTCTCTTCACCCCCCCGGCCCACCAGTCCCTCCTCACCTGCAGCACACGGTGCTTCCTCTCCTCCGTGGGGGAACTCCGCACTCGGTTCAAGCGGCGGGGGGTGACCGGAGGCCGCGGGGGACTTCTCCGTTGGCTGGGGGCAGGCAAGAAGACAAGCCGGGGGGCTAGCAGATGGTGAAGACATCCGGGCGTCCAGCCGGCGTGCTCCTGAGTCTTGGTGCGCCGATGCAGAAGGTCTGGATGCAGTAAAGACCGGCCTTGTTCCGGAAAAGTCAGCCTCAGAGTCAGCCTCAGAATCCCGATGAGACTGATTAGGCGCAAGGATCATCTTTGCTTTGGCGCTCCGCAGTCGGGGACCCTGTGTCTCAGTTTGCAGTGATGTTGACACCGAGTAGGTGGCCGAGATCGAACCGCCAGTCAAAGACTTTTTGGTCACCGCAGCAGCGGACACTAGGGACACTCGGGGAGTGCGGCTTTTTCTGCTAGCAGGCCGCCCTGCCCTAGCTGCCATAGACTGCAGAGACTGCCACTCTGCAGCCACTCCGCGGCCGCTCCGCGGGAAAGAGGGGTTTTGTATGAAAGTCCAACCCTCTCTCAGTAGTAAGCACTGAAGACAGACTCCAACACAGAAATTAGCAGGAGCTCGTAGAACACTGCAGAGACTGCCACTCTGCAGCCACACCGCGGCCGCTCCGCGGGAAAGAGGGGTTTTGTATGAAAGTCCAACCCTCTCTCAGTAGTAAGCACTGAAGACAGACTCCAACACAGAAATTAGCAGGAGCTCGTAGAACGTAGACGTGCATTTCCTGAAAGCAATTTCATGCCATGTTTGCTTATTTGCATTAAGTACATGAACTGTAGCATTATTCCACAGAACTAGCTTCACCGGAAAGCAAAGACAAAAGAAAATCTGGACTACATGGACTCGTCTCGTGTAACACAAGACAACTTGAGTTGTTTGTAGTATTTGCATCACAAGTCACCGAGCACAATTACAATGAGGCTGTAGAAGTTTGATGTATTTGTTTATTAGATTTCATTTCTGGGGCGATATATAGGACAGTGTCCTATTTTATTGTATTTTTTGGTTAGTTGTGATGAAATGGATATTTTTTTTCTATTAACTCTGTTAAAATGGATGATTCTCTTTTTGCAAAAGGTTTTTTTTTAAACCAAATACAAATAAAAAAATGTAAAAAAAATATGACAATCACTCCATAGTGACTAGAGATCTAAACCAGGGCTCTATGAGCCATATCAGGAGCAGGCATTGCGACTTGTGCTGTATTTCTCTGCACCGTGGTACCCGCAGTCTTGCTGTTCATTACAAATGCAAAGTTACAAATTACAGTGTCGAAGAAAAGGATTCTGGGATTGATGTACTATTCAAATGTGACACTGGGACAGTGTGAGATGTCTGTGTAGTCTTCTGTGAATTGGTTGCATTGTTAAGAACGTTTGATTGTTTTTTTCATTATATGAAAGAGGCATGCAGCATGCTATTTTGCATTAAGTGAATAAAATGCACAATGTCTAAAAAATAAAAAAAAATAAAAGTGTTTGTATTTTGCTTGTCAAGTAAGTAGGCCACTTTCTAAATTCCTAAATGTTTGTAGTTAGCCTTTTTGTTTCCCACGGATTAACCAATTAGCTTCCGAACGCTGCAGTGGAGCCTTGGTTTTAGAGCCCTTATGGCACATCACAGTTAACCACCCAATACTAGCACTTTTCATGAGATTTCGGATTTTGCACTTAAAATAATCCCTGCAGATGTTCTTTCCCCCAGGACACATTTGTCATGTAATGCTACTTGTTAGGCACCCCTATTTCCAGTAGTGTTGTACATCACAGCGCCAAAGAAACCCAAAGAATCCCACAGAACAACATTGGAGTTGTTAGCAGAGTAGGAAGCTCAGTCATGACAGTTCTAGTCCAACGAACACCTTAGGAATAACTAGCATTGACATTGGGGTTGGAGCACCCCAAACACTCCCAACTGAAAGTATCCCTGTGCCTTTACTATAAAAAGGTGTTTCTGCAAGTGTTCCTTCGGATAACTTAATTTGCAGACCTGACTTACAAATTCGCGGATACGGCACTTGGAAATCATGTTTGCTAGTTGAAAAAGTCGATACAAAAAATGTAAGCAAGAACATTAAAAAAAAAATCTTTACAAATAAAATCCTATGGACAAAGAGACGTATGTTGAATAGAAAATTGCTATGGCTGGAGAATGAGTCAACTACACATTTTGGGCTTTTAGGGCACCGTGACTGATCTCTTAAAAGGAAACAGCACACACTGTCTCAGTGAAGTGGGGCGAAGTGGAGCCTTTCTCTGGAAGAGAACACGAGAAAGAAAATTGTCTTTCAGAGAAGGACACACTCAGCAGCAAAATAAAGGCAGCAGGTAAGTAGGGAGGAGCGGGCCGAGATGAGACTCTCATAAATTGCCTATTGGACACATGAAGAGGAGTCAGCAGCAAGCGGGGCTCCAGAGAATAGGGCAAAGTAAGGACAAACAGATAGGGCGAAAGTGGACCTGGCTGGGGTCTTCACACTTGAAAAGTGCGGCGATTCGGCTTGAAATCGGTGAGAATAAAATCATGTGGACCAGATAGATGTTCAAACTGTGCAATCGGTAAAGGAAGGTCAGTCCGACCATAGGAGAGACAGAGGCAGAATTCAGTGTCTTTTCCTTAGATCACCACAGACATCAATTTGAAATGATATGCCACCTCGGAAGAATATGATCCTGCCTTCTAGGCGCCTGATTAATACAGTGTTCATTTGTGCTAAAACATTAAAGTAAACCAACAACAACATCAATCATTAGAAAACTGACAGTATACCAAATGAACATTGTGTTGGCAGTTTCATTTTGCCAGTGGCACAAAAAAAAAAAAAGTTTTAATTGGGAAATACAATGGATACATATGTGAAGGTGTATTCGGCATGATGGTAAAGTATGCATTACCTTCACATCCCTCTTCCTCACCCAGTACACAGCGTGGGGTGTCCTTCCTCCACCAGGAACTCTTTTCGATTTCTTTTTACTCTGTTTCCCACCCCTCCCACGGGAATATATGCCCCCTAAAACAAACCTCTGGCAGAGACTCACCTTCCTAACGTGGACCCTCTTCTGGCATAGCCGGAGCAGGCGATGGTGATTCTTACCTGGGCGCGACCCTGCAAAGATCCTTGTCCTTTGCCAGCTGTTGGCTCTCTGAACCCCTGCTGAGTGAGGGGAAACAGTGGCGAGTTATTGGTGTCACGTTCTTGCTTAGGTCCCGGAGCAGGCTTCCTTCCCCCAGAAATGACATACGGGCGGGCAGGCCAGTGGAGCTTCAACGGCCTTCCGGGTAACAGAGTGCCTAGGGACAGCGCCCAGTGAAGCGCCTGTCCCTCCTGAACCTGCCTGCACCCGGTTCCTCCCGGATAGGGGGTTTGGAGACTGGGATAGCTTGTGAAGTCAGGAAGGCTTCTTTTGTTTGTTTTTTTCCAGTGTTGGACATCCCGTGTTTTGACTGAGATCAGTTGCCATAGTAACCAGGGGCGCTTCCAGATGTGCCGTTGGTGTGTTCTGGTTTGAGTATTTATTGTGCACCCATTGCAGAAGGAGTCTGTTTATTTAGGTGGTCATGCGGAAGCTCTCTGAGAAACGGAAACATGTGAAGCCTAGCCCCTCTAGTTCCTCTTCACCAGAAAGGCCCAGGAAGAAAGTTACTGGGTTCTCTGACAATGGCTGATGCAGATCTTCAGGAAGGCCATTCAGGAGGAAAAGGGGAAGTGTCACATGACCTCCCCATTCACTGAGTCTTCTTCTTCTTCTTCTTCTTCTTCTTCTTCTTCTTCTTCTTCTTCTTCTTCTTCTTCTTCTTCTTCTTCTTCTTCTTCTTCTTCTTCTTCTTCTTCTTCTTTTCCTTCTTCGTCTTCCTCCTCCTCCATCGCCATCAGAATCCCTGGCCTCCAGGGATGGAGACCTGACAGGGAAGTATCTGGACAGGAATTTGGTGGCCACCGTCCTGATCCATCAGGCTCATTATATTGGCTTGCACAACTGGATCCCTTGCCTGCGGATACTACCACCAGGATCCCTCTGCCCAATTTAAAAAGAATCTAAAGATGAATGGAGGGATCCTGACAGGGTCGTGGTCTCCACAGTCCTGGCCAATTTGTGCCATTAAAGGGGAGAAGAAGCTGATGAATCTGACCACCCAACCAACACTATTCTTGTGAAGCAAAAATCGCAGGCCTCCTCTAAGGGCAGGCCTCAATCATTTGGTTCTTCATCTTGCAGACAGGGGAGAGACAGACCAAGATGAGTTCCCAGGAATAGGTGCCCCCTTCTCTTCAAAAGACTCAGAAGTCCTAACGCCTGGCCGGTTGGGAGCCCCCTGCAGAGACTGTGGAGTGTGTGGCTCTGCAAATCCCTGGACTCATGGGCCAATAGGACAAACAATTGGGGCTATTGCATACAATTCAAGACCATTCCAGCCCTCTCTGGTGTCTTGTGCACTAACTGTCCAGGCACAAGGCGAAGATGGCTGCAATGCACTGAAGAACCCACTTGAGAAGAATGCTATCAGACTGTTCCTGACAAGGGAAAGTGATTTGGGTACCCACACAATTGTCTTCCGGGTGCTTAAGCCGGAGGGAAAGTTCAGGCTGATCATTGACTTCAAGATCCTGAAATTCTTCATTGTTGCACGACATTTCAAGCTGGAATGCCTGCAAAAAGTGATTCCTCTTGTTTGGGAGGGAGATTTTCTAGCTTACCTGGACATACAGGATGCCCATGTCCATGTCCCCATATGGAAAGGTCACCAGAAATTCCAGTGGCTCGGGGTAGTGGGAAAGCAGTACCAGTTCATGGCCTTCATGTTTGGGTTGACGTCTGCTCCATGAGTATTTGTCATGATCTTGGAACCGGTGGTGGCAATTCTTCACCTTCAGGGCGCCCAGGTCTTCCCCTACCTGGACAACTGGTTGCTCAAGTCTATCACCAGGAAGATGTTGCCCTGTCATATTCAGCTGACTTGTGCCACATTAGAGGAGATGGGCCTCCTAATCAATTGATGCAAATCCCCTTTGGTCCTGTCTCAGGACCTCCAGGTCATCAGGGCATGGTTCTGGACTAGGCAGGGGTTGATCCTCCTCCTGGCGGCAAAAATCTCCAACCTTCAGATGATGCTTCACTCTCTATTGTCCTCTCCTTGGGACCCGGCAAGGGTGTGCCTCAGGACTCCTGGGCATATGGCCTCTTGCTTATTTCTGGTGCCATTGGCTCTCCTCCACCTGAAACCATTGCTGTTCCACTTACATCTATTCTGGAGGGTAGACAGCCAGGATTTTGCATATAAGATCCAGATTCCAGTGTCCCCAAGGAAGGACTTGCAGTGGTGGTTTCAGTTCCTGTATTTACTGAAAGGATTTCTGCTCTCATAGTCCTGGTCGACCACCGGTTCCACCAATGCCAGGATGAGGGGCTTGTGCGTGGTGATGGGGAACCGTTCACGCCAAGAGGCGTGGTCGAGGAGGTGTTGAAGTCCTCCAATGTAAGTGATTTGGCTGCAGCCAATCGGTCTCTTCATGCATTTGCCTGAGCCCTGAGAGAGAAGGCCATCTTGCTGTGGTTGGACAACATCACAACAGTGGCCTATATCGAAAAGGCAGTCAGATTCTTCATACAGGGCCTTGGGCCTGTTGGCAGCAAGGCTGGGATTCTGAGCCCAACCAAACAAGTGTTTGCTCAGGGCTGTGAGCATCAGGGGCCTGGACAGCTCTTTTGAGGATAGGCTCAGCAGGGTCTTTCCCTCAATGGATTTGGCGCTAGCGGAAGAGCCGTTCTGTTTTTTTGCAATAGGTTTTGAACCCAGTAGTTGGACCAGTTTGCCTCCCGCAGAACAAGAAAACTCGTGTCTGGTTGCATGTGGAGTGGATGCAATTGTTCTCCCATGGCTGTTGCAGTGGGGGTCCTTCTGCTTATTCTGTTTTGGCCACGGAGGAGTTGGTTTCCTCTTCTCTTGGAATTGGCAGTCCTCCCGGTTTTCCTCCTAGCTGCATGTCCGATGCCGATTCCTCAGACTCAGGGGTTGGTCCAATCTTGGGAGTCTAGATTTTGAAAGGTAAATGCTTTTGTTTAGAGAAGGGGGCACTCATAGATTAGCTGAGGCTATTCAGAGGGGCAATCATCCATCCACCTTTAAATTCTATTACAGGCACTGCGATTAGTTTTGCGCTGATGCTTGCATTGTGGGTTTCTTGCTAACACTGCCTCACTCCCGGGTTTATGCAATACTTTCAGGATGGATTTGATATGGGTTTGTCAGTTCCCAGCTTGTGCGCTCAGTGGTTGGCCATTAGAGCCTTTAGAGGCCCCTCTCGTGGCTAGGTTATTGAGGACCGTCTTATTCTAGCTTCGGGGTTGCCCCATGGGATCTTACCCTTGTCTTGAAGGCTTTGCAATTGAATCCCTTTGAGACTCTGTGAGAAGTTTCTCTACAGATAAAGGTTACTTGGGAGAAGTATGCAGGCCCCTGCATTTGTTGGTTCATGAGGATGCATTGTTCTTTCACTGTGACCCGTGCTTCCTCACCAAAGTTGTGTCAACGTTTCAGATGTCTCAGGAGGTGATCTTTCCTGCTTCTTCCCTGATCGTGTCTCTCAGGGGAAACTGGCTGGAATCACCATTGAAATAATGCGGGCGGTCCTTCTCTGTTTAGATCATTCTTGTACCTTCACGTAAGCTGACAATCTCTTCCTCACTTTTAGAGGAAAGGGGTCTGGTCTAGGAACTCTTTCCACACTATGAATATTTGGGTGAGGGACACCAGCTCCTTGCCATATCAGTGCTCAGGCATTTCATCTTCTCTGTGAATCCAGAGCAGGTCTACAAGGGCTATGGTGAAATCCTGGAAAGTTGCCTACCGGGTGTCAAATGATGATATTTGCCCAGCTGCCACTGGGGCTGACCGCAATACATTTGTGTGCCACTACCGCCTGAATCTTCACTCTGCAGGTGCCTTTGGTGCCGGGAGTCAGGGGTTTGGTACCAGATAACTCTACTGTATTGGCACATTGTGACTTCAAACCAAGTAGTGTTAGGTGGTGTGCACATTTTCTTGTTGTGTGTTTCTTGCTCCCTTTCATGACGTCCAGTTGCTATACCTCACAGATGAGGAAGCGAGACGTGGAGGGAAGGTGGCCATTACTTACTGGTAATCTTGATTACTCACAGTGCAACTATTCCTCATCCTTGTCCCGCCTCTCCCGCCATACTGGCTGAATGGGTTATGGTTTGGTTACGTATAACAGAGGTCAGGCCGGTTGTACGGGACTTTCATCCCCAGGGGAGGGGCAGGACACACAGTCAAAAGGAAATGTGTAAGAGTTCCTGGGTGAGGTGGTACACCTCACACTGTGTACTGGGATGAGGAAGAGTTGGACTAGGAGTAATGAAGATTACTGGTAATTAATCCCCACATACTGTGTGTAAGTTTGTTTTTCTCCTATCCCCCCATCACTTCTGTCTGCCGCTGTCGTCTGTCATTTATAAAGTGAACTTTTTTTCTTGTTGCACTTGAGAAATAGAGGGAGAGCTAATATTTGGATGTGTATTATATGTATGCGTTTCTGTTCCATTCTAAAGAGGGAATCGTATTCATAGTGTATCCGCTTTTTGTGCATTGAAATGATATTTTATCTTCTCGTGTTTATAAAAATACATTAGAAAACAAATGAAGTCAGTTTAAATATAGGTTACTTCTCAACACAGTTCCAACTCTTGCATGAGAATGAAAGTGGTGACTTTTCTAGGGGGTAACGCTAAGCCAAGATTCAGTAGACCCCTCCTCCTGCACCACTTATCAAGGCGCATTCAGGGGACCACTTTCTCGGGACAGACAAAATGTGCTTCCATCGTCCCTCAGGCACAGTGCATCGAAGGAAAGTTCAAGCAGAACAGGCGAAATCTGAAGAGGAAGAGTTCAGCAACAACCTTGGGAGGATAGCTCAGGGGCAACATGCGTGCCTTAGAAGCACGACGACACGGAGCGACACAGGTTTGATCCCTGGTCTGTGCTTAGAAACCTCTGGGTATTAAGGGCATTATAAATAACCTATTATATCAATGTACATCTATTTATCAGATTAAATGAAGTGCGCTTAGCAGTCCTTTGTTGCATTGTGAGTTTCCAATCGACAGGTTTGACAAATCAGAGCTCATTTTACTTCTGTGCGTAATTTGGCGGCTGGGAGCCATTACGCATAGACATACATTTAGGTGGCTCCCCACCACCATATTTTAGTAATTTGCACCCCACCGTGCAAGGGAGTAAATGCTGCCTCCCATTCTTGCTTGGCAGGCGCATTTTAATTGTAATTGTAAATGCTTCCTGTCTTGCTCAGATGGTACGCAGTATTTAATTGTATTACGTCCGATTTATATGGAAGGTGGGCTTCAAACGGATCCCCAGCATTTACACTGGCATGCAGGCATTTTTATGGTGAAGAGGAAGGGACGCTGTGGATACGCAAGTTGTGTTCAGCCCCTCCTCTCAGCCATACAAATGCATGAAAATTAGCTCTGGCATCAATGAAAGGTGTAAAAGCCCAACGCAAGTCTTTTACGTCTTCCATTGATGTTACGGTTAATTGGGAAAAGAGTTCCATCATGGTTGGTTTCCTGCATATGTATATAGCACATGATTAGTAATTACATATTGCAAACCTAAAAACGTTTCTCTATTTCAATCTAAGTCTTAATAATAGATAAAGATAACCTGATTAACCCTAACGAACACATTTCACTTTTTCAAAAATATTTAGCCACAAACATTCAATACCATGTGTGTAAAAGTATGTGAACATTTAGACCTAGCAGCAGGCCCTTAAGCAGCAATGACGTCAGCAAAGATTTTCCGTGACTTCTGTTTAGACTCTCACATTGGTTTTAAGGAATTGTGTCTCATTCCTCATTATATTCCCATTGCGTCTCAGTGGCATTGACATTGGTGTTTAAGTGTAGACTTTTATTCTGCCATTTTGAAATGTTGGGTCCATTTTGGGTCCACTTTTATATTGGGGGTCGTCGTCATGAACAGTGACTGATTTCCGGTTCAACTGCATCTCAAGTACAGATGTCCTGCCATTCTGCTCTATAGTCTCTTGATACAATGTGGAGCATCACGGTTGTATCAATCATTGCAAGCTATCCAGCTCCCAAGGGAGCATTGCTCCTCCAAACCTTTGCACTTCTTACAGTGTTTGATTTATGTCAAATATAACTTTTTCTGATAAAGGACAGAAGGTTCCAATGCCATCTAATATATCCAGTGTACATCGTTCCGTGGGTCTTGCAGATGGTCTACGTGCTCTTTGGAAAAAACAAAAATGGGCAGCAATGGTTCCTTTGTTTTTTTTTTCATTTTATTTAAGGCAGTTTTTTTTCCTTGCATTCTTTCAATGAACACCATTCTTCTTCACTGTTTTAAGACGATGTGACATGAACACTCAAACTAGTCAAGGCCAGAGTGACCTGTGGATCATTAGAGACAAGTTTAGGATCATTTGTGATTTTCTGGACAATTGTCCAGTTTTCTCTTTGGTAGGTTTTCATTGGACGACTTTTCCACAATAGAGTGACTGTGGTCTAGAGCATTCACCATGTGTAAAATAGTGTCTGATAGTGTCAGAGACCCAAATCCGTATTACATTCGGTGTAGCATTTTTTTTTTTTTTTTACTGCAGGCACCAGTAATTTCTGCGGTCCTTTACAGATTTTTGTTTAGGTGGTGCCTTCCAAGTTCACCCCTAACCTAACTATCCTCCTACTGTCATTGTTTAACTCCTTATTCCAATCAGCCATTTAAATTCAGCTGTTCAACCAGGGTTTCATTGGGCCTCATTACGACCCGTGCAGTGTCGGAATGAAGGGTCCTCCAATCTCATTGCAGGAACCCGGTAAAGGATTTTTGTTTAGGTGGTGCCTTCCAAGTTCACCCCTAACCTAACTATCCTCCTACTGTTATTGTTTAACTCCTTATTCAAATCAGCCATTTAAATTCAGCTGTTCAACCAGGGTTTCATTGGGCCTCATTACGACCCGTGCAGTGTCGGAATGAAGGGTCCTCCAATCTCATTGCAGGAACCCGGTAAAGGAGCCCGGTTTGGCGGCAGCCATGGAGCTAATAGCTCTATGGCTGCCGCCAAACTCGTAATGAGGCCCTTTGACTTTAAGACACACCCTGACGCTTACTTACTCATTTATTTTCCACTTCATGCATCATTTTCGTTCAAAATACATCGGATTGGACAATGTGAACCACAATGTGTAGTAGTGAAAGCTAATCAAAGTCCCCTGGCAGGTTTCTTCATGGTTCAACATCCATGAAGCAAATCAGAACCACCAGAGGGCTTCACAGTGGTTGTGGCGCGTCATGTCTTTTGAGCTGCTACCTGGAGAAGGCAGACCATTTCGAGCGAGCAATTGTGTATTTTTTGTTTTTTTTGTATTGCTGGTGTTTTCACAGTAGACGATAGACTCTTTTTAATGTCCATATTCGTATTACTATTTCACATACACTTACATGAGATTATTTTTTTTTTAGTAGGACAATTATTGCTAATGATACTATTATTATTTATAATAAAAACTATCATTTTATTATTGATTTTGGTATTATTAATAATATGATTTTATTATTATGTACAATACCAATTATTTGTATTATTATTATCATTATTCTTATTACTATTATTAGTATAATTATTCTTAATAATAACAATAATAGATTTTGTATAGGACTTACAACCACACTTTTGCGGGTTGATTGCAACGGAGTGGTATTACCCATATAAATGTTGTCCAAATCCCCAACCTTGGAAGGATAAAGGATGAGTTAGATCTCCTGGGACTCAAACCAGTGGCCTGAAGGTAGAAGGCACACCTGAGCATCAATAGCTTAACTGCGTAGGATGCAGAGACAAGAAAAGATTGGAGCAGCGAAGCAGCACAATTGTGTTCACTACATTGCATTGAATGCATTAATCTAAGCCAGGCTTGTCCAACCTTTTTGAATGTGGGGCCAAAGCATTAACTTTTTGTCACCTAGTGGGCCGGCGTGTCAAAAGTCAACATCACCCAAAGCAGTATATTAAAAAGCGCTGGTGTGTGATATTTGACACCATAGCATCACAGGCAGGGATAGCCATGCAGTCCCAAAGATAGCTTTTGGTGTCAGGGCAATGATCAAAGGTTAGTTGCTTGTGATTTCTTCCAGTGTGTATGTGTTAATATTTTTCTGAAATAGTGGGGGCAACTGAGCATAGCGAGGGATCTATAAGGATCTAGGGAGGGCTTGGCTGGGTTCCCCCCCGAGATTTATTCTTCAAATATGGGGTTGAAATGGTGCATTTTACAGCAGGAAAAGTGACCAAAAAGCCATAATTTTACAATCAGTTCTAAAGGGGAACGTGTACATTCCATGTCACCAACAGCAGATAAGAACATTTTACAACACAACACATTTTAATGATCTATGTGTCCACAGTGTAAGACAGCACTGTCTCTGATGTAACACATTGGCATTCTGGTTGTGCCCAAAATATGCCTCTGTAGCAACATGTCTATGCTGGCTGTTCCAATTTAGGCCAGCATTGTCCTGTACCAAACATGATTGGATTGCACATAGGAGGGGTGTGGCGATGAGGTTTGGGGAAGCGGGGGCAGGTCAGCAGGGAACATAGTTCCACTGCTTCTTTTCGTACACTCCAACCACTGATGTGAGTCATTGGCTACTGATATTGTGGCCAGCACTGCCAGTCAAACCCTGGGCCCAAGCACACTACCATGGAGGATAACATCACTTTGGTGATCCTTATCGAATGTTTGTAATATCAACGTGGTGTAATAGATGTTATGCATAAACTAAAAGTTAATGACACACAGCCTTGTGCATTACTTGAGAGCCCATGTGTCATTCCACCCTTCACCTGCCATCTCTCACCAAGTAACTTTCCTAGTGTTCTCTCGCCTTAAGCTTAACAATGGTCTCCCTGCCTGTACCACAGTGTTACAATAGGACATTAGTTTCTTTCTGGCCTGTGCATGGCAGGGATTTGGGACACCGTTGTTGAATGGATCACTTTTCTGCATGGCAACATCAAGGCTGGGCATGGGTATGTTTCTTATCTGTGGGTCAGGTCCCTGTTCCAAGGGATGATGACCATATTCCCGCTACTGCTCTAAGTGCCTGTCAGGCTGCTTCATGATATAGTTTGGCATAGCCTGCAGCACAAGGCATAGCTATATGTCTCATTGCAATGCAACTCTGAAACGGTTCTGGATTAAACGACAATCTGACACTTGGGTGTAGGAACATAGCTAAAATTGAACCAAGACAAGGCAGAAATGGTGGTTGGGAGTTATACAAAGACACAGAAGGCTGGGTGTGGAAGCTAGCAAGAACTAATGGAGTAGAAACCTTCCCTGTTAACCAAATGGTCAGGTTCTAACTGGACACAGCCTTAATATTAATGCTGGGGTTTTATTTTCTGTACAGTCAGAGATTTGTGCCCACTCAGGACAGAGCTACTGATCCATGATTTTCTGTCAACACATCTGGATTATGGAAATGCTGCCTCGGAATCAAACACATAAGCAAAGCTTTAGCTGGCTAAGAACAATGCTTCCCAAATGTTGCTAAAGGTTTGGCACTTCAAGCTATTACTCCCACTCAGTGCAGGCAAGGGGGCACCAGAGACAGTTACAGGCCTCCATCCCGGTCCTCAGCCACAACCCAGTTAATTTATTTATTTCTGCAATGTTTGTCGGAACCTGTATCTGACAAACATTGCAGAAATAAATAAATGAACCGGATCCACGGACCCGAAAAACATTTCCAAATAAATAAATTAACCAGGTTGTGGCTGAGGACTGTAACTGCATCTGGTGACACCTGCAAGATTTCACCAGAGTCAGTAACAGTCCTTCGCCATATCCCAGTCCTCTGCCAAAACCTGGTCAATTTATTTATTTCTGCAATCTTTGTCAGGTACCTTGATCCAACAAACATTGCAGAAATAAATCAATCTGCCGGGTCAGCGGTACCGACAAACATAGCCAACACTTACTAGAACCAGGCCTCGGTCACCGTGATGCTGAGCTGCTGGGCCATAAGCAGGCTGCTACTAAAGTGTGAAGGTGTAGCTGTGTGCCCTTCACTCCACCCACACCCATTACGTGTTGTGATTTCCTTTGGCTTAGACACTGCCAATGGAAATACTTTGACCATGCAAGGCATTTTTCTTCCACTACTATGAGGTGCCTTGCATGGCAACAGTATTTCAATTGGCTGTCTCTCAGCAAAAGGAAATCACAACGAAACGAGAAATGTAACCCGGCCTAAGGATTCCTTTGTATGTTTGTCTCTTGAGCCTCACGGACCACACAAAATGGCTTGGAGGGCCGCATTGTGGCCCACATGCTGTATGTTGGACAACCTTGATCTAAGCCATATGTGCTCTACGGGTGAAAAAATAACATTGCCACACCAGTACGTCCATCAAATAAAAAAATCCATATAATCTGGGTCGACAGGAAAAAGACAGGTCTAATCTATTTGTAAATTCCTGCTCCTCCTCAAAAATATACCTTTTCGTCTTTAAGCTCTTTTGGTACATGGCTGTGGTTCATCTAAATATGCCGAACCAGCAACTCCAGAAAACACCTTGTACATTGATTCTAAGAATACTAATTCCAATTGAGGTTCATTCATTGCAGCTCATCTCAAAATAAATTGAACTTGAAACGTTGCCTCCCCTCCCTTTCGCTCGTCTGGCAGTTATTTAACCTCAAGGTGAAGTTGTTTAGGGAGATTGAGGATGAGGTCAAGGGTGTTTTAGATTGCCTCTCCCCAGAGCTTCAAGTGGATGGGGACTGCCAGAATGTGAGCCCCGGTGAAGGGGTCAGAGGAGGAGAATCATTGTCTGCGGAATTGTCTGACTTCCTTCCTGAAGAAACAAATGCATCATTAGACCTGGGTTCATCAGTCGCTGAATATTTAGATCCAGACTGTGTATTCAACATGAATATACATGAGAATCATGCAATACAATGTTTTTTTTGTTGCAAATTCAGTTTAGTTTAGAATGTTGTTTCATATCAGGTTAATGCAGCCACACACACATTCCTGGAAACATGTATGAACTAGTAAAGGGAAAAAAAAAGAAAGAAACCAACAGGAGAAAAGACTAGCGCAAAACAGCCTGCTCCTCAAAAACTCTTAGGAATATGAATGAATGAACTGTATACAATTTCACAAGTTTACATTCATTTCGTCTAAAATTGACAAATTAAACCGAAAAGTGGCTGCCATGTGCGTGATTATGGAAGCCTGAACCAATTGTACTGCCCTGTAAAGGACAATGGGCAACACACTCAAATTAATTGTGTTAATAAAGAAAACACGTTTCCAACTAGAAGAGGAATTCAACGGGACGAACACACAATTTCTCTTGGTGTAATAGTGTTCTCGACCTAGCATTTCCTTTAATGTTGAAAATTGTCCAGATAGTGCCTGATTTACAAAAGCGCGTTACAGAGATGCAATCCTGCTGAAAAACGCTATCTGACAATATGGCACGCAGATTTCCCAAAACGTGTGCATAGCATTCACAAACAAGGAATTGTAATAGAAATAAAGGAAAGCATTTATAAAACAGAACCACGTGTTCTACAACTGATGTTGTTTGCGCTGTACACATCGGGGGCAGTTACTAATCAACAGAACTACTCAAAGGGCCTCATTAAGAGTTTGGAGGCAGCCATGCCCTTAATAAGGGCATGGCTGCCTCCAAACTTGGGTTCGGTGCCGTGGTCCCTGAATGGGGAAATACCAGGCCATTCCGACTTTGGAGGGCCTGGTATTTCCCCATTCAGGGAACCCGGAACCCAGACCATCCCCATTCCCATTTGAGCCACCATAGGGCTCAATGGGAATGGCGAGCATGCTAACAACGGGCCGTTGTTAGCATGCTTGTCCCCTCGCGGGACCTCGTAATAGGACGGGTCCGTTGTTAGCATGCTTGTCCCCTCGCGGGACCTCGTAACAGGACGGTACAAGGTTAATGGCTCTGGCACCTTTATCGGCGCCGTTAACTCCTTAACGCCCTCCTCGTAATGAGGCAAGTTTTCTAAAACCATTAATGGTGTGACGCTGATAGTCACGTGTGCCACACTGGCACACAACGACTATAGTGCATCAAAGCATTTAATGAAGGACTACATATTGAAGCCACAACTGTTGGGGATGCAGAGCTTTGTGCCGCTACATTCCATTAGTAGTGCCCCACTCAGAAACCTTCTTACCTATTCTAAGAGATTTCTATTAGAAAGTAATGGCGCAATGCACAAGGAGAAACGTGTCTTCTTTTCTCCTCCCTCACTAGTCTATTTTTCTGACTAGCCGCCTACTAACCTAAATCACATATGTCAACCCACTGTGAGCTGGCTGTAGTTTGGAATCTGAGCAACTTATGGTAAATAAGCATTAGCAGTACAGTTTATGCAAAACCTGAGCACCAAGAACTTCCAAGGTCTGAGCCTGGTAGAACTGTTTGGGTTTTTCCTTAAGTTTTGGTCTACCGGGTGCAACCTCTAGTCCATATAATAGTCTTTTTTTTCCGGAGCCCATGAGTATGATTCCTTCGGGCTTATTCCAAAGCACACTTCTAGAGATGGACAAATGCAGTGAGGGACAGAACCTGCCAATAGGAACCAGATTGCCATCAATTAAAATGTGTACTTTCTAATACAAGGTGCAGGGACCATACTGTGGGTGTGTAATATCAAGACAACACTAAGACCACCCAATAACACAATTAGAAACCCCAATATAATTACCCTTTTTTCAGGATTCCCCAGTTTTTCAAGAAAGTCTTTCAATAACCCTTAGCAGGTAAAACATTGATTATTAAACTGGGGCCAGTAAGAGCCGGTCCCTTTTTTCCCTGAGGGCTTCACTCTTAGACACATCTTATTGCTATGGCTTCATGGTCCAACCTAGAGTCAGGGAATTTAACTACCCAATTAGGATTGGGAATCTTGACTCATAGGACTCTTATGATTGGGGCTCCCCAAGACAATCTCTGGATCTTTGCTAACAATTAAAATCGTTTTCGAGGAAGAAACAACAAGCCTTAATATAGATGGTGTCTGGGAGGAATGTTCCTTTTGAACATAAATGAGTAAAGATACTTAGGTCAAAATGTGAACAACGGCCAAAGTGAGCGCATATTCAAGAATTAAGTTAGGCCAAAAATGGTAAACTAAACCTCACTTGCTTAACTAGTTTAATCTAAATACGGAACATTCTCTTGCAAACCATTGATCATGTTCTATGAACAAAAAGTAGCTTTGACGATCATTTATGGAGCGCATACAAAATCTGTCATGCATCTACTTAACTGGAACACCCTAGAGGGCATATTGTAGAAAACATTGCTAGGGCTGCCTTAAGGATTCCCAATACAAATTGTAAGAATTGAACTGGGCATCCTTCCCCTACAATCCATGGTCGAATGGCAGTCCTTGATGCTTTTCAGGAAATGCCTATTAGCACAATTGGGCGATCCTTCATTACTCCCAATACTTGCCAAAGCCTTCACACTCAAAGAAAACTCTCCATTGGCCAAATGGAAGCAGTATTGTGAGAACCTCCTAAAGGTAGCCAATATTGATATATTGATAATATTGGAAAGGCCGGAACCTGCCAAAAAGAAATTCAAGGATAATGAATGGATAGGAGTGTGGGAGTCCTGTTTACCATACAAAGCCTTCCAAGCCGGCATGTACACTATGAAGCTTCAGGGACAAATACCCATCTATCTACTAACATTTCCAGGCATCAAATACAGGGCAAATTTAATGAGGTTGTGTTTTAATCTTTGGCCTACCAACGAAGTCCTAAGTTCTAGAAACATGGTTCCAGCAACACAAGCTATGTGAAGATTCTGTAATCTACCTACTAGCAAATAATCACTTGAGCATTTGCTGACTAGCCATCAAGCCTTGAGTAAGCAAAGAGAGGATAGCTTTTTCAAACATCTAGGACACTTCAAATCACTTGTAAGCAAGGATATGTGGAACATGATATTCAATTCAAGGGCGACTCCTCTTAATTTGGCAACCATTTAATTCTTACTAGCCTTAAAACTCGACTCAAAATAATGATCAATGATTCAATGTTACATCCCCTCACTCACTACTATTCAGTGGGTGTCTTGTTGTGCCTTAACTAGCACAGAAATAAATGCAACCAGCAATTAACCAACTACAAATGGTAAAATCTACAGGGACCAACTCGAAAAAAAAAAAGAAATACTCAGGATTACAAAAATATCACAATTACTTAATTGTAACACCCCCATGTACTCGATGGCCACAGGCAATTTGATGTGAGGTGATGGTTTAATGTCATGTATCATGGAAAATTGAAGTTGTTAATACCAACCCGTAATTCTCTTTTACGATAAGTTTCAGTTAAACTTGAGTACAGTTCTATGCTAACCATACACGCAAGCATAAAAATAATAATAACAAAAACAAGAAAAATCGTTTTAGCTAAGATTCTGTTGTCTTAAAAAAAGGACTCTGGTGTGCCCCCAACAACATTCCAAGGGTTACATGACAATGGGAGAGAACATCACTTTGACGGTAGCCAGTTTGGACAGAATCAGTTGGAACCAGGACCACAAGCTGAACATTAGATCGATGGTCTGTTCAGCATCCCTAGTGAAACTAATACACCAGCACTTGAGATTCGTAGGTGCCCATTTTCCACCGTTAAATAGTGAGGATGAGTGGCATTTATCTTGGATTTGTCCTGATTCCATTTGCAACTGGTTATTGCATCGTACATTTCCATTTGCTAAACAAGGAAATCTGGGATTGCTCAGGTAAACCCTAATATCGTCTGTGTATGCAGGTATTAAACTTCTGCCCTTCCTCCCTGGACACCAGTGATACCCACCTTTCCATAATGGTGACTGCAAATACTCCAAAGCCAAACGAGACAGAAGACATCCCTTCCTCCTGCCCCTGTGTAATGAGAAAAACGTTAACATCTTCCAATTCACAAATGCACATGGCTTCGAGTATAGGAAAAGGAACTTAAAGAGGAAAATAAACAAGCCCAGTTCATGCCACCTTGGTGCTTCTTGCAGGAACATCCAATTTACCATGTCAAAAGCTTAATTGGCTTCATGGGCCATTAGACAAGGCATCTGATGTGGAGGCAGCCATAGCCGGTCCTTAACACACCAATCGAATATTAGATGCCACCTACCTGCACCTGACAAATCCCACCTGCTCAAGGTTGCTCGAGATGTGGGTAACCACGTCTAAGGGAGCTGCTAAAATCTTTGACTATATCTTAGAATCTGTATCTATGCACACCTATTGTAACCCTATTTTACTTGCTGAGGATCCTTTCCATGATGACTCAGGAGCATGAGCAGCTCTTCAATAAACTGCCCAATGTGAAGCCATACACCCTAAAATTCACGCATATTCATCTACAGTAGGGTGGGGCCACTGTATTGGATAAAGCATGATACAGCATTTCAGGGTACCCATCCGAGTCTGACATGTTCCCTTTCTTAATGGGACACACTGCTTTAATAACCTCGCATAACCTAATTGACACCTTTAACACAGAAAGATTGGTGTGTTGTTCTCTCTGGCGGTTGATTCTCTACAAAATGGCCTTTGTCTTTTTACTCATCCAGGTATATTTTGGGTGTAACGGTCCGTAAAACAGAGACTAGCTGTGTTGTTGGGATCCGTAGTGATCAGAAACCGTGCTGTTTCTGTGTGGTGAAACTTCCATCCACTCTGTCTTACTTTCAGAGATGGGGCAATAGTTTGACGAGTTGTTTGACGAGTTGTTCCCACATAATAGTTCACCTTTACTCTTAGCAACGCGTGCTTGATCATTCATGTTCATACTTGTGTTGCATTGGAGACTGGAGCGCGCACCCACACTTCTACATGATGTTTAATGGCTTGATTTTCTTGAACCCCCTTACTGAGATGACCTGCTCCAAAAGTGTGCTTAAATGTGCTCCAATTGCCTGAGGGCCAGCTATGCGTCTGCTGACAAACGTTTACGAACCATCTTTATAATTAGGAGATCAAATTGGGATCGTTTCATGGTCGGCAATCAATCCTTGACCCCCTCCTGAGCATGGACTGATGTTACCTTTGCTCCAATTGAAGAAAAAGTCTGATTTCAATACTTGTGTGTTTGTATCCCTGTCCCCAATCTCTGAGCATATTTCCTTATTGTGTAGCGCTTGGCTGAATATCATAGCATGATTTGTGTGCATTAGGAGGAGGCTGTCACTGTTCAAATGGCTCTACTGCGACTCGCCAACATTGCCCACCAATCACTCATCCTGCCTCGACATGCATTCAACACATGAAGCACTTTCTACATCTCCCACGTCCTGCTCCAACACTGCCATGATTTAAACTCCCACACTAACCCTTAAGCAGGTGAGGGACTGTGGCTTTCTAAATTCTAAGCGCAAACATAACCCCAATACATACCACACACAGCGCACACACACAACACACAAACACCTGAATGAAGGTAACAGTAACGCCCAGTTTGCTTGGCTTAGACACAATAATAGCATATGCACGCGCTCTCTCTCTTCCATCTCATCCACCCATAACCCCAAATTGAACCCAAAAAGGTAGATTCTCAAAAGGTAGCACATATGAAAAAGGTGGACTGAATGTACTCCTTTCCTTTGCACTACTTTCAGAAAATGTGCAGAAATGTTATTTCTAAATGTGACTGGCACATTTCAGGAGGGGCTGGACAGTCCACAAAGATGCACTGAGCAGCCCCTATTGCATACATTCCTTACAATAATATATGACTGGCTGCCAGCAACCAGGTGGCTCCTTGCAGAGCATTTTGCCGTCTCAGAAATTATGCTGTCTTGGTGTGTACCCCTCCCTGTAAATGTTACCAACATGCACAGGGGTATGTCTCTAATTTCTACGCAATTATTTTTTTTCTTTTTGTGAACTTATTTTATTGGTATTTAGTCATAAAAACTTAGATCAACATGCGACAAATCAAGAATTAACAATTTGTCTTGTTATTACCTGTGATGACATTTACCGAGAAGAACAGAAAAAGGAAACAGCATAATGAACAAATAAACAAACAGTCTTAACACAGTCCTGTTTGAGAATTTGGGATGTGCTTTTAAATGCGCAAAAATGCCCCCCATTATATGCACAAATGCACAAAAGGGGTGAAAATTGGCATCTGAATGAGCGGAGCCAATATATCCTTGTTGCGCATCTCGTCACTTGCGCCAAAATACGTTTTGAGAATCTGGCCCAAAATGATTACTTGTAAATACCAAATGCGCCAAGAGTTCATACAGATTGCTAAAGCTGTTTGAAAGTAGAACTCAGTAACATTACACTATAACTTACAGAGTTCACAATTTGGGACCCACATCATTCCAAACAAAACAACACATTTCCACTGCTATGTAACGAAACATACCCAGTTGAGCCACAAAATCCCTGACCATGTTTTTACAGTTCTTCCATAAAGAAACACGCCACCATGCTCCCACTGAACATTCAGTTCCCTGCAATAAAGACTTTAAAGTGTTCACATCAGGTCTCAATAATGATTCAATAATAAAAAAGTAAAGCGGAGATTGCGCAGGCGGTAATCATTGCAAACACATTTCCAAAGGCTGTATTCTCATACATGATGTCACAGCAGTAGAAAACAGAAATCATAGTCCACATCATTGACAACACGCAATGGGAAAACACATTTATTCTGCATCCTCCATGTCAGGGGTCTTAAATCTTTGGCTCGCCAGATGTTTTGGACTATTACTCCCATCATCCCTAACCAGCCTAGTCAATGGTGAGGGATCATGGAAGAGGTAGTGCAAATCATCTGGAGAGCCACAGGTTGCAGACCCCTGCTCTTTGTCTATGTAGAGCCCAGGGATGCAGAGAAGGATCAGAACACTTTCTACACCCATGCACGGGGGATCCCTGACAGTGCAGGTGCTTCAATCCTTTTAGCTCGACTGTGACTTTGGTTCCCCTGCTTTCAAAGGACTAATGAAGAGAAGGGGTGGAATGGCCTATAGGGAACTCTGGAGATTTCCAAGTAGGCCTCTGCACCCTTGGTCTCTTGTGTGTGGTAACTTACTTTATTACCAACTGTTCTCATAGGAAAAGGGTTAGGCCTGTAGAAAAAATAAAAAATATGTAAAATAATTTCCAGGGCATCTATTGGTTCCCAGTCCACTCCTGGTGATGAGTATAGAGTTGATACTGTGGGAGCCAGTGAGGGGAGGGATAATGAGGCTGAGTGGGGCCGGTGATAGGATTCCAGCATCAGTGTCGCTTCTTAAGAGGTGGCACAAAGACAGTGAGGTGGAGATTGTGGCAGGAACCTAGCTCATGTTTTGCTTTTTGAGAGAGAGTGTTGCACAAACATGTGGGAAATGAGGGACCATGGCATGCAACCAGGTTTTTGTGGTGCAGAAATAGGATGTGGGGTAGATGCCAATTCATGATATCTATGTTATTCCTTCATACATCACGTCTTCACTGCTTCCAATGGCCTGTGGCGACAAGGTACACAGAGGGCATTCATGTCATGCTAGTGGGCTTTCAAGTGATATCAAAGACAATGGTGCTTTGCTCTCATCTTTGATCAGATGCCACTAGAAACGCAATGCTGACAGTTACCCTCATGTCATTCAATGTATTCTGCAGTAAATTGAGCACCATTTCCTGAGGCACATATGAGATAATATTCCGTCACAATATAATCATCATATTCCGTGAAACTATCATGATCATATCCTGTGTCATAAGGATGAACATGTGATATGACACAAGAAGGACCATAACTCTGGGAACAACTGTAAAATGTCCAGGGACTTAATTAAGATGACATTCAGTTGCGTTGTAATGACTACATTCTGTAAGGCAACGAGGACTGTACTCATTTGCACCTGAAGGCACTAGTCTGCAAAGTAAAAATCTCAATATTTGGAGTCACTCTAATGACCATATACCAAGGCACAAATATACCCATCTCCTTTGGAACAATAGAGACCATGTCTTCTGGCACAATGTTTACCATATCCTCTATTACTATGAGCACACTAAGGTCTCTCCCAATTACCCACATCCTATGCAGCACTTGCGGGTAGATAACAGTGAACAGAGTAGGTGGCAATGCAGACAGTGCTTTCCCTCGAAATAACACCATAGTCGTTTATCACTCTGCCCCTCCCCCACATCCCACCATGGAACTCAAGCCTAGGACATCCTTCCATGTTCATGTTAAAACGCATTTGATGCATGGGTGCACGACTCTGTTTATGAGTTTGCTCAACTCGCTTCCATCACCATGACCTTTTCTCTTGCTTAAAGGCCCTTCATGAGTCCTCTGGATGTCTTCTCTGAAGAAATTGTTCCGATTTGTATTTGACGCTCTCCCTCTCTCCGAGTCCTTGGCTGTGCTACAGATGAACTGATGATGATCCCGGCTATTTCCTCTTCCAAAAGTTCCATTCCCTATCAGTGCTTTCTGTCCAGCGGAACAACCACCATTATGTTGGGGGCCAGGAAAACACTCAGGGCAAGACTTACATGAGGTGTCAGATGGTGGGACGGGCTTATTTAGTGCCAGTGCTAGTCACAGACTGCAGGGCTTGCATGACCACGAAGTGAATTTGCTGTGACATGACGCATTGCTTTGTAGTGTAGGTGCTAAATGGTGCATGCACCTCCAGCAAAGGCCAAAACCAATGCGCTTTCCATAAACATCGTTGTGTTCGCCATGCCGTCATAACCTATACAATATTTCATGTAGGTTGCAAATGGGAATCTTCACAATACTTAATTATTAGTCCTAACCCAAATAAATGCATGTAGATATTTCAACTGCTAATAGAGCATAATACATGTAGTAGTGTTGTTCTTTCTTTTACATTTACCAGGCCTTTCTAAATCTGCATGTACTTCATAGTGGCAACATTTTACAAATAATGTAGTGTAGATGCAAACTGAAAATAGTAAAAATACAACTTCTCATAATCTTGCTAAATCACTGGAAAGTATTGTCAGAACCGTCCAAAGAAAGGACAGCTGGACCATGCCTCAGTAGATCTGTGGTTGCCATTTGCAACTGACTGGGATGCTTCATTCTTTCCTGGTGATCCTGTATATTGATCAAGTTAGAGCTTGGGCACAGTGCCCAGAAAGGAAGAGATTAGCAAGACAGGTGGTAGGAGTGATAGGCCGCAGAAGTGAAAGCTAAGTCCCCGGGTGTCATTGCCAGAGTCAGGCCACTAAGAGAAAAAGAACATCAGGGACACAACGACATAATCGTCCATATATGTTTCCCCACTAGGTTTAAACATGATGGTTCAAGTTAAGGTGAAGAACTCAAGACAAGTAATACATTTGGCATTTCACAGCTCAATGTCAATGATTTAAATAATTATGTATTCTAGTTGGCTTGATCTTGAGCATCACCAGAGGTTGAGTGCAGAGGGGGATTGTAGTCAACATAGCTATTTTTGTCATGAATCATAGGTCCGGAACTCTTTATTCTTAGCTCACTGTTTTGAAGTTGGATAGTTTGGTGGTCTTCCTCAGTAGGGATCAGACACTCATAGGGAACCCATCAAAGTACATGGCCGGCACCAGAACCAAAACCTCTCACTGTCCTATTCATCACCACACTTCCCATCTTCTCTCCCTGGGTAGATCAAAGCTCATCTCCTCCCTGGTTGCATTATGACCCACACTTGGGAAACAGTCCCTTGTTTTTTACATGCATTTTTGATTCAAAGAGTGCCGGGAAGTGACATCTTTTCTTTCATTTTCCCTCAAACCAACATTTTAATTTGTTGCCATATTCCCTTACGGATTCCTCCTTCCTGCAGCAGGCTCCATTCTGTGATATAGGGAAACATCACTCTAATCACCCCCTCAGTTAAGTTCTGCAGCACTGACATGGATTGGCTAAAATCCTATAGCAATCAGTGTACACCTGTGCAGGAGACTCACACTGCTGGAGTCCTCCTTCTGGAGGACGATCACACAGCTGCGGTCCTGCAGCATTTTAAATCGTACTGCTGGAGGACACTAACACTGCTGAGATTCTATACCACTGGAGGATACATTAAAGCGAAAACTTTAAAGCGATTATTAAATCACTTTCAGTGCAGTTGCAAAGCTCACATTGCAATGGATCCCATCACTGAAAGGGCATGCAGTGATTAGCTAAAACTGCTAGAGTACTGTGGCTTCTATATAGGATGATTCATGTTGTATATGTGTTCCAAACCCTGTTCTGTGTACTTGTGTTATTTATTTGAGACTTGTCGATAAACAATGCTACCCTTACAGATAGTGAGACTCAAAAGGAGTATATCTAAGGGTAACTTAATAGAATGGGGAAACAAAGTGAAGATTGGTGCATGTGATATAGGGGTATAATTGTACTGATGTGTTGAATGAGTGTGTGTGTGTGTGTGTGTGTGTGTGTATCCTCTCATATTAACAGATTTATATTCAAAGTGCTACACTTAAGTCATAGTGCTCTCAAATCTTGAGAATAACTGTCCCTCTGTCCTCATTCTTCTTGACCTCTCTTCTGCTTTCGATACGGTAAACCACAACATCCTGACCTCCGTCTCTGTGCTACCCTGGGAATCACAGATCAGGCCCTGGTGTGGGTTGCCACCTTTCTCTCTGACTGTACTTCCCAGGGGGAACTTGGGTCTTTTCATCCGCTATGACTCTCTCTACTTGTGGTGTCCCCCAGGGATCAAACTATCCCCCTGGTTCTTGAATGTCTACATGGCCCCTCCGGCCCGCAGGATCTCTGCCTGCACCTCCAACTTTCAGTGTTATGTGGATGACACACAGTTCTCTTTCAGACTACTCTCGGCCTCCTCCTCCTTGCTAATTCCTGACTGCCTGTCGGCAAATCAGTCTTGTTGTGCTGCAAGACAGAGATCGTCCTCATTAGGCCCCTTGCTCCCGCCTTCCCACCCTCACTCTGGCCGACCTTCCTTGGCCCTGTGCCCTCACCCAGCAGTGAGGCAAAACATCTAGGAGTCATCTTTGACTCCAGTCTCTGCTTCTACTTTCACATCTCGGACATCTCTAAAAAGTCCCACTACCAGCTGCACCTCCTCATAGGTATTTTACCTTTTCTCACTTTCCCCCAGAGGCTTACTGTCTCCAGAGCCCTTGTCCTCTCTAGTCTGGACTACTGCAACAGACTCTTTCTCAATCTGCCTACTTCTACTCTCCAACAGCTACAACTCACCCAGAGCAGAACCAGAAGATTAATCCTTGTACTCAAGACAAGGGAATGTATCTCTCCGGCATTGAAATCCGTCCACTGGCGCCTCGTGGCTGGAAGGATCAAGTTCAAGACCCTCTGCATAGTCCACAAGGCTTACTGTGGCTGGGGCCTGCACTATCTACAACTCTCCCTCCCTAAATACTCTCCTTCTAGAACTCTCCGCTGGTCCTCTTCCAACTCTCTGCGGGTGAGCCGTTTTTTCAAACAGAGATTTGGGGGTAGATCTTTATCCTCTGCAAGTGCTTCCCTCTGGAACAACCTCCATGCACCTCTCTATCTTGAGCCTAATCTCTGTAAATTTTGGAAACTCCTCAATACCTTCCTCTTCTCTTCCTTTTTCTCTCTCCCTCTCCTTTGCTAACCTTCTCTATATTCTCGCCTACTTTCCTCCTCCTTCTCTTCCCTAACTCTGCTCTGTTTTGCTGACTGGTCACCTGGTGATCCTCCAGAGCCTAACAGGACCCAGGCTCCCGCGCCAGTCTTTCCACTTGCCTGAGAGCTTCTGCACTCTGCTCACCACTACTGCACTTCTGGAATTTGTTCCATGAGAAGGGCAACCTCTCTGCACGTAACCCAGGGCACTGCTATACTGTGTGCACGTGTTACCCTCCACCTCACTTTCACTTCCTGTTCGCGCACTTACATTACCTAGAATGCACTAGGCCTAGTTTGCCAGTCCTAGTATGGTTGATTTTTGTTTCTGCATGTTCTTTTCCTTCTCCCCCCACCCATCACCTCACTGTTTGTCATACACTTGCACTATTTGAAAAGTCACTGGCCTAGTACGGTAGTTTATGATTGTACGTTCTTCTCCCTGATTGTACGTTCTTCTCCCTCTGCTCCTCCTTTCGCCTTCCTTCTTGTCATGCACTTCACTAGTAGTAATGCCATCAGGGCTAGTATGCTAGTCATTTTTTGTTAGATCATGCGGAAACTTTAAGGCCTAAGAATGGCTCTGTATTTCCTTGTTCCCTTCCTGACTTGAAGCACTTTGAAGCACCTCACTTGCTACGCGCTTTCAAAATAAACAATTACGATTACAATTTAAATTGTTTTGCAGACGCTGAGCATGTAGAAAGATGAAACTGCAGATTGACATGTATGTATGTGCAAAGGCGTCAACGAAATTGTAGTGATCCGAATGTTGCATATTTCTCTGGGACTCTCACTCATCTCCCATTATCACCAAGGTGATCACACAAAAGACTGCTTTTAAAAAATACGTATTTTTTTTAAATTGGCGAATATAGTGACGGACCCAGGGAAGCCAACTTCATTTTATAAAGTCTGCTTTATTCTGAGACACTTTTGATTTACATAAAGTGGCTCTTCTGGTTCATCATTTGCATACTAACATATCAATATCAAAATAAATCAACACAATGGACCAGTAGGATTTAGGGAATGGAATAAATTATTACATTTACTTTTTAACACATATCAATAAATGTCACTCATTAGATTCAAATACATTTTGTTATCCTCAGCATATAAAGAATTACCAATTTCATAAAAAACACATATCACAAAATATTCATCACACTAAATCAACTCACTCTCAATCATACCTAAAATTCATTCAATCTTCAATTATAAAATCGTACAAATCACAACTACACTTGTTAACCCATTGGTCAACAGTTCATCTGTTTCTCTATGTACAAAGTCCTCCACTACAATGGCAGGTGGTTCTTTCTGTGTTTATAGACAGATACACAGAATATATAGTCTACATATGTTTCAGTTGACTCATCGGACCTTATAAATTTGTCCTCTTGTTCACGTAACCTTCTTCAGGACGGTAAATGGGGATTTCTAACACTCCCCTTCAACCAAGTAGGGTGAGTATCAACACCTATAAAAACAATACAACAAATTAGTGATCCGTGAGTATTTTATCCATTCCCTAACTTATTTCACATAGTTTACAGTTAATGCAAAAATCTAACTCAAAATCAAGTAGTTAGTTTTTCCCTAATCTCTGCCACAATAGTAGTTTAGGCAGCAAAGACAAGGAATAGTTGGATTACATCCTAATCACATCTCTATTATAGGAGATTCACAGAAAGTCACTCCCTCCTAGGGAGGCAAGAAAACAGCATTGTTACATTATTTACATCAGATACTATCACCAAAGCACTTACTCGCCAAGGGCAGCTTCTTTGCTATACTTGTCGAATTAGTATAAGGTTGTCATATTTTCCAAACGATAAACAAAGTCGAGGGTTTTTTCTCAGCCTTCCGACTATTTCACATCTAGGTGTCTAAATAGGACCCATTTCTTAGGAAATCCTAGAACAGGACATAGATAAATCATAGCTATGAATGACCCTATAGCCTTATAGGTACCATACCCTAACATTCAGTTACATTGAGTCTGATACTTACATCTTCGTATCTATTGTCACAGGGTAAGTCTCTCAATGTTTAGTTCAGGCGATCCCATCCGCCTCTGGTGCGCCTCTTATATCTCAGGCACCCTGATTCTGTGGCTATGCTGTAATAAAGTACCAAAACATATCCCCTCATTTCTTAGTTCATGAATATTTAGCATGTTCAAGTTTTATTCTTATTTGCTGCCCCTTCCTTGATGTTCCTTTTCCTTTGAAACCCATTCATTTCATCTTGAATTGGTGAGAGCGCATTTTCATCCGTACAAAATATATTTTTTACTTTTATATTTATTCCAACGCCACAGCACCGAACGTGCCCATAACGTCAATTCCATCAATTGTATTTTTAAATGTGGCATCACAACGCCGAGCGTACCCATAAAATCAGTTCAGTCATACCATTCCAGACGTATGTAAATACCGATGCTAGCAGTGTCCCTTGCCCTGAGGAACGACTCTAAGCATTTGTTTTTAATCAGACCATGCAGCTCACCATGCTCGCATCTCTATCGGCTACACGACTGGTTCCTTACCTCTCGTGTTCTTCAGTCCGTGTCTGCTGGTGAACGGTCTGCAATGATGCTGACGCTGTCGCATCCAAGTAACGGATGGCGCGTCCCTCATTGTTTTCTTTATACTAGATGGTCAGCAACATCGAAGATGGACTCGCGGCCGCTATCTTAGATGTATTTTTCTTATGAGTTTAGCTTTTCTACTATTGAACGAAACTCGAAGGCTCTCTAAGTCTCTAAATTATTTAATTTCAAGCGGCAGTAGTGGAAATAAATACAGTACTAAAAATTAAATAAAAATACTATACAGTGTTTTAAATTCCAGCTAAATATATTTAATTTCACAGAAAATCATTCTCAGGTTCTCATACTTGGATGGTTTGTTGGAGACAAGTACACTCCCACATATCAATCAACTATAGACAACATGAACGTTATTTCATAATAGTGGTAATACCAAAAATGGGGCCAACATCCATTTCAGCGACAGCTTGTCCGGGTCGTTACAAAGTGCATGTCACAGCCCATCAATGAGAAGTAAGTGTCGGTGGAGATCATACACAGTCTAGTGTGTTATAAGAGCGTTCCACTCCACTGAAATATTCAAACCATTTGCCACCGTGTCTAGGCGATATATCCAATGCTGTTCAATATTATGCAGAATGACAGCCATCTCTCCGCCTCTTTTTTGGGATTTCACACTTTGCAGTACGAACCATTTAAGGTCCATCTCAGTGTGTTTATTTTGTATGAAGTGGTCCACTAATGATTTATCCGCAACCTTGTTGCGAATACAGCTTCTGTGTTCCCCTATGTGTTGCCTTACTTCTCTTGTGGTCTAACCCACATATAATAGATTACATGGACAAGAAATTATATAAATAACTTTCTTGGTTCTACAGTTCATATGCGTTTTTAATTTCCACCTAATCTGCCCATAGTTAAACTCAAAGCGTGTTTCTGTCAATGGACAGGCCACACAGTTGCCACATTTATGGTGGCCAACTATGGGTGGAAGTCCCCATTGGTTCAAAACCGTTTGGTCCCTAGTTTTTTCCACATAGGTACGTACCAAACGCTGTTTTAAATTACAGTTTTTCTTAAAGGCAAACATAGGCCGTTGGGACAGAGTACAAACAGGGACCTGTGTCTGACTCCACACAAAAAACCTAAGCAAGATCGATTGGTATGTGTGACGACATTCAACCCAGTAAGCAATGACATTCAAAATATAATCAATCATAACTGGGACCTAATAAAACAACCAGGTACTCTGTCCCAACGGCCTATGTTTGCCTTTAAGAAAAACTCTAATTTAAAACAGCGTTTGGTGAATACCTCTCACCAATTCGAGATTAAATTAATGGGTTTCAAAGGAAAAGGAACAACAAGGAAGGGGCAGCGAATAAGAATAAAACTTGAACATACTAAATATTCATGAACTAAGTAATGAGGGCATATGTTTAGGTACTTTGTTACAGGATAGCCACAGAATCAGGGTGCCTGAGATATAAGAGGCACACTAGAGGCGGATGGGATAGCCCGATCTAAACATTGAGAGACTTACCCTGTGACAATAGATACAAAGATGTAAGTATCAGACTCAATGTAACTGAATATCAGGGTATGGTACCTATGAGGCTATAGGGTCATTCATAGCTATGATTTATCTATGTCCTGTTCTAGGATTTCCTAAGAAATGGGTCCTATTTAGACACCTAGATGTGAACTAGTCGGAAGGCTGAGAAGAAACTCTCGACTCTTGTTTGAAAGATATGACATCCTTCTACTAATACAAGTATAGTAAAGAAGCTGCCCTTGGCGAGTAAGTACTTTGGTGATAGTATCTGATGTAAATAAAATAACAATGCTGTTTTTTGCATCCCTAGGAGGGAGTGACTTTCTGTGAATCTCCTATAATAGAGATGTGATTAGGATGTAATCCAATTATTCCTTGTCTTTGCTTCCTAAACTACTATTGTGGCAGAGATTAGGGACAAACGAACTACTTGATTTTGAGTTAGATTTTTGCATTAACTGCAAACTATGTGAAATGAGTTAGGGAATGGATAAAATACTCACGGATCACTAATTCGTTGTATTGTTTTTATAGGTGTTGATACTCACCCTACTTGGTTGAAGGGGAGTGATAGAAATCCCCATTTACAGTCCTGAAGAAGGCTGTGTCAACAAGAGGACAAATTTATAATGTCTGATGAATCAACTGAAACATATGTAGACTATATATTCTGTGTATCTGTCTAAAAACACAGAAAGAACCATCTGCCATTGTAGTGGAGGACTTTGTACATAGAGAAACAGATGAACTGTTGACCAAGGGGTTAACGAGTGTAGTTGTGATTTGTACGATTTTAGAATTGAAGATTGAATGAATGGTAGATATGATTGAGAGTGAGTTGATTTAGTGTGATGAATATTTTGTGATATGTGTTTTTATGAAATTGGTAATTTTTTATATGCTGAGGATAATAAAATGTATTTGAATCTAATGAGTGACATTTAGTGGTATGTGTTAAAAAGATAAATGTAATAATTTATTCTATTCCCTAACTCCTACTGGTCCATTGTGATGATTTTGATATTGCTAATTGCCTGGAGGACCAGGGTTGCCCAGGCACCCCTTTTTTCTACACTAACATATCATACATTGTGCTAAAAGCACGATACTTGTCCTCACTTTCACAGCCGCACTCACTAACCTCACAATCTCCTGAAAGTGTTCAAGAATCCTTTAATCAACAGACCACTGTGTCCCCCTGTCTTTACTCGTAGGCTGCCAGTTGTTTTCTCTGGCATTTTATGTCCTTTAGTTCAATATTGCGATATCGTTTGACTACACAGTGGTTCTCAATCCATCCTGGTCTGACTTTATCTATTCTTGCTCCACTAAACGTCATAAGATCGCACATGCTATATCCAGGTTGCTTTCTGTGGGTTAGGTATTAGAACACATACACCGCAGCACTTCTGCCAATTCTTGAGGTAAAGCTTGTCTGTAAAATCACATCTTATGTAAGATGGACCTTTCAGCAAAAAACAAGTTTTTGTTGTTCGTTCCTCTCTCTCTCTCTCTCTCTTGTACTCACTTTATCTGTCTCTCTCCTTCATTATCCGCCACTCTTATTACCTATCATCATACAGATGCATACATTTAGCCTAATTGTGTAAGGTAACCTTTATCTGCATTTAGCCTACATGGGTAAGTTAGCCATACTCTGTTTTAGCCTAATTGTATAATTTGGCCACCTCTCCATTTAGCATAATTATGTAAACTGGCAATATTGTATGTTTATCCTAATTGTGTAAGGTAGCCAAACTGCACATTTAGTCTAATTGTGTAAGTTAGTCATACTCTGCATTTATCGTAATTGTGTAAATTGTCCCTTCGCTGTATTTAGCCTAATTATGTAAGGTAGCCATACTCTGCATTTAGCCTAATTATGTTTGGTAAACACATTCTGAGGCCGATTCATGGAATAATTAGCGCGGCGCAAGTGGGCAAAAACGTGCGAATCGCAGTGGAATAGCGAAAATCGCAGTGCAATTGCGAAAATCGCACGAAAAGCAGCGCACGTCGATTCATGGAAGGCCGTGCGCGAGAAAACCAGCGGATGTGCGATAAAAAGTGCGCGGCGCACGTTGGCGCACAGGCCATCTAACAGCGTGCGCCAGGTCACTGCGAAAATCGCACAGGCCACAGCGAAAATCGCACATAGCGCGGCGCACGCAACAAAAGTAGGCGGAACACGGGCGTAACACTCGGAATGGGGAACAACTTGCCAAAACGTGGGCGTCACGGGGGAAGTACAGGGCACAAGTGCGCGGAACGCCCACACGCTCGCCTACAACACGTATTCATGGAATAGAATAGGGGGAAAAAGCGCACGCTCAAACCAGCGCACAGGCACAAACACGACCGCCACAAGAAAGCAGGCGGTAGCGTCTCTGCGGCTGTAAGAAATGTGCGCCAAAAGGTGCGCCAACAAATCGCACCTATATACTGCCATGATGAATGTCCCATACTGTGGCCCTCCAGGAAAAAAGACGTGCAAAGGGGTACCCACAAACACGGACACCCGCTGACAAAAAATACGTGTGCGTGTATACCGGGGTGCGCGGGAAGTCTAACACGCGATTTCAGCAGGGTACGTGCATCACAGGGGTTCGCGTGAAGTTTCACACGCGATCGGGTCTGGGGGAGCGGGCTACGTGTATTTCAGGGGTGCGCGGGAAGTTCCACACGCGAATAGCCTGGGCGCGTGTATTTCAGGGGTGCGCGGGAAGTTCCACACGCGAATAGCCTGGGCGCGTGTATTCCAGGGGTGCGCGGGAAGTTCCACACGCGAATAGCCTGGGCGCGTGTATTCCAGGGGTGCGCGGGAAGTTCCACACGCGAATAGCCTGGGCGCGTGTATTCCAGGGGTGCGCGGGAAGTTCCACACGCGAATAGCCTGGGCGCGTGTATTCCAGGGGTGCGCGGGAAGTTCCACACGCGAATAGCCTGGGCGCGTGTATTTCAGGGGTGCGCGGGAAGTTCCACACGCGAACAGCCTGGGCGCGTGTATTTCAGGGGTGCGCGGGAAGTTCCACACGCGAACAGCCTGGGCGCGTGTATTCCAGGGGTGCGCGGGAAGTTCCACACGCGAACAGCCTGGGCGCGTGTATTCCAGGGGTGCGCGGGAAGTTCCACACGCGAACAGCCTGGGCGCGTGTATTCCAGGGGTGCGCGGGAAGTTCCACACGCGAACAGCCTGGGCGCGTGTATTTCAGGGGTGCGCGGGAAGTTCCACACGCGAACAGCCTGGGCGCGTGTATTTCAGGGGTGCGCGGGAAGTTCCACACGCGAACAGCCTGGGCGCGTGTATTTCAGGGGTGCGCGGGAAGTTCCACACGCGAACAGCCTGGGCGCGTGTATTTCAGGGGTGCGCGGGAAGTTCCACACGCGAACAGCCTGGGCGCGTGTATTCCAGGGGTGCGCGGGAAGTTCCACACGCGAACAGCCTGGGCGCGTGTATTTCAGGGGTGCGCGGGAAGTTCCACACGCGAACAGCCTGGGCGCGTGTATTTCAGGGGTGCGCGGGAAGTTCCACACGCGAACAGCCTGGGCGCGTGTATTTCAGGGGTGCGCGGGAAGTTCCACACGCGAACAGCCTGGGCGCGTGTATTTCAGGGGTGCGCGGGAAGTTCCACACGCGAACAGCCTGGGCGCGTGTATTCCAGGGGTGCGCGGGAAGTTCCACACGCGAACAGCCTGGGCGCGTGTATTTCAGGGGTGCGCGGGAAGTTCCACACGCGAACAGCCTGGGCGCGTGTATTTCAGGGGTGCGCGGGAAGTTCCACATGTGATTTGACAGTGTGGGTCCTCCCAGGTGTACCCTGTACACCCTCCACGGCCCCTGCAGGCAGCCCACACCACAGGGGACTACCCTGCATCCCTGGTCATGTCCCGCAGGCAGCCCAACCACCATGGGCATGCCCCCCAGCAAAGGCACATGTCTCCTTGAACTAATGAACACCAACTCATGTCCCCTTGCACCCCCACCCCCCAGCACTGTGGGGCACCTGCCAGCAGGCCCCCACCCATGTCCAACTCATGTCCCCCACCACCCCCACCCCCCAGCACTGTGGGGCACCTGCCAGCAGGCCCCCACCCATGTCCAACTCATGTCTCCCACCACCCCCACCCCCCAGCCACCAGGGTCACCCTCCACCAGGCCCCCACTCATGTCTCCCACCACCCCCACCCCCCAGCCACCAGGGTCACCCTCCACCAGGCCCCCACTCATGTCACCCACCACCCCCACACCCCAGCAGTGCAGGGTCACCCTCCACCAGGCCCCCACTCATGTCACCCACCACCCCCACACCCCAGCAGTGCAGGGTCACCCTCCACCAGGCCCCCACTCATGTCACCCACCACCCCCAAACCCCAGCAGTGCAGGGTCACCCTCCACCAGGCCCCCACTCATGTCACCCACCACCCCCACACCCCAGCAGTGCAGGGTCACCCTCCACCAGGCCCCCACTCATGTCACCCACCACCCCCACCCCCCAGCAGTGCAGGGTCACCCTCCACCAGGCCCCCACTCATGTCTACCACCACCCCCACCCCCCAGCCACCAGGGGCACCCTCCACCAGGCCCCCACTCATGTCACCCACCACCCCCACCCCCCAGCAGTGCAGGGTCACCCTCCACCAGGCCCCCACTCATGTCTCCCACCACCCCCACCCCCCAGCACTGTGGGGCACCTGCCAGCAGGCCCCCACCCATGTCCAACTCATGTCCCCCACCCCCCCCACCCTCCAGCACTGTGGGGCACCTGCCAGCAGGCCCCCACCCATGTCCAACTCATGTCCCCCACCCCCCCCACCCCCCAGCACTGTGGGGCACCTGCCAGCAGGCCCCCACCCATGTCCAACTCATGTCCCCCACCACCCCCACCCCCCAGCACTGTGGGGCACCTGCCAGCAGGCCCCCACCCATGTCCAACTCATGTCCCCCACCACCCCCACCCCCCAGCACTGTGGGGCACCTGCCAGCAGGCCCCCACCCATGTCCAACTCATGTCTCCCACCACCCCCACCCCCCAGCCACCAGGGTCACCCTCCACCAGGCCCCCACTCATGTCTCCCACCACCCCCACCCCCCAGCCACCAGGGTCACCCTCCACCAGGCCCCCACTCATGTCTCCCACCACCCCCACACCCCAGCCACCAGGGTCACCCTCCACCAGGCCCCCACTCATGTCACCCACCACCCCCACACCCCAGCAGTGCAGGGTCACCCTCCACCAGGCCCCCACTCATGTCACCCACCACCCCCACACCCCAGCAGTGCAGGGTCACCCTCCACCAGGCCCCCACTCATGTCACCCACCACCCCCACACCCCAGCAGTGCAGGGTCACCCTCCACCAGGCCCCCACTCATGTCACCCACCACCCCCACACCCCAGCAGTGCAGGGTCACCCTCCACCAGGCCCCCACTCATGTCACCCACCACCCCCACCCCCCAGCAGTGCAGAGTCACCCTCCACCAGGCCCCCACTCATGTCTACCACCACCCCCACCCCCCAGCCACCAGGGGCACCCTCCACCAGGCCCCCACTCATGTCACCCACCACCCCCACCCCCCAGCAGTGCAGGGTCACCCTCCACCAGGCCCCCACTCATGTCTCCCACCACCCCCACCCCCCAGCACTGTGTGGGACCTGCCAGCAGGCCCCCACCCATGTCCAATCCATGCCCCCCTGCACCTGGGTCCCAACATTCCCCAATCATGTCCGTAATGCCCATCCTCCCCTGCCAAAAGGCCCAACCAACTATCACACCCACCCACATATCAAAGGCAATTACATGTTACACCCCCAATGTAAATAATGCAATTTAACACATGTCTGTCACACACAATGGCTGCAAGTGAATGACAAAACACCCAACATGACATGCCTGAAAGCAATGAGATGATACGACACATTGAAGATTAAAAAAATAATATGTATTGAACAGCAAATAAGAAAAAACACAAAGCAAATCAAACAAAACAAGATGAATGTCCAAGAAAAAATTCTGAAAAATTAAAATAAGCCAATTAAAAAGATCATCCTGGGTCCATGAGCCCTACCAAATTAAACCTAACTGACTACTAACTAAAAAGTGAACTATATACAAAAAAGTGGTGCATTGTCCAATCGCAACCAAAAAAAAATCAAAAAAACAAAGGAAACCTAACCCTAACTATACAACTATATACAAAGCCAGCGGGCTATTCGGACGGCTCACTGGTTGTTGTCATGGGCCAGGGCATCATCGAACTCCTGGTCAATGGCTTGGAGGCGGGCATGTTCCCTGGCCCCGAGGTCCCGCAGGGATAACGCAGTGTCCAGCTCAAACTCCCTGCGAAGACCCTCGAGGCACTCAGCCCGCCTCAGCGCCCTCCGCATGGAGTCCTCCGCCCTGACCATCGTGAGCCGTTCCTCCTCTGCCCGCTGCCGCTCCGCACCTATCCGCTGGCACAACCTCTCCCACACGGAAGCCACTCCCATTCCAGGGTTCTCCTGCCCTCCGGCCGATGCCTGCACCCCTGATGTTGATGGCCCCGAGCCATGATGCCTCCCACGTTGAGCCTGCTGCTGCCTCCGACGCAACTGCCTGTGCCAGCACGACGGCATCCAGGCTGATGGAAACCACCGACGCCGTCGTGCACGTGCCCTGCCCGATGATGCCGTCACATCCTCCATCTGCTGGGGTCCAGTTGGTCTGGTGTCCACCCCTGCTGGATCTCTGACTCCCGACTGTGGCAGGGATGGGATCCCCACCGAGCTGGCTGCATTGGTCGGGGCAGGTCCACAGGGGGCCCTGGTGGCATCTGGGCTGGAAGACAGCAAGGAGAACGACTGGTGGATAGCCTGCACAGAGGAGGAGAGGGCCGCCACATTGGCCAACACATGCAGGAAACCCCCGAACATGGCCGATCCCAATTGGGCCACGTCGGCACGGTGCACTTCGTGATGACGTGCGTGCTCCTCCCGGGAAGCACGCACGGCATCACGAATCACAGCCGTGCGCATCGCGACCCCAATCAGGACCTTCTCCGCACGGCCAGGGGTTCCCACGTCCGCAGGTGGAGGGGAGTCAGGTGACATGGACATCCCCTCTACCTGCGGACAGGCCTGGGACGGGGCATCCCTGCTGGTGCATGGTGGTGCACTCACAGGGTCAGGGACAGCGACATGCACAGGCCCCTCCACGGTGACCTGTGCTGCCTCCTGCCCCTGGCCCTGGACTGCACCACTTGCACCAGCAGGGATGCCCCCACCAGGCCCCATGTGTGCCCCAGTGGCGGCCTCCTCCTCCTCTGTGCAAACCACCAACCTGGATGGCTCCTCACCGTCTCCCACCGTAGCAGGCCCCTGTGGGGGCTCACCCACCCCTTCCGCTGCAGCCGTGGGGGCATCCCCGCCGCCTTGCTCCACAGCGCCGTCTCCGCCCTCTTCTTCACTAGCCGCTGCGTAGAGGGAGACAAAGAACACAAGCATCAGGGCACTGTACAATGGTCCCCTAGACAGGAAGCAATAGCAGACGAGCACCACTGTCAAAGTACACTTCCATCATGTCCCTCCACAACACATGGGTCAGTCCAGGCAAAACACACACAGTAACAGGCATGGTGCATGCCATGGACATTTCCATGCATGTCCAATGGACTCTTGAAACATTCAATGATATGTAACTCACATGCATCATGCCTCATGCCCATCACATGCACACACTTCACCTCAGTCACATCCATCTGGCCCCAAACACACCAAACACAGCGGTTACAAGGGTAATTTGGCTGCTTTACTGAATCTGTGCATTGTCACACACATGTGTCATGCATCCATGGCATGCACAAGTCACAGACACGCAGGTCAGGCACACAGACATGGCTACCATATATGTACCTGGCATCAGCACCCATCCCTCACCCCCACCCATGTCCAGGTACAGAGACTGGCATGCTCTCATGTTCAAAATCTGAATAGGGCTCCCCATGCGGCATTTCAACACATGCAACAACCATGTGCATCACACATCACTGGTCGCACATGCATTACCATGATGTCCCTGCACACATACATGCATACATGGCCTATGGCACACATACAGGCAAGTATCATAGAACCAGCACACCGCAACATGCCCTGTCTCACACAGTAATGCATGGACACTTACCGCTCAACTCCAGACGGGCCTCCCTCTCAAGGATCTGGGCGTGGAGCGCTGGGCGTACGCGTTCCAGGACCCTCATCTGGATGGAACTCATGCGGCCCCGGCCCCCCTCCACGAGGCGCCGGGCCTTCACAAGGGTCCTGGACCTCAAGTCCTCCCAGCGCTTCTTGATCTTCAGGACGTCGCGGGTTGCCACCCCCTCCGCGTTGATGGCAACCACACAGTCGGCCCAGATCCTCTGCCGTCCTTCCTTGCTGGCGCGGGACGATCCAAAGAGGGCATCATACTGCCCCAGGACATGCTCCACCAGGACACCAACTTCGGTGACAGTGAAGCTGGTGCCCCTCTGCCCCTCTGGCCTGGGGTTGCCACTGGTGCCAGATGTGGAAGTGCCCGACATGGCAACCCCAGAGGCAGGTGTGGGTGGGCAACTGGGTCCTGGGGCTGGGCTGTGGAGCGATGTAATACCAGTCGGGAGTCTTCAGTTCCAGCAGGGGTGGACACAGCAACTGGACCCCTGCAGATGGCTGATGTGCAGGCACCAAATGGCAGGGCACGGTGGCAGCAGGCAGGCAGGCAGGCAGGCAGCAGCAGATGGCACGTGGGAGGCTGCTCGGGGCACTGGGGGGCAGTAACTCGGCCTTCTGGGCAGGAGCGTGGGCTTCCGTGTGTTTTCGTGTGGCCAGCTTGATACGGAGTGATTTGGCACGTGAAAATCCTGCACGTCAGCGTGAAATCCGAGGAAAGGCCCTTAGCGCGTAAGCGCGTCAGCACGCATACGCGATTCTATTGGACCAGAGTCCCTCAGCGCGTAAGCGCGTCTGTGACGTGACCCGCACGGGTGTTCCCCACTCAGCACGTGATGACGGGGCACACGTGGAGATACTGCACGTCAGAGTGTCATCGCGTGTAATTGGACAAAAGTGCGCGTACACGCGATTGGCCTATGTACGTGTATTTAATGGGTGCGCGGCCACTTACACACGCAAGTACGTCAGCGAACCTGTATCACGTGGTGCGTGTGAATTTCCGCACGCTATTGGACTGGGAACTGGATTCCAGGGGTGCGCGGGTCACACGCTGTATCCCGTGGTGCGTGTGAATTTCCACACGCTATTGGACTGGGAACTGGATTCCAGGGGTGCGCGGGTCACACGCTGTATCCCGTGGTGCGTGTGAATTTCCACACGCTATTGGACTGGGAACTGGATTCCAGGGGTGCGCGGGTCACACGCTGTATCCCGTGGTGCGTGTGAATTTCCACACGCTATTGGACTGGGAACTGGATTCCAGGGGTGCGCGGGTCACACGCTGTATCCCGTGGTGCGTGTGAATTTCCACACGCTATTGGACTGGGAACTGGATTCCAGGGGTGCGCGGGTCACACGCTGTATCCCGTGGTGCGTGTGAATTTCCACACGCTATTGGACTGGGAACTGGATTCCAGGGGTGCGCGGGTCACACGCTGTATCCCGTTGTGCGTGTGAATTTCCACACGCTATTGGACTGGGAACTGGATTCCAGGGGTGCGCGGGTCACACGCTGTATCCCGTGGTGCGTGTGAATTTCCACACGCTATTGGACTGGGAACTGGATTCCAGGGGTGCGCGGGTCACACGCTCGCCTAGAACACGCGCTAAGCATAAATTGCGGACTTTAACAATAACAAGCTCAGACGCCAGGATGAACATACCGTTCCTAGCAGCAGTGGCAGTGGGCTACCAAAGGAGGAGGAGGAGGATAGTCAGGGCCAGAATATTCACACCCAGAACCAGCCTTTTCGGGATGCCTGATGACCAGGTGTATGGGAGGTACAGGTTTCCACCACACATCATACTGGACCTGGTGAGTGAGTGGGAGGATGACCTCACATCACCCACCCTGTGCTCCCAAGCACTCAGCCCCCTGGAGAAGGTCCTCAATGTACTGCACTTCTTAGCCACTGGATCATTTCAGCGGACAAGTGCCATAGTGGGTGGGGTGTCACAGGCCACCCAGTCACGCTGCCTACACCAGGTCTTGAACATCATGACTGCACGCCCATCAGTCCGCAGGCACATATACCTGCCCAGAACACCTGCAGAAAGGCATGCTGCCGCCCTGGATTTTTACGCAGTGGCACGATTCCCCAAAGTGCTAGGTGCCATCGACTGCACCCATGTGGCTCTACGTCCCCCCAGGGCATCTGAGCACATCTATAGGAACCGCAAGCACTGGCATTCCATCAACGTGCAGGTAGCATGTAATGCCAAGGGAATCATCACCTCAGTATATGCAAACTATCCCGGCTCCACCCACGACAGCTTCATTTACCGAATGTCCACCCTAAGCCGGGACCTAGAAGCTGGGCGGCATGGCGATACATGGCTGCTTGGTGAGTATGTATGCCACTGCACATGCATGCATGTTGGATACTGAGCAAGGTCACAACCTCACCAATGATACCAATCCCCACCTCCACAGGGGACAGTGCCTACCCTCTCAGCCCCCACATGATGACGCCAATTCGGAACCCCACCACGCCACCCCAGGTAAGATTTAACACAGCCCACATTACAACCAGGGGCATAGTGGAGCGCACATTCGGAGTGCTGAAGTCACGCTTTCGCTCCCTTGACCGTTCTGGCGGGCAGCTGTTATACGCTCCCCCAGTAGTGTGCAGGATCATAGTGGCAGCATGTGTCCTGCACAACGTTGCAACACGCCGGGGTCTGGCCGTGGACATGGTGGTGGCCCCACATCCCCAACCACATGCACAGCCGCTGCGCATGGGAGGGGAAAGGGCACGGGGGGAGGCAGCCCGTACACAGCTAGTGGCTAATTACTTCACATAGAAATCACACCCCTGTGGAGTGCACACTGCCCTGGCACATTCCATCTGACAATCAATGATGACTCAACCTGACACTGATCCTGAATGTCTGGAAAATGAACCGTGAATACCATATCAGCCTGAGATTGTTCACCTGGAAGTGTCACAATGTGTGCATCCCTACCCACACAGACACCACCAATGCAGTTTTGTGAAGTTACACATTGAAGCAGCTAAAATGAATACCCACTTGCAAAATGCAACAAGAGGACAGTGCCATGTCAGCCAACCCAACCCCAGCACTGCCACACGATACACCGTGCCATGTCATGCTAATTGCAGGTAAACAAAGTAATCCCCACAACATGACATCACTCTCACTATGTACAGTGGCACTATTAGAAACCTGCAACACCTGAAATGCTCACAGCAATGCCGGACCAACAACATACTTGAGCACGTAGTACCATTAACATGACATCAAAAATGTTACATATTAGTAGTCTCACCACCTGGAAATGCCTGCACTCCCACCACTACCAACTGTGCAGTGTTGGCGCCATGTAGAGTTGTAGGTGCACTGCTGCCAACATGGTCCCCATCGCCAGACTAGAGGTCCTTGTGTGGACTTGAGGAAGGGACCTGCAAATTGGGAGGTAGACACAGAAGAAGAGTTACACATCAATGCAACATGCAGTGTACAACACAACAGCAATATGCACTATGAATGTATACACAGTATTGACTACAGACTGGCCACACAGCTCATGGGAGTCCAACGTCACTGTGTAATTCACTGTCACTTGGGCACACCCTTTGCAAGCCCATGGAAACGGGAAGCAGGAGGGGTGTGTGTGACTCAAACCCAAGCATCTGAACCAAATACATTACAAGCCTGCATGTGCCCAGCCACAATGCAGCGTATGCCCACAGGAACCACGGAAGCCAACACATCGAAGCCAACACATCGGAGCCAACAGATCGGAGCCAACAGATCGGAGCCAACAGATCGGAGCCAACAGATCGGAGCCAACAGATCGGAGCCAACAGATCGTCCCAAAAAAATTGGGAATAAAAGAAATCAAAATAAAAATATAAAAAAGAAACAATCAAAAATGGCCATTGATGGGCCCGGGGGGGTTGGGGAGGCCACCCAGGAGGTCCGAGGACAGGATGCACACCAGAACCCACCTGCGTGGATCCTGGGAAGATAAAACACCTCCATGGGCTCATGGCCCACACGGCTACCCTATTGTGGGAGTATCACTGCTGTCGCTATTATCACCCTGTGCAGCTGCATCCGGAGGTGGTTGCACTATGGGAGGCAGCCCACGCAAGGCCCTAGTCTGCTCCTCCATGGCTGCAAGCATGCGGGTGTGGTAGGTCTGGTTCTGGAGGATGAGTGTGCGGAGGTCCCCATGCAACAACTCACGGGATGCCCGGACCTCCGCCCTCGTTGCCTGCATCTCAGCTGAGAGCGTACGGGTGAGACGCTCCAGCTGCTGTTCTGTCCTTTGGTGTGTTGAAGCCTCAAGCTCAACAAGAGTCGTCCTGAGGTGTAGGAGCTCCTGCCTCAGGGCTTCCCTGTGGCCCTGGGACTCAATGGAGATGGCCTCCTGCAGAGTCGCCAGTGCCGCCCGCCTGTCCCTGTTGGACCCCAACATGTCCTCCCTGTGTGACTGGCAGATGGAGTCGGTTGCCTGCTCTAGTCGCTCCATCAGCCTTTCTGGGGGGACAATGGAAGTGGCCACCCTATCCATGGCCTGAGCCATCATCTCGGATGATGCAGCCTGTTGGGTAGCCATACCGTAAATGGATTGCTCCCATGCGGTATTGCCGGGTGGCGTACGGCCACCACGTCGGCGGGCACCACACCTGTCTGGGGCAAGGCGAACTGCGCCTTGCTGTGCCGGCACTGCCTGAGGCTGCAGGACTGCATTCCCCCTCTGATCTGCTGGCCCAGGAACAGGATCAGATGTCGCGGAGTGTGACCCTGCATCCGTAACCACCGAAGGCGTAGCTGCCAACACTGACATCCCCATGGAGGGTACTGACCCTGGTGCAGGTGGGTGAGACAGAACAGAATCCCTCCCTGGAACACTCACCAGCGACGGCACGTAGGTCTCATCCGAATCAACACCTGAGTACAGCTCGGGGGAGGTGCAGCCAGAGACACCCCTTGAGAGCACGACCTGCAGCACTTGTGGGTTCTCCCCCACCACCACACCACGTCCCTCACTGGTGGTTGGTCGGCCCTGGGACACCTCCTGGGTCTGCACCATCTCCACAACCCCAGCAGTATCAGGTGCGTCTTCCCCTGCAAAGACATGAAAACAAAGTAATGGAAACAGGCATTAGCACCATGGCACACATTGAGGGCTGAGAAGCAAGAGAACCAGTACTTGATTGACACATGTCCCACATGACTAAAACCCTCCCATGCATGCACCCTCACTGCGTATGAAGTGCAGGCAAATGGCACACACTGATGACACCAAGATGGAAGATGAACAAATTTTCTGCATGCTGCCTGGCAGTGGCATCACACATTGGCCTGTGATTGGCAGGTGAAACACACATGCCATCACACAGATGGCATGTACCATTGCTATTGAGTGAAGATGGAGAGGAGGGCAGCACCTATTCATTCAGTCCAGTTCCCGCATGTAATGGCTTTTCTGATTCTAACAGGTCAGATTTTTCACCTGGAGCTGCCAGTCTGAAATGGTCAAATTGCACAGGGACATGTGTGTACAAATGATATCCAGGTAACAAAGTCACTCCACTTTACCATACCCATGTCAGACATGTGACCAGTGGACAGCGACATGCCTAGTGAAAGTGGTGGAATGCAAACAAACTGACTGAATGAACAGTGAAAAATAAGCAAATATGTTGTGTCAAGGTGACACTTCAAGGGCAACTGGCGTGCAGTTGTGCTAGATGTCTACTGTTGGCAGAAGGGATACTGCTATGGCCAAATGCAGCTGCGCAGGAAGTATTGCATGAAGCACATGGCTGACCCATACGACTGAGGCGCACACACTCTCACCTGTCACCCAAACAGAAGCCCTCACACACACACCATGCACATGGATGACACACACATGCATGTGCACTCACCGGACAATGCCTCGTAATCAGCCAGATCTCCCACGCCTTGGATCTGTTCCTCCGTGACGTAGGTCCCAGCGACTGACTCATGTGGAGTGAGTTCCATGTCTACTACTGGAGACCCACCTCCAGTCACTAGAGTTGCGGCATGACTTGAGGCCAGCTTACTCTTTGCCCTGCGCTTTAGGTCATTCCAGCGCTTATAGCAATCATTGGCTGTGCGCCTCACGATTCCAAGGGCACTTACGATGTCCGCAACGGTCTGCCAGTGTGCCTGGCGTTGTGCAGGTGTGGTCTTGGATCCTGCAACAATGACCATCTCGTTGTCATGTCCGGACACATACTCGACAAGTGCATTCAGTTCGTCATCCGTGAAGCTGGGCTTCCTGGACGGGCCGGACTGTGTAGCCGTGTCTGGGGCATCAGCCTGTGCCGGACGAGCACTCTTCCTCTTCCGCTTGGAAGGTGGTGGTGATCCTGAGTGTCCTGCGCCGCTCTGGACACTAGGGGCAGGAGCCCTGGTGGACTCTGTATCAGGAGTGTGGGATTGCACACTCAGCATGGGAGTTGGTGCAGGCATTGGCTCTAGTGTGATGGTGTCAGGGGGAATGTCAGCAGCATGGACTAGGACCGACACTGTCCTGGCTGGGTGTGTGAGGGCTGGGGTGGATGGAGCCGCAGCTGCCCCTGCAGCCACTCCGCCCTGCCTCCTTGGTGCAGCAGATGACCTTGCTGCCCCAGATCCACGTGGCATGATGGCATCAACGTGCACCAGCGCACGTGTCGTAGCCCTGCTGACCTGGAAGTCAGCCATGGAGTCAGCCAGGTCTGGTGCCACAATGGGCTGGTCCAACAAGGGCTGAGCATGGATGGTGTCAGCCACTTCAGCCTCAACGGGAGGGGGGGAGGGGGGGGAGAGGGGGGGGATGATGGGTGCCCTTGACTGGTCCTCCACACATGGGGGGACAGGCTCACCCTGCAAGTTACGACCACGTCCCCTACCGGATCCACCACGGCCACCACTTGTGGCTCTTCCACCTTTGCCACCCTTACGGAATCCTCGCCTCCCAGCCATGGCACTGATATTAATGTGCGTATGGGAGTGGCTGTAGACAATTGTCCTGGGCAATTGGGGGTCAAAGGGGTTGGGTACCAGATGGTAATTGTACCCTAGTGCTCTAGCACGGCTGATTGTAACCCCTGGGGAAAGATGACGGGTCACGCAACGCACAGGAGGCCCAAAAAAGGGAGATGACGTGCACGCAACCCCTCCTAGACCACGTGTGCAGAAAGAAAAACCTGCACTACGCTGTGGCACCCAGTAACACAAGAATGAACGTATGCGTGTCACACGCAGCCTAGAATGACCTCTGAAGGGGTAGGCTACACACGGGGCAAGCACAGAAGTTGGATACGTGCGTGACTCACCGTCTGCCAGGTAAAAGAGCGTGAAGAATGAGCGCGTTTGGCTGGCTAAACCCCCGCCAAAAGAAGATGTGTACGCTGTCTGAGAAGACAGGACAACAGTAGAAGGGGACACTGTTTGAGGGAACAGGCCCAGGTAAACCAGTAAAAGAGAAAAAAGAGAAAAAGCTGTCAGAGGTAACAGGGAATACGAACTGGAAACGCCGTGAAGTAAATCGCGTGTGAAACGACAAGAAGTACAGAATTCACCCACTCGCTCTCCACGAAAAGCACGTACAAGGAAATGGTGTTCTACATGTACCTTATATACAGGCCCACACGTACAGCGTCACTTACGCGGCGTGTACGTTCACCAATCACACGCTTTGTCACTCCTGCGTGTAGATCCATTTTCACCAATCACACGCTTTGTCACTTCTGCGTGTAGATCCATTTTCACCATTCACACGCTTTGTCACTTCTGCGTGTAGATCCATTTTCACCAATCACACGCTTTGTCACTTCTACGTGTACATCCATTTTCACCAATCACACGCTTTGACACTGGGACGTGTCACGCAACAATTTCCTGCACGTGCAGGTGACTATAGGCGCGCATATGCTGTTGACGGGTTTACGCGCTAAGGGCCTTTGCTGACGTGTGGGATTTCACTCCCTATCAGGCTGTCCACGCGTTCACACACGAGAGACCACGCTCCTGGCCAGGAGGCCAAATTACTGCCCCCCAGAGCCCTGAGCACGCTCCCACCTGCCATCTGCTGCTGCCTGACTGCCTGCTGGCCACGTGCCCCACAGTGCTGGTGGGTGGGGGTGTTGGGAGACATGGGTGGGGGCCTGGTGGAGGGTGCCCCTGCACTGGTGGGGGTGGTGGGAGACATGGGTGGGGGCTTGGTGGAGAGTGCCCCTGGTGGCGGGGGGGTGGGGGTGGTGGGAGACATGGGTGGGGGCCTGGTGGAGGCTGCCCCTGGTGGCGGGAGGGTGGGGGTGGTGGGAGACATGAGTGGGGGCCTGGTGGAGGCTGCCCCTGCACTGCTGGGGGGTGGGGGTGCAGGGGGACATGAGCAGGTGTGCAGGGTAGTCCCCTGTTTTGTAGGCTGCCTGCAGGGGCCGTGGAGGGTGTACAGGGAACACCTGTGAGGACCCACCCAGCCTAATCGCGTGTGATGATTCCCACGCACCCCTGTAATACACGTACCCTGGCCAATCGCGTGTTGAACTTCCCGCGTACCCCTGTAATACACGTACCCTGGCTAATCGCGTGTATAACTTCACGCGTACCCCTGTAATACACGTACCCTGGCCAATCGCGTGTTGAACTTCCCGCGTACCCCTGTAATACACGTACCCTGGCCAATCGCGTGTTAAACTTCCCGCGTACCCCTGTAATACACGTACCCTGGCCAATCGCGTGTTGAACTTCCCGCGTACCCCTGTAATACACGTACCCTGGCCAATCGCGTGTTAAACTTCCCGCGTACCCCTGTAATACACGTACCCTGGCTAATCGCGTGTTAAACTTCCCGCGTACCCCTGTAATACACTTACCCTGGCTAATCGCGTGTTAAACTTCCCGCGTACCCCTGTAATACACGTACCCTGGCCAATCGCGTGTTAAACTTCCCGCGTACCCCTGTAATACACGTACCCTGGCTAATCGCGTGTTAAACTTCCCGCGTACCCCTGTAATACACTTACCCTGGCTAATCGCGTGTTAAACTTCCCGCGTACCCCTGTAATACACGTACCCTGGCCAATCGCGTGTTAAACTTCCCGCGTACCCCTGTAATACACGTACCCTGCCTAATCGCGTGTTAAACTTCCCGCGTACCCCTGTAATACACGTACCCTGGCCAATCGCGTGTTAAACTTCCCGCGTACCCCTGTAATACACGTACCCTGGCTAATCGCGTGTATAACTTCCCGCGTACCCCTGTAATACACGTACCCTGGCCAATCGCGTGTTAAACTTCCCGCGTACCCCTGTAATACACGTACCCTGGCTAATCGCGTGTTAAACTTCCCGCGTACCCCTGTAATACACTTACCCTGGCTAATCGCGTGTTAAACTTCCCGCGTACCCCTGTAATACACGTACCCTGGCCAATCGCGTGTTGAACTTCCCGCTTACCCCTGTAATACACGTACCCTGGCTAATCGCGTGTATGACTTCACGCGTACCCCTGATATGCACGTTACCCGCTTTGCGTTCCTTGTTTGGCAGCCCTGTAAACTGGTCCAGGGTTAGCGCAGCCCTTTGCGATGATTTAGCGATTTTGATGGCTTTTCCTTGCGCGAGGGCGTTCTTGGGGGCGTTACTGGCGCTGCTGCAGGGTCGCTGCGATACTCTGCGCCACGGCTGGTTTGGGAGCATGAAATCCATGAATACGCTGTGCGCGGAAATCGGTTTTAGCGCACGTGCCTGGCGCAGTCAATCGCACGCGGACACTCTGCGCCAGCCGCTTGCGACACTTTTCAGCGAAATTCTATGAATTACCCTGTCTGTGTTTAGCCTAATTCTGTAAGGTAGACATATTTTACATTTATCCTAACTGTGTAAGATGGCCCTGCTAGGCATTTAGCCTAATTGTGTAAGCTAGCCATACACTGCATTTAGCCTAATTGTGTATGGTAAACACATACTGCAATTAGCCTAATTGAGTAAGGTAGCCATATTCTGCATTTTGTTTAATTTGTAAGTTAGCCATACTCTACATTTAGTCTCATTGTGTAAGTTGGCCATACTCTGCATTTAGCCTAATTGTGTAAGGTAGCCACACTCTGCATGTAGCCTGATTGTGTAAGATGGCCATGCTCTGCATTTAGTCTAACTGTGTAAATTTGCCATACTCTGCATTTATACCTAATTGTGTACGGTAAACACATTCTGCATTTAGTCTAATTGAGTAAGGTAACCATATTCTGCATTTTGTTTAATTTGTAAGTTAGCCATACTCTACATTTAACCTAATTTGTAAGTTAGCCATAATGTGCATTTAACCTAATTGTTTAAGTTGCTCATTCTCTGCATTTAGCCTAATTGTGTGCCTTAGCCATACTCTGCATTTACCCTAAATGTGTAAGTTAGCCATACTCTGCATGTAGCTCAATTGCATAAATTGGCCATGCTCTGCATTTAGTCTAACTGTGTAAGTTAACCATACTCTGCATTTATACCTAATTGTGTACGGTAAATACATTCTGCATTTAGCCTAATTGAGTAAGGTAGCCATATTTTGCATTTTATTTAATTTGTAAGTTAGCCATACTCTACATTTAACCTAATTTGTAAGTTAGCCATACTGTGCATTAGGCCTAATTGTGTAAATTGGCCATTCTTTGCATTTAGCCTAATATGTCCCTTAGCCATAATCTGCATTTACCCTAAATGTGTAAGTTAGTCACACTCTGCATGTAGCTTGATTGTGTAAGCTGGCCATGCTCTGCATTTAGTCTTACTGTGTAAGCTAGCCATACACTGCATTTAACCTAAATGTGTACGGTAAATACATTCTGCATTTATCCTAATTGAGTAAGGTAGCCATATTCTGCATGTTGTTTAATTTGTTAGCCATACTCTACATTTAACCTAATTGTGTAAGTTAGCCATACTCTGCATTTAGCCTAATTGTGTAAATTGGCCATTCTCTGCATTTAGCCTAATTGTGTGCCTTAGCCACACACTGCATTTAGCCTAATTGTGTACATTGGGCACACTCTGCATTTAGCCTAATTGTATAAGGTAGCAATATTGCTCATTTAGCATAATTTTGTAAGGTAGCCACAGTATGAATGCAGGCTAATTGTGTGAGTTAGCAACACTCTGCATTTAGCCTAAATGTGTAAATAAGCCACAATCTGCATACAGCCTGATTGTGTAAATTGGCCATGCTCTGCATTTAGTCTAACTGTGTAAGTTAGCCATACTATGCATTTAGCCTAATTGTGTAAGGCAGACACATTCTGCATGTATCCCAATTCTGTAAGGTAGCCATATTCTGCATTTAGCCTAATTGTGTATAATAGCCAAACTCTGCATTTAACCTAATTGTGCAGGTTATCCATACTCTGCATTTAACATAATTGTGCAAGGTAGTCACATTCTGCATTAAGTCTAATTGTGCAAGGTAAGCATACTCTGCATTCAGCCTAATTGTATAAGTTGGCCATACTATGCATATCACCCAATAGTATGAGTTGGCCATACTCTGCATTTAGATTAACCGTGTATGTTAACCTCACTCTGCGTTGTGCCTGATTGTGTTAGCCTCACTCTGCATTTATCCTGATGGTGTAAGTTAGCCATTCTCTGCATTTAGCTTGACGTGTAAGGTAGCCATACTCTGCATTTGGCCTAATTGTGTATGGTATCCATACTCCACATTTAGCCTAATTGTGTAACTTAGCCCTACTCTGCATTCAGCCTAATTGTGTATGGTAGACACATTCTGCATTTAGCCTAATTGTGTAAGGTGGCCACACTGTACACTTAGCCTAATTGTGTAAGGTTACCATGTTCTGAATTTAGCCTAATTGTGAAAGTGAGCCACACTCTGCATTTAGCCTAATTGTGTAAGTTAGGCACACTCTGCATTTAGCCTGACTTTGTAAGGTAGCCAAAGTATGCAATTAGCCTAATTGTGTAAGGGAGCCACACTCTGCATGTAGCCAAATTGTATAAATTAGCCATACTCTGCATTTAGCAAAACTGGGTAAGGTAGCCTCATTCTGCATTTCTCCTAATTGCGTAAATTGACCACATTCTGCATTTAACCTAATTAAGTAAGGTAGCCACTTACGCGCTGAGGGACTCTGGTCCAATAGAATCGCGTATGCGTGCTGACGCGCTTACGCGCTAAGGGCCTTTCCTCGGATTTCACGCTGACGTGCAGGATTTTCACGTGCCAAATCACTCCGTATCAAGCTGGCCACGCGAAAACACACGGAAGCCCACGCTCCTGCCCAGAAGGCCGAGTTACTGCCCCCCAGTGCCCCGAGCAGCCTCCCACGTGCCATCTGCTGCTGCCTGCCTGCCTGCCTGCCTGCTGCCACCGTGCCCTGCCATTTGGTGCCTGCACATCAGCCATCTGCAGGGGTCCAGTTGCTGTGTCCACCCCTGCTGGAACTGAAGACTCCCGACTGGTATTACATCGCTCCACAGCCCAGCCCCAGGACCCAGTTGCCCACCCACACCTGCCTCTGGGGTTGCCATGTCGGGCACTTCCACATCTGGCACCAGTGGCAACCCCAGGCCAGAGGGGCAGAGGGGCACCAGCTTCACTGTCACCGAAGTTGGTGTCCTGGTGGAGCATGTCCTGGGGCAGTATGATGCCCTCTTTGGATCGTCCCGCGCCAGCAAGGAAGGACGGCAGAGGATCTGGGCCGACTGTGTGGTTGCCATCAACGCGGAGGGGGTGGCAACCCGCGACGTCCTGAAGATCAAGAAGCGCTGGGAGGACTTGAGGTCCAGGACCCTTGTGAAGGCCCGGCGCCTCGTGGAGGGGGGCCGGGGCCGCATGAGTTCCATCCAGATGAGGGTCCTGGAACGCGTACGCCCAGCGCTCCACGCCCAGATCCTTGAGAGGGAGGCCCGTCTGGAGTTGAGCGGTAAGTGTCCATGCATTACTGTGTGAGACAGGGCATGTCACAGGCCACCCAGTCACGCTGCCTACACCAGGTCTTGAACATCATGACTGCACGCCCATCAGTCCGCAGGCACATATACCTGCCCAGAACACCTGCAGAAAGGCATGCTGCCGCCCTGGATTTTTACGCAGTGGCACGATTCCCCAAAGTGCTAGGTGCCATCGACTGCACCCATGTGGCTCTACGTCCCCCCAGGGCATCTGAGCACATCTATAGGAACCGCAAGCACTGGCATTCCATCAACGTGCAGGTAGCATGTAATGCCAAGGGAATCATCACCTCAGTATATGCAAACTATCCCGGCTCCACCCACGACAGCTTCATTTACCGAATGTCCACCCTAAGCCGGGACCTAGAAGCTGGGCGGCATGGCGATACATGGCTGCTTGGTGAGTATGTATGCCACTGCACATGCATGCATGTTGGATACTGAGCAAGGTCACAACCTCACCAATGATACCAATCCCCACCTCCACAGGGGACAGTGCCTACCCTCTCAGCCCCCACATGATGACGCCAATTCGGAACCCCACCACGCCACCCCAGGTAAGATTTAACACAGCCCACATTACAACCAGGGGCATAGTGGAGCGCACATTCGGAGTGCTGAAGTCACGCTTTCGCTCCCTTGACCGTTCTGGCGGGCAGCTGTTATACGCTCCCCCAGTAGTGTGCAGGATCATAGTGGCAGCATGTGTCCTGCACAACGTTGCAACACGCCGGGGCCTGGCCGTGGACATGGTGGTGGCCCCACATCCCCAACCACATGCACAGCCGCTGCGCATGGGAGGGGAAAGGGCACGGGGGGAGGCAGCCCGTACACAGCTAGTGGCTAATTACTTCACATAGAAATCACACCCCTGTGGAGTGCACACTGCCCTGGCACATTCCATCTGACAATCAATGATGACTCAACCTGACACTGATCCTGAATGTCTGGAAAATGAACCGTGAATACCATATCAGCCTGAGATTGTTCACCTGGAAGTGTCACAATGTGTGCATCCCTACCCACACAGACACCACCAATGCAGTTTTGTGAAGTTACACATTGAAGCAGCTAAAATGAATACCCACTTGCAAAATGCAACAAGAGGACAGTGCCATGTCAGCCAACCCAACCCCAGCACTGCCACACGATACACCGTGCCATGTCATGCTAATTGCAGGTAAACAAAGTAATCCCCACAACATGACATCACTCTCACTATGTACAGTGGCACTATTAGAAACCTGCAACACCTGAAATGCTCACAGCAATGCCGGACCAACAACATACTTGAGCACGTAGTACCATTAACATGACATCAAAAATGTTACATATTAGTAGTCTCACCACCTGGAAATGCCTGCACTCCCACCACTACCAACTGTGCAGTGTTGGCGCCATGTAGAGTTGTAGGTGCACTGCTGCCAACATGGTCCCCATCGCCAGACTAGAGGTCCTTGTGTGGACTTGAGGAAGGGACCTGCAAATTGGGAGGTAGACACAGAAGAAGAGTTACACATCAATGCAACATGCAGTGTACAACACAACAGCAATATGCACTATGAATGTATACACAGTATTGACTACAGACTGGCCACACAGCTCATGGGAGTCCAACGTCACTGTGTAATTCACTGTCACTTGGGCACACCCTTTGCAAGCCCATGGAAACGGGAAGCAGGAGGGGTGTGTGTGACTCAAACCCAAGCATCTGAACCAAATACATTACAAGCCTGCATGTGCCCAGCCACAATGCAGCGTATGCCCACAGGAACCACGGAAGCCAACACATCGAAGCCAACACATCGGAGCCAACAGATCGGAGCCAACAGATCGGAGCCAACAGATCGGAGCCAACAGATCGGAGCCAACAGATCGGAGCCAACAGATCGGAGCCAACAGATCGTCCCAAAAAAATTGGGAATAAAAGAAATCAAAATAAAAATATAAAAAAGAAACAATCAAAAATGGCCATTGATGGGCCCGGGGGGGTTGGGGAGGCCACCCAGGAGGTCCGAGGACAGGATGCACACCAGAACCCACCTGCGTGGATCCTGGGAAGATAAAACACCTCCATGGGCTCATGGCCCACACGGCTACCCTATTGTGGGAGTATCACTGCTGTCGCTATTATCACCCTGTGCAGCTGCATCCGGAGGTGGTTGCACTATGGGAGGCAGCCCACGCAAGGCCCTAGTCTGCTCCTCCATGGCTGCAAGCATGCGGGTGTGGTAGGTCTGGTTCTGGAGGATGAGTGTGCGGAGGTCCCCATGCAACAACTCACGGGATGCCCGGACCTCCGCCCTCGTTGCCTGCATCTCAGCTGAGAGCGTACGGGTGAGACGCTCCAGCTGCTGTTCTGTCCTTTGGTGTGTTGAAGCCTCAAGCTCAACAAGAGTCGTCCTGAGGTGTAGGAGCTCCTGCCTCAGGGCTTCCCTGTGGCCCTGGGACTCAATGGAGATGGCCTCCTGCAGAGTCGCCAGTGCCGCCCGCCTGTCCCTGTTGGACCCCAACATGTCCTCCCTGTGTGACTGGCAGATGGAGTCGGTTGCCTGCTCTAGTCGCTCCATCAGCCTTTCTGGGGGGACAATGGAAGTGGCCACCCTATCCATGGCCTGAGCCATCATCTCGGATGATGCAGCCTGTTGGGTAGCCATACCGTAAATGGATTGCTCCCATGCGGTATTGCCGGGTGGCGTACGGCCACCACGTCGGCGGGCACCACACCTGTCTGGGGCAAGGCGAACTGCGCCTTGCTGTGCCGGCACTGCCTGAGGCTGCAGGACTGCATTCCCCCTCTGATCTGCTGGCCCAGGAACAGGATCAGATGTCGCGGAGTGTGACCCTGCATCCGTAACCACCGAAGGCGTAGCTGCCAACACTGACATCCCCATGGAGGGTACTGACCCTGGTGCAGGTGGGTGAGACAGAACAGAATCCCTCCCTGGAACACTCACCAGCGACGGCACGTAGGTCTCATCCGAATCAACACCTGAGTACAGCTCGGGGGAGGTGCAGCCAGAGACACCCCTTGAGAGCACGACCTGCAGCACTTGTGGGTTCTCCCCCACCACCACACCACGTCCCTCACTGGTGGTTGGTCGGCCCTGGGACACCTCCTGGGTCTGCACCATCTCCACAACCCCAGCAGTATCAGGTGCGTCTTCCCCTGCAAAGACATGAAAACAAAGTAATGGAAACAGGCATTAGCACCATGGCACACATTGAGGGCTGAGAAGCAAGAGAACCAGTACTTGATTGACACATGTCCCACATGACTAAAACCCTCCCATGCATGCACCCTCACTGCGTATGAAGTGCAGGCAAATGGCACACACTGATGACACCAAGATGGAAGATGAACAAATTTTCTGCATGCTGCCTGGCAGTGGCATCACACATTGGCCTGTGATTGGCAGGTGAAACACACATGCCATCACACAGATGGCATGTACCATTGCTATTGAGTGAAGATGGAGAGGAGGGCAGCACCTATTCATTCAGTCCAGTTCCCGCATGTAATGGCTTTTCTGATTCTAACAGGTCAGATTTTTCACCTGGAGCTGCCAGTCTGAAATGGTCAAATTGCACAGGGACATGTGTGTACAAATGATATCCAGGTAACAAAGTCACTCCACTTTACCATACCCATGTCAGACATGTGACTAGTGGACAGCGACATGCCTAGTGAAAGTGGTGGAATGCAAACAAACTGACTGAATGAACAGTGAAAAATAAGCAAATATGTTGTGTCAAGGTGACACTTCAAGGGCAACTGGCGTGCAGTTGTGCTAGATGTCTACTGTTGGCAGAAGGGATACTGCTATGGCCAAATGCAGCTGCGCAGGAAGTATTGCATGAAGCACATGGCTGACCCATACGACTGAGGCGCACACACTCTCACCTGTCACCCAAACAGAAGCCCTCACACACACACCATGCACATGGATGACACACACATGCATGTGCACTCACCGGACAATGCCTCGTAATCAGCCAGATCTCCCACGCCTTGGATCTGTTCCTCCGTGACGTAGGTCCCAGCGACTGACTCATGTGGAGTGAGTTCCATGTCTACTACTGGAGACCCACCTCCAGTCACTAGAGTTGCGGCATGACTTGAGGCCAGCTTACTCTTTGCCCTGCGCTTTAGGTCATTCCAGCGCTTATAGCAATCATTGGCTGTGCGCCTCACGATTCCAAGGGCACTTACGATGTCCGCAACGGTCTGCCAGTGTGCCTGGCGTTGTGCAGGTGTGGTCTTGCATCCTGCAACAATGACCATCTCGTTGTCATGTCCGGACACATACTCGACAAGTGCATTCAGTTCGTCATCCGTGAAGCTGGGCTTCCTGGACGGGCCGGACTGTGTAGCCGTGTCTGGGGCATCAGCCTGTGCCGGACGAGCACTCTTCCTCTTGGAAGGTGGTGGTGATCCTGAGTGTCCTGCGCCGCTCTGGACACTAGGGGCAGGAGCCCTGGTGGACTCTGTATCAGGAGTGTGGGATTGCACACTCAGCATGGGAGTTGGTGCAGGCATTGGCTCTAGTGTGATGGTGTCAGGGGGAATGTCAGCAGCATGGACTAGGACCGACACTGTCCTGGCTGGGTGTGTGAGGGCTGGGGTGGATGGAGCCGCAGCTGCCCCTGCAGCCACTCCGCCCTGCCTCCTTGGTGCAGCAGATGACCTTGCTGCCCCAGATCCACGTGGCATGATGGCATCAACGTGCACCAGCGCACGTGTCGTAGCCCTGCTGACCTGGAAGTCAGCCATGGAGTCAGCCAGGTCTGGTGCCACAATGGGCTGGTCCAACAAGGGCTGAGCATGGATGGTGTCAGCCACTTCAGCCTCAACGGGAGGGGGGGAGGGGGGGGAGAGGGGGGGGGATGATGGGTGCCCTTGACTGGTCCTCCACACATGGGGGGACAGGCTCACCCTGCAAGTTACGACCACGTCCCCTACCGGATCCACCACGGCCACCACTTGTGGCTCTTCCACCTTTGCCACCCTTACGGAATCCTCGCCTCCCAGCCATGGCACTGATATTAATGTGCGTATGGGAGTGGCTGTAGACAATTGTCCTGGGCAATTGGGGGTCAAAGGGGTTGGGTACCAGATGGTAATTGTACCCTAGTGCTCTAGCACGGCTGATTGTAACCCCTGGGGAAAGATGACGGGTCACGCAACGCACAGGAGGCCCAAAAAAGGGAGATGACGTGCACGCAACCCCTTCTAGACCACGTGTGCAGAAAGAAAAACCTGCACTACGCTGTGGCACCCAGTAACACAAGAATGAACGTATGCATGTCACACGCAGCCTAGAATGACCTCTGAAGGGGTAGGCTACACACGGGGCAAGCACAGAAGTTGGATACGTGCGTGACTCACCGTCTGCCAGGTAAAAGAGCGTGAAGAATGAGCGCGTTTGGCTGGCTAAACCCCCGCCAAAAGAAGATGTGTACGCTGTCTGAGAAGACAGGACAACAGTAGAAGGGGACACTGTTTGAGGGAACAGGCCCAGGTAAACCAGTAAAAGAGAAAAAAGAGAAAAAGCTGTCAGAGGTAACAGGGAATACGAACTGGAAACGCCGTGAAGTAAATCGCGTGTGAAACGACAAGAAGTACAGAATTCACCCACTCGCTCTCCACGAAAAGCACGTACAAGGAAATGGTGTTCTACATGTACCTTATATACAGGCCCACACGTACAGCGTCACTTACGCGGCGTGTACGTTCACCAATCACACGCTTTGTCACTCCTGCGTGTAGATCCATTTTCACCAATCACACGCTTTGTCACTACTGCGTGTAGATCCATTTTCACCATTCACACGCTTTGTCACTTCTGCGTGTAGATCCATTTTCACCAATCACACGCTTTGTCACTTCTACGTGTACATCCATTTTCACCAATCACACGCTTTGACACTGGGACGTGTCACGCAACAATTTCCTGCACGTGCAGGTGACTATAGGCGCGCATATGCTGTTGACGGGTTTACGCGCTAAGGGCCTTTGCTGACGTGTGGGATTTCACTCCCTATCAGGCTGTCCACGCGTTCACACACGAGAGACCACGCTCCTGGCCAGGAGGCCAAATTACTGCCCCCCAGAGCCCTGAGCACGCTCCCACCTGCCATCTGCTGCTGCCTGACTGCCTGCTGGCCACGTGCCCCACAGTGCTGGTGGGTGGGGGTGTTGGGAGACATGGGTGGGGGCCTGGTGGAGGGTGCCCCTGCACTGGTGGGGGTGGTGGGAGACATGGGTGGGGGCTTGGTGGAGAGTGCCCCTGGTGGCGGGGGGGTGGGGGTGGTGGGAGACATGGGTGGGGGCCTGGTGGAGGCTGCCCCTGGTGGCGGGAGGGTGGGGGTGGTGGGAGACATGAGTGGGGGCCTGGTGGAGGCTGCCCCTGCACTGCTGGGGGGTGGGGGTGCAGGGGGACATGAGCAGGTGTGCAGGGTAGTCCCCTGTTTTGTAGGCTGCCTGCAGGGGCCGTGGAGGGTGTACAGGGAACACCTGTGAGGACCCACCCAGCCTAATCGCGTGTGATGATTCCCACGCAGCCCTGTAATACACGTACCCTGGCCAATCGCGTGTTGAACTTCCCGCGTACCCCTGTAATACACGTACCCTGGCTAATCGCGTGTATAACTTCACGCGTACCCCTGTAATACACGTACCCTGGCCAATCGCGTGTTGAACTTCCCGCGTACCCCTGTAATACACGTACCCTGGCCAATCGCGTGTTAAACTTCCCGCGTACTCCTGTAATACACGTACCCTGGCCAATCGCGTGTTGAACTTCCCGCGTACCCCTGTAATACACGTACCCTGGCCAATCGCGTGTTAAACTTCCCGCGTACCCCTGTAATACACGTACCCTGGCTAATCGCGTGTTAAACTTCCCGCGTACCCCTGTAATACACTTACCCTGGCTAATCACGTGTTAAACTTCCCACGTACCCCTGTAATACACGTACCCTGGCCAATCGCGTGTTAAACTTCCCGCGTACCCCTGTAATACACGTACCCTGGCTAATCGCGTGTTAAACTTCCCGCGTACCCCTGTAATACACTTACCCTGGCTAATCGCGTGTTAAACTTCCCGCGTACCCCTGTAATACACGTACCCTGGCCAATCGCGTGTTAAACTTCCCGCGTACCCCTGTAATACACGTACCCTGCCTAATCGCGTGTTAAACTTCCCGCGTACCCCTGTAATACACGTACCCTGGCCAATCGCGTGTTAAACTTCCCGCGTACCCCTGTAATACACGTACCCTGGCTAATCGCGTGTATAACTTCCCGCGTACCCCTGTAATACACGTACCCTGGCCAATCGCGTGTTAAACTTCCCGCGTACCCCTGTAATACACGTAACCTGGCTAATCGCGTGTTAAACTTCCCACGTACCCCTGTAATACAATTACCCTGGCTAATCGCGTGTTAAACTTCCCGCGTACCCCTGTAATACACGTACCCTGGCCAATCGCGTGTTGAACTTCCCGCTTACCCCTGTAATACACGTACCCTGGCTAATCGCGTGTATGACTTCACGCGTACCCCTGATATGCACGTTACCCGCTTTGCGTTCCTTGTTTGGCAGCCCTGTAAACTGGTCCAGGGTTAGCGCAGCCCTTTGCGATGATTTAGCGATTTTGATGGCTTTTCCTTGCGCGAGGGCGTTCTTGGGGGCGTTACTGGCGCTGCTGCAGGGTCGCTGCGATACTCTGCGCCACGGCTGGTTTGGGAGCATGAAATCCATGAATACGCTGTGCGCGGAAATCGGTTTTAGCGCACGTGCCTGGCGCAGTCAATCGCACGCGGACACTCTGCGCCAGCCGCTTGCGACACTTTTCAGCGAAATTCTATGAATTACCCTGTCTGTGTTTAGCCTAATTCTGTAAGGTAGACATATTTTACATTTATCCTAACTGTGTAAGATGGCCCTGCTAGGCATTTAGCCTAATTGTGTAAGCTAGCCATACACTGCATTTAGCCTAATTGTGTATGGTAAACACATACTGCAATTAGCCTAATTGAGTAAGGTAGCCATATTCTGCATTTTGTTTAATTTGTAAGTTAGCCATACTCTACATTTAGTCTCATTGTGTAAGTTGGCCATACTCTGCATTTAGCCTAATTGTGTAAGGTAGCCACACTCTGCATGTAGCCTGATTGTGTAAGATGGCCATGCTCTGCATTTAGTCTAACTGTGTAAATTTGCCATACTCTGCATTTATACCTAATTGTGTACGGTAAACACATTCTGCATTTAGTCTAATTGAGTAAGGTAACCATATTCTGCATTTTGTTTAATTTGTAAGTTAGCCATACTCTACATTTAACCTAATTTGTAAGTTAGCCATAATGTGCATTTAACCTAATTGTTTAAGTTGCTCATTCTCTGCATTTAGCCTAATTGTGTGCCTTAGCCATACTCTGCATTTACCCTAAATGTGTAAGTTAGCCATACTCTGCATGTAGCTCAATTGCATAAATTGGCCATGCTCTGCATTTAGTCTAACTGTGTAAGTTAACCATACTCTGCATTTATACCTAATTGTGTACGGTAAATACATTCTGCATTTAGCCTAATTGAGTAAGGTAGCCATATTTTGCATTTTATTTAATTTGTAAGTTAGCCATACTCTACATTTAACCTAATTTGTAAATTAGCCATACTGTGCATTAGGCCTAATTGTGTAAATTGGCCATTCTTTGCATTTAGCCTAATATGTCCCTTAGCCATAATCTGCATTTACCCTAAATGTGTAAGTTAGTCACACTCTGCATGTAGCTTGATTGTGTAAGCTGGCCATGCTCTGCATTTAGTCTTACTGTGTAAGCTAGCCATACACTGCATTTAACCTAAATGTGTACGGTAAATACATTCTGCATTTATCCTAATTGAGTAAGGTAGCCATATTCTGCATGTTGTTTAATTTGTTAGCCATACTCTACATTTAACCTAATTGTGTAAGTTAGCCATACTCTGCATTTAGCCTAATTGTGTAAATTGGCCATTCTCTGCATTTAGCCTAATTGTGTGCCTTAGCCACACACTGCATTTAGCCTAATTGTGTACATTGGGCACACTCTGCATTTAGCCTAATTGTATAAGGTAGCAATATTGCTCATTTAGCATAATTTTGTAAGGTAGCCACAGTATGCATGCAGGCTAATTGTGTGAGTTAGCAACACTCTGCATTTAGCCTAAATGTGTAAATAAGCCACAATCTGCATACAGCCTGATTGTGTAAATTGGCCATGCTCTGCATTTAGTCTAACTGTGTAAGTTAGCCATACTATGCATTTAGCCTAATTGTGTAAGGCAGACACATTCTGCATGTATCCCAATTCTGTAAGGTAGCCATATTCTGCATTTAGCCTAATTGTGTATAATAGCCAAACTCTGCATTTAACCTAATTGTGCAGGTTATCCATACTCTGCATTTAACATAATTGTGCAAGGTAGTCACATTCTGCATTAAGTCTAATTGTGCAAGGTAAGCATACTCTGCATTCAGCCTAATTGTATAAGTTGGCCATACTATGCATATCACCCAATAGTATGAGTTGGCCATACTCTGCATTTAGATTAACCGTGTATGTTAACCTCACTCTGCGTTGTGCCTGATTGTGTTAGCCTCACTCTGCATTTATCCTGATGGTGTAAGTTAGCCATTCTCTGCATTTAGCTTGACGTGTAAGGTAGCCATACTCTGCATTTGGCCTAATTGTGTATGGTATCCATACTCCACATTTAGCCTAATTGTGTAACTTAGCCCTACTCTGCATTCAGCCTAATTGTGTATGGTAGACACATTCTGCATTTAGCCTAATTGTGTAAGGTGGCCACACTGTACACTTAGCCTAATTGTGAAAGGTTACCATGTTCTGAATTTAGCCTAATTGTGAAAGTGAGCCACACTCTGCATTTAGCCTAATTGTGTAAGTTAGGCACACTCTGCATTTAGCCTGACTTTGTAAGGTAGCCAAAGTATGCAATTAGCCTAATTGTGTAAGGGAGCCACACTCTGCATGTAGCCAAATTGTATAAGTTAGCCATACTCTGCATTTAGCAAAACTGGGTAAGGTAGCCTCATTCTGCATTTCTCCTAATTGCGTAAATTGACCACATTCTGCATTTAACCTAATTAAGTAAGGTAGCCACATTCTGCATTTAGATTACTTTGTGTATGTTACCTATATTCTTCATTTAGCCTAACTGCGTAAATTGGCCATATTATGCATTTAGCCTAAGTATGTATGTTGGCCATATTCTGCCTTTAGCGTAATTGTGTAAGGTAGCCATATTCTGCATTTTGAATAATTGTGTACCATAGACATGTTTTGCATTTAGCCTAATTTGTAAATTAGCCATACTGTGCATTTAGCCTAATTGTGTAAGGTAGCCATATTCTGTGTTTAGCCTTGCTGTGTGGGGTGGCCATATTCTGTGTTTGGCGTTTTTGTTTGGTGCAGCTTTCTTCTGCGTTTTGGCATAATGGCGTATGGTAAACATATATTGCATAATGTGTTTTCAAAAATGAATCACACATTGTCTTTCTACACATTTTGGGCCCTGCTCCACTTTTAAATCAAGGTGGTTTTCTATTTCTGTTCTCATTTATTCATCACATGTATTTTAGGCCCTGCTCTCCCTTTGAATCTAGGTAACATTTAGCACTGCTCTTTGTACATAGAAGGGACCAAGGATGTAAACATTATTGGTTGTACGGCTAACCCATTTCTCCCCTCGCAGACTGCACCTTTGTAACGTTGCAGAAGCCATGGTTCATTCCTCACACCCTGCACTCACATATAACACAAACACCATTGCACAACACCTATGTCATACGAATAAAGCTACATTTAATAACCCAAATTTGAACTGTAGCTTCCAACATAATTTTCTATATCCTTAAACAGAATCTACCCTGTTTAGTTCATAGTGTACCTCTGCTGCGCCCATCCACGCGCCATTCAGACATGATTGACAATCAGGTTCTTGGAAACCCTCAGATAACTTTAATGGCAGAAATGCACACACACATAATTGCACCTCCCAATTCTCCAAAATGTGGACTCCATTCCCTCAGAGGGTGTTCAACCAACAAACGCATTGGGACCATAATCATGGTCAAAGACACTATACAAATGACAAAATGGATGAATGAATGAATGCTCATGCCAGCAAGCCCCTGCAACATGCCTATAAGAGGGGGAGTGGAGCGGTGATCGCCCTCAGTTCTGGTGCGCCCAAGACTCGGCACTGGGAAGGTGCAGGGCGACGGCCCTGATCTTTGTGTTTTCCAGCTTATTCACTCTTAAATGTAGGGTCATGGGGTAGTGTGGATAGTCCTAAAGTCGGAGCAGTAGGTTTAGCACATTGCACTGAATTTATACTGATCCCAACCATCTAGGGACACTGGTAGAGAGATGTTCTACTTAGTTGGGGTCTGAGTCTAGGGGCCCTGCCGTGAATCAGTCATGACAGGCACTTACAGAGTGGTGCTTAACTGATAGACGCACATGGGCAGGGAGAACAGGGCTGGTGGATTGTTGGTTCACAGTGATCACCTAGTTCCCCCAGTACCCTTCTTTGGGGTGTGGAGGAGATTGTCAGAACCATTAACCCACGCAAAAGTAGGGGAAAGATGGAATTGGGGGAGTTGAATATGTTTGATGATATTCACTACTGGTGCAATTTGTAAATAAATGTAGCCTAATGCCTTCGAACATGATGTGTCATGTATCACCGTTGTATTGCCACTTGCATTGCCCACAAGATTGTGCAAGTCTGATCTGCACAGGGCCCTCACCCAATGATGCTTCCAGAAACATCCAGAAACAGCTGAAGTCTGGCCACATCAGACCTGCAGACAAAGAGGGGATATCAAAAGTAGCATGCAACTTGTATGGGAAGCGATGTTAAATAAGTGCCAAAAGCACATTTACTGTGCATTCGACAGTAAAGAAAATGATGAATCCCATTATACCACACAAGGGGAGCAGAGGTTGCAGGGGTGTCACCCGCTACCATTGTGTGGTAAAATTGTTTAGATGATTGTGGGGGTGTATCCTGCAGTCACAAGGAAGGAATTGGGAAGAAGAAAATAGATGTACGATCTATGTGATTACTGCGTGGGTCCATTGTTGCATTCAGAATATCCATATGCAGTATTTTGGTTTGCACAGTAATCACATAGATCCTTCTGAAAGCAAAGAACACTGCCATAGCTGAGCAATAAAATGTTAGAGACATGCAGGAAAAGATCAACATGTAAGTTGCAGAAGGTAAGGATAGGGGAGACACTGGGCCTTATCCCGAGGTCAGCAGTATCCCGCCTGACTTCCCGGTGTTACTGAGACATTACAAGTACTGGCGGTGCGGGAAGTCAGGCGGTGGATTTGGTAACTCCCATTCCGGTGGAATCCCATAGGACTCCTTGGGACTGGGGAGATGGAAGCACCATCACTGTTGCTAACGGTGCCTGTGCTTCTGTGAAAAGTCCGCCTGCGGGGGCTGTTGCGCCTGGCAGGCCTGACCCTGCCGGGCACATTAGACCCTGCAGGCAGACTCGTAGTGTGGCGGTCTGGAAAAAGGGTGCCAGTAAGCTTACCGCCACCCTGGTTTCCAGACCGCCACACTTGAAACGAGGTCCACAGTCCTTGAGCAGACATAGCAGATGCATTGCTTTATTTAAGTATGCTCTGATAATATACTATTGAAATCTTGCCCTGTTTCTTGCTTCCTTGATGTGTGGGTAGCGCTTTGGAACACAGTGAACAAACTGGACCAGCTCTGAGTCAGGACTCCACCAGAGAATATGTCCCCAATGGAGGCATCTGGCCCAAGTCCCCAAGTGTGGACCAATGTAGGAGGCAGAGGCAGGATCGCTCCATGACCCCAATACACCCAAAGAAATATTCAAGCTGTACTTTAACACAATAAAAAAGGAGCATAGTGTCTGGTTTTTGATCTAGGCAGTAGATAAACGAGTGGCTTTGCTGCAGTAAGAGTAGGAATAGATGATCAGTGTGTGCCATGCAGTCCTGGAGGATAACTCCTATCTACAGGACAATCGTAGGCTGATGATGATTCAGTCTCATCAGGTGAACCCCATAGTACTGGCGGAATACAAAAAGGAACACAAAGAGAGACCTGGTGGCACCGCCACCATGTAACGCAATAGTACCTACTGTCCCAGTATCAGCGGGTATGGGCTGCACAGGATTTCTCATCAGCACACAATGATGTCATAAATAGACATACCAAAACATAGCCTTGAATCAATAGTTATGCAGAAATCTATACGATTAGCAAAACAAGTCCCTCTAGCAAAAGGAGAGAGCAGGGAGGAAAGGCCAACTCTGACAGCAGAAAATTCAAAGTTACAAGATTTGGTATCCAAAACAGCAAGGGTAGTGGCAAAAGATGACAATAGAGACCATCTGGCCGGGAAACCAATGGTTAAGACTGGACTTTACTGGCTGCATGACCACAAAGGCTTGCCGGACCAAAACTGTTCAAAATGGGAGACCGGGGGTGATCGGAATGAGGGGTAGATAGCTGCAGCACCCCCGAAAGACCACTCCAGCAACCGTTTGCTGCATGTCACCACTGAAAGAGAGTGCTCCATATTGGATTCCCCATACATTGTTCAGGAGGTTCCACAGAACATATTGTGTCATCTTTGCCTGCACAGATGTATACGTCAGCGGCCATCCAGATATGGAAAGCACTCCTCAAGATTCAAAAGGGTAGAGAGTTCAAACCAAGGGACATGGCTAAAACAGCTAACACACACACTGTTATTCGACATACTTTATGCCACTGCAGGACCACATTATCAGTGCCCAAAATAGGTGCAGTATGGAACAACTTTTGGTGTGGTCGATAGCAATAGAACCCTCCATAGACCACTCACACAACCTGAAGCTGCATATCACCACTGAAATAACATGCTCCAAATTGGATCCCCCACTGTTCTGTAGCACCATATACTTATTCAGTAGGTTCCAAAGAAAATATTGCGTCATATTTGCCGGCACAGAATTATACAGCAGCAGCCATCCCGATATGGGAAGCACTGCGCAACCTTCAAAAGGGTAGACAGGCCACACCAAAGGACATGGTTAAAATGGATAACAAACACACTGCTTTTCGACATACATTATATAAATTGCTGGACCAATGCAACCCCAGTATGGTGCATGCAGCAACCACCACAAATGGGATTGACAACTCAAAAGGCGAGAAGTTGCAGGTATAAAAAATTGGGCAGCGTCCCAAATAGGTGCTGTATGCAACAATTATTGGCTTAACAAAAGAAGCTTATTGTTCTAGGTAGAGAACATATTTGATATTAACACAGGTTAAGAATATGAGGAATGTATGGTACATACATCAAATTAAATAACTTCTACATTCTGAAAAAGGGCAATAGAAGTACATAGAGCCCTCACGTTATTGGGTTGGACATCTTTGGAGGCTAGTACATTTTGCTAACCCAGAAGCAATATTTCAAATGTCGGATGGACATGAAGCCAGCAGTAATTTATGTGGGTAAGTGCCATAATACTGTGGAAAGAGTAGAGATCTCGGGAAGAGGGCGCCTACCTGGGTCCTCTCTGGGTCAGTCCTTGGAGACAAAGCAGTATTCAGATTGGTGAAGTAGAGCAGCAGCAAGACTTCTCTTCCAGCAGGGCTTCAAGGTTAAGCTTCAGTTTCAACTCCAGTTTCTCTTCAGCTTCTGAACACAGATTCTAGCGGTGAGAGGCCCCCAGATATACTAGTTAATCTCCCATTCATTCTGCTGGGTCACACTCAGGCACCCAATCCGTCAGAAGGGCATTCATGCAGGCAGGCAGCCAATCAGGTGCCAATCAGGTGCATAGTGCATTCAGGCCATTCACTTCTCTCCAGACACTCACAACAAGTTATGTGTATTGCGACAAGTACCCAGCCATTCAACACTCCACACAGCATTCATACCAGTTTCGGGCAGGGCTGTCTCAGTCATTGTGTCAAACACCAGAAACCAGACATCCACAACAAGAAGTGCATATTGGTCACACACTCCATTCACCGAGGTCCCACCCACAGGGTGTACCCAGAACATACAGTCACTGGGAAGGCTCCTGCCAGTCTGGTCTGGACTTCACACCAAAACCATATATGGAACTTGCACCCAACAGTCTGTCAGGGGGAAGGGACAGAGTCAGGGCTTCCCAGGACTTTGGGAAAACAAGGTAACAGGTAATAGAAAGCAAGAGGCCACAGGGGACATCGTGTTTCCTATCAGGAATCAACTGATTCCAATGACAGGGCCTGGGAATCCCCAAAATGGAGGATACTCAGAGCACCTGTCCAATTCAGCATGGAGCTGCCACCAGCCCATACCCTGCTCTCTGGGCCACACACAGGTACCCAAAAACATACACTAGGGGAACAGGGTTATACCCCCACCCATGGTGCCATAAGGGTATCCCATGGGTCTGTTCACCAAACCAAAAGAGAGAGCTGCACTGCCAGGAGTCCCACATGAACTCCTGCACAGATAATATGACAGAATACACGATAAAAAGCAGTAAAGGACAAGAATATGGATGCCCTGTCCCTCTGATGCATTTCAGCATCACAGTTAGCCTATTTGACTGAAATAAAACCTAGCAACCAATATGGTTGATTTTCACATGGGTGAGAGGAGGGATTGCGGGGGTGTCCCCTGCTATCCAGGGTTGGTATTTAGTATTGTTGGGGTTGCAGGGTTGTCCCCCTTTTACTTAAAATTGGAGGCTCGAAAAAAAAATGCATATGTTATTCTCGCGTGCATTTGTTTTTCAGTCAAATTGCTACGAACAAATTGCATCTGGTCAAATATAACTAAACCTTTCATCTACATAACACTGATAGTTGGAAGTGAAGACAGAGATCATGTGGGCCAAAGAGGCCATGTAGACATTGAAAACCCAGGGGGATAGATTAGATCCCCGGGGGACGCCACAAGTAGAGATAGTGATAGCAGAGAGAAAGGACCCAAGTTCCACCTGGGAAGGTCAGTCAGAGAGAAAGTACACTAGCCACCCCAGGGCCTGATCTGTGATGCCCAGGGTATCACAGAGACGGGAGATAAGGATGTTGTGGTTTACCATATCAAAAGCAGAGGAGAGTTCAAGAAGAATGAGGACAGAGGGAGAGTTAAAGTCAAGCTTTGAGAGCAGGTCTTCACAGGTGTTCAGAAGAGCAGTTTCCGTGCCTCTGGATGCTCTAAAGTGTGATGTATGGAGTGATAGTACATTTTGGTGGTATGGTTGGTAGGACAATGTTGTTAGCATTTTGCTAAAAAAAGGGCGGGGGTCACTCACTTTCCTCTGTGGGCTCCCTCCTTTGGAATAGCCTCCCACTCCTCCTGCACCTTGAGCAGGATCTTCTCAAATTCCAGAAGCTCCATAAGACTTTCCTCTTTTACTCCTCTTTCCCTCCTTCTCTTCTCTGCTAATCTCACAGTTGCTAAATTGGTGTCCTGGCCCTTATGTAGCCTCCGGGCTTTGACCTCCCACACCAATTCTTCCCAGCTCCTGTCACTTTGCATCTGCACAGCCTCCGTTCTGGAGGCTCCCACTTACATCTCCCATGGACCAGGCCATGTAGCACTCATCATTCCTAGCTCTTGTGTATGGCTTCACCCATAAGCTCAGACTCCCCAGCACTTACCCGCTCTTCGTTCTCCTTTCTGCACTTGCACATTCTGAATACTCACAAGGCAGAGTAGGTTCATCCCTCTCCCTCTTCCCCATCTGCTCTTAAATATTGTGCTGTAATGTACCTTCTGCCCTCACTCCTTCCCTGCACTTTGAGCGCTTTGAAACAGTATTTTCTGATTGTATAAGCGCTTAACAAACAAACAATAAATAAATAAATAAATAAATACACAAATACACAAAACAGAATGAGAGAGAGTTTTAGAATGAAGTGCAGGCTAAACTGGCAGCAGGTTGAATATCCAATGATGTAGCAGAGAAATTAAGAGAACAGCTCCGCAGACTAAAGACCAACACCCACACTGGTACCACTGCCATAACCATTCAGGGTGCAGGGAATGGCCACATTAGTGCCACAAAAGAATTGGAGGCTGAAATAGCATTGGATGAGAATGACATCCTTTTTGGATGGTTCGGATAGAGACTAGCACCCACCCAACTTCGCTCTACACAATATGACACTGGTGACACGTATGCAAATACCACAGACCATCCCAATGCTGCCATGTGGTAAAGACATGCTCTTAAATGAATGGGACATGTCCATTTTGCATTGTGCACTGGATGAACGTGAAACCAACATGCTAGTGCGCAGTGGGTCAGAAGTGACAATGACCTCAAAGTAATTGCAATAACTGAGGCTACACTACTAACATAAGCCAAAGAGGTGCTAGTGGATGGAGACATTCTGACCCTACCACTTCATAATTAGATTTTTCTATTAATGACAGTTTTTCTGACACCCATATTGAACTACCTTTGGTGACGGCTGACACGCATATTTTATTTGGGGCAGTGTCCTAAAAAGATACTGCTTCATACTGCATTTGGTGAGGCTGCCATTATCAGAGATCGAAGGGGATTACCATCATCATAAAAACTTTATTTTGGTGAAAAAAACATAAAAGTACCTATAAAATACAACAACATAAGATACATTATAAATGGTATTATTTAGATTATTCAATTATAAATATATTAATTATGGAGCTACAATGAGCCAGGTAATGCTGATCAAAATAAGATCAAAACAAATATTAACATTAATTGACTGAATTAAATCCACTAATGCATTATATGACACACAAATCGATTACAATCTTCTTTAAAATGTTTCACGTAAATAGGAACATGTAATGCTGAGGGACGAGGAGAGATAATCTTGCAGCCTCGCCCACATCAGATATGTTCAGTACTAGCTCCAGTCATTCCCAAACTCTTCTTTCTCAATAGCCACGCCCTATGTATAAAACATGCAGTTGCAAAAATTATAGTCAAATTGGCACATTGACTCAACGATCTTCCAACCACTACTCTTTGATGAACCCCTGCCTCCCTCAAGATCGGCTTTATATATTTCTTTCTCAGATTAATAGATCCAGAACAAATGAACAAAAAGTGTGTGGTGTCTCATTAGCAATCCCAAACAAGGAGCATACACTTGTGTTAGATACCTTCCAATTTTAAGAAAAAGAAGTGAGAGGTAAAATGCCCAATCTGAATCTTAAATATTACGATCTTTCAAATGTGGGGGGGAATAACATTGACATTTGATTTAAAGCCAGGCGACATCCTATGTTCTAAGTAATCCAGCTAAGTCTTTAAACTGGTGGCATCAAGCACAAGTGATTTGCTACCCCATAACTTTAGCGTATGCTTCATGTTCTGCACAAAGAAAGTCACAGACACTGTCAGGGTTAGCAATAAAGCGGTGGCATCCAGATCTTGGAGAACAGTCTTGACATTTTCTACCCATTTTACACTTTTTCCTCTCTCCAAAGTGAGGAAATGCATCGAAGCAGCCTGGCGGATTCTAGGCCTCGTTGTTTCCATAACCAAGCCCAGAAAAAGGCAGGTTTTACCCAAACGAAGAAACGGCCAGGGCAATGTCAACTTCTAAATAATTCTGTGCTGAAGGGCCACTGGGGGTAACATTAAGAACTTCTTTCGAAACTTGTGCTTATCAGTGCCAATTTTAGATACTGCAATGACCCCAAAGATCTGAGCCATAAGAGACAGCTTGAAGGTCCTGTTTGTGAAAGAGATCTAGTTCTGAAGAGATGGCCCTGCTGCCATGTTTCACATGAATGGAAAGTATTGCACCACTAATTGTTTCCAAAACAATAGAGGATTTTTTTTTATTTATTCCCACCAACCACCATTGTCTTGAAATCTCATACCTAAATAGCCATAGTACCTAACCTGTTCAAGTGCCTGACCACTTATTTCAAAGCTTATTCGAAGAGATTTCCAATGAGAGGCTGTATACACCATAGTCTTGGACTTATTGATGTTTAACTCAAGGTGAAGTTCCTTGCACATGCTCAGAAAAATAGAACATTGTTTTGTAAGCCTTGGGGAGTTGTGAATATAAGGACAGCATCTTCTGTGTAAAACATTGCTGGTTAATTATCTTAGTACATTTTGGGAGAATCTTAACAATGTCTTTGCAACCCTTCAATAATTTCTTGGATAATGAGATTAAATAAGGGAGGGACCAGGGCACATCCTTGCCTATCTCCTCTCTATACAACAAAAGGTCACGTTAACTCACCTCCCAACCCAAATCGCACACTTGCCCCACTGTTAAAGTAGAGCTGGAAAATTATATGAATCAAATTTGGTGGGGCTTTACGAGCAGAAAGTATTTGCCAGAAGGTTGTTCTGCAGACTGAATCAAGGGCGTTCCTTAAAATTGGAAAGGCCACAAATAAATGCCTTCTTTTAAAGACAGTATATGTCTGACTCAATAGAGGAAAATATAAAACATTTGTCAATTGTTTCTCATATTCGCTAAAACTTTGTAGATCATTGGTACCCATGTTACAGATAAATTGGAGATTTACAAGAATTGCGGAAAAGATGATAGGTCTCAGGTCAGGTCTTAATGAAATGGACAATTTTACCGATATTCGGGCATTGCCACACACTTTCACTATCTGTGAGTTTACCTGGGTGCTAGAGCCACCTAATCGCATGTTATCTCGAGTAAATCAAACAGTAAGCGGAAGATGATCGCTTTCCATCCTGTCGTCCACCACAAAATCAACAACTTGCTCCCAGTTAGATCCTGAGATTAGAATATAATCAATAAGGAGGCTTCCATTATACCCTCTACCTGTCATCCTTGCTAGTTGATCCTTGATGAACTCACCATTAAATGTTCTCAACTTTATAATAAAGATCATACAAGCTGTGTCTCTGGCCAAAGGGTGTGCTCTAGGGGGACAGTTGGCCTTTAATTGTGGGATATCCCGACCCTGGGAGGATTACATGCCTTTAGAAAACCATGTCATCATACCCATGACATTTGGCACAGCCTGTACCATGGGTGTGACCACAACCAACAGATCAGCACATTCAACTGCAGGATGATTGTAGTTATAACACAACATAGCAACATGTTTTCGACAGACAAGTATGAATTTAGTAGAGTTAACACCAGTTGACAATTAGACTGCAAGCAAAAGGTTTGCCTATCTAACATCAAGAAGTGGATGGCATGAAGTGGACATTACACATGGATGACACCTCTAAATAGTGAGTTATTGTTATCTCTCTAGACTCTACAATAGGATTACTTGGCTTCTGGCTGGATTTCAAACTATTTCTGAAATATATTGGCAAAAAAGACAAAGCTGCACATGTTCAGCCTGTGCTTATCTGATAGATGAGCCCTCACAACCCAGAAGGTCTATTCCCTTCAGTTCTCCAATCACTGATACATTTTGGAGCCTCAGGTCTGTTTTTCATTCTGATGCTTAGCTGAGCCTAATAAAAAGGAAATGTGATCACATTTCTCCACTATTGGATGAGTTACACTGGTTTCCTTTGGCAGCACACATTACATTTAAGCTTGTATCTTTTGCCTAAAGGGTATAGTGCTTCATTAACGTCCAGGTCTGGCTAACCGAATGAAGATTTCTGAGGGTTCTAGAGTCACCCGACCAAAATAAATTCTTCATGTCATGATCCACTAGTGATGACATCACAGCCAACATGTCAGTCACTTTCTGATGCTCTCTCACACATGTGGGATTCATTACCTGCTGCTTTTGGGCCTGCCGTCTCCCTTTTCCATTTCTTTAGGAGCTGAAAACGTTTTGTTCCCAACTCAACGCTAATAGCGCTTTCAATCTTAACCTTTGTATTTCTGATGAACTGCTCTTCACTCGGCTGTCAACAGGTTAGCTTTGTGCAATGTAAAAACGCCATACCACCTCTGAGCATAAAGACCATGAGCCCTGTAATTGTTAACCTGTTAGCAATGGGGATTTGTGTTAATGATGCTACACTGGATTTCGCCAGGATTTCCTATGAAAACAAAAATGTCTAGAGAACAACTCAGTAGAGGGCAATAATAAACATAACATTTGAATATAGACTATCACAACTTGAGTACATATTCAGTTGATTGAGTGTTAATAGTTACTGCATTTCTAGAATGCATAGCTAAAATATCACTGTTCAGTGCATTCTTACAGATACTGATTTATTTTTCAATACCTTTGACACCAGAGGGCAAGCCTTTCACTGTGTTTGCTGTGAGAAAAATGTGTACATGGTTGGGGTGGTTCTGCAGTGTCTAAAGGCTCTCCGAGGATACCTACTATAGTGTTGAAGGAAATATTGGTGACAGTCTGTTGCAAGGAAAACACGATATATATATACTTGTATAATTTGGTCTTTTATCCTGGAGAAGTATCTCAGATCTCATAACTTTATTGCAATAGATCCTCCCTACAATCTGGGACAGAAAACAGCCTCTTTTACTAAGAATATGTGTTTTAGGTAAAATAATAATAAATCAAGCACATGCAGGTGTTCCCTTGATTCACAATGCAACCAATATTATCTTTAGTACTCTAGAAATAAATTCAGACTACAATGAACATTAATACACTGCAGCAGCCCTCTTTTTTATCACTAGCATTTTCATTTAAAATAAACTGTTGCCTCTACTTTGCATCTTTGCGCAAACATCCATACATAGAAGAGAAACAATAAGGACTATTCTGAACAATATCTTTAGATACTGCTCCATATGTAGGCACACAATGTGACAATGATGGTTTCACAACAAATTCATTCAAACACTGTACAGTAGAACAATCTGTCTACATTAAACACACATTCCGCTGAAATAAAAACATGAAGCAGTTGTCAGTATAAAGGTTAAAACAAGATCATTTCCATCTTTTCTTTGAAACCATTAACAAATATTGGCACATATATTAGATATGGTTCTCCAGTTTTCAGGCTGATTTAAATGTAAAATGTGGGACACCATGACAAACTATTACTTTCCAGCTTGTCATAAACAATGCTTGGCTGTGTCTTCTACAATGTACGATTTGTTGCAAATTATGCTAATAGCTTGGTTTTCCCTGGATTTCTGATGCTTTTTGACTACTGGCAGAGTATGGACTCCCTAACTGGCTATTTTCAAGGAGTCAGGTGCACCTTCACAACACCCCAGTTCAATGAGTTCATTAAGGACTAGATGTACATCTGTGTATTACTATGACAGACACCAATCAAAGTACTTGCTATTTCACATTTCAATTTGAGACATATAAAGCATTTGAAGATGCTGAATTTTAGGAGAAAGTCCTACTACAATAATTTGACCAAGGGTTTCAATTTTGAATGTATGTATGATGTATTTATGCTTATATAGCACTGGTAGCCCGAGGGCATCAGGGTGCTTAAACAATACAACACAAGTCAGCCAGGCAAAATACCTGACCTGTTCCAGACCTCAATACTAACCCTGGGGACCTAGAGCACTAGTTCTTATCTGAAAAGGTGAGTTTTAAGCCGTTTCCTGAAGGCCACGTGGTTATTTTCCAGCCTTAATACTTCAGGAAGGTTATTCCATAATTGTGGGGACAGCACCAGGAAGGAGCTGCCCAGCCCAGATTTCACTTTAAACTTGGGTACAACCAACAGACACTTTCCTTCTGATCGTAATCGTCTCAGGGGTGTATATGGCACTAATCTATTCTTAAGCTAATCAGGAGCTTTGCCGTATAGGCACTTATGCACCAGTGAGAGGGCTTTGAACTTTATTTGTTCCTCAACTCTAAGCCAATGGAGGGACACCCTCTCACTTGTGACATGATCCCTCTTCTTCAGGTTTCTGACTAACCTGACCGCATCATTCTGAATCACTTGGCATCTAGATAAATCCTTGATAGATGCCCCTAACAAAAGAGCATTGCCATAGTCAAGCCTGGATAACGCAATGGCTCTGGCTATGATGGCCAGGTTACATTCATTAAGGAAAGGCTTGATCGATTTCATTAGCCTGAGGTAATAAGCCGTATTCTTCTGAAGATAATTGGTCTGGGCGTCCGAGTTAACCACAGAGTTGACCATCATGCCCTGGGTTTTTACTTTGGAGACCACTGGAATAGTGGCATCCTTGATTTGAAAGGTTTGGTAATCCGCCCCCAGTTTAGCTAATTGGCGACTGGATCCGAACAACATCAGTTCAGTCTTAGTGTCATTCAGACACATACAGTTGGCCTGCATCCAGTTGTCTATTATCTTATAGACTGTTCCTATCAAGACACTGTCGGAGGCATGATGACTCCCCCCAGCTCCAAAATGAGCTGGGTGTTGTCTGCATAATTCGTAAAAGACACCCTGGCCTTTACAAGGATGCTACACAGTGTGTGCATGTAAATATTGAACAGCATCGGTGACAAACTTGCCCATGGAGGACACCAAAAAAAATAGGGCAGGAGTCGGAGAAGCTGCTACCCCAATGGACTCTAGCTTGGCGGTCCGATAGAAATGACATCAACCATTCTATTGCCCCTTCGGAGCAGCCCACATTCTCCCTGTGCACCTTGATAAGGAGTTGATGGTCCACCAGATCGAAAGCGGCGCTTAGATCTAGGAGCATCAGCATCCCTACTTTTTTCTTATCCACCAAGCTCAACATCTGGTTCTGAGGATTCAGTATAGCAGTCTCAGTACTATGAGACTCTCTAAAGCCTGATTGTTGCTGATGTAGTGCCACATGGTTCTCTACATAGCAGTGTAGTTGCTGCATGGCTAATTTGTCCAAGATTTTAAGAACAAAGTTTGAATTCGTTATTGGACGAAGATTAGCCAGATTCTTAGGATCCAAGCCAGCCTTTTTTACTAGTGGGGTGATTGTAACCTTCTTTAACTCTTTAGGCACTAAGCCCTCCTTAAAGGAGGCATTCACAATTTTCAAAAGAATGGGTGCAAAGATTTCCTTATATTGGAGAATAACACTAGCTGGTAAAATGTTTTCTGCACATTTTGTAGATTTCATATGGTTCTGCACCTCTAATAGCTCTGCTTCCGTTATTTTGAATATAAAATGCAAAGCACATACACAGTGGGCTACATTCCCTTTTCAGTGATGCACTTTTTAAAAAGAGTTCCCAAAACACTGTGAAATACTAGCTCAGATTTAGTTAATTATCAAGAAAACTGTCTATATAATCTGAAGACAAAGCTAATAACTTGTTTGTTTGTCTTACAAAGGTCCAGGAGAGTTAGGGACACTGTAGTATAATTTAGCGTGTTTTGAAGTGCAGCGCCACTGCGTGGGATCACAGTATTGCTGTAATGTGGTACAGAAAGCCATGTGTTGCCAGGGTAACATATGGACAGGTATATGAAGACAGGATATTTATGTTAAAGCACATCATTTTTCTCTAATACTTAGTTTAAGAGCACACTATGAAATGCCTCAATTACAGGAGAAACATTAGATACTTAATTAATTAACTTGATTAACAAATAATAACACGATTTTAACTCCTTAACATTATAATGTGTTCTCTATGTGCAAAATGAAGCAGGCTGAGATTCATTTTAAACGTGTGTTCAGATTTTTTTTTCTCTCTCTTTGCTCTGTTCACGGTCTTTGCAGGAAGCAAAAATTTGAATAGCAGGAAATCAGTTAGATACAGTTGCTTACTGTAAGAGTGAGCCATTGTTGAGGAAGGAGGGTAGACTATTGTGTATTTTGATTGGTGACACGTCACCTTATGGGCTGTAACAGATGTTTCTTGAAGCAGCTCAGGGAGAAGGTGGGGGAGAAGACATTTTGCAGAGTTGCAGTGAGGTCGCCTTCGTTCTGCTGCTGTGAGGAGCTGGACCACTGACCTTCAGAGAGTGGGGTTTCCTAGTCAATTGGCACCGGCTTGAGAACTGCATGTTCTCACTGGGTGCTTTAAAGAAAGAAAAAAAAAGAGCCCTCGGTCACTGCTCAAAGACGACAAGCCAGGAGACTTTGCATGCTGAAAAAATAGCTGGTAAATATACAAATGGAGTGAGATTGCTGTGACTGCCGGACGAATGATCTAATATTAGACAGGTAGTGTAGCGATAGGGAATTCTCCTGTGTTTAAATGCCACTTTATAATGTTGCCATCTAAATGACTGTTCTTTTTATTGTTGCAAAAGATAATGAAATGCCTTGTATTTTTGCACTTGTTTCGCTTCCGTTTATTCTAGAAAAGACTGCCTCGCAAAGCTGGTAATGTATTATTTTGAAATGAAACTGTTATAAATCACAGCCTGTGTGAAGGTTTCTTTTTTTTTTGCTTCTGTCTTTCTCTAGTGCATTTAGCCCATATCACATAATAAAAGGGGAGGTTATTAGGTAATATATGTGCCAAACTTCCTATGCAGATGAAGTAATATTATGAGCAATTATAAATAGTTGGGTGAGTGGTTTCACTCAGGGTATGTATGTGTGTGTGGCTTTTGAGTGGAATATAATGCAATAGTCTGCTGAGCGTATATGAATCAGCAGAGAGAGGCCTATGGAAACATAGTCTCACTAATGTAAATAAATTAGTGATAATACCACGTTATTGTGAATACTCCATGGAAAAATAGTCTCACTAATGTAAATAAATTAGTGATAATGCCACATGTTATTGTCAATACTCCATGGAAACATAATTTCACTAATGTAAATAAATTAGTGATAATACCACAGGGGTTGGTGAATGCTATATGTAAAAATTGTGGTATCCATTAACTGTAGGCCCAAGGTCTCTCTAGTGATCACACGAACAGACCAAGTAAGAAAAAGGCGGTTTTGTATATTCAGGACCACCAGTAGAACAGAAAATCATGCTCATCACTATACCACAACGAAATGTATACCAACCAAATGTATATATGTACTGAAATAATGCATAGCCACTATACCACTATAATACCAAACCCAATCTAAATGCAAGGAGTGATTATTGCTAAAAGTACTTTTGTTTTTGGCGGTAAGAAAATACTGCTGTAATGTGGTACAGAAAGCCATGTGTTGCCAGGGTAACATATGGACAGGTATATGAAGACAGGATATTTATGTTAAAGCACATCATTTTTCTCTAATACTTAGTTTAAGAGCACACTATGAAATGCCTCAATTACAGGAGAAACATTAGATACACTAGATACTTAATTAATTAACTTGATTAACAAATAATAACACGATTTTAACTCCTTAACATTATAATGTGTTCTCTATGTGCAAAATGAGGCAGGCTGAGATTCATTTTAAACGTGTGTTCAGATTTTTTTTTCTCTCTCTTTGCTCTGTTCACGGTCTTTGCAGGAAGCAAAAATTTGAATAGCAGGAAATCAGTTAGATACAGTTGCTTACTGTAAGAGTGAGCCATTGTTGAGGAAGGAGGGTAGACTATTGTGTATTTTGATTGGTGACACGTCACCTTATGGGCTGTAACAGATGTTTCTTGAAGCAGCTCAGGGAGAAGGTGGGGGAGAAGACATTTTGCAGAGTTGCAGTGAGGTCGCCTTCGTTCTGCTGCTGTGAGGAGCTGGACCACTGACCTTCAGAGAGTGGGGTTTCCTAGTCAATTGGCACCGGCTTGAGAACTGCATGTTCTCACTGGGTGCTTTAAAGAAAGAAAAAAAAAGAGCCCTCGGTCACTGCTCAAAGACGACAAGCCAGGAGACTTTGCATGCTGAAAAAATAGCTGGTAAATATACAAATGGAGTGAGATTGCTGTGACTGCCGGACGAATGATCTAATATTAGACAGGTAGTGTAGCGATAGGGAATTCTCCTGTGTTTAAATGCCACTTTATAATGTTGCCATCTAAATGACTGTTCTTTTTATTGTTGCAAAAGATAATGAAATGCCTTGTATTTTTGCACTTGTTTCGCTTCCGTTTATTCTAGAAAAGACTGCCTCGCAAAGCTGGTAATGTATTATTTTGAAATGAAACTGTTATAAATCACAGCCTGTGTGAAGGTTTCTTTTTTTTTTGCTTCTGTCTTTCTCTAGTGCATTTAGCCCATATCACATAATAAAAGGGGAGGTTATTAGGTAATATATGTGCCAAACTTCCTATGCAGATGAAGTAATATTATGAGCAATTATAAATAGTTGGGTGAGTGGTTTCACTCAGGGTATGTATGTGTGTGTGGCTTTTGAGTGGAATATAATGCAATAGTCTGCTGAGCGTATATGAATCAGCAGAGAGAGGCCTATGGAAACATAGTCTCACTAATGTAAATAAATTAGTGATAATACCACGTTATTGTGAATACTCCATGGAAAAATAGTCTCACTAATGTAAATAAATTAGTGATAATGCCACATGTTATTGTCAATACTCCATGGAAACATAATTTCACTAATGTAAATAAATTAGTGATAATACCACAGGGGTTGGTGAATGCTATATGTAAAAATTGTGGTATCCATTAACTGTAGGCCCAAGGTCTCTCTAGTGATCACACGAACAGACCAAGTAAGAAAAAGGCGGTTTTGTATATTCAGGACCACCAGTAGAACAGAAAATCATGCTCATCACTATACCACAACGAAATGTATACCAACCAAATGTATATGTGTACTGAAATAATGCATAGCCACTATACCACTATAATACCAAACCCAATCTAAATGCAAGGAGTGATTATTGCTAAAAGTACTTTTGTTTTTGGCGGTAAGAAAATACCGCTAGGCACTAAATCTACACAAAATACCCTACATATTTATGGTGCGTTGCAGGCCGGGAAAGTGATCATAGAGCACCTACTGGGCGTGGCAAGTGTGTCTCACACTGCCATCTGTACATTAAAGGGAACCCATTTCATAATAGCAATGTGTCACTAAAAACTAATTTCAGAATGTCTCAAAGGGAAGCTACATTCTCAGACCTAGTGCAATATTTAGAAGCAAAATTATTTGCACATGGGACCTGGTCATCGAATAATACCTCAGAATGGCATGACCGCATTCATGGTGAGATGCAGAAAGAAAAACTAGACAATATTTTTGCAGAAGGCAGCATAATTCAGATCTGCCTTCTGAGGTTATTAAATGCAGCCGATAAAAATGCAGAGAAAGACTGTTTGATACGGCTATGCGCCAAGATCTGGTTTATTTTTAATAGGTCCCTGCGAATGCAGGAAAGTGATACCCAGCTAATTAACAGGTTAAAGACTGACTTAGATGGGGTAAGTAAGAAAGAGGAAATGTTAAGAGCAGAATTAGAAGGTTCCAAAATGTAGAACAAGAAATGGTTAAAATGCTACAAGAGAGGGACAAGAGAAATAAAGAATTTAATGAATGCCAAATGCAAATGTGCGACATGCAGGAGGTAATTAATGAAATGAGTGATGAAAACAACTATTTGCAAAACGAAGCAGACAGGCTCCTTAAAAAGTGTAAGGACTTGGAACAGCAAATGTGCATTCCCAGGAGAGGCAACAAGGCACCATATTCAATGGAGTTGAGGTGAATTATATTTCTACCCAAAGAGCTAGTGCCCCAGTGACTGGGCCGGTGGCTGAACTTGATTGCAGCGCCCTTGGGGGATTTGATACTCCCATTGGGGGCTGCCACCAATCCCATACACCTGGAACCAGGGTTGAGTCACCAAGTAGTGCAATTCCATGCATTGCAACGAGTAGCCCCATAAAGATAATGAAATCCATTAAAGCCCTGATCAAACCATTTAAAAAGGGAGGGGAATGCTGCATAGAGGATCACTTTGAAGCGGTGCATGACATTTTTAAAGCCCTCCAGATACCTAAGGAACAGTACAGGCAGTATTTTCATTTAACTTTAGATGCTCCGACGGCCAGTATCATAATTGGATTGAATGAACAGCAGAATATGACATGAACAGCAGAATATGACATGGGCAGAGTTTGAAAAAGAGATTAGGTGTCATTTTTCTCCTTTCCAGTCATTGCAGGAGGCAAAGAAAGTCGCTTACACTATCATTGCTGAGCCTAATACATCCCCTCGCCAGTTTTTACAAGACTTAAAAAGAGCATTTTCTTGCTTTGATGTATCTTTTGACCCCAATTCCAATGAGTTTAAAACTGCCTACTTCTATGGGCTACAGAAAGACATTATATCCCAATTGGTCCGTGAATTTGATCGTGACAAGTCCCTTGAATGGATTGTGCACCAAAGCACAAAACTATATGAAATACTCTATTGTCAGGGTAGAGAAAGTGATACAATGAAAGACACTAGACCAAAATCTAAAGAACCCTCAGCAACAGTGATGGAAATTAGGTCAGCCAAAATGTCCCTTGAGTCTGCTCAAAGTCCAAGTAAAAATAATTTGGCACCTGAACAAAGGGGTAATCAACAAAAAGTCATCACACCCTGCACCAATGTTTCAATCACATGATCCTAGTAATAGGGAGAGCTACATCAGCCCCAGGTACTTAGGAGATAGGCCCCGGGCAGGCTATCGACCTGATATGTCAGGTATGAACAATAACCAGAGACAAAATCGGGATCAAAGAAATGATGGTCCTTATCAGACATTGGGGACACAAAGCAGATTTGATCCCAATACCATGATATATGGTAATCAGGATAGACCCCGATATGTGGATCAATTTTCTGATAATGGGAATCAACATAGAGGCCAGTACCCACAACATGAGAGACAGGACATGAGGCAGAACATAAACTACAGTCCACGTCAGTTGTTTGCTTGTTTGTTTGTTTATTTGATAATGCGCTCCAAGCCCTTGGGCAGCTGGGCGCAACAATACAAGTAGACTCAAAACTTAGTTACAGTGCCTGACACAGGCTATTACAAAACAGGTGTAACTTACAACAAATGATCCAAGTGATACAGTACATATAGGATCAAGATGGGTAAGCATAGAAGAATACCGTCTTAACATATGTATAGCATGATCAGCTAGATATGGGTGAATATCGTTACATATCATTGTTGTGCAGCCATTTGAGAGCGTTACATCTAAATCTAGTATTGGGTAATGGGCGTCTGAGGTCAGGTGGGAGTATGTTCCATGATTGTGCAGCTCTAACAGGGAAGCTAGATCCACCCGCTGTGGTAAGTTTGAATCTCGGGACTTCAAGTAAGAAGGTGTTGGCAGATCTCGTCAGTCGGTTTGAGTGTCTCCAGTTGATTCTTTCAGCTAGGTAGGGAGGTGCTTCATTGTTGAGTCATTTGGGTGTGAGATAAATAGTTTTAAGGAGGATTCTGTCCTTTATCTTTAGCCAGTGGGCCTCAGTCCGGTGTTTGGAGATATGCTCTCTACGTGGGATATTCAAAGCTGCTCTTAGGGCATTATTTTGTAATCTCTGGAGTTTGTCAATGACCGACTTATTTGCACCTGAGTATAGGGCGTTGCAATAGTCCAGTCTGGACATGACAAGGGCATTGGCCAAGGTGAGGCAGCTGGCACTGGACAGGAATGGTCTGGCAGCACGGATGAGTTTACACGTGTAAGTGGTTGTAGAGGCGAGGGAGTTCACTTGCTTTTTAAGGGTGAGAGCTGAGTTGAGGTAAAAACCTAGAGTTTGAACCTCTTGCATAACCTTAATAGTATTATTGTCGATGTTAAATGAGGCATAGTCCGGGGTGAGTTTAGTTAGGTTAAGGTCTGATCCGAGGAGCAGGATTTCAGTTTTATCGTCGTTCAGGCAGAAGCCATGGGTGGCCATCCATGCCTGAATGAGGATGTATATTTTATTCACCATAGCCAGGTCCACTTCATAGTTGCCCAAAAGGGGTATGAGGATCTGGGTGTCATCTGCATAATTTGTGTAGGTGACACCCAGTCTGTCCAACTTGTCGAACAATGGCTTGGTGAAAATGTTGTACATAGTGGGTGAGACACAGGAGCCCTGTGGGACTCCACGTGTAATTTGGATGGGATCGGCACAGGTAGAGGTGGAAAAGACTCTCATGGTCCAGTTGGCTAGAAAGTATTGGACCCATGCTATAGCTTCCCCTGTGAAATTGGCAGCATGCTTGAGGTAGTTGCATAAAACTGCATGATCCACCAAATCAAAAGCTGCTGACAAGTCCAGTAGGAGTAGCAGCGCTGTTTTCCCACTATCCTTGAATTCCTCAATTTTAGTTTTAAGATCTATCAAGGCTGTTTCGGTGCCATGGAGAGGGCGGAAGCCCGATTGGCGCGAGCCTAGTAGATGGTTAGCTTCTAAGTAATCTTGAATTTGGAGATAGGCTACTCTATCAATGTTTTTTAGTAGGAAAGGTACAGTGGTGATAGGCCTATAATTAGTTGGGATGGATGGATCAAGGGTTTGTTTCTTAAGAAGGGGGAGGACTGTAAGAGTATTTAGCATTTTTTTCATGCAGCACCACTGCATGGGTTTGGTGCATTGCTATAATATGGTACAGCAAGGCATGTGTTGCCAGTGTGACATGGACATGTAAATGAAAACAGGCTATTCAGTCAAAAACGATTTCTACATCTAAAATGCAAATAATTTTTTCACAGTTAAAAGCACATATTTTTTTCTCACCTGAAATTCCTCTGTTGCAGGAGACACATTTGATGATTAATGAACTAACCTCATTAACAATACTAACATGATTCTAACTCATTAATAATATAATTTTTTCTCCAGTGCAAAATGAGATGGAATATGACAGGCTCTGAAAGTCATATTAAACGTGCATCCAGATTTTTTTCTCTTTGCTTCTATCTGTGCTCTGTCCACAGTATTTGCAGGAAGCAAAGACTCGAATAAGCAGGAAATCAGTTTTGTTACAGTTGCAAGTGTATAAGCCAAGCCATTGTTCAAGAGAAGGAGAGTAGGACATGATTGAATTTCATTGGTTGAACTCATTTGGTAGGCTGTAACAGAGCTTTTCTAATGAACCTCGGGGAAGAAGAGAGGAGAAGACATTTTTACACAGCTTGGGAAAGACCTGGCTGGTGGCTGGGGAGTTTCCTGATTGAAAAAGCAGATCCCAGTGCACTGCTGCAGAGACTGGGAATTCCAGTCAATAAGCCCCGGTTTGAGTGATGGCAGATGCTCGTCCTTGGTGGGGTGATTTAAGAGGGAGCATTAAGCCACTTCAAGAAGGCGACCAGCCGAAGAATTTGACATGCTGGACAGGCATGGTAATTATATTACAGAGTGTGGGGGCAGTGTGTATGTGTGCGAAACTATTCAGTCAGAGTAGAAGAGGGAATTCCAGTGTTTTATCAACATGTTTAATGTTGCAAATTGAATATGTTCTCGCCACTCTCTTTTCATTTTGTTACAGATAATTTTGTTACTGTGCAATTTCCATTTATTTCTGTAAAAAGAGTAAGATCGTGTTGAAATGCAATTTTTTATAATCCACAAAAATATCTAAAAGCAGACGGGTAGTGTGTTTTATTTTTCTCTTTTCTTTGTGCATCTACCATTACAGTACTCATAATATGGGGAGATGTTTAGACAGTGCAATTGTCATTTTTAAGGTAGCTAAAAATAAGACTTGGCGGTAGCTGTGTGCACAATTCCATTCAGTATATAAGTGTGTGTTTTCTGAACGGAACATAATAATAACATAATGAAATAGCCTGCTGCTGGAGGTACATGAGTCAGCAGAAAGAGAGGCCCTGGACATAGTTCACTGATGTAGATAAGTTGGTGATGAATACCACATGTTAGCTCGCTGTCGTAGATAAGTCAGTGAGGACAGCCCATGGTGGCACTCCAAATGATGTTCCTGAAATGTAAGCCCGAGGCCTCTCTAGTGATCACACAAACAAACTAAACAAAAATAAGGGGTTCTGGATATTGGGGCCACATATAAAACAAAGGAATTATGCTCACCAGAAATACCACCAATAACGCCTACCAACATAAAGTATACCACTAAATGTATCTGTGTGCTGAAATAATGTATGTAGACTGTAGTACTATATACCAAATCTAATCTGAATGCAAAGAGTGATTATTACTGAATTATTTTCATTTTGGCGGTAAGAAAATACTGCTAGGCCCCAAATCTATACAAAATACCCAACAGGACCCAGGATTATTTTAGGTTAGCTGGCACTGTGTTGGATTTGAAAGAGGAGTTAATGAGCTTCGAGATAAACAGGGCAAAATCTCTGGCTGCGTCCTTTATTATTTGAGCTGGGCAACTGTCGCCCTTACAGTTGGAAGGCTTCCGTGAGAGGATAACCTTTTCAGTGTCGATGATGGAGATAGGTTTGAAGCTAAAAGGGGGGATAGTATTAGGTTCAGTCACTAGAGGTGCTTGTTGATCAGTAGGAGAGAGGGTGTCCTTTTTATGAGTTATTTTAAGCTGGAGATTGGAAATTTTATTCAATAGGGCGTTCTGTATCTTAGTGCACCATATCTTGTCCTTGGGGACGGTGTCAGTTGGTTGGATGGGGGATTCCATTTCCCGGAGGAAGTTCCTTGGTATTAGATTTGGCATTAGTAATTCTGTCATTGAATACATTTTTTTTTGTATTGATAATTTCTGTCTTGTAATATTTGGTGAATTTGGTTAAGTTAACTTTGTTGTCGTCAGTAGGCGAATTGCGCCAGATAGTTTGGAGTTTTCGTTTCTGCTTTCTAAGGTCCTTAAGTTGGGGTGTGAACCAAGCATTAAGGTGGGCTTCTTGTTTAGCTTTGCGTAGTTTGGGTGGTGCAATAGTATCTAGTGCATGAGACACAGCTTTATTAAAGGTGTCTACTAGGGTGTCTGGGTCAGTATTGTTCTCCAGGCCATTGATAATAGGCAGGAGGAGGGGGATGAGTTTTTCTGTATAACGTCTTTTTTACTTCTAGTGGGGAGTGGTGGTATCATTTTGATAATTTTAGGGCTGAGGAGGTCAAGTGTAGCAGTGAAATTTATTAGATAGTGGTCGGTCCATGGTTGAGGGATGATGTCAGTAATGACTATGTTGCAGTTAAATTCAGATACCCAGACAAGGGTTCTACCTTTAACATGTGTGGGGGTGAGGACTTTTTGGGTAAGGCCGTGGTCGTTTAGGATAGCTGTTATAGAGAGGGCATTTTTATTATCCGGCTCATTGAAGCCAATTTTAAAGTTGCCCAGAAACAGCGTTTGCGAGTGATTTTAGGTATTGTTAGCTATAAGGGTGGTAAGGTCATCTTCGAATGTTCCCAAGGGACCTGGGGGCCTATAGATCAAGTGAATAGTTAGTGTGCGGTTATTAGAGAGTTGCAATTTTGCTGAGAGCACTTCGCAGGAAGCACAGGGAGGTGAGGTGGTGAGTCTGATAGGCAAAGTAGTTTTAGCGATGATGGCTAGGCCACCGCCTTTAGCATTGGGTCTATCTACTCTGTGGATCTGGTAATTGTCAGGTACGGCTAGCATCAGGGAGGGTCCTGCTGCCTTGTGGAGCCGAGTTTCTGTTACGGCAAGGAGGTCGATGCAACTGTTGTTTAGTATGTCAGCAATTTCAGTTGAATGGGCTCCCATGGATCTGGCGTTGATAAGGGATCCAGTATTCTTAGGAATAGGATAGCTTGCAGATTTATCTGTGTGCTTGTTTTGACTCAGGTGTTTCTTTTTATGAAAGTGAGTGGGATTCGGGGTCGGAGTTGAGGGTTTTGTGGCTTGAGTTTGCTTATCCAAGTGCGTCTGTACAGTTGGGGATCTAACAGTATTGTTTGCGCTATTTCTTTTGGGTTCATAAATGCAAGGTAGTCTTGCCCTAAGTCTCAGGTTTCTGTCTGTGGGGGGGCTAGTGCTGTAGGTAGCAAAGGCCATGATTGTAGTTAGGAGGGTCAGGGAGGTCAGGTTTCTACACATGGTAGTTAGAGTAGTTAAATGGTTCAAGTTACTTGCCTTACTTCGCTAGGATGTCTGGCTAGGGTGTCGCAATATAGATGGCGGGTGGCTAGTTATAGCCAGGGGTTCATCTAGTGATATGGATCATGATATTCAAGAATCACAATATGAACTAAAATGCATGACTTAGAATAGTTAGCAATGTGCAAGGCAGGCGACCCAAGGGTCTTAAATAGGCAACAGGATGCAGTGGCAAGCTACCAAGGGGTCTCCGATAGGTCACAGGGTGCAGTGGTAGGCGACCAAAAGGGTCTCGGATAGGTCACAGGGTGCAATAGTAGGTGACCAAAAGGGTCTCAAAAAGGTCACAGGGTACAGTTGTAGCAATGCGTCAGTCTAGGCAGTACTGGGTGGATGAGCGGGCACATTCATAGCAGAGGTACAAAAGGCAAAGCAGATACCAGGCTTGCAGCAAATGTGGGAATATCAGGCAAAGAGCAATGCAACATACATGGGGCACCAATCAGTAGTGAGGCACAGCAGGTTAGGTTATGCAAGTACACTACACTTACATCAAGTAAGGAGCAGTGCAGAGTACACAAGGCACCATACAAAAGTGTGGCACGTCAAACAGGCATTGCACCTCGAGCATTATCAGGCAGAAGAGCGATGTAGCATACATGTGGAGCAGATCAGAATATGTGCGAAGCAGGTTTGGATAATGCAGGAGGTAGGCAGACTAACTCAAGAATCGCGCACATTAGTCTGAGGCAGGCGCAATAAGGGAGCATAGCAGGGAAAGCATAGGCAGTATGGCAGGTGTTAAACAGGGGTGCTGCAGGTGAGCACGTTGGTAGCAAACTGGGGGCGAGCACTATAGAAGGTAAGGAGAGCGCTGTATCTCAGAGTCAATAAAGTACATTAAAGGTGGTGCAGGTAGCGTGGATTACCTTCCATTGCAGGTGGTCAAGCACTGCTGGTTGAGTTAGCCAGAGGGGCACTAGAGGCAAGATGAATTGCAGAAGTTTTTGGGCATAAGGACGTCGCCTGGCTGCGTGGCTGTGCTCGGTCAGCTCAGTCAGGGGGATGACCTTCTATCTGGGCCTTACCTCATTGGCCGGCTCTCGCCTGCCGGCGATTGGAGGCACGATGTGTTGCCAGTCAGCACCAATCCGGAGGCAGGACGCAGGGTGCAGGTCAGGCAGGCATTCAGAACAAGGTCAGGCGCGGGGGCACCAAAGCGTGGCGGCCATCTTTAAATTACGGTGGCCATCTTTAAATTGCCTGACAAACGAATTTCGAGTGGAATGCAAACACATGGGCAATATGTGCTTGGAGGCTGCAGGTAAGTAAGGTGAGCAGCCTTTGTAGAGTATAGCAGACAGGTGCTCTTCAATAAAAGCGATTTTAGAGCGGATGAGGCGAAGATGTGCTGTGAGGATAACGAGGGCTCTGAGGCAGCTGTTATTTTGCCTGGAGCTTACCTCTTCCTCTCTGCATCTCGGGGCAAGCGCGGGCTGCTCTTACAGCGGGCTACTGGACATCATGAGGAACAGAAAGTACAATGATTCCCCACCAGGGGACTACAACCAAAGAATGGGTGCATCCCGCTCCCCTCCACAAATGAATCAAGAGTTCAGGAACCATCCCAATAGAAACCATTCCCCTGAGAGGTATCAGAATAGATCCAATTAGGGAGAAAACAACCAATATCGATCTAGGCCTCAGAGAGAGGATTCTAGAGAGATGGAAAGATTCCAGTGTCTCAAAGCCCAAGTGAAAATGTTAGCTGAGCAAATAGGAAAGCTCTGTACAGCACAAAAACAGTCATCAAAGGAGGGGGCAGAAGGCCATAGCAATGACCGGGGGGCTTCTGAAAAGTGACTAAGTACTTATGATACCTGCAGTGCCAAAAAGACAGATTGCTCTGATGTAATTTTGCATAATGACTCTGAGATGCCCAATGATTTAAAAGTGAAAATACCAGTAAATGAACATGTAACAGAAAATGCAAATACTTATAAAAGAGAGGTACGGTTTAACATAGAACTAAATCAAACATTGGAGATTTGTACAAATGAAATAGGAAAACCTGAAGATCCAAAAGAACAAAGAGACAGATGTAAGAAAAATGACTCATGCATGGGGAATACCAGTGAACAGGGAGTATGTGGTAATGCTATAACTCCTTCCCTGGGCAATCAAAACAATGACCAAACACAGGCAAAAAAAATAAATGCTCAAAAGGAGGGTACAGGTAAATCACCTGAAGAATTTGTTGAGCCACGTATTTTTGAAGAGGTTAAAAGGGCAGGTACCATACTGAATAATTACAAATGCACATAATTAGACAATGACAAATTGCCAGTGATGTTGTTACACGTGTTCAGTTGGAGGGTTGTAGTGTGACCTCTGATGATACCTGGTGGCCACACTCCAAAAAACCTCTGAACATTGGGAAATTAATAAAGTCTCTCAGACAGAAATGGGCAAAAAGGAGGGAAAAATGTCTTTCCATTTACCAATGTGCTTAGACAAAAGTGAAAAAGGCCTGAGAAAGGTGAGCCCTGAAATCAGTAAGAATTCGCACTTCTTATGTGTGTTAGAGAAAGTTGAAGACAGGTATTATGCTCCCATCACTGTAGAAGAAAAATGCAATACATTTGCAATGATTGACACTGTCACAACGGCCACAATTATGTCTAAAGAATTTGTAAAGAGTATCAATGAAGGGAGATCCCCACAGAATCAGATCACATTGAAGGAAAATCAAGGTCCAGTGCATAATTTTAATGGGGAGGAGGTGCCTATCATAGGCGTCACTGAGGTTGACATAAAGATAGGTAAACACGGAATGAAACAGGAGGTATTGGTCACATCCATTTGTGAAATTCCATTTCTGATGGGAACGGATTGCCTGGAAAGGTTGTCCCCTCTCAAAGATGGGGTGAATGGGGTACTGTGGTCCTTAACAAAAAAAACATTGAGACCTAAAAAACTAAAATCACAAAACAGCAATATAAATGAATGTCACACCGTTGGCAAAACAAATGATGCAGTGGAGGTATATCTCCAGAATAGCTGCATACCTAGTGTCACTGTCATATTAATGTGTCAGGACAAAATGCAGAACGAAAATGAAAAACTACCTGTACAAATATACTTGGACTCAAGGAAAAGATGGCACACTGCCATAGATGAGCACACATTATGCTTTTATTTAAAAGAGAAAACATGCAAACAGAATATTACTCCTAAAGCAGATTCAGAAAAACACATCACCACTCTTGCTGAAATACACATGGAAGATGAGCAACCATGGGTTCACATTGGTATAAATGACTATTCTAAAACAACAAAAGCCACTTTAGCACTTGAACAGGAAAGGAGCTTCATTAATGAGAAATTGTTGCAAAAAATAATGGAGAGGGAGGAGATCCCGAAATTTAGAATTAAAAACCAATATGTCTCTGGTTCGGACAGCCAAACTTTGAAAACCGAATTGCAGGAAGATGCATGCTAAAAATTAGCATTGAGCAGAAAACAATTTACCATAATGTTTGGATAGCGAGTGGAACACAAAATGACTTTTACATGGGTAATGATATCATGCACAGAATGTGTATGGTGTTAGATTTCCTTAATCAAAAGATATGGTCACGCCTAGGTGGGCCGGCACCTGAATTTGAAGACAAAAGAAGGGCTTATCATTGCGCACAGCTGGTCCCATATGCAATTGAATTACAACTGAGGAAGGATACTATTATCCCTGCATTCAGCAAACAGGTTGCAATAACACTGAGATGCAAGAATGGACAGCAAATGAAAGATTCTGATGCATTTGTGTGCCTGAATGAATCCATAAAACAGCAAGGCCTGGATTATGAATACATTCCATTGGTAGATATTGGTGAAGGGTCTGTAAAAATCATGGTGAATAATAAAGGTTGTCAAGATATTCATTTAGAGGAAAACTCCCCATTAGGAATGGCCATACAAAAATCACATTATACTGCAGATGTGAATAACATGGTGATTGGAAATATACCTGAAAAGTATGTAGATGCCAAGGGTGAGTTGCCAGAACACATGAATTCTCAGCCCAAAGGAATATTTAAAATTCTTTCTGTGTATCCTTATGATTCAAATGAGACAGTGTGCTGTCATCATGAGGATTGCATAACATTTAACTTAAATTAAAATGAAATAGAAAATCAGCCCATTGAAGTGGAAGCTGATATGCCAAAACATTTACAAGTGGCGGCTTTACAGAGAGACACAGCCACACAGTTAGAGGAAAGCACCGAGATTCCCCTACCAGAACATTTTCCAGAATTCTCCAAAATGGTAGAGGAGCAGATTTTATCAGCTGATGCATGTGACAACGATGAGGATAGAAATTAACTGAGGAAGATATTTATGGAGTTTAAAGATGTATTTGTAAAAGATGCTTATGATTGCGGTTTAACTGATTTACATGTGGCCATGCTACCGGAAGGGTGTAGCAGAAGCCCAGTATTTGTGCACCAGTATAGATTACCATTGGCATGTTTAGAGTCATTGGCAGAGATTATTAAAAATGTGGAGTGCGGGGAATCATCAGGCCCATTCATAGCACATCCAACACACCTATTTTAGGTGTGTTAAAGCCAAATGGTCAATGGCGGCTATGTGCAGATTTGAGGGAGTTAAATAAAAGAGTGCCAGTATCCAGATGGCCACTGCCATTCATTGATCAGGGCCTAGCTCAGGTACATGGTTCAAAAGTGTTTCCCACGTTAGATCTCACCTCTGGATATTGGTGCGTGCCATTGGCAGAGGAGATACCAAATTTATTTTCATTTTCATTTGATTGGACTCAATACGCATGGGTTAGAGTTCCATTTGGGTATGTCAATAGTGGGAGTTAATTTGGAATATTTTTGAGAAAGGCCATGCCTGATGCAGCGGAAAGAGGTACCATAGTTTATGTGGATGATGTACTGATAAAAAATGAAAGTTTGAAAAAACATTTTGATGAAATAAAACATGTTCTTGGCCAATTGCAGAAAGCAGGCGCCAAAGTAGCTTTACAAAAGGCACAATGGTGCAAGAAAAAGGTGAATTTTCTAGGCCATGAAGTGACTGAACATGGATTAAACCCACACAATAAGGAGGCTATACAAAAACTAAAAGACCCTAAAAATGTGAAAGGGGTAAAAAGTTTATTCGGAATGACGGGCTATAACAGGAAGTTCATTGAAAATTATGCTGAAATTACTCTACCATTAACTAAGCTGTTAAAGCTGAATACACCCTGGAAATGGTAAACAGAGCAGTCTAAGGCAGAGGCTAAATTAAAGGAATGTCTTGTAAAGGCACCATGTTTGGCATACCCCATAAACGATAGGGATTTCTTTATAGAAATAGGTTACTCTGAACAGTGTATGTCAGCAGTGCTATCACAAAAACATGATTTGAATCACAAAACCATTGCCTATGCAAGTAAGGCGTTTTCCCAAGTTGAAATTAAATTCAGTGAATGTGAAAAGGCCCTTTTGACCACTGTGTAGGCGCTACAGCATTTCCGCCCCATTGTTCAGGGAGAAAAGGTCATTATTGTGACCAATCATCAACCATTGCAGTTTTTAGAGAGTAAAAGAATCAGGTCAGGTAACCTAGCACAGTCCAGAATCACTTCATGGACGCTAGCATTACAAGGTTTTCCTGTAGAAGTGAGATATGGCCAAAATAAAAAAAGCCCTGTTGCTTAGGGTTTAGCAGATCTACATGACTGTGCAGCTGAACATGTATCAAACGAAGTAGAAGTGGAATCTAGTTTACAGGATTTTGGGCAATCACCACACAAAGCTTGTGATAAAAATACATGCAAGGATTTGCCAACTGTATATGTTGATGGTTGTGCTTTTCACATTGAAAATGACAGTAATAAACAATTAGTGTCAGGAATAGGAAATGTCTGGTTGAAATGTGAAGGCCTCCCCAGTATAGGGATGAGAATTGGATCCAGGAGCACCCAAGTAGCGGAATTGGCAGCCATTTATAAAGCAATTGCTACTGCAGTTGATAATAAATTTAGTGAAATTGTCCTGGTGACTGATTCTGACTATGCACGAAATAGCTTTGTGGAATATTTACCTGGCTGGAAAGCGAGAGGCATGATTACATACAATAAAAAGCCCCTTAACCATTGAAAAATGATACAAGCCATAGACAAATTGGTGTCAGAGAATGATTTAACAATATACTGTAGGAAAATTCGTGGGCATTTAAAAACTCCAGGAGAGGATAAGGAGGGGGATGATCGAATCCTGGGAATCTATTATAATCATTTGATAGATCCTGAACAAAACCCTTTAACAGAAAATGATTGTATAGGAAAATAAGAGTTGAGGGTGCTATTAAAGAATAAAAAACAAATTAGACTACAGGATGGACTCATGATCAGAGAGTCCATAACAGGACAGATACAGTGGGTGGTATCCCTTTCATTCAGAGGGTTAATGCTACACCATGCACATGATGCAATAACTGCAGGCCACAGAGGGTCACAAAAAACATTGGAAATACTAAAAGATTATGCTTACTGGCCACATATGTCCCAAGATGTGGAATTATATATTAGAGGATGTCTAATATGCGCCCAATTTAAACCTGCTTCACCAATGCATAGAGCTCCATTAATGAAAAGAGGCTTAACTCTTCCATGGTCAGATTTGCAAATAGACTATGTAGGGCCTGTAAAGAGGTCGAGCAGGGGGAACCGTTATATTTTGAGTGTGGTGTGTTTGATGTTGAAGTGGATTGAGTGTATTCCTGCACCAGATTGTAGTGCGCAAACAGCAGCTACATTACTGGTGAATCATGTGTTTTCAAGGTTTGGGTTATAAAACAGAGGAAGTCATTTTACAAGTGCTCTAATGAGTAAGGTATGGCAAATACAGGGTGTGAAAAGAAAATTACATATTGCATATTGGGCGGCTTCTTCAGGGGGAGTTGAACGCTGTAATAGGTCTGTTGTGAACATATTAAAGAAATTTGTAGCAGAAGCGGGTTCCAGCTGGGATTTACGTTTACCTTTGGTTTTAATGGCAATCAGATCAACTCCTGCCAAAGCAACAGGTGTTAGACCCCATGAGGTTTTGACAGGTAGGAAAATGGTGTTACCACAACACCTGCTATACAGAACACATGAGCAGACACTTGTGAGCGCATCCACAGTTCATGAATACATTGATGAACTGAGGAGGCATTTACAACATGCATTTGCTTTTGTACAGCGAAATCTAGAAAGAGCTGCTGACAGTGCAAAGTCATATTATGATAAAAAGACATCAGTGAAAGAATATTGTGTGGGCGATCAGGTGTATAAATTTCATTTTGGAAAAGGTAAACAGAAAAATTCCAAATTTCTAGCCGCCTGGCACGGGCCGTTTCGGATTATAGATAAAGTCTCTCCTGTGGTTTATAAAATTTTGAAAACTGAAGGTGAAACAGCAACAGAACAGTTTGTTCATGTAAACCAAATTAAACCCTGGCACCCCAGACACGAAATTAAAAGACTTGAGCGTGTAGAAACAGATAAAGCCCCTTAAATACATCAAAAGAGATACATGGGTCTATTCATAGAACAATGACAGAAAGGTAAAAGTAGAAGTGATTATGATGATGGAATGTATATTTAAATATATATATATATGTATATATAAAAGAAAAAAACTATGTGGTGATCATTGAAAGAGGGTTGAAGCTGTTTTTTTTCTACACAGTTAATATTGGAAATGATCAATGCTATTTTATGTATGTGTGTTTTCTCTTTAACATGTGCTTAATTTCAGAAAGCAAGAGGAAAAGGCGAAATGTTTTGCAAAGCATGTTTTATTTTTGGCAAAAGGGTGAAGTTAGTATTATGCTATGTGCTTAATTTGTTTCTTTTCTATTTGATTTAGAATTTTAACACATTTTGGCTTGGAGGTTACAGGACTGGAGGACACAGGAGATGATGGAGTCCTGGAGTCCCCTGGATGAAGATCAAATGATGCATGCCTCTAGGTGGAGGTGAAGACAGAGTAACCGGGATGCCAAGAGAGATGACTCCTACGAATAAGCATCCAAGAGTGCCAGGATGAAAGAGTACCCGAATGAACCAAATGATGTGACATCGCTGGTCGGGACATATCAGAGGCAGACAAATGTCCTGGAGTATGGAGTTCCACGTATTTATTATTTTAATTATTTATTTTAATCTGTTATGTTAATTCTTTATTTTAACTATTTGTTTTATTTTATTGTTTTGTGATTGACTTCAAGTATGAAAGTTAGACACTGAACTATGGACACTTCCATTGGGAAGAAATATGTAAAATATTTTATAAGAACTGATGGATTCAGAGATGAATTTGGATGTTATGATGATTGAACAATGATTTTTCAATTTTCCTTTTCCACACGTGAATATTCGTTTTGTTGGATTGATACATTTTAAAAGAGGAAAGGGAGCAAGTTGGGTTTCTTCCAATTGTGTCTTGGACCATGGCCAAGTTCTCAGAAAAAGGAGGGTATGTAGTATAATTTAGCGTGTTTTGGAGTGCAGCGCCACTGCATGGGATCACAGTATTGCTGTAATGTGGTACAGCAAGCCATGTGTTGCCAGGGTAACACATGGCAGGTATATGAAGACAAGATATTTATGCTAAAGCACACCATTTTTCTCAATACTTAGTTTAAGAACACACCATTTTTTGCTCACCTGAAATGCCTCAATTATAGGAGAAACATTAGATACTTAATTAATTAACTTGATTAACAAATACTAACACAATTTTAACTCCTTAACATTATAATGTGTTCTCCATGTGCAAAATGAGGCAGGCTGAGATTCATTTTAAACTTGTGTTCAGATTTTTTTTTTCTCTCTCTTTGCTCTGTTCACGGTCTTTGCAGGACGCAAAAATTCGAATAGCAGGGAATCAGTTATATACAGTTGCTTACTGTAAAAGTGAGCCATTGTTGAGGAAGGAGGGTAGACTATTGTGTATTTTGATTGGTGACACGTCACCTTAGGGGCTGTAACAGATGTTTCTTGAAGCAGCTCGGGGAGTGGGAGGGGGAGAAGACATTTTGCAGAGTTGCAGTGAGGTCGCCTTCATTCTGCTGCTGTGAGGAGCTGGACCACTGACCTTCAGAGACTGGGGTTTCCTAGTCACTTGACACCGGCTTGAGAACTGCATGTTCTCGCTGGGTGCTTTAAAGAAAGAAAAAAAAAAAGAGCCCTGGGTCACTGCTCAAGGACGACAAGCCAGGAGACTTCGCGTGCTGAAAAGCTACAAATAGCTGGTAAATATTCAAATGGAGTGAGATTGCTGTGACTGCCAGACGAATGATCTAATATTAGACAGGCAGTGTAGCGATAGGGAATTCTCCTGTATTTAAATGCCACTTTATAATGTCGCCATCTAAATGACTGTTCTTTTTATTGTTGCAAATGATAATGAAATGCCTTGTATTTTTGCACTTGGTTCACTTCTGTTTATTCTAGAAAAGACTGCCTAGCAAAGCTGGTAATGTATTATTTTGAAATGAAACTGTTATAAATCACAGCATGTGTAAAGGTTTCTTTTTTTGCTTCTGTCTTTCTCTAGTGCATTTAGCCCTATCACATAATAAAAAGGGAGGTTATTAGGTAATATATGTGCCAAACTTCCAATGCAGATGAAGTAATATTATGAGCAATTATGAATAGCTAGGTGAGTGGTTCCACTCACTGTATGTATGTGTGTGTGGCTTCTGAGTGGAATATAATGCAATAGTCTGCTGAGCGTATGTGAATCAGCAGAGAGAGGCCTATGGAAACATAGTCTCACTAATGTAAATAAATTAGTGATAATACCACATGTTATTGTGAATACTCCATGGAAACATAGACTCACTAATGTAAATAAATTAATGATAATATCACAGGGGTTGGTGAATGCTATATGTGAAAATTGTGGTATCCATAAAATGTAGGCCCAAGGTCTCTCTAGTGATCACACGAACAGACCAAGTAAGAAAAAGGGGATTTTGTATATTGGGGACCACCAGTAGAACAGAAAATCATGGTCATCACTATACCACAACGAAATGTATACCAACCAAATGTATATGTGTACTGAAATAATGCATAGCCACTATACCACTATAATAACAAACCCAATCTAAATGCAAGGAGTGATTATTGCTAAAAGTACTTTTGTTTTTGGCGGTAAGAAAATACCGCTAGGCCCTAAATCTACACAAAATACCCTACAACACTGACTGAACTCACAGGTCGGACATCAGAAATGTTTTCCGTCCAGTCTGTTTCCTGCTCCAAAATCCATCTAAGGGAATCAGGTCCTGCTTTTGGAAAATGCCTCCAGAATTATTATAATATGAACAATTATCCTTTAAAGAATATTACCCATTAACTACATCCAGTTGGTAGCCAATCCGTTTTCCTATTGCTGACTATACTCTCTTGTTTCTCCGTTCTCCAAAAACTCACTTCCTATGTGTTTGAGCTTACATTTTTAGCAAATTCAACCCATGAATCTTTTGATTCAACGTTTTGGATAGGACAGATCCTGTGATATGTTGGCTTCACTTTCTCACACCCCCAGGTTCTTCCTATGGTTTCTACCTGTCCATTGAATGCTTTGTGTCACAAAATGCATGTGTCAGTAACACATTAGCCCCACTCCTTGAGAGTAAGACAAATGTATTGATCTGGACTATTCCTTTCTCAAGAAATTATTTACACAAGCATGTGATTATGTTCAAAATAGCATACTCAGAATCATAAGAATATTCCAAATCCACAGGTATCACTTATGTGTCTGCCAATTCATGCAAGAAGGAGCCATTAAAATATGCAAAATGTGCACAATCACACATTTTATAATATAATGTCATAATAGGTAGGTACTTAATCTGTAGAGCGCACTGCTTTCCTCAAAGGAGGCATTGGGTTGCTGCTACATAAGAAAGCCTCTTTCTTCCATGCCCAAAAACATTTAATTTGCAATGCACACGGTTGTCAAACTACATCTGAAATCTAGTTGCTTCGACAAGATCTGGAGTTGAAAAGGGAGATTGTTGCATACTTTAGGCATCAGAAAACAAAAGGTTTGGCCTCCTCAGTGCCAGTATTTAAACTTCTGAACTTCCAGCAAATTGGCTGAGGCAGATCTTAATTTTCTTCCAGCGATGTACTATACCAAGTGATTACAAATGTAGACCAGACCTATATGATAAAAAGCACTGTGTACCATAAAAAGCATTTTGAAGTCTATCCTCTTTGCCACTGGCAGTCAATGCAATGTTTTAAGGACAGAGGAAATATAAGCATGTCTTTTTCAGATGGAAAAGAAGTCTGGCAGTGGCATTCTGAATTAATTTCTGTTTGAGGATTTTTTTTTTTAATATCCACATGATCTATGTTTTGTTCTGATGAATCCAGATTTGTATTTGATTTTTCAGTGAGAATATGGGCCTCATTACGACCCAGGCGGTAAGTTACCGCCTGGGTCGTACCTTTACCACCATGGCGTAAACTACGTTTACGCCATGGTGGTTGGCGGACTTACCGCCCCATTCCGAGGTGAGTGGGGCGGTAAGTCCCCATTGACCCATTTACCCTTCCCCATTCCCATTTTTGCCCCATAGGGCATAATGGGAGTGGGGAAGGCGTTAATTACGCCACCGTAAATTACGGTGCCGTAATTAACAACAAGGTCCCTTAGCGCCATGGATTTTAACACCTGCTAAAAGCAGGTGTTAAAACCTCCATGGCACTAAGGGACCTCGGAATCAGGCGGTAAGGGTCGGCGCTGTTTACGCCGCCGTAAACCCCTTACCGCCTGGGTCCTAATGAGGCCCTATGGGTTCAAAATGTAAAATTGCTAATATATTTCCTAATCTCATTGTGAATGCACCTCTGTAAAGGTGATTTTAAAGTCCATTTAGCTGACTTGCATCACTTGCATATACTATATGGCTTGAACATTCTAAGAAGATACCATCTATTGCTTATAGAAATGTCATTTAAATTGGCAAATGTACACATTTGTAGTCTAATATTCAATGCATAGGCCTATGATAGATTCTACTTTTCCTGACATTGTGGGTTCATATTGATTCCATAAATGAAGTGGCGGGTAACACCCAGCAAAGATATTGGATGGTTTGTGGTGTTTTGATCCGGTGTTCTGTATTTTCAGCAACCAAGAAAAAGGGATTTAAGAGCAATTTCTGGGTTTCTTGCAATAAAGCACTGCCTTTCATGCAGTTTCCATTTTTACTCGGTAGGCAGCCCAGTGACAGGTTTCAGCAGTGAGGTCTCCTTCCCACTACTGACAACAGGCAAAGTAGATTTGGCAACCATCTTTCCGTGTTTCAAAGCGCGATTTCCATGGGTTTTGGTGCGCATGGGATTTCCGCAGACATTTTGCTGATTCTGGTGCCACCAGCACATAGGGATGGCGCCGGGCAGAGCCTAGTGGGTTAAAACATCCCACTGAACCTGTGAACATGTAGTAAAATACAGGCCCCTGCAGTGGATGCATTAGTCCACTGAGCTATTGACCGGGCTGCTGAGTGAATCAATACTTGAAGAAATATACAAATGTGTGGAACGTAAGCATTTGAAAAGAATATGTGAAACATGAAAACAAAACCAATGTGATGCTCGGGAGGATAGCTCAGTGGCAACATGCTCGCCTTGGAAGCAAGACAACATGAAGCAACACCGGTTCAATCCCCAGGTCCAAGCTTAGAAACCTCTGGGATTAAGTGTGTTATATAAAACCTATAATATCATTCAGATTTAGGAGACCTTCAAGAAGGAGGTTGTGTTATTTTATGTTATGTTATATAGATTTTACACTGCGCCAGACACCACTGCAATGGTCTTACAGTGGTGGTACCTTGCCAGAAAAAATGCTGTTTTGTGCCCCCAACCAGGACACTCACACCGGGAGGAAGAAGAAGGTAAAACAGGGAAAATTATGGGGACAGAACGAGAAAAGAATGGGACAGGGACACACATTGGGGAGATGGTAGAGAGAGTATGATTGTATGTGTAGGGGTTCCTGTGCAATAGTATGCAGTAGGATCAGCTGAACTTCTGATCTTGAAAGAGTGAAAATACTTTTTTCCCCGTGCTGTGGTTTCTTTTATAGTGAAACAAGTTCTAGAATGAGTGGAAACATCGATGTGTGATGTCACTGAGATGTACTTGGGAGTACCTTCAAGTGTGGAGTCCAGAGTATCCTAATCACATTTTGTAGGCGCCTGCTGCAAATCCTGGGGAATGCCAAGACAAGTGTCAAAACTGACGGTGGCAAGAATAGGCTGTGTAAAATGGTTAATGCAGGGAGCAATAATGGAAGTAAGGGAATAGGGAAGAAAGAAGTAGAAATAACCCTACCAGAGCTATCCATACATGGCTTCTCCTTCAGGGGAAATGCACTGATGCAATCTGTGTGACATGTGGAGCTGATCAATTGGCATAGTGTAACCACAGTATAAACTCCAGTCCACTACAATGGCCTAAACGTCTGATGTAAGTGAGTATGCTTCATATAAATGATGATATACAAAGATATATCCCATGGCAAAGATGTACAATGAAGCTCAGGTAGAGCAATATAAAGACAGCACCCATGGCCATTAGGTAAATGTATGCCATACACAAAGAAAAACACATACCATGGCCAAAACCAAATGGACATGCCCCTTCTCAATAACTGACACATTAAATAATTTCCTTGTACTCAAAATGGGCATTCCGGGAGAGAATGATTTCAAAGTGATACATGTAGGACAGCTAAAAAAAAAAAAAACCTCTAAATGAATAATGCATTAACACTTATAAGATTCCAAACTTCAAAGAGAGTAAAAAAAGAAAGAAGCCCCGATTGCATTGGTGCAAACATTTTCAAAATAAAGTAGGAGAGGAAGCAGGGACAGTTCAGGGAAGGTTCATATTATTGATTTATGTTTCCATTTGTTTTCAGAGCAACAGTGCACCGCAATCTATCTCTACATGTCAAAGGAAAGAATACATATGGGGAATGATTTGACATTTCCAATTTGATGCATATAGATTCATGCAATTGTGTACCTTTGTCTTCTAATATTTCAGTCGCTGGCGTTATATACTCTTTGTGCTGATAGATGTTATAGATTGTCACAAATATAATTAATGGATATTAAGATGATTTTCAAGCAAACAAATCCCTCCCTGGTACAGTTGTTAGAACACACTCATTTTATCAGTTTGTTATAGAACCCAAAAGTGTTCACACAATGTTTTCTCATCTTAGATTCTCTCCCCGGCAGCCAATGACCTACATTACTGAATATTCAGATTATTTATACTCATCAGAATGTGCAGTGTTTAAAGCAGCCATTCATAGGATAGATAGAATTTATAAACACCATCTGGGATAGTTGCTCATTATGAGACGGGCAACAAAGTTTATACAAGATTGGTTCTCTAAAATAATTATACACACACACATGGTGCATTAAGTAAGTGGAAGCATTGGCTAAGCTACATGGACTGCTGTAGACCATGTGCACATGAGACGAATGTCAATACTAGCGATGGGGAAATCCCATTTACACCCTGATTCATGGAATTATTTGCGCGTAAAACGCACATTTGCGCGCCATTCTTCCCGTAAATCCCCATACCTTAAACAGGGATTTTCGGGCAGAAAGGCGCGCAAACGTTCAGGTCTTAATGGCCTGTGTTAGTATCATTCATCTCCCCACAAATCACAAGGTTGCTTCGGATGGGGCATTTGCAGAAATACCCTTTCCGAGTACTTTGTCAGTCTATGTATTAAATTAATGTTAATTGGTGCATGCCATAAAGCCATTCCAAGCAACGGTTCTGTTGTATGGATTTGAAGCAATGCATACCATGCCAAACAAATGGGTAGACTCAAGGGGGAAGCAATATAGAACACTGCCAGTTATGAGAGGCTGGGTTTGAACTTAATGGATATTGTCAGCCTAAACCTGTTGCCCACGATCTGGACAATGCACAGTCAGCACATAAGCTGGGTAACTATTCAAGCTTTGGATCAATACAAGCACGCGTTGTGGGTGCTTTCCATGGGTCCTCCCAAGGTTGAAATAATGTAGGCAAAGCAATCCACAGCATAAGTGAATGTCAGTACAGGTGTAGGGTAGCTATTAGAGCTTTAGATCATCACACGCCTGTTGTGGATGCTTCCCAAGAATACATCCAATCTTTGGCGAATGTAGAAAGACAATTCCACAGTTAGAGTGAGATGTTGGCAAATACTAGTAAGGAAATGAATAATAAGTTAGATTGCATTGTGGCAATGTAGGCCGTGTGCAGGTCACTACAACAGTGCTACAGGGACAAAAGGATGCCAAGGTCCTCACTAACCACATATCTCAAAGTTAGGGATGATCACAGGTGTGCTTGGCTTCACAATTATGTCTCTTGTTCCCCAGTCACCCAACAAGTATTGTGTAGGTAGTACAGGTAAACAATATGGTGTCAACCTCCCGTTCCTAAGTGCTGGAACAGGCAATGGCCCGGTGTCCGAGTTAAAGTCCCAAGCAAAGTGAGGGCTTTTAACACGGGCCCCAGGACGTTACCCTCCTTTGCAGCCATTGGAACTGGTGGTCAGTTACACTAGCACCCATCACATGGGCTGGGATAGGGATAATTTAAAGTATTTTCATTCTGTAAACGGGTCACCTTGTGGCGTCCCGTTCATGGAACAATTAGGCCACAATGGAAAGGGAAGGCAGGGCTCCATTTGGAGCCCCCTTCCCTTTCCATTGTGGCCTCACGCATGAAGAAGACAAAGAGGAAGCAGAGGTTTAGAGTGCCACTGCCCCAATACGGTAAGTGGGGAGGAGTGATTAGTTAAAATGGGTCCGGCGGTGGCGGGAAGATGGCAGGCTGGGGCAGCAACCATCGGGTGGCTTGCAACGCGGGCTTGCATCGGGAGATTCAACCTGCATTACTAGCCTCCTGATTGGCTGGCTCCCACACCGAGGCTGATAATATTATATAAACACATACAAAGTGATTGCAGGCCTTTTGCCTCTGGCAACAACCCTAGCCTCGCTTTCAAGTTATACTACCCATGGAGGAAGTCACAATCCTTATAGGTAACTATTTTGTGAGGTCACTCACTAGGGAGATATATTCTTATGTATCCCACGTAGGACCATAGTCTAGTTTGTACTTTACTAATCACAAATCAAAACAATGATGTGTTCACCTATGTAATTTTGGATTAGGAATTATTTGGAATGCACATGATATATAAATATATATATATATATATATATATATATAAATATATATATATATATATATATATAAATATATATATATATATATATATTCAGTGAAAAAACTTTGTCAAAGGGACGTTATGGTTCCAAGTAAAACCGAAAAACCCTTGAAATTCGCCAGTTATGGTAAGCTAAGCAACCATAACTCGCACCACCACCGTGCACTGCTAAGTCTAACACACAGGACATGAAAGATGACATCACAAATGGCATTGATGACATCACTGATGACATCACACGTGTATGTACTTTTCATGAAATATGTGTACAAGGGATTCTTATTATAATGTTGCGAAACAAGTGTCAAGGATCATTGCAATAAATATCATACCCTAATTAGTGCATTGAACGATGCATTGATAGAAATAGCATTCTATTATGGGGTTCTATCTAGTATACTAAGTTACTCATACAGAAACATAACATTGTGTGCAGCGTACAAGATGAAGGTATAATATTCGTAATGTTAATATGTTGAATAATGAAATGATAATTGTTTTCTTAATAGATTTTAGTGTACTGTGAAATATGTAATACGTAGCTAATAAAACACATGTATTACATAATTGCATTACTATAGACAAAACACAAAGACACAAGAACACATACCAATATGGGTATATACAGGGAAAGTGAAATTAGAAAAAAAGCACAAGTAGTAGCAGAAACAATTCATAATTTAACTGATTATTTTCATGCAAATACATGATTGCTCTGTTTCAAAGCTGCTATTTACCCTATATATATGTATCACTTGATGTGATTGGACCCACAGGGAAAGTACAGCCATAAAAAAAAAAAAAACAACAGAACTATCAGAAAGTGCTCATAAGTCTATTGATTATCTTTATGCACAAAAAGGATTGCTGTCTTTCAAGCTTGTGTCTTCCCGTATGTATATGTTTCATATGATGTGACTGGTCTCTAAGGGAATTACTGCAAGAACCTACTTGAAGGATACGTCTACAAATAAAATACATTTTTTAGTTTCTGACTGTTACTGACGTGGGTCCCGTGCCTGCTGGGCCTAGAGACCCATGCTACTCCTCACTGATGAGCCCCAACAAGGGCGAAACATGTTTGGGGATGCTTGTGGTCTCGTGCAGAAGGGATGTGACCTAGCAGTTCGGGCTGGACTGCCCCTTTTGGGGTGGGGCCAAGCCTGATTTGCATATGGTCTTTCCCCTTCTGTAATGGCTTGGCAGGCGAAGAACGGTGGTCTGGAGGGTTGCCCAGAGCAATGCCAGTGGTTAAGATTCATTCTAAACCTTCCAGCCATCACCTCTTTGTTTTTGCTTTGTCACCCCGAGTGGGACGGGTATGCCCAGACGTGGGTCCCGTGCCTGCTGGGCCTAGAGACCCATGCTACTCCTCACTGATGAGCCCCAACAAGGGCGAAACATGTTTGGGGATGCTTGTGGTCTCGTGCAGAAGGGATGTGACCTAGCAGTTCGGGCTGGACTGCCCCTTTTGGGGTGGGGCCAAGCCTGATTTGCATATGGTCTTTCCCCTTCTGTAATGGCTTGGCAGGCGAAGAACGGTGGTCTGGAGGGTTGCCCAGAGCAATGCCAGTGGTTAAGATTCATTCTAAACCTTCCAGCCATCACCTCTTTGTTTTTGCTTTGTCACCCCGAGTGGGACGGGTATGCCCAGACGTGGGTCCCGTGCCTGCTGGGCCTAGAGACCCATGCTACTCCTCACTGATGAGCCCCAACAAGGGCGAAACATGTTTGGGGATGCTTGTGGTCTCGTGCAGAAGGGATGTGACCTAGCAGTTCGGGCTGGACTGCCCCTTTTGGGGTGGGGCCAAGCCTGATTTGCATATGGTCTTTCCCCTTCTGTAATGGCTTGGCAGGCGAAGAACGGTGGTCTGGAGGGTTGCCCAGAGCAATGCCAGTGGTTAAGATTCATTCTAAACCTTCCAGCCATCACCTCTTTGTTTTTGCTTTGTCACCCCGAGTGGGACGGGTATGCCCAGACGTGGGTCCCGTGCCTGCTGGGCCTAGAGACCCATGCTACTCCTCACTGATGAGCCCCAACAAGGGCGAAACATGTTTGGGGATGCTTGTGGTCTCGTGCAGAAGGGATGTGACCTAGCAGTTCGGGCTGGACTGCCCCTTTTGGGGTGGGGCCAAGCCTGATTTGCATATGGTCTTTCCCCTTCTGTAATGGCTTGGCAGGCGAAGAACGGTGGTCTGGAGGGTTGCCCAGAGCAATGCCAGTGGTTAAGATTCATTCTAAACCTTCCAGCCATCACCTCTTTGTTTTTGCTTTGTCACCCCGAGTGGGACGGGTATGCCCAGACGTGGGTCCCGTGCCTGCTGGGCCTAGAGACCCATGCTACTCCTCACTGATGAGCCCCAACAAGGGCGAAACATGTTTGGGGATGCTTGTGGTCTCGTGCAGAAGGGATGTGACCTAGCAGTTCGGGCTGGACTGCCCCTTTTGGGGTGGGGCCAAGCCTGATTTGCATATGGTCTTTCCCCTTCTGTAATGGCTTGGCAGGCGAAGAACGGTGGTCTGGAGGGTTGCCCAGAGCAATGCCAGTGGTTAAGATTCATTCTAAACCTTCCAGCCATCACCTCTTTGTTTTTGCTTTGTCACCCCGAGTGGGACGGGTATGCCCAGACGTGGGTCCCGTGCCTGCTGGGCCTAGAGACCCATGCTACTCCTCACTGATGAGCCCCAACAAGGGCGAAACATGTTTGGGGATGCTTGTGGTCTCGTGCAGAAGGGATGTGACCTAGCAGTTCGGGCTGGACTGCCCCTTTTGGGGTGGGGCCAAGCCTGATTTGCATATGGTCTTTCCCCTTCTGTAATGGCTTGGCAGGCGAAGAACGGTGGTCTGGAGGGTTGCCCAGAGCAATGCCAGTGGTTAAGATTCATTCTAAACCTTCCAGCCATCACCTCTTTGTTTTTGCTTTGTCACCCCGAGTGGGACGGGTATGCCCAGACGTGGGTCCCGTGCCTGCTGGGCCTAGAGACCCATGCTACTCCTCACTGATGAGCCCCAACAAGGGCGAAACATGTTTGGGGATGCTTGTGGTCTCGTGCAGAAGGGATGTGACCTAGCAGTTCGGGCTGGACTGCCCCTTTTGGGGTGGGGCCAAGCCTGATTTGCATATGGTCTTTCCCCTTCTGTAATGGCTTGGCAGGCGAAGAACGGTGGTCTGGAGGGTTGCCCAGAGCAATGCCAGTGGTTAAGATTCATTCTAAACCTTCCAGCCATCACCTCTTTGTTTTTGCTTTGTCACCCCGAGTGGGACGGGTATGCCCAGACGTGGGTCCCGTGCCTGCTGGGCCTAGAGACCCATGCTACTCCTCACTGATGAGCCCCAACAAGGGCGAAACATGTTTGGGGATGCTTGTGGTCTCGTGCAGAAGGGATGTGACCTAGCAGTTCGGGCTGGACTGCCCCTTTTGGGGTGGGGCCAAGCCTGATTTGCATATGGTCTTTCCCCTTCTGTAATGGCTTGGCAGGCGAAGAACGGTGGTCTGGAGGGTTGCCCAGAGCAATGCCAGTGGTTAAGATTCATTCTAAACCTTCCAGCCATCACCTCTTTGTTTTTGCTTTGTTACTGAAGACAACCATGTGGCCTAGATATGTCAGCAAAAGAAAAAAGAGTGAGCCAGACATGTGATGTCATCAGTGATGTCATCAATGACATTTGTGATGCCATCTTTGATGTCCTGGGTGTTAGTCTTAGCAGTGCACGCTGGTGGCGCGAGTTATGGTTGCTTAGCTTACCATAACTGGCGAATTTCAAGGGTTTTTCGGTTTTACTTGGAACCATAACATCCCTTTGACAAAGTTTTTTCACTGAATTTCATAGGTTTTTAGTAGCGCAACTTAACCATAATGTCCCTTTAACAAAGTTTTTTCACTGAATTTCATAGGTTTTTAGTAGAGCAACTTAACCATAACGTCCCTTTAACAAAGTTTTTTCATTGAATGTCATAGGTTTTTATTAGTGCAACTTAACCATAATGTCCCTTTAACAAAGTTTTTTCATTGAATTTCATAGGTTTTTATTAGTGCAACTTAACCATAACGTCCCTTTAACAAAGTTTTTTCACTGAATTTCATAGGTTTTTAGTAGCGCAACTTAACCATAACATCCCTTTAACAAAGTTTTTTCACTGAATTTCATAGGTTTTTAGTAGCGCAACTTAACCATAACGTCCCTTTAACAAAGTTTTTTCATTGAATTTCATAGGTTTTTATTAGTGCAACTTAACCATAATGTCCCTTTAACAAAGTTTTTTCATTGAATTTCATAGGTTTTTATTAGTGCAACTTAACCATAACGTCCCTTTAACAAAGTTTTTTCACTGAATTTCATAGGTTTTTAGTAGCGCAACTTAACCATAACATCCCTTTAACAAAGTTTTTTCACTGAATTTCATAGGTTTTTATTAGTGCAACTTAACCATAACGTCCCTGTATTTTTTTTTTTACTAAATTTTAAAGGTTTTTATTAGTGCAACGTCACCATAACATCCTTTTCAATAGATGAAGACCACTAACATCTTATGTCCTCAAAGTGGGAACGCCGGGTGATAAAAAAAACAGTGTAGGAAGGAAAATCTTTTACGAAGATGGCCAACATGGAAACATGGAAAGGGAAGGCGGGGTGTATAAAGAACACAACAGGGCATGAGCGGGGGTGGGGGGGACAGGGGAGACACATGGGCATGAGCGGGGGGTGAGAGGGAACAGCGTACAAACGGGGCATGAGCAGGGGGCTGGGGGGAGGAAGGAAACACTTGGCATGAGCGGTGGTGGGGGGAACACGAGAGAGACACGGGGCATGAGCAGTGGGTGGGGAGGAACATGAGGGAGACACAGGGTATGAGCGGGGCGTGGGGAGGAACACGAGGGAGACAGGGGACATGAGCGGGGGGGTACAGGGCACACACGGGACATGAGCGGGGGTGTGGGGGAAAGGAGAGAGACAAAGGGCATGAGTGGGGGTGGGGGAACACAAGGGAGACACGGGGCATGAGCGGGGGGTGCGGGGAAGACGAAAGAGACACGGGGCATGAGCGGGTTTGGGGGCAACAGGAGACAGACACGGGGCATGAGCGGGGGGTGGGGCCAACAGGAGAGAGACACAGGGCATGAGCGGGGGGTGGGAGGAACAGGAGACAGACACGGGGCATGAGCGGGGGGGTGGGGAGAACAGCAGACAGACACGGGCCATGAGCGGGGGGCGGGGAACAGGAGACAGATACGGGGCATGAGCAGGGGTGGGGAGAACAGGAGACAGACACAGGGCATGAACGGGGGGGTGGGGAGCAACAGGAGAACGACATGGGGCATGAGCGGAGGGGTGGGGGGCAACAGGAGAGAGACACGGGGCATGAGCGCGAAGTGGGGGGGTACAGGAGACAGACATGGGGCATGGGTGGGGCAACAGGAGACAGACACGGGGCATGAGTGGGGGGTGGGGGAACAGAAGACAGACACGGGGCATGAGCGGGGGAGTGGGGGGCAAAAGGAGAGAGACACGGGGCATGAGCAGGGGTGGGGGGGTACAGCAGACAGACACGGGGCATGAGCAGGGGGTGGGGGGCAACAGGAGAGAGACACGGGGCTTGAGCGGGGGGTCAGGGGGTACAGGAGACAGACACGGGGCATGAGCGGGGGGTGGGGGGGAACAGGAGAGAGACACGGGACATGAGCGGGTGGTGGGAACAGGAGGCAGACACGGGGCATGAGCGCGGGTGGGGGGGTACAGCAGACAGACACGGGGCATGAGCAGGGGGTGGGGGGCAACAGGAGAGAGACACGGGGCATGAGCGGGGGGTGGGGGGATACAGGAGACGGACACGAGGCATGAGCGGGGGGTGGGGGCAACAGGAGAGAGACACGGGACATGAGCGGGGGGGCAACAGCAGACAGACACAGGGAATGAGCGGGGGCGGGGGGTACAGGAGACAGACACGGGGCACGAGCGGGGGGTTACAGAAGACAGACATGGGGCATGAGCGGGGGTGGGGGGCAACAGGAGAGAGACACGGGGCATGAGCAGGAGGTGGGGGAACAGGAGACAGACATGGTGCATGAGCGGGGGTGGGGGGAACAACAGAGACAGACACGGGGCATGAGCGGGGGGTGGGGGGCAACAGGAGACAGACACTGGGCATGAGCGGGGGGTGGAGGGCAACAGGAGACAGACATGGGGCATGAGCGGGGGGTGGGGGGCAACAGGAGACCGACACGGGACGTGAGCGGGGCGTGGGGGGCAACAGGAGACAGACACGGGGCATGAGCGGGGGTCAGGGGGTACAGGAGACAGACATGGAGCATAAGCGGGGGTGCGGGCAACAGGAGACAGACACGTGGCATGAGCGGGGGGTGGAGGGCAACAGGAGACAGACATGGGGCATGAGCAGGGGGTGGGGGCAACAGGAGAGACAAGGGGCATGAGCGGGGGGCAACAGGAGAGACATGGGGCATGAGCGGGGGGTGGGGGGAACAGGAGTGACACGGGGCATGAGCGAGGGGTGGGGGAATAGGAGACAGACAAGGGGCATGAGCGGGTGGGTGGGGGGAAAAACAGACACGGGGCATGAGCGGGGGGTGGGGTAAGGGGAGAGAGACACACGGGGCATGAGCGGGGGGTGGGGGAAGGGGAGAGAGACACATGGGGCATGAGCGGGGGTGAAGGGGAGGGAGAGAGACACACGGGGCATGAGCGGGGGGTGGGCGCGAGGGGGAGAGACACACGGGGCATGAGTGGGAGGTGGGCGGAGGGGGAGAGACACACGGGGCATGAGTGGGGGGTGGGCGGGAGGGGGAGAGACACCCGGGGTATGAGCGGGGGGTGGGCCGCGGGTGGGGAGAGACACATGGGGCATGAGCGGGGGTGGGCGGCGAGTGGGGAGAGACACATGGGACATGAGTGGGGGGTGGGCGGCGGGTGGGGAGAGACACACGAACATGAGCTGGGGGTGGGCGGCGGGTGGGGAGAGACACACGGACATGAGCGGGGGGTGGGCGGCGGGTGGGGAGAGACACACGGACATGAGCGGGTGGTGGGTGGGAGGGGAGAGACACACGGACATGAGTGGGGGGGTGCGGGAGGGGAGAGACACACGGACATGAGCGGGGGATGGGTGGGAGGGGAGAGACACATGGACATGAGCAGGGGGTGGGCGGGAGGGGAGAGACACACGGACATGAGCGGGGGGTGGGAGAGACACACGTGGGGTGGGAGAGACACACGGGGCATGAGCGGGGGGTGGGCGGGTGGGAGAGACGAGCGGGGCACAAGTGGGGCATGAGCGGGGGGGTGGGCGGGAATGAGTAAGACACACTGACATGAGCGGGAGGTGGGCGGGAGGGAGAAAGACACACGGACATGGCGGGGGGTGGGCGGGAGGGAGAAAGACACATGGACATGAGCGGGGGGTGGGAGGGAGAAAGACACACGGACATGAGCGGGGGGTGGGCGGGAGGGAGAAAGACACACGGACATGAGCGGGGGGTGGGCGGGAGGGAGAAAGACACACGGACATGAGCGGGGGGTGGGCGGGAGGGAGAAAGACACACGGACATGAGCGGGGGGTGGGGGGAACAGGAGAGACACGGGGCATGAGCAAGGGGTGGGGGAATAGGAGACAGACAAGGGGCATGAGCGGGTGGGTGGGGGGAAAATCAGACACGGGGCATGAGCGGGGGGTGGGCACGAGGGGGAGAGACACACGGGGCATGAGTGGGAGGTGGGCGGGAGGGGGAGAGACACACGGGGCATGAGTGGGGGGTGGGCGGGAGGGGGAGAGACACCCGGGGCATGAGCGGGGGGTGGGCGGCGGGTGGGGAGAGACACACAGGGCATGAGCGGGGGTGGGCGGCGGGTGGGGAGAGACACATGGGACATGAGTGGGGGGTGGGCGGCGGGTGGGGAGAGACACACGAACATGAGCTGGGGGTGGGCGGCGGGTGGGGAGAGACACACGGACATGAGCGGGGGGTGGGCGGCGGGTGGGGAGAGACACACGGACATGAGCGGGGGTGGGCGGCGGGTGGGGAGAGACACACGGACATGAGCGGGTGGTGGGTGGGAGGGGAGAGACACACGGACATGAGTGGGGGGGTGCGGGAGGGGAGAGACACACGGACATGAGCGGGGGGTGGGTGGGAGGGGAGAGACACATGGACATGAGCAGGGGGTGGGCGGGAGGGGAGAGACACACGGACATGAGCGGGGGTGGGAGAGACACACGTGGGGTGGGAGAGACACACGGGGCACAAGTGGGGCATGAGCGGGGGGGTGGGCGGGAATGAGTAAGACACACTGACATGAGCGGGAGGTGGGCGGGAGGGAGAAAAACACACGGACATGGCGGGGGGTGGGCGGGAGGGAGAAAGACACATGGACATGAGCGGGGGGTGGGCGGGAGGGAGAAAGACACACGGACATGAGCGGGGGGTGGGCGGGAGGGAGAAAGACACACGGACATGAGCGGGGGGTGGGCGGGAGGGAGAAAGACACACGGACATGAGCGGGGGGTGGGCGGGAGGGAGAAAGACACACGGACATGAGTGGGGGGGGTGGGCGGGAGGGAGAAAGACACACAGCGTTCGTGTGCAGGCAGCAGATTCCGCTCCTCGGCCCTCCGCTGGCCACCGTGTGCTGATGGCGTGAGCGGGGGGCTGGAGGAAAAGGGAAGACACGGAGCATGAGTGGGGGGGTGGGAGGAACAGGAGACAGACACGGGCTTGAGCGGGGGTGGGGGACTTACTGTACAGGCGGGATACAAAGCCTCTCATGTGAGGAACAAAGATGGCAGGCGTCTCTGAAGCCAGACGCACTGCACGCTTTCACCGCATCCAATGAGAGAGCACGTCAGATGTCCGCAGACATCACGCAAGCTGCTTGCCCAATCACCGTCCTGTCCGCAGAGCGAACAGGGAAGTGTGTCCGCGAAGCGAACACAGATATCACTAATTTTTTTCACTTACATTATTGTCATTTTTTAAAAATCTACTGGACGGATTTACACCAAATAAAGCAAAGCACGCTTTCGGGACCAAGCCACCGCTCCTGCCGCAAATTTGGTGTAAATCCGTCCAGCGGTTTGGGCTGTAGACGTGAGCAAAGTTTTTTTCCGATTATGTCTATGGGAAAAAAAAAGTTTTGGGACCCCCCCTATAACTTTGCCCCCCTGGATGAATCCTCACCAAACTTTGCAAATAAATTCAGAGTGACCCAAATACTTGTTTTGCAAAGTTTGGTGAGGATTCGTCCAGGGAGAGCGAAGTTATAAGACGCCCAAAAAGTGCTCTTCCTATGGAAACTGCAACTTAACCATAACTACATGGCCACTGTATATATATATATATATATATCAATAAAACAGTCTCCAACAACGGTGAAGGTGATAGCCTCACAACCAGGTGGGGGGGGAAGAGAAAATTGCCTGAGCACACGTTGAACTTACTTGATAAAATCAGTTTTTGAAATGTATTGCATCACAACAGAGTAAAAACAGATGAGACTAACTAGTAGCTTATCTAGGTGAATCGGAAAGAAAAACTCACCCTTTAGGGTTCAAAAACACCACGTGTTCAGCTCATTACTCGAACTTCGTCAGTCTGTTAATCATTGAACATTGTGATTCGCTTCCCAACATTTTGAAATGTTTACCAGATCCCGCCTTTACTCCAAAGGTCATGTGACTGCAATAGAGTGTTTTCTGCAACGCTAGTGGCCATCTTATAGTGTCATACTTATCATATAGATATCATACAAGGCAAATTGGAAAAGTAGCTCATGCCATCTAAGTGGATGTTAGTACATAGCAATCGTAAAACTAAATCACGAGGGAATGAACGGCCAACAAGGTTTTATACAACAGTAGCAGATAACAGAAGCATATTATGCACGTGCATTATTTTTTAAAAAATGTTTTATTGGTTTATTCAAACCTTTAAAAGAACAAATGATAAAATACATTTTCCAAATCGCACATACAAATAACATAATTAACAAAAAGAAAAAAGAAAACAAAAACATCACAAGTAAAGCAAAAAATAATAAAAATCAAATGGGCACTGATTTTAGGCAAAATAGACCACAGGGTCACAAGCAAAGTTTAAGTCCATTTTTCATTGGATGTAGATAGTTCTTCTTCAATGTTTTTAAGCAGAATGTTAGAGCATTATTAAATACTATGTGGCTACTAATGCCCGATAAAATATCGGAGCAGATGGAGCCAAGCGCTAAATCAGGTGAGTACAAACAATGAATTGAGCAGCAGCAACAGTATAAGGTAAAGTTTGTCAAGTGATAGACATTCTATCAGTTCAATGAACATCATGGTGTGGTCACAATAAAGTAAAGTGATTGCAACTCTCTGTCCATGAAGCCAATTCTCCATGGCCTATATTGGAGTACCTCTACAAAAACGTACAATACAAATTGAAAGATGGCAGAGCCTCCCCAGCCAAGGACTTAAAATGTTGTTATTATTATAATAAAGTGCATGTGCAATCCAAGTAAAGAGAACATAATGCAACCTTCTCACATAGAAAATGTTGTTTTAACACAAAGCATAGTTCAAGTGACCTCAAAACCTTTTCCTCAGAAGTAGTTGGAAATGGAGTGACCTAGATGTTTAATACCTTCAGATTAATAGCTTCATCTAACAAGTTCTAACTGTTCTTTCGATAACAACCAATGGGACTGATATCATGAGATGTATGAGCAAGTAAACATTACAAATGTGCAAAATCCACTCTCATGGAGTGCAAGTGCATGATTATGTAAACATTCCAAATGTGCAATATCTTCTCTCATAAAGTGCTAGTGCAAATATAGCCCAAGGCAAATAGAGGTCTTTTATGTTCTGGAATTTGAGCTAAATCCAGAAACGTCATGTTTCGCACATTCCCATTGTGCTTTTCCAGAAAGTGTTGGGTTAACGGGTAACTCAAATTCCCATTTTATATGGCTCTGTATTATTGTAGTATCCTTAATTTCAGAGGGCCAATTGTGGAACCAATGTATTTCAAACCACATCTACAAAAGGTCACATATACCACAAACGTAGTTAAACAGGTTAATTTGTGTTTGTGAACCGACAATTTAAAGTGCACGTGCATATGCATTGTCACACTCTGTCCCAACTTTCAATGCTATGTGGATGACACCCAGCTCCTTTTCAGGCTACCTTCGGCCAACTCTTCTTCCTCTCTCATCTCTGACTGTCTGTCTGCTATCCAGGAGTGGTGTGCCGCCAGTGCTCTCCCTGCCTCAATGTTAGTAAGAGTCATATTCTCCTCATTGGCACACCCACTCCATCCTTTCCTGTCACTCTATGGCTGGCCTCTCTTGGCCCTCTTCCTGCTCCCACCTGCGAGGCAAAAAACCTCAGGGTCATCTTCGACTCCACACTCTCCTTCTCTCCTCACATATCTGACATCTCTAAGAAGTCACACTACAAACTGCACCTCCTCAGAGTTATTCTTCCTTTCACCTCCTTGCCCCAGAAGCTCATTGTCTCCAGAGCTCTGGTTATCTCTAGGCTGGACTATTGCCTCTTTCTAAATCTGCTTGCGTCTACTCTCTGCCCTCTGCAACTCATCCAGAACAGGGCTGCAAGACTTGTGCTTGGCCTCAAGCCCAGGGATCGCATCTCTCCAGGACTAGAATCTCTTCACTGGATCCCAGTGGCTGTGAGGATTAAGTTCAAAATCCTCTGCATCGTCCACAAGGCCTTCTGGGGCCTTGGGTCTCAATGCCTTCAACTTTCTCTTCCTAAAAATCTTCCTTCTCAAACTCTTCGCTCATCCGCCTCCAACTCCCTCAGGCTCAGTTGCTTCTCCAAGCAACAAGTTGGTGGTAGATCTCTTTCTTCGGCTGGGGCTTCCCTCTGGAACAGCCTCCCTGCATCCCTGAAACTTGAGGAGAAACATCTCTAGTTCTGGAATAACCTCAAAAACTTCCTCTTTGCTTCTGCTTTCTCTCCTCCTCTCCCCTGCTGAGTTCCTGGCTGAACTGTACTGGTTACCTGGCCACCCTCTGATCTCGGGCACAGGTCCCCTCTCCAACCAGTTACATAACTGCACTGCCTCCTTGGCAGTCCCCGCACTTGGGGACTGTTTTCTGTTTCCCTACTGCCCCCACCAGCATTTGACACCTGATTGCTGCACTTACCCGTGCACTTGCCACCAGTTGGCCCTACTTTGCATATTGTTTTTATTTATTCCATTATTCCATGAACTGCATTGTCCCCACGCCCCTCCCACTCTGCACTTTTCCTCTTCCCCCTTCCCCTGCACTTGCGCAATCTGATTGACACTTGTCCTAGTAGGATTGTTGTCTCTGTCCTCCCTCTGTTCCCCCTCCCTTGCTGCATCATGCCTTGAAACGCTTGTGTATAGGCACGTTATAAATGCCATATCATATCACATCATATCCAGGATTGATTACTTCAGGGTACATTTCAAAACCAACAGTTTGTTTAGATGAAATATACATACCTCCAGTAACTAGAACCAAAGAATCATGTTGAATTTAATACAGGGTTAGTCCTTGGCATGCATCCTTTATTGGTTTTCTGTGATTAGAACTCATGTTGCCTGGGTTGTCCCACAGTGAAGCCAGGTTCAATATTTGCAATTCTTTCTGAACAAACTTAAACCAAGAGAGTGATTTTGATCTATTCAAACAAAGATGCTGATGAGAGCTGTTCAATAATCATTTAATCCTGGTTTACTCCATATTCCCACCCAATATAATAATGGTTTGGTGAGCAATATCTCTGCTAAAGGCTGTAGGTTACACTACCAACGTAGGCTAGTCATGAGTGCTCCTCTTGGTTGCATAAGAAGATCTCTCAAGAAGAGATTGTCTGCTACACACAGGGCAGGTACCTTAGAATGACCCCCCAATTCTGCTCCAGAAAGGGCTGCTATCAAGGCTTGTGACCTATACAATTGTAATACCTGCGAGATTGCTCCTCTGCCGTGAGTGCTACAGAAACGACTTATCCCCCCACAATATTTACCAATTGTGGCTCTTGCTTTTACCTTTTGGCTAGTCCTTTAAAGGTTCTCTGTAAATCTCATCGTAAAGTAATCATAAATGTTCACCAGCTCCAGAATATTACTTTCTACCTTGATTTTTAACGTATGTCTCCTGGATAGGCAATGCCTGAATCTCATCAGCTTGTTTTATTCTGTATTTATCACTAGGTGTAGACTTGTTCATTTACTTACAAATATGTTTAAATTGTGGCTTAGGCCCATAGGGGATGTAGCCAGAATGACAGCATCATCCACAAAGAATTATGCAGGGATACTATTTGTGCACGGTTTTGGGGGTGGGGGGGGGGGGGTCAAAACTATTTTCTACAAGTTCCTCTATTAAAATCAACAATATTTAGGCAGAAAAGAATGGGCACCAACACACAACCCTGCTGTACCCCCTTCTCAACAGCCACAGGTATGGTTAACTCCCCTCCCATGCCCCACCTGACTGTGGCCTTATTTTCCATATACAAAGATCATATACACCGCAATAGGTGCCCTGGAACACCCTTCCTCAGCAAGACGCCCACAAAAGTCCATGTGGAACACTATCAAAAGTTTTAATTGAAAACCTTGATTGACAGCACTGATGCCCCATCTAAACCCAGCGTGTATAATTGTATAAGGAGCAACGCTTGGCTAAGCCACAAAAACACAAACAAATGTTGACATTTGCTGGAATCCAGCGAAAGGGGTTGGTTATCCACATGTCATGTAGCAAGTAATGTCCTGAGGATCCTAACAGGCAACAATGCAAAATTTGGTGCAGATTGGGTAAACGGTGTGGAATTGTATAAGAGACAACGCTTTGCCAAGCCACAAACACACATGTTTTCACTTTCGCTGAAATCTGGTTAAAGGGGTTAAGTGTCCAAATGTCATCTAGCTACTTTTGCTGAAATCCAGAGAAAAGGGGTGTGTGTCCACATGTCATGTAGCAGGTAATGTCCGGTGGGTCTTAAAAGGTAACAATGTACAATTTGGCAAAGATTGGTGAAACGGTGTAGAATCCTACTAGGAACAAGACTTCCTCAAGCCACAAACAAACCCACACATTTACACTTTTATAAATATAGATATGATGGTAACGCACTGCTGCTTCTCTCCCATCTACTTAGCACATAAAGTGAAATACCTGCGATCGCACAGATTGTCTGAAACAAAGGACTTGCTGATTCCAGGCTGGAAACTTTAAAAGCCTCTTCAGACCTTAACCAGAGCACAGTGTCTGGGTCATTTTCACAGGGCAACAGTCAAGTTACCTACCTGCACTCCCACTGGAATTGTCTGTCACTTTCCATTAGAGTGCCAGTAGCAGGACAGCAAGTTAAGAAATTAGCAGCGTTTCTGACAGCTCATACCCGTCATTCATTGACCTTTGAACACTGCCAGATACGAGAAGGATGAATGCCTCAGCCACACTCTCTAGTGTGTTGGTGCCTACATCACAATATCTAGGACGGCATGCCAAGACCCAGAGGCATTGTCCTGAGGGAGGTGGGGGGGTGGGAGGGCTTAATGGATGGGCTATAGTACCTGTTTTTTTTTGTTAGTAGTGCAATATAGAATTCTCAGGGACAACAACGAAAGGCTAACTAGCCCCGAGTCCCGACAGTCCTGACATTAGTGTAGCCCCAGATCTTTTCCAGACCTAGCAACACCCGTGCCAAGATCACATCAAGAATGCAGTGCATCAGTCGTTGCCTGCAGGAGATGTGAGATTTCTGAACAGTTGCGTTCTTAACCAGGCATGCATCAAAAGGACAAAGTCAAAAGCATGTCAAACCTCTGGAAAAATATAAATATTTCTCTTGTTTTTTTGACAAGTCTACAAGCGTGTTACAGCGTCGGTCCCATGCTAGTAGAAGGTGAAGTTTGATGGAAATCAACAAGACTTCCTGTGGTTTCATATCTACCGGCCAGCGCAAAAGCACCTTGGTTTCTTCATAAATGAGTCGCCCTCTAAAGCAAAGTAGCGTGCGCGCTCACATTCCCTACTGTCCAATAAATCAATAGTGGAGGCCAATTCAAAAAGACCAGGTTATACCCAGTCACAACAATGTGTTCTATATTTGAGAACCCGTGGCTTCGTTCCCACGGCTCTAAACTTTCCTGCTTAACAGGCTCACAGTGGGTGAGAGAGGCAGGGACCTTTGAAATAATGTTTCTGCGTCTAGTTGCCCTCCCCCAAAACCCGTCCCATCTCCGCCCCCTAAGGGGGGATATCGGTCCCTTTAGAAGATTAATTCTAGACAAATTAAATGCGAAAGCGTGACTGCTGAGATGAACGTCTTCAATACACGGGCAGAGACGAGGATCTATTCTAAAATAAGTGTTTTGGTGGACGAGAACAGCGAGTATTACAATGTCACTAAGGTAACATAGGAGCAACCACCGCAGAGATGAAGGGAGACCTGATCCACTCAAATTGTAAAAAAGGTGTGTAACCATCCATTCAACTTTTGCACCGCTCTCGTCCCTGCGGAATTATGGGACAGTCCTGGCACATGGAGCAGGGCCTTAGGACAATTGCCTTTTTTAATATGTTTTAAAGAGCAGTGGGCTGATATTATGGATCCACTGATCTCCCCTACCCTACCTCTCTTAAGCCTAGTTTAAAAAAGAACAAGAAAGTACTACATGGTCATAAAGTGTGCCCCATGTGAGTGGTCACTCGTGCTTTCAATTTTGCTGTGGGCTGTTATATATCTTACAGCTTGTGTGCCAGTCCAGACGTTTTCATCAGCGAGCAATTAGTGGGAGATGGATCACACACCGAGTGGGTAAGCTCATCTTCAGACATACTTTTGTTGGAAAGGTTCCGAATCTTCATGCATCCTCCGATCCAGAAATGAAATCCACCTGGAACTAAAACCATACCTTAAGAAAAAACTTGGAGGCACCTCCTTCTACCACTTAGCCGCAAAAACCTGGAACAACATCCCAAAAGAGATAAGAAACACAGAAGATCACCACAAATTTAGAAAATTACTAAAAACCTCGCTCTTCAAGACCACAGACTCAAACTGAAAACCGAACAACAGAGAAAAGGATGACTATACTGGAAAGGATACTGACAGCCCCAGAACCGAAGGGAAGCTCCCGCAGTACCGGGACGGATGACACCAGATAGACTGAAACACAGGTGACACCCATGGAGACGGAGTGAACTACCCCAGACAATCCCACCAACAACCTCACCCCCCCTTAGTTACCACCAGGTACCAAAGTGACAATTTAATTGTCGAGACACTGACAATCACCACACTAGCTGAGTGGTGGACATTGGCAGGTGCTCTGGCCACAGAAGTAGGAAGGGAGGACAGGTGGGGTGGTGAAGGAGGCTGGTTGAGGTGGGGGACAGATGTGAAAGGGACATTGAATGCAAGATGGGCCCAGAACAGATCAGTGGCACATCAGGAGAGACTACACAAGCCCAGCGCCTCAATTCAGGGCAGAGGTGCCAACTAACCCATTCCACTAACTATTTCCCTCCTCTGCACACACCTCTCAAACTCCAAACAAATACAACCACAAACCTACAGAACAACAAACCGCACAAACTTCACTACATTGCAACAACACAACAAAAACACACATAGACTTCCACAACAGTACACAACGACTACCGGCCGCAAACACCCTAGGCCCAGCCAACGGACCCACCGGGCTGAGGCCGCCAACAGCACATCACTGCTCTCTTGCACTTTTCCTGCTTTCTCCCACTAACTCACCCTCCCTTCCTCTTTTAGAGCCGCCAGTGCGCCAGGGGACCACTCCGGTGGTGATAGTGTGCGGTACAAATGTCCTTTAACATTAACATTAACATGCTAGCTGATATGTTATTTTGGTTGATGGGCTATCTGTATTTTAAAAGCCAAATCTCCATGACACCTGGAGTTGGTTGATTAATTTGTGAAATAAAAGTTAAACTAAACACACATTTACAGCTGTTTTCTTGCTGCACCAAAATAGTTTCCTTTTCTTTGAGACTGCGCATTTTCTTTTCACATAATGTCCAACAAATAGCTGGATATATGTTTCAAACAATGATAACCTATTGTGACATGTCCTTAATAAGGCAAATCTCAGGGGAGTTTACTGATATCAAGTTGTCCTATTCCACTTGTGAATAGCACATCCGGCCCTAGTTCCTTTTCTCACACTTTGCCACTTGCAGGATGACATTTATAATATAAAGAAAAAAAAATAGGTACCAGAGCATAAATAACTGCTCAATCCTGCTGCATTCTCTACCTCTCCTGTTCCCTCCCAGGCCCTATGTATGGCTCTGGCCTCTCACTTCACCACTAAAACTCAGGACCTCATCCTGTCCTCTATCTCCTCTTCCTCTCCCTCTTCCTCCCTAGGCTCCCCTTTGGCCAACTCTGCTTCTCCTCCTCCTCCTCCGCTTTACACTTTCTCTCTGGCAACAGCTGATGAGATTTCTAGACAACTCCGATCTAAGAACATGTCGCCCAAATGGCTTCTACCTTGCCCCTCCAGAACCATCAAAGACCATATTGACAACCTTGCTCCAGCCATGGCCGATTTCTGAAAACACTCTTACACCACTGGAACATTCCCCTCTCCCCTCAAGCACTCCCTTGTGCACCCCCTCCCCAAAAAGCCATCTGCCAATCCTATCACCCAATTTATATCACCTTTTTCCTGGGCAAACTCCTGGAAAAGCTGACAGTCTCCCAGCTTACTCTCCACACTGAATCTTGTGGTTGTCTCCATGACCATCAGTCTGGCTTCAGAGCTGCCAGTGGCACAGAAACTGCTCTCCTAAACACCCGTCAAAATCTGTTCTCTCACCTTGATTTGAGCATTTCTACTGTCCTCACCTCCTTGATCTTTCCTCTGCCTTTGACATAGTCAACCAAGCCTTCCTAATCAATCGACTCTGTGAGAATCACGGATCTAGCCCTGGTGTGGTTTACCTCCTTCCTCTTACACCGCCTCACTCAGGTCCAGCTTGTTTCCTTTGACTATCCGCCACCTCTCTCTCCACCTGTGGCATTCCCCAGGTCTCTATCCACTCACCCTGGTTTTTCAACCTCTACTTGGCCCCTTTGGCCTACCTGATCTCTACCTTTGAGTGTTATGTGGCTGACACTCAGCTCTCCTTCAGGCTCCCCATAGCCTCCTCTCCTCTCTCGCTCATTCCTGACTTTCTATCCTTGATTCAGGACTGGTGCACATCCAATGATCTCTGCCTTAATGCCAGTAAGACGGAAATCCTTCTCATTGGGACTCCTGCTCATGTGTTCCCTCTCTCACTCTGGCTGCCAGCCTTGGGCCCTCTTCCTTCACCTTCCTTTTAGGCAAAAAACTTGGTGTCATCTAACACAACACTCTCTCTTTCACTCCTCACATCTCTGACATCGCCAAGAAGTCCCATTACTAGCTGCACCTCCTCAAAGGTACTCTTCCCTTTCTCACCTTCCCGCAGTAGCTCACCATCTCTAGAGCCCCGGTTCTCTCTAGGATGGACTATGGCAACAGCCTCTTTCTAAATCTGCCTTCCGCCACTCTCCGCCCTCTGCAACTAATCCAGAACAGCACTGCAAGACGTATTCTTGGCTACAAGCCCAGGGACCGTATCTCTCCAAGCCTGAAATCTCTCCACTGGCTCCCCGGTGGCTGCAAGGATCAAGTTCAAAACCCTTTGCATTGTCCACAAGGTTTTCCGGGGCCGTGACTTGCACTGCATCCAACAACCTCTTCCTAAATCCCATTCTTGAGCCTTTTACTCAGCTTCCTCCAACGCTCTAAGGGTCAAACTCTTCTCCATGCAGAGAGTCGGGGGTATATCTCTCTGCTCTGCAGGTGCCTGCTTTTGGAATGGCCTCCATTCCCCTCTCAAACTTGAGCCGGACCACCTGAAGTTCTGAAAGCAGTTCAAAACGTTCCTTTTCTCCTCTGCTTACTCTCTCTCCCTCCCCTACTGCCACACCTGTCTGCCACACCGACTGGTTGCTTTGCTACAGTCAGAGTCTCACTAGGTACCAGGCTCTCTCTTGATCAGTCACACCTGTACTGCCTCCGGGCCCTCTGTGCACTTAGGGGCTGTAACTGTTACCTCTAAAGTCCCTTGCCTCCTTGCACTACCCAGAGCGTCACTGCCCTGTACTGCACTTACTCAGAGCATTGCTGCCCTCTTTCCCTGTCCATCTCCCTTGCACTTCTCCCCCTTCCCCTTCCCCTTCTCATTCTCACACTTGCACGATCTGAATGACACAAGGTCTAGTAAGATAATTTGTCTTGTCCTCCTCTGTCTTCCCTCCTTTGTCTTGTCAGGCCTATAAACACATGTGTACAGGCGCGTTATAAATGACTCATCATATTATATCATATCATATCATATCATATCATATCATAACAAGCACATCAAAATGTGCAAATCTTTCAGCAAAATGGACCTATAGGGATTGTTTCAATCTCAAGTTGTTTTGCACACACAATCATATGCATTGAAGTGTGCATCATGACCTGTAAATACTATCTATCCTATCCAATCCTGAGTTTCTTTTATCTTTGCATTCTGTAACTGGTTTTTCTGCACATGTAATGGCATAAGCTTGAATATAGATAATTAAAAAGTAGTCTCTATACTAAGAATTAACATGGGTTAAATACCCTGTTCTATGGATTTCCTTCCACTCTGTAGGGTCTACAACCACGTTTTAGCACACTGCACTCTTCACAGTTTATACATTACATTTGCATATCCATTTGGTCCGACCCACAAGGGCAGTCCAGCACGGAAACGCTAGGCAATTCTCCTCTGAACAAGAGTACCATCCACAACTCCAGACACATTTTCTGGCTTTCTTGGGTCTCCTTAGTGAGGTAAACCTGAGTATATCTAAGGCACTGTGAGCAAGGGGTGTGTGATATCAGGGAACATAATTAATATGTAATGTAAGGTTTTGATGCTATATGTATTAGTGAAATTATTTTAAATCAAATGTGCAAAAGACATGGGGTCTCACTATGGCTACTGGCGGGGTTGCAGCAGTACTAATAACATTTTACTGCCGTCTGATTTCCTGGTGCCACCTGGAGATTCCAAGTCCAGCAGCCTGGGAAGTCATGCTCCGGTAAAATGCAAGTCCCCATTCCCATAGAGCGGGCACTTGTAAATGCTGGCATCATTACAAATGATGCTGACGCTTCAGTGACCAGTCTGACTACCATGGCCGCTGCACCTGGCAGGGTCAGACCTGTCAGGCACATGCAGACTCCTAGTTAGGCCCAGAAACAAGGGTGCCGGTGAGCTTACAAACATGTTATGAGGCCCATGGACTTCTATAAGGCCCTAGCGCACTGATTCCAGCAGATGGGAAATCCCACCACACCAAGAGCAACATGTTCTGTAGGAGTAAACAGAATGATCTAGCGACAGACCGGGACAAAAAATAAGCCGGGCACCACAAAAAGTCCCACATCCATGCCAGAAAACTGGCCCACCTCCCGATGAAAAATGGGCCTATATACCCCTCCTAAAAAAGGGGCCTGGTTTTCAGACCACCACTTTTCAATTTGCATATTTTTTGTCATACACAATTTGTCAACCACAATTTGGCTACATTTGTGGCAAATTATTATTAAAAACACTGTGCCAGAAACAACGGTAAAAACTAAAAACAAATATTACACGGGTCGGTTTAACGGTTATCCTATTAGGAACCTTCACTAAAGATTGTGGCAAATTGGGCATTATGAAGAGCACTTGATCCCTGATGATACCAGACGAATGTGTGTTTTTCTAATAGTCTCAAGAATGTTTGTGGCAAATTTTGCTTTTAACTTATATTGGGCTTTTAGCTTTGGTTGAAACTAGATAGGATTTAAATGATGTATTAAAATGGGTTCATTATGCGCATCACCAAGGTTTTTCAGGAAACGTTTTGACAAATTGTGCATTTTAAACCACAATTGGAGAGTAATATTGGTCAAAACTGAATCAGATGTCAAAATCATGTTACAGGTGATTTGGGTTCCCCCCCCCCCCAAGTATATTTTTTGTTTTTTTAGAGATTGCAATAAATGATGCACTTTCATGTTCACAGGCAGTAACATTGGTCCAAACTGAATCAGATTTAAAGATAATTTTACATAGACCTTGTGGGTTGTCCCACAAGAAATCTTGGGTATGTTTTTTGACAAACTATTCACGTAATTTGCAAAAAAGTGCTAAATCTGCGCTAAGTAGTCAGACCATTGCGCGGGTAAAATGCATAGCGCTGGGAGTTACATGGAATGGAATTAAAGGAATGCAGAAACATGCAGCGCGAAGAAAAAAATGTGTAGTGCTCTAAACGCCCACAACATGACTCCAAGGAAAACAGAGCATAGCACTGTCTAACAACTTTTGCACTGAACCCATGGAAAAAAGTTATCAAGGAATACTTAACACCAATCACCTTTACTTCCAGTCCTCTCCAGTGCCCCCACCCCCTCTAATTTAAGACAGCACCCACAAGTCTGCCCTTGTTCCATTCCCCTCACTAATCTGCGCCCACACCTTAGCGAAAGTCAACACCCATGCATCTGCCCTCATCCCAGTAACACGCTGATCTTTGCCCTAACAACCTAATTTAAGGCAGGCCCCACCATTCCACCCTTGTGCCAATACCCCCCAATAATCTTCACCCAACCCCCTAACTAAAGGCAGCACCCACAAGTCTGCCCTCATCCAAGTACCCCTACTAATCTGTGCCCCAACCACCTAACTTAAAGCAGCACCCACAAGTCCTCCCTCATCCCAGTAACCCCACTCAACTTTGCCACAACCCCATAACTAAAGATAGCGCCCACACGGCTGCCCTCGTCCCAGTATCCCCACTAATTTGTGGCCCCAACCCCTTAACTTAAGGCAGCATCCACAAATTTGCCCTCATCCCAGTATCCCCACTAATCTGCACCCACACCCCATAACTAAAGGCAGCAGCTTTTTGGGGTGGGACCATGCCTGATTTGCATATGGTATTTCCCTTTCTGCAATGGCTTGGCAGGCTGAAAAACGATCATCTGGAAGGTTTCCTAGAGCTTTATTTATTCAAAACCTTCCAGCCACCAACTTTTGGTTTTGTTGTAGCCCTCATTCCAGTACCCTCACTAATCTGAGCCCCAACACCCTAACTCAAGGCATCACACCAAAGACACCAATGGCCCAGTTCAATATGAGCACTGAACTGACACAACTCCTCTGGCCTGTGTCTTCAATGAGGTACACCTGCCAGACATCCTCCACCAACATGATCACTTGGAATCAGTGTTGTTAAATCCAGGCCAGTCCCCTTTTCCATGGCTCCCTGTTGGATAACGCTCAGCTGCACTACAACAGCCAACCCTACTGTTACTGCAGCTACACTTTGGTTCCATGATGTCGTGACGTTGTCCACATGTGATGTGGGTAGCACAGTGATGCAGAGTGAGGCCAAATCCCTTCTCGCAATCCACAATGCCAAAGAGTCATATCTGTTTTTAAAGTGTGAGCACATTCACATGGACAAGCAAGTGCCAAGGGGACACCTAAACATCAGTGGTACATGAAAGGAACACAACATACAATAAACTGAACCTCGAGAAGTGAATGGACAGAGGTGATGAGCTGTTACCAGATACATCAAACATCTCTACTGTGTGGAACATCTGGCAAGACACATAAAGAAATGAGGACCCACCCCCAAGAAGAACCCCAAAACACCATCATAAAACATCTCACTCATCACCAAATGCATCCCTACATCAACACTATTAGACAAGCAACCAAAAACGTACTCAACCAACACTGAGACACTGAAAACAAACATGCAGTGCCCCTGCACAAGGAATGGCATCAGACAACCATCCCTTGCCACCCTCAGTCTTGCAATGGACCCGCCCCACATGTAATAAATATGGCCACATTTCTGTATGGGAAAATCAATCAAATTAGTCACACCATGCCTACCTCAAATAACCCCCAACATTACTGAACACCCATGAACATATTCACAAATGAAGTGTCATGTCAACTGAACTACAGCATACATGTATCACACACTCACACACAGCATGTGCGTTATTGACCAACATGCCAGTACTGCAAAGCACAGAAGTGGGCAAGCAACAGATGCTCATGACAAATATGCGAAACACATGATTCTTAAAACATATAAACTCCCCACATCTACAATAGTCCACATACGTACAATGACCAATAATGCATTGTACTATACATCAAACACACATAAAGCATGCACACATGCCCCCAAGTAAACACCCCAGTACCAACATGATCCACAGTGCCAAATGGAGATCATGTTCAAACAAAAAGTGCACATGGACAAAGAGACAGAAAATGGTGTGGTTGAATCATGAATGAAAAATGCATTAAATACAAACTATGTGCAAACATGGAAAGAGAATAATTGTCCATAAAAATATGAATACATAAAGGAAACCTACAACTATTGAACCATATGCATGAGTCAGCGGGCTAGACCATTAACATCTCTGACAATGCCTCAGACAAGCCTGATTCAACCTCCGCATCTTCCTCTTGCAGGTGGGCCTCTGTTGTTTCCTGGATGGCTCGAAGGGATTCCCTCATCCGAGACTCAATCTCCTCTGCTGCCCTGTAAGTATCCTCCAGGATGGTTGCCCATGCCAACCTCTTTGCCACCTAATTCCTGGCTGTGGCAATTGCTGCCTCATGTGCCCGCTGCCTCTTCTCATCCTGCTGCCTCACAAATTACACCTGCAATGACACCAGTGAGTGTAGGCGCCATCATTCCTCCTGCCTCACTTGCACTATGTGTGCACCTTTATACCTCCTCCTGTTTGCAATGCCATCCATGATTTGTCTCCTCAACATCAACATCTCCTGCTGTCTGACAATGTGTGTGCAGTGCAGGTACTCCTTCCGACTGGATGACAGTCTACATTGGTGGAGTAATGCACCTGCACTGCCATTAAGTGGCTGCTGTTCCTGCACAGCCTGTTCCCCTGTATGTTCCTGGGCAGGCTCAGTGATCACCTCATTTGCCACAGTACAGACCTCAAGCTCTACCACGGGCATAGGCACATCCAGACTGGATGTTGGTGGGACAGAGGCACAGGAGGCCATGGTTGTAGCTGCATGGAGCCCTCAGTTGTGGTTGACTGGGGCAGAGATTATTACGAGGAGAAGGGGGCCATTGCAGCAGCCTGTCCAAAGTGAGCAATGGAAAGCAGTGCTGCTTCCAGATGGGACAAGAGGTGGCCCATATGCCAGTGGTGCCCTACAAGCAGCCCATGAGTTGCTTGAACAGCATCACACATAAATGTCTGCCACCTCAAGTCACCCCTCAGCAGTGGCAGCACCGAATCCCAGATGCCCACCTCAGCTGGAAGTTTGGGTTCTATCTGGGTAGAGGCATCAGTGAGGGTGGGCAGTGCTGCAGATGATGGCCATGGGACATGAGGTTGTGCTGATCCTTCCATTGAGGACTACACAGCCTACTTTCTCTGGGCCAGGTGTGCAGCCTGCACAATTCCCTTAGAACCCCCACTTGACACACTGGGCTGACCTGCAATGGTGTCCTCCTCCTTCTCCTTCTCCATCAACACAGGCAGGTCCAATGAGGGCTCCGACCCTTTGGGCCCTATGTGGTAATGTGACCAGCACCACCCTGTCCCTCTATCGCTAAGGTGTGAAGTACAATGGAATCGTGGACCTCCTCCTCAGCAGCCTTGCCATCAGAATGTGACACTCCCTCAGGCACATCGCCCTCAGAGGAGCTGGATAAAACTGGACAAACCTGGAATCTGCCCCTGCACCTGAAGGCCTTGTCCCTGGGATGCAGCTTTACAGCACAGATTGTACCCTCTTCTCCAGCAACTCCAACTGTGGAAAAGAGAGCAAAGAACAAAGAGATTAATCATAAGTGTCACTGCATGTGTCCTCTTCCCAAGTGCATCAGTAGAATTCTGCCAGCATTAGTCAACAAGCAACTGCCTCTCACACAATGCCCATGCTTGGAAATCTGACAGATTTCAAACTCACAATTGAAGGTAAAAGGACAAGCCACAATGATAAGACATGGAAATCTGAACATAGCAAATTGATGACTGGCCACTTACACATGACAACAACTAATTTCACATCAAAATCACAATGAAGTAGTGTTAGGCAGAATCACATGCAGTACCCTTGGGGAACACTACATGTAATTAAGACTACAAGTGTCAGTACAATTTCACCTTTGGTACAAGCCTGTACTACACAGTAATGTGGTAGCAGTGGCTGAGCAGCCAGACTTATCTCAAAAGTAAAGCGAGCAGTAGAACATGTTACACAAAGGACCAACAAATACAGTGATTCAAACAAACACTTACTCAAGGTTTCTTGGTAAAAGAATATACATTTATTTACACAGTCATTTGGAAAACATTACACTAGCAAGAGCAGTTCAATATCGCATACTAATATACTACAAATACACAACCAATAAGTTACTGAACAAGTTCAGCTCCCCTGAAGTGGGAGCAAAACGGCACTTGAGTTACTTTCAAAAAGGGGTAAGAAGACAAGGTTATAAGAAATGCAGCACAAATACTTTCATAAGCAGGGCAAAGGGTTTCAGTTAACTACAACCAGCAATTCAGTTCATAGGCCTGGGTCAAAGTCAATGGTTCAGAGTCTTTGTATAGGATAGCACAGTTCTGGTAGTAACCGGTTTAGTCTGTGCCACGGATCTTAGAAGAATTTGGTCAGACGAAAAGTTAGATGTTGGTTTAAGGAAGGACAAGCCTTTGAAGTCGGGAAAGTTTCACAAACTTTCACCGTGGCAAAAATGTTTCTGAACCGCATTTCCACAGTACCTTTAAAGTGAAGAAGAGCTGTAGCTGAGGCAGTTGTTCCTGGCAGTCCAAGCAGATCTCGCTGTTCCAGAGCGTTAGTCATGGGGACAAGAAGGAGGACATCGGGAGGTGCCTGCACTGCCCAGGGAAGAGGCCACGAGCTTGGCAAAAAATTGATGTGAGTGCCTTAAAGACCACAAACTGGTATCCTTCCCACTGGCTATCTGGTTTTCCACAGCAATCTGCAGAAAATTCAACCAGGAGGGGACGGTGTCCAGGCGGCTTGCGAGTTGGTTGTTCCCACCAAACTCAAGGGAAGAAGTTAACCTTGAAGGGCTTCTCTGTTGATGGAGTTGCAGGCAATTGGGACCTGCAGCAGGGCTTCACTGGTCATCCAGGAGTTGCAGCAGTCGTCTTTTTCAGCTCGTCTTCGGTTATTGAGTTCCTGTGGTCGACTCTGCTTTCCAAGTCCGAGGGACCTGCTTTTAAACAGTTTTCCCCCATTCATTCCAGCCTGGCTGTCACTCACACAGCAGGGTGGTTGTCCTTGCCAGACAGCCAGCTGGTCAATCATGCCAGAGTGCATTCAGGTCTCCTAGGAGACTAAGAACAGGGAGTTTCGGGCAACTCCCTCACATCCTGTCCATCCCAGACACTCATGCGCCAGAGGAGGGCTTCAGCACTGAAGCCTGCCAAAGTCGAATGAACAAAGGGACCAAACCTGGTTTGGCGCACAGAGACAAACACAAGAAGGACCTTTACAAAGCGAAATGGTGAAAAAAGTTGACCGGAGTCTGTTTTTACAGATAGGTCTTGGGCGCCATATTGATAAACATGGCTGACCCGATTTTTAGCTATCGTTGTTCGCGGTCGAGAAAAATCATGGTAGTTTGATATAAACCACTGCCACCTGACATTTCAAGTAGGAAAGGGTAACATTTGACTGTTACATGAGTGTTTTGACTCAGGGGATTCTAGACAACCCCTCCAGCACTCTATAGGAAGACAGTGTGTGCTGGGTCTGTAAATTTAAAGAGACTAGTAAAGTCAAGTTAACTTTGCATGCTCTGGAGGACAGTAGTCAGTCCCAGAGAAGGTATTTAAACCTTGCGAAGTCTGAAAGACATCCGTGTGCCACTGCATTGAAGGTGCCGTGTGTCACACAGAAACAGATGATGCCTATGAAGTTGTTTGAAAACTCCATAACCAAAGAATACAAAAGTAAAACACACATCACAATACTTGCAAGAGTGGGGAAAAAAGGCTCACACTCTTCCCAGGTAAAAAATCAAATTCTAGAAATCCAGCAAAGTTGCTGGCGGTCTTAAAAGGTAAGGGAAATTAGCAAATTCTTGAGAAATCTCCCTAACACTCGCCCCCTCCAGACTAAGGGACTGGAGGATTTAATCCACTCCTGGATGAATCTCCTTACTCCAGTTGGTTAAACATCCTGGAGAGACGATCAGCATTTTGGTTGTGACACGCAGACCTGTGTTCAATGGTAAAACTAAACCCTTGCAGGCTGATTGACCATCTCAGTAGTTTAGGGTTTTCCCCTTTCATTTGCATCAACCATCTTAAGGGTTGGTGGTCAATCTGATCCATGCAAGTATAGTCTAAACTTCTTCAGTGACCACACAATAGCAAAACATTCTCTTTCAACGGTTCCCCACCTTGTCTCAGGTTCCTTCAGCTTCCTGCTGATGAAGCAAACAGGGTGCTACCTACCTTTCTCATCCAGCTGACTCAGAACTGCACATATACCTGCATGTGAAACATCTGTCTGCACAATGAAGGTTTGGTTGTAGTCAGGAGATTTTAGGACTGGAGCTTGACAAAGGGCTTTCTTTAGGACTTCAAATGCTTGAGTGCACTCCTCATTCTACCTGACCTGTTCAGAGAATTAGAGAGAGGAGACCACATTCAAGGGACAAGCTATGGTCTCATAGTTCTCTATGAAGTTCCTATAGTAACAAGTGAGGCCTAGAAAGGCTCTAACTTGGGTTTGAGTAGTGGGGTGGCCCAGTTGTGTACAGCTTGTACTTTGATAGGCAATGGCCTGATTTCACCTCCTCCTACCTCATGTCCAAGGTAGACCACTTTACACTGACCAATTTGACATTTACTTGCCTTTATGGTCAGATAGCCTGCTCAAGAGCCTGCAAAGCATATCCTAAGTGTTCAACATGTTCTTTCCAAGTAGGGCTGAACATTGCAATGTCATCCAAGTATGCCATGCAGAGGTCCTCCATTCCATTCAGAACCTGGTTAACCATACTTTGGAAGTAGCAGGTGCATTCTTTAGTCCGAAGTGAGATCAAATGTTCTGAGGTACTTGGCTGAACCAAGTTTGTCCACCAGTTCATCTGTCCTGGGTAAAGGACGGGCATCAGTCTTGGTGAAAGCATTAAGAGATCTATATTCTACACAGAATCTCAACTCCTTGGATCCTAACTTTGGTACTAGAACAACTGGACTAGACCATGGACTGGTAGAGGGCTCTATTACCCCGAGATCAAGCATCTTGTTCACCTCCTCCTTTATGTGGGATCTTACATGATCTGACATCCTGTAACCTCTGCTTCTAACAGGTAAACAGTCACCTTTGAGAATATCATGCTGGCCCAACGAGGTCAAGCCTGGTGATAGTGAAAACAGGGAGGCAAAATGATTTAACAGAATCTTGCACTCCTCCTGTTGTTCAGGTGTCAAATTAGAAGAGAGATTAACTCCTTCTATGTTCTCATCTAAAGTCTGGCCTCTGAGCATGTCAGGTAGAGGTTCGCTCTCCACCTCCTCTTGAGCTGAAGCTAGAAGCAAAGCTCCCACTTCTGGTCTTGAGACATAAGATTTTAGACAGTTGCTCTAATTGCCTAATTTCACCAGATAGTTGACCTCTCCAAGTTTGCCCACAACCTTGAAGGGTCCTATCCATTTGCCCTGTAAGGCCCTCCACCTTGTAGGTACTATAACTAGAACTAGCTGGTCTTGAATAAACTCAACCATGTTGGCCTTCTGGTCATGCCAATGCTTCACCAGAGCCTGACCTGCTTTCAAGTTATCTTCTGCTCTGCCATCATGTGTGACATTCTCCTCTGGAGACCTATCACATAGTCAGTAACTCTCACTGGCCTGGGCGAAGGAGCACTCTCCAACCCCTCCTTAATCAGGGCCATGGGGACTCAGTCTGGATGGTCTTAGAGAAGTTCAAAGGGACTAAATCTAACTCCCTCCTGAGGGACTTCTCTATAAGCAAATAGAGGCAAGGCAGAAGAAGGTCCCACTTTCTTCTAAGGGGTTCCTCTAAAGCACCTATCATGCTCTTCATTGTATGATTAAACCTTTCTACCAATCAATTTGTCTGAGGATGGTAGGCATTTGAGAACTTGTAAGTTACTCTACAGTTTTCCACTTGGCCTGCATATAGTGGTACATATAATTGGATCCTCTGTCAGAGATAACTTCCTCAGGAAAACCTACCCTGGTAAAAATACCAAGTAAGGCCTTAGCCACAGCCTGAGCTGTAACAGTTCTCATAGGTATGGCTTCAGGATACCTAGTAGCATGGTCTACTACAACCAGGATAAACCAGTTTCCTGAAGATGTTGGAGGGTCTAAAGGACCAACAATTTTGATTGTTACCCTCTCAAAAAGGACTCCCACCACTGGGAGAGGCAACAAGGGTGCCACATTCTTGGCTCCACTCTTGCCAGAGATTTGGCAAGTGTGACAGCTCCTACAGGACTTATCTACATCAGACCCCAATTTAGGTCAGATGAAATATTAAGAGAGCATTTCCTTGGTCTTCTTGAAACTCAAGTGACCAGCCAAAGGTATCTCATGGGCTAACTGTAGGAGCTAGAGTTGTCTTTTAAGAGGCACTACAAGTCTTCTGTAGTCCCCTGGGATAGCCTCAGTGGTTCACCGTAGAAGAGGCCATCTTCCCAGTACAACCTGTGCTCCCCTGGCTCTTGCCCATCCAGCTGGGAAGCTGCCTGTTGGCAAAGACCTTCAAGAGTAGGACACTCTCTTTGACCTCTGCTGAAGTCTGTCCTACAGGGTCCACCTTCTGCCAGTAAAGACGGCCACTCAGGATGGTCTGCAGGATCCAGATCTCCAACAGGAGCAAGGTCCTCTTCCAGCTCTGATCCCTCAGCAGTTGATTCAAACACACAAGGTTGTTCCACACACTCAGCCTCAGATAGTGGAAGAGTCACAGGTGTGACTTTGGACAGTCCTCTCGGGGATGTCCTTGTTGGTAGCACAGGAGTGCTGGCTGGTTTCTTCCTGGAAGGTTTTGGATTCCCCTTTTCCTCCTTCTTCCTTGAAATTGCAGTCAGTAAATCCTGTGGACTGGGAGTTATATTTTCCTCTATAATCTCCTTGTGAGAGCCTTTTAAGGTACTCTCTCTGGCCTTCCTAGTCTGATCCTGTTTCCTTTTGTTGGGAGACCTGCGGGTGCTTGATACAACTCCAAGAGTTTTTAAGTCATTCCCCAACAGGACTCTCCCAGGTACTTCACTCTGCGCCCTTACAGGCATCTTGACAGTCATGTCATTGCACTGGATGAGAGCTGGTAACTGTGGAAGCATGTGGACAGTACCTCCAGCAAGCTTAGTTAGGTATTTAGGTGCCTCACACTCTTCTCAGGTAAACACAAATCAAATCCTAGAAATCCAACAAAGTTGCTGGGGGTCTCAAAAGGTAAGGGAAATTAGCACATTCTTGAGAATTCTCCCTAACAAGTAGTGACCCAAGTGTATCGTGCAGGAAGGTCCATGGAAAGGGAACCTGGCCGCATGTTTCCATAGCACCCCAGGCACCTCTCCACCCAATCACATTTGCCAACTTTCACCCCTGACAGTCCAACATGAAAACAAGCAACACGTGCATGCACACATTGCCGAGGATCAAGCAGCAATGCCCTTTCTGCCAACACAAGCATGTGTCATGATGACGTACCATGTATGCCCCCTTTTTTAGTGGCCTGACAGGTTCAAAGGTAGATCTGGATAGTCAAGTGCACACATGCAAGCAGTTTCCATGACCACACATCCCTGCACATGTGTCAGTCTCAGCTGTTCAGTGGAGATCATGCAGTCATAATACACAATAGAACAACCTGTAGCGGAGCGTGCATGCATGTATCTCACATCACATGCCCCCAACATCTCAATCTGACCACTGAACTCATACCTATACATGTCTACTTCACAGATGTGTGCCATTACATACTTCCAGTGTCGGCATGAGGCTGCATGACATTTAAGGATTGTTCAACACACATGCCATGGAAAGCACTACCTTCATCAAGTCATGCATACCCATGCAGGGCATACCAAATCTATGGAAATGTTTACCAAGTGAGTACTCATCAGCAGCAAGGACACATGCTTGCAGGTCAAGGACCTGGGCATATACCACTGGGTTGATCCTCTCCAAGATCTGGAGGTTAAGGGTGACACTGAATAGTGGCCTGCACAGTGCTGCTCCATGGAGGCACCTGCCTCAAGGGCCGCCTTCCCCTTTTCCTGGCTCTGGATCCTAAGGTCTTCCCAGCACTTCTTTGCATTGTCCACTGTATGGCCTGCCATACCCTCTGTGACAATGGCAGCAGCAATGTCTTCTTAGATCTTTTCACAGCCACACATCCTATAATGGGCCAGTACCTTGTTATCCAGGATGCAAACTTCTGCAGCAGAGAAATTGACAGACCTCAGCCTTGCCTTTGGGGGAGCTGGTCGATTTTTTAGATATGGTGGGGTGAAGCTGGACCCTTACTATGCATGCTGTGGAACTGTGGTGGTGATATTGTGGAGTGGAAGTCCTTATGTGGTATAGATAAGTGGTCACAGAACCTGACAGGAGGGCCACATGGGAACAAAGTGCCAGTGGTCAGCAGGCAGTGACACACTACCAGGCAGCAGGAGATGCTGAGATCTGAAGGCAAAATCAGGCTGGAGGGGGCAAGATATGGCAAATGAAATGAGATACAGCAAGGCACAGGTGTCTACACTCCAAGCATGCGGCAGCAGAGAAATCAGAGGAAGGACCCTATAAGTGTAAATCCCACACAAAATGCAGCACGCTTTAGCACATAACGCTTCATATGACATGCCCTCCATTGTGTGCAAGGGGGTAGAGATATGTTGGGGGTGCAACTCAGATTTCCTGTCATGCGTGGAGGAGCCAAAATTTAGGAGATACAATGTGGATTTCCTGACGCTGAAATTTACTGGTACCTTGCCATGAACACCGCTTGCACCATGAGTGGGATGGCTCTGAAGAGAGGGAGAGGATGAGGACAGAGAAGAGGGCAGAAGAAGGGTCTGCCTGTTAAACATGGTGGTGAGCCTACAGGTTCCACTATACCACCAAGGCCCACTAGGGTCAAAAGGGACAGGCCTACAGACAGCACCTCACAAAGAGGCACAGGTAAAGGTGAAGGGGACACCAAGGAAGAGGCCCTTTACAGATGAGGAGCTAACACTCCTCACTGATTACTTTAAGGAACATCTGGTTGACTTGTACCATGGGGTAGGCAGTACCCTTCCTGTGACCCAGCGGTGGCACATGTGGTAGAAGGTCTCAGATCACATCAAAGCCTGTGAGATGGAGAGACACACTGCAGAAGAGGTCCGCATGATGACTGGGGACCCTGTGCGATGGACCAATGAGAATCACTGCAGTAATGTGTCCTCTGCTAGGCTACTGGAGTGAATCACCACATGTGTATGAGCTGGCTCCATTTGAAGAGTTTGACAGTGGCATCATCAACAGTGAGCAGGTGGTTGGCAAGGGAGGCATGAATACATATGCAGCCTCATCAAGTGAGTACCATGTGTGCATGTTTTATATGATTTTCATCTACCCATGAAAATGGTGTAGTACAGTTGGTCGGGGTCCTTCTCACCCATCCATGAGCACTACAGCAATGCATCCATTTTCACTTGCATTACATGTTGTGCATCCTAGAAGGGAAGGTGGATGCTTGAACTCTGCAGTTGACATTGATCTTACAGCACACATCTGCAGGATTCTTTTAGTAACAATACACCTATCTGTGAAATGGGTTGCAAGACACATGTCATTGACACACTCACAGTGGCAGGCTTCTGGATAGTGCATTGTCAACACAAATTTAGACTCACATGGAATAACACCAAGCAGTGATCAATGTCAGAGTTATCCATTCACTGGCCCTGGTGGCCAGTGGACATGGATGAGAGACATTTTCACTGAGAAGTCGCATGAGGGTGTGTTCGAGATAGATGTTGTAGTGGTTAGCCAAAAGATGTTTGAGTGATATTAAGTCCAATTTTGGAGTGTCAATTAGTCAGTGATCATGCAAGTGCCCACTGGACATATCCATGTTGCACTCTCCTCACATATAGTCATGATGCGTGTGAGCGTGTGTAACCACACATCTGGCCTTGTCCAATGTGGTGAAGGGGGCGATGGGGATTTTGGCACCACAAATGCCTGCATGCCGGTTTGGACAGAAGGAGAACATTTGATACTACATGATTCAAGTAGGGATGGTTTAAGTAGAGAAGGGACTCAGCAATGAAGCATGGACCTCCATCCATCTATGGTTAGACCTTCCACTCGCATAGATGTTGTATGTATGTATGTATGCATGTATGTATGTAGGGTCACCTACTCCTCCAATTCATGGCATGATGCAGGGCCTACCACGCACCAACATGATTTCACAGAGCACTGAATGTTAGTCAGTTGTGCCTTTTACTTTTCAGAATTCCCAGTTTTGATGTGTGATGTATGTGTGGTGTGAAAAACCTGAGGGCGTCCTCACGTCCTTCTCCCCAGCTTCCTCTGCTCAGGTGGCCAAGGAAACGCCATTGCTATTTGGATCCCGAATCTGGGGGTGTATTTCCAAGGGAGGATCACCTGGGTGGAGGAGATTTAGGGAATAGTAGGAGGATGTAATTAGGTGAGACACTGTATCCCCGTTTCCATTTCACAATGAACCTTCAGTACCTGAGGCTTTTATAGGGTACTTTCATCACCCCCCCATTTCTTCCTTTCAAACCAACCCTCGGGTACATTTCCAGTATCGAGGAACAGGGAAGAAAGCAAGAACACCTCATTATAGGGCAGGTTAGACCCACATCTACCCCTCTGGTGCAATCAACAAATTGTCAAAATACATCCTACCCTCCACCGACCATTATAGGTTATTACCAATCTTCCCCACTGTCACACACTACAACTGTCCCCCATTCATATCCCTATAAGAATGGGCACACCACTTTGGTACTAGGAAGAGGACTGTGGAATACCACTCTAAAGGCCAGGCATGTCCCATTGACAGAAGTTATTGTGGTCAGGCAAAGGACTTCCACCTGCAGCCACTTGAGAGGCTAGAGGTGCATATAAAAGGGAGAAACCCACATGGAGAAAGAGAACTGCCTGGGAAGCCATGGAGTAGGCTGAAGAGAGGCAGGTGAAAAGGATGCTGACTGCTGCAGGAGACCTGAGCAGCATGTCCCTCTCTGAAGCTGATTGACACCAAAGTCTCCACTATACTGCAGGAAGCAGCACAAATGTTTGAGCCGAGCGCTGCTTGCCGGTGCTCCCAATATGAGAGAGGGTAGCATGCAAAAGTAGAAAAGGAAGGCGCAAGCAGCCGGAGGGGCGTCCATACACCGGTGAGTGACGGGGAGAGAGCACTCATGCCATGTGCTCCAGGGGCTTGGTTTGGGCAGAGAAGGATACCAAACAAGTGAAAGTGAATAATAAATGGGTCCCGAGACCAAATCGACATTATTGAATTTGAAACAAGCTGAAAAGTACTTAATGAGTTATTCAATAATTAATTAAAGAAAAGCTATGCAAGATATAGGAAAATACTGCATGAAGGGAGAGAAAGGGGGTCATCACAAGTTGGGCAGAGTGGTAATGAAGTGGCAGTAACATTATTACTGCTGTTTTACTGCTCCGCCCAACTATGAGATGTGTGGAAAGTAAACAGCTTTACCTTCGGCTCTGAGCAATTTGTGTCATGGTAATTGCGCCAAAACTGCCCCATAGAGTCCTATGGACTCTTGAAAAAATGGGGAGTAGCAGCATTGCTGCAACCCGGATCCAGCACTATTTGCGCTGTTTTCGTAGGAGGTATCCCGGCGAGATACTGCACACCGCTGATGAGGCCTAAAATTAGGTATATGCCGTACCTTGTTAGCTTCTTGACGGAGTTGGCCAAGAGTGCCCGTTCTGCTGTCCTGTGTGTAAAGGTATCACTGATTAGACAGGTTCTTACAAATTATCGGATTCCTGTTAGCAGTATTTCAGGCATAACAGTAGTACTAGTGAAGAGTGTAGGCTTCTAGCCTAGGCATATACCTAATTTTGTATACAATGTATGAATCTTTAATAAGCAACCTTAGAAATGTATAACCCTAAGCATAAAACACAATGTATTACAGATACACCCAAAGGCTCCAGATCCATATTAGAGGAAATCGTAATAAAGTCTTTGCCAAGCTAGGAAATAGAAGCCTGGTAAATATAAGTATATAAATGTGAATGAGTGCAAAACACGGTTTGAAGTACAAAATAACAACGTAATTTTGTAAAATGTTCACACATTGTAAATATCAGTTTTGTTTAGAAATTGTCCCTGAAGATGGTCAAAGAGACCGAAATGCATTGGACACTAATTTCATAGACCTTTTCTTCATCTTTTTTGGAATATAATATTGTACAGGTTTTTGAACCACTCCGAATCGCAGTATGATTGTTTAAAAAAAGAGAATATAATGAACTGGGTAATCCGACCGAGCCCTTTAAGGCGAGGTAGCAATACTTAGAGACAGATGGAGATCCATAATATTACTCAAACATCAATTATCAAAAATTACTCAGGAAGTTGGCAAATGTGACTGTTTTAATATCAATAATCAAAAACAGGGAGTGACAATGAACATCAATGCATTTGCTCGATCTTCACACTCAATTCAACACATAAAAAAGTAGGTTATGTGCTACAACTCATCATAATTGACGTCAATCTGTGTTGCAAATTACAAAATCCCATATAGAGTGGTGATAGGCTTACAAGGAACATCTAGGTATACCTTCCATACTGGTCAGGGAAGGTGATAGGTTACTTAAGAGCGGGTGGGGCAACTAAGCCCTCCTCTAGTGCGGGTCATTACGAATGTCATCAAATGAACAATTTCCTATTGGTTATATAAACTATAGGGCTCTCTATTACGTGACCCTCTATAATTGGTTGGCACCCTTGTATCCCTCTATAATATTGCACACATGCAAGCAGCACACAGGCTGGCACACAGGTGCTGGTGGGCTAGTCATAATCGAAGCTGACCATCAATTAGCCCTGGCATCCATCATCACACTTGCAGCCTACTAGTCAATTAAGACTTTGAAATCGGCCTTGGAAATGTTCTCTGTGCTTGGTTTTGATATAGTTCATCATACTTTCTATTTTCATCTGACCACGCGACTGTAGACCATGTTTTCGAGTCTTATTGCATTTAAAATACTTTTATTTGATGAACCTCTGACGTCTTCAATGTTCTCGCCCCTCACTTAAGACAGAAGGTTGTACACATTTTGTAATTGTTTGTAAGCACATCCAGTCCCAAGGTGGCCTTGACTTCTTGGTGTTGATCCAGCCAAAAGCTTCTTTGATTTACCTCCATGGTTCAGCTTTCAATTTCTAACTGCGACGCACTGAAAAAGTCTTTCTTCTCACAATGTCCAGCTCTGCTAAAAATGGAATATCTGTAGTCCCTTTATTTCCTATCCATAGATATTGGTGCATCGCCGCAATCTATTTACTACATAGCCAGCCTGAAAAGAATACTGTGTCTACATGCGCTGCTGCGACTGTACAATTGTGAAATGACTTAATATCTTTTTAATTTATTCTGTAACATTAGCAGCTTCATCTCAAGCCCAAAATGTTGCTCATCTTTAACAACTCCTCCTTTGCTTCTATAGAATGCTTATGTACATTTGTCTCTGCATCTCTTTTGGGTGCATCAGTTCTGCTCCTCATGACGTCACCAGTCTGCTTTCTCGCTTGCTTTTCCCTCTTCCTCCGGGATTTCATTGAAGTGGCCATCATATAGTCATGTATGCATCTGCGGCTTTCTCAATGGGAATCTTACTTCCAGGATTCTCTTAGGTATAGCTATTCTCGCTGGTATTGCACGTGCCTCACACTCTTGCTCCCAACATATAGGCAGTATGTGGGAGGAGCTTCGGGTGGGGGTACTTGGCTCCACCTTTACACTCCCCCCTCTGGGCAGTTCATCGACCACTCCCTCATCAGTCTTCACATCTAGACATCCTTGTCTGAAGAAATGTGTCTTTGGGAACCATATCTTTATGACTTCTTTCAGGCACCCTGCTGATTTCACATGCTGATCGTTACTCCAGGCCATAAACATGCACTGTCCACTGGGACTGCAGTAAATCCATTTCCCCATGTACTTCTTATGATTCTTTGGGTAAAGGAACTGCGTCCTGTCGGGTGCATGGATGCTAGCCTTCATGTAGTATCTGATTTCTTCATCTGTCAGCTCCTTAGTCTTCCATCCTGATTCGACTTCAATCATGAACTTGCATTGTGAGATTATTATCCTCATCACACAGAATCCAAGCATTAGCATTACTATCAGGGCTCCAAGGAACTTCAATATATCCACCATCCATTGTGGAACACACGAAAAGAGTGATCCAAACCAACTCTCATGAGCAATGTCTTCCACTTCATCTATCATTTGAACATGTAACTTTGTCAGCATTTCGATGGCCTCTGTCAAAGTGTCATTCTCATCACCATGAGCAGGAATGAATGTGCCACATGATTCTGCAATTTTGGCACAAACACCTCCACCTATGGCTGTGATCATGTCCAAGGCATACCTATTCTGAACAGTCATCAATCGTATGGCTCTCAGCTCCTCCTTGGTAGCATTGAATCCCTTAATAGTTGTGTTGATCATCTGCAAAAATTCCCATCTGGTTATCTGTAACCACTTAGTATTGGCATCTGTCTGGATCCTGGACATGAGGATTATCGTGAATATCAATGAAGTCTTACTAAACAATCTGAGTTCATATGGAATGGAATGAAAGGCTTCTATCGACTTGGCTGAGAAATAGTTCTCTCTTTTTATTTGATTCACGATTTCAGCAGATCTCTTCTTCCTCAGGTGAGCGTCTGCTTTTGGGAATTCACCAATATCCAGGTCACTCTTAGGAATCACAATGCTGGAACATGAATATTCACTATGTAACACAGGCCTCCCCAATCCTTGGGCAGCTTTATATAATCTCTGGATCCACAAGCCCTGTAGTGATCCATTATCACTGTTGTTCCATTGCTCATTCCTGGTACAGCAAAGATTCAACCACAGTTCTGATTTTCTCCAAGTTTTCTTGTGCCATTATTTCTGAAGCACAACTTTGCACTTTCCAAAGGCACTATCTGCAAGGGCACTCATTTATCTTCGACCCATGTTAGTAGCTTAGCAAGTCCCGGCAATAGAGGTTTGCATCCATTTTGTACAATGTCAATTGTTGGTTTGTCGCATCCAGTTACTACCCTTGCTCTGCAGATAACCACTCCTTCCTCCCATCCATCTGGACAAAGCACTGATCCAAAAATCTGCATCTGACCTCTGTTTTTCCATCTTCAAATGTCTTCTGCTGATTTTCTTGGACTCTCAAGTCTTCTCTTTTCTTCCCATCCGATCCCAGCCCCTTGCACTGCAGGTTGTTCGTATCTTATCACATGACTTCTAGCGTGGGCTATTGCTCTTGTCTTTGTGTCTTAAAGATAGTCATCTTCATCTGGATCTGACCATTCAGTTGCCCTTGCTAAATAAGCTGTTTGGCCCATGAATTGGCCCCTTGTTCGGCAGAGTGCAATGTGAGATATGCAGTGTGACATCTGAACATCTATTTCAATAGCTATGAATATCTTAGACTTCCCTATACTATAAGGCAGGAGTGTATATACATAGCATTCCTCCTCTGAGGTCCTTCTGCCTACCTCTTTCAAGTTCTGATAACACATATTGGGCCTCGTTACAAGTTTGGTGGTAAAACGGACAGGCTGCCGCCGAAAATTTACATTTTTCCGGTGCCCAGGAATGGGCAATTACCGGGGTATTACAACCCTGGTGGACCCGGTAATTGTCCATTCCTGTGCACCGGAGAATATTCTTCCCCATTCCCATTTGAGGCCCGAGATTTAGGTAGGTCTAAATCTGACCATCTTACTCCCCTGTCTGTTGGAGAACACCCTTCAAGACCACATGCACTAACGCCTTCCTCCCCACAGAAGGTTTCTCTGTCTTCGCCTGACATATCCTGTCCCCAACTCGTGTACTTCCCTCTTTTTCTTCTCTATTCAGAGTTAGCTTATCCAAAGACAAAGCTCTATTATCAAGGCTAAACAAACTTCCCTCTTTGCCTTACAACTGCGTACTTTCAAAGCAATCATTTTTTTCCTTACCTTTTGATTCTTTCTTAGTCCTCATGTCATGATAAACCTTATCAATTTTATCCCCAATACTTCTTATATCAAAACCATCTTTTAGATTTGCTCTAGATGGACCTGGCAATGGTTCATGTGTCGAGAAGAATTCTTCTATGTCTTCCTTTGCTACTACTGGATTAGGTTCCATTAACTCTTTCTCTATGCGATCAATGTCACATGCCCTTTTCCTTCTCTTTTGGTCCATTTCTTCATCGACTTCCCTTCTCTTCTTAGATTCTTCTCTAACCCATTCCTCTTCCTGACTTTTCACCTCTCCTCTCTCATATGCTCTACGCACTTCTTCACCTCTTCGTTTTTGTATCCTTCTATCTTTTAGCTTCTGTTCTTCTTCTTCCTCCTTTTTCTTTTCCACCTTATCTTGTTCTTCGATTGCTCTGTCTATTATCATACTTTCTTTGCTCTTCTGCTCTTTCTTGTTTTTAAAACTGTTCATCTTGATACAGGTGTTCACTTCTTTGGCTGCCTTTTCTGTTAGCCTTATCCTCTTTCAATCATTTCTCTTGTTCCCTGTCTTTTTTATACTGTCCATCCTGATCTTTCTCTTGCCTACTTCCTCAATGCTCTTTCCATCATGTTTGAGCAATATCTGACTGCCCATCCATTTGTTCTGTATGAGCGCTACCTCGTCAGCTTTGTCTTTCACTCCTTTCCATCTTTTTTATTTCTCTATCTATATCTAGAGAGATGCCTGGTCGATCACTTCTCTCCTTGTATGTTTTTTCCTTGTCCCACGGGACTTTAGGAATCACATCTCTTTCTGGAGTCTTTTCGGGACACTTGTCGCTGCCACATGTAGGCGATTTATATGTTGGATTGTGTGGGATGTTTTCACCCATTCTTCCAGGCCCTACAACATCGCTGGCAGCAGAAACATCAGAGTGGCCACCGGAAAGCATGCTGCTCGCCAGAAATCATCCAAAAATGCACAGTAACAATCTGAAAAATAGGCTGCTACCCACTTTTGCCTATATTAGTGAGCACAGGAGGTCACTGCCTAAAACCACCATTGGGCTACACACACAGTAGCCTGAAACCATTTGGGAATAGCAATACTGATTGCCAAAAGCAACCCAGAGTTGTTGGGAATTCATTTTCTTGATCGTCAAAATTGCTAAAATCATGGCTCACAAAACCACCAGAAGGATACAACTTCTTGTTGGGTGATCCACATCATTTACTGCAGAATCCACGTCAGTACAATATCAGCGAGAATCCTACGCTACCAAGCTAAATCCTTTTTTAAAAGACATTTAATTTAAGACAGTTGTCAAAATTGGTGCAGTACCGGTGTTCGCCACCGACCGGCGCTGGCGATCTAAATTCTGAAAGGAGACCTGAATTTCAGAAGCTAAACAGTAACCTGAGTTAGCTGAGACTTCAAAAGACTTGCTTGTCTATGAGAACTCTTCACACCTAGTCTTCTCAGCAACAAGGCAGGAAATCGCATGGTCCTGCTAATCAGATGGAGAGTGGCACCCCGGACTGATGTTCTGCTAGCAGGAACACAAGACAATAGACTCTTTGGGATGAATAGAATATGCTGATTTGAGATGTAACTGTCGACACTGCTCTAGGAAAAATAAGACATGTGACCTCTGAGTCAAGCCAAGCTTCTAGGGGCGGGGACAAACCAAGGGGTGTACTGAATTGGAGGCAAATGTATGTTTTATTAAATGGCTTATAAAATATTGTATCAAGCTGACAGACATGTACAACTTTGGGATTCTTAATATGATAAATGCACTCACAATTTGAGACTAAGCTGGAATCCGTACAATGTTCTGACACCAAACCCCGGGATTTATTAATATTGTAGACACTGTGTTTATGCTAGGAAAATGCAAACATACAGTAATATGCGCAGAGAGGGTGTGTACCTCCTTGTAAGATTTGGTGCAAAACCAATATTGCAAAACCCACTAAAATCGCGAATAAGTTGTCATTTCTGAACCCAAGCTCTTAAAAACAGCAGGGTTGAACAGAGACCTGCCTTAATTAATTTGTGATGTACACATGTATTCTCAACAACTTGCGTATCTGGGAAGCATGTTTGATTATGAAAAATTGATTTTCTTGAGAAACCAAAGGGGAGTGTTCTTTCCTTTAGCCATAAAGATGATACCTGATGACTCATTCTGAGTCACTACTCCCTTCTCCAGTCAGAGGACAGTAAATGCTTTAACCTATCAGGATCCTCAGAGGAATTGCTTGAGGATTGCCTCACAGCAACCTTCTGCCACTGCAGTAGTAGGTAAGCTGTTCTCACGATACACCACGCGATGTATCACTATGGCACCACTTTGCCAGTATTCAGTACTTCCTTTAATTAGTCATTCATTCCCTGAGATCCTTATAGCTCTTTCTAACCCACAGATTCCACGGACAGCACCGCAACAGGTGCCCCTCCTAACGAAGGCCAACACAAAGACAGGCTTCAATCAAGCCCCCTTTTTTTGGCCGAAACACACCCATGTCGATCGTGACACAACTGTACCATCCCCCTCGTGTCTGTTTTTTGTAAAGACTGTTGTGTGCACCTTGTGTGAACTATGCCTTGGACCAGTTCAAGTCTTAGGCACATTTTTCCTGCACAGAAGGGCTTTTCTACCTCATTCATTTCAGGAAATGTGCACTCTTATGGCGTTTTGACCTCAATACCCCTGAGGTCGACACTCATCTGTGTTACCACTATCTACAACCAGCCGTGTCCATTTGTTCTCTCTAACTTTCGTGCTTATCGAAAGTACTGTAAAGTAAATTGTCAATTCACCAAAAAACTTTCTGTGTTAATGTGAAATAAATTTTACGTACACAGAACCATTTTGTTGCTTGTAGGATCTCTTCATCCTGATTGTTTCACTTTTATACATATACCCACCGGGTAGATCAGGACCCCGCCAGGTGCCCTATTTTTTCTACCTTATTTAGCACAACCCATGGTTGTAGGGCTATCAAAACTACAGGAGTAGACTCTTGCATTCTCTCCCACTACCAAGAACATGGATAAAGTCAACATTGTGTCCTAGATGGACGAATATTTTCAAAAACTGATGGGCACCACATCTGCCCTAGGATCAGAAGGCGGACCAATCGCGCAAGGCGCGAATAAGGACGACCTAGACACCATCCTCCAGAAGAGGAAGAAACTCATACGCACAGAGATGCATGGAACTTTCAAGCTTGAATATCTCAAGTCGGGGATCATCCCCAAAGGATTACAACTGAAAAACATTCCCAGGGTTTTTACTGATAACCCCAAGTTCAAGACAAATTTCAGCGGCGTTGGCAACAAATGTAGCCACGATTGGATAATTCTTATAATAGACACGGCTCAGGAAGAATGTAAGAAACAGGGAGAAGAACTGGGCACTTTGGAAAAGAAATTTGTGGAGGACAAAACCATCAATGACGCAAAGCAGAAACTGGAAAAAATGGAAGAGGAAATAGTAAAACTCAACCACTCACTGTAGAACGGAAGGTACAGAAATTCAGAAAGGACGTCACCAAGTATGTTGAAGAGAAAACATATCCCTATCTTAAGGATACGTATTACAGCGATCTTCAGCAGCAACAGAAAACCAACTACAACATATGCAATCGCGTTGTGAATTTCTCTGGCAGCTCAGGATCCTCGAGCAGTAGCGCACCAGGCTCGCCCAAAGGCATCAGGAATCCGGGTCCACCACCACAACATCCTTTTTTCAGAGAGGGGCCAACGGGCCCGACCGAAGAGACGCCCACAACAAACGGGCCAATACATGAGGACGCGCCAGTGGTACTCGAACCAGCCCTAGCATCCATCCCTATTTTCAATTTATCCTCCTGAACTCTAGTCCAAGCAGAACAGACCCTACTTGAGAGAGGATTATCATTTGTTCCAGCCAGCAAAGCTGATCCTGATCCTTTCACCACAGAGGCGGAACTTAGACGTTTCTTCCTCACCGTAAGACTCAAATATTTCTTCTAGGTACATGTAACAGAAAAACAAGACTCCGTAAACATGGGCATCCAAGGACCTGAGAGACCCCGACACAACATGACAGGCTTCAAACCCAAGTCAACCTTCATTACTCCCCCACATACTATCCCGGCTGAGTTCGACACTTTCGAAAAAATTGTCATGAAAACCATCACCAATGGCCTGACACAAAAAAACTTCTATCTGTCATGACCCGGCGAAATTGCCCCTTCTGGACCTCATGGTCATTGTCACGAAGGGCTGGTACTCCTTGTTCCTCCCAACATGGCCGTACCAAGCTCCGTGCTACGCACTAGCTTTCACGTCATGGCACGTACTATAAATTGGTCACGCCCCTGCGGGTCCGCGCATCTCAACGCTATCTTCGGTAGTGACCCGACGTGTGTTTACTCTCTACATTGGTTTCCTTGATCCTCTTACTTCCTTCCTTGCCTTTTATCCTGTTCCTGGATTTCCCCCCCTACTTACTCGTTCATCGCTATCCTGGATACCCTGGAACCACGAACTTCCCGGAACTCTGAACGCGTCCTACAACCTGACGAGGCTCGGGCGAGCCTATTCAAGACCCGAACCATCCACAGAAAGAGTCCTGCGGCCGAACAAGGGAGATCCCGATCACAGGTGAGACGGGGGGAGATTTATGACACTATCAAGACAACTTAAACCAAGCGGAAAGACAGTCCCTGAGGGACCTCAACCAAGGCACCACCTTAACTATAAAACCAGCAGACAAGGGCAGAGGTATCGTGATCATGAACACCGGAGATTACAACCAAGAGTGCCAACGACTTCTCAATGATCCCACCTCATACAAGAAGTTGAGCAGAGACCCGACACAGCATTTACAGGAAGAAATCAGCAATCTTACCAAACATGTCGAATAAGAAGGGTGGATATGCCAGGATGAACGGGCATTCCTGAATAAAACACACCCAAGGCTCCCGGCTTTCTATATTTTGCCCAAAACACATAAACATGCCACCAAACCACCAGGCAGACCTATCGTCTCCGCGTGTGACTCCCTACTTGAACCCCTCTCATTATATACAGATTTTCTCATGAAGCCATTTGTCAGAAAAATGGCTTCCTACTTAAAGGACAGCACAGAAACCATGAAGATTTTGGATACCATACGTCTTATGACCGACTCCATACTGGTCACTATGGATGTCGAGGCTTTGTACAACTCAATCCCACAGCTAGAAGGTCTACAGTCATTGGCTACCTTCCTCGAAAAAAGAACTGATACCATCACCATACCCACCAATTTTCTACTGGAATGTATCCGCATTGCCATGGAAGAAAACTTCTTCCTATTCGGTCAACAAATGTACCAACAGATAAAAGGCGTCAGTATGGGGGCAACCTTTGCACCAGACGTCACCAACCTCTGCATGGCCCAGTACGAAGAAGATAACATCTACCACAATGACAACCCCCACAGATCACACATCAAGATCTGGCATCGATACATCGACGACATACTGTTAATTTGGGAAGGCAGCAAAGAATCACTACTGGCTTTTCACCAATGGCTCAACACACAGAACACCCACATCAAGTTTACCATCGATTGGGATTACCAAGCTATCAATTTCCTTGATTTACACATCTATCGATCTGGAGAAGTGTTGCAAACAGAACTCTTTAGGAAACCAACGGATATAAATACTCTGCTTCATTTCACAAGTTACCATCCACAAGGGTTGAAGTACAATCTCCCCTATGGCCAATTCCTCCGCATCCGCAGGAATTGCACGGACAAAGAAAAATTCAATCTACATGCCAAATAACTACAAACACGCTTCGGACAGAGGGGCTACCCTAAGAAATCCATCAGGACGGCCAAGAAAAGAGCAGCAAATACCGACCGCTCCATCTGTCTCACAGCAAAAGAAAAAGATCCCATCAGCAGGACAGTCTGCGTCACCACGTACAACCCAGTCAGCAATCTCATCAAGAGCACTATCAACAAACACTGGCATTTGATCAAAAACGAGGGCAGCCTAGCCAAAAAACCTCTGTTTGCCTTCAGAAAGAACAAAAACGTAAGAGACACTCTTGTACATACGTTTCTGGAACCCACAAAACCAGCATCAACCCTGTGGAATCTCCCACCAGTTGTAGGACATTTCAGCTGCGGAGATTGTGTCGCCTGTCACTATACCACCAACAGCAAAACCTTCACCTACAAGGATTTCGTTTGGAAGATGAACAGTCACACAAATTGCAAGAGCAGATTTGTAGTCTATGCCATCAAGTGCCCATGCAACCTAGTGTACATTGGCAAGACCATCAGACCCGTAAAACAAAGGATCAACGAGCATAGGTCCTGTATCAAGAACCAGGTACAAGACAAACCTTTGGTTGAACACTTTTTCAAAAAAGGACACACCCACGAACAATTCTCCTGGACTGTGGTTCAACAGTTCCAGCCACAACGACGTGGAGGGGACATCAATCTGGCCTTCACAAGACTGGAACAAAAATGGGTATATAAATTGGAATCTGTCCACAACGGTTTAAACACAACCGTAGAATGGAAACATTTTTGAGACACTCCTGCCTCCAGCTTGTTTTTTCCACTTAAGCCACCGTGCTACTGGCATTGTGGTAAGTTAACCATCTCGTCACTATGTGACACTTTAAGCACTTTGTACAGTATTTTGACCACAGCGTGCAATTACTTAGACACCTGTTAATAACCATCCGTCACACTAACTTGAGGTGCCCTGGATGCATTACTACAGATTACAACCGTGTGTATAAATAGAACTGGCATCATCACCCATTGTTCTACTGTGCTTATGTCAGACTTTGCACTTTGATTGGCATTTACCTCTTGAGATTGATTGTGTTGTTGCAACATTAGGAAAACATTATTTCTCTTCGTATTTTAAAGCAATATGATGTCACACCATGCATTTGGATTGGTTTCGACCACTTGAGAATGATTGTGTTGTTGAAACATTAGGAAAACATTATGGCCCTCATTACGACCCTGGCGGAAATCGAAAAACGTTAGCGGAAATGTAATACCGCCATCGAATACCGCTCGGTGCGATTATGACCCGTCACCGTAAAGTACGATGCCATTAGCGACACCGTAGTGAACGCCAACGCTAACTGCACCAAGTACGCTCACGCGCGCCATGCAAAACCGTAATTACCACCATGGCGCAACGGTACGTGAATTCTGACCCCAGCGGACATTTACTTAACGCCATCAAGCATGGCGGAAAGTACCATACCGCCATGGTGAGAATTACGGCATCGTGAACCAACCGTAAATGGCCCTACTGAGTGCCTGTACACCACTCCCTGCCCACATTGCACAACTCCTCGTAGGTGCAATGAAGTTACACAATGCAACCAGTGAAATGTACAAGTCACCCATGCATGCCAACGAACAAATGAATGTAGGGGCTCCAAGTGCCTTGTGAGTGGCCATCCATATTTGGCATGTCACCATTGCCGTACTGATGCAGCACAGGCATGTGAAGGTTCAAGTACAGCAAAATGAACTGAAATATGAGACAAAACAACAACAGGCCCCCATCGCTTGACACCAGTGTAAGGCAACATTCAAAGCAGTATCCTGAGGGAGACTGCACCAGCCCTGTACTCATGCCAGTAAACAAACCAACCATCAGCATAAGCATGTACCACACAAGTTGGCAGAGTGACTGAGCAGCCAGGCTCATCTCAAGAGGGGCCAATGGGAGCTGCAGGGCACAGATGGCACGAATACAGAAGCTATTCCAATGGACATGACCTCAGTCTCCCTCCAAGAAACGCACGCAAACACAGGCACCTGTGACCAGCCATTTTCTGATAATCACATCATTCCACCAATCCACCTGGCTGACCGGCATCTGTTACACAAAAGCTAATCCCCCGCCCCTAAGCATGACATCATTAAAACAGTCATAATGGCAGCCCCTATCCCTGACCTTACTGGGCTTCGTAGGCAAACGCGGCCAGTACAGTACCACGCAACTATACTCAGAAGCCGGAACCCAATGCAGATCTACTCACAATACATCGCTCCACAAATAGGAATATGCTACATTACTTGCAAAGAATAACGCTACACGGTTAACATCAGAATAACATTTTAATGCACATCAAATTCACCAAGCCCATACAGCTATTAGGTCATAAACCCCAAAATATTTTCATTACTGTGGGCTGCATCCGCAATAAATGACCAGCTACTCCTTGTGTGACGCCCTGTTCCTTCATGGTACACAGGGGCTACATTCACGTTCAAAAAGGCAACATGGAAGCGCCTAGAACCGCAGGGCCGTCCCATTAGGTAGGCACTAGTCCAGCTGAAAGGTTGATATGTTGCTCCTAGCCACTAGTACTGCTAAGGGCATGTGGCCCATTGGCGATCGTCCCATAAGATCGTAATGGTGCTCCACTGATTAACTCGAAGCAGCAGGTGTCGGGAGTAAAAGTCATCTGCAGGAGTGGCATACAGATGGCAGCGGCAAAAGGGGAGGAGATACCTGTCACCCAAATGAAATGAAAAAGAATAGTATGGGCATCAGAACTTCATTTGTATTACTCACTTCAATGATCACACTAAATCTACAGCCATATGCATGCTAGCCCACTCAAAACGATTATTTCCACCCAAAAATCACTTGCGAATCATAACTATATAAATCGAGGTGAAAACACTATTACAAACGAGTGTTTGTGTGCATGCGTCTGTTAAAACAGAATCCATGAGATGGGATTAGTAACGTGCATAGACACAAGTGTTGGAAGGCGCGTCGAGACAGGGAGGGTTGAACAAGGGCAGATAGACGATGGTCCCACTATGGCAGCTCTGCATCACATAGCGCAGGGGAAGGGGATAGATTCCAAAAAGCCATGTACATGGCAAACTCTCAATTAAATCATCTGTCCATGCATCCATACATCATTCCCTCATCCCGGTATAAAAACGCCTGATTATTTACTCACATAACATTTGAAATCTCCATTGAGTCTGTGCGTAATGCAGTCTGCAAAATCCACTGTGCTCCAGGCCGGAATAATAGTGTTGTGAAGTAACATGTATTTGGGAACGTCCTGCCTAATCGTCCACTACGCTATTGCGCATCCCATCCTATTCATATCAATCATTGCATTCTCGCCATGGCCCCTGTCCCAAGGACATTAAACAATAGAACGTTATATTTGCAGTCAGACCTGTGGGCGTCTCCTCGCCACTAGCTGAAAACCGAAAGCGCTGTCCTTCGAATTCCTCATTTGCAACATCACGTCGAAAAGGCATCTGTGACCGCTTGAAATCACAAATTCATCCATGTAGTGCGGCAGTGTGTGAAAATGGCAACTGGCTTCACTCACAAATGGGATGCCCCGCCCGTCGGTGAACCTCGGTACAGTGCTCGCCCAAAGGGGATTGCAGCTGGCACAGGTGGAATGAATCACCACAGGTGGAGGCTACACAGCCTGAAAACACATAAATTGCACACCCAACCCCCTCCCACAACCACACCCACTCCAAAATGCTACCGGCAGGACTAGCGATGTTGGCCCTGGGGGACCTGATAGCACTGCAAGTACTCCAACTTCAAGAAGAAGACGAACACCAACTACTACAACAACCGGCCGCACAGAGGAGACGCAGGAGGAGGAGGAGGGCAAGGCAGGGCCAGCAAGGCCCACCAGCACAGCCACTACCACCACGCAGGCAGCCCGCAATCCCACGCCTCCGAGCTCATCCATTCAACCTCACTGCTGAGCATATCCACACCCTCTACCATTTGGACCGGGACACCATAATCGCCATTGTGGACATGACACACGCTGACCTTGTCAGCATGATAGATAGCCCAACCGCCATCCCACCCCTACTGAAGGTGGTGTCTGTACTCCACTTCCTGGCCACAGGCACCTACCAGCACACAGTCGGACAGTTGCATGGCATTTCACAGCCACTCTTCTCACGGACACTATTGCAAGTGCTTGATGCCCTCCTGAAGCACGCAGACGACTACATCTCATTACCACGCTCGGAGCTGGAGATTACAAACACAAAAGTGGGATTCCATGCACTTGCCGGCATACCGGGTTGCATTGGTGCCATCGACTGCACCCATGTGGAATTGGTTGTCCCACATGCCATGGAGGTCCAGTACCGCAACCGGAAACAATATCATTCTCTTAATGTACAAATGGTGTGTGACTCCAACAGGATCTTTACACATTGTTGTGCCCGATTTCCTGAATCAACCCATGATTCTATGGTCTTGAGGAACTCTACAATACCACGCTACATGGAGCGACACGCAGGGAACAGATCCTGGCTACTATGTGAGTCTCATTCCATGCATGATAATGTGGGGTATGTGATGCGGCAATGACCTGGCAGGAAGGGGGGGGGATGCGTACGTAGCAATGTCATTCCACAAACATCCTTTATTGTCCACATACAGGTGATTCCGGGTATCCACTGAAGAGATGGCTCCTTACACCACTCCGGAACCCACAGAACCAGCATGAGGAGGACTACAACCATGCCCACTCACGTACCCGTGTAGTCATAGAACAGGCATTCGGCCTACTGAAGGCTCGTTTCCGCTGCCTCAGCAGGTCTGGCGGGGCACTCCTGTACCGCCATGAGAAGGTTGCAAAGATAGTCATGGCATGTGTCATGCTACACAACATGTGCGTACGTAGAAATGTGCCCATGCCCCCTGACGCAGAACTGCAAGCACCTGAAGATGGTCATGATGAGGCTGGGGATGTGGCAGCACCTCAAGGAGTCCGCGAGGCACAGGAGGCCCGTGAAATTCGTCTGAATATCATAGATTCATGCTGCTAGCACTCACGACTGGTGGCTGATGCATGGACACGGGACTTGTGGCACTGTGTGTGTCTGGAACATGCACAATGTGGGCTGTACGCCTATAAAGGCCTCGTACACAAAGATCAATGTCCACACATCTCATTGGATGATTATGTAATGTTTATAGCATATGTGAAATTATATTACACACCCCATCGACCCGCCACCCAAGTAAGCCCAACACCCCCCTCCACCCTCCTACCTCCCCCCCGAACACCAGTGTCCAAAGATGCTCATTGTCAGTGGGCAGACGCTATTGCAAGCCCCCTCTCCGGGTATCAGGGGCACCCCTGCCTGTGGAGCGCAGGTTCCTCCCAGATCTACGTTGGGGGCTGCCCTGGACGGAACTTGCAACGGATGATGTCTCTGCCTGCTCACGTCCATGCATGTCCCTAAGGGTTTGTGAGAGCTCAGTGAGCACACGGCGCACAGCGGCAAGTTCACCACATACGTCTTTGGACGTCGCATGCAGTTCCCCCCTCAGGCTCTCGGTGCTTCTCTCCATTTGTACCCTTAGTGTCTCTGTACTTCGCTCCATTTGTGCCCTAAGTGTCTCAGTAGATGTTTCTATGGCTGCCTTAGAAGCCCCACATTCATCAGCATGCTCCTTGAGGAGCGTGGCCAGTTGCTGCTGTTGCACGATCACCTGGTCGAGGGACTGTTGCCTCTGCTGGGCCATGCCCATTTGCGGTGGTGTCACAGAGGGGCTGATCACCTCATGTTGCCTTGCCACAGGGCTTGTGCGGGATGGCCAGTCGTCGTCTTGTGGGTGCCCCTGCGTGGTATCCTCATGGTGTACGGGATGAAACGAACAGGGGGATTGAGACTGGTCATGGATGGGTCCTACATCGACAGCACCGTTGTCTGTGTCAGAGCATGCTGGCATTAATGCAGTGTCACCTATGGTGCTGCTGCCATCAGAAGCAGTGCCTACTGTGGCATCCATTGGGGGGACCTGTGGTGCTGCTGGTGTGGGCATGCTGGCTGCTGGGGTGCCTGTTGAAGTCCCCTCCTGTGTGCTGCCACTTGATTTGTGCTGCTGCCGTGTCTTGATCCGTGCAGCTGAGGTGGAGGGTCTTTGGCCGTTGGTCTTGGCCCTCTTTGCAGGTGTGCTGGTAGGGGTGTCCTGCAGCTCGTCGTTTGACTCGGACCCTGTGGTGGAGTAAAGGAGGGCGAGCGTTATTTATGGGTCTGTGGAAATTGGAATGGCAATGTATCACATGCATTGGGGTGGTACCTGAGGGTGATTTGGGTCAGGGCCTTGGAGGTGGTTTCATTTTTGTGTGTATTGAGGATGCAGTTGTTTTGCAGCCTGCAGTTAGGGTGTGCATGCTGCACGTGTAGAGGGTGTTTTTAGGATTTTTGATTGTTAATGTATTTGATGTGAGTTTTAAAGTGCGCTATCAGGCCAATGTATGTGGCTGTTCTCCTGGACATGTGTTTCTGTTGCACTGTGTGGACACATGGTACTTCACATGATTGGACATTGTGGATTTGGCATTGTTTTATTTGGCCCACCTACCTGATTCTTCGGAAGTCTGCACTCCTTTCTCCATCCCTCCGACTCCCTCTATACTCTCCATTCCAATGGTGGAGGCACAGATTTCTTCCCAGGGGGTCAACTTGATGGGTGATTCCGATCCTCCCCCGGTAGCTGTGGCAATGTTACGGTTGGCTGATAGTATGCTCCGTACGCGTATCCGCAAGTCGTCCCATCGCTTTCTGCATTGCTGTGGGGTGCGGGGTGCGGTCCCCACCGCACTTACCCGCTGTGCCACCAGGGCCCATATGGCCTTCTTGTTCGCAAGTGCCGTCCTGGTCATTTGCGTCGAGAAGACGACGGCAGCATTCTCCTGGAGGGTCTCTGTGAGCACGATGAGTTCCTCATGGGAGAAGTGGACCTGCCGCTTGCGGTCGCACGCTTTTTTGGCAACTTTTCCCATTTTGATTGTTTTAACTAGGGTGGCTAACGGGTTGGGATGTGTCTCAGGGTCGGATTTTTGATGGTTGTGTTGGGATTCTGATTTTATAGATGTACGGCGTGCTGTTTCCCGTTCCGGCCCAATGTTTTTACTTCCGTTTCCGTATATTTACGGTCACCGTATTTTGCGATTAGCGCTCATTACGGGGACCGCTATGATGGGTGGCGGAATTGCACCTAGGGCGCCGTACAACGGCGGTGAGGGGCGTTTTGGGGACATTTCCGCCATCGCGGACTTTGCACTTCTGCCATGGCGTAATGCTTGTGCCCGATGGGTCAGAATTAGCCGCACTTTACTCCATCGTGCAATGGCGGAAACGCTATTTACGCTATAGCGGTCAGGTCAGTTACTTTCCGCCAGGGTCGTAATGAGGGCCTATGTCTCTTCATATTTAAAAGCAATATGATAGGGGTGTCAGCACCAGTAATTGTTGTACTTTATGGGATCATCAACCAGCTTCATATGGACATTCAACATGCAGACCACTATGTCGATATGCCGAGGCTCATTTGGCTTTTTTCATAAATTCAAGCTGTTTAACCTCATGCAGTTCCTGCGTACTACGATGCGCTTTAAGTATAATGTGTCCGGCATGTTGACACACCTTTCCCATGATACAGTGCAGCACCCTCAGCCCCTCCCCGACCACCCATTGACACACGATTGGGCCACACGTGAAGCAAGATGCGATAGGCTCCCGCAAGAGCCTCACTTTCACCGCGCATCCCCATTGGCTGATTTTAAGCCTCTGGGAATGCCCATAGACACAGAAACAACATTTCGACCGCACAGAATCACTGCAAGCAGAGGTCCCCGAGATCACAGAACCACCAAACACACTGCGGTAAGTTAAATAGGGACCACCTAGTGTAACTTAGCTTTTGCTTCACTCCACCAATTGAGAAGCGTTCCCGACGCACTTTAAATGCACAACGTTTTTTCCTCGTAGCCTCTGTTGGTGTAAGGCACCGTCACCCAGCCTACCACGGCACCTTACCACTCCGGGTCAGCTCATGCACATGAAGCATGTACTTTCTATTGCTGCATCTTTGTCGTTTACTGTCTCACCTGTGCGCCACCATGCACTACCTGTGGGCTACTTGACACAAGGCTGCATATAACGCTCCGTCTCTCCAACCACGATCCGAGCACCAAAGAGGATGCACCACCACTGGAACTGCACAGATCGTATGGAGCCATTTCCCTCCACCCTCTGTCTCTGACGTCACATGGCTTTTGTTGTACCACTCACTGTGTATGACACTGCAGTGTCTAGGACACCTCCGCACTCCACGGGCACCCATTGACCACCACCACGGCCTGTGTAGAGTTCAGATCCCGGACAGGATTCCCTCACCACCACCGTATCAACCACAAATAGACCTCCTTGTGGATCCATTACCATGATCCCCGTTGTGTTTGCCTCTCAGATATGGGACCCACCCTGGCCTGTTCCAGTTCAGCGGGACCCTGAGAGACGTCAGCCCTTAGGAAACGACGGCCGACTCACAAAGTGCAACTTCGCACCAGCAATCCAGCAATTGCTTGAGGATTGCCTCACAACAAGCTTCTGCCACTGCAGTAGTAGGTAAGCTGTTCTCTCGATACACCATGCAATGTATCACTATGGCATCACTTTGCCAGTATTCAATACTTCCTTTAATTAGTCATTCATTCCCTGAGATCCTAATAGCTCTTTCTAACCCACAGATGCACGGACAGCACCGCAACAGGTGCCCCTCCTGACGAAGGCCAGCACAAAGACAGGCTTCAATCAAGCTCCCTTTTTTGGCCGAAACACACCCTTGTCGATCCCTGTGACACAACTGTACCATCCCCCTCGTGTATGTTTTTTGTAAAGACTGTTGTGTGCACCTTGTGTGAACTATGCCTTGGACCAGTTCAAGTCTCAGGCGCATTTTTCCTGCACAGTAGGGCTTTTCTACCTCATTCAATTCAGGAAATGTGCACTCTTATGGAGTTTTGACCTCAATACCCCTGAGGTCGACACTCATCTGTGGTACCACTATCTACAACCAGCCGTGCCCGTTTGTTCTCTCTAACATTCGTGCTTATCGAAAGTACTGTAAAATAAATTGTCAATTCACCAAAAAACTTTCTGTGTTAATGTGAAATGAATATACGTACACAAAACCATTTTGTTGCTTGTAGGATCTCTTCAAACTGATTGTTTCACTATTATACATATACCCACCTGGGTAGATCAGGACCCCGCCAGGTGCCCTATTTTTTCTACCTCATTGCTAGTGTTGACCTGTCCCAATTCAAGGTCACTATCACCTACCCTGAATCTCCTTAAGTGAATTAAAATCATTTTTAGCATAATTTTCACTTAATTGCAATCACATTTAAAAGTATTTTTGCATGTTTAAAAGCATACCGGTTTTCTCTAAGCTTGCTGGAGGATCTGGAATTTGAACTTCATTTTGATTGTATCCCTGAAAACTGTGTGCTCTTCTTTCCATCTCTTTATATTGCCTAAGGGGGGGGGGGGTGAGTTGTCACAAGGGAAAAAGTGATCATATTATCTCTTGTTGAAACCATATCAAGTTTATTTCTGTGCTGCATTCATTCCCATCTTGCATTTCCTTGAAACCATACAAGTAGTCTCTGCTACCTTATTCTTTCGATACCAACTCCTCATTGATTAAAGAGAGTGTGCTCTTGTAATATTACCCATTGTTGATCAATATTATATTCATAAGTGTGTTATCAAATATTAATTTATTCATAAAAGTGTGATATATCACATAAAGTGTGAGATATATATATATACATATATATATATATATATATATATATATGTATATATATATATATATATATATATATATGTATATATATATATAGTTTAATTTTTCCAATAAACCTTTTAATTTGCAAAGCAAACCTACTTCTTAGCTCTGTGAGGTCAGGGGGATTCAAAGAGAGGGGCGTTATATAAGGGTTCATCATCCAGATTTAAGAACTTGACATAAACATATATAAATAAGGGCTTCCATTTGGCATCCCAGACTAGGCTTTGACTTAGTTGGATTGCTGGATTGAAGTCACTTACAGAGTGGGGGCTCGTAACGGGACGTCTGGATTAGAACTACCACTTGTGCTGCTTAAAACAGTGTGCTAACTGATAGGATATGTAAATCCTGTTGGGCTACTACGCTGTGTTACACTGCAAAACCCCTCAAAAAGGAACACTCTAAGGAAACGGTCTGTTTTGCAAAATAAAATACAAACTTCTGTAAGTCAGGAAGGAAATCAATTTCCAGAATGACGACATTGGTAGATATCAAAATAGCCAGAGAGCACCTCTTACATAAGCTATTTGTGAGAGGCGAATGTACGGAACAGTATCAGAAGGTGTGGGTGCAGGCAATCACACAACAGGTCACTGCAGCTGAATTAGATATCTGGAGAGATCAGGGCCCCTTACACGTGGCCCTGAGTGAACTATACATTGCCCCTAAAGCCAAGTATGAGCACGACAAGATTGTCAGGATAGCGGCAGATTTATATTTATACATGGGAGCCATTCAGGACAAATGTGCTGAAGGCCAAGATCTGGCAAGTAGGCAACTGATGGCATTAGAGAAGGCCTAATCTGACCTGGACTCTTCTGAGCAAAGGCTGCACAGGAGCCAGGAGTCAGAAAATGATAGTAGGCATTATGTCTTTAAAATCAAAGAGGACATGGATATCCTGCAACAGGAAAAGGCAGACCAGGATACCAGATTTCTGACCTTGCAGAAGGAGTACCAAGAAGGTTTGGACTCCCTACTGCAGAGCCAGAAAAAGCTGGAGCAACAACTGGACTTCAACAGGGCATGCACAGAGCAGGAAGCCACCCTGCAAAGCCACCTAGATAGAGTGAAGGCAGAGAGCAACAAACTGATTTTGAAAGACCTGGAAACCCAGGCAGAGTTTGATAAGGAGCGCCAGAGAGCTTGTGCCTTTCAAAGGCAGAGGGACGGCCTGGCGGCACAGATGCAGGCTCTTACTCAGGAAACGGATACCTTAGGCCAAGAAGTCTGCCACTTAAAAAAGAAAATGGAAGAAAATCACCTGGCCCTCCAGGGACTGGGTGACCTCCAAAAAGAGCATCAGAACGTGTTAGAGCACACCAGGAGGGTGGAAGATGCTCTGGCAAGAAAGGAGCAGGTCAGTAGGGATGGGACTCAGGGGGTAACCCTCCTGCACCAAAGACTGCCCAGTACTCCAAGACTAACCAGGAAGCACAGAGAGAATGAGGCTCTCTGCCAGCACAATGATAGGCTCCAGCAACAGGTAGCCATGCAGGAGAAACTGATAGAGCCTAGTAAGGCCTTGATTGAGGAACTGAAAGCACAGGCTCTTGCAGGGCAACAGGGAGCAGGGGCTGATAGAGATGAGGTTCGCAGGGAAAGGGAAACACCTGAGCATAACCTCAGGAGCCCTAGTACCAGAGGCCTCCATCTCTCCCAGTCCCTGGACTCTGCCACCCCCATGTTCCCTGGCGCACATGAGCCCAGGGCCACTGGGATGGCAGCTTACTATCCAGTTAGGAGTATGGGACTCATGAACCAGTGGCTCCCAGGAATGGATGGGTGGGCATTTGGGAATGGGCACCCAGGTACAGTGCAATTTAATGGGGAACCCCAAGAGAGTAGGCCCTCCAAGGGCATTCTGAAAACCTCTGCCCAGTTAGGTCAGTGGGGGGGTACCCATCGAATCCTGGCAGCAAGGAGGAATCTGAAGACTCCTCTGAACGTCACAGGACACAGGGGCCCAGGTCCCCACATTCTGCCCGCCATTCCCAGGCTTGCAGAATCCGGGAAAACCTGGAAGATCAGACAGGCACCTCTGGCAGCAGAGCTTCTGAGTCGGAGGATGAATGGACCAGGGTTACCCGAACCAAGAAGGCCAATAAGGCTAAAAAGAACCTTGCTTAAGAACCCCTTAAAACAAATTAAGGCAATAAGGTGTGTCATCACCCCTTATCACAAGAACGCTGAGTATTCAGTTTGGGAACACTTGGAGCTCTTTGAGCAAAGTTGCATTTAGAAGTACTCACAATTGCATCTAGCTGTGTTCCCAACTGCATCCTGAAGCTGCGCCCAATAGCCTCTCGCAGGAAAGTTGCATTTAGAAATGTTCCCAATTGCTTTTAGAATAGCCTCTCACCTAATCCCTATTGCATTTAGTAAGTGATCCCAATTGCATTCTGAAGTTACGCCCATTAGCCTCTCTAATGAAAATTGCATCTAGAAGTGTCCTCAATTACATTTAATAATGTTCCCAATTGCATCTAGGTGTTGTGCCCAATAGTCTCTCTGAGGAAAATTGCATTTAGAAGTGTTCCCAATTGCATTCAGGAGTCGTGCCCAATAGCCCCTCGCAGGAAAGTTGCATTTAGAAGTGTTCTCAAGTACATTCAATAGTGTTCCCAACTGCATTTAATAGTGTTCCCAATTGCATTTAGGTGTTGGGCCCAATAGCCTCTCCGAGGAAAACTGCATTTAGAAGTGTTCCCAATTGCATTCAGGAGTTGCGCCCAATAGCCTCTCGCAGGAAAGTTCAATTAGAAGTGTTCCCATTTGCATTTAGTAGTTGCGCCCAATAGCCTCGAGTAGTGCTCCCAATTACATTAAGTATTGTTACCAATTGCACTTAAGTGTTGCGCCCAATAGCCTCTCTCAGGAAAGTTGCATTTAGAAGATCACACAATTCCATTTAGTAGTGTTCCCAACCGCATTTAATAGTGCTCCCAATTGCATTTAGGTGTTGCGCCCAATAGCCTCTCTGAGGAAAGTTGCATTCTAGAAGTGTTCCCAATACCATTTAGTAGTGTTCGCAACTGCATTTAATAGTGCTCCCAATTGCATTTAGGTGTTGCGCCCAATAGCCTCTCTGTGGAAAGTTGCATTTTAGAAGTATTCCTAATACCAGTTAATAGTATTCGCAACTGCACTGAAGAGTGCTCCCAATTGCATTTAGGTGTTGCACCCAATAGCCTCTCTGAAGAAAGCTGCATTTAGAAGTGTTCCCAATTGTATTTCTGAAGCTGCCCCCAATAGCCTCTCTAAGAAACTGGCATTTAGAATTGTTCCCCAAAATTACAATTAGAAGCTGCGCCCAATAACCTCTCTGAAAAATCTCATGCTATTGGAAGGGTCTCCGGTCTGGAATGGGAAGGAGTTGGATACCACATCTCATGTTATAGGAAGGATCTCAGGTTTGAGCAGTTGAACCCTAAAGTGTGCCTAAAAGCGTGTCATCACCGACCTTAGAACTACAATCAGAAAACCCTCCTAAACCAATCTTAAAACTCGCACCAATCATGAGTGCACCCACTCCACCAGAATCAGTCAGAAACACCATCTCCGATCTGTCCTCCGTCCCTTCCCGCCCCTCTCAAATCCCCCCACCCTCTCTCGCTACCCCTGCTTTTCCCCTCTCCAAACACCAAGCAAGGGGGGCACGATGGCGAGCCACCCACCCCAAGAACACTCATCCCCTGAACCCCACCCCGACCCACCAGCATTACCCATACCCGCTCCCCTCTCTATCATACCTGACACACCCCACCCTGCAATCACCCAACTCCCGCCCTCCCCTTATACCCCTGCCACCATCCCCACTCGACCTCACCCCTTCCCCTCCCTAAAAACTGCACGGCTAGCCCTAGCAAGAACCGAAGCTGCCTCCTAATCACCCTCCGACCCCCCCACTCACTCCCACACACCAGTCGCAGCAAGGAAACTAAAGAGGAAACGTTCTTGGTCCCCCTCAATCTCACAGCACTCCTCGTCCCCCGTATCTCGACCAATCACATCTATCCTGCAATCCCCCCTCTCCCCCGCGGCGTCCCCCCGCCTGAAACCCCTCTCCCTCGATTTCTCATCAGCTGCAACTGAAACTCCTAACCGTCAACATCCCTCTTTCAAATCCCCCTTCCAAGACCCGACCATCCTATCACACGCAGCATCCCAACCCCTCCCGAAGCCTGCCAATCTCTCTGCTCGCCCACTATTCCCATCTATCATCACCCAACCTACCCCCCCCAAACTCTCCACCACTGCACCCTCCCCCTCCACCACAAAGATCATCCCCGACTGCCGATGTGAACTGCATCCTATTTAACGCCCGATCAATAGCAAAAAACAGACATTCCATCTTTGACCTCCTCACCTCTGACAAACCAGACCTAGTTTTCATCACTGAAACCTGGTTCTCTGACGACTTCCGCCCAATCGCCAACGAAGCCTTTCCCCCCAACTACTCCCTCATCCCACTGAACCGTCCGTCCAGGGGAGGAGGGGTAGCACTCGTCTTCAAATCTCTCTTCCGCGCCTCAATCATTGATAACCAAACCTCCATTCCATCCTGCGAATCTCTCCTTGTTAAACTATCCCTCGCACCATCGCTCTCACATAGCTTCCTATTAATCTACAGGCCCCCAGGCTACGATAGACACTTCGCAAATAACCTTTGCGACTCTATTGCCACCCTCCAACTAAACCATCCCAACCTCACCCTTCTTGGAGACTTCAACATATGGCTCGACATCCCCACCAACCCTATGACATACTCCCTGGTTGACGGATTAGATGCAATTAACCTCCAACCCCACATAAACGGACCGACCCACTATAAAGGACACACTCTCGATGCCATCTTTAGCTCCAACAACCTGATTCAGCTAATGCCGCCCACCCCTATCATCTGGTCTGATCACTTCATTCTCTCTTTCACCATCCACTCACCCGAACCCCTCCCCTTACTCATATCCGAACCTCCGAATATAGGCAAATGCTGGAAGAAACTAATAATCACCCCAGACTTAGCCGAGGTTCTCCTCCAGTCTCCACCACCATCCTGCCCTCTCAACAACCATCTCACCCCTGAGGCCCTTGATTCATGGCTTAGCGCACCTCTGATGCGCCTCACCCCCTCCTGCAAACCATCAACCCGCCGTGGCCCTTTCCCCAGATGGTTCACTCCTGAGCTGAAGACCACTAAACGACTATACAAACACCTAGAACGCAAATGGCATTAAGAGAAAACCCATGAGAGCAGGACCACCCTGGCCCGACACCTGTATCGGTACAAAGCCGAAATCCGGAAAACAAAAAAGGCCCACTACAACTCCCGAATCCTAAACTGCAAAAACCCAAGTAAAGAACTCCACAAAATTATCTCCGAATTCACCAATCCAGCTTGTAACACAACCATCCCGACCGCATCGCAATCACTCTGTGACTCACTCTCCCTCCACTTCTACTCCACGGCTATAGAAAGGACAAATACTCTAACCTCCAAACTAGCACTCTTACAGCCACTAGACAATCCTCAGCCCGTACCACCCAACCCATCAGCTGCAACCTCCACGCAACCAACGTTCGACTCCTTCAGTCCATTAACAACAGAACAGTTTCTCAAACTCCTATCTGCCCGCAAACCATCCGGATCACCATTGGATCCATGCCCAGCCACTACCCTTAAAGAAATCTTTGCCTCCACCTGCGCAGGAGAACACGCAAGATCTATCATAAATGCTTCCCTCTCTTCCGGTACTTTTCCAGACGCATTCAAATTGGCGCACGTCAAACCCCTGATTAAAAAACCCTCGCTCGATCCGCTTGAGCCCAAAAACTACCGCCCCATATCAAACACCAGATTCCTCGCCAAACTCATTGATCGAACCGCCTACTCTCAACTTAACGCCTTTGTTGAAGCCAACAAACTCCTAGACCCCGCCCAATCAGGCTTCAGAACTTGTCACGGAACTGAAACCACCCTAACCTCTATCTGGGACGACCTTAAAATGACTGCTGACTCCGCGGGATGCGCCGCACTAATCCTTCTCGACCTATCAGCCGCCTTTGACACAATCAATCACTCAATACTCCTTGATCGCCTCCACTCCCTAGGAATACGTGGAACCGCCCTCAAATGGATAGCCTCATTCCTCAAAGACAGGCACCAAATAACGACACTCTCCAACTTTACCTCCCAAGCCCGACCAGTCGACACAGGAGTCCCACAAGGAGCGTGTCTATCTGCCCTCCTCTTCAATCTCTACCTGACCACCCTCCCACCGATAATTCGTGCACACAACATCCTATGTTACAATTACGCCGATGACACACAACTAATTCTAAAATTCCTGAACACGAATCCTAACTCACGACCAGACCTGGCATCCTGCCTCCTTGACATTGAACGCTGGATGACCCAAAACCACCTCCTATTAAACCCCTCCAAAACAGAAATCATGGTGTGCGGCAACCCAGATCTTCTCCCGCACCCTCTACCCTGGCCAACCGCCATGGGCAACTCACCGATACCCTCCAACACAGTGAAAAATCTTGGATGCACCCTAGACTCTGACCTAACACTCTCGCGCCAAGTCAACAATGTCTCAAAGTCCTGCCACTACCACCTCAAAAACCTTAGGCGCGTCTTTCCATATCTATCATTTCCTAACAGAGTCTCTGCGGTACAATCAATCGTCATCTCACGGCTGGACTACGGCAACCCCCTATACCTCGGAATCCATGCCTACCAAATGAACAAACTTCAAAGAGCACAAAACGCAGCGGCCAAAGTGTTACTTGCGCTTGGTCCAAGAGACCACGTATCCCCAGCCCTCAAGACACTGCACTGGCTTCCAGTAGCCGGTAGGGTAGCTTTCAAAACCTTATGCCTCACCCATCGAGCAGTACATAAAACTGGACCGCAATATCTTCAAGAAAAACTAATAGCTTATCACCCCACTCGCACCCTCAGATCAAGCACAGCCGGCCTCCTAGTAATTCCTAAGACTAACTCAGTCAGGTTAGGCGGAGCATCATTCTCAGCCCTAGCCCCAACCCTGTGGAACTCTCTCCCACTCCACATCAGGCTAACCGAGGAGCTAACAGCTTTCCGCAAGCTACTGAAAACCTGGCTCTTTCCCTAAACCAACCGGTTCCGTGCTAGCATCATCAAAATAACACCGACCCAGCGAAGCACCTAAAGCAATACCAAAAAAAACAAAAAAAAAACGGATTGTATCAAATGTTCACAAAAGAAATTAAAACGAGTAATGTAGATCTAAACAGTGAAGTCAATAACACAAATTGATCACTGGACAAAAGAAAAATAGAGCGTGGACGAGCTTGGAAAGCCGATGAGTGTGGTGAACGGATGAGTGAGAAGGGCGAATGAATAAAGATGATTCTAGACAAGTATAAATGAATGTGGAGGATGAAAGCGGTTGACAAGTGCGTCTGGAAGACGGTTGGGTCTGGAGACCCGATGAATAATACGAGCAAAATCAATGGGGGTGACGGATGAGTGTGTAAACCAATTGACTGTAGAAAGCGGTCCGAGTATGGAGAGCGGCTATGTGTAGAAAGTGGAGGAAGGTAGAGAATGGAAGAGCATGCAGAGCGAAGGAGCTTGTTGAGCGAAGAGAGCATACAGAGCAGAAGAACGTGGAGAGCAGATGCGCGTAATGAGTAGAGAACGGTATCAGCGACTGAATAGGGGAGCGACAGGGTGTGGAGAGCGGAAGAATGTGGAAAATGGAGGAATGTGGAGGGTGAGAGGCCGGAAGTGGGAGACCGACTGAGTACCGACGAGTGGAATGCGCGTGGAAGATGAACGCTGCTGACAGATGATTGTGGAGAGCCGATGACTGTGGAAGGCGGATGACTGTGGAGGGCGGATGACGGTGGAGGGCGGATGACGGTGGAGGGTGGATGACCGTAGAGGGCGGATGACTGTGGAGGGCGGATGACTGTGGAGGACGAATGACTGTAGAGGGCGGATGACTGTGGAGAGCGGATGACTGGGCAGGGCGGATGACTGGGCAGGGCGGTTGACTGTGGAGGGTGTATGCCTGTGGAGGGTGTATGCCTGTGGAAGATGACTGTGGAGCGCGGATGACTGTGGAGGGCAGACGACTGAGCAGGGCGGATGAATGTGGAAGGTGGATGCCTGTGGTAGATGACTGTGGAGGGCGGATGTCTGTGGAGAGCGGATGTCTGTGGAGAGCTGATGTCTGTGGAGAGCGGATGACGGTGGAGGGCGGATGACGGTGGAGGGCGGATGACCGTGGAGGGCGGATGACTGTGGAGGGCGGATAACTGTGGAGTGCGGATGACTGTGGGGGGCGGATGACTGTGGGGGGCGGATGACTGTGGAGGGCGGATGACTGTGGAAGGCGGATGACTGTGGAGGACGAATGACTGTAGAGGGCGGATGACTGTGGAGAGCGGATGACTGGGCAGGGCGGATGACTGGGCAGGGCGGTTGACTGTGGAGGGTGTATGCCTGTGGAGAGTGTATGCCTGTGGAAGATGACTGTGGAGCGCGGATGACTGTGGAGGGCGGACGACTGAGCAGGGCGGATGAATGTGGAAGGTGGATGCCTGTGGTAGATGACTGTGGAGGGCGGATGTCTGTGGAGAGCGGATGTCTGTGGAGAGCGGATGACGGTGGAGGGCGGATGACGGTGGAGGGCGGATGACGGCGGAGGGCGGATGACGGTGGAGGGCGGATGACGGTGGAGGGCAGATGACGGTGGAGGGCGGATGACGGTGGAGGGCGGATGACTGTGGAGGGCAGATGACCGTGGAAGGCAGATAACTGTGGAGGGCGGACGACTGTGGAGGGCGAATGCCTGTGGAAGATGGGTGTGGATGGCGGAAGACTGTGGAGGGCGGATGCCTGTGGAAGATGAGTGTGGAGGGCGGATGCCTGTGGAAGATGAGTGTGGAAGGCAGATGACCGTGGAGGGCGGATGACCGTGGAAGGCGGATGACCGTGGAAGGCAGATGACTGTGGAGAGCGGATGACTGTGGAGGGTGGATAACTGTGGAGGGCGGATGACTGTGGAGGGCGGATAACTGTGGAGGGCGGATGACTGTGGAGGGTGGATGCCTTTGGAAGATGAGTGTGGATGGCGGATGACCGTGGAAGACGGATGACTATGGAGGGCGGATGACTGTAGAGGGCGGATGACTGTAGAGGGTGGATGACTGTAGAGGGCGGATGACTGTAGAGGGCGGTTGACTGTGGAGGGCGGATGACTGCGGAGGGCGGATGACTGCAGAGGGCGGATGACTGCGGAGGGCGGATGACTGCGGAGGGCGGATGACTGCGGAGGGCGGATGACCGCGGAGGGCGGATGACCGCCGAGGACGAATGATTGCGGAAGGCGGATGATTGCGGAGGGCGGATGACTGTGGAGGGCGGATGACTGCGGAGGGCGGATGATTGCGGAGGGCGGATGATTGCGGAGGGCGGATGATTGCTGAAGGCGGATGATTGCGGAGGGCGGATGACTGCGGAGGGCGGATGACTGCGGAGGGCGGACGACTGAGCAGGGCGGATGAATGTGGAAGGTGGATGCCTGTGGTAGATGACTGTGGAGGGCGGATGTCTGTGGAGAGCGGATGTCTGTGGAGAGCGGATGTCTGTGGAGAGCGGATGACGGTGGAGGGCGGATGACGGTGGAGGGCGGATGACGGCGGAGGGCGGATGACGGTGGAGGGCGGATGACGGTGGAGGGCGGATGACTGTGGAGGGCGGATAACTGTGGAGTGCGGATGACTGTGGGGGGCAGATGACTGTGGGGGGCGGATGACTGTGGAGGGCGGATGACTGTGGAGGGCGGATGACTGTGGAGGACGAATGACTGTAGAGGGCGGATGACTGTGGAGAGCGGATGACTGGGCAGGGCGGATGACTTGGCAGGGCGGTTGACTGTGGAGGGTGTATGCCTGTGGAGGGTGTATGCCTGTGGAAGATGACTGTGGAGCGCGGATGACTGTGGAGGGCGGACGACTGAGCAGGGCGGATGAATGTGGAAGGTGGATGCCTGTGGTAGATGACTGTGGAGGGCGGATGTCTGTGGAGAGCGGATGTCTGTGGAGAGCGGATGTCTGTGGAGAGCGGATGACGGTGGAGGGCGGATGACGGTGGAGGGCGGATGATGGCGGAGGGCGGATGACGGTGGAGGGCGGATGACGGTGGAGGGCGGATGACGGTGGAAGGCGGATGACTGTGGAGGGCAGATGACTGTGGAAGGCAGATAACTGTGGAGGGCGGACGACTGTGGAGGGCGATTGCCTGTGGAAGATGGGTGTGGATGGCGGAAGACTGTGGAGGGCGGATGCCTGTGGAAGATGAGTGTGGAGGGCGGATGCCTGTGGAAGATGAGTGTGGAAGGCGGATGACCGTGGAGGGCGGATGACCGTGGAAGGCGGATGACCGTGGAAGGCGGATAACTGTGGAGAGCGGATGACTGTGGAGGGCGGATAACTGTGGAGGGCGGATGACTGTGGAGGGTGGATAACTGTGGAGGGCGGATGACTGTGGAGGGCGGATGCCTTTGGAAGATGAGTGTGGATGGCGGATGACCGTGGAAGACAGATGACTATGGAGGGCGGATGACTGTGGAGGGCGGATGACTGTAGAGGGCGGATGACTGTAGAGGGCGGATGACTGTGGAGGGCGGATGACTGCGGAGAGCGGATGACTGCAGAGGGCGGATGACTTCGGAGGGCGGATGACTGCGGAGGGCGGATGACTGCGGAGGGCGGATGACTGCGGAGGGCGGATGACTGTGGAGGGCGGATGATTGCGGAGGGCGGATGATTGCGGAAGGCGGATGATTGCGGAGGGCGGATGACTGCGGAGGGCGGATGACTGCGGAGGGCGGATGACTGTGGAGGGCGGATGACTGCGGAGGGCAGATGACTGCGGAGGGCGGATGGCTGCGGAGGCGGATGACTGCAGAGGGCGGATGACTGCGGAGGGCGGATGATTGCGGAGGGCGGATGATTGCAGAAGGCGGATGATTGCAGAAGGCGGATGATTGAGGAGGGCGGATGATTGCGGAGGGCGGATGATTGCGGAGGGCGGATGATTGCGGAGGGCGGATGATTGCGGAGGGCTGATGACTGTGGAGGGCGGATGACTGTGGAGGGCGGTGAGCGTACAGAGCGAACGAATATGAAGAGCCAATAAATGTGGTGGACAGATGAATGTGGAGAACACACGAGTGTAGAATGCGGCTGAATGAATATGGAGAGCACATGAATGTAGAAAACGGTTGAGTGTAATGAGGGGAAGAACATGGACCGCGGAGGAGCTTAGGGAACGGCTGAGTACAGCTATCGGCTGAATCTGACGAGCGACGGAATGTAGCGAGCGGCTGAGTATCGCAAGCAGCTGAGTATGTCGGGCGACCGAGTGTAGTAAGCGGCTGAGTATGGCGAGAGAACGGGTATGCGTCGAACGAACGAGAAATAAGAGCGAGAAAACGAGTGTACACAAAACAGTTAAGTACATTGTACGGAAGAGTGAACGGAGCTGATGAATGCAGAACTGACAAGTGGCGGATGAGCATCTGATGCGAATGAGTGCGTAACAGATGAGCCTGGGGAGCGGGTGAACGCACGAAACAAATGAATGAATGGACCAGAGCGCATGATTAGCGTACTCCTCGATGCTAGATGGAGGAGTACGCTATACGGAAGAATTCGCTGACCCGATGAATAGTGCATAAGAGCAGATGAGAAACAAAACACATCGCACGGACCGGACCCCCCTGAATTGCGTAATGTGCAGACTTTGATGTGGAACGCAAGGAACCGTTGTAAGAGCATACTTCATTTCACACCCCACGCTTACTCTCTCCTTACACCACCACTCAAGTAGAACACAGAGATACTATGACACCATTCGGTATATCTGTTCTCATATCAACATCCGCCGCTCACTCCCCATCACTCTAAGTAAACATTGCTGGTTTCTCACCCCCAGCCAAGCGTTCTCGTCAGGCCTAACGCTGCCTCACTCGGACTGGATAACTCCTGCCAGACCGAACACATACTCCTGATTCCTCAACCACCACACCTATCGCTAGGAAGCAGCTACCACAGAAATTCCGCACCAGCTGCACACATACCTGGTGCGCACACGCACCTTTGACCCTCTCTAATCTCTCCACTGACCCGAACCTCGGTTCCCAAGGGCGTTCAACCTACCAGCGCCTTCAGACCATACCAATGGTATATAAGGCGCTATATAAATGCAAAATAACAATAACAATAACAATAACAAATGATGGAGACTTTCAATTTGAAAGACAGCAGTAGCAGCTTTCAGTATGTAAAATGGACATTCTCCCCAGAATACTCCAGTTTCTTTGCGGGGCTGGAGGACCAGAATCATTCAAGATGGTCCAAATATAAGGCGGCCATCTTGAAACACTTTTCTGTTCACCGAAATCCCCAAGAGGCTCGCAAGGCAGCCTACAATTTGCAATGTGGGGAGGATCAGGCCCCACAAGAATTTGTGCAGGAGTTGAAGCGTGCTTTTGCTCAGACTACCAAAAGGGTGCGCACGGATAGCAAAGAATGTGTTAATATGTTTTTCCATGCCTTACCCAAATACATCATGACCCAGCCAGTGAGAGATTTTCATGAGAAAAGGTCACTAGACTGGGTCATTGAACAGGCCACCCAACTCTATGAGGTGCAGAAGCCCATAGAAAATAAAACTAATGCTCAGAAAAACCCCAAACCGACCAGCACCCCTGCTGCTGCTAAGGTGGCAGAGGTAAAGGTTGCCCCCATTTTGGATTTGGAGATGGGGGGGCCTAAAAACTTGCCTGCACAGAATAATTCCAAGCCCAGAAGGCCCTCGGGCCAGTCATAGACAGGGAGCCAAGGAGGTAGTCCCACAAATGGGGTCCCTCACTCCCCTGACTATGTAAGTCCCCGCTACAAGGGAAACCGACCCATCCTGGGTTATGTGTGGACTCCTCCAGCCCAAGGGGGTGATCCGGCCAAGCACCTAACCCAGGGAACTTCACTCCTAACTGCCCACAGGAGGGCAGAAATTCACCAAACCCTGGGCAGAACGTTTTCCCCAGGTATCCACCAAATTTCCAACCCCAAAATCATCCATCCTTCTTTCCTCACTTCCCTGAGCCCAGACCACCTAATCCGGGAGAGGGGAGGCCTAGGGTGGAGGGGTACCAAAATCTTCCCAACCCGGGGTATTACCAGAGAAGGGATAGCTACCCTTCCCGGGATCAGCCCAGGGGAGAAAACAGAACCCCATATCAGCCTGAGCGGGTTTCACAGTTAGAGCGCCAGGTCCAAAATATGGCACAGGAGCTGGGTCACGTGCTGAGGGCTCAGCAGAAGCCTTAGATGGGTATGCCGGTGCAGAATGCCCCAAACTCTGGGCCTGGTGCTCCAGGACAATGACGGGGGCAGCACCCCGATAACCCACCGGTTCCCAGGGAGGAGGCACAAGGGGAAGGGGGGTGTAAAGCCTTGGAGGAAGCTTCCTTCCCCACTTGTAAACAGCCCCTGGAAACCCAGGAACCGGAAACAAATTCTCCTACCCCTGAAAGTCTGCCACCCAAGGAGCAGAGAGGAGGTAGGAGAAACAAAGGACCCAAACAGACCCTCTTTGAGGAGGAGGTACAGATCTTCCAATTTGAGGGAGAGGGATCCTCAGAGGATCCTGGGAAAAGGATCTTCTCCTTCAGAGATGGGGGAACTCCTCCCAAAGAAAAATGCGTCCCAAGGGATTCACATACAGACTGGGTAGATGTGGGGACTGAGCTAGCGCCGCCCATCATCTCATCCCAGAACCAACAGCATCAAAATCCCCTGGTTCAAACCCATTTTGGTGACCACCTCCAAAAAGGGGGGGCAGCCCAGAACCGGAACCAGGGGAACGCCAGTTGGCAACTTTTTCTTTCAGATTCCCAAGACTCTCCACAGAATTCTGCCCAAATCTCTTCTCTTTGCATGTCCAAAATCAGAAAATTGGCCCACCAGTTGTCCAAAAATGTGCATTATCTGTGCCCCCTTGAGGAGAAGGAGGGAAGATACTATGCCCCGGTACAAGCATAGGGGCAGGGTACAATTTTGGCACTGGTGGACACTGGATCCCAAGCTACCCTTCTGTCCAAAAAGGCTTTCTTTGAGCTAAATTCAGGAAGGGGGGAGAACTACCAAATTCCTCTCACCTCTCTTCCTGGACAACTTCAGAACTTTGACGGAAAGGAAATTCCCGTCGAGGGGACTGCGGATTTGGACATTAAAATTGGGCGACACAAGGTGAAACACCCGGTCATAGTAGTGACTCCAGATGGCACCCCTTGTTTACTAGGGAATTACCTCCTGAGAAGGTTGTCACCCTTAATAGATTGCAGGACCCAGACTAGCCGACCAATAAAATTATAACAGAGTATAAACTATGTTAGTTTAAACAGCACATGCCACATGGTTGAACAAAAATCTCACCAAGTAGAATTTCACTTCCAGAACAACCAAATTCCAGACATGACAGTAATAGCAGTAGGACAACAGACTGGTGATGGGGGGTCCTCTCTATTTCTGAAAATCAACCTTCCTTCCAGTTTAAGGTGGTATTCCACACTGGAAGGAAACACTCTGAAATTCTTTACCAATCCACAATCAGACATTCCCACTCCTATAGTCCAGAGAGATGTGAAATCAGTTCAGAGCCTGGATGATCTTCAGCAAATTGGAGAGCAGTTGTTTATCCCTGTTCAGTTAAATGATGGGAAGGACCCTGTCCTCGCCCGAGTGTGTGTGAACAACGGTAAGAGCTTCATCAGCAAAGCCATGTTCCGCCAACTCCCAAAAGATCCAGCCATTCCCACATTCAAACTGATAGACAAATGGGAAATGGATCTGGAAACACCCAATTCCAAACATCTCCTGCCAAGCAGGTGTATGCTCAAAATCTCCATTGGCAACAAGAGCATAGTCCATAATTGTTGGGTCGTGCGAGACGTCACTGACACCTTTTACTTAGGCAGTGACATTCTCAATCGCTTTGCCATTAGTTTGGACCTAATAAACTTCAAAGCTTGGTCCCAATTAGCGGATAATCCCATGGGCTTTGATGACCAAGAGAAAGCATTTAGGTCAGCTCAATTGCTACCTTGTGCAGTTGAAATTCAGATTGGAGAGGAAGTCACCATCCCAGAAAGGTCCCGACAATTCTCCCTGGGAGTGAAAGTTAAAAGAGGACAAACAGAAAAACCCTGATGCTTATATTCATCTAACTGCTTCTCTCCAACAGCAAGGGTTGGGCGTAAACCCAACACCATTAGTCAATATAGAACATGACACCATTCCAATAGAGGCGGATAATAGCGACTTAAAGAGTATTACTCTAGCCGCAGGCACCATTATTGGAATGGTGGTTGATGACCGACATTTTTCCATTGATCTAGGAAATGAACTGTTAGGACCAATCCCCAAGGACTGTTTTGACAGTGACAGTGATGACCATACAACACCAGACAGGATATTTACCCGGCATGGGGGGAACTTCCTAGTGTACACTTCCTACCCTAATGGTAAGGAACATGTGACTTGTGACTTCAGAGGGGATGAGCTGATTTTCCAGGTCCATGAGGGCAGCCTTTCCCACCTGAAGCCACCAGTCCAAATCAGCACTCTGACCAGGGACTTCTCCACCCAGCTGGAGGAGGCCGCTGAGATAGCGAAACCAGAAGTCTTTCCATGCTTCAGGCAGCTGGTTGAAGAGAGAGTCAACCTAGCTGATGCCTGCGTGACTCTGGAGCAGAAGCAAAAGTTGAAACAAGTTTTCTTGGATTTTCAAGATCTCTTTGCGGTGGACTCATATGACTGTGGTCTCACCGACATCCACACAACAACAATTCCCACGGACCCTGGCATGACTCCAGTGTTTGTTAATGCATTACCGCTTGCCTCTCTCATCCATGGAGTCCCTTACTGAAATAATTAAGAACCTTGAGTCCCGGGGATAATCCGTCCAGTACACAGCACCTTCAATAATCCGGTGCTGGGAATATTGAAGCCAAACAGCCAGTGGAGACTCTGCGCCGACCTTAGGGAGCTCAACAAACGGGTCCATACTTCCCGATGGCCTCTTCCCTACATTGACCAAGGGCTGGCGCAGATCCAGGGGTCACAGGTATTCACTGCAAGTAGGGAGGACCAATACAAACTGGCTTTTACCTTTGGGGGCCAGCAGCATAAATGGACCCGGACTCCCTTCGGATACCTCAACTCCGGCAATGAATTCAACATTTTCCCACACAAGGCCATGCCCGACCTGGGTGTGAGGGGTAACCTGGCTTATGTAGATGATGTCCTCATCAAAAGTTCATCTGTGGAGGAACAAATAGCGGAGATCCGTTATGTTCTGACACAGTTGAGGTCTGCCGGAGCAAAACGTTCCTTTCAGAAAGCACAGTGGGTGGTGTAGAACCCGTGTTAATTTCTTGGGGCATGAGATTACTCCTCAGGGTCTCTGTCCCCAGGAAAAGAAAGTGGAAGCACTTCAGAAACTGAAAGACCCCACAACTCTGCGGGAACTAAGGAGCCTCCTTGGACTGACTAATTACAGCAGAAAGTTCATTGAGGGCTACGCAGAGATCACTAGACCCCTGATTCATCTTTTGAAGGGGGGGGTCAAGTGGGAATGGGGTCCAGAACAAGCCGAGGCAGTAAGACAACTCAAAAGAAGCCTCTCACAAGCACACTACCTAGCTTACTCTGTCAGAAACAAGGAGTTTTTCTTGGAGACAGGGTTCTCTAATACATGCTTGACTGCAGTATTATATCAAAAGCAGGACAAGGTCAATAAAGTAATCTCCTATGCTAGTAAAACTTTATCCTCTGTGGAGGAAAAATTCAACGACTGTAAGAAGGCACTCCTGGCAACGGTGTGGGCATTGAAGAATTACCGCCCGTTTATCCAGGGGGAACACATCATAGTGGAGACTCCACACCAGCCTCTGCATTATCTCCAAAGTGACAGAATCCGGGCCTGAAATGTGAGTAATTCCCAAATTACTTCCTGGATTCTGTCAATGCAAGGCTTTCCTGTGGAGGTCAGATATGGCCAAAACAAGAAGAGTCCCCTCGCGCAAGGTCTGGCTGACTTGCATGATTGTGCCAGAGAAAACTGTCTCGAGGACGAAAGTTTAAAAATCAAGGACAACATGGAGGCATACCTCAGTTGCCCGCACAAAGTCTTTGAAGAAGGTAAGTGTGAGGGAATGCCCACTTTCTATGCGGACGGAGGCGCTTACCATGTTGACAACAACGGGGAGAAAGAACTTGTGGCCGGCGTAGGGAATGCATGGGTGAATGAGTCCCCAAAACTCTCTGCTGGGTACAAGATTGGTCCCCGAAGTAGTCAGGTGGCAGAGTTGATGGCTGTGCATCAAGCCATCCTCACTGCTGTCCAACATCAACTCTACGAACTGGTCATAATCACAGATTCGGATTATGTACAGAACCGGTTCGTGGAGCAGCTGGTTAATTGGAAAACCAGAGGCATGTTATGTGCTAACAACAAACACTTGAAACATGGGAAGTTAATTCAAAACATTGATGATCTGGTCACTGTGAATGGGATGACCATCTACTGGAAAAAGTTCAAGGGTCATTCCAAAGTAGAGGGACCAGACAAAACTGGAAATGACTTAGCTGATCAGCTGGCCAAAACCGGGGCCATCCAAGGGGATCTAATAGAAATTAAGTCCCTGTTGGGGGAAATCTAGGTCACTGCTATCACTAGGTCCCAGACAAATGCTCACAATGATCTTTCAACTGCACAATGGAGTAAGGAGACCCCAGATGCTGATTTGATTACGGCTCAGAAGGGGGATCCAATAATTGTTAAGATTTACCAACACATTAAGGACCCTGAGAACTTTCCCTTGACGGATACCGATTACGTTGGAAAAGGGGACCTCAGAGTGTTGATGAAATGTCCAAAAATGATCCGAATCCATGACGGTTTGATGGTAAGGAAATCGCAAGCTGGTCATGATCAGTGGGTGGTTCCTACCTCATTCCGAAGCCTGATGTTAAGTCACGCCCATGATGCGGCCACCGCCAGTCATGGGGGGTTTCAGACAACACTTGAGATCTTAAGAGAGGTTGCATACTGGCCACACATGGGGCAGGACCTCGACCAATACTTGAAGGGGTGTCTTGTTTGTGCGCAATTTCAGCCAACATCCCTCACACACCGTGCGCCTCTCCAAAAGAGGGGGATGACACTGCCATGGTCAGATTTACAAGTCGACTTTATCGGGGCCGTGATTCACTCCTCTAGGGGGAATAAGTACATGTTGACTGTGACATGCTTATTTACTAAATGGGTGGAATGTCTGCCGGCCCCAAACTGCAAGGCAGAAACAGCAGCTGCCCTGATGATCAATCAAATCTTTTCGCGTTTTGGACTACCCCCGTTTTGGACTACCCCAAAGGATTGAGTCAGACAGAGGTAGCCATTTCACCAGCGAAGTAATGACAAAGATGTGGGAGAAACTGGGGGTTAAAAGGAAGCTACACATTGCTAACCGGCCAGCCTCTTCTGGTGCAGTGGAACGTTACAACAAAACCATTGTGAGCAGCTTAAAAAACGTTTGTGGCAGATTGTGGGCCAAGTTGGGATATCTGATTACCTCTTGTCCTAATAGCCATCAGATCTACCCCTTCATCTGCAACTAAAATGTCACCATTTGAGTTGATAACTGGACGCAGGATGGTGCTTCCCCAGCATCTGTTATACAGGACCCAAGAGCAGACATTGATCAATACCTCCACAACTCATGAGTATGTTGAGAATTTAAGGAAACACCTTCAACATGCTTTTGCCTATGCCCAGCGAAATCTAGAAAGATCAGCCGATAGCATGAAGACCCACTATGACATGAAGATCAGCAGAAAGGAATACAATGTAGGAGACCGGGTTTATCTGTACAATTTCCAAAGGAACCAGGCCAAATAGCGGAAATTTCTGCCTACCTGGAAGGGACCTTTTGAAATTGTAGACAAGATCTCACCAGTCGCCTACAATATCCGCATCCCCAAAGGCAGTTTGGCAGAGGGGGAAGATAAGTGGGTCCACATTAATCAGCTAAAGTGTTGCCATCCCAGGCACACTCTGAAGCAACTGGAGCTGTCCTCTGGAACCCCAGAGGGGGCCACTCTAGATTAATACATTTCCAGCCCTAAAATATTCCACATATAGTGTATGAAATACCATAATAAGAATGCAAATGTCTCCTGATTAAAGTATGAAATACCATAATAAGAATGCAAATGTCTCCTGAAAAAAAAATGTATATGTTCACCCCACTACATTAATAGTGGTGGGGAAATGTCTACGAATATGTTTCTGACGCTTTTGCTTTGTCATCCTAGGAGAGATGAAACCATGGATACTGCCCAAGGAGGACGGCCCGGGGACCGGGAGCAAAGATCCGAGGCGCCCGGAGTACCGCCTAATACTCCCATCAGGACCGGCGAGGCGAACCGATTGATCCACCCTGATGGAGGAAAAGATGCTGAACTTTGCCATCTGAGGAATCAGAAGAAGATGAAGACATCCCGTCTTGCGAAGTTCCATCGATGAAAGTTCAGAATGGCCATCGCAAGAGGGGGGGCTTGTGGGATGCTTTCACCCACGCATCCAAGCCCTACAACATCGCTGGCAGCAGAAACATTAGAGTGGCCACCGGAAAGCATGCTCACCAGAAATCATCCAAAAATGCACAGTAACAATCTGAAAAATAGGCTGCCACCCACTTTTGCCTATATAAGTGAGCACAGGAGGTCACTGCCTAAAACCACCATTAGGCTACACACACAGTAGCCTGGAACCATTTGGGAATAGCAATACTGATTGCCAAAAGCAACCCAGAGCTGTTGTGAATTCATTTTCTTGATCGTCAAAATTGCTAAAATCATGGCTCACAAAACCACCAGAAGGATACAACTTCTTGTTGGGTGATCCACCTCATTTACTGCAGAATCCACGTCAGTACAATATCAGCGAGAATCCTTTGCTACCAAGCTAAATCCCTTTTTAAAAGACATTTAATTTAAAACAGTTGTCAAAATGGGTGCAGTACCGGTGTTCGCCACCGACCGGCGCTGGCGATCTAAATTCTGACAGGATACCAATATTTCAGAAGCTAAACAGTAACCTGAGTTAGCTGAGACTTAAAAAGTCTTGCTTGTCTATGAGAACTCTTCACACCTAGTCTTCTCAGCAACAAGGCAGGACATCACATGGTCCTGCTAATCAGATGGAGAGTGGCACCCCGGACTGATGCTCTGCTAGCAGGAACACAAGACAATAGACTCTTTGGGATGAATAGAATATGCTGGTTTGAGGTGTAACTGTCGACACTGCTCTAGGAAAAACAAGACATGTGACCTCTGAGTCAAGCCATGCTTCTAGGGGCGGGTACAAACCAAGGGGTGTACTGAATTGGAGGCAAATGTATGTTTTATTAAATGGCTTATAAAATATTGTATCAAGCTGGCAGACATGTACAACTTTGGGATTCTTAATATGATAAATGCACTCACAATTTGAGACTAAGCTGGAATCTGTACAATGTTCTGAAACCAAACCCCGGGATTTATTAATATTGTAGACACTGTGTTTATGCTAGGAAAATGCAAACATACAGTAATATGCGCAGAGAGGGTGTGTACCTCCGTGTTTTATTTGGTGAAAAACCAGTATTGCAAAACCTACTAAAATCGCAAATAAGTTGTCATTTCTGAACCCAAGCTCTTAGAAACAGCAGGGTTGAACAGAGACCTGTCTTAATTAATTTGTGATGTACACATGTATTCTCAACAACTTGCGTATCTGGGAAGCAGGTTTGATTATGAAAAATTGATTTTCTTGAGAAACCAAAGGGAGTGTTCTTTCCTTCAGCCATAAAGATGATACCTGATGACTCATTCTGAATCACTACTCCCTTCTCCAGTCAGAGGACAGTAAATCCTTTAACCTATCAGGATCCTCATAGGGTTGGGCATAGAAAGTCAGCCTCCACACCCCCTTTGAGAACACATAAAAAGAACCACTGAGACCCAGATAGGGACACTCATTTTTCCACTACTCATTGATTCCTGCGCAGCACGCTGCCCAACCACATCCAGACAAAAACTCCAGACTCCTGAGGCTCCAGGCTCCAGAACTTAGACTCCAGATAGACTCCAGAACCAAACTCTAGAACTAAACTCTAGAACCTTGGAGAAAAGAGGCCTAATCCACAAGCTGAATCATTTTCAGAGACCCCAGAATCCAGCAACCTAACCAAACTATTCAACAGCTTTGCCGTGCTGTTCGCTTCTGGCCCAGAACCCTGTGCCAGAACGGAGATCCAGAGAGAGCAATGCTGTATCCAGACAGACCAGACCGCTGTGCAGTGCCGATAGCAGACCGGAGAGCATGCTGTGAGCAGAACCAGTGCCTGACCATCCGGTGGCGAGAGTGCAGTCCCAGGCCCATTCCAGTCCAAAACTAGGAGTGAGTATGAAAGGGGCCCCTAGAGGTCCCACACATCTATGGAAACAAGGCGAGTCACCACACACTATAGATATGCCAGACACGAGGTTATATCCCCAAAGCTAGGGTTTATTGCAAAGCAAATAGTCTCAGTTGGCCAACTCGGTCTCACGCCCCGCACCGTGTATCTCTAGACCTCGAGGGACGCAAGAGAGCGAATTACGTACATCAGTTAGATATATACAAAATGCATATCATACAATCAGCTGTGACATGTTTAACACCCCCCTTTATTGGGTTTCTTTGAACTCGGTGTGATGACGGACACTTTCGACGAATATCACATCTTCAAATATCTATTCTAGTAACAATATGCAATTTTGCAAGTGCAGAGACATCTTTTACTTGTTGAACAGAACACAGTGCTTCTGTTCGTGGAAGCAAGCTACATACGGGGGAAGAGTCACATTCCAGACCTTGCTATCTATGAGGTGCTATTCGTGTCCTGGGAGCCGACACGCTCTACGGGGCTCGGTAAAGGGGGGCTGTAAGAAGAGCATAATTCAAGCCTTTAGCTGCTTTATTCTAACATATTCTGCCATATAACGAGACTGGCTGGCAGCTGTGAAATGATAAAATGCTCTGCGGCTCTGCTTCAAGGCTACATTCGGGAGGGAGCCGGGCATTCCTTCCCGGCGCTGCCTACGTTGTGTTTCAACAAACTCTTATTAGCCTCGCGGTCCTGCGGCCTTGTCCTTTCACGTTCAGACAACAATATTAACAGTCGAGCAGTGTAAACAGAAAATGTGCTGTGAAGCAATTTGAACAGAAAGTAATGAGCAATTGTTAGAAAACAAAATGGCGATCCTTGTTACATCAAAATGGCCGTTCATTGGTAAACTCGGAAACCTGTATTTCTATTGTATCGTGCATGAGACGGTTGGCCCACGGCCACCAAAATATGTTTGCCGTCAATCATGAGAGGTATCAATTTTTCTAGACTGACAAGTATCGAGGCTAATAACTGTACAAGACCAATCTCTTAGTCTAAAAATTCCTTATAGTTTTTCCGTAATCGCGCTTTACGCACTCAGAAAAAGTGCCACGAATTGAAAAATTAGCTCCTGTCAAAATTGCAGTCTTTTGCTTGCAACTGCTGAATTTCGTTTTCAACCTGATAATCACTCATGAATCATTGCTAGTGTTGGCCTGTACCAATTCAAGGTCACTATCACCTACCCTGAATCTCCTTTAGTGAATTAAAATCATTTTTAGCATAATTTTCACTTCATTGCAATCACATTTAAAAGTATTTTTGCCTGTTTAAAAGCATACCGGTTTTCTCTAAGCTTGCTGGGAGGAACTGGAATTTGAACTTCATTTTGATTGTGTTCCTGAAAACTGTGTGCTCTTCTTTCCATCTCTTTATATTGCCTAAGGGGGGAGTGAGTTGTCACAAGGGAAAAAGTGATCATATTATCTCTTGTTGAAACCATATCAAGTTTATTTCTGTGCTGCATTCTTTCCCATCTTGCATTTCCCTGAAACCATACAAGTAATCTCTGCTACCTTATTCTTTCGATACCAACTCCTCATTGATTAAAGAGAGTGTGCTCTTGTAATATTACCCATTGTTGATCACTATTATATTCATAAGTGTGATATCAAATATTAATTTATTCATAAAAGTGTGATATATATATATATATATATATATATTGTTTAATTTTTCCAATAAAACTTTTAATTTGCAAAACAAACCTCCTTCTTGGCTCAGTGAGGTCAGGGGGATTCAAAGAGAGGGGCGTTATATAAGGGTTCATCATCCAGATTTAAGAACTTGACATAAATATATATAAATAAGGGCTTCCATTGGGCATCCCAGACTAGGCATTGACTTAGTTGGATTTGTTTGTTTGTTTGTTTATTTACTTAGTATAGCGCACAGAACCCAGAGGTAACAGGGTGCAACAGAGAGCAGGAAGGTACGATTACATAAAAACTTAGTTACTGGAAAGGCACACATGTGTAAGAAGGGAGAGGTACATATATGCATATAGTTAATAACCTGCTTACATATTTACATATTTGATGCTGTACAGAGCATTTCGGTAGAGGTGGCATATTTACATATATACAATTTAATGATGTGCATAGAGTCAATCAGGTTTGAGCAGAGGCATGAGCGTGTGAGAGGGCAGGGTTAGTTATGGGGATCATTGGACCTTAGCCAGGAGAGTGTGTTTCGCCTAAAGCTGTGGTAGGATTGGTCTGACCTGATGTTGGAGGGCGTTCCAGCGTTGGGCTGCCAAGACAGGGAAGCTATTGCCACCGGTTTTCTTTTGTCTGAATTTTGGTACCTGCAGGCAGTATGCTGGATTGCTGGATTAAAGTCACTTACAATTGCTATACCCTATTGCTACCTTAAGCTCTCTTAAATGATATAATCCTTCATCAGTCATACTATCGTCTTTTACTTCAGGCACGGTAGGGGGAGCAGAAGGCTCTTCACCCCCCTCTTTACACTGTCTAAGCATCCAGTCCTCAGGAGGCGGGCCTTCCCGTTCCTCCTGGTACATTTTCCAGAGCTCTAAGCTTGCTAACCAGGTTTCCAACTTCTTCCCCATGTATGCTGCGTGCAAGTATGTCGTCATATCTTGCAAGATCGATTTGTCCAGCGATCCCCCTTATGGCCATGGCATGAACATTTTATCTGTCATACCCTTAACCCATTCTGCACTATATTGCTTAAGCTTGGGTGCGTGTTTTGGCAGCTGTCTGCACAAGTGTGTAAGTGGAGTAATATCCTCCATCATGACATAGTCACAATTGACTGTCAATACATGCCGTTATCCTTTACACAAGTAAATGCTTTTCAGAAAAATAATACAATATGAGTGTGCACCAATCGTCACAGCTCCAACCCTCTATGTCACATTTACTTTAATCTACCTATTCAAAAACCACCATTGGTTGACTATAAATAAATAATTACATTTTAACTGTACATTTTTTCCATCATAAGCTACTTCTTCTTTGTTTTTACTTATTTTATTTCCTTGTCACATACATCATATACAATATACAGACAATACCGACAGACTGGCTGGCCCACATATATCTCTGTCAAGGCTCCTCATGACTGTTTCTACCCCTAAAATGACTCAGATGGAGTATAAGCTGTCCTCATTAATGACACCTTGGTCGTTCACAGCCTATATATGTCCACTTGGACTTTAGGATGAGCTCCTTCTAAACGTCCTTGATGTGGTTTAACAGGCTTCTCATATAGATTGCTCCTTGTCTATATACCTTAAATTGTGACACTCATCGCCCTACACTTATGACGCTCATCGTCTTAATTAAATAATAATATACCCCAAACAACCCTCCGTTACACTTTTCCCATTATCACTCTTTCCCACTCGATACTCATTCAGTTTGCCACCTCACTGAGCCTTCTCACCATTTGCGTTTTTGACTTCCGACCCTTGGGATTGTCGCCTCCTCAAACCAGCCGCTTCAGCCTTCAGTCCGCTCAGCTTCCTGTAGATGTTGGGAAGGGATTTCACTTGAAAACGAGGGACATCCCACCTGTACTTGCAAGATTTTTACACTAACGGCCGCCCTCTAAAGGGAGCCAAACATTCTTCCAGTTAAATGGCAAAGGACGTCCCATATTTCCGGGACCCCAAAGCTTACTACATCAATGGATTTTTAACCATCTGCTCTGCTACAACGTGAACTGAGGTATCCAACCAAGCCCTTTAAGACAAAGTAGCAATAGTTAGAGACAGATGGAGATGCAGAATATTACTCAAACATCAATAATCAAAACTGACTCAGGAAGTTGGCAAAATGTGACTGTTTTAATTTCAATTATCTAAAACAGGGAGTTACAACGAACATCAACGCTTTCGCACGATCTTCACACTCAATTGAACACATAAATAAAGCAGGTTATCTACTACAAACTTGTCATCATTGATGTCAATCTGCGTTGCAAACTACAAAAACCTATTTGCAATGGTGATAGGCTTACAAGGAAAATCTAGGTATACGTTCCATACTGGTCAGGGAAGGTGATTGGGTACTTAAAATCAGTTGGGGCAACTAAGCACTCTCACTACGACTGTCATCAAATACACGACGTCCCATTGGTTACATAAACTATAGGGCTCTCTATTACGATTACGTGTCCCTCTATAATTGGTTGGCACCCTTGCACCCCTCTATAATATTTCACTTACGCAAGCAGCACAGAGGCTGGTAGAGAGGTGCTGGTGGGCTGGTCATAACCATAGCTTCCCACCAATTAGCCCTGTCATCCATCATCACACTTGCAGCCTACTAGCCAATTAAAGCTTTGAACTAGGCCTTGGAAATGTTCTCTGTGCTGGAGAATATGAGGGAGTATAGCATACTCTGTCTTCTTGGTTTTAATACAGTTCATCATAGTGTCTATTTTCATCTGACCATGTGATTGTAGATCATGTTTTCGAGTCTTTAATGTTCGCGCCCCTCACTTAAGACAAAAGGTTTGTTCTTCTGAGACATTCTGTAATTGTTTGTACTCACATCCAGGCCCAAGGTGGCCTTAAGTTTGTGGTGTTGATCCAGCCAAACCCTTAGTATTTACCTCCATGGTTCAGCTTTCAATTTGTAACTGCAACACACTGAAAAAGTATTTCTGCTCACAATGACCAGCTCTGCTAAAAGTGCATTGTGGAATATCTGTAGTCCATTTATTTTCTATACCTAAACATTAGCCAGCCTGAATCAAAAACGGTGTCTACTTGCGTTGCTGTGACTGTACAATTGTGAAACAACGTAATATCTTCTTTATTTATTCTGTAGCATGAGCAGCTTCATCTCGAGCCTGATATGTTGTTCATCTTTAACACCTCCCCCTTTTCTTCTAGGCATTAGTTTATTGATGCCTGTGGCCAATCATAGTTATCTGAAATGATCTTAGCATTTCTTATGTGAAGAGATGTTCTCTACATTTCTTATCTTGGTAGCACATTGTTTCCTGACGTGCTCCCTATGTCACATGTGGTGTCACCCTCTTCATATTTGAACCAATTCTGTGGTTGAACTGAGAAGCTGTTCATTTACTTTGTTGGGGGCTGAAAGTTCATCTTTTATGTGCACATCATCAACATGCCATATTCAGAAGATACTAGTCCAGTCAGAGTTTTAACTTTGCATCCTAGGACTTGAAGTGATGGGTTTATAATGGTGCATGCAGGACTACATCTACAATAACCACATGTAAACCCTGTTTTCTTTTATCCAACCAATGTTCACCATTTTTAACGAATATGATAGGAAACACTTATTGAGCCGAAGTGCTTTGAGGCCTCTTATTTTAGGACAAACTGGGCATCATTATGAGTTTAAGGGCATGGCTACCCCCCAAACTCGGGTACAGCTCCGGGTCCCGTGAAAGGGGAATAACCGGGCCATTCCGACCTTTGCGGTCCCAGTAATTTCCCTTGCACGGGACCTTGTGCCGGTACGTCCCCATTCACATTGAGCCCCATAGGGCTCAATGGGAATAGAGAGGATGGTAGCAGCGGTACCATTCATAATGGTACCGTTGCTACCATCCTGTTCTGCTCGCGGGTGCCGCTCTGCACACCTGGTCTGACCAGGCGTGCAGAGCGGACCCCGCGAGCAGAACTCGTAATGTGGCGGCATGGCAGCAACGGCACCGATAGCACTACCAGCACCGTTGTTGCCTTAACGCCACAGTTATAATAAGGTCCACTGTCTCATGTTTCTCACTCAGTCGTGCATTATCCAATGAATTGTTCCAACATCAGTTGAGTATAACAGCACACCTTAATTCTGCACGCATCCAAATAGGTCACTTCAGAAAAATCCATGCAAAACGGTTTTGCCTGGATTGTATTCCATTTCAAGTAAGTTAGCATATCTATGCTTGAAGAAAATGCTCGCATTGTATCTAAAAACACAAATACTACATTGAAAGGAAAGGGTCTCACGATACAGTAAAGGCACTAGATTGAGAAAATAAGGGGTCAGAAAAGGTTAGGAAATGTTCAGTTACTTGTGTTAATGCGACAGGTCTAAGGAAAGGCCGTTGCAATTTGACCAACAGGAGAGGGGCGGGATTCAATTTGATTAGCGTGGACTGTGTGATCTTCAACAGCTGCCCATCCGAACAGAGTAATGAACTTAAAGTCCCTTTGTCAGCAGATGAGGGTAAATCACCCAGAGGGCAGAGGTCTGCAGCGACACAGCCACTCTGTATTATAATTAGCTTCATTGTCTGGGATGGATGAAGAGCTTACATTGGAAAGGAAAAAAAAAACACAATGGTTTAAGGGCCAAGTAATTTATGGGGTAATGAAGCTTTGCCAATAAACAGAGAACAGCCAGAATGGAGCTTTTTTTAAAGAGAACATTGGCCCTTCCATCGTGAATCATTCAAGCAGTTGTCCCTTGACTCTGCGATTATGAACATTTAGAGTAGAGCGAGCGTGTAAAATGAACAATTATTTCTCCGTTGAAAGGCAGCTGGGCAAATATTCGTTCAAATTACAAAACAAAATGGCTCATTGCGTGAAGCAATGACATTTCGTTGAACCAGACGCACATTTGTGTGCCCTTTATGTTAGAGTGAGCTGTGAGATGGGTAGTGTGTATGTGTTTGAGAGCGAGAGAGGGAGACAGGGAAGGGGTGAGAGAGAGAGCGCGCGCGAGAAAGGGAGAGAGAGAGAGTGAGAGAGAAAGAGAAAGGGAGAAAGAGAGAGAGAGAGGGAGCGAGGGAGAGAGAGAGAGAGAGAACGATTTTTCCCATTGTGCTCAAGTGTAGCTGCGCTCCAAACGTGCAGTAATTTCTAAAAACGGATGGCAACATTTATTAAAACAGGGCTAATGCTCGAATTACTCAAGCACAGTAAAAAGTTGTAATGCACATTAATTTATTACGCCTAGTCACTCTTCGCTCGTCAAAGTCCTTTACCCATGATGGAAGCCCGCCTAAGCAGTCTTGTGTTCTCTTTTTTAGTTTTGTTGGTGTACACCCTTCCCTCGCCTTTACCGCTGGAAGTATAAATGGACCAATTGATCCACAATCACCCTGTTCCAATCCAATACAAAAGAAGGTGGGAATACTCACATACCCCGGGGTCGGGAGTGGTGGCCAGGTGTCAGGACTGGGATGAGGAACAGAGTGATGAGGTGTAATGAAGAGTACTGGTAAGTAATCAGAGCATTAACCTCAACATCCTCTTTTTTTTTGTCCCACTCCTGTTCTTACTGGGCACACCATATACCACTGATCATCCTGCCGACAATCGAAATAACCACTGATCCACATGTGTTGCGACACCTATATGTTTTCTGAAGACATGAAGTGGCAGGAGTAGCGCGGCAGATGGCCCTCTAGATGTCCAGCTAGCATAAACACTTCATCCCTGCACATGAGTCAGCCAATCCCGATGGTCCAGCTACCTAAAATGCTGTCCAAGGAGATGGAATGGCTTGGCACTAAGCCAGTGAGATATCCTTCTTAAGCAATTGCCCGACAGAGAAGGCTTTGTGCCCTTTGCTCCCTATCACTCCCGCCAATGGTGAGGAATACATTCTTGGAGATTAACAAAGGGGTGGGCCAATCAAAATTAGCAAAAATGAACGATCAAACAACTAGGCAAGATGCAAGCTTTTTTCCCTCTGTGAGAGACCCACCAGAAGACGGGGGAGTATGCTGCCCTGAGACATTTGAAATGTGGACACATATTTAGCTGGAACATCAATGGCATTGGAGATTGACTCCTTTGGATGTCACCACCAAGTAGGGGTGCATGCAGAGGAAGCACCTAGCTTACAGATCCTCGGAGAAGATAGGATTGTGAAAAGGAAGATGATATTAAAGGTGAAATGTGTAAAATCAGCAATTGAAACAGGTTTGAATGGGGTTGCAAGTATTGCCCTGAGCACAATGGGCACATCTCAGGGAAGTGTCAAGAACGTTATCCTTGGACGAGAGAGGGCACTTCTCTGGACAAATATATAAATGATGTCATCAAGAAGATTGTACTCTACTCAGGGACAACTAAAAGCCCAGAATCCTTCCCACTGTGCCCTGATTGGGAATTGGGCAAGCCCCAGTTCAATCGGTGTTGGAGAAATTAAGCTAAGGCTGTAGAGGCAGATTCGAGAGGTGGTAGGTTGTTTTTTCTCAATCCAGGCCACACAACCTTGGCAAAGTCGGGAGTGTGATGGATGGCTTTAAAAAATCCTAGACATTGAAAGAAGTTTCAAGGATATTTATTTAGCAAATGAATACAATAGCTCTATGGGAATTTCCTATCTCAACTTACTCTGGGCTACAACTTCCATAATCCAGGCTTCCATAACCCCATGTTTGGTAACTAGCAATCAATAACTCCTAATATCTAAAGCAAGCTACAGGTGATGACCTAAGATCATAGCAAAATGTATCTTCTTGCTCTGGGGGGTTTTCTAAGGGTCCCCGACCTAACAATCCCCACGGTTTCTCAATAGAAATGGTGAATTGCTTGTACCAGTAACAGACACCCTGGTCTGTTTTCTCACTCATATGCTCAAACTCTTTCCTTTCCCTAATCTCACTACTTCACCACAACATCTACTCTACTCTCACTCACTCTTCTTCCTCCATTGCCTTCTCTCACACCTCTCACACCCTTCTGCCTTCTTCCTCTCCTCTTGCTCCCCTTCTGTCTCTATGTTGTCTGCACTCTCTTCTCCCCCTCTACTCTCCCTCCAGTACCCACTTCTCACCTCACTCTCCTCATCCCTCTTGTCACCTCCGTCCTCAACCTTCTTCTCTCCATTCTCCTCACCCTTACAACTACAATCACTTTCACACCCACTCTCAAATTTGCTGCTTGAAAATTACAAATATGGTACCACTCACCCTAACAAACAATGTCTTGCCTGCACTCTATGCCAACTCCTCAACCAACTTTTCAGCACTACGTTGCACCATCCTTCCTTCTCGTTGCCTCCATGCCTCTTCACCTCACCCATATAATTCACTCTCATATTTCATTCATTCTCTTTTATATTGTTCTCTTCCTGGGTCTCTCTCCTCTATTCCTTTGGATCCAGTGGTCACCTGACTGTAGGCCAATCTGTGGCTTTTATTTCTACTGCAGCTGTGTTACATAGGTGCAAAACCTTGAAGAACCCTGTCAGACCAACCTCCTTCCCTTGCATATGTCTGGCTGCATTCTCTGCTGTATTTTGGCATGCTGTGGGTCAAGTGTTTCATTTGTCCTTCGCTGCAGTAGGTTGTTTGCTTTTCTGTCTGTGTTTCTATTTTCCGGCTTGTTTTTTTATCCGTCGCCAGAAGGATACTGGTCCTTGTTCTCTTGAAACACAAAAAGAGAATACTGTGCAGAAACAGTACTGGGAGGCATTGTTTGACAGAGGATGGTACCCACATTAACTTTCAAGGTACATGAGGGGTTTCAGACGCTGGGAGTGCCCAACACCCACATGCTGCCTAAGGGACAGGGCTGGCACTGGCTTCCATCGTGGTAGGCCCCTGACCACAGTTTGAGAGGGGTCTCTGTTCCATCCTGACACGGTCCAGTCCCAGACCCTGACAGATACCTCCTCCCCTTCTTCTAAGTACTCCCCCTTTTTTTCAGTACTCTATCTATCTCAGGGTACCTGGAGACATTGGTCTGACCTTTTCCTGTCCTGTGTTCCTTGGAGAATGTATATGGCTGTAGAGTCAGGAACCATCATAGGACTCTGGGGTTCCGATTTTTGTTCTGTGCCACTCACACCAGAGTAGCATGATATTTGACTGGTTTACATTTTATGTAGACCAGGACATGCTTCAGGCTGTGGACTGCTTATTTCACACAATACATTTTAGTTTGATGATAGGGTAATTTCTTTCCTTCTGGAACCTCCTCCTGTTGACATAGAACATTGTTTTTTCTATCTTGAATTTGGGTCTGAACCACTCCCAGTCTTGTGAGGGAAGCATCGGCTTGGAAGATTAATAATTTCGAGAAGTCTGGCATGGTGAGGACTGGGCTGTGAAAAAGCTGTGTTTTCAACTTTTCAAATACACGTCAAGCTTTCTCATCCCAACACACATGGTGAGTTGTGACTTTACCAGATTACCTGTTATGGTAGCATCTAAAGAGGGGATCTACCCGACTAACCCAAGGATAAGTGTGGGGGCATTCTTGACTACTTCTACCTTTCTGTTTTTGGGGTGAAATTCACAAATACTTCTCTGTATTCTGGGACAGATGATGTTTTGACAGGTCCACTGTAAAACCTAGCTTTCCTAGTCATTCACAGACAGCACAGAGAAGTTTCAGATATGTTCCCCAGGTTTTGATATGAATGACTATATCATTTAGGTATGCCACTGTGAAATGCCAACACGGTTCTTAGACAGGGGTCATGAGGTATTGGAATGTATTTGGTGCTCCATGCAGGCAGAAATGTAGCACTGTAAACTGGAAGAGATGTTCAGGAGTTGGAAAGGTGGTCTTCTTTTTGGCATCCAGTTCCAGGGGTACCTTACTCTGGCCTTGCACACATCAAGGGTGGATACAATCTTCACTTTCCCAAAAGGATCTACCAGCTTGTCGATATAGGCCTTTGCAAAAGCAACACAATTGAATATGTTGTTCAGCCCCCTGAAGTCAATACAAAACCTCCATGTTTGGTTGGATGTAGGCATGAATACTATCGGGGAGGACCAGCCACTGTAGGATCTTACAATTCTGCCAAAGTCCAACTATTTCTACAGTTCCTCTTGGCCAATGTTCCTCTAGCTTTTATTAGTTAATAGGGTTTTCCTTCCCTCTCAGCCCCTCTACTGTCCACCCTCTCCTATACTCTAACCATTTCCCTCCAGCCCCTATCCTCACCTCCCTCTTCACCAATTTCCTTGCTCCTTTTTTATCCACTCTTCACACTCCTCTTCTCACCCCTCTTCATTCAATCACTCTCACATCCACTTTCACATTCACAGCTTCAAATGTACAAACACAGTAACATTCCCTTTCACAACCAATAATTCACCTGCACTCTACAACAACTTCCCTAACAACTCTTCAGCACTTCACTTCACTGCCCACACTCCACCTGGTCTATCAGCCTACCTACATTCCACCTGACCTCACCCATACAACCCACACTGTCGTTCTTCACTCTCCATTTATACTGTTCTCTTCCTGGTTCTATCTCACCTTTCCATTCCTTCCAACACTCGACTGACTCTGTGGATCAATTTGTGTCTTTTCCTTCCCCAAGTGCTGTCTTAAACAGTGCACAGATTTAAATAAACCAATTAGCCCCTCCACATCTCCTGCACAGGTTGGTTTGCAGTCTCTCGGCTTTCTTTTGCATACTGGAGATCTGGTGTTTAATTTATCTTTCACGGCAGTGAGTTGTTTGCTTTACTGTAACATTGGGAGCTGTATTTTTGGTAAGATTGTGCAATGCATGTCATTCACAATTTTTATTGTATCCTGCTTGTTTTTCTTGGTCACTGCTGCAATTGATTCTGGAATACAAAAAAGTGAATGCTGACCAGGATCAGCACTAGTTGACATTATGTGATAGAGAGTAATAGCCACATTTAAGGCACATGAGTGGGTTTCAGGGACTGTTGTGCCCAAACTCCCACTCTCAACATCTGTGACAGGGCTGGTTCTGGCTTTGTCCCAGGTAGGCCCTGTGCCCCAGGTTGTGAGGGGTCACTGTTCACCACTGCTGTGGTCCAATGCTGGATCATATCATAGACTGTAGAGCAGTAGGATTTCTGGAGACCAAGATTGTTAGAGATGGGAGACCCATGAGGCTGTGTCTCCAGAGGCCTATTCTTTCAAAGTCCATGTCAGCCTGCAGAAGTTGTTAATTGTCTTGGAGTTTGGTAGGAGCAAAAAGAGTGATGGTAGGTAGAAAGCTGTCAAATGTGAACTTGAGGTTCTCCTGGTCCAGTATGGTGTTATCATAAGTACTCAAATAAAATGACATCATTGATTACCCTCATAACCCTGGGTGTTGGGGTATTGGATGGGGGGCAAAGAGGTGAATATCTGGCCATGAGGCTAAGAGTGAGCGTCAGACTCCCGAGCTCTGATCTCTGGTCCCCTAGAACAGAAGAGGGAAGCGTGGTGTGGAATTTCAAAGCAAACAAGTTTATGTGTGGGAATACGAAGACATTTGTGATATGCAAATAGGATGCTGAGCTGATGGTTATGTCTTGCATTTTTGGAAACACCCTATGGCGGAAGTCTGCACAGGAGTTTTAAATCCCCCTTTTTTGACAAGCATCCAGTAAATTCCTTTCTGCCCAGCAGTCTGTGGAGGAGTCAATCAGAAGAAGAGAGTTGTCATCCACACACCAATAATGTATACAATTCGGGAAGATTCACAAGCATGCATTAATTCCCACTTGGGGGAAGGGGGATAAAACAACCCTTGCACAAGAGTTGTAAATAGGCAAAATGAAATGTCTCAGTCTAAAGCTGTTCCCCTGCCTACCACATCACTGGAAAACCCAGTTGTAGTAACATTTTAAGAATATTAAGTTCATTCACGTAAATTCAATAAGAGCTAATTCAAAAATGACTTATTTGAGAATTTCATACAAATTTATGAAAAAACGTCAAATCCAGCACAATGTGGTGTGTTTCCAAATGTTTTCTCAATGAGCTTTACACTTTTTGGGGATAACATTGTCTTCATCAGGAGCAGTATTTTCAATTATGTACTATAAGATGAAAGAAAATAGTATACTTAAAATGCAGTTCAAAGTTGGAGCCCCCATATAATATTGTATAAATCATGTGTACATCATATCTTCATGGAAAATGCATATATGAATGTGTGTTAATATCATCCATTTTCAAAGGTTAAAATTAAGTAAAGATACTTGTGATAAGATGAGTAAACATAAGTGATACCTTATGTATGATAGTTTCAGACAATTCTGGAGCTGTGAAATACGTTCTAAATGCCTGAATTTGTACAGAAAATAATAACTTGTAATGAAAATCTGAAAAAAATATATGTTCTAAAGGAGAAATCCCTCAATTCATTCATATAGAAAATTCTCAGAGAGAAGTGTTGAAATTCAATAAGTAGAACAAATATAGAAAAAAAATATTGAGTGCAATTAAATGTTGCTCTTAATCAGTATACGTACTATCAGATGGAAATGAATTTGAGCTGTAGGTTAGTTAACCCAAGAGTGTGTTTCTATCAACGCAAGTCTTTGAAGAACCAGCAGTGAAAAATGTGATTTGTCCAGACCAATGTTTAAATGCTTGACACAATGGCTGATACTTTGTGAAGACATGTAATGCCATGGTTTGCATTTTGATGTCAAATGTATGCTAGTAAAAAAAAAGGATATAGAAAATCAAAATGTGCAAAATGAGTCAGATTCAGAACAATGCTATACTAAATTAAAGGGACTCAAGTGAAATATAATACAAGTGATTTATGATAGATATATTAGAAGGAAAATTGTATTGCATTTAATTAAGCACTAGGTCGAGAAGCTTCAAGAATTTTTAGAGTTGATGTAATATGTTATAAACTACTGGTAAAGCACTATCAAATCACTTCCAATCTGATGGTTAGTAAATACCAGGTCACAGTATCAAAATGTGTAATTTTCTATATGTGTAAAGATAATTGTCACATATAACAAGGATTAATTATGAAAGAAGGATCATGCTAAAAAATAGAATTTGTTGGCAATACATTGTCACATCTTTGCATATTGTGTGAAGATAAAAATAAAAACAATGTGGGATTTTTGCTGGTTTCAAACGAAATCTGTGCGCTATGTCAAAAACAATTCATGCTCTCTGTGCCAAGCCATTCAGAGTTAATCTCATAAAATGGACCTTATATGCAAGGTACAATATGGAACAATACTTGCATGTAATTGGGCTAATATAGTGAACCAAATCATGCATCCAGTATAAAAACAGCTTTAGTTATATACATGTAAGGATTATAGGCTCTGTGTAACAATATGTTTCGAGATACCAAAGTCCTCAACACTAGAATGCAAATTATGAAACAGTAAAGATGCATTATGATGATCAATATACCTTTAAGATAAATGTATGTATACTCTTGGAAAAACTATAACAGTAGTACTGAGATCTATGTTTAAAGATGATCAACTCTTTTTACAACAATCAAAGAGGGATTTAACACAAGAACATTAAATGTAACAGTTAAACTTAACTCTTTCTTCATCCCTTTGGGCATCATTGTACCTAGCTGGTCTATCCAAAAAAGCTCTCTCTGGAACAGATTCCTAGTCAAATCTCCTCCTCTAAGTGGTTTTTGTGCTACCTCCAGTACAATGATTCCCAGCTGTGCATTAGAGTGAGATTTCTGCAGAAAAGTATGTGTTATGCTAATGGAGATGAGAGTTGCACCGGGTCTAGCCACGCCCCCAGCCATTAACAAGTATGCACGAAAATACGAACTGGAACTGTTCTATAAACAATCCGTTAAACGCTAAGGGCCACACAACCACCGTAAGAGTAGAATAGGTTGTGTGACACAAGTAGGGCACAAAGTAGTTTGCATTCATATAAGTTGGAGGATTGCAGAATACACAGAACAGGGTTACACAAGTAGAACAGAAATGGATAAGGTTGTTGCAAACATGGGCAGGGAATAATGAATGGTGCCATGCATGCAAAAGACTTGAATAACAAAACATGACAGAGAAAGTAACAGAATACCAGCATGCATCGTGACATAAAATTGCTTAAGCCAAGTTCCAGGCCTCATGAGGCTCAGACAACAGCCCCAAGCACCAAGATACAAAGATCAGTTTGCTAAGGGGAGTTTGGCTTAGAAGCCGAAACCACACTGAATAACGTTTCCTCAAGGTACACAGAATGCAATTGTTAAGTTAATTAGTTTAGGTTAGTATCAGTGAGAAATATACATACACTTGAATGCCAGGTGCAAGCAGCCACCCCACTAAGTGGTCCATTAACGAATAAATACTCAGCGCCCCAAGTGTCTGTCAAAGGAAAACACACACACTTAAAAACAACAGAACATCCAATAGATAGATGACATTGAGCTCTGAACAGTGGTCATCTATCACATTATCAAAACAATGGTCATTCCATCCAAGTCCAATTAGATAGTACATCTGCCATTTCATAGTATATTCAGATACAGAGACGATATACCAAGGCCATGAACAAATGGGCAGATAAGGCTAAAGGCCTGAGAACGAGAAGGGAGTATTGTCTGTAAACGTGATAATAACGTTTCAACCATCTCTTCTGCCCCACCACGTAAATTGGCAATGCATTTGAGTGCTCAAGGTTGGATGAGCAAACGGCCGGCCAATCAACCCTGTTCTTCTTATCGACTAGTGTAGTAGAATGCCACCCAATAGCAAGTTAGATTGAAATGTATCATGTTTAGGAGGATGTACATAGGAAGAGTTATTAGGTGCAGAAAGAAACCATAGTAAAAAGTTCACATATAGATAACTATATGTTTTATACTATACAAACCAATGAAGTGAGAGAGCAGAAGTTGTTTATCATGATTACTAACTGTGACATCAGCTATGATTTCTTTGCTTAAAACATAGTATTTTGTTAGCTTTCCCTGCAGCTGTTTGTATTCCAATAAAGCCAGGCTTTCTTGTGTACTTGGAGTTACTCCATCATTGAGTATATTCTCTTTATTGGTTTATTTGGGCCTATCTTAACATTTGGCGGCACTGATGAGTTACCCAGTGTCTTTTGTTCGCCTTCCAAGCAGATGTTTGTATTCCAATAAAGCTGGGCTTTCTCGTGTACTTGGAGTTACTCAATTATTGAGTATTTTCTATTTATTGGTTTATTTGGGCCTATCTTAACATTTGGAGGCACTGCTGAGTTACCCAGTGCCTTTTGTTCGCTTTCCAGGCAGCTGTTTGTATTCCAATAAAGCTGGATTTTCTTGTGTACTTGGAGTTACATTATTGAGTATTTTCTCTTAACATTTGGATGCACTGCTGAGTTACCCAGTGTCTGACAGGGCATCAAGGACTCCTTGACGTGGCTCCCTTGGGCAGCATAGTCCGCCTGCAGGGAGCGGTTCGAGTGCACACCTGAAAAGAGGTTGTCAGTAGCCCAGTTTAAGCAAAAGTCATGCTGAGTCTCACAGGTGATATGCTGGATGCAGAGGGAGAAGCAGCCAGATAGAGGATGTTAAGGATTTCAATAAGGCAATACACCCGGGTCTCAGCCTAGCATGTAATGCACAAATGAAATACTCATGATTGTGTCTATAGGTTCAATATTCGAGTGATATACCACTCATATCACACCCCTTCTCAAAATACCCCAAGATCACACTGGACCAGGAATCAGGCTGGTTGGTAAAGGTATTATTTATTTATTTATTTATTTATTTATTTATTTATTTATTTAAAATTCAAATCAAACATATGTTTTAATATATGGGGCAGCAATGAGCAATGTGGTGACAATACAAGTAAGAAAGTAGGTAAGGCAGTTGAATTCACTTTTAGCAACACAGAATATAAAACACAGAGAAAAGAACAGTTTGGGCTTTTTTGGAAAGATCGCATTTAAGTTAAGATTTCCCCCTGCAAATTTCTCAACTCACAAATAAGCAATTCTACACAGATGTAAAGGAGCAGCAGGTATTTGGGAATAAGGAACAGTGCACAGATTTTAGATACAACCTTCCCTCCCCAAACAAGAGAGAAAAATGGTTTGGAAATATTACACTTTCAAAATTACATTTGAAATTGGCTGAGCAAAACAATGAAAAGTGTGCAAAAGTCCTTAAATCAATATAAATTCCTATGGGAGCAACAATGAACAGATGCTAACAATCATAAGCTTTAGTATGAACAAAAGTAAATACTTTGAATCTTAATGGAAGTCAGAGTTGAAATGAAGTCTCTAGCTATTAAATTGAGAAAGATATGCAATGTTGAATGAGAGGCCTTTTTAGAAAAATAGAACAGAGAAAAACAGAATATCGATTTTAAAATGACAGGTTACTTATACTTAACTAGATTAATGGCTAAGAAAAAGAGAATGCCACCCGTGAATCTCCACAGTTACATGGCCGTTTGTAACCCTTCGCGTGGCGGATACCCCGTTTTCATTATGGGAATTATTTTATGTAAGCAAACTCACTAATGGCTTATGGTCTAGTAAACAAAAATGAAAAAAAATATTGGCGCTAACACTAGGAATCACAGACAGAGTTGCAAGAATGGTTCTGACAATATTATAGGTTCTTAAGTTAAAGATGGGATGGGTTATAGATTGGGATAGGACAAGGCAAGGAAAAATATACGATTGTTTACTATGATTCCTATTGATACTTACAGTCTACTTTAATTTAAGATTTTGGACCGTCAAGGGCTCTGGTCATCACGGATCGGGTCTAAGGAAAGCAGGGCACCTCTGGCGGAATTAGGTCAGCTGGGCGGTTCTGGTCACCTGGACTGGCACCTCAGACTGGACTGCACTCGACTGCTCTGGACTGCACTGGTAACTGGAGACCGGAGATCAGTGAGATGCCGAGTTTCGGCAGGCAAGCATTTATGGTAGCAAGCGAAACTAGATCAAAATTGCTTCCCTTAGGTTTTGGGATGGTTTCAGGATTTGGGCCTAGCTGAAAAAGAGTTCAGCAATGCGGAGGCCTTCGCTTTGCAAAGAAATTCGGAATCAGTAACAAGATGGAGAATTCAGGAACAGGGCAAAAAAGGTGGGAGCATTACTAAAATAGAAAGAAACCACAACTCTGCGTTAACTAAGGAGGATTATTGGACTGACTAATTACAGCACAAAGTTCATAGAGGATTATGCAGAGGTCACAAGACCCCTGATCCATTTATTAAAGGCCGGAGTTAAGTGGGAGTGGGGTCCAGAGCAAGCCAAGGAAGTGAAACAACTGAAGAGAAGCCTCTCACAAGCGCCTTGTCTAGCTTACCCGGTCAAAAACAAGGAATTCTTCCTGGAGAAGGGGTTCTCAAATACAGGCTTAACAACAGTATTATAACAGAAGCATGACAAAGTCAATAAAGTCATCTCCTATGCGAGTAAGACTTTATCCTCTGTGGAGGAAAAATTCAATGATTGTGAAAAGGCACTTCTGGCAACGATGTGGGCATTGAAAAATTACCACCCGTACATCCAGGGGGAGCACATCATCGTCAAGACTCCTCACCAGCCTTTGCAATTCCTCCAAAGTGACAGAATCTGGCCAGGGAATGTGAGTAATTCCAGAATTACTTTCTGGATTCTCTCCATGCAAGGCTTTCCTGTGGAGGTCAGATATGGCCAACACAGGACAAGTCCCCTCATGCAAGGTTTGGTTGACTTGCATAATTGTGCCCGAGAAAACTCTCTTGAGGACAAAAGTCTCAAAACACAAGACAACATGGAGGTGTACCTGAATTCCCCACATAAAGTCTATGAAGAAGATAAGTGCCAGGGGATGCCCACAGTTTATGTGGATGGGTGCTCCTACCATGCTGATAACAACTGAGAAAAGGAACTGATGGCCCGTATGGGAATGCCTGGATGAATGATGCCCTGGAGCTCTGCACCAGGTACAAGAACTGTCCGTGTAAGTAGTCAGATGGAAGTTCATCAGGCCATCCTCACTGCCGTGCAACACTGACTCCACAAACTGGTCATAATCACTGATTCAGATTATGTCCGGAATGGGTTCATGGAGCACCTGATAAATTGGAGGCATGCTGTGTGCAAACAATAAAAAAATCAAGCATGGCAAACTAATACAATCCATTGATGATCTGGTCACCTATAATGAGATGACCATCTACTGGAAGAAGATCAAATGTCATTCCAGAATAGAGGGACCAGACAAAACTGGAAATGACCTGGCTGACCAGTTGGCCAAACCCGGAGCCACCCATGGGGAGCTCCATGAGACTGAGTTCCTGTTGGGGAATTCAGGTCGCTGCTGTTACCAGGTCCCAAACACTTGCCTAAAATGAACTCTCAACTGCCCTGTGGATTAAGGACACCTCAGATGCTGATCTTATAATGGCACAAAAAGGGGGTCAGATTATCAGATAATTTTATTAACACATTGAAGACACTGTGAATGTTCCTCTGACTGAAACCGATTACATCAGGAAAGTGGATCTCCGGGTGTTGATGAAGTTTCCCAAAATATTCTGAATCCAAGACGGTTTGTTGGTAAGGAGATCTATCTCTGGATGTGACCAGTGGGTGGTACCTACCTCATTCCGAAGCCTGATGCTAAGTCATGCCCATGACACGGACACAGCCGGTCATGGGGGGTTTCATACTACTTTGGAAATCTTGCAAGGTCACATCCTGGCCACACATGGGTCAGGACCTCGACCAGTATTTAAAGGGGTGTCTTCGATGTGCGCAATTCAGCCAAAATCACTCACACACCAATCTCCTCTCCAGAAAAGGGGGATGACACTGCCCTCTAATTGGTGGAATGTCCCCAGCTATAAACTGCAAGGCAGAAACAGCAGCTGCCCTGATGATCAACCACATCTTTTTGCATTTTGGCCTTCCCCAAAGGATTGAGTCGGACCGAGGAAGTCACTTCACCAGCGAGGTGATGACAAAGATGTGGTCGATACTTGGGGTTAAGAGAAAACTCCATATTGCCTACCGCCCAGCCTCTACTGGGGAGGTGGAGGTACAATAAAACAATTTTGAGCATACTTAAGAAGTTTGTGGTGGACTCTGGGCCTAGTTGGGACATTCGACTTCCGCTTGTCCTGATTGCCATTAGGTCTAAACAATCTTCTGCGACCTAAGTGTCTTCATTCGAGCTAATGACTGGACGAAAAATGGTTCTACCACAGAATTTGCTCTACTACAAGAGCATACGTCCACAACACAACAATATATTGAGAATCTGATTAAAAACCTTCAGCATGCTTTTGCGTATGCTCAGCGGAATCTGGAAAAATCAGAGGGAATGAAAACCCACTATGATTTACAGACCACTAAAAAGAATATCAAGGAGTAATCTTCTATTAGAGAACTAACATCCTTAACTTCAAGCCTGGAAAGGAGAATCCCGGGGACCTGGAAGGTAGGATGCAAGGGGGTGCCATGCCACACCCTCCAACCCAAAGATTTAAGGGGAGGCTGGTGTGCCCACTCCTAAAAGAAGGAGGAAAAGGGGATGCCATGCCATAACCACAACCGAGAGATGGAAGGGGATACTGGAGTGCCCACTCCCTGATGAAGGAATATTATGACGAAAGAAACCCCACTCTGCACTATTCTTCACCAACAAAATGTCATGGAAGAGCAGGGGGGTCTGTGGGGTGCTTTTAAAGGCCCTAGACAGAAGCCCCTTTCACCCGAAGTGCACCATTTAAAAAAAGGCCCTGTTTTGCACTGCATTCTAAAATGGCCTTGCCTTACATTTATGTCACATGCGGCACAAGAATGTCAACACTACAACCAAAAATGGCTTTTTCTCTCCCTTGCACATGAACAAGCAGCCCTTTAAACACTGCAAATGAAAAACGGCTTGACTTTTTCTTTGTGTTCATGTCAAATTAAAGAACCATGTGAAAGGGGGCCTACACATCATTGTCAATGGACCAACAGCAAATGTAAATTCAGCCAAGAAGGAGAAATAAAAGAATCCTGTGACCTGCAAGACAGAGTTTTAAACATTAAAAGCAAATAATTGCCTACGCACATGTGAAAAGAAATACAGCTTTAAAAATCCACAGTCAAAAGATAGCACTGCTCACACAGCAAATGTCAAGGAAATATGATGTGTGGGGTTGACCAAAGCAAATGCATATTATGTTCCAACCCACAAAACTCCAGTCACCTTAGAATAGATAATTAATGCAGGAAAACACAGTTCTAGCATGAAGGCAGGGAACTCTTTATGGCAAAGCCCCACCTCCCTCTGAATATCACACATATCTGAAAACCATCGCACAATACAATGTAATTCTGCCTAGGGTGTCATAATTCCCTACTCTGCCAGACATCAAGGCAGGAGCCCAGAGATTTTAAAGAGAGCAAAGTGTGGCTAAAGCTTGACCAGGAGGTGTGAGCCCTTCTATCAGCAAATTCAAAGAGCAAACTGCCAATTTCAAAGGGAGTCATAAAAATATCTGGTCACCGGCTGAGCCCAGAGGAAGACAGATGGCTGTGGGGGATGAAGAGACCCTCCCACAGGTGGAACAAGACACTCCCAATTTACTTTAAAAGACTTATTTAATTTTAGAAATTTTTCGCAGCAATCACAAAGGGGATTAATTTAGTTTTATGCCTTTTTCATGTTATTTGCAGGCGGTTTTAAAGATAGTGATGGCATTTTCCTAGGACTTTGGGGACTGAAATGGCCTGTTAAGACTCGTTTGTGGCTGATCTGAACAAGTGACAAATATGACAGTTGGTAAAAAAATGGGAAATGAAATTAGGAACATGATTGATCCTTTGCAGATTCATAACTGTTGTACATGTTATGAAAAGGACAAAAACGTGCCAAATGGCTATCCTACATTGTACGGATGTGGTGATCAATTTATCTAATTCCCCATGACCAGCTAAAACCACAAATCTGTTTCACATGGCAGTGGCTAGTGTAATTATTCATTTATGAGACATAACTAGTTTTTGCCAAAAAGCAGTAATAATAACAAAGAATTATAATAAATAAAAACAGACAGATGGTGCTCTCTTCCCTTGAACCAATCATGCCAGGGGTGTAGACGGGAAGGGTAAATTGTCCTATCTGAGCAACAGGGATAATTACAGGGTACTCTCCCTAGATTGTAAAGTTAGTGATGTAATTTGTGCTATATAAGGGGGACTGTACTAGGTCAGAGGAACAGACAGACAAAAACCAAGAGACAGGAGAAGGAGGACGGAGAGAAGGCTGTTGAACCTTACCATCTTTAAGAGCGCAATGACCAGACTCCTTGCCTTATCTGTCCAGAGTGTCCTGAGATCCAGCTGGCTTTCCTGAATCCTAAAAAGAGGCTTGCTTTGTAAGTAGTATATAACCCCAGCCCTAAATTGAAAAAAACGTTCATTTTTGGAGTAGTACATTTAATCCAATACTCCATTGAAAACCCTGAATTGCCAGTGTAATCCAGTCATCTCCCCCTAGAAGAATCTCTTGTTTCCATTTAAAGGCCCTAGACAGAAGGCCCTCTCACCCAAAATGCAGCATTTAAAAAAGGCCTCCAAAAACGGCCCTGTTTTGCACTGCAATCTAATACGGCCTTGCCTTACATTTATGTCACATGTTGCGCAAGAATGTCAACACTACAACCAAAAATGTTTTTTTCTCTCCCTTGCACATGAACAAGCAGCCCTTTAAACACTGCAAATGAAAAACGGCTTGGCTTTTTCTTTGTGTTCATGTCAAATTAAAGAACCATGTGAAAGGGGGCCTACACATCATTGTCAATGGACCAACAGCAAATGTAAATTTACCCAAGAAGGAGAAATAAAAGAATCCTGTGACCTGCAGGACAGAGTTTTAAACATTAAAAGCAAAAAATTGCCTGCACACATGTGAAAAGAAATACAGCTTTAAAAAGCCACAGTCAAAAGATAGCACTGCTCACACAGCAAATGTCAAGGAAATATGATGTGGTGGGTTGACCAAAGCAAATGCATATTATGTTCCAACCCACAAAACTCCAGTCACCTTTGAATAGACACTTAATGCAGGAAAAAAACAGTTCTAGCATGAAGGCAGGAACTCTTGATGGCAAAGCCCCACTTCCCTCTGAATATCACACATATCTGATAACCATCCCACAATATAATGCAATGATGCTGAGGGTGTCATAATTCCCTACTCTGCCAGACATGAAGGCAGGAGCCCAGAGATTTCAAAGAGAGCAAAGTGTGGCTAAAGCTTGATCAGGAGGTGTGAGCCCTTCGATCACCCAATTCAAAGAGCAAACTGCCAATTTCAAAGGGAGCCATAAAAATATCTGGTCAGCGGCTGAGCCCAGAGGAAGACAGATAGCTGTGGGGGATGAAGCGACCCTCCCACAGGTGGAACAATACACTCCCAATTTACTTTAAAAGACTGATTTTATTTTAGACATTTTTCGCAGCAATCACAAAGGGGATTCATTTAGTTGTATGCCTTTTTCATGTTATTTGCAGGCGGTTTTAAAGATAGTGATTGCATTTTCCTAGGACTTTGGGGACTGAAATGGCTTGTTAAGACTAGTTTGTGGATGATCTGAACAAGTGACAAATATGACAGTTGGTAAAAAGATGGGAAATGAAATTAGGAGCATGCTTGATCCTTTGCAGATTCATAACTGTTATACATTTTATGAAAAGGCCAAAAATGTGCCAAATGGCTATGCTACATTGTACGGATGTGGTGATCAATTTATCTAATTCCCCATGACCAGCTAAAACCACAAATCTGTTTCACATGGCAGTGGCTAGTGTAATTATGCGTTTATGAGACATAACTCATTTTTTCCAAAAAGCAGTAATGAGAACAAAGAATTATAATAAATAAAAAAAACAGATGGTGCTCTCTTCCCTTGAACCAATCATGCCAGGGGTGTAGACGGGAATGGTAAACTGTCCTATCTGAGCAACAGGGATAATTACAGGGTACTCCCCCTAGATTGTAAAGTTAGTGATGTCATTTGTGCTATATAAGGGGGACTGTACTAGGTCAGAGGAACAGACAGACAAAAACCAGGAGACAGGAGAAGGACGACAGAGAGAAGGCTGCTGAACCTTACCATCTTTAAGAGTGCAATGACCAGACCCCTTGCCTTATCTGTCCACAGTGTACTGAGATCCAGCTGGCTTTCCTGAATCCTAAAAAGAGGCTTGCTCTGTAAGTAGTATATAACCCCAGCCCTAAATTGAATACAACCCTTCATTTTTGGAGTAGTACATTTAATCCAATACTCAATTGAAAAGACTGAATTGCCAGTGTAATCCAGTCATCTCCCCCTAGAAGAATCTCTTATTTGCTTGTTGTATGTTAGCATATCTCCTTTGAAAATCCTCTCAGTGTCTGTATAAATGCTTATTATATTTTTAAGTAAATCAATTAATTCCCCCATTGAAATTCACATCACAAGATTGTTGACATTTTTAATTCAACCATCTTGTCCCTGGTGTTTTTATTGAAGTATTATAGTCATTGAATAGTTGCCTCAAAAGAATAAGTCCCTTTGTTACCGAAACCAAATTTGTCTGTGTGTCTCATGTGCATTACCAAACAAATTCCCATTTGCATCTGTCCTATTAAACCCAAACTGTTGTTTCCATTGTGAGCAATCCCTTTTGCCTAGAAGTCTAACTGTTATGTGCCTCTGTCCTTGACATTGAAAATCAATGTTCCTATTGTAAGCCAAACCTTCACTGTGCTGCCTGTCATTGTAAACCTGAGTATAAACACATTTTCATTTGCCACTGTATTTTCCCTTTGCATTTGCTTCCTCCTAAGGCCGATGCTCCCATTTCATTGCTATTTTTGCCCTTGTGTGCTGATTAGTATTCTCTAAACATTCCCTATCTAAGCAATATGAATTTCCTTTTACTCTGTTCCCTATCAGTGTGAGTAATACTCAAAATCCCATTATTCCATTTTGCTCCAAAAATGGGTTTTCCCTTCCTTTGCTGACTTCCCATACTGGGGTGGTGGGCTTTATCCCAAATCCAATTTTCTCTCTCTATTCCTACTCATTGCCACTGCCTTCGATTCAAAGGAATCAAGTTTACCTGATGTTTTGGGGTGAGTGTTGCAGGGGGGAGTGTTTAACTGTTGGTACCTTCATTTTGTGATAAATAATCATGTTTCTGCTCTGCCATTATTATTTTTTTGTTATTATTTAAGTGTATCTGGTTTATTACAAACCTTTCACACATTTTTACAAGAAATCATACATAGAAAAAGAAATAACAAAACAACACAATAAAACATAAATTTAGCATAAAAGAAGCCTCCAAATTTCAACAAACATTGCTTAATATATATTAAAACAGATCAAAAAATGATTAAATCTTGAGTTAAAACATTAAGGTGGTAATTCATAGAATTTAGCGCACAAGTGGCGCACGCGGCTGGCGCACCGTGTGCGCGTGCGAATCCCTGCGCCAGCCGCGTGCGCTAAAATCCATTTCCGCGCACAGCGTATTCATGGATTCCAGCTACCAAAACCAGCCGTGGCGCACAGTGGCGCAGTGACCCTGCAGCAGCGCCAGTTACACCCCCAAGAACGCCTCTCGCGCAGGGAAAAGCCATCAAAATCCCCAATCCAGCGCAAAGGGCTGCGCTAACCCTGTACCAGCACGGCAAGCGGGCTATGTGTATCACTGGGGTGCACGGGAAGTACCTCACGTCATTTCAGCTGGGTACGTGTATTTCAGGGGTGCGCTGGAAGTTCCACATGCGATCCCATCAGGGTACGTGTACATCAGGGGTGTGCGGGAAGTTTCACACGTGAATTCAGCAGGGTACGTGTATATCAGGGGTGCTCGGGAAGTTCCACACGCGAATGTCCTGGGTACGTGTATTTCGGGGTGCGCGGGAAGTTTCACACGCGATATCAGCAGGGTACGTGTATTCCAGGGGTGCGCTGGAAGTTCCACACGCGAATGTCCTGGCTACGTGTATCTTGGGGTGCGCGGGAAGTTTCACACGCCATATCAGCAGGGTACATGTATATCAGGGGTGCGCGGGAAGTTCCACACGCGAATGTCCTGGCTATGTGTATTTCGGGGTGCGCGGGAAGTTTCACACGCGATATCAGCAGGGTACGTGTATATCAGGGGTGTGTGGGAAGTTCCACACGTGAATGTCCTGGCTACGTGTATTTCGGGGTGCGCGGGAAGTTTCACACGCGATATCAGCAGGGTACGTGTATTCCAGGGGTGCGCGGGAAGCATCACACGCGATCCCATCAGGGTACGTGTATTCCAGGGGTGCGCAGGAAGTATCACACGCAAAAACAGCAGGGTACGTGTATTCCAGGGGTGCACGGGAAGTATCACACGCAAAATCAGCAGGGTACGTGTATTTCAGGGGTGCGCGGGAAGTATCACACGCAATTCCATCAGGGTACGTGTATTACAGGGGTGCGCGGGGAGCTCCACAGGTGAATTGCATGTGTGGGTCCTCCCAGGTGTTCCCTCTACACCCTCCACAGCCCCTGCAGGTGGCCCACACCACAGGGGCCTACCCTGCACATGTCCTGCAGGCACCCCATCCACCATGGCCATGTCCCCCAGCCAACCCACATGTCACCTTTCACTACTGCCTACCAACGCATGTCCCGCTGCACCCCCAGCCACCAGGGGCAGCCTCCACCAGGCTCCCACCCATGTCTCCCATCACCCCCACCCCCCAGCCACCAGGGGCAGCTTCCACCAGGCCCCCACTCATGTCTCCCATCACCCCCACGCCCCAGCCACCAGGGGCAGCCTCCACCAGGCCCCCACTCATGTCCCCTATCACCCCCACCCCCCAGCAGTGCAGGGGCAGCCTCCACCAGGCCCCCGACCATGTCTACCACCACCCCCACCCCCCAGCAGTGCAGGGGCAGCCTCCACCAGGCCCCCACTCATGTCCCCTATCACCCCCATCCCCCAGCCACCAGGGGCAGCCTCCACCAGGCCCCCAACCATGTCTATCACCACCCCCACCCCCCAGCAGTGCAGGGGCAGCCTCCACCAGGCCCCCACTCATGTCCCCTATCACCCCCACCCCCCAGCCACCAGGGGCAGCCTCCAACAGGTCCCCACTCATGTCTCCCATCACCCCCACCCCCCAGCCACCAGGGGCAGCCTCCACCAGGCCCCCACTCATGTCTCCCATCACTCCCATCCCCCAGTCACCAGGGGCAGCCTCCACCAGGCCCCCATTCATGTCCCCTATTACCCCCACCCCCCAGCAGTGCAGGGGCAGCCTCCACCAGGCCCCCACCCATGTCTACCACAACCCCCACCCCCCAGCAGTGCAGGGGAAGCCTCCACCAGGCCCCCACTCATGTCCCCTATCAACTCCACCCCCCAGCCACCAGGGGCAGCCTCCACCAGGCCCCCACTCATGTCTCCGATCACCCCCACCCCCCAGCCACCAGGGGCAGCCTCCACCAGGCCCCCACTCATGTCCCCTATCACCCCCACCCCCCAGCAGTGCATGGGCAGCCTCCACCAGGCCCCCACCCATGTCTACCACCACCCCCACCCCCCAGCCACCAGGGGCAGCCTCCACCAGGCTCCCACTCATGTCCCCTATCACCCCCACCCCCCAGCAGTGCAGGGGCAGCCTACACCAGGCCCCCACCCATGTCTACCACCACCCCCACACCCCAGCAGTGCAGGGGCAGCCTCCACCAGGCTCCGACCCATGTCTCCCATCACCCCCACCCCCCAGCCACCAGGGGCAGCTTCCACCAGGCCCCCACTCATGTCTCCCATCACCCCCACGCCCCAGCCACCAGGGGCAGCCTCCACCAGGCCCCCACTCATGTCCCCTATCACACCCACCCACCAGCAGTGCAGGGGCAGCCTCCACCAGGCCCCCACTCATGTCCCCTATCACCCCCATCCCCCAGCCACCAGGGGCAGCCTCCACCAGGCCCCCAACCATGTCTATCACCACCCCCACCCCCCAGCAGTGCAGGGGCAGCCTCCACCAGGCCCCCACTCATGTCCCCTATCACCCCCACCCCCCAGCCACCAGGGGCAGCCTCCACCAGGTCCCCACTCATGTCTCCCATCACCCCCACCCCCCAGCCACCAGGGGCAGCCTCCACCAGGCCCCCACTCATGTCTCCCATCACTCCCACCCCCCAGTCACCAGGGGCAGCCTCCACCAGGCCCCCATTCATGTCCCCTATTACCCCCACCCCCCAGCAGTGCAGGGGCAGCCTCCACCAGGCCCCCACCCATGTCTACCACAACCCCCACCCCCCGGCAGTGCAGGGGAAGCCTCCACCAGGCCCCCACTCATGTCCCCTATCAACTCCACCCCCCAGCCACCAGGGGCAGCCTCCACCAGGCCCCCACTCATGTCTCCGATCACCCCCACCCCCCAGCCACCAGGGGCAGCCTCCACCAGGCCCCCACTCATGTCCCCTATCACCCCCACCCCCCAGCAGTGCATGGGCAGCCTCCACCAGGCCCCCACCCATGTCTACCACCACCCCCACCCGCCAGCCACCAGGGGCAGCCTCCACCAGGCTCCCACTCATGTCCCCTATCACCCCCACCCCCCAGCAGTGCAGGGGCAGCCTACACCAGGCCCCCACCCATGTCTACCACCACCCCCACACCCCAGCATTGCAGGGGCAGCCTCCCCCAGGCCCCCACTCATGTCCCCTATCACCCCCACCCCCCAGCCACCAGGGGCAGCCTCCACCAGGCCCACACTCATGTCCCCCATCACCCCCACCCCCCAGCCACCAGGGGCAGCCTCCACCAGGCCCCCACTCATGTCTCCCATCACCCCCACCCCCCAGCCACCAGGGGCAGCCTCCACCAGGCCCCCACCCATGTCTGCCACCACCCCCACCCCCCAGCAGTGCAGGGGCAGCCTCCACCAGGCCCCCACCCATGTCTACCACCACCCCACCCCCCAGCAGTGCAGGGGCAGCCTCCACCAGGCCCCCACTCATGTCCCCTATCACCCCCACCCCCAACCACCAGGGGCAGCCTCCAACAGGTCCCCACTCATGTCTCCCATCATCCCCACCCCCCAGCCACCAGGGGCAGCCTCCACCAGGCCCCCACTCATGTCTCCCATCACTCCCACCCCCCAGTCACCAGGGGCAGCCTCCACCAGGCCCCCACTCATGTCTCCCATCACCCCCACCCCCCAGCCACCAGGGGCAGCCTCCCCCAGGCCCCCACCAATGTCTCCCATCACCCCCACCCCCCAGCCACCAGGGGCAGCCTCCACCAGGCCCCCATTCATGTCCCCTATCACCCCCACCCCCCAGCAGTGCAGGGGCAGCCTCCACCAGGCCCCCACCCATGTCTACCACAACCCCCACCCCCCAGCAGTGCAGGGGCAGCCTCCACCAGGCCCCCACTCATGTCCCCTATCACCTCCACCCCCCAGCCACCAGGGGCAGCCTCCACCAGGCCCCCACTCATGTCTCCCATCACCCCCAGCCACCAGGGGCAGCCTCCACCAGGCCCCCACTCATGTCCCCTATCACCCCCACTCCCCAGCAGTGCATGGGCAGCCTCCACCAGGCCCCCACCCATGTCTACCACCACCCCCACCCCCCAGCCACCAGGGGCAGCCTCCACCAGGCTCCCACTCATGTCCCCTATCACCCCCACCCCCCAGCAGTGCAGGGGCAGCCTCCACCAGGCCCCCACCCATGTCTACCACCACCCCCACACCCCAGCAGTGCAGGGGCAGCCTCCCCCAGGCCCCCACTCATGTCCCCTATCACCCCTACCCCCAAGCCACCAGGGGCAGCCTCCAGCAGGCCCACACTCATGTCCCCCATCACCCCCATCCCCCAGCCACCAGGGGCAGCCTCCACCAGGCCCCCACTCATGTCTCCCATCACCCCCACCCCCCAGCCACCAGGGGCAGCCTCCACCAGGCCCCCACCCATGTCTGCCACCACCCCCACCCCCCAGCAGTGCAGGGGCAGCCTCCACCAGGTCCCGACCCATGTCTACGACCACCCCACCCCCCAGCAGTGCAGGGGCAGCCTCCACCAGGCCCCCACTCATGTCCCCTATAACCTCCACCCCCCATCCACCAGGGGCAGCCTCCACCAGGCCCCCACTCATGTCTCCCATCACCCCCACCCCCCAGCCACCAGGGGCAGCCTCCACCAGGCCCCCACCCATGTCCCCTATCACCCCCACCCCCCAGCAGGGCAGGGGCAGCCTCCACCAGGCCCCCACCCATGTCTACCACCACCCCCACCCCCCAGCAGTGCAGGGGCAGCCTCCCCCAGGCCCCCACTCATGTCCCCTATCACCCTCACCCCCCAGCCACCAGGGGCAGCCTCCACCAGGCCCCCACTCATGTCTCCCATCACCCCCACCCCCCAGCCACCAGGGGCAGCCTCCACCAGGCCCCCACTCATATCTCCCATCACCCCCACCCCCCCCGCCACCAGGGGCAGCCTCCACCAGGCCCCCACTCATGTCCCCTATCACCCCCACCCCCCAGCAGTGCAGGGGCAGCCTCCACCAGGCCCCCACCCATGTCTGCCACAACCCCCACCCCCCAGCAGTGCAGGGGCAGCCTCCACCAGGCCCCCACCCATGTCTACCACCACCCCCACCCCCTAGCAGTGCAGGGGCAGCCTCCACCAGGCCCCCACTCATTTCCCCTATCACCCCCACTCCCCAGCCACCAGGGGCAGCCTCCACCAGGCCCCCACTCATGTCTCCCATCACCCCCACCCCCAGCAGTGCAGGGGCAGCCTTCACCAGGCCCCCACTCATGTCTCCCATCACCCCTACCCCCCAGCCACCAGGGGCAGCCTCCACCAGGCCCCCACTCATGTCTCCCATCACCCCCACCCCCCAGCAGTGCAGGGGCAGCCTCTACCAGGCCCCCACCCATGTCTACCACCACCCCCACCCCCCAGCCACCAGGGGCAGCCTCCACCAGGCCCCCACTCATGTCCCCTATCACCCCCACCCCCAGCAGTGCAGGGGCAGCCTCCACCAGGCCCCCACCCATGTCTACCACCACCCCCACCCCCAGCAGTGCAGGGACAGCCTCCACCAGGCCCCCACTCATGTCCCCTATCACCCCCAAACCCCAGCCAGCAGGGACAACCTCCACCGGGCCCCCACTCATGTCTCCCATCACCTCCACCCCGCAGCAGTGCAGGGGCAGCCTCCACCAGGCCCCCACTCATGTTTCCCATCACCCCCACCCCCCAGCCACCAGGGGCAGCCTCCACCAGGCCCCCACTCATGTCTCCCATCACCCCCACACCCCAGCACTGTGTTGCACCCTCCTCCAGGCCCCAACTCATGTTCCCCAGCCAACATGTCATCAAAATCTAGATCCCTGGTCCCTATGGGCAGCCTCCAAATGCAAAACACCCACACGAGTATTGCATCCACCCACTTAGAAATGGCAATAACATGATAGAACACCAATTGCAAGTTTGGAAACAAACACATGTCCCTCACATACACCCAATGGGTGTCAGTGAATCTCAAAACCCATATCATGATTTGCATGAAACCAATGAGATGATACTACACATTGAAGTTTGATAAAAAAATATGTATTAAAGGAAACATAAATTGAATCAAAAATAAACAAACAGAAATGGGAATGTAAAAAAATGAAAAGAAGCATGTCCGTGAAAAAATGCAAAACCAAAAATCATAATCCAAAGGAATGGTGTCCAAAGTCACAGTCCACAAAAGAAAATCCAATGGAAAATTATAATTGAAAGCCATTGCTCCATGGGTAAATTGTAAAATAAAAAGAAAATCCAACAGTGAACTATGTACAGATGAACAAGCCAGGGTCCATGATCCCAACAAAAGAAATTAAACCTATCTAACAACACTACCTAATAAAAAAAAACTATATACAAAAATGTGGCCCATTGTCCAAAAGGTCCAAAAAAAATGCAAAAACAAAGGAAACCTAACACTAACTACAGAACTATGTACAAGGGCAGTGGGCTAGTACGACGGCTCACTTTTGGATGTCCCGGGCCAGGGCATCATCGAACTCATGCTCAATGTTCCGGAGGCGGTCCTCCTCCATGGCCCCGAGGGTCCGCAGGGCCATCGACGTGTCCACCTCCAAACCCCCTGCGGATTGCCTCGAGGCACTCGGCCCGCCTCAGGGCCCTCCGCATGGAGTTCTCCGCCCTGACCATCGTGATCCGTGCCTCTTCCGCCCACTGCCGCTAAGCATCTATGGCGTGGCCCAACCGCTGCCACACGGAAGACACTTTCTGTCCTGGGTCCTCCTGCCCTCCGGCCGATGCCTGCCCCTCCGATGTCGAAGGCCCTGAGCCTTCATGGCTCTCACCACGTTGCTGCTGCTGCTGTGCCTCTGCCCGTGCGCTGCCTCCTGCTGCCTGCACATCCTCCGCTGGCTGGGGTGCAGTCATTGATGTGGCCACCCCTGATGGACGTCCAACTCCCGACTGTGGCAGGGATGCCTCCTCCACCAGCCTGGCCGCACCGTCAGAGGCAGCTCCACAGGGCACCCAGGTGACTGATGGGTGGGAAGATGGCACGGAGGACGACTGGCGCATAGGGGGTTCAGTTGAGGAGGGGGTCGCAGCAAGCCCCATCAAACGGAGGAATCCGGCCTGGGTGACCTGTCCCAGTAGGCCGACGCGGTCAACGAGCCATTCGAGATGACGTGCAGTCTCCTTATGAAAAGACTGCAGGTCACCTCACATGGCCCGTTGACGCAACGCCACACCAGTCAGGACAGGCTCAACCCGGACCCGGATAGCCACGTCCGCAGGCTGAGGAAGGCCAGTTGTCGTGAGCTCATCCCCTGCCTGAAAACAGGTCTGGACGTAGGCATCCCTGCTGGTGCAAGATGATGCAGGGACAGGATCAGGGACAGGATTGCACACAGGCACCTCCACGGCGGCCTGTACTGCCTCCTGTCCCTGGTCCTGCACTGCACCATTAGCACCAGTGGAATCCCCACCTCCAGACCCCATCTCTGTTGCTTGCACGGCCTCCTCCTCCACTAAACCCCCCACCAACCTGGATGACTCCATGCCATCTTCCCCCGTTGGGCCCTGTGGGGTCCCAGCTGCCCCTTCTGCTGCCGAGGAGTCCAACTCCAACCTCCGCCTCTTGGACCTCCCCCCGGCAGCTGCGGCCTGGGACACGGCACCGGACTCCTCACTCCACGACGAGATCACAACCTGGGAGGGGTGCCGGGCCTTGCGTCTCCGGCTGGCGGTGGGATCCCCGCCGCTGTGCTCCACAGCACCTTCTCCGCCCTCTTCATCAGTTGACGCTGCAGACAGGGAGAAATAAAACACAGGCATCAGGGCACTGTACAATGGACACATACACACATGACAGTTGTACATGAGTGGCATTGGCATACCTCAGACATGCCATCACAATCCCCAACACACATGTCATTTCAACTCGCACACATGAGCCATACCACAGCCATATCGCAACTGCCAGCACCATCCATACATATACAACAGCATGAGCAGGCAAAGCTGAGCCAGACATCACATGCAACACAGGAAGTGCACTACACATGTACACACACCACCACACTTGCATGCATGTGTACACCTCTGCCAAGTGTCGATGTGTTCAGATGGGCATCCATGTCACATCTGCCAAGCAGGCTTCCACATCCCGCTGTCACATGCATCCATGTTGCATCACCGTTGCCCCCTTGTCAAATACACACAAATGCACATGTACACAGTGCTGATACATGCAGCTGAAAACAACATACATGCGTTACATCACGAACATGTCTACTTACATACACATTCATCCAAACATGTGTGCCCACACAACTGCATTTGGCATGCAAGCCCACACACACAAGCACCATCCATGTCTCACACATTACAGCCCTCGCATGTGTTAGCCTCACAGCCCTGTACACCCCCACCCATACTCGACCCCATACAAACAGATGTGCAACCTGCACACTACTGAAACATCACCACACGCACAGCTCACAATCAGGATGCATGTACACTTACCGCTCGACTCCAGAAGGGTCTGCCTCTCAAGGACCTGGACGTGGAGCGCTGGGGATATGCGTTCCAGGACCCTCATCTGATCTTCCGACAAGTGGCCCCGGCGCCCCTTAGCATCCGCTGCCTTCAAGAGGCGCCGGGCCTTGTTCAGGGTCCTGGACCTGAAGTCCTCCCAGCGCTTCTTGACATGTTGGAAGTCGCGGACTGCCACCCCCTCCGCGTTGATGGCAGTCATGATGTCAGTCCAGATCCGAGTCCGTCCTTCCTTGTCGGCGTGGGAACTTCCGAAGAGGGCATCATACTGCCCCAGGACTTGCTCCACCAGGACACCAACTTCCCTGGCACTGAAGCTGGTGCCCCTCTGCCTCTGTGGCCAGGGGTTGTCAGTGGTGCCAGATGTTGCAGTGCCCGACATGACAACCCCAGAGGCAGGAGTGGGTGGGCAAATGGGTCCTGGGGCTGGGCTGTGGAGCGATGGAATCCCAGTTGGGAGTCTTCGGTTCCAGCAGGGGTGGTCACAGCAACAGCACCCCTGGCTGATGTGCAGGCAGCAAATGGCAGGGCACGTGGGCAGCAGGCAGTCAGGCAGCAGCAGATGGCAGGTGGGAGCATGCTCGGGGCTCTGGGGGGCAGTAATTCGGCCTTCTGGGCAGGAGCGTGGTCTTCTGTGTGCTTACGCGTGGCCAGCTTGATACGGAGTGATTTGGCATGTGAAAATTCTGCACGTCAGCGTGTAATTCGAGGAAAGGCCCTTAGCGCGTAAGCGCCTCTGCCCGCATACGCGATTTCATTGGACAGAAGGCCCCTCAAGCGCAAGCGCCCCTGTGACGTGACACGCACAGGCGTGCATGGGCATTTCAGCGCGCTTGAAAAACTGCACGTCCGCGTGTAATCCGAGGAAAGGGCCCATGCGCGTAAGTGACGTGACGCGCGCGTGCGTTTCCCTCAGCACGGGTTAAAGGTGAGCGGGCACATAAGTTCGCTGTACGTGCCTTTCGTGGAGACCGACGTGTGTTGCTGCTTCCTGTTGTTTCGCGCGCCATCACAACTTCACAGCTATCAAGGACGTATCTCTTCTTTTGGCGGGGGTATTGGCTACGCGTGTTTTTCTCCATCGCGCTAGTCAGACGGTGAGTCGCACACGCTCTTTTTCCCACTGCGGGTGTCCCTTTGTATCGCACCCATTTTCGATGTCATAGTAGCCTGCGTGTGCCACGCGTACGCGTTATTCGTGTTACTGGGTGCCACCACGTACTGCGGGAGGTTGAATCCACGCACATAGCCTGCAGGGTTGCGTGCATGGTTTTACTGCAATTTTGGGGTGCCTGAGAGTTGCGTGACCCGTCACTACATCACCGGGGTCACATACAGCCTTGCAGGTGCAGGGGGGCTGTTAACATCTTGCTTCCCACTCCCTTCACCCCAATTGCCCAGGTCAATTGTGGTGTACACCTCCCATTGGCACCACTCCATCTGTGCCAGCACTACTACATCTGTGCCATGGTTGAGAGGCCACCAAAGGTGAGGGGCGCCTCAGCTGGGCGTCCTCCTCGTGGCGGGCATGGTCGGGGACATGGCTGTGGTGACCAGGGAGTAGGGGGACTCCAGGGTGTCCAGGGCGGCCACAGAGGGGGAAGAGGCAGGGGTGCGCCACTTGAGCACAATGTTGTGCCATGTGTCGGTGCAGTCATGCCACCACCCTCCATGGTTCCGGGGGATGCAGCTTCTGCATCTGGCACTGGTGCCAGTGTGACCCGGCAGTCTGTTCCATCGACTGCCACGGGCCCAAGGGTAGTGGTAGCTGCAGGTGCAGCTGTGGACACCGCCACCCAGGCTCAGGGTCTGCCAGCGCAGGCCGCGTTGGCACTTGAGGAGCCCTTGGTAGATCTCCAACAGGCCAGGAGGGAAACCATGGGGGCAGGCCGGGCTGCTCAGACCAAGACACGTGTCCCTGGGGCAGTCATGTCATCTGCTGCCCCGAACAGCCGGGTGTTGGCAAGTGCAGGGGCAGATGCACCCAACAACACCCCTGTTGTGAGTCTCCCAACCAGGACCGTTGCGGTCAATGACCCTGCCACAGCTGATGTTGCTGCGCAGGGTCCATTAGTGGGCACCCAGCTGCCACTGACACAAGTCAGGCCTTTGGTCGTCCCTCCACCTGCCACTCCCTTGGCTCAATCCACCGAACCCACTGGCCATACTGGTCAGGGCAGCATTAGCCAGCCAGGGTCTGCGCCACAGTCCAAGAGGAGGAAGGTTGCACCTGCAGCACAGGCTGGGACCCCACACACAGCCACGACCTCCTGCACGTCGAGGAAGAAGCCTTTCTGCAAGCAGGAACTGGACTTCCTCGTGGACTATGTGCGGGGCCACAGCCGTGACATGCTAGTGGGTGCCAATAGTCAGACTACGGCTGCCCAACGTGACACCCACTGGAAGCATGTTGCGGAACATGTCAGTTCATTCGGCCATGAGGTGCGCACGGCGCAAGAGTGCAAAAAGCATTGGAATGACATCAAACGCAGCACTAAGGCTAAGCGTGCCTCTAATTACAACTTGACTCTGGTGACTGGCGGTGGGCCTGCACCAGAGGAGGAAGAGCTCACTCCGCATGAGGCACTCGTTGCGGAGTTCATACCACCTGAATTGGTCGAAGGAGTGGGAGAGATGCTGGACTTTGATGCCCAGTCCAGTGAGTGTTGATGCGTGTTTGTTGAGGACGTGTGTGTTTCACTTGTGGGATGTGTTGTGCATGATTGCCACTACATGTGACGTGTACATGGTTCTGATGTGTAAGTAATGCAATGCTTCCGTCATGCATGTCTCCTCTGCCTGCATGCGGGGACTCCATGTAGGCATGCTCCCTTGCTCCTCCTCCGCCACTCTGCACCCCAGTTCCACCTTTGCACTGGTGTTCTTCAATCTTGCCAATGTGTACTTTCTTGTTTATGCGTCCTGTGTAGATGCTAACTTCCAGCGTAGAATCTGCCAGACATATGCCGTGTGGTACAGCCTTAGTACTTGATGCAGGGTATCTCACTTGTACTGTGCATAAGTCAGATGTCCCGCAGGGACATGAGTGCCCATTCATGCTCCATGTGCATTGCACGCATGCCCCTATGTGTCCTTGACTGGATGATCACTGTAATACAAGTCCTTGGTTACATACATTGCCTGCCATCTCATCAGCCTTCCCATGTCAACTGTGGCTCAGTCCTGCGTTGCACACATGTTTAGGGTCTGACAATCTGTGTGGCTCACAGACCTCAGCCTGTTCAATGGCCAATGACTCTGTCCAACTGTTGTTGTGTCTTCTTCACACATGGGCGGCATCCAGAGTTTTCATCATGTTTCCTGCTTACTGTCCCAGCATCATTTGCAGTGTTATCACTTGAATCACATTAATCTGTTGATGCCAGTCAACACTGCCTGTCAATACACAGGTGTATGGTCAGCCTTTTGATACCATGCTAGGCATCCCTGCTTTGGTACTGGGGTGGAGGGGTGCTTGGCTTCTAGATATGGTACACATTGAATGCACAATGCACGTGATGTCTGAATTTGACATTGCACTGCCTTCACATTTCCTGGCACACACCATGGAGTCCTTGTACATGTAGGTAGTGAGTGGCGTACACATTTTCTGCACTGCATAGACCCACTTCCATGGAAACTGCCACCTTTCAACAGGTCTGATCACAGAAGCAATTCAAAGTTGACCCAGCATGCATGCCAGGTTATATGTTGTGTGTCACATGTCTGCCTGATGCATTTGCTGTTGGTGTGTGTGTGTGTTGAGTGCTTCTGACATGTGTAGTGACCTTTTCTCTCTCTATTTTTCAGGTGATGACGCAATGGAGGCAGAGGATGGTGTTGTCATGCCAGACACAGGGTTGTTACCACTACATCAACCCGGCACTAGTGGGGGTCGTGGGGTGGTAGGCCATGAAAACCCCCAAGTGCTACAGTCCATCTTGTCTCTGGCTGCCTATGAGTCCAGCCTTGATGACGACCCTGACGTCCATGTTGAGTTGGATGAGCATCAAGTCCATGTGTCAGGGGTGAGTGATTCTGATGTGGACACTCCTCTGTCTGTGACACCTGCACTGAGGGATCAGACAGTCTTGGTTCCTCTGCCCGTGGTGGACCGGGACGCAGGGTCACCCTCCACACCAGTCACTGATGTGCCTGGGACATCACGTCGACAGGGGCATGTAGTCGTGCAGCCACGGGCAGTGCCAACACAGCGAGGACCCCCGGTCCTTGGGTCCCGCAGGGGTCAAGCCCGGCAACGCGGTCGCCGCGCGTAACCGCAGTATACTGAGTGGGAGCAAGACATGACTGCCAATTCAGAACGGCAGGGGGCAGCAATGGAGAACATCGCTGAGAGCATGGAGCGTGTGGCCTGATCTGTGCTCCCCCCTGCTAGGCAGGTGCTTCTCCAGCAGCAGGCGGCACGGTCCACGGCCCGCTCGCTCAGGCTGGGCATGCCGGCCTCAGACAGTGCATGCCAGGCTGAAATGTCATCTCTGCGTCAAACAATTGCTGCTCACGCAGAGGCGCACATGGATGCCCTGAGGGAGGAGTATGCTTCCCTCAAATGCACTCTGGGTGTCCTTATGATGTCCCAGAGGCAGCAGGCAGAGGAGAGGTTTGCACAGCTTGAGCGTACCATCTCGGCTTAGCTACAAGCTTGCCGGGAGGTGCAGCGGTTGTCCAGCCAGGCCTTGCAGGAGGAACTCCGTGTTACACGTGCTACCTTGCAAGAGGAAGCACGTGTATCACGTGAGGTTCTGCATGCAGACCTACGTCACATCGCCACACAGAACCAGGCTCACCCGTCCGGCAGACTTGCTGCCGACGAGGGGCAAGCTGCGGCTAGGCGTGGCCAGGCTACTGTGCCACGTCCTCCTTTACAGAATGAGCCAGACTAGGACGACCATCTATCTCCCACATAGGTCGGGCTGTGCAGGCGTTGAGCCCATGGAGGTTTTTTTTTTGGCTCAGCATCATCGCATGTGGATGTTTAGCAGCACCCTGTACCTCCCCCCTCCTGGGTGCCTCCCCTCCCCCCCGGGTCGTATGTGGCCATTTTTGATTTTTCTTTTAGTTTAGTTGGTTAAGTTTCTGTTTGATAGTTAGTTTAATTAGGTAATGTAGGTTTTCCACAGTTAGTGTAATTAGTTAATATACTTTAAAATTGCTTGTCTACTGTGCTTTCATGTGACGGTGCGGTGCTTTGTGGCTTTTGAAGGCATCCACTGTCTGTTCCAGCTGGGCCCTTCAGGCTTGTCTTGTGTATGTGTTTGCTGCTTGGGGTCCTTGACTCACATATGCCACTCCTGCCTCCCTTATCCATGGGCTCGCAAGGATGGTTCGGTGTCACAACCTTTTACAAAAGGGCTTTGGACTGTCATTTCTGTGGCATGTCTGATGCTGTGTGACTTGTGTTAACACCCCTAGTGGGGATGATTTTGGTGTTATTGTCCACTGTTCAGCTTTTGCTAGATGGGGTGTTTCATGATTAATGTGTACATTCATTGCTATGCATTGTGTAGTATGTTTCTTATCTTTACTGTACACGTGCTTGTTGCAATTCATGCTGTAGATAGTGTTCCACACTTTGGATGTGAAAGACGGACTGATGGTGTGATTTATGATGTGACTCTCTGACATGGTCAAGTAATGAGATGCCTGAAGAGATGACTTTGAAGCATTAATCATGTGTTTCATGCCCTTCCTGCAGGGGGATGAGCCTCCAGAGCACCTTTGCCAGCAGACATGGCCCATTGGACGACGGAATTCTGGACACGTTTGTTGGTGTCCACATGCACATGTGTGCACAAGCAGAGGCACAGGGATTGCAGACCTACATCCTAGAACTGCTGACGTGTTCCAAGGAACTCCAGGCAAGGTGAGCAGCACAGGGGGGCCACAACACAGCAAAGCTTGCACCAGGCGAGTTGCACATGCAGGCTTAGTCACAGCACTGAGGGTGAGCTTGGACGAATATTGGTGTTGAAACACACAATGCAGCTCAGATGTGTTGGTGGACTGATGGCTGTTGATTGTAAGGTTGTCTGGGACACCTGCAGGGGCAGTGGCACATACCCTCCGGTACACCAAGGTCCATCGAGGCACTTGTATCAACCATGTAGCCTTCCGAGACATGGAAAGGGGCAGCTCACAGGGACATACAGCAAGGGACATACTCGGGTGCAGTGCATTTCATTTCCATGTATATTATGATAAATGCACTGCCAACTTTGTTTTGGTCATGGTGGTACACAACTTGCTCTGAAGTCATGGCTTGCTATATGGGTATGTCTGCTTACCGAGGGAACATTGCATGTTGTGTGAATTGTGACACATTGGTGTTCCATTTGCCACGCACCCACCAGCGGCTGACTTACTGCATTGATTGCGTATGACCCATCACAGGGGTAATGTTATATATGGGTACGAAGCATCTACACCAGATTGTCTGTTTGTAGAGTAGTTTGTTGCTATGGGGCATGTTTGGTGGTGTGTTTTTGTGTAATTGGCACGTACAGGTTGTTGACTGTGGCTCTCTTTGCAGCATTGCAGTACTCCTGTAACCGGACCTGAGAGTGCGCAGGCAGGAGGCCAGCACTCAAAACCAGAGCTTAGTGTCTTGTTGTTTTTCTTTCAAACTGCTCTGCATAGGCTTGCTGGGGGGTGCACTAATGCATGGATGAATGTGTAATTCAATTTGGTATGTTTTTTTCCCCCTAATCACCCGGAATCCTATGCAATTTTGAACCCTCTACCAGGTGTTCCTGCTTCCTGTACCTATCCAAGCAACGTTCCCTAAACCTCTTTCCCCGCTGGGGTTGCGGATGCCTGTGTAAACCCCAAACTTGCAGGCGCCAAAACCCTAGAGGGGGTGGTTGCTTCGTGCCACTCCTAAGCCTGGACTACAGAAGGCCATGACAATGATGTCCAAGTTTGTTTGGAGTGTGTATGTGTTCATGCAGGTAGTACATTTTCGTGCATTCCCTACTTTCATGTGTCATTCCTCCTCCCCTCTCCTGCCACTCATTCCAGTTATCCAGTGTGCCAACACCTGTCCCGTCTGCATATCCCTGAACCACCTTCCCCACCAGGGTCTCAGGGGCCTGTGTGAGTTTGACCTTGCAGGCACCTGGGACACGGTGGGGGTGGTTGTTTCGTGACACTCCCGCGCCTGTACACGGGACCTGTGACAGTACACATCCGTTCATGGTGCATCATTCTATGTTATGTACCACACATGGTTCACATCCTGTTGTGACATTGTTTTACTGTGCTACCTTGGTTGTTGCATCATTGTGGTAGTACTTGGCCTTTGTGAGGTACTGCTACGTCAAGTCATCTACTGGAGGGTGTTCTGGTTCGTTTTTATGCCTTGGATTTTGTGATTTTGAAAATGAGTGTGGATTCTGAGGGTGCAGGCACCTTTTTACACACAAGGTGGGAGATGGTGACGAAGGGTAAAGGTGATCCTGTGGCCAGGTGGAATTGAGGGTTGAAGGCTCCATGACCCAGGTGCAGTTGTTCAGTGGGTCATGGTCATTTGTGAGGGAGGTGGGGGGTTGTTGTTGATAGTTGCCTTGCCCTGCAGTGTGATGGGAACCCTGACATTGTAATGGTGGTATCCTATGTACATGTTGTGTTCTGCTGATCAATGCCTGTTCATGTGTTGTGTTTACCTTTCAGGTGCGAGGGGATAGTTGTGGTTTGACATGCTGGGGTGTTCACATGGTGAATGTTCACATGTGATGTGTAGAGAACACTGATGGTCACTTGATTGCACATGCATATGTTGAGTGCATGTCCTTGCTGACCCACACACCTGCACTCTGATGCACTACATGTACTACCACCCTTGCATATCCACGTGTACACTGTTTTCCTTCTGGTGCCCACTGTGTCCCTGCAGCACATGTTCTGTGACCAATTATGGATCTTGTACATGCCTAATTTGCTTTTTGATGTGGTCTGTCGCTTAGATGTGATGCTCAGGGTGTGCATCACACACAATGGCTGTTCACTGTGCTGTGCGCTGAGCAGTATGTTGCAGGAGTAGGACACAGCACACAGAAGCTGCAGTGTTGATTTTGCAATGCACAATGTGCATGTAGACAGGCATTCATTGTTATGTTTCGTCTACAACTCTTGTAATGCATTTGGAAATGACTTATTTTGGGTGGGAGGTTGTTGGTCAGTCATTTCATCTTATTCCAGGTCAGGCATCATTGTCTGATGCCACTGTACATTTTGGACATGGCAATGTGTACCTTATTGTTACTGTGTTGGTGTATGGGTATTGCTTGCCATGTCATGTTGTGGTTTGGGAGGGTTTGAGTGACATAACAGTGATGGCCATGGCCTGTTTTGCAGGTGTGCGTGATTCACACCTTGCATGTCAGGGTCGTCCGCTTCTCAAAGCAACTAGCTGGGGGTAGATCTCTCTCCGCGGCAGGGCCCTCCCTCTGGAACAGCCTTCCTGCCTCACTGGAACTTGAGGAAAACCATCTCCGGTTCGGGAAGCACCTCAAGACCTTCCTCTTTGCTTCTGCTTTCTCTCTGCCTCTCCCTTGCAAAATTCTTCACTGGAACTGCACTGGATCTGCAACTGGGCCACTCTCACCGACCTCGGTCCCTGGCCCAGCCACTCTCCACTTGCACTGCCTCCCTGGCAACCCCTGCACTGCGGTACTGTCTCTCTATCCCTACAGCCCCCCCTTCCCAGCACTTGTCTGCACTTACCTTTGCAGTTGCCACCAGCTGGCCTATGTATTTGTTTTTTGGTCTACTTACCCTGTACTGCACCCCCCCCTCCCCTTCCCCTTGCACTTTTCCCTTCCCCCTACCCCTGCACTTGCACAATCTAAATGACACCTGGCCTAGTAGTACCGTTGTCTGTCTTCCCTTGTTCCCCCCTCCCTGCCTCATCGCACCTTGAAATACATGTGTATAGGCCATATCATGTCATGTCATATGTGTGCCTTTTGGTCACACAGGATAGCTTGTTTTTAAGTAGCTAGGGATGCAGACAATGTGGCAGTTCCATGGCAACTATCTCAGGGTGGTAGGGTTGTGACAGTTGACTGTCTCTTTGTCATCATCGATTGTCACCTGGTATGTGCCAGACTTGTATGCACTCCGCAGGGGTGGGAGTTTAGGTGAAAAATGTGGCCACAAGCTGGGTCCGGGATTCCTCGCCACGTGCCTTGTCCCCTCCCATGGGCAGCGCATGTGCCTGTGGTTGGGGATGTGGGGGCACCACCATGTCCACCGGGACACCCTGCCGTGTTGCAACATTGTGCAGGACACATGCTGCCACAATGATCCTGCACACTACTGGTGGTGCATAGAGTAGCTGCCCCCCAGAGCGGTCAAGGGAGCGGAAACGTGACTTGAGCACTCCGAATGTGCGCTCCACTATGGCCCTGTTTGCAATATGGGCGGCGTTGTATCTTACCTGGGGTGGTGTGGTGGGGTTCCGGATTGGCGTCATCATGTGGTTGCTCAGAGGGTAGGCACTGTCCCCTGGGGAGGTGTAAATGGTTGTGATTATTGGGGTTTGTTTTTTTGTGTGTTTGTGTGTCACATGCATGCATGTGCAAGGGCATTTGTACTCACCTAGGAGCCATGTGTCGCCATGCTGCCCAGCTTCCAGGGCCCGGCTCAGGGTGGACATTCTGTATTTGAAACTGTCATGGGTGGAGCCAGGGTAGTTTGCATAGACAGAGGTGATGATTCCCTTTGCATCGCATACCACATGTACATTGATGGAATGCCAGTGCTTGCGGTTTCGGTAGATGTGCTCAGTGGCCCTAGGTGGACGTAGGGCTACATGGGTGCAATCTATGGCACCAAGCACTTTGGGGAAGTGTGCCACCCTGAAAAAATCCAGGACAACGGCCTGCCTTTCTGCGGGTGTTCTGGGCATGTATATGTGCCTGCGGACTGAGGGGCGCGCTGTCATGATTGCCAGTACCTGGTGTGGGCAGCGTGACTGCGTGTCCTGTGAGACCCCCCCCCCACTATGGCAGTAGTCCGCTGAAATGACCCAGTGGCCAAATAATGCAGGACATTGAGCAGCTTCTCCAAGGGGCTCAATGCTTGGGAGCAAAGGGTGGGGGATGTAAGGTAATCTTCCCACTCCCTGACCAGGTCTAGGATGATGTGGGGTGGAAACCTATACCTGCCATAGACCTGATCGTCAGGCATCCCAAAAAGGCTTGTCCGTGGTGCGAAAATGCGTGCCCTGGCTATTCTCCTCCTCCTGCGGTGTCCCACGATCAGTGCTGCGACAAATGGGGCATTCATCGTAGCTGAATATACGTGTTTGTTGTTTGCGCGCACTTTTATACTGTGCGCAGGGACGCTTCTGCATGCCTTCGTGTGGCGGACGCGTTGATGCCTGTGTGCGTCTTTTGCCGTGCGCGGGTTTCCCGTATTCGAATCCATGAATACGGGTTGTTCGCGTGCGTGTGGGCGTTCCGTGTAGTTCCCTGCAGTACTTCCCCAGTTACGCCTTCTTTTTCACGCGTTATTCCCCATTCCGCATGTTACGCCACTGTTCTGCCCACTTTGGTTGTGTGCGCTGCGCTATGTACGCTTTTGCTGTGTGCGTAGCGCACGCCGTGTATGCCTGCATGCGCCATGGCTGGATTGGGCGCACGGACAGGTAGAAACACGCGCAGCGTCTTCCTTGAATCGCACACATGCGCGTGCTCTGCGTTTCTCGCGCTTGCGCTACCTTGCACCTGCTTGCGCTGGGATTTTCAGCGCACGTTTGCTCCATGAATCGACCCCTAAATCTTTTTTATGCCAGTTTAGATGTTTACTTTGCACCATCTTCGCTGTACCAATTTAGCATTTTAAACGTTTGTTCTAAGAATTTGACTGTTACAAAGTTTATTCTTGGTGTTCAACAGTCATATATTATACTCCACCATTTCTCAGAGTCTAGACCACATAGATCTTCAATGTTGCTTTTTAAGTACAGATTTTGGGTTTATCTTAGTTTTGTCCAAAATAACACCAAATGGCTAAGAGACTCTTCATTATGTTTGCATAATCTGCACTTTGTGCATATCTTTTCTTTGGTGTATCTTGCCTTTGTTGTCTTGTTTTGGAGAACATTCAATCTAAAACGTAGTAATAGATCTCTTTGCTTGCGATTTGGAAATGTTCTCAAATAATCCGGTGTAATAGACATCACAACACAATTTGTTTTTTGGAGTGTTTGGGTTTTTGATAATGCTCTATTTGTTTCAGTATTGGACCAGTCCTCTGCCCAAAGCATTCTTTCAACTAGTTTTGGGTTTTCTGCTAAAGTTTGTTTCCTTAGGCCCGCATCTTCCAAGATTCGGTTGTTTTTTCTTTTCCATTCTTCTACTGCCTTTTCTGTAAAGTTGTTTTTTTTTGCAGAATATTTCAAATTGAGGAGGCATCAAATTGCTCATTGTTTTTCTATATAACATCAGCTTGTTATAGGTAATGTATACATGTAGAGCAGTCAAGCCCAATTCATGGCAAATTACCGTCATTTGTGTAGCTTTCGGTATCGGTAGGATTTTTTTCCAGAATAGCCCTTCCAAAGCATTCCAGAAATCTTCTGGAATATTCATGCAAGTTTCACCTCCATATGTAAGAGTTGGTATTACTTTAAGTCTGTAGAATATTATTACAGGTCAGAGAGAACATTTCCCATATCTTTTATTAATGATATTTGCTTGAGCAATTAGTTGTTTTGTTTTCATCTTTAGCATTCTTTTCCAGGGCTCTTTATTTTTTGTCCCACTTAATTGGATACCCAAGTATCTCATTTCGTTACATGGCTTTATTTGCATCGTATTCACAGACCATTTCTCATTCTTTCCTTTTTTTCCATCTCTTGTCGGCAAATATCAATATTTCTGTTTTTTCTGCGTTTATTTCTAACTCCTTGTTTTCTATGTATTTTTCAACCTTATTTAAAGCTCTTTGCAGACCAACTTTTGTGTGGTCTAAGATAATCAGGTTGTCTGCATATAGTAAATGGTTAACTGGTCTGCCATTTAATCTTGGTGGAAATGTTCCACCATTATCCAAGGAGTATTGCAGATCTTCAATATAAAAGCAGAAGAGTGTAACGGCTAGCGGGCAGCCTTGCTTTAGGCCTTTCGTTGTTTTGATTTCTTTTGATAGGTTTCCACCTTGATCTAGCTTAACTCTTATTGAAGTGTTGACATAGAGTTCCTTTATTGCTTTCAGGAGATCAGTACGGCATCCCTTTGTGGTGAGTTTTTCCCAAAGATGTTTTCGGTTTACGCTATCAAAAGCTTGGCGCAAGTCAATACTCGCTATGTGCAATATTTGTTTGTTTGTAAATGCTCTTTTTTTCAACAAACCTAATATTAGGAGATTTAAGCTGCACCCGACATTTTCAACGAAGCCCGACTGGCGTTTATCATATATGTTTGTTTCTTTGATCCATTTTTTTAATCGTATTAGCAGGAGTGTAGCAAAAATCTTTCCGACACAGTCTAGCAGTGTAATTGGTCGATAGTTTTTTGGCTCCATCCGGTTTTCTTTTTTAAAAATAGGAGCAACGATGGCCGAGTTCCACGATTTTGGAATTTGTCCCAACTTGATAATTATGTTAAACAGCCTTTCACAAAAGAGAGCCCATTTTTCTGGATATTCTTTTAGCACCGCATTCGATAAGCCATCTGGCACCGGAGCTCTAGATGAACTTGCTTTTAATATTACTAATTTTATATCTTCATTATCAAAGCTGATGTTCCAGGGTCCGGCTTCTTTTTATTTTAGTTCACTTTGAGAATATGGTATTTTTGTGTCAGTGAACAATTTTGTGAAATGCTCGACCCATTTAGTTTCTGAGATAGGATTCATCAGGGCATGCGCTGATTGTTTCTCATTTAGCAAGTCCCACAAAGTTCTGCTGTTTGTGTTATTTATCGCTTTTTGCATGGCTTCAGCATCGTGTTGCAGCAATTGCATTTTGTGGGATTTCTGCCAATTTTTGTATTTTTGTTTTCTTTGCCGAATCAGTTATCTTGTTCCTTTAATATTTTGAATTTTTAATGCGTATAGGTCTTTTCGCAATTGTTTCTTTTGTGTCATCACTTCTAGGTAGTAGACATGTAATTTTTTTGAATTTTGGTTTTGTGTACTTTCCTGTACTTTGTTTGAAGTTCTGTAGAGACATGTCATATTCAACAGACATTTTCTCTTTAGTTTGCCACTTGTCCAGATTTTGCAAAACAGTATCAAAATCGTTTCTTTTCAACCTTAAGCGATTCAGTCCTGTTTCCAACTCGATTTTAATATCCCATACCGGGTTTTGTTTTGTCTTCCAGTGCGAGATCACAGCTATAATTGGGTCATGATCACTGTGAATAGCTGATATTACTCGAAAACTCTGGACTTTCGCCAACAGTTGTTCCGAGACAAACATATAGTCCAATGTCTTGCTTAATTTGTCATTTGACCAGGTGCTGGTGGTTGGGATATCACCCTTTGTGTTTCCATTTAATCTATGTAGTCACCTCACATCCATTTTGCCATTCCACATTTGTCCCCGTTTGCATTTTTGTTCATTTTTTTTATTTATTTCATTTTTTGTAACTCTCCTTACCTCAAAACAATTTGCATTGAAGTCACCACAGATAAGAATATTCATATTTCTTTTGCAGTCCAAACATTCCATAACTAGATCTATGAATTGCTCACTTTCAATTTTCAGAGGATTCCAGTACACATTCAGTATTAGTAAAATGTGCATAAGCCTCGATAATTCAGACTGAAATTGCACTAATGTTGCCTGTATATAAGGATTTATATTGATAGATTTGATCAACGTTATTCCAGATCCGTTTTTAACTAAGGTTAATAGGCCTGCATAAGGTCTTCCAATTAAGCCTCCTTTCGCTGGATTACATAACACGGTGTACCCATCCTTAATAGGTGCAATTTTCAGCCATGATTCTTGTATGCATATTATGTCAAGATTATTTAGAGTTAAATTAAAATCATTGAAAAGATGACAGAATCCTCTGGTATTCCAGCTTCCTATTTTCCACTGATCTTCTTGGGTTTCCTTGGATGGCTACAATTTCGATTTTATGGCAAGAGTGCCAGCTAGCCAGTTCCAATACTTTGGATCGTCTTTTGATGTTTGAGTTGTATTATTTGCTTGGACTGAATTTTGATTTCTTTTTATAGTTATTTTTATTTTGTTTAAATATTCCTTTTCTAGGCTTTGTATTGATTCTCCATTTTTATCTTCTTTCATTTGCAAAGGCGGTGTTTCTGTGGGTTGCCTTACTGATTTGCTATTACTAAATAATTGGCTCATTTCAGTTCTCTCTTTTTTCATCTTCACAGTCTCAGTTCTTACTTTATCTTGTTGTGCTCCGCCATCTTCAGCTTTTTTTCTATTGATTTGCTCAATTTTCCTATTTCCACCAGCCCATAGCTCAACCTCAGCACTTTGGTTGACTACTAGTTTTGTGATCTTAAATCCTAGCAATCTGAAATTTTCTAACATGATAGAGGCAAGTATAACAGAATTTGTCACGATTTCGACTAGGTCAACACGTGCTTCAACAAGGAAACTTACAGACAACATTTCCTCGGATTTTGTCATTTTTAATTGAGGGATGTATTGTAGAGTTTTCATGATGGCTGATCTATTTAATACTAGCCCATCTGAATTACTTGACATTCTATCAAGTACCACAACCATATTTATCAGTGGTTTTGGTTTTGATTTTGACCATTTGTTATTTTGTCTGGTTTTCCTTGCGTTTTCTTGTCTTTCAATTGGAGTCCTTATCTCATTTCCTGTATTTTTTTGATGAACAGTATTCAAATTTCCAGCTAGTAACTCTTTGGGTATGGGAATTTCCCTGAATTCTTTGCTCATTTCTATGTGTTTAGCCGTACATTTTTGTAGTTTTTCACTCAGAGTTAGAAAGTTTTCTACGCTTTTTTTGTTATTTGCCTTAGGGTTTATGCATACTTCCTTAGATTCATATATATTAAAGTCCATAATCACCCTTTCTTGAGTTTCATTTTCTTGCAAATTTTCAGTATCATAGACAGAGCAGTCTAGGAGTTCCTGTAGGCTTCCATCATATATGCTAGAGTCATCAGATGACACAGATACAGTTAAGGACTTTATCATTACCGGCTGGACCAAGGTCACAGATGGTTTGCTGCAAACTGTTAATATGGCAGAAGTACTTGGTATTTCGTCTTCAGCTGGATTTTTGAAATTTCTTAGAAAACTCCTAGAGCCACAGATTTTTTTCTTTTCTTTATTTTTCAAATTTTTTGTTTTGCAGTTGCTTTTTAGATTTTTCTTTTGTGGATTTGTTGACTTTGTTTCCTCAGTCTTTTTTGTTGCATTTGTATCAAATATAGCAAAAGCATGTGTAACAGCTTTATCTGTAGTTCTTACAGGTATGTCAACATTCTCATATAGAATTTGTTGGCTGTTTTCTTTTTCAGACGACATTACCTTTTGAATAATAGCCGGTATCATTTCCAGGCTAGATGTAACCGGTGGTATGTCTCTTTGTTCTTCATGATCAGTAGGCTGAGAGATATCAGATTCGCTCACTGGCACACCAATGGTTGCTACACTTATCATCTCTGCTTTTTCCGCACTTTTTGTTTGAGATGATAAAGTCATGACAATTTCCCGAATCCCTTCTAGAAAAAGGTGTTTGTCCGATTTTTCATCTTGTAGTAAGTCTATCAATGTTTTTAGGATAACTCCATCCATTTCTTTTTCCCGGCTTCACTTTTCTTTGATTGCCTCCATGACTGATTCTATGTAAATCATTTTACTGTTCATTAGTGCAATCATCGTTGTTTGATCACGTTGATTTTCATTTAGATTTTCATACAATTTTAGAAAAGGAGCCATAGTTATTGCTACTGAGGAAACTATGGATTCCTGCGCCTCTTTGAGCCACCTTGCATCCTTTGAGAATCTGTTAAATGTGAAGTTTTTGAGTCTTTGTGAGTTAATTCCTTTATTTCTGTTGCTCTCATCTGTGCTATATTCTGATGAGGATGAGGTTTTATCCTTTAATGGCAATGTCTCCCTTGATTGAGTATTTGTATGTGGTAGAATGTTTTGGATTTGTTCTTGTAATGCTTTTATTTCCAGAGCACGTTGTCTATTTATTTCTCCTTCTTCCAATGCTTTAGGCCTTTGAATTTCAAGCTCAGAGCTATTTTCGTTTATAACTTTGGCTGGCGATATAACCGGTTCTTTGAGATCAGGGAGTTCACACTGTGTTTCTTTTGAGGTACTCTGTACAGGTGCATATATCTGTGGGCACTTAGGAGCACATGATTCATTTTGGACATCTGTCGCATTTTGCTTTGGCAGGCTTTGTTCTTGTAGTATTTCATTTGTGATTTTTTCCATTATTGCAATCACAATATTAGGTTTTTCTGAAGCTGAATTTGTTTTGTGTGCTTCAATCATTTCAGCTGTATTTGTAAGGAGGTCATCATCTGTTATTTCAAGAGTGGCATTTACGTTAGTGGGGATGCTTTTTCTGTCTTGCACTGTTTTTAGGATTGTACTTTCTTGCATATTGTTAAATATATGGGATTTGCCAGTATTTGTAGGTTTAGACCCTCCAAGTTGCATTGGTTTTCCATTAAAATGCCACCTCAGTGTTCCGATTTTGGAGCTCGAGTGGCACCGTTTTTTTTTGTTGCTTGTTTTATCTGGCTATGTTTCCCAAATACCTCTGTACCCTTCTGTCGCGGGCCAGGTTGTATAATAATATTGTTGGTTTTCACACAGTCATTTTTTAATGATTTCATATTTGTGATTTCCTTGTGTATTTGAATATTTTCAAGATCTGGTTCTGTTATTAACCTTATTGGGGGTACGTTTATTGGCGTATATGCAGGTTTTTGAGAGACTACAGGCTGAGGTATGATATTCGCCTCACTGATTGCTCCTGTCATCCCCTGCATTCTGGCCACCGGGCGTTCACCAGCTGTAGTGCAGTCCAATGGAGAACTGTGCACGCTCTCCACGTCTGTGTCAGCCAGGGAAAACACCCGGCCGCAATCGCTCGGGTCCCCGCCCACACAAGGAAGCGGACCGCACACTGGCTCGCAGCAAAGGACTCCGGCCACCGCTCTCCCCTCACAGTGCACCCCCTCCCTCGCGCAACACACCGCAGGGGGAGAGCACTCAGGCACACACAGTATGGACTCACAGCAAAGAGCCCCAACCGCCACTCTCCCCCCACCATGCCCCTCCTCCCTCGCACAACTCACTGTGAGTGGACAGCACCCAGGCACACACAACAACGGTGTATGCGCGCCCACATCGGCGCCCCCGCCCGCAGCACCTCCAGGGCTGGAGCATCTAGGGCCCTCACCCACAAGCAAGCTGCCCGACGTACTCACGCCTTCACACGCCAAGCCGCAGGAGCCACCAAAGCCGCCGTTGCCAAGAAGCACCTCCTTGCAGCATGCCATCGACCCCCCGGCGAGAAGCAGACATCTATCATGGGTGAGGAGCAGTTCTTCGCTGTAATTTGTGACAGTGGATTGTTAATGTCCAATTCACCGACTATATTTGTGTGTAGAATTAGGTTTGACTTTATGGCAGTCTTTGAGGCAGTCTTTGGAACAGATGTTATATGTGATATATGTGATGGAGCATAAATCTGCTTATCAGCAGTAGAATGCAAGGCACGTACCTTACTCCGGGTTCCTGAATTCATTACTCTGGATGTTCCAGAGACCATTTGCTCGCACATAGGCGAACACTCGGCAAACACTCCGCTATGCTTCGCGTCTATGGTTGGTTTTTATGGTTTCCAATGGTAGAAATCAAAAACAGACTCCAACCAGGATAGCTTCCTTCTTTTCCAGGGACTGGTAACAGAGCTTCACCTTCACCTTGCCAAACACTCTGCAAACACTCTGCGGGTTGTTTTGTAGAGATTATTGCATTTTGTGTTGCCACAACATAGGTTGCTGTGAAATTGTTTGATTTTCCTTTTTCATTAAATAATAAATGAATAAATATCTTATTGATGCACACTGTCCTGAATCCCAGTCCATTGTGACACAGGGTGTTTGTGGAGGTTGGGTGCGAGATGGGTTGGAGGTCATCTCAAAAAGAATCTGTAGTCTATTAAAAATAAAACATGTTTTATTGTATGCCACATTCATTGTCGTGGAAGGAGTCCCTGGCTGGAGTGTGCTGTGTAATAAAACGGTGAGACTGACAACACCCCTAACATCTCACACCCCTACCATTCTCAAATGGGGGTGACTGCTCTTTGCAGGTTGATTCCAACAGCATGGGCCACTTAAAAGCACCTCATAAGTAAACAAATTATAACATAAATAGAAGTACAAGGCGCTGATTAAGTCCAATGAGGACCTATCACCCACTGAAGGTCAAAAACTATTTGAAGAAAGCAAATATTAAGAATGTGTCAAAATGGTGGATCGGATCTTTCACAAACATACACTGAATTTCCTTACAATTAGTACGATGACAGTGAATCATACAGGTCTTAAACGCAGTGATAAGGCTTTAACGCCTTTCAATCATGCCGTGCCACATTTTCGGGGAGGCGGGGTGGTTGCTGCCCTCTCCCTTCATCTTCACCATTGAAGTGCTCCAGCATCTGCAGCGGCATTGATTTTCATGCCGGCACAAATGTTGGAGATTCCAATGGTGTCTGCCTGCTTTTTGCACCAGCGCATGTATCCCCATGGTACACGCCTTCTTTATGCACAAGCATAAAGCAGGTGAACCATATGAGGATCCTTTATAAACACGGCCTCTCATGCGCACAATGGACCGCCCACCGGTGTTTCTGGAAACCACAACATTTTTCCACTCTGCAACGATATGGTCACAAATCTGAAAAATCAGGCGCAATATTACCCATGTGGTATTTTTCTATGTGGTGATATAGTTCGTCCTTAATGTAGTCCTTTGCGACACCGAAATGGAGACTAACTTTACAGTGCTGAGGTCTCTAAATGAAACGTAAAATGACTGTTTCCGCATGTGCTAACGGTAATTGACGACAGGAGCCATGACAGCAAAACTCATAATGAAGCCAATGTGTTGGGAACCTGCATCGCGTGGGAGGAGATGCGCCTTCCGTGCGCTCCATCTCTCGCCTTTCATGTTGGGGATTCAGGCACACTCGTCTTAATGTGATTTGGTTATTCAGTGCTATATGAAAATAACAAAACACAACTGTGTATTAGGTATACATATGAGCACTCTCAGATTGTACAACCCAGAGGCACCACTAGTTGGCAGTAGCGTTGTATAAAATTAAAAACTGAGGCACGTCGCATGCCGTTCAAAAATAGCACCATAATTCGTGTTTAAGGAAAAAAGGATAAGACAGAACAATCTCAGTCGAAATGTCAGCGACATCAAGGGATGTGACGGGCGCTTTACCTGCTCTGTTTGTGTAATTACACTGTCAAGAGTTACTTATCATACACTTAGCACTTTTAATACCTCTGTATTATGAGTTCATCTAACTGCTATTTAGAGAGTAGTGCAGGCGAACTCTTTCCCCTCACTACGCCGTGCCGTTCTGATTCTGTAATTGCTGGTTTCTAGGATATTGGAAGCCTTACATGGATGCGGCGCTGCAGATAATAGCGCGCGCGCAGGCAGAGGAGCAGGCATTGAGTCTGCGGCCTCGCAGGCATGCACAAAGACTGAGTTCCGGTGCCAGGCAGCCTGGGCCACGGGGGTCCCTCCGCGAAACCTTCTTCTTGTTAGTTATGCTGCACTTGCATGAGCTTTGGTAAATTCAATTGTTTAAAACAAAAATTAAAAAAAAAACTGTTTAAAGTGAATCACGTTTTCAGCTGAGCACACGGCTCTTACACGTGATGTTGGAAAATAGGCATGAGACTCTTCCAAACAAAGAAGGTGTTTGTCATATTTAATAACAAATAATTCATGTTAAAAATCCGAATTGGTCGAAAGCATTGGGTTCTTGTCCCCAATTAGTGCCACTATCAACACATTACAGGCTGTTTGTTAGCACCCTATTGACATAATCCATGTCCCATATCCTTCTTCTTTTTCAAAAAGAAATAAAAATGGAAAACAGAGAATCTTTTTGAAAGCCTTTGTGAAGTCCTTTGTAATAGTTTTTTTTTTCTTTCCACCTTCAACCCAAAATAATAAATGAATACACTATTTGTGAAAAACCCATAATGAACCTATTGTTATTGTTTTATTAACTCGCCCTCCGCATCCCCAAAAACTGAAAAAGTGCCCCCCTCGCCCCCAAACATAAAAGAAATGTGTGGAATTTGTTTCCGTGGTATCCATCGCATAAACTACTATAAAAAAATAAAAAAATAAATAAAAAAAAACAACGAAACAAACAGATACGTTTGGGAGAATGTCATCTTTAGATGAAGGGCAGTCCGTGGAAAAGGAGGTGGCATACTAGGATGGCCAGTGGGAGGTTGAACACGACGAGGCGGGTTGTGCAACAATAATGAATGGATACAGGGCAGGAGGAGCAAAAGGAGGTAGATGAGGAGTAGGAGGTAGAGGAGGGAAAGCAGCATAGGAACCATGAGGTTGGGTTGATTCAAGTCAAAAGGAGTGCATGGATTTTGAACTGGAGGAGGGGCAGAAAGAGAAGTGGTGACAGCCAGATGTGGGGCGGGGGAGGGTGGGTACGGGTGTCAGCTGATGTGGGTAGTTTCTGTCCTGTCGGGTGTGAGGAAGCCACGACAAAACACAAGTTTGATGTTGCGGCAATTTTGAAAATGTGCCCACCCTTCATATGACAGCATTGTCCCCTTTCTGAGGAGGTTGATGCACACTTTTATTCCGGCTCTGTTATAAGTGGGGCTGAAGGATGAACATTACGCACATTTTGCAGTGGTCTGAACCAAAGTGTTCTAAGCATGTACAACCCTCTACTGGTCCACCATGGCAGCCTACTCCGGTATTGTGCACACAGCACCTGCCAGCAGATCTGGAGGTAGAGGTCATGTCCCACCGGAGTGACAGCATGAGAAACGCGCCAAACCATGACCAACAGCATCGGCTGCAGCTATCATGCCTCTGCTGCTCGCATGGATCCCCCCCTTTAGTTTGGAAAGGTTAAATGTGCCCAAATATGGGAGAAGCCAGTGTAATCAACATGCAGGGCATGCAGGAAAACATTGACTGCATTGCAAGCTGGTGGTCTGCCAGGGAAAAGGTTTAGGGCAGTGCAGTCCTCTTTAATATGGAAGATCAACTACATGTCCATCACTCAAATACCCCCAATACATTTAGCATGAAGTAAAGTCCAACCAACATCCTTTGTGTTTACTTGGACAAACAACTCAACCACACATGGCTGCCTATTTCTCTCACCATTCTCCTCCTGGGACGTTAAGATCTAGCACCCGGACAATCTCTTCATTATTCATCCCCCATTGCCTCCTTCAAACTCCTTCATCAACACTTAGAAGAGGCCCCCGTACTTTCCAACCACTTCCTTGTCCCTGATGTCCTCTTCCAGGCCTCTACTGTATATATGCCTGCCAACATAGTCATGCAAATGCGTCTCTTTATAATCATGTTGTCTGTTCCAACCTTTCAACCACCATCATTATATGTAATGTTTGTGCCTCGTTCGTTTAGCAGTAAGAGCCCAACACATGTTCATGTGAACAGTTCTCAGGTAGAGTGGAGAACATGCAAAATGCTCATGTTAGTGTCTCTCAGGTAGTGCAGACAACCCCCAAAATGCTCATGTTTGCCTTTGTTCAGATAGAAGGGAGTATATAAAATGTTCACATGTGTGTAGCTCTCTGCTAATGTGGGAAAACACAAGTCTAGAATTTGAAGCTCTTTGGACATGAAAAACCAGAAATGTCTCATTTTGTCAGCTCTCAGCCTTATTGATTTTAGCGCCCCCTCTACTAATCTGGTTTTAAAATACTTGGTCTAGGATCTATACTTAGAAAAATAACCGTGGCCGTCCAACGTCAATAGCTTTGCACAATAATATGACAGCCACTCCTGACGCATGAGAGTCAGTCACAAGAGCTATCAATTTCACAACCACATTCCCCGCTAAACCACCACACCCCACTTTTCAGTATGTGATTTGAAGCAAACAATACGCTTTCACCATTGGAGATAGTGTGTTGGCTATGACCAGGTTGCCCAATTAGCAGAGTGGGCTGACTTACAGCATTAACTGCATTAACTTTTCCAGGTCTGACTCCTGCTGGTTTTGGCTGCACTTCTGCATGGGACCAAATAATCCATTACCTTGTGATACAACCATTTCTGCAAAGAGTGTGTACGCCTTTTTTCTGGGTAGTGCTTCTCAGCAGAAAGGAATTCAAAATGGCGTGTGTGGAAGACAAGTTATTAATTTATAAATAAGTGCACTGTTGACGCCGGGTTTTGCCAAAAAAGCCTTTGTAATGTTGTTGAAAAAATGCAAACCCTTCTAGACTTACAAGGAGATCGGGATTATTTTGCATATGTAGAGTTCCGATATTGTTCCATGTTGGATGAATGTTCTTGTTCAGTCATGGTTTCCTCTTTGCAGTGCTGTATTTGCAATTGTTCCTCAATGCAAATAGAGAAGCAGATATGGTCTGGATGCGCTTGTGATGAGAGTGTTTTTCTGCACCTGGTTGGATGAAAGAAATCCCCATCGATATGTTTACATTTGAATGCAATGACAACGCAATCTATTTTGGGTATTTGCAAATTGAGATCATAGACAACCAACTATCATCGACAGTGTACGAGAAACCATTGATCATAATTCTTTTCTCCTATATGAAGGCTACCACCAAAATACGCTATGTGATGATTTGCCTTTTGGGCAATTCTTACGATATATGGGATCTTGCTCTAGTACCCAGGAATATAACCAACAAGTGAAGGCACTGACGAGACAGCTCGTACAGAGAGAAACCCAACCAAGATAGAGAAACAGGCTGTCAAACGAGCGCTAAACATCCCGAGAGTAGTATCTCTCCAACAGGTACAAAAGAAGTCTATGTCTATCATGATTACAGCAGTCTTTCGATATTCCTCACTGTTTAACAACATTTTTAAAAAAGAGATTAACAAACTGTGGCCGATTCTTAACACAGGTATAAAGTCACCATCGAGAAACCACGCTTCACAGTAAAATGCACACACAATATTCACAATACTGTGCTGCATGCCATACAAGATGCAGGCAATCACCACACCAGCATCTCATCGCAAAGGCACTATGGAACGCATGAGACAGAAGGACCAATCCACACAAAGCAAATCAACCGATATACTGTGGCTTATATCCTGACTGCAAAAAAACTTTACAAATTGCTACTCGACAAGTGCTCTTTATTTAATAACCTTCCCATGTAATTTGCAATACAGCGGGATGACTCTTAGTGCGATTAAAAAAAGAATGATAGAGCACAAATCCTGCATCAGAACAAGGAAGCTTACAGCACACCTAGTTGCACATTTTTTGCATAGAGGACATACATCAGAACAGCTTAAATGGACAGTCTTTGAGAAAATATAGATGCCAAAAAGAGGCGGGGTCCTCCGGGCAATCTTACCGATAAATGAACGCCAGTCAATTTTTAGACTTGATACGGACAAGCAGGGTCTTAACGAGGAAATTCAAAGGTGTGATCTGGCTGTCATGCACTCGCACCCCATGCCGTTGGAACTTCATAATGCCCAGATTCATAAGATATTGGCAACTCTCCCGGATTTCCTGCTATAGTGATACAGGAGGGGTTTAAAGAGGTTTTTTGTTCCCTACATAATGCCCTTTCCCCTAGTTAAACTGACAGCGTTTAATATGAGTGCCTATAGAATTTCCTGAAAGTGACGGCCTATGGCACTTTTGAGAGATCAGAGCCCTTCAGTGGTTTTTAACAGTGTTGTAAATACTACTGATGTGGTGCTCACTTTGACAACAGGATCCAGCCGTAATGACAGGTGTTTCCAGACCATAACCCACATGTATGACGGTGGGATGTGCATAACGTCTGAATCCGAAGCAAACACATTTAACTCCATTGGTCTACAATTTGAAATGTGTTTCCGTAATGACTTAAGGTAAAATGACCTTAACCAGCACTTTGTAATGGAAAACAGAATACAATTCCGTTGATATTTCATTGAGTTGAATTTGGCTGTGACCATATCTACAGCGATGAAACCTCACGTTACTGTATAGCGCTTAACACAATTGGTACGGCCTCAAAGCACGGTAGGTGGATGAGGTATGAGAATTGATGAGGCATTTTAGAATTGTGTGGATTTTAGCCAGTATATATGTAGGGGCGGCTAAGTCCCTGCTAGCGACCCATGGATATTTTGGCTATGGGATTTCCACCATCATTTTACAACATTGTTTAGATTACCTGCTTCACCCTCTAGATAGCCTGATAGAATTGCTGGGAGTTATCTATGTGTCACATTCAGCTGTATTTTGGGGATAGGAAATGTGTTACACTTAGATGGATTTCGGGGGCAGGAATGTGTTGGATTTGGATGGAATTTAAAGGGTAGGAAATGTGACACACTTATATGGATTATGGGAGCAGGAAATGTATGACACTTACCTAACCAAACTAAAATGTCAATATTCTGCATTCTCACCCTCAACTCTGAACTAAACAGAACCCTAACTCTATCACATCACAAACGCACATACTTCACAAGACCCACCATGAAACCAAACACAAGCACACACAAAGCATCCATGCACAAACACGCCCCAACAGCACATGACAGCTACCAACCACAAACGCACCAACGCTCAGTGACTGTTTTTTCTGAACTGAAGCTGCCAACAGCACAACAAAGCTCTTCCTCTCAATGCCACTAACAAACTGCCCCGCCAACCTCCTTCTTTTGCAGATCGGCCAGAACACCAAGAGACCATACAGGTGGCAGCAGTGTGCGCTACAAGCCCACATAAGATAAAATAACATGTTTAAGTAAACTGAAATCCTACTTAAGATGGCAGTTCCTCTGTATGTGACTTGAAGGGACACATGTTGACTTCTCACGGGATCACGTTGATGGTTTGACCATTTCCGTTCACAAGACCGATCACAACGTTGCATACACAAGACACCTTTGGTAATAAAGCAAGAGGAAAGTAATGGTGTTCTGCCACACCATGTACTGAAACAGATGCAGCGCGATAGACTGGTAACATGATACTAAGAAATATTTCTCTGACGCAACACTTTAGGGCATAGTCTGGCAAACGTTAATCTACAGCTTTCTTAACGAACGAAACAGAACAGTGCTTATTTGATCATGTTCATGTGTGTCTCTTGTTCTCTGCGAAATATACCGATATGCACAGCTGTGGAAAACAAGATGGACCCACTGATGTTTAACCGAGAAAGCAACTAGCACATTGCAAATTGGGATATGTCTGCATATTTGCAGGCAATCATGTACTAATGGGTTTATCAGTATTATCTCATTGTGTTCACTACGTAATAATAATTATGCAACAATAAGGGGATGAGAAGAAACATAGTTTTCTTTCTGTGATTTCTGTCCCACCTACATGAATTGCAAATAAAGATAAGAAACAACTAATTTGTCTTGGAAGCAAGACAACACATAGCAACACAGGTTTGAATCCCTCTCCGGTGTTAAGCGTTTTATGAAAGAACAATTATACAATTATATCATGTCCTTTAGAATTTCCTGAAGTGAATATGGGAACATTACGGTCATGACAGAGGCGATGTTATTAAAGAGGAGACACTGAAACCAGTCCACACTGCAATAATATCATTTACTATGGTTTACTGAGAAAATAGATCAGATAACAAATAAAAAGTGAAAATTGGGTAACAGCACTGAATGACGGCTTTTTGGAACTTGGAGTTACACACTGGAGCGAGGGTGGAATACATAGATAAACAATACCCACTCGAATGTAATCCAAACTGTATATATACTTTTTTATTTTTTTTTAAATAAAATAATGATTGCATTGTCTGGCATTCAGTGCAAACGTGTTTTGAGCCCATTCTATCCTCAGTCCATTTTGAGGGACATAGATGGATTAGGGGTCAATCCTTCCTCACAAGGAAGAATGCTTTTGCCACAGTGAGAGCACATGTGGTCCTGGTATTCGTGAGGACACTGTTTTGATAGTTTCTGATTTAGCAAAGGGTAATTTCTTCTCCTATACCTTTTAGATAGGCTGCTCAATACTTTAGTTCTTCCCGAGGGACAGTTTACTAAGTACGGAGCAGTCTGTGATCAGTCACACCACTGAGTTCTGCAGGATGGATTTTGGAATAGGAGGGATTGGGTGGGGAAGCGAATGCCCATAGCTATTATTTCCTACTGTTCTCAGGCATACTGCTAGTTGGGAAATCTAATTCCACCACCACAGTTTATGACTAAGATGACTCCCTGGCAATTGTTTATTGCTTAATAAGCTGGCACACATCTTCCTTGTGTTCCCACTATTATGAACACTTGGATCTATCTAGTTTTCATTTTACGGAAAGAAAGTTTTTTTTTTTTCCAGAGTGTACAGTGACTGACGGTTTTCCTATTGTCAGCAGGACCGCTGCCTTTACTGTTTCTGTATGGCATTAATAGGCATTCTTAATGCTTGATTTATTGGTAATTGTTGTATTGACACCAACACGATGAAACATCATGTCAGCCGTAGCAAGAATGAAACCTGTCATCTAGTGATCATTTACTTCTCCAAAAGCAGACCCATAACCCACTACACTGTGTTACACGCATCGACTTGCATGATAGGTTTAGAATGTTGTACACAACTGAAGATCCTAAACTAATCAATCAATAAATGATGTGTGGAAGCATGTCTTTTTCAAAAAAGATATCCCCTATGAGATCGGGGAATGAGACAAATAGAGCAAATGAGTATTACTGGTTGCCTTGCTTAAAATCAATATGTGTTTTGGGAACATAAGAGTGACCACACTTCTTTATATTTGCTAAATAGATCTGTGATAAAAAGAGTTCGTAATCTCATATCGCTCCATACAACAGTCACAATAACATTAAAATAACTGTAACCATGAAACATGCATACAATACATCATACATGAAAAATATATATATATATATATATATATATATATATATATATATATATATATATATATATATATATATATATATATCATATGTACCCATACAGCATCAGAATGTGTTTCTTAAGAGAACATTCCTGCAACATATTTTCCTATATTGAGGCCCTAGCACAATTTCCAGAGTTAATCAGGAGACCCACTGAAAATCTGATGGGGGCGGGGGTCTGAGAAGGAAGCAGGCTAATAATGTAAAGATGTCTCATGGGGCAGTGATCATGCACATTTACAAAACTTAGGCACCCATACGTGTATCTCTCTATATATAGCACAACATATGCAAAGGTACCTGTGCAAGGAAAACAAAGACAGAGCAGCCTTCGACTGCCGGAATACTCGGACATTAAACTGGGTCCACAGTCGAGAAGGTTTAATCCGAGCTTTTAATCTTCCTCCAACGATAAAGAGGAGTTGTACATTTTTAAATACCGGCTGTCTGTTCTCCCCACCCATCAGATGGGCAGAGTTTCACAGCATTGTCTCTGCTGGCAGAACCAAAGATGCAAACAATGCCCTTGAGTGCTACAGCAATTTACTGTTGTCTTTTCTAGGTTAGCCTGTCAATGTTTTAGAAAGGAAGAAGAGTTCCGTGGCAAGCATAATGAAGGGTTGTTGGCCAACCTTGGCAACAGTTGTGCAGGGCCAGTGGCGTGCAAAGGATACTGCAATAAGTAGACGGACATTCTGCCAGCTGAAGACCAGCCAGAAAGAGAGAGGGCGATTGAAGCTCATAAAGTAAACAATGGCAATGTGGTGCAGATCATTACAACGAAATGGCAGATAACTCCCTCTGTGAAGAGAAAAGCAAAAGGAAAAATGAGAGGCAAGCGGAAAAAGGTCAGGGACCCGAAGGAGTAAATGAAAAGAAGTAAACCACCAAAATAAGGATGCAGTGAAATTACCTCGATTCAATGGTAAAAATGCTTAAAAATATATATCTTCTCAGGGTTTACAGCCTGTTAATAGCCCACAATGGAATATACAATGTTTCGGAGGCAGCGAGCCAGGGCCTCTGCATCAGCATGTGAAATATGACTGCTGATGTTGCCTCTATTTTAAGTACTGTGTTTTTCTTTCCTTATGTCTTGGGCATTGTGAACGCTTCTGTTAGCTTCAGACCTAAGGGCTCAATCTGGATTTGGAGGTAATTCGGTGGTAACTCTACCGGAGTACTGCTTAAATCAGATACTTACCACCACTTAGTCCCGTAGGTATACAATGGGATTACAAGTGGTGGTAGAGCAGTGTTAGTCCACATTTATTGAGACCTAGGACTCCACTGTGGATCTTTGGCAGAATTACTACTGGCAGAATTACTCAGTGGTAATTTGGCTGAATTTGGGGGTTAAATGGAGGATTTTCCTGCAGCATAATTTAATTTCGCCATACGGGAAAAATTGAGGCGATTCCATTATCGCCCAAAAAGGTAGTAGTAATGGAATTACCACCACGTTTTTAGCAAATCGCCAAACTCAGAATGAGCTCCCGGGAATATTTACATTATATCTTTGCGTGAAGATCTCTGTACCAGGACGAGGCTATATTAACCTCAATTACAATGACTGCAAAGCTCCAAAGAGTTACTGTACAATGATGCTGCTCAATTAGCGTTGTATTTCGTTTTGTATTTATTTTTATTTTTTTACCAAGAAAAGGGCTTGACCTGTACGTCTATACTTACTGTACAAAGTTCTTATTTAAGGTTGGAGCAGTTCCATTGCTGGGTGCTTTACATATTCATTATGTGGTAGTTAATGTAGTAAACCAGAGTTGGCGTGAAGGATCTGGAAACAGGAAATGGGGACAGAACACGACAAATGAGTCATATATCCTCAGTAAATACAGCATTTACAGACGCAAAGAGATATTCAATCAAGTGGTGGCAATGGTTGTGCATCATTGGGTTTTGAGGATGAGGGGTAATTGCACTATAAGACTCTGGTGCTTCTTCTTGTTGGAAAAGGGGTGTTTTTTAATGGGAATCATGAAGCCACATGATCTTGAAATATCCTTAATGTTTGTGGAAAAAAGAGTTTGAGTGAGGGCAAGCCAATGGTGCTGGAGTAAAAATCATCTGAAAAACAAAGTACCTACGTGTACGATCCTTAAGGGGAAGGCACTAAAAGCCCAAAATTTGTTTAAGCGGGAGGCCACGTGCTCCAAAGACCCATAGACCACCCGTAAAGGGCTATGGTCTGTGTAAGAGAGGCAGAAGGGGGCTGGGTCTTAGAAGTCAGAGCTCTGCCCTGTTAGTTATCAGAGAAACCTGTTATGATGGTTAATTCAATATGGATCATCATCCAATTAAATGTGGTAAGCAGCACAATATAAGCTTTCAAAAGTATTTTAATTGTCCCATTGGCACAGCCAGTTCAGTCGACACGTGTTTCGACCCCCACTGGGTAATCCTCAAGGCAAGTCAATCTGTATTCCAGATCCCAGTTTAGATTCCGTATGAAGCATATTAGTCTAGAAACAATGGAAAGTATTTCACAAGTGCACCATATACGTTGTCCAAAGCAGAATCATATCCAAATCATATGTTGTGTGTCTTTTTGCTCAAGAAATGTTATTAGAGTTGGTATGCAGTGAAAACAATTCCGGGTTAAATCCCTGAAACAATTCGACGAGATCCTATAGAAGGCAGCGTTTGAAAGAAATGGTAAAGTTGTGGAGAGCTTGGGGCAGAGTAGTGGCAATCGATTCAGATAGGTGAGGAGGAGGTGCTGGCAAATAGATTGATTTAAACACAAGAACATTGAATGAACAGAAGGCAACTTTTCATGTACAGCCATCCCACACACAGTCTGTGATCAGAGGTGGATGAGGATGTTGTAAAGGTCAAGGCCAGCAAAGATTAATAGCTGGTTCAGAGAATAAAAGAGTATGCAGGCATGTCATGAGGAAGCAGGAGTAGTAATCCAGTCTGTCATGAGCCGGAGAGTATTGGTAGTTTCAAAGGAGAAGTGCCTGCCGATGTTTGTGGATGTTCAGGTATTTAAGTGTGACAGCTATCGCAGTGGAGGTAATGAAGTACTTAAGTTTAAGGCCACTTTCAAGAAGAGAATCTACATGTTTCCATCTATGGTGGATGTCGCAAAGAGGTTGGGATAAAAAGGATGTAGGTGAGGGAAGAAAGAGTGTGGCATTGAAGGCGAGGAGATACATGTTGTTATGGTTGTGTACCGGAGTGTGGCACTTGTCCTTTACAGAGATAGTAGTGCTGGTTAGCAGTTAGAAAGTCAATGGTACAAGAAAATGTGAGCATAATCGTCTTTATTAGATTTGTTGCTCTTGTGTTGACACGTGTTTTGACCATGCTTAGGTCTTCTTCAAAACAGGGCACTTTAAGTTGGCCACACATGATATTAGCAGCCATATTCATTAAGTCATGTGACAAACCTGCACATAAAAAAAGGGAAATGACAAAATGTAAAGAAATTGATAACGAATGGAAACCAAATTGATGAAAAACGTTGCCACATTCCAAATAAGATAGACATGATGCAAAAAACAAAATTATGTAGGAACATATGGAACAAACTATGGGATAGAAAGGTTTGGTAAGGAGAGGATTGGTCGGAAAGAGAGAGGAAAAACGTTCCCCATGAATATCAAGAACTTAATTTGTGATTAGAATAAATGCACAATGTTCACTATTAGTCTTTTGGTAAATGTCGAAAATATGACTTGCATGCATACCAATTACACAATTACCATCTTCACAATTGGCCAAGTTAGTGAGGAATCATAGTTTGCAATAATGGCTAAAGCTTACTAAAAGTGTATATCTCAACGCATGCATCGTGATTGCAGGCTCATTGCCCCAAGTGAGCTCACCTAATTATCCTTCCAGTAAATCTGAGTGCTCTCCTGGTTTAAGCATTTACAAAGTGTTAAGAATTACTGGTCTTGTAAGGGATTTCATACATCGGATATTTACCAAACACGAGCATGCCTGCTGGCCTTTCAGTAGTCAAGAGTTAATTAATTCTGCGATTGTCTTAACGTTATGGTTACATCTGCATCTTTTCCTGGCAAGAATAAACATAATACAAACACTCCTTATATCCATGTTACCTCCGTTACTTGGCATCGGTTAGATTCTAGTTGATCAAGTCACTATTAAAAGTTATCAGGCCGGGGCTCAAATAGTGTCAAATTTACATGCCCAACATTTGAGCAGCAGTTTGATATTAATAGTGTCTGTCAATAATGTATATTCCATTTAATTTCAGATGTACATTGACCTAATTTGGTTCATCCCTGAATTCCCAAGGGATGACTCGCCTAAAAGAGCAACATGAGCAGTAATATCTGGGCTCCTTAGGTCTACATGTATAACATGATAGGACATGCATACAGCTTTAAAATATGTTATGATTGTCATTATGTTATGCACACATTTTCTTGAAGTACAATTGACTTTCTATCTGCTAACCAGCTCTGCTATCTCTGTAAGGGACTAGCGCCGCACTCCGGTACTCAACCAAAATATTTAGCTCAGATTAAGTTTGGGTATACCGTATAGTAACGAGAGAGAGTGCAAGCCCACAAAGGTGAGTTTTTACAAGTTAGCGCTGTCAGCAGTAAAATCCTAAATTTTAATACAGGAGATAAATGAAGTTTGGTTTGAGGTGAGTATCAGACAATAAAGCACCATACAGTGATAGATATCAAATAGGGAGTAAGCAATTTGTTATAGATTCCATGTTTTAAGATAATCTCCTGTTGCCAGCCTCCCTGTCAGGGAACCACGATGTGCAAATGACAGACACGGATAATGATTAGCCAGGAGTATGTTGTTTTAATCACCCATCTCATAGGCTGACAAAAGAATATCTCAGCTTTTCTTGCATTTTAGACAACACTTATAGTGTGGCAAAAATTACACAATAATGTTATGTTAATATAAACCTTCTATTTTGATAGACCAATGTACTTAAAGGTCAAATACATCACAGAACTTCCATTGGACATAAACACTTCCTGGAACACATGATAATGTTCTGTCACAATTACCTAATTTATGCTAATCATCATGACTAGGCGTTTTCCAAAGTTCACTAAATTATGAGATATATTTTACAACCTTAAAACTGGAAAAACAGGTTTTGGAAATGACACACTTTCCACACTTCTAGCACATTTTATCCAATGTCATCCCACCTTGCTTCTCTGCTTCAACCCACTGCCAAATAGTATTTATAAAAAACTTTTGAACACCACTGATAGAAACTATATATTGCTATCTTTTAAACTGCTGAATAACTGCACCCTGGCTTCTGCCCAATGCACTCCCTTTTTGCAGACAACACTATATTTTACTCTTTGCTCAACACTTATAAACCTTCATGGGGCTTTGAGGGCTGCAGCCATCTGTAATGCAATAGCTGCCTTTTGCTGACGTATATTCTATATCAGAAATGTATATTCTGTATAAATGATGTTGTGCACAATATAAGCATGTATTTATGTTTCATGTTTATCCTAAATAAATGTGTGTAATGCCACCTATTTCCTAATTTACCTGCTTAAAATCTGGGCAGCCTGGCTGCCTCAATACACAATGCTTCTGACTTAAACAATGTTGGACAGGAGTGCAGTACACACGCCCTTGAATTAAGATTTCACCCATGTATTACCACAGAGGGGGAGTATCTATTCCTCTTCAGATGCATAGGATAGTTTTGAGGTAAAGTTAGGAAAGGAGAAGAAGATTTGTAATTCTATGAATGAATATATGATTTAAGAAACCATAAACAAATATATCAATTTACTGAGGAATAATGTGCAAAATAAATTCACAGAAAGGGATGGAGAAGGAACCCTCCATGTTCCAGGAAATGGAGACAGTGTGATCAGCCAGGTAAGATAATGCACTCATTGTGATGATGCCAAGATGTGAGAGCGTATGAAGGAGGGATAGGTAATCAACTGCCTCACAGGTGTCAGTGAGACAAGGATAGCTGGAAGTGGTGGGTCGTAGTAAGGGAGTTAGAAATGTGGGCAAGTTTTCTCTCCATGGATTGTATTCTGCAGAACCCAAAATCTTCAGCTTTGAATGAGAGTGAAGACTAAATTAGACTGGGGCAATGTAGTGAATGTGAATGAGGAGAGAGAGTAAAAGTGAGAGGTGTTGGGGGATTTACTGTTTGTGCTGAGAAGGGGCTCCTAGGTGCACATGCAGGTTTGGCTTCCCAGAGATTATTTGTGACCTCAGCTGGTATGGTAAATAGGATGTCCAATAATATAGAGGAAAGAGTGTGGGAAGTGATGGTGAAAGGGATGGAGGAGGGATGGAGTAGTTGGCAGAAAGTGTGTCCCACACCTAAGGAAGTTGGGAGGAGAAGGAGCCAAACATTTCATTAGCTGAAAGGGAGGTCAAAGTAAAGTTGAGGATGAAGACTTAGACTCTGGCATTGGCTCTATACTTGAGCCTCTGTGTAAATTTATTGACACTTTTTTAAAACCCCTTAGTGTTAATACGGAAACCTATCTCAGGGACACAACACATACCATCACGATTTTTGAAAATCTCGATTTTGACCAATCCACTCAGATACTAGTTAAAATGGACATTCAGTCCCTGTATACCAGTATACCTCAAGATCAGGCAATTGAATGTATGTGAGAACTTTTGGGGGAACATGACACACAGGACCGAGTCCCACACAATTTCATTTTGGAACTCATGACCATAGCACTTAACAAAAACTATTTCGAATTCAATGGTCAATTCTATTTGCAGACGAAGGGCACAGCAATGGGGACTGCTTTTACCCCTAGTCTAGCTATACTCTTCATGTTCAAATTCGAATCACAACACATCCTATCCATTACTAACCCCTTCCGTTACTACAAAACAAAGTGGAAGAGGTACATAGATGATATTATTTTCATTTGCACGGGATCTGAGTCAGACTTAGTACTTTTTCTAAATTGGTTGAACACCATTGATACCAACATCAAATTCACAATGGAATTTAACACAAAACAAATTGCTTTTTTAGACCTGGTCATCAAAGATGATTCAGGCAAATTGATATGTTCTCTATATCGTAAAACAAGTGCTCGTAACACACTGCTGCACTACTCTAGCAACCATCCACGCCATCTTCGTGATAACCTACCTTATGGACAATTCCTCCACATTCGGAGGAACTGTTCCAATTTGGATGATTTTTATGAACAATCTGAAAAGTTGAGCAGCCGTCTTATTGAAAGAGACTACCCAAAAGAACTGATTAACAAAGCCAAAAAGAGAGCACGCTTTACAGATAGAGACTTATTGCTCTCCCCCAAACTTGCTACGGATTCCTCATCAGGCACTGAGAGTACTAAAATGACATGTGTCATAACTCATGGACCACAAACCTTCCAGATCAAAAAAGTGATCACAAAGTATTGGCCGATTGTAAAACTTAGCTTGCCCGATGCCCCATTACCAAGGTTCGCCCTCAAAAGGGCCAAAAATATCCGTGACAAACTTGTACATTCTACCTTTAAGAAAGACCCTCCGAGAGTGGGACTTTGGGAGCTTAAAACAACTGTTGATCACTTTCCGTGTGGATCATGCTCTGTCTGCCAATTCACAAAAAAACTCAAAGAGTTCAAAATTGGAGCCAGAACTTGGACTCTATCATTTATGACAAACTGCAAAACCAAACAAGCAGTATACTGTATTCAATGTCCTTGTGGTCTTCGATATGTTGGACAAACTTCTCGACCGGTCCACATTAGGATTTCTGAGCATCGGTCAAGAATTCGGTGCCGGACGGAATCTGCACCCCTGGTAAATCATTACACTGAATTACAGCATTCTACAAATGACATTTTTTGGTGGTTCTTAGATGTAGTCAAAAACACATTGAATGTGTCTCGTTGTCTCCTTCAGAAGGAAGCACAATGGATTTATCGTTAATCTACCCACACTAATGGGTTGAATGAAGAGTTTCTCCCCCTATCTTGAATACATCTTTTTGACACTTCAGTCTGTTTGCTGTTGTGACTATCCTTTCATATAAATATATGAAGACTGAGGCTTTTCCTTAGAACTGTCTTCTATTCAGTAGTTGGTTTTCTAAATTTAAGTTTGGTTTTCAAATTTCCCACAAGCCAACCTCTGTACCTAACAGTTACTTTGGCATCAATTAACTGCCTTTCTAGCATTACCGACATCCGCCCAGTGACTCACTCGTTTGCCAACCTTATTTGCAAATTATTCATTTTTACTTTGCATTTTTTATTGATTGCCAATTCTTCAGCAACCTTTTTTTCTATTTATTATTTTACAAGGACTCAGCGGCCATCTTTTGACCTCTTCGTTTTGATTGCAAAAAAATACCTTCATCATGAATATCAGGAACTCTTCTGCTTTTTTGTATAACATTTTTTGTATAACATGATGCATCTTTCTATCATTCACTGCATTTTAACCAACAATTTAGACGCTCACAAATATTCACTTGAAGTTTCTTTGGCCCATTGCAGCTTTCCATGTCGGACGACGCACCCGCTAGCCATTCTGAAGCCTGTCAGCCTTCAGCAATCATTTTCTCATTTCAGAGACGCGTGGATCGCCAGCCTGCATGTTAGCCCAACTGAGGGTGGGCAGCTAATATCCAATCCACATTCACCACATCAGGAGGCGCTTCCGTCACAAGCCTATCCAGGCTCCCGACTGACGTAGCCCAATAGGAAGCGTTTTTCAGTTGCCGCCCTCCTTGACTTCCCGAACCTTTAGGTTGTGCTTCTGTAACTTGCTTGCACACACGCTTTCGAGCGCTCGGAAAAGTCAGTTCAATATCCAGGAGCCGGCTGCAAAAACAGTGGTAAGGAGCTTCCAAGTCCTATTTAGTTCCCGTCCTTTATCCGAGCTGCACCGAATTAATGTGCTTTATTTGACTCTAGGCGTAACCTCCTAATCACGTTTCTTTTCGTGTTTTTCTTTTTCTACATTGCAGAGACAGCCTTCATTGCGTCCCTTTCCTTTTGATTTGAAAGGCTTGAGGCTTTTTTGCCATCCGCCTTAAGTGCTGCTCCAGACTTGCAGCTGGTTACATATTACTCCATTATATTACTTTGCTAGTAAGGTAAGCGCTTGTTAGTATCACTGGGTTTATGAATATCTAGATGAATATTTAAACATTTTCCAACAAATTCAGTTCTAAGTATATTTACGCGCACTTAATTATCTGGAGGTTCATCTGTGGATTTTAACCCTTGAATTCCGGATTCATTCCGAAAAAAGCTGAGAAACGTTATACTGACAATCATTAGTTCCAGCCATTCAGACTGACAGGTAGTTTCATAACTCCTCAGCACTCCCTTTGTTGGAACCCTTGTTCTAGTATAATCTTCAAACAATTGTGTCTTTAATTCTATTAATTTTTTAAGGAGTGTGTTCTCCAACGCTTTCCCGCCTTTTGATGACATAGCACTGCTGTGGGTCACCCCGGGCCCCAATTACCCAGATGCTTCGCACTGGTTCGCGGCCAGTATTGTGCATGGTTATCTCCACTTATCCACAGTCCCTTGCACTGGTAACTTTTGTGCCCCTTGGCTTTAAACTGTCTCTCTAAGCAATCTTGGTAGAATCTCTTTAATATTACTTATTTTTATTTTTGTTTGTGTCTGCTTCCCCACAGGGTCCATTTGTTTTGTGTTATCTCGCCCTGAGGAAGGCAACTCTAATCACGTTTTGGAATCATTTGCCAAGACAGGTGGCTTTTTTGCCGAAACGTGTTCAAGGTGTCTATTTAATTTGTTGATATTTATCATTATTACTTTCTGACACATACACATAGGCAGACCTGTCAGTAAAAGAAAGAATATTGAATAATTAAACTATGTTAATTAAATAATTTTTGTATTGGCTGAACACAAGCCAAATGAGAGAGTGTTGGCTCAGTTTTAGGCCACCACTTAGTTTTTGCAGTTTCTTTCTGTTTTCTTGCAATTTTTGAAGCAAGAGTATTATCATTTCTGTTTGTGTATTTTCAATTTTTAACTGTCTAAACCAATAGATTAGCATATTCATTTTCTTAGTTATTCATGCATTTCTCATTTATGATGTTTTCTGGCAAAATAAATATGTCTATTGTTTTTAATTAGAGACTACCCTGATTGCTTTCTGAGTCTGCAGTAGCCCAAATTCAGTGGTCCAGTGATACCTTTTGGTACAACAACCTAATAATTCATTATATAAGCAATTTCCAAATTGAATTTATAGCAGTATGGACCTTATTGGTTTTACACTAATGTATTTCGGCAACTTGGTGTGAAAGTCTTGTCATTGAAGTGTATACGAAGTGTTCATGAGGCGAGGCTAAACATTTCAGCCTCCTTGCAGTGCTGGATGCACCTGCTAAGCTGTTTGTCACAGTATTACTCCAGGAATTAACTCTGTGTGCAAGTGCAGCCAACCTTATACCTATATTAAAGATAGGCTTTACAAAGGGGGGGCTGGTACTTTGACTAAACTTGTTACCCTGGTGGACCTGATTGAACATTTCTTTTCATTAGGAAACAATGTACATACTCTGTCTTCGTTGACTTTAGCACAGCGCATGACACTGTGTCCCTTAAATGATTGTGGTGAAAAGTGCACAATTGGGGGATCCCTGTGGGGCTTCTCATGATGCTTGTTGAGTTGCACACTTAAACCAAAGTTAGAGTTAGACTCTGTAGTTATGGAGCTACATCGAAACATGCATTAGGCTCAAACAGGGTTGCATATGTGCCCAGCTCCTCTTTAATTTATACTTGGTTTGCCGCAGGCTCTTAAAGCTGATAAAGCATGTCCTCCTCATCTAGGATCGAATCAGATCGATTGGCTTGGTGGATACACTGATTACTTGGTACTTATAGATTACATACCTCAAGGCTTTCAACGCAGTTTATAATAATTACAGCAGTATTGTTTGTGGAATGGTTGTGTTATTAATAATACCAAGATTGATGCCTGTTTTGTCCAATCCCTTCCTGTTCTTCCAACCTCCGGGTTCCCTCCAACTTCCCACCCCACCCGACCATGGATTGGGCATGTGGCCCCACTTACCTCAACCCAGCTGGGAAGCCCCCTCGGCTAAAGTCCCGAGGCAAAGGGTATCTCTTGCAGTAGAAGCTCCAGGCTGTGTTTCCCTGTGTTTGCTGTTGGAGCATGCAGTGCAGCCACCAACAAACAGCCGCTGAAAAGGTAAGACAGGTGTGGGCAGGGGGACCAGCCATTTCTGCTCCCTATTTAAATTTCCTGCCATTCGCATTACTCCTATTAGCTAAGTTTGCAGTCTGATGCATGTTGCACTTGTATGTTATCAATATCTGATCATTTGTTTGCATTGGAAGCTTTGTATTGTGACTGGTCTAGCTGGGCAGATGTGATGGAGGGTCTGATATGGAGAAGACTACTTGGTCTCGCAAATTACACGCCAATACAGGCCATCAGGCTTGAAATAGGGTTGATCTCATTATCTGCACAAATTGAATATAATATGGCCAAACTTTATATTAAGATAATGTATGCACAGCAGGGCACGCTGTTATATATCCTAGGTGAAGGTTTGAGGGGTGGAAATATGGTGGATCTGAATACCTTCCAAAAGAAAAATCGGGATCTTTTTGAGAGAATTGCGCTTACCCCAAAATGGGAATATGGTGAGGGGGTGGTTTGAAGGCCCTGAAAAACTCTCTAGAAAAGTGGGATTGGATTAGTAGCAATGATAGGGTTGCAGAATATAGCTCCCTATCCACATTTGCTAAACTACCCTTTCTCTATAAGAAACCACAGCTCTATCTAAAATTGCTGCCCTCCAAGACAAACAGGAAAGTATTCTTGGACATGAGGCTACATCGTCTTAATGTTCTGGGTGAACGGGGAGCTTGGCTGAAAATATCGATTGAAAGGCGGCTGTGTAGAGTGGGCTGTTGATGTTTGTATGCTCTCTTCTCTTTTATATGATTTTTTAAAAGTTATTTGAACTATAACACAATAAAAAAGAAAAAAGAATAAAAACAATATCTGATATTAGGTGAATGGTTGTAGTTATCCATTAGCCAGTAGGACCTTTTCCGTCTATCCAGGAAAGTAAAATCTGTTTGTTTTTGCATTTGCTATTGTGCTGGATTATTAGGCTTTTTCCTTCTATCTAGGAAAGTCGAATCTGTATGTTTTTGCATGTGCTGTTGTGTTGGAATGTTTGTCTTTTTCCTCTTGGAAAATCAAATCTGTGTGCTTTTGCATTGCTCTTGTGTTTGAAAATTAGGCTTTCCCCTCTGTCTAGGAAAGTCGAATCAGTGTGTTATTGCACTTGCTGTTATGTTGGAATATTAGGATCTTTACCTCTATCTAGGAAAGTAAAATCTGTGTTTTTTTTATTGCTCTTGTGTTTGGAAATGTCGGACCATTTTGTTTGTTTTTATCATCCCTGTTTCCCCCCCTCCCTCCTGTCTTGCTGCATCTTGAAACACCTTCTGTATAGGTGCATCATAAATACCCACTAATTAAATAAAACATACAAAGACAAAAGCCATAGTTATTAGCTGCAATAGTAAAGAGAAGAAAGAATGGTTGCTAAAACCTGAGCATCGATATGTGGAACAAGTCTTGATTACCTTGGACTCACCTTTGACCCCTGGCTGTGTTGGGATACTCACAATAGCAAAATAGAGGTGAGAGTGCGACACCAAACTGAGGGGCTAATACACTTCATGAGAGATCATGCAGGTTATTCACTGGATACTCTATATGCATTGTATACAATGCAAATAAAACCAGTGATGCTGTATGGCTTTGAGGTGTGGGCCAAGAAAAAGAAACACTTTGACAAATTGGTATCTATACTCTTAGACGCCCCACTGAGTTTGGTGATTAGTGTATTTGAAATGAATACATGCAGTCTCTATGTAAAAGTGATACATGCTGATTGCAACACACTATTGCACTGAATGGGCAGATAATGGATTCTAATGTTTTAGGTTCAGCAAGGTGACTATATAGAAAATGCCATTGAATTAGCTTGTTGGTTCAATAGATTGGATATGGCTCCCACTGAATATCCTTCCCTTGGGGTTACCAACAGGCACAAAATAATTATCTATGCAAAGGACCTGGAGCAATCATTGACACCTTTGGCAGCTAAGTATTTATCCACTGAATATATTGATTGCTATCTGTAGACCACTACATTTGGGGGCTATCTTATCACATACCCCAACAATTGGATTATTGTCAAATATCTAAGGTTCAAATATAATTTGATACCCACCCTTGAGGTAATAGGTGGATGGTTGGGTTTACCACAGGATTCACGTGAGTGCCGTTTATGTGGTGAGCCCAAGACGTAAACTGCTAAACATCTAATGATCGAATGTGAAGCCTTGCATGATATTAGATGATCGTATTTACCTGCCTGCGGATTTAAGGATACCCCAGCCATCATGTATTCTACATGGGTTCATATTTTTGAGGGTAATGATGTGGGACTAACATATCATCTCATGACGTTTTGGGGCAAGATTGAAATAATGTTTAATGTTTTAGGATATTGATTTGTATGCATTTTAACTATGTTTTGTAATGTTTTTGTATAGTGGGAGATTATCTAGGATGCATTGTGATCTACTGTCCTAAAACATGTTATTTTGCTGATATGTACTATTTTAATATGTAAAGTTAAGAATGTTGACAAACTACTGTCTACTTTTGTAAGCTAATATCACATATTCCTTGACACACATTTTTCTTTTCAAATAAGGTTAAGAAAAATTACTCCTGCGTCCACGAATGTAGGCCCAGGTCAGTTTGCTGACTGTAAAATCGGACACAGTTCTAACATGGCATCAGGTATTAATTAGTGGTCCCCTGACCTGTCTGACTCCTACATCTAGAACTTCAGTTTTAGATAGATATTTTGCATTCTGGGCCTCTTGTTCCTGTAAGTTAGAACCTAGAAATCATGAAATGAAAAGTACTACCTGCTTACAGCTGGCACTTGTCAGCTACTTTCCTAATACTGACTACAAACTCTATATGGTATTTGTGAAGCAAAGATGTAATCCCTCACACCGGATCAGGCGTGAGTGGGTCATCCTGCCTGTTTCCACTATATCATACACAATTATAAGGGTCAGAATGCCACGAAACAATAAATCCTGACTGGATGGACTGCTTACATGTGACATTGGACAATTTGATTCATCTGTAATATTTGCAGATCAAGGTACAGAACACAATTAATATGATGATGTATGCCACAGTTAGGTAATGCAAGAGACCATGTGAATGGTGCATCATGAACTGTTTGCTTTTCTGCATTATTTTCGTTTAGATTATGAATGCAGGACTGTAAGTGACAGAATCCATTGGAGGAGGCAGAACATTCTGTACTTTTCACACAGACATGCATCAACTTGAAATGTCTCTTGTTGGTTGTTTTATCAGAAAGACCTGTCTTCTTTTTCCAATCCAAAGCATGCATGCAGCTTGCTGTTAGGTATTATGTCAGTACCACATGCAGTGTGGTAAAAAAAGTAATTATGTGTGTTATCTTCACAAAGTAATTAATTCACTGTGGGGGATGGTAATGGAATTATTCAATTCATACCCGGGGAAGGGTCATTGGCCAAACAGGTGGCTGGAACAACGGACAAGAATATACATTCTCTGACCACTGTGCCATCTACCGTAGGCCCTTCCCCAGGTGGCGCCAATTCTTCTGTTATCTTTTTATGTGGGGAGGCAACACGGAGCCTCTCCATGTTGCCTCCCAAGTCCCCAAGCCCCGAAACCAAACAAATCTTCTCGCCCACCCCCTGCATTCCTCCACACTTAGCTGCGGGACAGGAGGCTTCTGCCATTTCTTTCATTTTTTCCTCACTCAGGATATTGGCCAGCAGCACAAATTTCCCTGGGGAAAAAAAGAAAGCCATTCACACCCCAGATGAACCCTGTGGTTAAACGGCTTTCACACCCTGGCGGGAGTCGGAGGGTGGACATGTGCTAACAGTGTTTCAGCACAAACCTACCATGGCGTGAAAGACATATTAAATGTATATGATTCATCAAACTATTAACAAGCAAATATCGGTGTTTCTATTGCAGATTTTCAATCATTTAACGTAAAGGGATTACTGCAGATTACTTGTCGTCATCATTCATTTCCTTGAATCTGTTGTCTTTCTGTGCACATAATAGATGGCAATAGGGTATATGCTCAAATGTCTGCCACCATTATTGAGCATGCAGCACTATATAGTAACAGTGGTCCCTGAACCATTGAAACATGGGTAATTCATTTTCTATTTGTCAGATTGTATGCAAGCTAGTAACCAATTATCAAGTATGAGGCACTTGAGGTAACAAATTTACCTCAAAAATGTACTGATTTTGCATTGTCACATAATATGCAGACAATAAGTTTAAGGAACTGTACTGAAATCACTACATGACCTTGACACTGCATGGAGACTGCAAAAATATACTTGCCTCTGACTTAATGCTTTAGCATACACAGTGGTGCAAAGTTCCATCGGATTGAGCTAAATCCTTAGGGGTCACCATTGACAGCAGCCTGTCCTTCCAGAAACTCATAGCCAAGAAGGCCCAAATGGCCTGGTGCAAGTCACCTTTCTCAGAATCAAACCATTCAACCTGCCGTTTGACTTCTGGACCGGAGTCCAGGCACTTCTGCTCTTGCACATCAATAGGGGAAATGCTCTCCTGATGGGGCTCCCAGCTGCTCACTTGACTCCCCTAAAAGCAGTCCAACATGCTGCAGCACGTCTTATTAGGGTGAATGGAAATTTGACTAAATCACGCCCTTCCTACAGAAACTACATTGTATTCCTCTCCAGGCCAGGATACTGTACAATATTCTGTATATCCTCCACAAACAGTCATGAGGAGCACACCAGTGTACCTGACAGCTAACCTCCACATATCTGGAAGCAGATGCTCGTTGTGAAGCAAATCGACCAACTGGCTTGATTCACAACTGGTCTGCAAACAGAAGACCCGGAAACAATCCTTCCCTTGTCATGCACCCACCCTCTTGAAATAAATCCAGGTATTGGCTTGAAATGCCACAATTCTCCAATTTGCACTTCTCTCAAAACAGGCTTTTCTAACACAACTTGACCAACGACTAATCCCAATGTAAACACATACCGACGCACAGGCCTCAAATCACAGTACTGTGCTACTGTTAACCGGTGCCAACCCATACGCTGGCCCCACACTCTGAAAAGTGTTTGTCTGCTCTTAAGCTATCTCGGTGCATAAAACAATGCAATAGCAATTTAAACAAAATAGTATAGTCGGAGCTACTAGAGAGATATAGACACTGCTGATTTAGAATACACTGAAGGTTGGTCGCAACAATACATTTTTAAGCATACCTCTTAACATTTTAAAGTTTGCTTGAGGTGAATGTGAACAACACACCTATCTTTGAAATTGTGTTTTGTTAACCGTGTCATTGCAATATATTTCTAGAAGAGCATGCAATTTTTAACTTGCTGGGTCACGCTTTAAGGTTATCTGTGCCTAATTTTGTGAACATATCACCCACAATAGTTGTTTTTGTATTGAACAATGCTTGTTTTCTTAACACATATTCCCCAGAACTGCTAACATTGTGAATCAGTGTGATTGTGTATAGTTATGCCTCTTCCTTGTGGCTAGCAGATTTACGCTTTGGTAGATATGGCGGCTTCCCGGGGTTCCATTACGTGCATAAAACAAAGTTGAAAGTGAACATTCACTTTTTTCCAATGAGAAAGACAGTTTGTGGGCTTCTTGTTACTCATTCTCTGTGTGATCACCATCTGGTGTAGACTTGTAACGCTAAAGCAGAGTAGCTTCAGTTTGTCCGATAACATTGACCAACACCTGGATTTTGAGTGATTTTAAAATCTGAAGAATACATTGTCAAAACTACCTTTTTAGAATCCTGGTTCCAATAGGACCAACAAGAGAGGGGCAGAGGATGATGTTCTGTTCTGGGTCTGCCTTCCCTTGGAGAAAATTTGAGGGAACAAGGCCCTACTTTAGGCTATGGGACGGCCCTAGGCCCATTATGGCCTGAACAAGCAGCCACCTGTGCCTCCTTTGACTGTAAACATCGTGGCTGGTTGCCCTGACGATAATGAACAAGGAAAGATGGAGTAAACCACATGTCACTCTGGAAACCACTGAGATGGTCCTGGTTGGGTTACTTCAGGTTCAAGAAGCTGTTGGTGGTCTCTTGATCTTGCATGTTGTGGGAAGATTCCTTTTAATGAATGTCAAAACCCTCTCACAGAAGTCACCTCTTTTCTTTTGTTGCAAATTTCACAGCACGAGTGCAGCATTTCTATGATATATGTTTTTTGCGTGGTACAAGCCGGACCTTTAAAGTCTCAGGGCCTAATTTATGTAACGTTTAGCGTGGTGCAAAGTGACTGCACAGTCAACAAACACGTTGCACCGGGCCTAATTCACAGAGCATAGTGTATTTTTGCAGAGCGAATTCACTTTGCACTGCAAAAGTACTTTTTGCACTTTCTAAATGGGCCTAATTCACTTTTTTTTAACATTTTTATTAAGCCCATTTAGCGTGGGGCAACGTGTACTTTTGCAATGAAAAGTGTCTTTGCTCCGCAATAGTACACTTTGCACCGATCTGTGAATTAGGCCCGGTTCAAACTGATTGTTAGCAGTGCAAAGTCACTTTGCACAGCTGACCGTGCTAAACTTTCAATAAATTAGGCCCTCAGGCTCTTAGAGACCGTAGTTTAATAACGGCAAAAGTATAGCTCCCAACGCGGGTAGGGGACACATCTCGGCTGCAGCTGCAGAGTTCTAGAACTCTCTCTCACCAGGATTTACATAACCAGTCACATGTTTTTTCGAGTGCTGCTGCAAAACCCAAATCACCTTCTATTACACTGCTTATATTTCAAATGTATGTTTTATCTATTAGCTCAAGGACGCAGTACATAACTTCTTAGTTTTTAGTGTGAGCGCCATCCACAGACTTGAAGGCAGCAGTCAGTAATTCGATAGGACTGGAATGGAGGAGGAATGGCGCACAATTCGGGAATAAGGGCATAGCGAGCTCCACTTGGTAGAGGCAAAAGTATCATTTTATTGCAGACTATTCTGAAATCTACTGAGAGTTTGCCCTGATCAAGAGCATGGTTGTCAGTGTTGCGATCAGATTATATTTTCTGGCTTTCTGTGGTAGAGAAATCCTGGGATCCTGGGCTAGTAACGCACCGAGAGGCGAAAGTAAAGCGGCTGATACATCATGAGGAAAGAAAGCGGCTGTGTTTAGACACACTCCAGGGGGGTGCAACAAAACCTACATTTCGGTGAGGGCTAACCCTTTAAATGTTGGGCGAGGCACTAATTTCAGAGATGGTGGGAAGGGGTAAACCTATTTGCGTGGGTACATCTAACTTCGTAAGGCATTCTTATGAGACTATTCTAGTGCAGCTTCAATGTTACATGCAGTTAACTCTCCCCATTAAGTCTGAAAGCACCCACTTAAGGATTACTATGAGAATGGGCGGTCTGCTGTGCCCTCTTTACCCTTCCAATCACTCCCCTGGCCTCCAAGTACTAACCCTACATCATGATTTGAATTGCCTAAAAATATATTCCTATGAATGCATGTGTTAACACCGAAAGGCTTTACTTTAGGAATTGCACAATAATTGATAAGTGTGAAGCCCAGAAGCTGTTTAACATCTTCGTGCTGTTCTGTCCTGCCAGGGCTCTGTAGGTCAGCCAGGTCGAGTCAACATAGCCCAAAATGTCAGGGGTGGGTAGGGACGAGGGGGGGAGGGGCTGAAGCCTGGTCAGCTCAATGGTGTTGCACCACTGACACACACACACTCTAGGCACTGGGAGAATTCAAGGTGTGGGGTTTACAAAAGGTGCAGTCCTTCATGTGAGAGTGATGTTCATATGTTGCCGATAAGAGAACGGCCCCCCCCCCATCCCTGTAACTAATGTGGTGAGACGACAATCCATGCCCTTCCAGTTGTGACCATAGGTGGGAGAGTGAACTTTGAGGCAACTTTTTTTGGGGCTATAGAGGTACAGCAGATTAAAAAGAACCCAATGTGGCAGTAAACAGATGTTATGATTCATGGTGAAGGACATGGGAGGGACAGACATCGCTCTGGTATTATTAGTAATCAGGAGAGGATATATTATTATTTTTAAATGCAACATTTTTAAAGGCAAGAAAATATTTCAAGAACTACTATTCTGTTAATTAAAATAATTATTACGGAAAGTGAGCCTGTAACAAAGTGGCAAACACTTGTATAATCCTAATGCAAGCATAGCTTTATGTAGTGGACTGCAAAAAGGAAAAAGATTTAAAAAAAAGAAATCCTTGTTAACTTATTTTCTTAAACACACATTATACGTTGTAGAGACACCAGACTAGGCAAACACGGCACATATAAGATAGGCTGTACAGGTTCTCACTCATATACTTCAGATAACAGAGAAGTGTTATTTTCACATTCCTCGTTTGCTCTTTATTTGTGCAGTTGTCCTTGCTGTCTTTTTCCGTGTGTGTGTGTGTGTGCGTGCGTGCCTGTCTGTGTCTCGGAGGCTAAGGGTAGAGGGTGGTAGGGTGAGCGGAAACAGGTGTGGGTTGGAAGGTTAGTTGGGGAAACCCTCCCCCATTTTATAATTAAAAAAATGGGGAAAAAGGGTACGTGGATCACTTCCCAAATAAAGACGAAAGTGACATTGAAAATAACATGCAGAACCCATCTTAATCAATTCCATTTGTCGTTAAGCGAGAACAAAACTAAAATGGAAATGAGTCTTGATCCAACAAGAGTCATTTCCCAACTCAGTGGTAACCATTTCATTGGGCCTCATTCCGAGTCTGGCGCTAACCAATGGCGCTATTAGCGCCTTGGTCGGCGCCGGACCCGTACCGGCACCGCCCTGGTGGAATGGGAAATTACCACCCTATTCCGAGTTGACCACGGCGGTAATTTCCCATTCCCCAGGGCTCTTCCCCATTCCCAAATTAGCCCCCATAAGGCTCAATGGGAATGGGGAAATTGCAAATAACGGTGACCGTACTTTACGGTCACCGTTATTGGCTTGAAAGCCCCTTTGCGCCCTCGTCCCTAACGCCTGGCAGGCGTTAAGGACGAGGGCGCAAAGGGAACTCGGAATGTGGCGGTAAGGGATTACCGGCACCGGTCTCGTTAACGGTGACCGGTATCCCTTACCGCCATACTCGGAATGAGGCCCATTGACTCCAGAAGGGTGAAAGGTTGGGTCCTTCTTGTCTGCAGTTGAACCATTATTGTACGAGTTTCACACTGTGCCCGCAGGCGGTCTGTTAACCGTATTGTACTTAATGGATTATTGGCACCTGCAAATATCCTCGAACCTGCTTTTATGACCCTTGAATCATCTTGAATCTCTCCCCTGGCTTTCTTGAAATTCCCACGAGATTCATGGATGCAGGGAGTGCAGGTTCAAAAGAAGTCAAAATGGTTCCCAATACATGAAAATTCCCTACAATTCTACAAAAGGAGTTTGAGTCGAGCAGGGAGGGAGCCTCTCTTGGAAACGTTGACCCTTGACTTTAGTGTGTAATTTACAAGGGATTTTGCAGGAAATGTAAAAGTTAAAATGCAGGGTAACATTTGTGGCATTTGCAAAACAAATGTTTTACAGAGTTGTTAAAAGAAGAATATAAGGTAAACCAGTGATCTGCGCTCATCATAATTTTAGATATATCCAAAGTGACCTCCTGACAAGGTCAATTCAATAATAACCAACATTAGGTATGCAATTATATCAGGGTAATTCATAGAATTTCGCAGAAAAGTGTCGCAAGCGGCTGGCGCAGAGTGTCCGTGTGCGATTGTCTGCGTCAGGCACGTGCGCTAAAACCGATTTCCGCGCACAGCGTATTCATGGATTTTAGGCTCCCAAACCAGCCGTGGCGCAGAGAATCGCAGCGACCCTGCAGCAGCGCCAGTAACGCCCCCAAGAACGCCCTCTCGCAAGGAAAAGCCATCAAAATCGCTAAATCATCGCAAAGGGCTGCGCTAACCCTGGACCAGTTCACCGGGCTGGCAAACAGCAAACGCCAAGCGGGGAACGTGTAGTTCAGGGGTGCGCTGGAAGTTCCACACGCGATTGGCCCCGTGCAAGCAGGGTACGTGTATTTCAGGTGTGCGCGGGAAGTTCCACACGCGATTTCATCAGGGTACGTGTATTTCAGCGGTGCGCGGGAAGTTCCACACGCGATTGGCCCAGTGCGAGCAGGGTACGTGTATTTCAAGGGTGCGTGGGAAGTTCCACACGCGATTGGCCCCGTGCAAGCAGGGTACGTGTATTCCAGGGGTGCGCGGGAAGTTCCACACGCGATTTCAGCAGGGTACGTGTATTTCAGGGGTGCGCGGGAAGTTCCACACGCGATAGGCCCAGTGCGAGCAGGGTACGTGTATTCCATGGGTGCGCGGGAAGTTCCACACGCGATTTCATCAGGGTACGTGTATTTCAGGGGTGCGCGGGAAGTTCCACACGCGATTGGGCCAGTGTGAGCAGGGTACGTGTATTTCAGGGGTGCGCGGGAAGTTCCACACGCGATTGGCCCCGTGCAAGCAGGGTACGTGTATTTCAGGGGTGCGCGGGAAGTTCCACACGCGATTGGCCCCGTGCAAGCAGGGTACGTGTATTTCAGGGGTGCGCGGGAAGTTCCACATGCGATTGGCCCAGTGCGAGCAGGGTACGTGTATTCCATGGGTGCGCGGGAAGTTCCACACGCGATTTCAGCAGGGTACGTGTATTCCAGGGGTGCGCGGGAAGTTCCACACGCGATTTCAGCAGGGGACGTGTATTTCAGGGGTGCGCGGGAAGTTCCACACGCGATTGGGCCAGTGCGAGCAGGGTACGTGTATTTCAGGGGTGCGCAGGAAGTTCCACACGCGATTGGGCCAGTGCGAGCAGGGTACGTGTATTTCAGGGGTGCGCGGGAAGTTCCACACGCGATTGGCCCCGTGCAAGCAGGGTACGTGTATTTCAGGGGTGCGTGGGAAGTTCCACACGCGATTGGCCCCGTGCAAGCAGGGTACGTGTATTTCAGGGGTGCGCGGGAAGTTCCACACGCGATTGGCCCAGTGCGAGCAGGGTACGTGTATTCCATGGGTGGGCGGGAAGTTCCACACGCGATTTCAGCAGGGTACGTGTATTCCAGGGGTGCGCGGGAAGTTCCACACCCGATTTCAGCAGGGTACGTGTATTTCAGGGGTGTGCGGGAAGTTCCACACGCAATTTCAGCAGGGTATATGTATTTCAGGGGTTCTGGGGAGTACTACACGTGAATTGGGCGTGTGGGTCCTCCCAGGTGTACGCTCCACAACCTCCACCGCACCTGCAGGCAGCCCACACCACGTGGGAATACCCTGCACCCGTGCTCATGTCCTGCAGGCAGCCCATCCACCATGGGCATGCCCCCCAGCCAACCCACATGTCACCTTGCACTACTGATCAACAATGCATGTCTCCCACCACCCCCACCCCCCAGCAGTGCAGGGGCAGCCTCCACCAGGCCCCCACTCATGTCTCCCACCACCCCCACCCCCCAGCAGTGCAGGGGCACCCTCCACCAGGCCCCCACTCATGTCTCCCACCCACCCCCACCCCCCAGCCACCATGGGCAGCCCCCACCAGGCCCCCACTCATGTCCCCCTGCACCCCCACCCCCTAGCATCCAGGGGCACCCTCCACCAGGCACCCACTCATGTCTCCCACCACCCCCACCCCCCAGCCACCAGGGGCACCCTCCACCAGGCCCCCACTCATGTCTCCCACCATCCCCACCCCGCAGCCACCATGGGCAGCCCCCACCAGGCCCCCACTCATGTCCCCCTGCACCCTCACCCCCCAGCAGTGCAGGGGCAGCCCCCACCAGGCCCCCACTCATGTCCCCCTGCACCCCCACCCCCCAGTAGTGCAGGGGCAGCCTCCACCAGGCCCCCACTCATGTCTCCCACCCACCCCCACCGCTCAGCCACCATGGGCAGCCCCCACCAGGCCCCCACTCATGTCCCCTATCACCCCCACCCCTCAGCAGTGCAGGGGCAGCCTCCACCAGGCCCCCACTCATGTCTCACACCACCCCCACCCCCCAGCAGTGCAGGGGCAGCCTCCACCAGGCCCCCACTCATGTCTCCCACCCACCCCCACCCCCCAGCCACCAGGGGCACCCTCCACCAGGCCCCCACTCATGTCTCTCACCCACCCCCACCCCCCAGCCACCATGGGCAGCCCCCACCAGGCCCCCACTCATGTCCCCCTGCACCCCCACCCCCCAGCATCCAGGGGCACCCTCCACCAGGCCCCCACTCATGTCTCCCACCACCCCCAACCCCCAGCAGTGCAGGGGCACCCTCCACCAGGCCCCCACTCATGTCTCCCACCCACCCCCACCCCCCAGCCACCATGGGCAGCCCCCACCAGGCCCCCACTCATGTCCCCCTGCACCCCCACTCCCCAGCATCCAGGGGCAGCCTCCACCAGGCCCCCACTCATGTCTCCCACCACCCCCCAGCAGTGCAGGGGCAGCCTCCACCAGGCCCCCACTCATGTCTCCCACCACCCCCACCCCCCAGCAGTGCAGGGGCAGCCTCCACCAGGCCCCCACTCATGTCTCCCACCCACCCCCACCCCCGAGCCACCATGGGCAGCCCCCACCAGGCCCCCACTCATGTCTCCCACCACCCCCACCCCCCAGCATCCAGGGGCACCCTCCACCAGGCCCCCAACCATGTCTCCCACCACCCCCACCCCCCAGCCACCATGGGCAGCCCCCACCAGGCCCCCACTCATGTCCCCTATCACCCCCACCCCCCAGCAGTGCAGGGGCAGCCTCCACCAGGCCCCCACTCATGTCTCCCACCGCCCCCACCCTCCAGCAGTGCAGGGGCAGCTTCCACCAGGCCCCCACTCATGTCTCCCACCACCCCCACCCCCCAGCAGTGCAGGGGCAGCCTCCACCAGGCCCCCACTCATGTCTCCCACCACCCTCACCCCCCAGCAGTGCAGGGGCAGCCTCCACCAGGCCCCCACTCATGTCTCCCACCCTCCCCCACCCCCCAGCCACCATGGGCAGCCCCCACCAGGCCCCCACTCATGTCCCCCTGCACCCCCACCCCCAAGCATCCAGGGGAAGCCTCCACCAGGCCCCCACTCATGTCTCCCACCACCCCCACCCCCCAGCAGTGCAGGGGCAGCCTCCACCAGGCCCCCACTCATGTCTCCCACCACCCCCACCCCCCAGCAGTGCAGGGGCAGCCTCCACCAGGCCCCCATTCATGTCTCCCACCCACCCCCACCCCCAGCCACCATGGGCAGCCCCCACCAGGCCCCCACTCATGTCCCCCTGCACCCCCACCCCCCAGCATCCAGGGGCAGCCTCCACCATGCCCCTACTCATGTCTCCCACCACCCCACCCCCCAGCAGTGCAGGGGCAGCCTCCACCAGGCCCCCACTCATGTCTCCCACCACCCCACCCCCCAGCAGTGCAGGGGCAGCCTCCACCAGGCCCCCACTCATGTCTCCCACCCACCCCCACCCCCCAGCCACCATGGGCAGCCTCCACCAGGCCCCCACTCATGTCCCCCTGCACCCCCACCCCCCAGCATCCAGGGGCAGCCTCCACCAGGCCCCCACTCATGTCTCCCACTACCCCCACCCCCAGCAGTGCAGGGGCAGCCTCCACCAGGCCCCCACTCATGTCTCCCACCCACCCCCACCCCCCAGCCACCATGGGCAGCCCCCACCAGGCCCCCACTCATGTCCCCCTGCACCCCACCCCCCAGCATCCAGGGGGACCCTCCACCAGGCCCCCACTCATGTCTCCAACCACCCCCACCCCCAGCAGTGCAGGGGCAGCCCCCACCAGGCCCCCACTCATGTCTCCCACCACCCCCACCCCCCAGCATCCAGGGGCACCCTCCACCAGGCCCCCACTCATGTCTCCCACCACCCCCACCCCCCAGCAGTGCAGGGGCACCCTCCACCAGGCCCCCACTCATGTCTCCCACCCACCCCCACCCCCCAGCCACCATGGGCAGCCCCCACCAGGCCCCCACTCATGTCCCCCTGCACCCCCACCCCCTAGCATCCAGGGGCACCCTTCACCAGGCCCCCACTCATGTCTCCCACCACCCCCACCCCCCAGCCACCAGGTGCACCCTCCACCAGGCCCCCACTCATGTCTCCCACCATCCCCACCCCGCAGCCACCATGGGCAGCCCCCACCAGGCCCCCACTCATGTCCCCCTGCACCCCCACCCCCCAGCAGTGCAGGGGCAGCCCCCACCAGGCCCCCACTCATGTCCCCCTGCACCCCCACCCCCCAGCAGTGCAGGGGCAGCCTCCACCAGGCCCCCACTCATGTCTCCCACCCACCCCCACCGCCCAGCCACCATGGGCAGCCCCCACCAGGCCCCCACTCATGTCCCCTATCACCCCCACCCCCCAGCAGTGCAGGGGCAGCCTCCACCAGGCCCCCACTCATGTCTCCCACCACCCCCACCCCCCAGCAGTGCAGGGGCAGCCTCCACCAGGCCCCCACTCATGTCTCACACCACCCCCACCCCCCAGCAGTGCAGGGGCAGCCTCCACCTGGCCCCCACTCATGTCTCCCACCACCCCCACCCCCCAGCAGTGCAGGGGCAGCCTCCACCAGGCCCCCACTCATGTCTCCCACCCACCCCCACCCGCCAGCCACCAGGGGCACCCTCCACCAGGCCCCCACTCATGTCTCCCACCTACCCCCACCCCCCAGCCACCATGGGCAGCCCCCACCAGGCCCCCACTCATGTCCCCCTGCACCCCCACCCCCCAGCATCCAGGGGCACCCTCCACCAGGCCCCCACTCATGTCTCCCACCCACCCCCACCCGCCAGCCACCAGGGGCACCCTCCACCAGGCCCCCACTCATGTCTCCCACCACCCCCACCCCCCAGCAGTGCAGGGGCAGCCTCCACCAGGCCCCCACTCATGTCTCACACCACCCCCACCCCCCAGCAGTGCAGGGGCAGCCTCCACCAGGCCCCCACTCATGTCTCCCACCCACCCCCACCCGCCAGCCACCAGGGGCACCCTCCACCAGGCCCCCACTCATGTCTCCCACCACCCCCACCCCCCAGCAGTGCAGGGGCAGCCTCCACCAGGCCCCCACTCATGTCTCCCACCACCCCCACCCCCCAGCAGTGCAGGGGCAGCCTCCACCAGGCCCCCACTCATGTCTCCCACCCACCCCCACCCCCCCCAGCCACAATGGGCAGCCCCCACCAGGCCCCCACTCATGTCCCCCTGCACCCCCACCCCCCAGCAGTGCAGGGGCAGCCCCCACCAGGCCCCCACTCATGTCCCCCTGCACCCCCACCCCCCAGTGCGAAATGCGAAAGAAATGAAACAAACTACAATGGCAATGAAAAAAAGATAAGCTGCATGTCCGTTTAAAATAAATAAAAACACCAAATTCTAATCCAAAAAAATGTTGTTCAAAGTCAAATGAAAAATAAAATCAATCCAATGAAGAACTATGTACAAAACATCCAAGGGTCCATGAGCCCAACTGAACAAAGGAAACCTACAAAAAACCCTAACTAAAATGCAACTATATACAAAAAGTGGAGCAGTGTCCGTCGACTCCAAATCATAAGAACAAACAAAGAAAACCTAAAACTAAAGAACTATATACAAAGGCGGCGGGCAAGGCCAGCGGCTCACTCCGTGGTGTTCCGGGCCAGGGCATCATCGAACTCCTGTTCGATGTCCCGGAGGCGGTCCTGTTCCATGGCCCTGAGGGTCCGCAGGGACGACGCCGTGTCCTCCTCCAACCCCCTGCGGATTGCCTCGAGGCACTCGGCCCGCCTCAGGGCCCTCCGCATGGAGTTCTCTGCCCTGACCATTGTGAGCCGCGCCTCTTCCGCCCGCCGCCGCTCCGCACCTATCTGCTGGCCCAACCGCTGCCACACAGAAGACACACCCCATCCTGGGTCAACCTGCCCTCCGGCCGATGCCTGCCCCTCCGATGTTGAAGGCCCCGAGCATTCATGGCTCCCACCACGTTGCTGCTGCTGCTGTGCCTCTGCCCGTGCACTGCATCCTGCTGCCTGCACATCCTCCGCCGGCTGGGGTGCAGTTGTTGATGTGGCCACCTCTGCTGGACGTCCGACTCCCGACTGTGGCAGGGATGCCTCCTCCACCAGCCTGGCCGCACCGTCAGAGGCAGCTCCACGGGGCACTCAGGTGACTGATGGGTGGGAAGATGGCACAGAGGACGACTGGCGCGTAGGGGGTCCAGTTGAGGAGGGGGTCGGAGCAAGCCCCATCAGACGGAGGAATCCGGCCTGGGTGACCTGTCCCAGCAGGCTGACGTGGTCAACGAGCCATTCGAGATGACGTGCAGTCTCTCCATGAAAAGACTGCAGGTCACCTCGCATGGCCCGTTGACGCAACGCCACACCAGCCAGGACACGCTTAACCCGGACCTGGATAGCCACGTCCGCAGGCAGAGGAAGGCCAGTTGACGTCAGCTCATCCCCTGCCTGAAAACGGGTCTGGACGTAGGCATCCTTGCTGGTGCAAAATGATGCAGGGACAGGATCGGGGACAGGATTGCACACAGGCACCTCCGCGGCGGCCTGTGCTGCCTCCTGTCCCTGGTCCTGCACTGCACCACTAGCACCAGTGGGATCCCCACCTCCAGACCCCGTCTCTGGTGCTTGCACGGTCTCCTCCTCCACCAAACCCCCCACCAACCTGGATGACTCCGTGCCATCTTCCCCTGTTGGGCCCTGTGGGGTCCCAGCTGCCCCTTCTGCTGCCGAGGAGTCCAACTCCAACCTCTGCCTCTTGGACCTCCCCCCGGCAGCTGCGGTTTGGGACGCGGCACCGGACTCCTCACTCCCCGACGAGATGACAACACGGGAGGGGAGCCTGGCCTTGCGTCTCCGGCTGGCGGTGGGATCCCCGCCGCTGTGCTCCACAGCACCTTCTCTGCCCTCTTCATCAGTTGACGCTGCAGACAGGGATAAACAAAACACAGGCATCAGGGCACTGTACAATGGACACATACACACATGACAGTTGCACATGAGTGGCATTGGCAAACCTCAGACATGTCATCACAATCCCCAACACACATGTCATTACAACTCACACACATGAGCCATACCACAGCCATATCGCAACTGCCACCACCATCCCTACACATACAACAGCATGAGCAGCCAAAGGTGAGCCAGACATCACATGCAACACAGGAAGTGCACCACACATGTACACACACCACCACACTTGCATGCATGTGCACACCTCTGCCAAGTGTCGCACTGTTCAGACGGGCATCCATGTCACATCTGCCAATCAGGCTTCCACATACCGCTGTCACATGCATCCATGTTGCATCACTGTTGCACCCTTGTCAAATACACACACATGCACATGTACACAGTGCTCATACATGCAGCCGAAAACAACATACATGCGTGACATCACGGACATGTCTACTTACATACACATTCATCCAAACATGTGTGCCCACACAACTGCATTTGGCATGCAAGCCTACACACACAAGCACCATCCATGTCTCACACATTACAGCCCTCGCATGTGTCAGCCCCACGGCCCTGTACACCCCCACCCATACTCGACCCCATACAAACAGATGTGCAACCTGCACACTACCGAATAATCACCACACGCACTGCTCACAATCAGGATGCATGTACACTCACCGCTCGACTCCAGACGGGTCTGCTTCTCTAGGACCTGGACGTGGAGCGCTGGGGATATGTGTTCCAGGACCCTCATCTGTTCTTCCGACAAGTGGCCCCGGCGCCCCTTGGCATCCGCTGCCTTCAAGAGGCGCCGGCCTTGTTCAGGGTCCTGGACCTGAAGTCCTCCCAGCGCTTCCTGACATGTTGTAAGTCGCGGACTGCCACCCCCTCCGCGTTGATGGCAGTCACGATGTCAGTCCAGATCCGAGTCCGTCCTTCCTTGTCGGCGCGGGAACTTCCGAAGAGGGCATCATACTGCCCCAGGACTTGCTCCACCAGGACACCAACTTCGGTGGCACTGAAGCTGGTGCCCCTCTGCCTCTCTGGCCGGGGGTTGTCAGTGGTCCCAGATGGTGTTTGCCCCGACATGACAACCCCAGAGGCAGGAGTGGGTGGGCAACTGGGTCCTGGGGCTGGGCTGTGGAGCGATGGAATCCCAGTCGGGAGTCTTCGGTTCCAGCAGGGGTGGTCACAGCAACAGCACCCCTGGCTGATGTGCAGGCAGCAAATGGCAGTGCACGTGGGCAGCAGGCAGTCAGGCAGCAGCAGATGGCAGGTGGGAGCGTGCTCGGGGCTCTGGGGGGCAGTAGTTCGGCCTTCTGGGCAGGAGCGTGGTCTTCCGTGTGCTTACGCGTGGCCAGCTTGATACGGAGTGATTTGGCACGTGAAAAATCCAACACGTCTGCGTGTAATTTGAGGAAAGGCCCTTAGCGCGTAAACGCGTCGCCAGCGTATGCGCGTCTATGAAGTCACATGCACGTTGAATTGGGCACACGTTTGAAAATGTTGCGTTTGAAAAAAATGAAAGACACGTCCGAGTGTCAAAGTGTGTAATTGGTGGGAATGGGCTTAGCGCGTACACGCGGCAGTGACAAAGCGTGTAATTGGTGGAAATGGCCCTACACGCAGAAGTGACAAAGCGTGTAATTGGTGGAAATGGCCCTACACGCAGAAGTGACAAAGTGTGTAATTGGTGGAAATGGCCCTACAAGCAGAAGTGACAAAGCGTGTAATTGGTGGAAATGGCCCTAGCGCGTACACGCCGCGTAAGTGACGCTGGACGTGTGGGCCTGTATAAAAGGTACGTGTAGAACACCATTTGCTTGTACGTGCTTTTCGTGGAGAGCGAGTGGGTGAATTCTGTACTTCTTGTCGTTTCACACGCGATTTACTTCACGGTGTTTCAAGTTCGTATTCCCTGTTACCTCTGACAGCTTTTTCTCTTTTTTCTCTTTTACTGGTTTACCTGGGCCTGTTCCCTCAAACAGTGTTCCCTTCTACTGTTGTCCTGTCTCCTCAGACAGTGTACAAATCTTCTTTTGGCGGGGGTGTTGCCAACCAAACGTGCTCCTTTTTCACGCTCTTTTACCTGGCAGACGGTGAGTCACGCACGTATCTAACATCTGTGCTTGCCCCGTGTGTAGCCTACCCCTTCAGAGGTCATTCTAGGCTGCGTGTGACACGCATACGTTCATTCTTGTGTTACTGGGTGCCACAGCGTAGTGCAGGTTTTTCTTTCTGCACACGTGGTCTAGGAGGGGTTGCGTGCCCGTCATCTCCCTTTTTTGGGGCTCCTGTGCGTAGCGTGACCCGTCATCTTTCCCCAGGGGTTACATTCTGCCTTGCTAGAGCACTAGGGTACAATTACCATCTGGTACCCAACCCCTTTGACCCCCAATTGCCCAGGACAATAGTTTACAGCCACTCCCATACGCACATTAACATCAGTGCCATGGCTGGGAGGCGAGGATTCCGTAAGGGTGGCAAAGGTGGAAGAGCCACAAGTGGTGGCCGTGGTGGATCTGGTAGGGGACGTGGTCGTTACTTGCAGGGTTAGCCTGTCCCCCCATGTGTGGAGGACCAGTCAAGGGCACCCATAATCCCCCCTCTCCCGTTGAGGCTGATGTGGCTGACACCATCCATGCTCAGCCCTTGTTGGACCAGCCCATTGTGGCACCAGACCTGGCTGACTCCATGGCTGACTTCCAGGTCAGCAGGCCTATGACACGTGCGCTGGTGCACGTTGATGTCATCATGCCACGTGCATCTGGGGCAGCAAGGTCATCTGCTGCCCCAAGTAGGCAGGGCGGAGAGGCTGCAGGGGCAGCTGCGGCTCCATCTACCCCAGCTCTCACACACCCAGCCAGGACAGTGTCGGTCCTAGTCCATCCTGCTGACATTCCCCCTGACACCATTACACTTGAGCCAATGCCTGCACCAACTCCCATGCTGAGTGTGCAATCCCACACTCCTGATACAGAGTCCACCAGGGCTCCTGCCCCTAGTGTCCAGAGCGGCGCAGGACACTCAGGATCACCACCACCTTCCAAGCGGAAGAGGAAGAGTGCTTGTCCGGCACAGGCTGATGCCCCAGACACGGCTACACAGTCCGGCCCGTCGAGGAAGTCCAGCTTCACGGATGACAAACTGAATGCACTTGTCGAGTATGTGTCCGCACATGATAACAAGATGGTCATTGTTGCAGGATCCAAGACCACACCTGCACAACGCCAGGCACACTGGCAGACCGTTGCGGACATCGTAAGTGCCCTTGGAATCGTGAGGCGCACAGCCAATGATTGCTATAAGCGCTGGAATGACCTAAAGCGCAGGGCAAAGAGTAAGCTGGCCTCAAGTCATGCCGCAACTCTAGTGACTGGAGGTGGGTCTCCAGTAGTAGACATGGAACTCACTCCACATGAGTCAGTCGCTGGGACCTACGTCACGGAGGAACAGATCCAAGGCGTGGGAGATCTGCCTGATTACGAGGCATTGTCCGGTGAGTGCACATGCATGTGTGTGTCATCCATGTGCATGGTGTGTGTGAGGGCTTCTGTTTGTGTGCCAGGTGAGAGTGTGTGCGCCTGAGTCGTATGGGTCAGCCATGTGCTTCATGCAATACATCCTGCGCAGCTGCATTTGGCCATAGCAGTATCCCTTCTGCCAACAGTAGACATCTAGCCCAACTGCACGCCAGTTGCCCTTGAAGTGTCACCTTGCCACAACATTGTTGCTTATTTTTCACTGTTCATTCAGTCAGATTGTTTGCATTCCACCACTTTTACTAGGCATTTCGCAGTCCTCTAGTCACATGTCTGACATGGCTATGGTAAAGTGGAGTGACTTTGTTACCTGGATATCATTTGTTCACACATGTCCCTGTGCAATTGGACCATTTTGGACTGGCAGCTCCAGGTGAAAAATCTGACCTGTTTGAATTAGAAAAGCTATTACATGCGGGAACTGGACTGAATGAATAGGTGCTGCCCTCCTCTCCATCTTCACTCAATAGCAATGGTACATGCCATCTGTGTGATGGCATGTGTGTTTCACCTGGCAATCACAGGACAATGTGTGATGCCACTGCCAGGCAGCATGCAGAAAATGTGTTCATCTTCCATCTTGGTGTCATCAGTGTGTGCGATTTGCCTGCTCTTCATATGCAGTCAGGGTGCATGCATGGGAGGGTTTTAGTCATGTGGGACATGTGTCAATCAAGTACTGGTTCTCTTGCTTCTCAGCCCTCTTTGTGTGCCATAGTGCTAATGCCTGTTTCCATTTCTTTGTTTTTATGTCTTTGCAGGGGAAGACGCACCTGATACTGCTGGGGTTGTGGAGATGGTGCAGACCCAGGAGGGGTCCGAGGGCCGACCAACCACCAATGAGGGACGTGGTGTGGTGGTGGGTGAGAACCCACAAGTGCTGCAGGTCGTGCTCTCAAGGGGTGTCTCTGGCTGCACCTCCCCCGAGCTGTACTTAGGTGTTGATTCAGATGAGGAGTAAACAGAAAGAGGATTCAACTTGGGAACCCTCCCGTCCCCTGCACACTTTCAAATGTTTGGATTAATCCAATACAGTTGTTTAAACTGCGTTATATGCATTGTACATACATTTGTTTCTAACACATATGGTCAGACACAGGAGTGTGAGATAAAAAAATATATATCTTTATAGTCAGGCTGTATTATTTTCAGCAAGAATTATAGTTCAAACAAAGATTATTTACAGTGCATAGAAACAGTATCAATAGATAAAGCTCAAATTGAAGAAAAATGGAGTCCAAATTGATTAGCGACGCGTTTCGAGGAAGTTCTCCTCTTCTTCATAAGGCCACACTTGGACTCTTAATGTAAAAGGAAAGCATAAATTCAGTAAAGAAAATTTTGTAAGCACAATGCATAGACTGTTCATGTCATATTAAATGTATACAGTTAAAAAATAAATGGCATTAATTGTATTTAGAACATTAATCTGTCCCTAAAAAATAGGGAATTGAAACAATGTAACATGTTCTAATATGCATTGTAATTCATGCAACATTATAAGATTAACTAGGTTGCCCCTGCTCGAGAGAGGGGCTGAAGGTCTACTGAAGCATCTTTTCCTGCAAAATTAACTGTATAACGTCCATCATACTGTGATTTAGTAGAGTACTACCTCTAATGGGATCTATCACGTGGATGGTGAAACATAAGCTAAAGAGAATTAAATATGTAGGTAAAACAACACACAGATAGTTCTTAGGCTATATCAATCTAATATGGAAGAAATACAAAAATCGTTACCTCTGTGAGTAGAAAGTGCCGGAAACAGAGAACCGGACGGAGCGGTGAAAATAGATAGACAGTCTTCGTACATCAGTTAGTTCCTTAAAACATGGCTAATTCCCAAAAAGATACCAGAAATCTAAAGAAAACAAAGCCTGATCAATGCCAAGCTCAATGTTCAAACGTAACAGTCATAGGTGTGAGATAAAAAAAATTGAGTAACATACCTAACCAGAATATGGAGGGCGGAAAATAATCAATACAGCGGCCCACATAAGGATGTAGAACTTAAGTATCCCGCCGTCACTACAGAGGTGCCTCAGTATGTGGGAATTCTGTCATACGAATAGCCAAACTGAACAGGAATGAAGTCCTGATTAGTATAATATACCTAGCAATCTGATATGAGGTAATGGAAACATAATATGGTGTTTAATCAAGGCAAAAAATGTAAAGAATTACCGTGGTAAGAATGTGCAAATGGCACAATTCTCAAAGCTGATGTGCAACTGATGTCAAGATTGTGTGGCCGGTCAACAGCTGAAGAATCCGGCAGTAATAGGTCAGTTAGAGTATCAACTAAAGAAAGTGTAAGGAAAACAGAAAAAAAAGGAATCATGAGACTAAGGAACTATTTCCCTGGTCCCTAGATAGATAAATGCACATGCATTCACGCTTACCTGGAGCATAGGGGGGCAATCCTGAACAGAGTCTGTTCAGCCGAGTGGCTTGTTGTTCACAAACCATGGAGACTACATGTGACCATGGAGATAAATAGAGGACTGAAGTAATAGGTGAAGAAAAAGGACTAAGAAGTAAATGGGCCTCAAGGTCGGCCATCTTGGAACGAGGTTATATTGTAATGAAGGTGTAGATCTCTAGGCATTCAATGACAAGAAGTAACTTAAATCGGGAAGCGTAAAGGTGCGTAACTAAATAAATTAAAAGGAAAAAATTCATACAGTACAGAAACCTATTGTGCGATGTAAATCGGACATTACAAATACTAGTCCGCACATCGTAGAACGGGGAGAGGAAAGTTGAGAAAAATAGTGTACCATGTGAAATAGAGTCGAAATTAGCAATGACAAAGGGTCTTGAATCGAACGAAACGCTCGGATCTTAAAAGGGAAAAAAATAGCACGGAAAAAATGAATATAATATTCAGATTATCTGGCTAAGGTCATTTAATGACCATGTGTAACCTATCAGTTCAAAATAGGTGGATCACATGGATTCACATTATGCAGGAAGAGGGAAAAAAAACCTTAAATCTCTCTCTCATTGCATGGACAACCTAGTGCAATATAGCAATCTCAATGGGGTAAATGCATTTATTTTACAAACGATCAAAATTAAATGTGATAAGTATAACAGAATGACAAACAATGAAAATTAAGAATAAGAACAATTTTTACACTGTGTTTACAGGCAATTATTTTTATGGCAACCATCTACTAGTCTCAACAAAGTAGTGCCTTAGATCACAGTCAGACACAGGAATAGCAATGTGACTCTCAATTTTATGTTGAAGATCAATCATTCCTTATTGTCAAATTCAAATCACAGAAAACAGTTCAATGTGAAATCCTCATTTAGACCCCAGGGCTGTAAAGAGCTTAACTTATCAATCCAATAAGCTTCTCTTTGTAGTAAGAGTGACTGATAGTCACCTCCTCTTATAGGTCGTTTAACAACTTCTAGCACCTGGTATTTTAGTTGGGCAATTGTATGTTTTTGCATGTTGAAGTGGCGAGCTACCGGTGAGTATTGATTATTACATCTTATGTTCGACTTGTGTTCAGACAGTCTTGATTTAACAGGTCTTTTGGTCTGTCCTACATACACTTTGCCACAAGGGCACTTCAACATATATATGACACCTGATGTCAGACACGTAGAATAGTCTCTTAATTTGATTTTTTGACCATTCCTGGGGTGAGTCACTACATTACCTTTGATTATGTTATTACAGTGTATACATCCTAAGCAGGGGAAGGTGCCTAGTTTTTTGGTAGCTAGGAAAAGTTGTTTCTCCTTTGGTACTCTTTCAGCTTTCACCAGTTTGTCTCTTATATTTTTACCCCTTTTAAAACACATCATTGGTGGTGTGGGGAACAATTCCAATAGAGTTTGATCATTATGAAGAATATTCCAATGTTTCTTTATACTTTTTGTGATCTGAAAACTCTGTCTTGAGAATTTTGATATGTATAAAAGTGGGGTGTCTTTAACCTCCGATTTAGGTTTCAGTAAATCTGTACGGGGGATCTCTGAAGCTCTGTCTTTGGCAATTTCCAAAATTTCTGGTGGATAGCCTCTGTTCTGAAATTTACTAACAAGATTTGTGCATTCCTTATCTAGAACTTCTGGGTCAGAAATTATTCTTTTCAGGCGTAATATTTGACTATATGGTAGACTTTGGAGCATCGCCCTCGGGTGGAAGCTGGAATAGTGAAGCAGATTGTTTACATCAGTCGGTTTGTGGTATATAGACGTAGCTATCTTATTGTTAACAATGCTTAAGTTAACGTCAAGAAAATGTAAATAAGGGTTACCAATCTCAATAGTAAATTTAATCCTAGGATGCACTAAATTGAGGTATTCAAAAAACTGGTCCAAATCATCTCGTGTGCCACATCAAATGCAGAAAATGTCATCAATAAACCTCTTCCAGGTTAAAATGTATGCTGCCCATGTGGGATGTTCCAGTACATGCTGACTTTCGAACTGAAACATAAAAGTATTAGCGTACACGGGCGCCATCGATGATCCCATCGAGGTACCCGATGTTTGTAAAAAGTATTTGCCCTGATGTCTAAAATAGCTATTGTAGAGGATTAAGTTTAGTAGCTCCAGAATGAATTGAGGATTACCTTTCACACCTGAATTGTTAAGTAACAACCATTCAACAGAATCTATACCTTCACTATGGGGTATTGAGGTATATAAGCTACATACGTCCAGGCTGAATAGTATGCAGTCTTCACTGATAGCTGAAAAGTCTTTAAGTCCATTAAGGAAGTCTGTTGTATCCTTTAGGTATGTGGATGATGCCTGTATAAGCGGTTGTAGTAATCTGTCAATGTAGACTGCCAGTGGGTCGAAGATACTTTCTGTCCCAGCAACAATCGGTCTGAGGGGTGGATTTTGTTTATCTTTGTGAATCTTAGGGAGCCCATAAAAGACTGGTGTAATCGGATGGGAATTAGTGAGATATTGATGTGTTTTATCATTAATCCATTCGTTTTCTTTGGCTTTTAACAGAGTATTGTTAATTAGTTCTCTGATTTCTGGTAGCGGGTCCCTATCTAGTATGGCATAGGTGTCTGTATCGCTAAGGAGTTCAATGCATCTTTTGACATAAAAGGATGTATCCATGATTACGATTGCTCCCCCTTTGTCAGCCGGTTTAATCGTAATGTCTTCACTTTTCGCCAATTTATCTATTAGATCTAGTTGGCGGTTTTTGATATTAATGGGTGTTTTTCTTCTATAGTCAATTCTGCTTAAATCTTGTAGGACACTCTTCTCAAATAAATTCAAAATTGAATTTTGTACCTGTGGGTCAAATGTACTCTTGGGACGTATTACCAGTAAATCACTTTCTGGTAGTCTAGATTCCTTTTCAGGTTGCGAGTCAAAGAAAATTTTAAGTCTTAATTTTCGCATCAATCTGTGTAGACAGATTTTTTCTTGAAATAATGAAGTATTACACGTAGGAACAAACGATAATCCTTTGTTCAAAATGTTAAGTTGTTCTATTGAAAGAATCTTGCTGGAGATATTCACCACTAGATTATTGTCCTTTATTTGTTTCTCTTTTTTGTTTGTGGCTTTCTTCCCTCTCCGGGTCTTTCTCTTATGCCTAAAAAAGCCCCCGTTGATGTATAAGGTTCAGCGTCTTTATTAGTTGGAGATGTGGACACCCCTGGTCTATTGGTGTCTTCTGTTTGTTCACGTTCACTAGTGCGGTCTGTGGAAGGCCTCTGGATGGGTTCACCAACACTGCTGTCGCTACTGTTACCTGAGTTTGCGAAGTTAGAGTCTTGTTGGTTATTACGATTAAAATTTCGCTGTCGGTAATATTCTTGCCAATTGTATACTATATCATTGAGATAGTCAAAGGTGTCTCTTTTAAATTTTCTCAATTTCCTCTGTTCAATTTCAGTCTTATAATTTGCCAATTTCAGGTTGATATCCTCTAGTATCTCAGAGAGATCTTTTGCCGATTTAAATTTAGATATTTGGTCTTGAAGAGTTTTAATTTCAGAATCAATAGTTACAAGGGATTTTGACAGCTCCTCAATAGTTAGTAGTATAAGGTCCAAAGAACACTTATTCAAGATCTGGTCCCATTTTTGTACAAATATCTTATTTTCACTACAAAGTGTTGGTCTTAGGTAAACCCTCAGACCTCTGGGAATTTTCTTAGCTTTATAATATTCCACTAGTGTGCTAGCATGTAATTTTTGGGAGATCTCACGTCTAATGAGTTTTTCTAGTTTCTGAATAGTTTTTTCGGGGTTGTCTTCACTTTGTAAAGTTTTTTCAGTATCTTTGATGAGACCTAAGATACGGGTTGCTTCTTCTGCACTGAAAGCTAGTGTTGTGGCGTGCTTGTCGGTTAGCTCATTTAACCTTGAGAAGGACATTCTAAAGTTAAGTAGTTAGTTGAGTTAAATGTGGGTGCACCCTATGATTTGTGCCACACTAGATGACTAGTGAACAAAATAGCGAAGGGTTTAGATAGAAGCGCACACCTATAGTAAGTAAGATTAGTAAAGAGATTCGAGGATTATGTTGTATAAACTTTTAGGTGCGGGGGGGAAAACTGAGGTCATGGCACAAGACCCCGACAATAAACAGTAAACAGAAAGAGGATTCAACTTGGGAACCCTCCCGTCCCCTGCACACTTTCAAATGTTTGGATTAATCCAATACAGTTGTTTAAACTGCGTTATATGCATTGTACATACATTTGTTTCTAACACATATGGTCAGACACAGGAGTGTGAGATAAAAAAATATATATCTTTATAGTCAGGCTGTATTATTTTCAGCAAGAATTATAGTTCAAACAAAGATTATTTACAGTGCATAGAAACAGTATCAATAGATAAAGCTCAAATTGAAGAAAAATGGAGTCCAAATTGATTAGCGACGCGTTTCGAGGAAGTTCTCCTCTTCTTCATAAGGCCACACTTGGACTCTTAATGTAAAAGGAAAGCATAAATTCAGTAAAGAAAATTTTGTAAGCACAATGCATAGACTGTTCATGTCATATTAAATGTATACAGTTAAAAAATAAATGGCATTAATTGTATTTAGAACATTAATCTGTCCCTAAAAAATAGGGAATTGAAACAATGTAACATGTTCTAATATGCATTGTAATTCATGCAACATTATAAGATTAACTAGGTTGCCCCTGCTCGAGAGAGGGGCTGAAGGTCTACTGAAGCATCTTTTCCTGCAAAATTAACTGTATAACGTCCATCATACTGTGATTTAGTAGAGTACTACCTCTAATGGGATCTATCACGTGGATGGTGAAACATAAGCTAAAGAGAATTAAATATGTAGGTAAAACAACACACAGATAGTTCTTAGGCTATATCAATCTAATATGGAAGAAATACAAAAATCGTTACCTCTGTGAGTAGAAAGTGCCGGAAACAGAGAACCGGACGGAGCGGTGAAAATAGATAGACAGTCTTCGTACATCAGTTAGTTCCTTAAAACATGGCTAATTCCCAAAAAGATACCAGAAATCTAAAGAAAACAAAGCCTGATCAATGCCAAGCTCAATGTTCAAACGTAACAGTCATAGGTGTGAGATAAAAAAAATTGAGTAACATACCTAACCAGAATATGGAGGGCGGAAAATAATCAATACAGCGGCCCACATAAGGATGTAGAACTTAAGTATCCCGCCGTCACTACAGAGGTGCCTCAGTATGTGGGAATTCTGTCATACGAATAGCCAAACTGAACAGGAATGAAGTCCTGATTAGTATAATATACCTAGCAATCTGATATGAGGTAATGGAAACATAATATGGTGTTTAATCAAGGCAAAAAATGTAAAGAATTACCGTGGTAAGAATGTGCAAATGGCACAATTCTCAAAGCTGATGTGCAACTGATGTCAAGATTGTGTGGCCGGTCAACAGCTGAAGAATCCGGCAGTAATAGGTCAGTTAGAGTATCAACTAAAGAAAGTGTAAGGAAAACAGAAAAAAAAGGAATCATGAGACTAAGGAACTATTTCCCTGGTCCCTAGATAGATAAATGCACATGCATTCACGCTTACCTGGAGCATAGGGGGGCAATCCTGAACAGAGTCTGTTCAGCCGAGTGGCTTGTTGTTCACAAACCATGGAGACTACATGTGACCATGGAGATAAATAGAGGACTGAAGTAATAGGTGAAGAAAAAGGACTAAGAAGTAAATGGGCCTCAAGGTCGGCCATCTTGGAACGAGGTTATATTGTAATGAAGGTGTAGATCTCTAGGCATTCAATGACAAGAAGTAACTTAAATCGGGAAGTGTAAAGGTGCGTAACTAAATAAATTAAAAGGAAAAAATTCATACAGTACAGAAACCTATTGTGCGATGTAAATCGGACATTACAAATACTAGTCCGCACATCGTAGAACGGGGAGAGGAAAGTTGAGAAAAATAGTGTACCATGTGAAATAGAGTCGAAATTAGCAATGACAAAGGGTCTTGAATCGAACGAAACGCTCGGATCTTAAAAGGGAAAAAAATAGCACGGAAAAAATGAATATAATATTCAGATTATCTGGCTAAGGTCATTTAATGACCATGTGTAACCTATCAGTTCAAAATAGGTGGATCACATGGATTCACATTATACAGGAAGAGGGAAAAAAAACCTTAAATCTCTCTCTCATTGCATGGACAACCTAGTGCAATATAGCAATCTCAATGGGGTAAATGCATTTATTTTACAAAAGATCAAAATTAAATGTGATAAGTATAACAGAATGACAAACAATGAAAATTAAGAATAAGAACAATTTTTACACTGTGTTTACAGGCAATTATTTTTATGGCAACCATCTACTAGTCTCAACAAAGTAGTGCCTTAGATCACAGTCAGACACAGGAATAGCAATGTGACTCTCAATTTTATGTTGAAGATCAATCATTCCTTATTGTCAAATTCAAATCACAGAAAACAGTTCAATGTGAAATCCTCATTTAGACCCCAGGGCTGTAAAGAGCTTAACTTATCAATCCAATAAGCTTCTCTTTGTAGTAAGAGTGACTGATAGTCACCTCCTCTTGTAGGTCGTTTAACAACTTCTAGCACCTGGTATTTTAGTTGGGCAATTGTATGTTTTTGCATGTTGAAGTGGCGAGCTACCGGTGAGTATTGATTATTACATCTTATGTTCGACTTGTGTTCAGACAGTCTTGATTTAACAGGTCTTTTGGTCTGTCCTACATACACTTTGCCACAAGGGCACTTCAACATATATATGACACCTGATGTCAGACACGTAGAATAGTCTCTTAATTTGATTTTTTGACCATTCCTGGGGTGAGTCACTACATTACCTTTGATTATGTTATTACAGTGTATACATCCTAAGCAGGGGAAGGTGCCTAGTTTTTTGGTAGCTAGGAAAAGTTGTTTCTCCTTTGGTACTCTTTCAGCTTTCACCAGTTTGTCTCTTATATTTTTACCCCTTTTAAAACACATCATTGGTGGTGTGGGGAACAATTCCAATAGAGTTTGATCATTATGAAGAATATTCCAATGTTTCTTTATACTTTTTGTGATCTGAAAACTCTGTCTTGAGAATTTTGATATGTATAAAAGTGGGGTGTCTTTAACCTCCGATTTAGGTTTCAGTAAATCTGTACGGGGGATCTCTGAAGCTCTGTCTTTGGCAATTTCCAAAATTTCTGGTGGATAGCCTCTGTTCTGAAATTTACTAACAAGATTTGTGCATTCCTTATCTAGAACTTCTGGGTCAGAAATTATTCTTTTCAGGCGTAATATTTGACTATATGGTAGACTTTGGAGCATCGCCCTCGGGTGGAAGCTGGAATAGTGAAGCAGATTGTTTACATCAGTCGGTTTGTGGTATATAGACGTAGCTATCTTATTGTTAACAATGCTTAAGTTAACGTCAAGAAAATGTAAATAAGGGTTACCAATCTCAATAGTAAATTTAATCCTAGGATGCACTAAATTGAGGTATTCAAAAAACTGGTCCAAATCATCTCGTGTGCCACACCAAATGCAGAAAATGTCATCAATAAACCTCTTCCAGGTTAAAATGTATGCTGCCCATGTGGGATGTTCCAGTACATGCTGACTTTCGAACTGAAACATAAAAGTATTAGCGTACACGGGCGCCATCGATGATCCCATCGAGGTACCCGATGTTTGTAAAAAGTATTTGCCCTGATGTCTAAAATAGCTATTGTAGAGGATTAAGTTTAGTAGCTCCAGAATGAATTGAGGATTACCTTTCACACCTGAATTGTTAAGTAACAACCATTCAACAGAATCTATACCTTCACTATGGGGTATTGAGGTATATAAGCTACATACGTCCAGGCTGAATAGTATGCAGTCTTCACTGATAGCTGAAAAGTCTTTAAGTCCATTAAGGAAGTCTGTTGTATCCTTTAGGTATGTGGATGATGCCTGTATAAGCGGTTGTAGTAATCTGTCAATGTAGACTGCCAGTGGGTCGAAGATACTTTCTGTCCCAGCAACAATCGGTCTGAGGGGTGGATTTTGTTTATCTTTGTGAATCTTAGGGAGCCCATAAAAGACTGGTGTAATCGGATGGGAATTAGTGAGATATTGATGTGTTTTATCATTAATCCATTCGTTTTCTTTGGCTTTTAACAGAGTATTGTTAATTAGTTCTCTGATTTCTGGTAGCGGGTCCCTATCTAGTATGGCATAGGTGTCTGTATCGCTAAGGAGTTCAATGCATCTTTTGACATAAAAGGATGTATCCATGATTACGATTGCTCCCCCTTTGTCAGCCGGTTTAATCGTAATGTCTTCACTTTTCGCCAATTTATCTATTAGATCTAGTTGGCGGTTTTTGATATTAATGGGTGTTTTTCTTCTATAGTCAATTCTGCTTAAATCTTGTAGGACACTCTTCTCAAATAAATTCAAAATTGAATTTTGTACCTGTGGGTCAAATGTACTCTTGGGACGTATTACCAGTAAATCACTTTCTGGTAGTCTAGATTCCTTTTCAGGTTGCGAGTCAAAGAAAATTTTAAGTCTTAATTTTCGCATCAATCTGTGTAGACAGATTTTTTCTTGAAATAATGAAGTATTACACGTAGGAACAAACGATAATCCTTTGTTCAAAATGTTAAGTTGTTCTATTGAAAGAATCTTGCTGGAGATATTCACCACTAGATTATTGTCCTTTATTTGTTTCTCTTTTTTGTTTGTGGCTTTCTTCCCTCTCCGGGTCTTTCTCTTATGCCTAAAAAAGCCCCCGTTGATGTATAAGGTTCAGCGTCTTTATTAGTTGGAGATGTGGACACCCCTGGTCTATTGGTGTCTTCTGTTTGTTCACGTTCACTAGTGCGGTCTGTGGAAGGCCTCTGGATGGGTTCACCAACACTGCTGTCGCTACTGTTACCTGAGTTTGCGAAGTTAGAGTCTTGTTGGTTATTACGATTAAAATTTCGCTGTCGGTAATATTCTTGCCAATTGTATACTATATCATTGAGATAGTCAAAGGTGTCTCTTTTAAATTTTCTCAATTTCCTCTGTTCAATTTCAGTCTTATAATTTGCCAATTTCAGGTTGATATCCTCTAGTATCTCAGAGAGATCTTTTGCCGATTTAAATTTAGATATTTGGTCTTGAAGAGTTTTAATTTCAGAATCAATAGTTACAAGGGATTTTGACAGCTCCTCAATAGTTAGTAGTATAAGGTCCAAAGAACACTTATTCAAGATCTGGTCCCATTTTTGTACAAATATCTTATTTTCACTACAAAGTGTTGGTCTTAGGTAAACCCTCAGACCTCTGGGAATTTTCTTAGCTTTATAATATTCCACTAGTGTGCTAGCATGTAATTTTTGGGAGATCTCACGTCTAATGAGTTTTTCTAGTTTCTGAATAGTTTTTTCGGGGTTGTCTTCACTTTGTAAAGTTTTTTCAGTATCTTTGATGAGACCTAAGATACGGGTTGCTTCTTCTGCACTGAAAGCTAGTGTTGTGGCGTGCTTGTCGGTTAGCTCATTTAACCTTGAGAAGGACATTCTAAAGTTAAGTAGTTAGTTGAGTTAAATGTGGGTGCACCCTATGATTTGTGCCACACTAGATGACTAGTGAACAAAATAGCGAAGGGTTTAGATAGAAGCGCACACCTATAGTAAGTAAGATTAGTAAAGAGATTCGAGGATTATGTTGTATAAACTTTTAGGTGCGGGGGGGAAAACTGAGGTCATGGCACAAGACCCCGACAATAAACAGTAAACAGAAAGAGGATTCAACTTGGGAACCCTCCCGTCCCCTGCACACTTTCAAATGTTTGGATTAATCCAATACAGTTGTTTAAACTGCGTTATATGCATTGTACATACATTTGTTTCTAACACATATGGTCAGACACAGGAGTGTGAGATAAAAAAATATATATCTTTATAGTCAGGCTGTATTATTTTCAGCAAGAATTATAGTTCAAACAAAGATTATTTACAGTGCATAGAAACAGTATCAATAGATAAAGCTCAAATTGAAGAAAAATGGAGTCCAAATTGATTAGCGACGCGTTTCGAGGAAGTTCTCCTCTTCTTCATAAGGCCACACTTGGACTCTTAATGTAAAAGGAAAGCATAAATTCAGTAAAGAAAATTTTGTAAGCACAATGCATAGACTGTTCATGTCATATTAAATGTATACAGTTAAAAAATAAATGGCATTAATTGTATTTAGAACATTAATCTGTCCCTAAAAAATAGGGAATTGAAACAATGTAACATGTTCTAATATGCATTGTAATTCATGCAACATTATAAGATTAACTAGGTTGCCCCTGCTCGAGAGAGGGGCTGAAGGTCTACTGAAGCATCTTTTCCTGCAAAATTAACTGTATAACGTCCATCATACTGTGATTTAGTAGAGTACTACCTCTAATGGGATCTATCACGTGGATGGTGAAACATAAGCTAAAGAGAATTAAATATGTAGGTAAAACAACACACAGATAGTTCTTAGGCTATATCAATCTAATATGGAAGAAATACAAAAATCGTTACCTCTGTGAGTAGAAAGTGCCGGAACAGAGAACCGGACGGAGCGGTGAAAATAGATAGACAGTCTTCGTACATCAGTTAGTTCCTTAAAACATGGCTAATTCCCAAAAAGATACCAGAAATCTAAAGAAAACAAAGCCTGATCAATACTCTGTTAAAAGCCAAAGAAAACGAATGGATTAATGATAAAACACATCAATATCTCACTAATTCCCATCCGATTACACCAGTCTTTTATGGGCTCCCTAAGATTCACAAAGATAAACAAAATCCACCCCTCAGACCGATTGTTGCTGGGACAGAAAGTATCTTCGACCCACTGGCAGTCTACATTGACAGATTACTACAACCGCTTATACAGGCATCATCCACATACCTAAAGGATACAACAGACTTCCTTAATGGACTTAAAGACTTTTCAGCTATCAGTGAAGACTGCATACTATTCAGCCTGGACGTATGTAGCTTATATACCTCAATACCCCATAGTGAAGGTATAGATTCTGTTGAATGGTTGTTACTTAACAATTCAGGTGTGAAAGGTAATCCTCAATTCATTCTGGAGCTACTAAACTTAATCCTCTACAATAGCTATTTTAGACATCAGGGCAAATACTTTTTACAAACATCGGGTACCTCGATGGGATCATCGATGGCGCCCGTGTACGCTAATACTTTTATGTTTCAGTTCGAAAGTCAGCATGTACTGGAACATCCCACATGGGCAGCATACATTTTAACCTGGAAGAGGTTTATTGATGACATTTTCTGCATTTGGTGTGGCACACGAGATGATTTGGACCAGTTTTTTGAATACCTCAATTTAGTGCATCCTAGGATTAAATTTACTATTGAGATTGGTAACCCTTATTTACATTTTCTTGACGTTAACTTAAGCATTGTTAACAATAAGATAGCTACGTCTATATACCACAAACCGACTGATGTAAACAATCTGCTTCACTATTCCAGCTTCCACCCGAGGGCGATGCTCCAAAGTCTACCATATAGTCAAATATTACGCCTGAAAAGAATAATTTCTGACCCAGAAGTTCTAGATAAGGAATGCACAAATCTTGTTAGTAAATTTCAGAACAGAGGCTATCCACCAGAAATTTTGGAAATTGCCAAAGACAGAGCTTCAGAGATCCCCCGTACAGATTTACTGAAACCTAAATCGGAGGTTAAAGACACCCCACTTTTATACATATCAAAATTCTCAAGACAGAGTTTTCAGATCACAAAAAGTATAAAGAAACATTGGAATATTCTTCATAATGATCAAACTCTATTGGAATTGTTCCCCACACCACCAATGATGTGTTTTAAAAGGGGTAAAAATATAAGAGACAAACTGGTGAAAGCTGAAAGAGTACCAAAGGAGAAACAACTTTTCCTAGCTACCAAAAAACTAGGCACCTTCCCCTGCTTAGGATGTATACACTGTAATAACATAATCAAAGGTAATGTAGTGACTCACCCCAGGAATGGTCAAAAAATCAAATTAAGAGACTATTCTACGTGTCTGACATCAGGTGTCATATATATGTTGAAGTGCCCTTGTGGCAAAGTGTATGTAGGACAGACCAAAAGACCTGTTAAATCAAGACTGTCTGAACACAAGTCGAACATAAGATGTAATAATCAATACTCACCGGTAGCTCGCCACTTCAACATGCAAAAACATACAATTGCCCAACTAAAATACCAGGTGCTAGAAGTTGTTAAACGACCTACAAGAGGAGGTGACTATCAGTCACTCTTACTACAAAGAGAAGCTTATTGGATTGATAAGTTAAGCTCTTTACAGCCCTGGGGTCTAAATGAGGATTTCACATTGAACTGTTTTCTGTGATTTGAATTTGACAATAAGGAATGATTGATCTTCAACATAAAATTGAGAGTCACATTGCTATTCCTGTGTCTGACTGTGATCTAAGGCACTACTTTGTTGAGACTAGTAGATGGTTGCCATAAAAATAATTGCCTGTAAACACAGTGTAAAAATTGTTCTTATTCTTAATTTTCATTGTTTGTCATTCTGTTATACTTATCACATTTAATTTTGATCTTTTGTAAAATAAATGCATTTACCCCATTGAGATTGCTATATTGCACTAGGTTGTCCATGCAATGAGAGAGAGATTTAAGGTTTTTTTTCCCTCTTCCTGCATAATGTGAATCCATGTGATCCACCTATTTTGAACTGATAGGTTACACATGGTCATTAAATGACCTTAGCCAGATAATCTGAATATTATATTCATTTTTTCCGTGCTATTTTTTTCCCTTTTAAGATCCGAGCGTTTCGTTCGATTCAAGACCCTTTGTCATTGCTAATTTCGACTCTATTTCACATGGTACACTATTTTTCTCAACTTTCCTCTCCCCGTTCTACGATGTGCGGACTAGTATTTGTAATGTCCGATTTACATCGCACAATAGGTTTCTGTACTGTATGAATTTTTTCCTTTTAATTTATTTAGTTACGCACCTTTACGCTTCCCGATTTAAGTTACTTCTTGTCATTGAATGCCTAGAGATCTACACCTTCATTACAATATAACCTCGTTCCAAGATGGCCGACCTTGAGGCCCATTTACTTCTTAGTCCTTTTTCTTCACCTATTACTTCAGTCCTCTATTTATCTCCATGGTCACATGTAGTCTCCATGGTTTGTGAACAACAAGCCACTCGGCTGAACAGACTCTGTTCAGGATTGCCCCCCTATGCTCCAGGTAAGCGTGAATGCATGTGCATTTATCTATCTAGGGACCAGGGAAATAGTTCCTTAGTCTCATGATTCCTTTTTTTTCTGTTTTCCTTACACTTTCTTTAGTTGATACTCTAACTGACCTATTACTGCCGGATTCTTCAGCTGTTGACCGGCCACACAATCTTGACATCAGTTGCACATCAGCTTTGAGAATTGTGCCATTTGCACATTCTTACCACGGTAATTCTTTACATTTTTTGCCTTGATTAAACACCATATTATGTTTCCATTACCTCATATCAGATTGCTAGGTATATTATACTAATCAGGACTTCATTCCTGTTCAGTTTGGCTATTCGTATGACAGAATTCCCACATACTGAGGCACCTCTGTAGTGACGGCGGGATACTTAAGTTCTACATCCTTATGTGGGCCGCTGTATTGATTATTTTCCGCCCTCCATATTCTGGTTAGGTATGTTACTCAATTTTTTTTATCTCACACCTATGACTGTTACGTTTGAACATTGAGCTTGGCATTGATCAGGCTTTGTTTTCTTTAGATTTCTGGTATCTTTTTGGGAATTAGCCATGTTTTAAGGAACTAACTGATGTACGAAGACTGTCTATCTATTTTCACCGCTCCGTCCGGTTCTCTGTTTCCGGCACTTTCTACTCACAGAGGTAACGATTTTTGTATTTCTTCCATATTAGATTGATATAGCCTAAGAACTATCTGTGTGTTGTTTTACCTACATATTTAATTCTCTTTAGCTTATGTTTCACCATCCACGTGATAGATCCCATTAGAGGTAGTACTCTACTAAATCACAGTATGATGGACGTTATACAGTTAATTTTGCAGGAAAAGATGCTTCAGTAGACCTTCAGCCCCTCTCTCGAGCAGGGGCAACCTAGTTAATCTTATAATGTTGCATGAATTACAATGCATATTAGAACATGTTACATTGTTTCAATTCCCTATTTTTTAGGGACAGATTAATGTTCTAAATACAATTAATGCCATTTATTTTTTAACTGTATACATTTAATATGACATGAACAGTCTATGCATTGTGCTTACAAAATTTTCTTTACTGAATTTATGCTTTCCTTTTACATTAAGAGTCCAAGTGTGGCCTTATGAAGAAGAGGAGAACTTCCTCGAAACGCGTCGCTAATCAATTTGGACTCCATTTTTCTTCAATTTGAGCTTTATCTATTGATACTGTTTCTATGCACTGTAAATAATCTTTGTTTGAACTATAATTCTTGCTGAAAATAATACAGCCTGACTATAAAGATATATATTTTTTTATCTCACACTCCTGTGTCTGACCATATGTGTTAGAAACAAATGTATGTACAATGCATATAACGCAGTTTAAACAACTGTATTGGATTAATCCAAACATTTGAAAGTGTGCAGGGGACGGGAGGGTTCCCAAGTTGAATCCTCTTTCTGTTTACTGTTTATTGTCGGGGTCTTGTGCCATGACCTCAGTTTTTCCCCCCCGCACCTAAAAGTTTATACAACATAATCCTCGAATCTCTTTACTAATCTTACTTACTATAGGTGTGCGCTTCTATCTAAACCCTTCGCTATTTTGTTCACTAGTCATCTAGTGTGGCACAAATCATAGGGTGCACCCACATTTAACTCAACTAACTACTTAACTTTAGAATGTCCTTCTCAAGGTTAAATGAGCTAACCGACAAGCACGCCACAACACTAGCTTTCAGTGCAGAAGAAGCAACCCGTATCTTAGGTCTCATCAAAGATACTGAAAAAACTTTACAAAGTGAAGACAACCCCGAAAAAACTATTCAGAAACTAGAAAAACTCATTAGACGTGAGATCTCCCAAAAATTACATGCTAGCACACTAGTGGAATATTATAAAGCTAAGAAAATTCCCAGAGGTCTGAGGGTTTACCTAAGACCAACACTTTGTAGTGAAAATAAGATATTTGTACAAAAATGGGACCAGATCTTGAATAAGTGTTCTTTGGACCTTATACTACTAACTATTGAGGAGCTGTCAAAATCCCTTGTAACTATTGATTCTGAAATTAAAACTCTTCAAGACCAAATATCTAAATTTAAATCGGCAAAAGATCTCTCTGAGATACTAGAGGATATCAACCTGAAATTGGCAAATTATAAGACTGAAATTGAACAGAGGAAATTGAGAAAATTTAAAAGAGACACCTTTGACTATCTCAATGATATAGTATACAATTGGCAAGAATATTACCGACAGCGAAATTTTAATCGTAATAACCAACAAGACTCTAACTTCGCAAACTCAGGTAACAGTAGCGACAGCAGTGTTGGTGAACCCATCCAGAGGCCTTCCACAGACCGCACTAGTGAACGTGAACAAACAGAAGACACCAATAGACCAGGGGTGTCCACATCTCCAACTAATAAAGACGCTGAACCTTATACATCAACGGGGGCTTTTTTAGGCATAAGAGAAAGACCCGGAGAGGGAAGAAAGCCACAAACAAAAAAGAGAAACAAATAAAGGACAATAATCTAGTGGTGAATATCTCCAGCAAGATTCTTTCAATAGAACAACTTAACATTTTGAACAAAGGATTATCGTTTGTTCCTACGTGTAATACTTCATTATTTCAAGAAAAAATCTGTCTACACAGATTGATGCGAAAATTAAGACTTAAAATTTTCTTTGACTCGCAACCTGAAAAGGAATCTAGACTACCAGAAAGTGATTTACTGGTAATACGTCCCAAGAGTACATTTGACCCACAGGTACAAAATTCAATTTTGAATTTATTTGAGAAGAGTGTCCTACAAGATTTAAGCAGAATTGACTATAGAAGAAAAACACCCATTAATATCAAAAACCGCCAACTAGATCTAATAGATAAATTGGCGAAAAGTGAAGACATTACGATTAAACCGGCTGACAAAGGGGGAGCAATCGTAATCATGGATACATCCTTTTATGTCAAAAGATGCATTGAACTCCTTAGCGATACAGACACCTATGCCATACTAGATAGGGACCCGCTACCAGAAATCAGAGAACTAATTAACAATACTCTGTTAAAAGCCAAAGAAAACGAATGGATTAATGATAAAACACATCAATATCTCACTAATTCCCATCCGATTACACCAGTCTTTTATGGGCTCCCTAAGATTCACAAAGATAAACAAAATCCACCCCTCAGACCGATTGTTGCTGGGACAGAAAGTATCTTCGACCCACTGGCAGTCTACATTGACAGATTACTACAACCGCTTATACAGGCATCATCCACATACCTAAAGGATACAACAGACTTCCTTAATGGACTTAAAGACTTTTCAGCTATCAGTGAAGACTGCATACTATTCAGCCTGGACGTATGTAGCTTATATACCTCAATACCCCATAGTGAAGGTATAGATTCTGTTGAATGGTTGTTACTTAACAATTCAGGTGTGAAAGGTAATCCTCAATTCATTCTGGAGCTACTAAACTTAATCCTCTACAATAGCTATTTTAGACATCAGGGCAAATACTTTTTACAAACATCGGGTACCTCGATGGGATCATCGATGGCGCCCGTGTACGCTAATACTTTTATGTTTCAGTTCGAAAGTCAGCATGTACTGGAACATCCCACATGGGCAGCATACATTTTAACCTGGAAGAGGTTTATTGATGACATTTTCTGCATTTGGTGTGGCACACGAGATGATTTGGACCAGTTTTTTGAATACCTCAATTTAGTGCATCCTAGGATTAAATTTACTATTGAGATTGGTAACCCTTATTTACATTTTCTTGACGTTAACTTAAGCATTGTTAACAATAAGATAGCTACGTCTATATACCACAAACCGACTGATGTAAACAATCTGCTTCACTATTCCAGCTTCCACCCGAGGGCGATGCTCCAAAGTCTACCATATAGTCAAATATTACGCCTGAAAAGAATAATTTCTGACCCAGAAGTTCTAGATAAGGAATGCACAAATCTTGTTAGTAAATTTCAGAACAGAGGCTATCCACCAGAAATTTTGGAAATTGCCAAAGACAGAGCTTCAGAGATCCCCCGTACAGATTTACTGAAACCTAAATCGGAGGTTAAAGACACCCCACTTTTATACATATCAAAATTCTCAAGACAGAGTTTTCAGATCACAAAAAGTATAAAGAAACATTGGAATATTCTTCATAATGATCAAACTCTATTGGAATTGTTCCCCACACCACCAATGATGTGTTTTAAAAGGGGTAAAAATATAAGAGACAAACTGGTGAAAGCTGAAAGAGTACCAAAGGAGAAACAACTTTTCCTAGCTACCAAAAAACTAGGCACCTTCCCCTGCTTAGGATGTATACACTGTAATAACATAATCAAAGGTAATGTAGTGACTCACCCCAGGAATGGTCAAAAAATCAAATTAAGAGACTATTCTACGTGTCTGACATCAGGTGTCATATATATGTTGAAGTGCCCTTGTGGCAAAGTGTATGTAGGACAGACCAAAAGACCTGTTAAATCAAGACTGTCTGAACACAAGTCGAACATAAGATGTAATAATCAATACTCACCGGTAGCTCGCCACTTCAACATGCAAAAACATACAATTGCCCAACTAAAATACCAGGTGCTAGAAGTTGTTAAACGACCTACAAGAGGAGGTGACTATCAGTCACTCTTACTACAAAGAGAAGCTTATTGGATTGATAAGTTAAGCTCTTTACAGCCCTGGGGTCTAAATGAGGATTTCACATTGAACTGTTTTCTGTGATTTGAATTTGACAATAAGGAATGATTGATCTTCAACATAAAATTGAGAGTCACATTGCTATTCCTGTGTCTGACTGTGATCTAAGGCACTACTTTGTTGAGACTAGTAGATGGTTGCCATAAAAATAATTGCCTGTAAACACAGTGTAAAAATTGTTCTTATTCTTAATTTTCATTGTTTGTCATTCTGTTATACTTATCACATTTAATTTTGATCTTTTGTAAAATAAATGCATTTACCCCATTGAGATTGCTATATTGCACTAGGTTGTCCATGCAATGAGAGAGAGATTTAAGGTTTTTTTTCCCTCTTCCTGCATAATGTGAATCCATGTGATCCACCTATTTTGAACTGATAGGTTACACATGGTCATTAAATGACCTTAGCCAGATAATCTGAATATTATATTCATTTTTTCCGTGCTATTTTTTTCCCTTTTAAGATCCGAGCGTTTCGTTCGATTCAAGACCCTTTGTCATTGCTAATTTCGACTCTATTTCACATGGTACACTATTTTTCTCAACTTTCCTCTCCCCGTTCTACGATGTGCGGACTAGTATTTGTAATGTCCGATTTACATCGCACAATAGGTTTCTGTACTGTATGAATTTTTTCCTTTTAATTTATTTAGTTACGCACCTTTACGCTTCCCGATTTAAGTTACTTCTTGTCATTGAATGCCTAGAGATCTACACCTTCATTACAATATAACCTCGTTCCAAGATGGCCGACCTTGAGGCCCATTTACTTCTTAGTCCTTTTTCTTCACCTATTACTTCAGTCCTCTATTTATCTCCATGGTCACATGTAGTCTCCATGGTTTGTGAACAACAAGCCACTCGGCTGAACAGACTCTGTTCAGGATTGCCCCCCTATGCTCCAGGTAAGCGTGAATGCATGTGCATTTATCTATCTAGGGACCAGGGAAATAGTTCCTTAGTCTCATGATTCCTTTTTTTTCTGTTTTCCTTACACTTTCTTTAGTTGATACTCTAACTGACCTATTACTGCCGGATTCTTCAGCTGTTGACCGGCCACACAATCTTGACATCAGTTGCACATCAGCTTTGAGAATTGTGCCATTTGCACATTCTTACCACGGTAATTCTTTACATTTTTTGCCTTGATTAAACACCATATTATGTTTCCATTACCTCATATCAGATTGCTAGGTATATTATACTAATCAGGACTTCATTCCTGCTCAGTTTGGCTATTCGTATGACAGAATTCCCACATACTGAGGCACCTCTGTAGTGACGGCGGGATACTTAAGTTCTACATCCTTATGTGGGCCGCTGTATTGATTATTTTCCGCCCTCCATATTCTGGTTAGGTATGTTACTCAATTTTTTTTATCTCACACCTATGACTGTTACGTTTGAACATTGAGCTTGGCATTGATCAGGCTTTGTTTTCTTTAGATTTCTGGTATCTTTTTGGGAATTAGCCATGTTTTAAGGAACTAACTGATGTACGAAGACTGTCTATCTATTTTCACCGCTCCGTCCGGTTCTCTGTTTCCGGCACTTTCTACTCACAGAGGTAACGATTTTTGTATTTCTTCCATATTAGATTGATATAGCCTAAGAACTATCTGTGTGTTGTTTTACCTACATATTTAATTCTCTTTAGCTTATGTTTCACCATCCACGTGATAGATCCCATTAGAGGTAGTACTCTACTAAATCACAGTATGATGGACGTTATACAGTTAATTTTGCAGGAAAAGATGCTTCAGTAGACCTTCAGCCCCTCTCTCGAGCAGGGGCAACCTAGTTAATCTTATAATGTTGCATGAATTACAATGCATATTAGAACATGTTACATTGTTTCAATTCCCTATTTTTTAGGGACAGATTAATGTTCTAAATACAATTAATGCCATTTATTTTTTAACTGTATACATTTAATATGACATGAACAGTCTATGCATTGTGCTTACAAAATTTTCTTTACTGAATTTATGCTTTCCTTTTACATTAAGAGTCCAAGTGTGGCCTTATGAAGAAGAGGAGAACTTCCTCGAAACGCGTCGCTAATCAATTTGGACTCCATTTTTCTTCAATTTGAGCTTTATCTATTGATACTGTTTCTATGCACTGTAAATAATCTTTGTTTGAACTATAATTCTTGCTGAAAATAATACAGCCTGACTATAAAGATATATATTTTTTTATCTCACACTCCTGTGTCTGACCATATGTGTTAGAAACAAATGTATGTACAATGCATATAACGCAGTTTAAACAACTGTATTGGATTAATCCAAACATTTGAAAGTGTGCAGGGGACGGGAGGGTTCCCAAGTTGAATCCTCTTTCTGTTTACTGTTTATTGTCGGGGTCTTGTGCCATGACCTCAGTTTTCCCCCCCGCACCTAAAAGTTTATACAACATAATCCTCGAATCTCTTTACTAATCTTACTTACTATAGGTGTGCGCTTCTATCTAAACCCTTCGCGATTCAGATGAGGAGACCTACGTGCCGTCGCAGGTGAGTGTTCCAGGGAGGGATTCTGTTCTGTCCCACCCACCTGCACCAGGGTCAGAACCCTCAATGGGGATGTCAGTGTTGGCAGCTACGCCTTTGGTGGTTACGGATGCAGGGTCACACTCCGCGACATCTGATCCTGTTCCTGGGCCAGCAGATCAGAGGGGGAATGCAGTCCTGCAGCCTCAGGCAGTGCCGGCACAGCATGGCGCAGTTCGCCTTGCCAGTTCGCCTTGCCCCAGACATGTGTGGTGCCCGCCGACATGGTGGCCGTACGCCACCTGGCAATACCGCATGGGAGCAATCCATTTACGGTATGGCAACCCAACAGGCAGCATCATCCGAGATGATGGCTCAGGCCAGGGATAGGGTGGCCACCTCCATTGTCCCCCCTGAGGCAGGAGCTCCTTCACCTCAGGACGACTCTTGTTGAGCTTGAGGCTTCAACACACCAAAGGACAGAACAGCAGCTGGAGCGTCTCACCCGTACGCTCTCAGCTGAGATGCAGGCAACGAGGGCGGAGGTCCGGGGATCCCGTGAGTTGTTGCATGGGGACCTCCGCACACTCATCTTCCAGAACGAGACCTACCACACCCGTATGCTTGCAGCCATGGAGGAGCAGACTAGGGCCTTGCGTGGGCTGCCTCCCATAGTGCAACCACCTCCGGATGCAGCTGCACAAGGTGATAATAGCGACAGCAGTGATACTCCCACAATAGGGTAGCCGTGTGGGCCATGAGCCCATGGAGGTGTTTTTTTTTCCCAGGATCCACACAGGTGGGTTTTGGTGTGCACCCTGTCCTCAGACCTCCTGGGTGGCCTGCCCAACCCCCCCGGGCCCATCAATGGCCATTTTTGATTTTTTTTTATTTTTATTTTTATTTTTAATTATTTTTTTCCCAATTTTTTTGGGACATTTGTTGCCTTCCGTGGTTCCTGTGGGCAAACGCTGCATTGTGGCTGGGCACATGCAGGCTTGTCATGTATTTGGTTCAGATGCTTGGGTTTGAGTCACACACACCCCTCCTGCTTCCCGTTTCCATGGGCTTGCAAAGGGTGTGCCCAAGTGACATTGACATACATGGTGACATTGGACTCCCCCTACATGTGTGGGTAGTCTAGTCAATACTGTGTATACATTCCTAGTGCATATTGCTGTTGTGTTGTACACTGCATGTTGCATTGATGTGTAACTCATCATCTGTGTCTACCTCCCAATGTGCAGGTCCCTTCCTCATGTCTACACAAGGCCCTCTAGTTTGGAGATGGGGTCCATGTTGGCAGCAGTAAACCTACAACTCTACATGGCGCCAACACTGCACAGTTGGTAGTGGTGGGAGTGCAGGCATTTCCAGGTGGTGAGACTACTAATGTATTACATTTGTGATGTCATGTTAATGGTAGTACCTGCTCAAGTTTGTTGTTGGTCCTGCATTACTGTGAGCATTTCAGGTGTTGCAAGTTTCAATTAGGGACACTGTACATTGTGACACTAGTGTCATGTTGTGGGGATTACTTTGTTTACCTGCAAATAGCATGACATGGCACGGTGTGTCGTGTGGCGGTGCTGGGGATGGGTTGGCTGACATGGCACTGTCCTCTTGTTGCATTTTGCAAGTGGATATTCATTTTAGCTGCTTGAATGTGTTTGTTCACAAAACTGCATTGGTGGTGTCTGTGTGGGTAGGGATGCACACATTGTAACACTTCCAGGTGAACAATCTCAGGCTGATATGGTTTTGACGGTTGATTCTCCAGACATTCAGGATCAGTGTCAGGTTGAGTCATCATTGATTGTCAGATGGAATGTGGCAGGGCAGTGTGCACTCCACAGGGGTGTGATTTCTATGTGAAGTAATTAGCCACTAGCTGTGTACGGGCTGCCTCCCCGTGCCCTTTCCCCTCCCATGCGCAGCGGCTGTGCATGTGGTTGGGGATGTGGGGCCACCACCATGTCCACGGCCAGGCCCCGGCGTGTTGCAACGTTGTGCAGGACACATGCTGCCACTATGATCCTGCACACTACTGGGGGAGCGTACAACAGCTGCCCGCCAGAACGGTCAAGGGAGCGAAAGCGTGACTTTAGCACTCCGAATGTGCGCTCCACTATGCCCCGGGTTGTGATGTGGGCTGTGTTATATCTTACCTGGGGTGGCGTGGTGGGGTTCCGAATTGGCGTCATCATGTGGGGGCTGAGAGGGTAGGCACTGTCCCCTGTGGAGTTGGTGATTGGTATCATTGGTGGGGTTGTGACCTTGCTCAGTATCTGACATGCATGCATGTGCTGTGGCATTCATACTCACCAAGCAGCCATGTATCGCCATGCCGCCCAGCTTCTAGGTCCCGTCTTAGGGTGGACATTCGGTAAATGAAGCTGTCGTGGGTGGACCCGGGATAGTTGGCATATACTGAGGTGATGATTCCCTTGGCATTACATACTACCTGCACGTTGATGGAATGCCAGTGCTTGCGGTTCCTATAGATGTGCTCTGATGCCCTGGGGGGACGTAGAGCCACATGGGTGCAGTCGATGGCACCTAGCACTTTGGGGAATCGTGCCACACCGTAAAAATCCAGGGCGGCAGCATGCCTTTCTGCAGGTGTTCTGGGCAGGTATATGTGCCTGCGGACTGATGGGCGTGCAGTGATGATGTTCAAGACCTGGTGTAGGCAGCGTAACTGGGTGGCCTGTGATACCCCACCCACTATGGCACTTGTCCACTGAAATGATCCAGTGGCTAAGAAGTGCAGTACATTGAGGACCTTCTCCAGGAGGCTGAGTGCTTGGGAGCACAGGGTGGGTGATGTGAGGTCATCATCCCACTCACTCACCAGGTCCAGTATTATGTGTGGTGGAAACCTGTACCTCTCATACACCTGGGCATCAGGCATCCCGAAAAGGCTGGTTCTGGGTGTGAATATTCTGGCCCTGACTATCCTCCTCCTCCTCCTTTGGTAGTCCACGCCCACTGCTGCTAGGAACGGTTTGTTCATCCTGGGTCTGAGCTTGTTATTTTGTTAGCGCGCAAATTTATGCGTTGCGCGTGTTGTAGGCGAGCGTGTGACCCGCGCACCCCTGAAATCCAGTACCCAGTCCAATAGCGTGTGGAAATTCCCGCGCACCCCGGGATACAGGTGCGCTGACGTACTTGCGTGTGTAAGTGCCCGCGCACCCCTGATATACACGTACATAGGCCAATCGCGTGTACGCGCACTTTTGTCCAATTACACGCGATGACACTCTGACGTGCTGTCCAATTACACGCAATGACACTCTGACGTGCAGTCTTTCCACGTGTGCTCTGTCATCACGTGCTGTGTGGGAAACACCCGTGTGGGTCACGTCACAGACGCGCTTACGCGCTGAGGGCCTTTGGTCCAATAGAATCGCGTATGCATGCTGAAGCGCTTACGCGCTAAGGGCCTTTCCTCGAATTTCACGCTGACGTGCAGGATTTTCACGTGCCAAATCACTCCGTATCAAGCTGGCCACGCGAAAACACACGGTAACCACGCTCCTGCCCAGAAGGCCGAATTACTGCCCCCCAGTGCCCCGAGCAGCCTCCCACGTGCCATCTGCTGCTGCCTGCCTGCCTGCCTGCCTGCTGCCACCGTGCCCTGCCATTTGGTGCCTGCACATCAGCCATCTGCAGGGGTCCAGTTGCTGTGTCCACCCCTGCTGGAACTGAAGACTCCCGACTGGGATTACATCGCTCCACAGCCCAGCCCCAGGACCCAGTTGCCCACCCACACCTGCCTCTGGGGTTGCCATGTCGGGCACTTCCACATCTGGCACCAGTGGCAACCCCAGGCCAGAGGGGCAGAGGGGCACCAGCTTCACTGACACCGAAGTTGGTGTCCTGGTGGAGCATGTCCTGGGGCAGTATGATGCCCTCTTTGGATCGTCCCGCGCCAGCAAGGAAGGACGGGAGAGGATCTGGGCCGACTGTGTGGTTGCCATCAACGCGGAGGGGGTGGCAACCAGCGACGTCCAGAAGATCAAGAAGCGCTGGGAGGACTTGAGGTCCAGGACCCTCGTGAAGGCCCGGCGCCTCGTGGAGGGGGGCCGGGGCCGCATGAGTTCCGTCCAGATGAGGGTCCTGGAACGCGTACGCCCAGCGCTCCACGCCCAGATCCTTGAGAGGGAGACCCGTCTGGAGTTGAGCGGTAAGTGTCCAAGCATTGCTGTGTGAGACAGGGCATGTTGCGGTGTGCTGGTTCTCTGATACTTGCCTGTATGTGTGACATAGGCCATGTATGCATGTATGTGTGCAGGGACATCATGGTAATGCATGTGCGACCAGTGATGTGTGAACCACATGGTTGTTGCATGTGTTTAAATGCCACATGGGGAGCCCTATGCAGATTTTAGACATGAGAGCATGCCAGTCTCTGTTCCTGGACATGGGTGGGGGTGAGGGATGGGTGCTGATGGCAGGTACATATATGGTAGCCATGTCTGTGTGCCTGACCTGCGTGTCTGTGACTTGTGCATGCCATGGATGCATGACACATGTGTGTGCCAATGCACAGATTCACTGATGCAGCCTAGTTACCCTTGTATCCGCTGTGTTTGGGGTGTATGGGGCCAGATGGATGTGACTGAGGTGAAGTGTGTGCATGTGATAGGCATGACCCATGATGCATATCATTGTATGTTTCAAGAGTCCATTGGACATGTATGGAAATGTCCATGGCATGCACCATGCCTGTTACTGTGTGTGTTTTGCCTGGACTGACCCATGTGTTGTGGAGGGACATGATGGAAGTGTACTTTGACAGTGGTACTCATCTGCTATTGCTTCCTGCCTAGGGGACCATTGTACAGTACCCTGATGCTTGTGTTCTTTGTCTCCCTCTACACAGCGGCTAGTGAAGAAGAAGGCGGAGACGGCGCTGTGGAGCAAGGCGGCGGGGATGCCCCCACAGCTGCAGCAGAAGGGGTGGGTGAGCCCCCACAGGGGCCTGCTACGGTGGAAGACGGTGAGGAGCCATCCAGGTTGGTGGTTTCCACAGGGGCACACATGGGGCCTGGTGGGGGCATCCCTGCTGGTGCAAGTGGTGCAGTCCAGGGCCAGGGGCAGGAGGCAGCACAGGTCACCGTGGAGGGGCCTGTGCATGTCGCTGTCCCTGACCCTGTGAGTGCACCACCATGCACCAGCAGGGTTGCCCCGTCCCAGGCCCGTCCGCAGGTAGAGGGGATGTCCATGTCACCTGACTCCCCTCCACCTGCGGACGAGGGGACCCGTGTCCGTATGGAGAAGGTCCTGATTGGGCTTGCGATGCGCGCGGGTGCAATTCGTAATGACGTGCGTGCTTCCCGGGAGGAGCACGCACATCATCACGAAGAGCACCGTGCCGACGTGGCCCAATTGGGATCTTCCATGTTCGGGGGTTTCCTGCATGTGTCGGCCAATCTGGCGGCCCTCTCCTCCTCTGTGGAGGCTATACGCCAGTCGTTCTCCTTGCCGTCTTCCGGCCCAGATGCCACCAGGGCCCCCTGTGGACCTGCCCTGACCTATACAGCCAGCTCGGTGGGGATCCCATCCCTGCCACAGTCGGGAGTCGGAGGTCAAGCAGGGGTGGACACCACAGCAACTGTATCCCAGCAGATGGAGGATGTGCCGTCATCATCAGGCAGGGCACGTGCACGACGGCGTCGGTGGATTCCATCAGCCTGGATGCCATCGTGCTGGCAGAGGCAGTTGCGTCGGAGGCAGCAGCAGAGTCAACGTTGGAGGCATCATGGCTCGGGGCCATCAACATCGGAGGGGCAGGCATCGGCCGGAGGGCAGGAGGACCCAGGACAGGAAGTGTCTTCCGTGTGGCTGCGGTTGGGCCAGCAGATAGGTGCGGAGCGGCGGCGGGCGGAAGAGGAGCGGCTCACAATGGTCAGGGCGGAGAACTCCATGCGGAGGGCCCTGAGGCGGGCCGAGTGCCTCGAGGCAATCCGCAGGGGGTTGGAGGAGCAGATGGCGTCGTCCCTGCGGACCCTCGGGGCCATGGAACAGGACCGCCTCCGGGACATAGACAAGGAGTTTGATGATGCCCTGGCCCGGAACACTACGGAGTGAGCCGCTGGACTTGCCCGCCGCCTTTGTATATAGTTCTTTAGTTTTAGGTTTCCTTTGTTTATTCTTATGATTTGGAGTTGACGGACACAGCTCCACTTTTTGTATATAGTTGCATTTTTGTTAGGGTTTTTTGTAGGTTTCCTTTGTTCAGTTGGGCTCATGGACCCTTGGATATTTTGTACATAGTTCTTCATTGGATTGTTTTATTTTTTAATTTTATTTTTTCTTCTCCATGGAGCAATGGTGTTTGGATTTTATTTTTGTTCTGTCGGATTGATTTCATTTTTAATGTGACTTTGTAGTACATTTTTTTTGGATTTGGTGTTTTTCATTTTTTGGGACGGACATGCACCTTTTCTTTTTTTCATTGGCATTGTAGTTTGTTTCATTTCATTTGCATTCATATTTTTTAATACATTTTTGTTTTCATACTTCACTGTGTGGTATCATCTCATTGGTTTCATGCATGTCATGTTGGGTGTTTTCAAATTCATTTGCAACCATTGTGTGTGACAGACATGGGTTCATTTGCTTTATGTACGTTGGGGGTGTACCATGTAATTTTCATTTCCATGTGGGTGAATGGGTTACTTGGTAGGGCCTTTTGGCTGTGGAGGCTGACCATTACGCACATGGTTGGTGATTGTGAGGACCTGGGTGCAGGGGGACATGGGTGGGGGCCTGGTGGAGGCTGACCCTGGTGGCTGGGGGGTGGGGGTGGTGGGAGACATGAGTGGGGGCCTGGTGGAGGGTGCCCCTGGTGGCTGGGGGGTGGGGGTGGTGGGAGACATGGGTGGGGGCCTGGTGGAGGGTGCCCCTGGTGGCTGGGGGGTGGGGGTGGTGGGAGACATGGGTGGGGGCCTGGTGGAGGCTGACCCTGGTGGCTGGGGTGTGGGGGATGGTGGGAGACATGAGTGGGGGCCTGGTGGAGGCTGCCCCTGCACTGCTGGGGGGTGGGGGTGGTGGGGGACATGAGTGGGGGCCTGGTGGAGGGTGCCCCTGCACTGCTGGGGGGTGGGGGTGGTGGGAGACATGGGTGGGGGCCTGGTGGAGACTGCCCCTGGTGGCTGGGGGGTGGGGGTGGTGGTAGACATGAGTGGGGGCCTGGTGGAGGCTGCCCCTGCACTGCTGGGGGGTGGGGGTGGTGGGAGACATGGGTGGGGGCCTGGTAGAGGGTGCCCCTGGTGGCTGGGGGTGGGTGGGAGACATGAGTGGGGGCCTGGTGGAGGCTGCCCCTGGTGGCTGGGGGGTGGGGGTGGTGGGAGACATGAGTGGGGGCCTGGTGGAGGGTGCCCCTGCACTGCTGGGGGTGGGGGTGGTGTGAGACATGAGTGGGGGCCTGGTGGAGGGTGCACCTGCACTGCTGGGGGGTGGGGGTGGTGGGAGACATGAGTGGGGGCCTGGTGGAGGGTGCCCCTGCACTGCTGGGGGGTGGGGGTGGTGGGAGACATGAGTGGGGGCCTGGTGGAGGCTGCCCCTGAACTGCTGGGGGGTGGGGGTGGTGGGAGACATGATTTGGGGGCCTGGTGGAGGCTGCCCCTGCACTGCTGGGGGGTGGGGGTGGTGGAAGACATGGGTGGGGGCCTGGTGGAGGCTGCCCCTGCACTGCTGGGGGGTGAGGGTGATAGGGGCCATGAGTGGGGGCCTGGTGGAGGGTGCCCCTGCACTGCTGGGGGGTGGGGGTGGTGGGAGACATGAGTGGGGGCCTGGTGGAGGGTGCCCCTGGTGGCTGGGGGGTGGGGGTGGTGGGAGACATGAGTGGGGGCCTGGTGGAGGGTGCCCCTGGTGGCTGGGGGGTGGGGGTGGTGGGAGACATGGGTGGGGGCCTGGTGGAGGCTGACCCTGGTGGCTGGGGGGTGGGGGTGGTGGGAGACATGAGTGGGGGCCTGGTGGAGGCTGCCCCTGCACTGCTGGTGGGTGGGGGTGGTGGGAGACATGGGTGGGGGCCTGGTGGAGGCTGCCCCTGGTGGCTGGGGGGTGGGGGTGGTGGTAGACATGAGTGGGGGCTTGGTGGAGGCTGCCCCTGCACTGCTGGGGGGTGGGGGTGGTGGGAGACATGGGTGGGGGCCTGGTGGAGGGTGCCCCTGGTGGCTGGGGGGTGGGGGTGGGAGGGAGACATGAGTGGGGGCCTGGTGGAGGCTGCCCCTGGTGGCTGGGGGGTGGGGGTGGTGGGAGACATGAGTGGGGGCCTGGTGGAGGCTGCCCCTGCACTGCTGGGGGGTGAGGGTGGTGGGAGACATGAGTGGGGGCCTGGTGGAGGGTGCACCTGCACTGCTGGGGGGTGGGGGTGGTGGGAGACATGGGTGGGGGCCTGGTGGAGGGTGCCCCTGCACTGCTGGGGGGTGGGGGTGGTGGGAGACATGAGTGGGGGCCTGGTGGAGGCTGCCCCTGCACTGCTGGGGGGTGGGGGTGGTGGGAGACATGATTTGGGGGCCTGGTGGAGGCTGCCCCTGCACTGCTGGGGGGTGGGGGTGGTGGGAGACATGGGTGGGGGCCTGGTGGAGGGTGCCCCTGCACTGCTGGGGGGTGGGGGTGATAGGGGCCATGAGTGGGGGCCTGGTGGAGGGTGCCCCTGCACTGCTGGGGGCTGGGGGTGGTGGGAGACATGAGTGGGGGCCTGGTGGAGGGTGCCCCTGGTGGCTGGGGGGTGGGGGTGGTGGGAGACATGAGTGGGGGCCTGGTGGAGGGTGCCCCTGGTGGCTGGGGGGTGGGGGTGGTGGGAGACATGGGTGGGGGCCTGGTGGAGGCTGACCCTGGTGGCTGGTGGCTGGGGGGTGGGGGTGGTGGGAGACATGAGTGGGGGCCTGGTGGAGGCTGCCCCTGCACTGCTGGGGGGTGGGGGTGGTGGGAGACATGAGTGGGGGCCTGGTGGAGGGTGCCCCTGCACTGCTGGGGGGTGGGGGTGGTGGGAGATATGAGTGGGGGCCTGGTGGAGGCTGCCCCTGCACTGCTGGGGGGTGGGGGTGGTGGGAGACATGGGTGGGGGCCTGGTGGAGGCTTCCCCTGGTGGCGGGGGGCTGGGGGTGATAGGGGCCATGAGTGGGGGCCTGGTGGAGGGTGCCCCTGCACTGCTGGGGGGTGGGGGTGATAGGGGTCATGAGTGGGGGCCTGGTGGAGGGTGCCCCTGCACTGCTGCGGGGTGGGGGTGGTGGGAGACATGATTGGGGGCCTGGTGGAGGGTACCCCTGGTGTCTGGGGGATGGGGTGGTGGGAGACATGAGTGGGGGCCTGGTGGAGGGTGCCCCTGGTGGCTGGGGGGTGGGGGTGGTGGTAGACATGGGTGGGGGCCTGGTGGAGGCTGACCCTGGTGGCTGGGGGGTGGGGGTGGTGGGAGACATGAGTGGGGGCCTGGTGGAGGCTGCCCCGACACTGCTGGGGGGTGGGGGTGGTGGGAGACATGAGAAGGGCCTGGTGGAGGGTGCCCCTGCACTGCTGGGGGGTGGGGGTGGTGGGAGACATGGGTGGGGGCCTGGTGGAGGCTGACCCTGGTGGCTGGGGGGTGGGGGTGGTGGGAGACATGAGTGGGGGCCTGGTGGAGGCTGCCCCTGCACTGCTGGGGGGTGGGGGTGGTGGGAGACATGAGTGGGGGCCTGGTGGAGGGTGCCCCTGCACTGCTGGGGGGTGGGGGTGGTGCGAGACATGAGTGGGGGCCTGGTGGAGGGTGCCCCTGGTGGCTGGGGGGTGGGGGTGGTGGGAGACATGGGTGGGGGCCTGGTGGAGGCTGACCCTGGTGGCTGGGGGGTGGGGGTGGTGGTCGACATGAGTGGGGGCCTGGTGGAGGCTGCCCCTGCACTGCTGGGGGGTGGGGGTGGTGGGAGACATGAGTGGGGGCCTGGTGGAGGGTGCCCCTGCACTGCCTGGGGGGTGGGGGTGGTGGGAGACATGAGTGGGGGCCTGGTGGAGGGTGCCCCTGGTGGCTGGGGGGTGGGGGTGGTGTCAGACATGAGTGGGGGCCTGGTGGGGGCTGCCCATGGTGGCTGGGGGGTGGGGGTGGTGGGAGACATGAGTGGGGGCCTGGTGGAGGCTGCCCCTGCACTGCTGGGGGGTGGGGATGGTGGGAGACATGGGTGGGGGCCTGGTGGAGGGTGCCCCTGGTGGCTGGGGGGTGGGGGTGGTGGGAGACATGAGTGGGGGCCTGGTGGAGGGTTCCCCTGCACTGCTGGGGGTGGGGGTGGTGGGAGACATGAATGGGGGCCTGGTGGACGGTGCACCTGCACTGCTGGGGGGTGGGGGTGGTGTGAGACATGAGTGGGGGCCTGGTGGAGGGTGCCCCTGCACTGCTGGGGGGTGGGGGTGGTGGGAGACATGGGTGGGGGCCTGGTGGAGGGTGCCCCTGCACTGCTGGGGGGTGGGGGTGCTGGGTGACATGAGCAGGTGTGCAGGGTAGTCCCCTGTGGTGTGTGCTGCCTGCAGGGGCCGTGGAGGGTGTACAGGGAATACCTGGGAGCACACAGCCAAATCGCGTGTAGAATTTCCCGCGCACCACTGAAATCCACGTACCCTGACAAATCGCGTGTGGAACTTCCCGCGCACCCCTGAAATCCACATACCCGGCCAAATCGCGTGTGGTACTTCCCGCGCACCCCTGAAATCCACGTACACGGCCAAATCGCGTGTGGAACTTCCCTCGCACCACTGAAATCCACATACCCTGACAAATCGCTTGAGGAACTTCCTGCGCACCCCTGAAATCCACGTACCCGGCCAATTCGCGTGTGGAACTTCCCGCGCACCCCTGAAATCTACGTACACGGCCAAATCGCGTGTGGAACTTCCCGCACACCCCTGTAATCCACGTACCCTGACAAATCGCGTGTGGAACTTCCTGCAAACCCCTGGAATTCACATGCCCTGCCAATTCGCGTGTGAGATTTCCCGCGCACCCCGGTATACACGCACACGTATTTTTTGTCAGCGGGTGTCCGTGTTTGTGGGTACCCCTTTGCACGTCATTTGTCCTGGAGGGCCACAGTATGGGACATTCATCATGGCAGTATATAGGTGCTATTTTTTGGCGCACCTTTTGGCGCACATTTCTTACAGGCGCAGAGACGCTACCGCCTGCTTTCTTGTGGCGGTCGTGTTTGTGCCTGTGCGCTGGTTTGAGCGTGCGCTTTTTTGCCCTATTCTATTCCATGAATACGTGTTGTAGGCGAGCGTGTGGGCGTTCCGCGCACTTGTACCCTGTACTTCCCCCGTGACGCCCACATTTTGGCAAGTTGTTCCCCATTCCGAGTGTTACGCCCCGTGTTCCGCCTACTTTTGTTGCGTGCGCCGCGCTATGTGCGATTTTCGCTGTGGCCTGTGCGATTTTCGCGGTGACCTGGCGCACGCAGTTAGATGGCCTGTGCGCCAACGTGCGCCGCACACTTTTTTATCGCACATCCGATGGTTTTCTCGCGCTCGGCCTTCCATGAATCGATGTGCGCTGATTTTCGTGCGATTTTCGCACTTGCACTGCAATTTTCGCAATTCCACTGCGATTCGCACGTTTTTGGCCACTTGCGCCGCGCTAATTATTCCATGAATCGGCCTGTATATATGTTGTAAAATGATCCTCATTCTTTTCAGAGCTAGCAGTCTGACAATAATCAAACACAATTGGTGAATCTCTAAAGGTTGAATTTAATTTTCATAGTCCAACCGACACGTGTTTCAACACATGGGGCCTCATTACAAACCTGCCGGTAGCCGTGCCTATCACACAGGCACGGCTGCCAGCGGAGTTGCGCTTTTCCGGCGCCCGGGAATGGGCAATTACCCATATAGGGCTGAATGGGAATGGGGAGGTCGGATGCACCGGCACACATCCGACATGCTGTGCTCACAAGCTGGCGGGCATAAAGGCACCCGCGAGGACAACTCATAGTTTGCCGGTCCGGGAACTACAGTACTGCATGCTTGCCGGTACCGTAGTTCCCAGACCAGCAAATTTATAATGAGGCTCATGGTCTTTTTTAAGGCTAATATTAGAACCATATTGTCTCATACAGTATCAAGCCCATCTTAATCCATATCATTTAAAAACAAAAGAATATGTGTGCAAAAAAATGAAATGTGTGTATACATACCAGACAGAAAAAAAGAAACACACCAAAGACATGAGGAAAATTAAAATACAGGTTAATGGCTATCGTTTCTGTATTGTGAAGATATGTTTTTCATGCCCTGTCTATGAACTTCGCCTGATAATTACCAGCTATTAATCATGAAAGGTTTAGATTTGGTGAAGCACCCAAAATCCCCCAAAAATAATAAAAATGTTCCTTCAAAAAAATGAATGAATTCTCACTACACCCATGCAAAGTGGCAATATATCTTTTTGTTCATTAGTAATACTACAGTGTCCCTACGTCTCACTGTTTGCTATCTGAAACGTGGTTTCTGTACATTAATCCAACTTAGTGTCCCACATAATACAAGGTGGTGAGGTTTTACCGTATAGACTCACCAAATACTGTTGCTTGTGGTATTCTGCTATTCACAATGATATGTTGGTGTTAACCTAGGCAGGCACTTTCCTCTCGCTGTCCCTTAAATTGAAGAAATGTATGGGCATACACTTACCCAATAAGTGAATAAGTCCTCTCATTTTGAGGTTAGTTTAGGCACACTGATGCCTTACTGCTCTTTTTTGCCTATTTGCACTGTACAACTAACATATGACGATTTAGCTGCTATTTTTGCTCTTTGCACCTATGACCACGCTGGCTGTATTACCATGCAGACATTTTCTAACATGTTAGTCCAGCTCATTGTTTTTAACTCTATTTTACATCTCATTGTGGTCGACCAGTTTTTATTGCTATTTTATTGTTATTGGGAATGACTTACTTACTTATGAGGCTGCTTGTGTATTTACATGGGGTGTTCTCCAATGTTGGCTTATTTATCTTGAGTGTAGCTTATTATATCATCTATGTCATGTGGCCTTTATACTACTATTGTATGCACTGTGCAAATATTTCTAGTATGGCTATTACATAGGTACAGGGTTTTTACCTTGCATTGAAATCACTATGTTTCTCATTATGTTTTAGAATGTGGTCAGTCTTCTTTTGCATGACTGACCATTAACAGAGTTTTTGTTTTGGCACTGTGCTTTCATTTCTCTGTCATAATATGGACCCACACTCCTTTCCAACATGGCCACTTTTATTCTCCCATGTGCTGTATGAAGTGCTGCCATAGACATAGTAAAGGGACTCCATGTTGGTGTTTGTATTTATCTTTGTCCAACCCTCTCTCCCTCACTTGAGCAAACGCTCAGTATAGCGCGAAACGCGTTGTTTGCAGGCTGCCCTGCCTAGGCGTCCTGCTGTTTTGTCTTTTATGTGCTGCTTTGTATCGTGCATTTGTGCTTTGCACGATGCATCTGGTTTTTTAATAATTTTGGACTAACATTAAAGACATCAGTAATCTTAACGCTGTGTCTCTTGTGTTTTTTTCCGACCCCCCACAGAACCTGGCACTTGTCCCTTTGTGCCTGCGGTGAGTGCGTTTCACCTCTTCCTCCTTTTTTCCAAAGTATCATTCCATATGTAGGTGCATTAGTAGTTTGGCTATTTTCCATACTTTCTTCTTTAAGAACTGCAGAAATGTATAAACAAAATCGATTTGCAATGACCTATCCCGATTCAATGTTCGAGTACTAGTATGTTAGTATTATAATGTATAGGTCACATAGCTTACCCCATGGAGATTCTGATAGCATTCTAATATGCTAATTGTATGGTGGGTGTGTTTTTTCTTCATTACTGAATCAGTAACTGCAAGGAACCGGAATAGTATGCAAATCAATATATTCAGAAAATTGGGCTTGGCAATAATAACACATGACCACGAAGTTGTACCTTAAAAATAACTGATATCAGTATGCTGTAACATATTACAATTAGTCATCCGAAGTTGAATATTAAATGTTTATAAATTACTATTAAAACATGTAAGTACAATATTTAAGTTACTCTTGTGCCCCACTAAGCTTCAAGAGGCCTTGCTTACCTGAATAGTGTTGGTTAATGTACTAAAAACTATCGGTCCATTTACAATATGCGGATTACTTAACTTAACTTAAATAGCGCTGACATATTATATAAATTCTTTCTTACCATATTTGTTTAAAGGATGTACTTCTCGGAATGATCCTAGGCATCCTGCATGTCTTTCACACTCGGGCGCCATATTGAACATGCAAATTATACTGGTTGCATGTGATGTCACACGCAGGTTGCGTGGGATGTCACGAGTGTTGTCAAAACAAGCGCTCGTACTTGGGCTTCCCTATATTTAGGGGCCCTTTGATTTATAAATAGGTGCTGCCACGCTTCATGTTGGCCAGGATCATACATTGAACATAAAGCTTATAGAAAATAATGTTTGGATAATACGTTGTTATAAAACCATCAAATGTAAAAGGGAATCTTATGAGCAAATACATGTTGTATATATGCCCAGGTAATGTATTCTGCTTGCGTTTCTCCATGTTCAATGTGGTAATCATTTACCAATGTGCTAAGCCTCTGAAATTGGAGTCTTGGAAACACCAGTCTCCCTAATAGTCAATTTGGAGCTGAAGACTTGGTAAATTAATATAATGGATCTACCCTCTAGCTTGCAGTGGTTAAATGGATAATTTTGGGTGCTTCATCTTTCCACATATAAATATGTACAGGTTGCAATTTTACAGTTGATAAAGCAAATTTTCAGTTATGAGTTACTCTATATACAGAAACACGTGCTCACTTGATATAGCATTACAGATGCTCCATCTCTCCACATATGGATATACGTGTTACAGTTTTAAAAACAGCCAAAGCATATTCTCTGGTATAAGTTACCTATATTCTGGAACACTTGTCTCCTTGATATGCAGAGTCAAAGCATTACAGATGTTGCATCTTTTTACATATGGATATGCACATCTCCCTCCGATTTAAAGCAGTCTAAGCATTCTCTACATTATTTATTTCATTTATTTATTTATTGACCATTTATTAGGTGCCCGTAAAACAAAATAGTGTTTCCATGCACCATTGCAGGTGCCGGTCATTCTAAAATTGATAAAGCCCTGGATTAGTATTTCCATGCATTCTTTGTACATGCATTTGACAATATCCTTGTGTGCATATTTACACATACTACATGTGACACATGCAGTATATGCAACAATCTGGGTCTGTTACAATCTGTATATCGGCAGCACGATAAGACAATTAAACTTACATTACATTACATTATATTACAGGAGCTTACGTTTAAAAAATGGCTAGCAAGGGAAACCACAGGGGTACCAAGAGGGACCTAAATGTTTGCAGCTGCGACCCCTGGTGACCCCCAAATGGCATCCCTGCAGCAGAAACATCTGCAGCTGCAATTGTTGGGGTGGTATCATTATGTGTGGCAGTAAAGTACAGAAACAGGTAGCAACCAGACATAGCACCTTGATCATGGCTACTACAAGTAATTACAGCACTGAACCACCAATTGATGAGGCTACCAGTGCTTATAATATCATCACTGGCATGACAAGTGTGAATATTTACTACTGCCACCCACCTGCCCTACTGCCATAATATGGGGCATTTGGAAAAGTAACTCATCCTCCCATGTTTCAACAGACCACGGCTCTCCTCCCTATGGGTTGAGATGTAAGTAGAGGAGCCACAGGCAGAATCATTTTTAGAATTAGATGTTCTAAATGAGGGAAGCAGGGGTATGGTCAATCACCTATTGTAGAGGTGCATGATGTTTCTCAGTAACTGCTTGGTCCCCACCTCTTTGTCATCTGATTCTAATGGCAAATTTGCCGGTGACGCTTCTGATGAGTGTGATGATAACCAAGATGCTTCCTATAGCCCAAAATGTCAATAAAGAAGGTAAGGATACAACTGTGAACCCCAGCTCCAGCAATGAGACACTGGCACTGAGGGAGTGACAAGCACACTCTTAAAAAAGCACCTGCCAGCACAACCCCTTGCATGCATTCAGATATTCCACAAATCATGCAACATGTCTCCACTCTCATCGCAAAGTCTAGGCAGTCTACCTGAAGTGCCAGGGAGGTAGATCATCTACAAAAAATGTCAGCACCAACCAGGCCAACACAGAAACCAGTGACACCTAGGTCACCCGTTTGCCATGCAGAGTACCGTCCTTCCTCTGCTCCTGCCTCTGTCAAACAGCCAAAGTCACCTATTGCCATGAACATAGGACCTCTGCACATATTATCTATGTGGAATTGATGTATTCAGGCTCAGATCTGCATTTTACCACCCATACATTGTTCTATAAAACAGTGTCCCATGAGAAGCCAGGGACCAAATTGGGTACCTCATCGATGCTTGGCCATATGAAGCAACATCATGTACATGAATAAGACAACCAGACACAGCAACATCCCCTCAGCAATCAGAAATTACTAAGCAGTATGCTTGCACTGCCCCACTCTGTCAGGCCAGAAACATGAGTTGTGTTAAGACAGCAGTAAAGTACCCCCAACAGCAGGGAAACAATGGTTATGCACCAGCCCAGTCTCAGTGAGCAAATTGAATGCAATCAGAAATAGCATTGTTACTATCCATGAGTAAGAATCCTGAAGGACAAACCGGTGATAATACTGGCAGTAGACCTTCCAGAATACCCCTATGTTGGGAAAACATCATTTAGGGAGCAGATGGCAAGTGATGATGTATGCTAGTACATTTTCAGCAGGAGTTATTTTGCACAGAAGGCTATATCTGAGATGTATAATGCGTTCCTGTGGTGAAGAAGACATTGGACAGGCCAGAGTAGGAAACTCCACTCCGCAATGGTAACTGGCAAAAGCACTGACTACATGTCTGTAATTCCATATTGGATCACATTCCGCTCTATTGGTGACAGCAGCAAGCAAGAGAGGTCATCACAGCAGCACCATGCTTTCCACCAACACGCCGCTTAGTACATGAAAGGATTTGATAGCAAGTGCCATACAGGTTATGACATCTGGGTTAAGTAAAACAGCTGGTTGCAGACTGGCAAAGTGCCCAGCAGCTATTCTTGCACTTTGTTGCACCAGACAATGTATCAAATGTCAGTTCTGTCTGCAGAAGTGTTGGAGTAAATTCATGTCCAATGCTGTTCACATGCTCTCCACCATGTAGTAACATATTTGTCAGCCATTGCTACACTGTCTGTGCAATGATTGGCAAATAAGAAATGTTCTCATTTCAGCCAGTCACATGCTTTGCAAGTGTCGGATGTGCAACAATAAGTCCCACTACAGCAGACGAAAATGTCGCTGCGGACCAGCTGGAATTCCACCATGAATATGCTTGCCCACCTTTGTGAGCAATGCAATGCTATAAGGGACTACAGCTACAGTCACATTCAAGTATTGGATATGGCCTTCTTCACACCAGAGCTGCTCATGTAAAATGGCTTATTTGTGCTAATCCTCTATGAGACAGCCTCATGTTGTGTGAACCATAGCTCGATGTAACTTAGCAAGGTACTTCCATTGACATATGTGTTTGGAATTATCCAGTCCAAAAGAACAATGGAACATGAAAGCACATGCATTACAAAGCTGCTGAGACAATGGTTGTCCATCTTTCAGGATGATCCACATATAAACCACTTAAAAAATATATATGTTGAATGTATTTTTGCATCTTTTCCTGATCCCTGTTTTAAAGTAAATGTGATGGAATTCCAAACCGTGAAGAGCAGGACAATACATCACTAAGCTGCAGTTGAAATGTGAAATATTGTACTCTAAAGGCATTTTCAAGAACATTTGTTTGCAGAGCATAGGTATTAAGGACAACCAAAATCTCAGCATCTACACCGCCAAGTCACAAAACTTGCCACTGCAGCTTCCTCTTACCAAGTGGAACTGTGTCAAGTGCAGGGAACCTCATGGAGGGTATGTAACTCTATCTCTTTTTCTCTCGCTCTCTCTCACACACACACACATACACATGCATGTGGACTTACTTCCTGATTCCACATTCTACACTATGTCTGGGCTTGGGTGTAAAACATCTAGCAGTAGCAGGCCCACTGCTGCACAGATGGTAGATGCATATTTGAGTGACACATGACAGCTTGGAAAGAGCAATGACACACTGCAGGAGTGGTTCTTTGTGCACAGCTGCACTTTTCCACTGTGCCATCAACATTCTAAACAGCACACCCCCCCAACTAGGTTTCAACTGGAGCATGTTTTCAGTGCTGCTTGAGCGATTATGGCTGCAAACGGGGGACGTCTTTCTGCACTTCATGTGGACCCACTGGCTTTCTTCAAAATGAATGAGCAACATGTCGTAGCAGCCTATGGCAAGGCCTGGGCAATTTTGCAAGCACAACAACACTATCCTCAACGTCATCTGCCCATCTTAGTTAAGGCAGATGGTGACCTTTCTCCTTGTGGAATGAAGGTCTTCCAAGGCATTGAAGTGAGTGTGGGGATACTGCTGTTATAGATACTACTTGCTCAGGGTATGAAGATTAAATTATAGTGTGCTGGTGGGGCGGGGATGGTGATTTAATGTAACAGGGGTGTGGTAAGGAAGCTATGCATGTTTTTGATGCCCCAAGTTGTGAAGTAACATGCCTATTACAGTTTGCACATCTACAGTCAGAATGCAGCACAGCAGTACAGGAGACATTTTTGTGTTTGAACATACCACCTCCGGAGTGAACTGACTCACAAAACATATTTTTGCCACACTTCCACAGGCAAGGGTGTCACACACAATGTGTATCACACTCCTGCAGGGAAGGGTATGCAAACTGTTAAGGATTTTGTCAGAGGGCTATGCCTAATTTGGTGGTATTATTTTATCGTGGTACAGTGGTGGCTTAGCAATATTATGGTAATGCCCTATATGGTGTGACAAGACTCCACTCCTTTACCTGTATTCTACTTAGGGTCAACTCTAAATGCAGATTACCGGGCCTATCACACTAAAATATGTTAGGAGTGCTCCCTGTCACCCCCAGCCACTTATTTACAAGGCTGGACTACTGTCTTTGACAGATTTGTTCATAAAACATTTTCCATGATTCACCAGTCACACATGCATCATACACTTTTAAACTTGCTTACTATGAACACCAAAATGTACCTCCTGTTTTACCACCTTTCTGTAAAATGTATTACCTCCTTTGGCACACTGGGGCTCTTCCCTGTATCTTCACACCCTCTTTGTAATTGAATACATTTAGACACAGCAAATGCAACCCCACTGTTTCAGTTCTAAAAATGTTTGTTTTTATATACACTAATATTTGAGAAGATGTTGTGTGGTGTAAGCAATAATTAAAAACAGAACATTTACATTAGATTGCATGACCAATCTGTATTCATGAATAAATATCCACGGTTGTTATCTTACCACAGACCTTGGCTCCCGACACAATTGGCAGAAGACATAGGGCCTCATTACGAGTGTGGTGGTAAGGGGTTAACAGCACCGGTAAGGATGCCGGTGCCGTTAACCCCTTAACGCCACATTCTGAGGTGCCTTAGCGGGTCCACTAAGGGTTCCATGTAATAATGTCTCCACAAAAATCTTGACATGCAAAAATATCACCGAAAAATGGCCGTTTTTTGTGGCGACATTATTGCATGGAACATGCGGGGGACACCCCCGCAATCCCCAAACTTTTATGGTCACCCAAATAATATTGCCACGACATTTTCCCGCCGATATTATTTATGGCAACCATATATATGGGGATATTATTACCTGATACCCCACTAAGGCCCGCTGCTAAAACCAACCTTCCTTAGTGGGACCCGCTAAGGGACCAGGGAGCTAATAATGGGCTCACTATTTACGGGCCCGTTTTTAGCTCCCTCCCCCTTCCAATTGAGCCCTATGGGGGCTCGAATGGGAATGGGGAAGGGTATTTTGAATGGGGACTTACCAGGTCCTCCAAGGTTGGAATGACCCGGTAAATCCCCATTCAAACAACCCGGACCCAGACACGACTTTGGAGGCAGCCATGGTGCTAATAGCAGGATGGCTACCTCCAAACTTGTAATGCCCCCCCAGAGTGTAAGAGAAAAAAAAAAAAAAACAACATCAGGCCAACTTTCTTTTTTTCCTTTTACACTTTCAAATGTGTATCTCCTTCAAATGCTAAAAAACATTAAAAAAACAATTATCCGTACTTACTCCTCACTTCACAAATATATTCACCTTTCACTCCAGCGATTCCTGCACTGTTATCTCCAGACCCCGCTGAACTAGATTATCAGCTCACTGGAGTATCACAGACTCTACACAGCCCAGCTACTCACTTGAAGGACACAGTTCGTCTGCCAAAGCTTCAGAGCCTCTGCAGTTCTTTCTGGAAAATCATCCCTCTCTGCACTGCACAACTCCGGATGTCTACTGCTCTACTATGTTGCTGCTCTGCTATTCTGCTCTGCCCTTACTTCTCCTGAATTCATATGCTATCCCTGTCAATCTCACTAAAAACCTGCCTCTAACATGACATGCATCATCAACCGATTTGGTTTCTCTGGAAGCATAGCTTTGTGAATAGATTTGTAACAATCATTTCCTCTGTGTACAATGGTGCTTTCACCAGAGTGCATATTTCCCTGCAGTTTGTGTAATTAAATCACAGCCAGCAAACTGTCTGCATGTGTTAATGCTATTGCAAAACGCACTTTACTTTTGACATGTCATCTGAACGTGATTTGCACTGCTTTATTACAGACAAATTACCAATTAATAGGAAGGGACGTTAATTGGTTAGTTTTGGGTTAACATGTACATAGTGCAAACTGGACAGATGACCTGTTCACCCTGAAGTAGATCATTTTAAAATGTGCTTACTACAAGAATGTGCATTTCCATTTGTAATGTATGCCAGCTATTTGATGTCTGCATTCTGTTTACTGCCTCCTCTGAATATAATGTCATGGACCACTTACTGCCCCTCATATACAGTGTCCCTACATCTACAGCATCTCTCCTACAAAACACAATTTCTGCTACACTCCCACAGGGAAAGTGTTGAATACCTAAAATGTGTTACATTCTGATAGGGACAGTGGAACACACCTAATTTTTGCCTCACTCCTCCAGAGAAGAGGGCACACAGACACAATTTACTGCAATCCCAGATGTAAAGTGCTCACTCATCTTTTTCTCACACTCCAACAGGCAAAGGAAACACACAGACAGTTGGCTGAATGCTTTCAAGGAGGGGCACACACACTACGCTTTTGCTGCACTCACACAGGTGTGGGGTGCACATACAATTTCTGCCACAATCTGGCAGGAAAAATGTGCACATACAGACAATTGATATGTCTCTCTCCTGAGAATAAGCCCAAATGAAAGAGGAATTTCCTGAAGGTACTGCTCATAGCCAAGTACCTTCACATGCTGGGGCTCATTGCAAAACATGATTATTAAATCTCAAAAAGGCATGCTGCACTGTTGCCAGGTGTTACAATGACAGGCACAGTAACAGCGGTTTCAAATCATTGCAGCACTGCAAGTGCAACAAAAGTCTTTATCACACTGCCCATGTACTGTGGAAAAGAACTATTCTGCCTAGAAAGTTATGGTAAGCATGTGTGCATGGAAGGTGGGCCGGTAGAGGGTGTGTAGTGGGCAGGTCTGGTGAATGTAGGGGGCTGGGTGCCTTGCACGTGAAGTGGAAGAGGAAGCAGTGGATTAAGGTAAATTCTGGTTGTGCTGAGGGGTTTATGTGGAGTGAAGGGGGTGAAATCCCCACTTTACAGGAGGTTGTGCAAGGGGGCAAAGGAAGTCAACCCTTTAAAGTCTGGTTTGAAACGGGGATAGCAAAGGAAGGGTACCTAATATATTTGCTACACATAATAACCTAAGCATTAAAAAAGCAATACAGAGACATGGAACCGTAAGAGCATTTCAACAATTAATCAGCTGCGATCACGTTTCGCTCCATCACTAGGAAATCTCTTTTGACATGTGATGGGTAATGTTGTTAAAGTATTTTCTCTCGGTGGCCATGACACTGGGACCAACATCCCAATGTGATGGGGAAGCAGGAGTGAAGCTGCCATACTTTTCTCTCAACCAAATCATCAGGTGGACACCAGCTCATGGTGTTGATGTTGATTCTAATTATTCCCCCACGTCTCTACAATAACAGCCTCCTCATCCCTGCCACTGGACAATAAGGGCAGAGGCTTGGTGGGTGAAAAGTGTCATGGTTGTGGACTAGAGGACAGGGCTTTGCCACCTTGTGATTTCTTGACAGATAGTGCTCCTCTTCACTGGTTTTCATAATTGGCTGCATGCCACTGCCACAACAGAAATCAGATGCATTACTGTTGAGTCTTTGTTGTGTTTCAGAACATAACTGTCCCTATATATATGATATTTCCCTAGACATACACATGATGTGCCAACTATTTAGAATATCATAGAGAGACAAAAGAAAACCTCAGTGGGTTATTCATTATTATTAAAAACCAAAGGCTTCCTTCACATTTCTACCTTCACTTGAATCTTTAGTCTCAAATGCACAAATCATTACATAAAACCAAACTAAATTTAACAAACTGTAACATCATTTTTGGGGGTGTTTTTGTATGTACATTTTTTACAAATCTTTTGTAAATGTTTTGTTTACTATTTTAAGAAGGAAGGGAAGTAATAAAAGAAAACGTCAAACACAGACCCATCCCCAAAATAAGTAGACATATTGGCAGATGCCCATACTTCTGGTTGCCACCTAAAACACTGTCAGCATTTTCAAATGAGGAGAGGATGGTGTTTTTTGAATGAGGAGCCGACTAGCCATTCTTACCTCCTCTAACAATTCCCCCTGGCTAATAATGTTCCCACACAATAGTCAGCATATCCTGAGCTGCTGGAAAATGGTGTCTGTGTCTCTGATATTTCAGAGAGCGAATCTGAAACCCACATATTCTGGGATGCTGCCTGGAATGTTTCTGCGCCTTTGAGTGGGTACTACACCATTGCTACAGTAGCAGGATTTACTAACTGGAGAGACACGCTGATGCTTATGCCAGTGACCCTTTTTACAAGTGTCCACTGAGTGGTCACCCGCCTCCTCCTGCTCCCTTATTTGGGGGCTGCGTGGGTGGACAGGGTCATACCCCTCCCTGTTCTAGTTAGAAAGTTCAGGGGGGCTGTTATAGCCATTGAATGGTTAGCCAAAATCTTTCCCCTCCTGGTGGACACCTGGGACAAGGTGTGTTTGATGATTTCAGCCTCTGCTGGTAAACACCTCCTCTTACAACCTAAAATAACCCAGTGAATGAAGGCAAAGCTGTGTGGTCATTTTTCCTGCTTTCCATGTAAATCAGAGAGAATCTTGGGTCTGCCTTGATCCTTCATGCTCCTCCATCCTTTCCTCCTCAACCACTCCTGCATTCTCTTCTTTCCTCTCCCCCTGCACCACTCCTGCTAGGATTCGGGTCGTTTTCATCATTTCCTCCTCTACCAGTCCTGCCTGTTCATCTTCCTCACCTCACTTCTCCTTGTGCCCCTAATTGTCAACATCATCATGATCATTGTCACCATCACTACCAGCCCCATCATCATCACCAGTACCACCAGACAACTGAACACAAACCTTTTTTTTAGTTCTGAAGAGTACAGTAACCCCTCAAGCAAAATCACCCGTTCCGTCCTGTTCAACATATTTACATTTGCATACAAAATGTCCAGTCTAGAAAGTTCCAGTAGTTCTGCACTGGGCCATTTTACTATATCTTAGTTCCAATCATCTATCTATCTTGGGGCCCTAAGCTTTAAACTAGCACATTAATATGCACCTCTTTGCCAAAACCTGTGCCAGATCTACCACTTCATTGAGCTGCTTTCTACTTTTACCTCTAAGGAATTGCTCCAAAAGCATGATATCGCCTCAGTTTCAGCCATGTGGCCCCCACTTTTGCACTTTGTCTACCAGCCCCCCCCTAAAATTCTCTTAGTTTCGCACAGGACCACATCATGTGGAGGAACTCCGCATCTGTTATTCCACATCTCGGACACTCAGTGTTTTGTGCAGTTTTCTCTCCATGTAACCTTACCGGTGTAAGGTATATACTATGCAGTATATTGTATTTTGTTAGTTTCAGCCATGTATTTTTCGTGATAGTGATTTTGTATATTTGCAGATATTCTCCCATTGGTCGTCATTCAGGGCCATTCCCACATCGTGTTCCCAGTCGTCCATCACTTTAAATGCAAATGTATTCCTGTTCTCCAAAAGGACACTATATATTTTGGATACCAGTCTCCTCCAATGTTCCCCCTAATTATTTTTTCCTAAGTGCGAAAATGGTCAGCATTTGTGCACACATTATTTTTCCATGTGTGCACCTTAATAATGAGGTAAGCCACTTTGTGAGCGTGCGTAGTTAGTGAGCTACCATCTCCAAAGAGCTTTAAACGAAATGTCTTCTTCCCAACCACTGCAATTTGTTACAAATCAGTGCACAATCAGTGTAAAAGGTGAATCATTTCTTCCAAACCTATAGGCTAAAATAAAAAATAAAAATATTGAATATTTGATAATAAGGAGAGCTCATCATCCAGTTAAGGACTTCAGGAAATGCCATAATACCTACCAAGAGTACTCTTGTTCAGAGAATAAAGTAGTTCTGTTAGCTCTGGTTATTCATGTGTTGACACTGCTCATAGACATTGCAGAAAGTGTCTAATGCCACTGGAAAAGAACACTCATGTTTATTACAAAAAACACATATAGTTTATAACTGATGTGGCTGTCAAAAAATGTAGACAGGATACGATTTTTGCAAAGGAAATAATGCCAACTAAAAGGAATGTGTAAGAAAACAATAATTCATGTGCCACTTTAATAAAGTAACACAAGGACCAGGAGAAAATGCATCTCATAATTTGTGTACTACAGTTGCATCAGAATAACTGCAGCACCGAATTAGATAATCAGAATTCCTGAGGCTCTGCTTACTATCCACATTATGCTGTCATGTGAGTTGTGACAACATTTGCTCAAAACCAGGCTTACATCTAAGAGGCATATACATCATCCATTGTTTACTTTCTAAAAACAGGAAAATGTGCCCAACAAAAACATGAAACCTTGAACATATAGGAGCCTACCCCTTGCTTCTGCCCACAAAATTCCACTGATATTTTTTTCGAATCTGTGGCCAGTAGAGCACTGCCATTGGTAGGAACTCAAATAATATTAATGTCCGATGTCAAGAGGAATTTTAAGGGAAATAACATTTTAAGCATGAAATATCCCTACTCGCAAAGCTAATTACTTTTTTATTCCCTGAAAAATCATTTAATTCCAAGAAAGGAGCAATATCATATCAGAACCATGCTTGTAACCCTGACATATGAAGTGAAATGACACGGAACATAACAAAACTTAAAGTTTTGCCCACCCTGCTTCACCACAACCTAGACAAAATTCAATAATAGCCTTACTGAAGTTTCTTCAGGAGCCCTGTTGAAGAAAATCGCATACATTTGCCTTTTAAGTCAATAGCAGCAATGCTCATAGGTACAACAAATTCAGAGTCACCTTTTTTAACTAGGGACCACTCTTCTGCAATTCACTGCTACTAGTTGAACAAGATGGATTAGGGTTGCTTGAAGCATTACATGCAAACACATGAGGTATTCTTCCTTTCCTCTCCTTGCCCCAGAAGCTCACCATCTCGAGAGCCCTGGTTCTCTCTAGGCTGGACTATTGCAACAGCCTCTTTCTAAATCTGCCTGCCTCTACTCTCCACCCTCTGCAACATATCCAAAACAGGACTGCAAGACTTGTCCTTGGCCTCAAGCCCAGGGATCATATCTCTACAGGACTGAAATCTCTGCACTGGCTCTCAGTGGCTGCAATGATTAAGTTAAAAACCCTCTGCATTGTCCACAAGGCCTTCTGGGGCCTGCGGCTGCAAAACCTTCAACTCTCTCTTCCGAAATATCTTCCTTCTCAAGCTCTTTGCTCATTCACCTCCAACTCCCTCAGGGTCAGTCGCTTCTCCAAGCAACAAGTTGGTAGTAGATGTCTCGCCTCGGCTGGGGCCTCCCTCTGGAACAGCCTTCCTGCCTCCCTGAAACTTGAGAACCATCTCCGGTTCCGGAAGCACCTCTAAACCTTCCTCTTTGCTTCTGCTTTCTCTCCCCCTCTCCCCTGCTTAATTCTGGGCTAAACTGAACTGGCTACATGGCCACCCTTTGTGACCATGGGCCCAGGCCCCGCCATTTGCACACCTGCACTGCCTCCCTGGCAACCCTGCACCTGGGGAATGTATTCTGTATCCCTACAGTCCCCCACCAGCACTTATGTCTGCTCTTACCTTGCACTAGCCACCATCATGCTGTTTATTTATCTTATTTATTCTACTATCCCTTGTACTGCACTTTCCCCTCTCTCATGTACTGCATTTCTGCTCTCCCTTCCCCCTCACACTTTTTCCTTTCCCCCCCCCATGCACTTGCGCGATCTGAATGACACTTGGCCTAGTAAGATCGTTGTCTGTCTTCCCTCTGTTCCCCCTCCCTTGCCTCGTCGTGCCTCAAAACACTTGTGTATAGGCGCATTATAAATGCCACATCATATCATATCATATCATGATTATATTGTAAAGCCCTCAGCAGCAAAGCATAGAAGGAAACAAATGGTGCAGTTTCCTAGACTGTTACTAGAGTTTGCAATCCTTTAGCAGACAATCAATTCATTTTCTGTACTGTACTGCCAAAACCTTTGATTTAATTTGTGAAAAGTTTGGATTTGTACTTCAACCGACGGACTGGACTGCTCTCCTGTGATCTTCCAACCATACTCTTCCAATGCTCCTATTCTAGCCTCCATTACTAGTGTACAGGGCTCTGTAAAAAAGTAAGGGATTGTAGCACAAAAACACTAACTGGGAAATGTTCATACCCACAATACTTTGTGAGCAAAACAAATGTAAAGCCTCACCATGATATGTGCAGTTTAAGAAAATGTCATCAATCTGTATGTGCATAATTACTATGACGTGGATACACAATTGTTTGCAACATAACACATCTTTAAATTGTTGGTTAGGTTTATACAAGTGCTCATTAGAACCATTCTTGTATAGAAGTGAATTGCCATATAATTTGCTAAATTCTATACACCTTGGAACTCTGAAAACATGGGGAGGCAGCAAATTGTGTGAAAAGCATTCTAGTTATCTGAATACCCATTGCCCTAATAATATATACAAATAATGCCAGGCATAATCCATACCGATTATCGCTTGTCAATGATGTTGCAATGTTGCTCTCCACTTATAAAGTAATGTTAGCAATGCTAAAGAAGGAGACGTGGGGCATCACACTTGCCTACTCAAAATCCTTAGAGGGCAAATTCATATTTGAGTTTTATAATTTTTTAAGGGGGCCCCTTCAAAGTGCTTGTCAGACATATGTCCAATACACATCAAAGAAGCCTGCACACTTAAAATCAGTATCTGATATATGAGCTGACAGTTGGGTTACATAGTCTGGGTGACGCTTTTGCTAAGGCACCATGAGTAAAGAGAACATTCAAGTGCTTGAATGTCATTCATATTTTAACAAACATAAAACAAGTGGCTATAGGTCAAAGTCTGGTAATCTCTTACAGAGCCATGGTAGACAGTCAAGAATGTATGGTAATATCTGAATGTGGCCTGGGGCAGATGTTCGAGTCATAAGGTGTACATGGGGTAGAGTCAAGTATAGGAGTCATGGGTGGGAAGGGAAGATAATTTGGTTAATGTGTGCAGGCATATTTTAGTTATACCTTCTGTTCATGGAGCCACTTTTTCATATTTGTTTTTAACCTCTTGTGGGTGTATTCTTTTTATTGGGTGTTTAAGGTCAAGCTTGCATAGTAGGGCAAAGTAAGTAGCCTAGACCAGAATATCAAGACTAGTTATTATAATTTAACTTAATTTTGAGAGAAGCAAACATTAGGTACCTGCTGTTGCTTGTGCCTTATTAAATCTTTTTGATTAGATGGGAATGTCTGTGTGCACTTTAAAAATTCTCTGTGCTGCACGTAAAAGGAAGCTGGGCAAGCGCACATGTGCACAGTTTTGACGGAACAATGGTTCTCCTCCCATCCTCCATAACATATAGCCAATACAGCAACTGACTACTCGTCGGTACCTCCTGATAGCTCCTCTACACCTTACGTTTTTTTGGCCTGTCAACCTTTAATAGTGTAGAAACTCCCCCCTTTTCTAAGTCCCCACTCAGCTCATCGTATGGTATCAATTGTCCATCAATAAAAGAATCTCCCCATGTCAACAAGCCCATCAGTGCCATCAACCGCAGACAGTTTTTACATGTTATCTTCCTTTGATCTGTACCCGCTGCCAATGAGATATTGGGAGAGTATGTGTTCACCTCCCCTGTTGCTTTGCATGCTCTATACCAGAATCGTTTACCTAGGTCAAACATATACACCCCCTTTGATTCGTCTGTTGCTTTCCACAGTATTTATTTAAGTGGATGCTGCCTGCTCTCGCCTGACAGCAATCTTATTTCAGGATTCACCTCATCCAACATATATTGTGGTACAAACTGTAAATGCACACCCAGGAAGTATATTTCAAAGTCTGGTACTTGTAATCCCCCATGTTGCACCCTAGTTTGCATTATAGTTAATGGCACTCTCCTACAGGCTGTTATCCATAGTGCTTCCCATAACAAAGTATGTAATATCTGGAATATACTCTTCAGCACATTCTACGGTACATTTGTGAAATAGTGCAGTATGCATGGGAAGATAAGCATTAAGGGGCCGATTCATGGAACAAACGTGCGCCGAAAATCTTCGCGCAAGCAGGCGCAAGCAGGCGCAAGCAGGCGCAAGCGCAAAAAAACAGGCGCACGCGCACGTGTGCGATTCATGGAACTCCCTGCGCGTGTTTTCCTCGGGATGTGTGCCAAACCCGTGCATGGCGCACACGTCACTGCAACATCCCGAAAGACGTGCGCGACGCGCACAGTGAAAGCGCACAACCTCGGCGCATACACTAGAAAGTGGGCGGAACACGGGGCGTAACGCGCGGAATGGGGAACAACTCGCGAAAACTAGGGCGTAACTGGGGATGTACTGCAGGGAAGCAGACGGAACGCCCACACGCACCCGAACCACACGTATTCATGGAATCGAATAGGGCAAAGCCACGCACAGCGAAAGACACGCACAAGCCGAAACACGTCCGCCACACGAAGGCAGGCGGTAGCGTCCCTGCGCATTACAAAAGTGGCAACATACAGCAATTGTGCCTGTGCGAGCGGGGCACGTGTATTTCGGGATTGCGCGGGAAGTTACACACGCGATTGAGCGGGGTACGTGTATTCCGGGGGTTCGCGGGAAGTCACACCCGCGATCTGGCCTGGGGGAGCGGGCTACGTGTATTTCAGGGGTTCGCGTGAGTTTCTTCATGCGATCGGGCCTGGGGGAGCGGGCTACGTGTATTTCAGGGGTTCGCGTGAACTTCTTCACGCGATCGAGCCTGGGGGAGCGGGCTACGTGTATTTCAGGGGTTCGCGTGTACTTCTTCACGCGATCGGGCCTGGGGGAGCGGGCTACGTGTATTTCAGGGGTTCGCGTGAACATTTTCACGCGATCGGGCCTGGGGGAGCGGGCTACGTGTATTTCAGGGGTTCGCGTGTACTTCTTCACGCGATCGGGCCTGGGGGAGCGGGCTACGTGTATTTCAGGGGTTCGCGTGAACATTTTCACGCGATCGGGCCTGGGGGAGCGGGGTACCACTCACCGTCTGCCTTGCGTGTAGAAGAACGCGTAGCCAACACCCGCTGTGAAGTAATAGCGTGTGAACCCCAATGGATGGAAAACACACGCACCGCACGAAAAGCACGTACAGAACATAAAGGCACGCGGGATCTCCAAGCCCTGCCAGGGCAACGCCCGTGCACAAAACGTCACAGACGCGCTTACGCTGTAAGGGCCTTTGATCCATTGAAATCGCGTACGCGTGCTGACGCGCTTACGCGCTAAGGGCCTTTCCTCAATTTTCACGCTGACGTGCAGGATTTTCATGTGCCAAATCACTCCGTATCAAGCTGGCCACGCGAAAACACACGGAAGACCACGCTCCTGCCCAGAAGGCCGAATTACTGCCCCCCAGTGCCCCGAGCAGCCTCCCACGTGCCATCTGCTGATGCCTGCCTGCCTGCCTGCTGCCACCGTGCCCTGCCATTTGGTGCCTGCACATCAGCCATCTGCAGGGGTCCAGTTGCTGTGTCCACCCCTGCTGGAACAGAAGACTCCCGACTCAGATAACATCGCTCCACAGCCCAGCCCCAGGACCCAGTTGCCTACCCACTCCTGCCCCTGGGGTTGCCATGTCGGGCACATCCACATCTGGCACCAGTGGCAACCCCCGGCCAGAGGGGCAGAGGGGCACCAGCTTCACTGCCACCGAAGTTGGTGTCCTGGTGGAGCAAGTCCTGGGGCAGTATGATGCCCTCTTCGGATCGTCCCGCGCCAACAAGGAAGGACGGGAGAGGATCTGGGCCGACTGTGTGGTTGCCATCAACGCGGAGGGGGTGGCAACCCGCACCATCCAGAAGGTCAAGAAGCGCTGGGAAGACTTGAGGTCCAGGACCCTCATAAAGGCCCGGCGCCTCGTGGAGGGGGGCCGGGGCCGCATGAGTTCCATCCAGATGAGGGTCCTGGAACGCGTACACCCAGCGCTCCACGCCCAGGTCCTTGAGAGGGAGACCCGTCTGGAGTTGAGCGGTAAGTGGCCAAGCATTGCTGTGTGAGACAGGGCATGTTGCAGTGTGCTGGTTGTCTGATACTTGCCTGTATGTGTGACATAGGCCATGTACGCATGTATGTGTGCAGGGACATCATGGTAATGCATGTGCGACCAGTAATGTGTGATCATTAGTGCAAGGAGACATGTGCCTTTGCTGGGGGGCATGCCCATGTTGGGTGGGCTGCCTGCGGGACATGACCAGGGATGCAGGGTAGTCACCTGTGGTGTCTGCTGCCTGCAGAGGCCGTGGAGGGTGTACAGGGAACACCTGGGAGGACCCACACTGGCAAATCAAGTGTAGGACTCCCCAGCACCCCTGAAATACACGTACCCTGCTGAATTCACGTGTAAAACTTTCCGCGCACCCCTGGTATACACGCACACGCTCCCCCAGGCCAGATCGCGTGTGGAACTTCCCGCGCACCCCTGAAATACACGCGCCCAGGCCATTCGCGTGTAGAACTTCCCGCGCACCCCTGAAATACACGCACCCAGGCCATTCGCGTGTGGAACTTCCCGCGCACCCCTGAAATACACGCGCCCAGGCCATTCGCGTGTGGAACTTCCCGCGCACCCCTGAAATACACGCGCCCAAGCCAATCGCGTGTGGAACTTCCCGCGCACCCCTGAAATACACGCGCCCAGGCCAATCGCGTGTGGAACTTCCCGCGCACCCCTGATATACACGCGCCCAGGGCAATCGCGTGTGGAACTTCCCGCGCACCCCTGAAATACACGCGCCCAGGCCAATCGCGTGTGGAACTTCCCGCGCACCCCTGATATACACGCGCCCAGGGCAATCGCGTGTGGAACTTCCCGCGCACCCCTGATATACACGCGCCCAGGGAAATCGCGTGTGGAACTTTCCGCGCACCCCTGAAATACACGCGCCCAGGCCAATCGCGTGTGGAACTTCCCGCGCACCCCTGATATACACGCGCCCAGGGCAATCGCGTGTGGAACTTCCCGCGCACCCCTGAAATAAACGCAACCAGGCCATTCGCGTGTGGAACTTCCCGCGCACCCCTGAAATACACGCGCCCAGGCCATTCGCGTGTGGAACTTCCCGCGCACCCCTGAAATACACACACCCTGGCCAATCGCGTGTTGAACTTCCCACGCACCCCTGAAATACACGCGCCCAGGCCAATCGCGTGTGGAACTTCCCGCGCACCCCTGAAATACACGCGCCCAGGCCAATCGCGTGTGGAACTTCCCGCGCACCCCTGAAATACACGCGCCCAGGCCAATCGCGTGTGGAACTTCCCACGCCCCCCTGAAATACACGCGCCCAGGCCATTCGCGTGTGGAACTTCACGCGCACCCCTGAAATACACGTACCCTGCAGAAATCGCGTGTGTAACTTCCCCTGCACCCTGAAATACACGTACCCTGCTGATATCGTGTGTGGAACTTCACGCGCACCCCGAAATACACGTACCCTGATGGAATCGCGTGAGGTACTTCCAGCGCACTCCAGTGATACACGTAGCCCGCTTGCTGTGCTGGTACAGGGTTAGTGCAGCCCTTTGCGCTGGATTGGGTATATTGATGGCTTTTCCCTGCGCGAGAGGCGTTCTTGGGGGCGTAACTGGCGCTGCTGCAGGGTCGCTGCGCCACTGTGCGCCACGGCTGGTTTTGGTGGCTGGAATCCATGAATACGCTGTGCGCGGAAATGGATTTTAGCGGACACGGCTGGCGCAGGGATTCGCACGCGCACACTGTGCGCCAGCCGCGTGCGCCACTTGTGCGCTGAATTCTATGAATTACCCCCTTAGTGTTATTCTACCCATCAATGGGAGAGGCAGCATGTTCCAAAAAGCATTGATTTCTTGATCCCCTCATTCGCTCTTAGCGTAATGTCACGATGAATGTTCTGGAAGTCACGTCTTATCTGAATACCCCAATATGTAAATGTTTGATACTCCCAAGGATTCGGCATCCTTGGTAGTTCCAGTTCCGGTATACCTGCCACTGCCACCAGGGGTTAAATACAGGATTTTCTCCCGTTCATTCTAATTCCTGACAATTTCCCAAAAGACTCCAATATCTCCATTACAAAAGGAATGTTGAGATCTGGGTTTGCACATATATTAACATGTCATCAGCATATAGCGATACCACATGTGTAACCCCTGCCACCTGTATTCCTGCGTCAGTGACAAGGGACATCCCTGTCTCGTCCCTTGTCCTTTTACACATGGCTCGGAAACCAAGTTCCATGTTTTAACTCTGTTATGGATATATATTACAACTTGATCTATCGGGTTTGTACTGCTCCAACATTACATTTGTGTAGAACCTCCCACATCCTCTCCCACTTCACCAAGTTGAATGCTTTCTCAGCATCAAGTGACATCACCACATTGGCGTGCCCGTCTTCCATGGTTTGCGCTATCGCATGTTGTTGGCGTTGTAGGTTATGCAAAGTATTTCTGCCCGGCAAAAAGCCTGCCTAATCATGATGTATGAGTTCTGTGATTACTCTTTGCAGTCTATTGGCTATTACAGTACTTTTGATTTTGGCATCCAAGTTCAACAAGAACAGAGGACAATAAGATCCCATTGCAGTGCTATCCTTGTCTGGTTTTGGTATTGCAATGATCAATGCCTCTCTCATTGATCTCGGTAATAGCCCTTTTTCAAAGGCATGTTTTCAGTAGCAAAACCCCAACGGGTCTGGTAAATGCCAGTGAATGTAGGTAGAGATATGTTCACGCTCCTAGAGATTTTAGTTTATTAAAAACAATACATTTTCTTTTAAAAAGCTACTAAACATGACTAAATAATTAAACAGTTCCAAAAATATGGAGCTGATACTTCAATAAACCTATATCAGTGCTTAACTCGACCCTGCACCTTAGTGCAAATTAACATGATGTTTAAATGACTGGGACTACAATAGCAATGAATCGCACATCCTTTTCAATTTAAAGGTACATCTCCCAAAAATGAAGAAAAGAAAAACAGTATATGGAATAATCCATGTCCTAATGTTTGACATACTTATGTTCCTATGTCAAACAAACGCAGAGCATTCCTAGGGAGCTAAGCTCTGGTCACACAACAGCATATAATACACACAGAGTCCTTTAGCAACATTCTTTTGATTCACAACCAGAACTTCATCTTGGAAAACTTGTGCAATCCCAACTGCAGGAAATAAACATATAAAAATAGCCATTCATGCTATTATTTGAGTGGATGGTAATCATATTCACCACCATTCCCCTCTTGAATGAGAAATGTACCTCCAGGGGGGATTAGTGGTTTTTCTTTTTTTTTTAAATGTATTTATTTATTTACAAGTATATTTATTTACAAGTATATACAGAAATAATATCATGACAAAATTTAGAAATTACAGCAGGAAAACATATATGAAAGAAATCATTAAACACATTCCAGATCTTCTCATACAAAGATAGCTTACATTTCAATTTGTAAATCAATTTCTCCGTTCTAGACAGGCCATGCATCTCCTGGACCCATTCCTCAAAAGAAGGAGGAGCTCTACCTTTCCACCCTCAGAGAATCAACCGCTTGGCCACAATGAAAGCCCTGAAAGACCACTTTTTAAGTGCCGAACTAACATCTGCCAGCCCAGAATCATCGCCTAGGATCACAGTCCTAAAATCCAGGACAGACTCACCACCCAAAATCCTGACACACACATCACAGTCTTTATTCCAAAAATCTCGGACCCGCACACAGCTCCATAGCATGTGTTCCAGTGACCCAACTACCTGAACACAGCCCCAACAATCATCATTATCAATCATGCCTCTTTTATGAAGTGTTTCAGGACACCAATACATGTGATTCAGAATCTTAATTTGGCTAGAGCTTTCACTCAGATTCAGCGAACACATGGAAACATTTCCACACATATTCTGCAAGGCACCGATGTCAATCTCTGACCCAATCCTCTCACTCCAAACTCTCGGCAAATTATCATTACCTCGATAATGTGACAATTAGTTTGTATAGTCTACTGGCCAGACCACCCTTTTTCCCATCAGCATCAGACAGGAAAACATTCTCATCCAAAGAGTCGGACCAGTCAACCTCACCAACAGACCTCTTCAGGCGTCTATAAGCAGAGTCTGATATGCCTCTAAAATCCAATCTCTCCCGCAGCTCAGCAGCAGTCAACCACCGATTAGTGGTTTTACATATGGTCTGCATTTTAATTACGCCTTATTCGTTGTCCCAAAATCCCACCTACAAAGGTATACAAAATGTGTACTGCACAACCATATCCGTTATACAACCACTACTCATATTATCCACTTAGGGTGTCAATACACACTATATGGGAGTTACTGCTTTTGTGCATATAAAAGCTCAGAGGGTCCAGTCATCTGTACTGCATAACATCTGGAGTCCAGTATTCCAATGAAAGACCATCTATGTCTTCAATTTGAATGAAAATGCCTCGTAGTACCTCAAAAATCTGTAAGGAACGACATTCTGTTCCCTTTAAACCTCGTATCTGCACAACTACAAAAAGTTCAAATACCAGAAGCTGCAGACTATTCTGTAAGGGCTTTCGTGTTTACTTACTCCCCCTAGCATGCAGGCTCACCAAGTTCGGTAGTTATTGGCGTTTAAACCTCTCTTGGTTCTTGCTGACAGCTATCCAAGTCTTCCAAAACTCTAACATCTACATGGTTTGTCAATGCAGGGCCACATATTTTGTATTTCTATTTTATTTATTTATATAGTGCAGCCAGGCCCAAGGGCAACCGGGCGCATATCTTGACAGTAGTATAATACAGTACTAGTTACATTTTAGAGTAGAAATTAGCGCAACGTATACACAATACAGTTATACATAGTATACAATATGATGTGCAGAGATATCTACAGTCGCAGTATAGCTGTACATAGTTTACAATGTGCTGTGCACAATATCTACAATTTAGCAAGAATACATACAGGCGAAGGCAGTTGAAGAGCTGAGAGAGAGTCCTGAGGTACGTTTGGTCATTTAGGCCTCAGTGGTAGCTAGCCATATTTTGGTTCTTTGTTTGAAGAGGGTAGGAGAATGTTCAGATCTAATAGGTAGAGGAATCGAGTTCCATAGTTTGGAGGCAAGGACAGGGAAGCTAATTCCCCCGGCTTTCTGCAGTTTGTATCTGGGGATGGTCAGACAGTGTGCTTGAGCCGATCTAAGTAGTCGGGTGGGCCTATGGTGAGAGAAGCGAGAGGAGAGATAGGTGGGGGCCTGATTGTGCAAATATTTATGTGTGAGGGTAAGAGATTTCAGAGAATGTCTTTGTGTTACTGATAGCCAGTTTAAGCTTCTCCTTGTTTCGGAGATGTGTGAGGATCTAGAGATGTTGAGAGCAGCTCTAATGGCATTATTTTGCGTAACCTGTAGTTTGTTCAAGATACGTTGGCTAGTGCCAAGATATAAGGCATTACAGTAGTCTAATTTGGACATAACCAAAGTCCTGGCCAGGATAGTACAGTTCTGTGTGGTGAGGAAGGGACGGCATGCTGTAATAAGCTTACATGTGTAGGCAGATGCCGAGACAACTGCGTTGGTTTGTCTATGGAGTGATAGGGTAGAATTGAGGTAGATTCCTAATGTTTTGGTATCGGAGGAGATTTTAATAGTGTTGCCATCAATGTTGAAGGTTTTGAAGGCAGGGTCGAGTCTGTTCAGTCGTTGTTGAGAGCCCAGGATGATGAGCTCTGTCTTATCATCATTAAGACAGAGCTCATGCTGGGCCATCCAGGCTTGAATGACTTGATAGATGTCATTCAAGGCTTTTGACCCTTTCTTCAAGTATATATGGTTTTTTGTATTGCTGAAGAATCTGGCATGACTACAAGCACCAGAAGGAATTGAAATGTTTCATCCCATTGCCATGACTATGTGATTTGACCCATGGCACTTGGGCCATAGAAAATAAAGAGGTGTCAGAATTAGTTTTGGTGGGCGAGTAGACAAGAGAGAAGGTGTTCTTAGGGAGCTGCACAGTGAGCGTGAATGGGCAATGAGCTCTAACATTCTAGAAGGGCCGGCAGAGTTGTGCACAGTTAGCCTACATCAGAAACAGATATCATAAGTCACAAACAGGATGAGGTAAACCAAACTCTCAGATGGTAAGGTAAGGTACCAGCATAGAGACAGTTTAATAATAAATGGCAGAAAATTATGCAAGGCACACAGATGAAGCAGAGCCAATCAACCAGAGGTCTAAGAGAAAGACATACAAATAAAAATTCCAGGGGGAAAAATGGTGGGGTGCTCAACCTAAGCTGGAGAGAGTGTTTTGCTGACACTCCTACATGCAGGCAGAGGAGCACTGAGAATAACATGATGCCGAAGAGAGGCATCTGAGTCCAGTATGGCTAACACCAAGGGAGGATTACTGTAGTGCATCCAAAATGTGAATTAAAGGAAAAATAGTGCATTCTGAAACTTTAGGGGTTTCTAATTCCATTGAGAAAGGAGAGGAAAATAGCAACTCTGAGGCCGTAACTAGGAGAGAATTTGCTTGGGGGTTAAATAAAAACGAAATAAAACAAGACATGTTTAATATGGAAACAGAGAAGGATCATTCCTAGAACATACTGAGCATGTGGATACAAGGACACATGCTTTATGTTGAAAACTGACGAGAACATTAATAAGGCAACCTTTAAGAGTGTTGAAAGGAATACCAGAGACATTAGAACACGAATTTAAATGAGGAAGAGTTGATGCTGGAACCTGATGTGCAAGTTACCACACATGTTGATAAACTAAGGGGAACAATGTACAATGCATGCTGGAACAGAAAGTACAGTTCTCAGGAACTTTAAAAAAGGATATTGTATGCTGGCACCACATGAAGTTGTAGTACCTAGAGGCATCAAGGACCTCTACCTCACTAGAAACAATGCCCCCAGAAGCATTAAGAGACAGATTATTCAAAGAACAATTGTCTGATGCGACGTAAAGTTGAAGTCACCAGAGACATCATTAATAACAACCAATTGACACAAACAATATTGCACCCTGGAACTTCAACCCACATTTGACAAAGAGTTTATGAACTGTTCATCAAAAAGAAACAGTTTCTGCTGGAGCTTGAAGTCAACGTTCCAAGGGAAAATAAGAAACGGATTTTAATAAAAATTCCTGAGTTTTGAACTCAAACTAAATTTATGGCATCATTTTTAAGAGGTCATCTTCATCCCGGAGAAATCCACTGGCATTCCATATAAAAGTTCAGTGATGGATGTTCTTTTTTGACAAGGACATATTTGTCCCATGGTTGAAATGTGTAAAGTTGTTTCTCTGTGACCACTATTTGTGGAAATGGTCCAAACTGGAGTCAATGGTCAGTAATGTCGAGATGGCTACGAAGGACAAATACTGGTAGCAGGTGTGATATAGCACATGTAATGAAAGGTATTGAGTCTCATATAGATAGGTCCTCATTCCAACCCAGGTGGTAAGTTCCCTACTTTACCACCATAGTGTAAACTCCGTTTACACCATTGTGGATGGCGGATTTACCGCCCCATTCCAAGGTGAGTGGGGCGGTAAATCCCCAATCCCCATTTACCCTTCCCCATTCCCATTTTTGCCCCATAGGGCATAATGGGAGTGGAGAAGGCGCTAATTACGGCACCGTGAATTACAGTGCCGTAATTAGCGCCAAGGACACTTAGCGCCTTGGTACTTAACGCCTGCTAAAAGCAGGCGTTAAGGTGGAAATCAGGCGTTAAGGGTTAACGGCGCCGACGGCGCCGTTAAACCCTTAACACCTGGGTTGGAATGAGGGCCATAGCCTACTTTGTCAATAGAGAGTGTTTGGATTTAGAAAAATATCTGATAGCAGTCCCCAACCAAAGCACCTGATCACTGTTTGCAAAGCGTCTAAGTGGGTAGCTGCCCTTATATGTCTTAATAGATCTTTGCAAATGGGATTGAATATTTGGATGTGAAATGGAAGCATTTGAAAATGTTTCCCTTTGCCTGCTCCACCCTTGGCACAGGATGCTCCTGTTTGGGTGCCCTCTATTAATGAAAATGTTGCATTGCCACTGTGCAACTATCTCTTGAGGAAATAAAACGCCTGCTGATCGTCTAGTTTTCCAAGCAGTTACACAAGCTTAGGAGAAGAGACTAGTTTTAGAAATAGTTGACTGTGTTGGCTTTGCACTTTCTTACGAGGACATTATGATTAGGACATGTTAAAACGAGTGCACATTTGTGTTGAATATAATCATGTTGTGCCTTATGGTAAATTATATGTCATTTTTGTTGTTGGTTTTCTTTTCACTGGCATAGTTGTATGTAATTGTATTGTTGAATCAGATGAGCTCAAATAGTGGATACTGGTTATGGTAGAAAAGATGATTGGCCATTGCATGAGTGAGCCCTTTTACGGTGCATGGTCTAACCTTGTTAAGCTCATCTAAAAATAGGGGTCACTTGACCATTGTTTTTGCATGGATTATAGAGGATCCAACATTGTTGTCAAGACAGATACTCACTCCATGGCACATGCTGACAAATTCAAGAGTAAGTTAGGGGCTGCTCAATTTCTAAGGACCTTAGACTCGACCAACGTTTCTTAGCAGCTTGACTAACTCTTTCTGCCAGAGATCAGCATTTTTTACCCTAGAAAACCATTACCATATCAAAGTGACTTTCTTTGTTGAATGAACTGACTTCAAAGAAGTCAGTCAAATAATGTCATATAGAATGACAGACACCTAGCAGCTGTTGTCAGTTGAGGAAGGCTTTACGTGAAGTGACAGGGATAGTTTCACAAGACTTTGGACGGGAGTTATTTGCACAGACAGATTAAGCTGGCAATAAGAAAGCAGATGTACGTGCCCAAATTCGGAAGAAAGGTAAAGGTCATTTTGTGGTCATCATTGGCTTGTGTCTTCTTTCAAGCGAGCTGGACTAGACAGCAATTGAGAAGGAATGTTGTGCCTTAATATATCTGGCCCATGAAGAAGTTTAGACCCAACCTGCTCAGAAATAACTTCTGTGCGAGAATCTCTTAAGTAGAGGTCTGCTCTCCACGGCCCAGATTTGAAAATGAAACAGAATTCTGAGAATAGTAATCGCAATGCAATATTTGTCTAGGAAATATGTAAAACATGCTGATTAATAGTTGCCTGCAGACAACTACAGGCACCTTTCCAGTTTCATCTTGTAGGAACTGTGGCTGGATTAAGCAATATTTTGTGCTCCACTTTGATTATTTATTTTTCTCTGATATTATTTTGCATGATATGCCATGTTTTAGAGAGTGTATGGTTGTGTTTATTTGTGTTTTCAATATGTGCACCGAAGCATATGTGCATGCTTGCATGTGTTTGCATACATGTGTGCAAGCACACATGGGTGCGCACAAGTATGTGATGTCCCTACTCTCCACCCCTCATTCCTCAACTTACTCTTTACTGCTAAAATCTTTCATCCTTACACTTACCACACTCCTACAGATGACCTCCTAGGTCTACTGCACTTTAAAGATTCAGACCCTACCATCTTCTATCAACAACCGTGTTGTTAATTTTTTCACTCCACAATCCGCGGCTGCCCATATGACTAACCTGCCCAGTCGGTACAAAACACACACAACATCTAGAATTGTATATCAACACATTGGTAACCTGTACTTCCAACCTGCACCCATCAACACCAAAGGTTTCTGCAGCTTCCTTTCCGCAATCCGACTAACACACCCAGCCATTTTTACAGAGCCATGTGCATCGAGGCCAACAGGTTCCAGCCATAGCACTGTAGTCGCTGGAGGTATTAATTGAAAATCTGGAAGATGTGCTTTGTGAGACTCAACGCACATGTTAGCTGGATTTTATGATACTTGTATCAACTCTCATTTGTTAAATTTCAATGGAACAGACTTGAGTGGCCAATACAGTTTTGAACCTCCCATTTGGGGAACTACAAACAAATACATACTTTGGACATTTTAAATCAATTGACCGAATGAAGAACAATAATGAGTCATAAAAGTCTAATAATGGAATCACAGAAAAAAATATCATACATGCAAAGACTACATAGCAAATTTAGCAGTTTGGATTTTTGTAAGAAAACCCTCTTAATGTGGCATAGAAGGTAAGTGAATGAAGAAAAGTAAACTTAATTAAGTAAATAGGTAAAAACGTTCATAGGGCTTAATTCTAAGTTTGGATGACCATTTGTACCACTCCACCAAATCCCAAGCTCGCTTAGGTAAATCCTCAACTTTAATGCCAAAAATCAGCAGAATTACTGCAGCGGAATGGTACAATGTCCTTTCATCATAGGGTGTTTTTGCGCGTGGTGTATTACCGTGATTTTTTTGACGAAATTAATCATCACTTTTTTTGGGGGGTTGGAAAAATATATATATTGGGTATGGGTGTTCAGGGATATATAAAAAATTAAAGGGGATGGGGAATGGTGGTATTGGGGGGGAGGGGGAAATCTGCGTTAAAAAAAAAACTTTGAAAAAACATCCCACAATGAAAGGACATGGAACCCACTGCCAAACAACCACTTGTAATCTTCTGGTAAACCCACAGGACCAAGTGGTGGTACATAATTTTGTCAGTAATTCAGCAGATATACTAAAGAACTACTGGCAAACTCAAAATCAGGCCCATAGTCTCTTAACCATAGAGTTATGCGCAAAATCCATGTCATGGTCAGTTTAAGTTCACTGGGGCTTGGTAAACTCACTGTTCTCAAATTGTGCCTTGAGTGGATCATCAGACTTACACCTACTAGAATACACTGCAGAGACAGAACAGGTTCTATGTGTATTGATTAAAATGAGGGAATAGAACTTGCCCACAGCATCCCTCTTGCATCTTTATGAACACTGGCAATACCTTGGTTGCCGAATGCTCAGCAATGCAGATTAGCTCTCGAAAATTAAGGTGGACATGAGTGAATCTATGAATAGCACAAAGGTGACTATCCTGTTCCCTTTTATTAGTTCATAAACATATTACAAAGAAAAAAAAAAGCAAAACAAAACAATTCCTAATAGGCCTGTTCTGGCATCTCCTTTCCCTTCTGCTCCTCCTATTAAGTCGGTAGTGTTCATGTATTTCTTCCCTCGTGAGCGCAAGTCCTCTTTTCAATTTTATCAAACAAATTCACATTCTCTCAGTCCCTGGCAGCTGCTGATGTTTGGAAAGAAAAGGCTGACCAATAATAGAATTAAGTCCTTCTCCCATGACTCACAAATAAGAGCAACAGACAGCAGCACCGGGAAGATAATGTATGGGAGAATACTTACCCCCATGCTATTGACAGAATCACGACTGTCAATTGTAATATATTCGGAATAATCAGCATTGTCTGGCATGGCGCAGAGGCTCCTATAATGCACTGTTCCAAGCTGCAATGTTATCACACACCACGCATGCATAAGTGATTTGCAATGAAACTGTTAGAAACAGAATCATAGACCAGTCAGCTGCCTTGAGAATGTCTTCTAGTTCTTCACTTGACAGAGGACTTTTCAGACCACAGCACCTTGGGAGGAATACGCTACAAAGACAGAAACTTCCTGGATTCTATTATCCCACCTCACTCACCTGGTCAAAGCAGCAGAAGAGACTGGGCCATAAGCTTAGAAGGAAAAACATCAACCAACACTAGACCACCTCAGGACATCGGCTACCAATTCACATTGCTTTAAGCAATGAAAAGTGCATATCTGAGGAAAATCAGGAAATGCAGTAAAACTGATTAACCGCTATGCAGTTAAAAGATAACCCAGTATGAGATCAACAGATCCTGTAACTGTTAAGTGCAATGCCTGTACATCCGAAACCATATCAAAGCAATAAGACACATACATGTTTGCCATTTTGAAGATACTATTTTCAAAGATAGAAATTAATTTGCTGGGTTGTTAGGAAAGATTTCGTAATTGTAGGTAATTTTCCTTCCATGTGGCAACCCCTAAACTTTTTGCTGTTGTTCTTCACCTTGTTCTTGACTTTGCCAGAGAAGTGCAGCCTTCTGCGCACTCCTCTGGGCTTTCGCTCCTTTCTTACGGGGAAACTGACATGCCCTTAAGACAGTCAGTACCGGGGAACGCTGTTTCCCGTAGTTTCTTTTATCATGTTGCGGCTTTCGTGCAACATGACACAAGAGGGCACTGTAAGCTAAGTTACAGCTCTCTTGGGTCTCTAGCCTTCTACAGGCCCTAGATACTCGTTTAGGATTGTATCTGATCGGTGCAAGTGATTCAGGGACGGGAATGGTGGCAGCGATCGTTTCTTGTGTTTTGAGCTCCTTTTGGCGTTCTAAGCGCGTTTCCCGCGCTTAACCCAAAATGGTGGCCTGGCTCCCAAAATGGCCAGACCACGAGGCTCCTTTGTCCTGTCCGCTGACCGTCTTGCTCCCTTCACCTTCCCCAGGTCGAGCCGACCCGGGGCCTTCCTTATTAGGGCATGTACTTTCCCGCGAAACACGGATGCTTTCGCGGGCTTCTACATGTCTTTTGTGTGCCTCCAGGATGTGGGCTGGGATGTCTGGTCCCAATACACATCCTGGGTGCCAGAGAGTCTAGGGTGGTGTGAATGCTTGGGACCACCGTAGTCCGTGATTGGTCCACGAATGGTGTGAGTGTTGATGAGCGGATCTCCCATTGGGTCCCCTCCATTTTGGCGCGAAGGGAACCGTGGATAAGAGGGGGCTGGAAACACCACTATCATGTCGATCTCCTGAGTTCTCACAAACAAAGGAATACAGGAGCCAAGTATCCTGCAACCAAGAGGCTGGACCGAGGAATCGCTGGTGACCCGCTGAAGGACTTCTCCTCTGCACTGCTGTCACCTTGTGAAATCCTTTTCACCTTTGATCGAACCAGAAGGCCTGTACTGGTACTTCGACCCTTGGAATAGCGGGAACAGCTATTCTCGGCATCTTCACCATCTCCTGCCAGTAAGCCTTCGGAAGCGTCTCTGGGCCATCCAGCTGACTGACCAGCTTACACCGGAGTCTTGCTCTGTAACCGCCGCCAGGTTGTGTAGTATTTGGAGTCCTTGTCACTCTCACACGCTTCGTACACTTGGCGTTCCCAGGTCTGAAGTGAGTAGTGTACATTTGGCTCAGATACACACGGCCGCTCCGTTGCCCTGCTGTGGTAACAAACTGTGCGGGTTTCTTCGATGGGGACGTCTTTTTACTCAACACGACGACGAGGCTTTCCCTGCTCTTCGGAACCTGCCAGCTGCTGAAACTGACGCGGAGAAGCCTGGGTCTGCTTGCATCGGGGACCGGTGAGTAGCATAGCTAGGATCTGGTCGCCCTCCTGCAGGAGTCCATTGCTTTTCCCCGCTGTGTCAAACAGCACCCTTTTCCGTACTCGCGCTCTGCTTCTGCCCACTGTGGAGGCTGCGCTTGAGTCGCGGAACGTGTTCTTCTTCTTTTGTGCACTAAACTGAACTGCCTGATTTCCCTCGAAGAGCTTCTCCTTTTGCCCGTTGGCACCAGCGCGTGCAGGTACTTTTGAGCACAAGGCTCCACTCTTCGCATGGGCTCGGACTTCCATCTAGTTAGGTGCCTCTGAAGGTGAACTGGGTCTAAGCATTATTTCGCACTACCTGTTTTCCCTCCCTTTTAGGTGGACTACACATTTCGTGCATATAACGCTTGAGACTTGTATTTGTATATATATTGTGTTGATATGGTATGTGTTGGTTTACTATCGTTATATTGTGATTTTCTCGCTACGGCCATTGTTTTAAAGGCCTTGAAATAAATGTGTATATATTTTTAATATAACAACTGTTTGGAGTAGTTTGTAAGTGGTCTTGCTTTGTGTGCTCATTGCGGGCTTTCAGTCACCCTCACCCCTCTTGAGACCTAGTCTTGACCGCCGCGATCGCTACCTTGATTGGTCTGGCTCGTCCAGAGGTTACCCTGTTCCAAGTAATTAGGTTGGCCTTCTGAACTTCTGCGCCACCAGGACAGAGTTCAGAAATCCGTCTTAACAAATTGGTGTACAGCGGTGGGATACGACTGAAGGTATCCAGTGTTGCGCACGAACTAAGGCATTTCAGGTTATTCCAACCAGGACACGTAGTGAATTGTTGTAGTATAACTTTAAAAAGGCCATAGTCCTATCTAACAGTATGGAAACAAATACCTTGTTAACTTTAAATGCTTCCAAATCAGAAACATTGAAAAAGATGTGTGCGGAGAGAGGTGTTTCCTCTCAAGGCACGAAATTGGAAATGATCCAAAGAATCGTGGCGTGGCAAGAAGCGCAGCTTGACGCTATAACTTCTGAGGACAGTGCGGAAGGAGGTGGGGCTGCTCTCACTGGTAGAACCGACGGTTCTGCCGCTGCACTGATCCATCGCGACCACGAGGACAGGGAGGATGAGATGTCTAATGTTTCCTCTGCCAGTGGTGATGGGGAGGCTATGCTTGAATTCAAGAAGCAAGAGCTGCGGTTTAGGCAGCAGGAGCTTGAATTCAACATAGCCAAACTAAAAATCGAACAGGCAGAAAAACAAAAAGACAGGGATCACCAGTTGGAACTGGCCAAGCTTCAGGTTGCAAATGGGTCCAAGGGTCCTGGACATGGGTCTGGGGCCTCCTCTCATCCACGGTTTCCGAAAGATCTGCTCAGTGTGTATGAGGAAAGGAATGACATTATGGACTGGCTGAATGCGTTTGAGTATGCATGCGAAGTTCAAAAAGTTGACAATGCTGATAAGATTGCCTGGTTACTCAGCAGACTGCCCCATTCTGGCTGTAGTGCCATTAGGGAAATGTCGAAGGCTGAGCGAGCTGATTTCGCAATGTTAAAGCAAACTCTCATTTTAAAGTTTGGGAAGACTCCGGCCCAATATTTGAAACGTTTCAGAGAGTATAAGAAAAAGGAAGGTGGTACTTGGGTATCTTATGTCACTGAATCCTTGAAAAACTTAACTGGCTGGGTCGAAGGTTATAAGGTTTCTACCTTCGAAGGCATGATAAATCTTGTCATGCTGGAACACATTTTTGCATCTTCTTCCCCGGAGCTTAAGCAGCATTTGGCCGATTCGAAGGAGATAGATCCTAAGAAGCTGGCCATTGCAGCAGACTTATGGGTGTCACATCGAGTGTCCCATAAGGACAAAACTCATCCTGGTAAGCAGGAGGAAGTGAAAAAGTCCAAAGATAAGGAGGGTGGAGAATCTGATAAATCTTCTTCTCATAAGGGCCACAAAAAGAAAAATAAGGGTAAGACACAAGAGAACTCACAGGGTAGTGGAGGTCAGCCTCCGAAACAGAACTCTAGTTACAATAAGCCTCCCTATGTAAACAGACCCAATGGATCTTGTTTTGCTTGTGGAGCAACTGACCACGTGAAGGGGGATCCCCGGTGTAAGGTTAGACCTTTGGGGGTCCACTCCGCTAATCTGGCCTTCTCCTCCTACGAGGAAGAAGAGATTACAGGAGCATCCTTCTCCTCAGACTCATTTCCCAGCGGGATAGAGGCTGAGGTAGTTTTAGTTTCCCTGGGTTCCTGGGAGCCTAAAGTCGCAGAGGCTTATGCTAGGATTCCGGATAATACCAAGCAGTACTTTAAAGACAGTGTGCTGATCAATGGAGTAGATACTCCAGCTCTTAGGGATAGTGAGTGCAGTCGCACTGTAGTGGATTCTACCTTGGTAGACTCAGAGGAAGTTGCCAGAGCTACTCTGATGCGCACTAAGTTGGCTGACGGCCCACTCCGTATGTTCCCAGTAATACCTGTAAATCTTACTTTAAATGGTACAGCAGTCAGGATTCCAGTGAGCATTCAGAGAAACGTCCCGGGAAAGGTCTTGTTATGTAATGATCTCAGAGCTTTAGGGCTCGTAGGAGACACTGCCAAAAGACCCTACACACGGTCTCAAGCACGGCAGCATTGGCCAAGACCTATACGCTGCCCCAGCCGAAGGGGAAACCCAAGGCGAAAGGAGTCGACAAGTCAAGATCAGGGAAAGAGAATATTCCCCCGAGCTCGCCTACCACTGCGGTGGAGGAAGTTGATCAATCGCCCGGGCCTGACGAGGAGGTGGCGATGCCTGAAGTATTTGACCCCAACGATCATCCTGAACTAAAAGACTTGTTAGTTGAAGGAGGTCCTGATAGGGACGAATTCAGTAAAGGCCAACGTGAGTGCCCATCTCTGGAAGGCCTAAGGAGACAGGCCTGCTCCCAGCTTGAGGGTGAACCTCCTGGGACGCATAGGATTTATTGGGAAGGTGGACTCCTGTATAGTGAGCCCACAGAGTCTACAGAAGGCGACCATAGGAGGTTGGTGGTTCCCCTTGCTGTTAGGCCCTTCCTCCTGCAGTTGGCGCATGAAGTTCCCCTTGCTGGTCACCTTGGTATGAAGAGGACCAAGCAAAGGTTATCCATGCACTTCTACTGGCCCAAGATGGGGGTGCAAGTAGAAAGTCACTGCAGGAGTTGTGCCTCCTGCCAGTTGTCTGGTAAGGTTGGCGCGACAATCCAAGCTCCGTTGGTACCGCTCCTAGTTGTGGGGGTACCATTTGAAAGGGTAGGGATCGACATCGTTGGTCCCCTTGACCCGCAAACATCCTCGGGCAATAGGTTTATCCTGGTGCTGGTCGACCATGCAACCAGATATCCTGAGGCCATTCCATTGAAAACTGTAACTGCCAAGTCAGTTGCAAAAGCTTTACTTGGCATATTTACTAGGGTTGGCTTCCCTAAAGAAGTTGTGTCGGATCGTGGCAGCAACTTTATGTCGAAGTATATGCAGGCTATGTGGAAAGAATGTGGGGTCACCTACAAGTTCTCTTCTGCATACCACCCCCAGACCAATGGTCTGGTGGAACGTTTCAACAGAACGTTAAAGACCATGATTGGGGCTCTGGAGGAACCTCAGAGAAGAAAATGGGATCTTCTTTTATCATGCTTACTGTTTGCCTACCGAGAGGTACCACAGGAGGGTGTTGGCTTCAGCCCCTTTGAACTTCTGTTCGGTCATCCCGTACGGGGACCCTTAGCCATCGTCAAAGAGGGATGGGAGATGCCCACTCCCCCTGTTACTACCAACGTAGTTGATTATGTGCTAGGGCTCAGAAAACGGATGATACTTCTGATGGCCTTGGCTAGTGATAAATTGAAGGCAGGACAAGCGCTGGTGAAACATTGGTACGACCAGAAAGCTTCCCTCATCAACTTTACACCTGGTCAGCAAGTCCTGATCATGAATCCCATAAGGCCTCGAGCTTTACAGGACAAATGGTCAGGCCCTTACACAGTGATGGAGCCCCTGGGTGAGGTTAACTATTTAGTGGACCTTGGAAGGCCTGGACAGGCTCCAAAAGTGTTTCACGTGAATAGGCTGAAGGCTTTCGTCCCAAGAGTCGAAATCGCAGCACTGCTACTGGCTTCAGATGTTGAGGAAGAGGAGTCTGAACCTCTCCCCGACCTGTTCCAAAGCGGTCCTTCAGATAGCTCCTTTGAGGGTGTCCGAGTGGCCCCTCACCTGACTTCTGATCAGCAGGCTGAGGTGAAAAGTTTGCTTAGGCAGTTTTCCCCCTGTTTTCACAGTCGCCTGGTTTGACACCTTGGTGCAAACATAACATTGACACAGGAGACAGTGTACCTACCAAAAGTAGGGGATACAGGATGTCAGACAAAGTACGGTCTTATATTAAGACCGAGGTCAACAAGATGTTAGACCTTGGGGTGATTGAACCCTCTAGTAGTCCTTGGTCCAGCCCTGTGGTTTTGGTTCCAAAGGCAGGCACTTCTGAATTGAGGTTCTGCGTGGATTACAGGGCTCTGAATGCTGTCACCAAGACAGATGCACACCCCTTGCCTCGAACAGATGAGCTGGTGGATACTTTGGGTGCCTCCAAGTACCTCAGCACGTTTGACCTCACTGCTGGCTATTGGCAAATAGCTTTAGCAGAACATGCCAAGGAGAAGACAGCATTTTCTACTCCAGACGGCTTTTACCAATTCCGGGTAATGCCGTTCGGGTTGAAAAATGCACCTGCCACTTTCCAGAGGCTTGTGAATCATGTGTTGAATTCTGTCTTGCATATCTGGATGATATAGCAGTTTTCAGTGCCACCTGGGAAGACCATGTGAAACACCTCGGGATTGTGCTCCAGGCTCTTCAGAAAGCACACCTGACCATAAAGGCTAGTAAATGCCAGATTGGACAAGGCTCAGTGGTTTACCTTGGACATGAAGTAGGTGGAGGGAAGATACAGCCTCTTCCCAGTAAAGTACAAGCAGTACAAGACTGGCCTACCCCCACTACGCGAACCCAAGTGAGAGCCTTCTTAGGACTCACGGGGTATTACCGCAATTTTGTGGCAGACTATGGCACCATAGCTTCCCCTCTGACTGCCCTCACAACTCCGAAGAAACCCAAGAAGGTAACTTGGACCGACGAGTGTGAGAAGGCCTTCAATGGCTTAAAAGACTCCTTGTGCCAGGCCCCTGACCTCAGGGCCCCTGATTATCAAAGACCTTTTATCGTGCAGACGGACGCCTCTGACACTGGGATAGGAGCTGTACTATCACAAGTAGATGAGAAGGGTAAGGAACACCCTATTGGTTTTATTAGCCGCCAGTTTAAGGACAGAGAGCTCAGATGGTCCACGGTAGAGAAAGAATGTTTCTCTGTTGTGTGGGCCCTAAGGAAGCTGAGGCCCTACCTCTATGGGATCCACTTCACTGTGCAAACTGACCATAAGCCCTTAAAATGGCTAATGAACATGAAGGGGGAGAATCCAAAGTTGCTTAGGTGGTCCGTAAGTCTACAAGGCTTCGACTTCACTATTGAGCATAGGCCAGGTGTCCAACATAGCAATGCTGATGGGTTGTCCAGAATGTTTAACCGACCTGAACAAGAGACTCATCCAGGGGTGTATTAGTTCCCGCTGTCCATAGTCTGGGAGGGGCGAGTGTTTGGAAAGATTTCGTAATTGTAGGTAATTTTCCTTCCATGTGGCAACCCTTAAACTTTTTGCTGTTGTTCTTCACCTTGTTCTTGACTTTGCCAGAGAAGTGCAGCCTTCTGCCTCACTCCTCTGGGCTTTTGCTCCTTTCTTACGGGGAAACTGACATGCCCTTAAGACAGTCAGTACCGGGGAACGCTGTTTCCCGTAGTTTCTTTTATCATGTTGCGGCTTTCGTGCAACATGACACAAGAGGGCACTGTAAGCTAAGTTACAGCTCTCTTGGGTCTCTAGCCTTCTACAGGCGCTAGATACTCGTTTAGGATTGTATCTGATCGGTGCAAGTGATTCAGGGACGGGAATGGTGGCAGCGATCGTTTCTTGTGTTTTGAGCTTCTTTTGGCGTTCTAAGCGCGTTTCTCGCGCTTAACCCAAAATGGTGGCCTGGCTCCCAAAATGGCCAGACCACGAGGCTCCTTTGTCCTGTCCGCTGACCGTCTTGCTCCCTTCACCTTCCCCAGGTCGAGCCGACCCGGGGCCTTCCTTATTAGGGCATGTACTTTCCCGCGAAACACGGATGCTTTCACAGGCTTCTATATGTCTTTTGTGTGCCTCCAGGATGTGGGCTGGGATGTCTGGTCCCAATACACATCCTGGGTGCCAGAGAGTCTAGGGTGGTGTGAATGCTTGGGACCACCGTGGTCCGTGATTGGTCCACGAATGGTGTGAGTGTTGATGAGCGGATCTCCCATTGGGTCCCCTCCGTTTTGGTGCGAAGGGAACCGTGGATAAGAGGGGGCTGGAAACACCACTACCATGTCGATCTCCTGAGTTCTCACGAACGAAGGAATACAGGAGCCAAGTATCCTGCAACCAAGAGGCTGGACCGAGGAATCGCTGGTGACCCGCTGAAGGACTTCTCCTCTGCACTGCTGTCGCCTTGTGAAACCCTTTTCACCTTTGATCAAACCAGAAGGCCTGTACTGGTACTTCCACCCTTGGAATAGCGGGAACAGCTATTCTCGACATCTTCACCATCTCCTGCCAGTAAGCCTTCGGAAGCGTCTCTGGGCCATCCAGCTGACTGACCAGCTTACACGGGAGTCTTGCTCTGTAACCGCCGCCAGGTTGTGTAGTATTTCGAGTCCTTGTCACTCTCACACGCTTCGTACACTTGGCGTTCCCAGGTCTGAAGTGAGTAGTGTACATTTGGCTCAGATACACACGGCCGCTCCGTTGCCCTGCTGTGGTAACAAACTGTGCGGGTTTCTTCGATTGGGACGTCTTTTTACTCAACACGACGATGAGGCTTTCCCTGCTCTTCTGAACCTGCCATCTGCTGAAACTGACGCAGAGAAGCCTGGGTCTGCTTGCATCGGGGACCGGTGAGTAGCATAGCTAGGATCTGGTCGCCCTCCTGCAGGAGCCCATTGCTTTTCCCCGCTGTGTCAAACAGCACCCTTTTCCGTACTCGCGCTCTGCTTCTGCCCACTGTGGAGGCTGCGCTTGAGTCGCGGAACGTGTTCTTCTTCTTTTGTGCACTAAACTGAACTGCCTGATTTCCCACGAAGAGCTTCTCCTTTTGCCCGTTGGCCCCAGCGCGTGCAGGTACTTTTGAGCACAAGGCTCCACTCTTCACAGGGCTCGGACTTCCATCTAGTTAGGTGCCTCTGAAGGCGAACTGGGTCTAAGCATTATTTTGCACTGCCTGTTTTCCCTCCCTTTTAGGTGGAGTACACATTTCGTGCATATAACGCTTGAGACTTGTATTTGTATATATATTGTGTTGATATGGTATGTGTTGGTTTACTATTGTTATATTGTGATTTTCTCGCTACGGCCATTGTTTTAAAGGCCTTGAAATAAATGTGTATATATTTTTAATATAACAACTGTTTGGAGTAGTTTGTAAGTGATCTTGCTTTGTGTGCTCATTGCGGGCTTTCAGTCACCCTCACCCCTCTTGAGACCTAGTCTTGACCGCCGCGATCGCTACCTTGATTGGTCTGGCTCGTCCAGAGGTTACCCTGTTCCAAGTAATTAGGTTGGCCTTCTGAACTTCTGCGCCACCAGGACAGAGTTCAGAAATCCATCTTAACATGGGTAATCATGGAGAAAAAAAAAGATAACACAACACCCACCTCCCTTATGAACAAATACCTTGGGAATGGTGGAGCTGTATTTTTGAAATCCTTGAGCAACTTGCACATAAAAAGATGTTCTCCAACTGGCAGCATTGCTACCATTCTATCACTGTGAGTAGAAATTGCTGACTTGTAAAGATAAACTGTACGGTATGGAACCATTGTCCTTAATCCGGCAAAGAACATATACAGCACACGTACCTGAAAGGGATCTATATCTCTTAGCTCACACCAGTCAACCTATGGGCCTCATTCGAAGTTTGGCAGTGTGGTAAGAAATGGTGGTAATTCTGTTACCAGCACTTTTTGAGGTGGTCAAGGAATTACAGAGGCATTTCCAGCACCGCCAAATTATAGGTTTTGGCAGATTTACTGCCCGCAGTATACCCGCACTGTAAATGTTGTTGAAGTAGATAAATCCTCAACTTTACCACAAAAAAATCAGTGGATTTACCATGTGGTAATTCCACCAGCGATACATTTGGCAAAAATCACCCATGGAGTCCTGTGTATTCCAAAAAATGGGGAATGATACCACTATACCACAACGTGTAATCGAGTGGTAACTGAATTGGATCAAGTGGTGGTAACCATAGTTGAGATTGGTGGTAATTCAGTAGATTTACCACGAAATTACCACCAAACTCATGAGATCTTATGTCTTGCAGGCAGAGTAGTTGGGACTTATCTGAGGATTTTTCAACCAGAGCTCAGGCTGTCTGAGAGAAGCCTGCTGGAGTCCTTCTGTCACAAAAAGTACCCAACCCTTGAGAAGCAGGTTGCTGAAATACATCAATGGCTATGCATGCACCCGAAGGTTTGTTAGCGGTTCTGGAAAGGACGGCAACGTTAAAGGTTAATCAATTGATTCTGAGGCAGGCAAGATTTCGAAATTGCTATGGCCAGATTTGGTAGGTTTTTGGACTTTAACCCCCCACCCCAAGTTGTTTGGTGTACCTGACTGCAGAAAAACTTTCCACATTCAAATTAATTACACATGCATGTGTGCATTTGCAAAACTCTGTTACGCAAAGGTGTCTGCTTGACTCTCTAAATAATATATGCAGTTCAGACTCTTGTTTTCCCAATTTCTCCCGGGTCGAGTGTGGGCCAAGATGGGTCTGGCATCTGTTTCTTTAAAATAAGACCCGGGATGAACCAAAAATGGCTCTTCATTCCAGGCATCCATATGGCTTAGTCACCATAGCAGGTCTGTTTTTATGTCCGAAGAAGGACGCACCCAGTCTGATTATTCTGGACCTGTCAATATGTGATGTGTTGTTAAGCTCGGCAGAGTTCAAACGTGCAATGGACAAAGAAAAAAACCTTAATAGAAGCTAAAAAAAAAGGCCTATGCGCCTTGCCAACTATTATACTTTCAACATATTGGATAATGAGACCTAAAACCACTCTTTCATGATTGTGACATGTCTTCGTTCAGGGTAGATACAATGTGTTTGAGACACAGTTGAACAAAAAGCCCGAGAATGACATACTCCGAGTTGGCCACAATTCCAATTTTCTTTCGAATTTATCAAACACTCTATTTCAGTAATAGATTTACCACCTTCTGAGTACTTCTCCAGCTTGGCTCAGAAGGTCTTGAGTGACCCCCTTTGTTTACCCAAGACTGGTGAAGACCAGAGTGTAACCTAGTATAATAGCAGTTTCACTCCCACGACATGACTGATTTTACACAGGTCTACCTCCATGTGCATAGATCTAGTGATATAGTTGGTGTACGTGTTGGTAGTCCCACGATCCTTTTCAGGAACCCGTTCTCTGTGGCACCAGTCATCTTACATTCCTTATGCCCGCAGAGTTTTGCGGCATAAATGTATGATTATCGAACTTGTAGCAAATAAGCCTTCCATGATGGATTTACTGACCCATTTTCATGCCCTTACACAAATTTGGAGATTGGTCCGCTATAACTGGCAAGTGTTTCGTTTGCTTCGGCTAATTGATAATCCCATTTACCTGCCTCGGCCTAACCCAGGCACAAGTAATACTATATCCAAAGCCACTCTAGGCTTTTGCCGTCCGTCGTCAGTTGTAGTTTCAGCAGTTTATTTTTTTCCCCTTTTGGTGCAAAGAACTTACTTTTGTGTTTTACTATTATTTATAGTGAAACCATTTGCATCACAGAAATACCTAAATATGGAAAGCATTTTTTTCAAGCATAGAGGTGTTAGGGATAGAAATATTGCATCGTCTGCAAACATTAATAACGGAGATTTGTCTGGACATTTTTTGATCAATCACTTATTTAATAAAGAGGCAGAAGAGTGTCGGTGCCAATGCACACCCTTGCTGCACATCCTTCTTTACCTCAAACAAATATGTCGTATCCCCCCTAGGATATATCTTACCACAGCAGTATTATACTGCAAGCAGTGAATGTGCCATTCCTTGAACTTGCAATTTATCCCAGAGAACTGGCCGTGGGACGAAATCAAAAGTCGTCATAAGGTCGATACATGTGACGAAAAGGTTCCTCCTTCTTAACATCACATATTTTTCCACAAATAAGGACACACTAAATACCTGCTTGAAAACCTGCCTATAAGTGACTTTTACAATTATTATTCACCACCCACGTTGTACATGGCCCAATACATGCCCCCCCCTTCACTGCAGCCAACCATGTCACTATCTATATCTGCTATCTGCGCCAACTGCTTCACTATCTCCTATCCTTCTCCTATCACTAAATCTGTCCATAAGAAACGTAAGAAGGACACTCTGGCCTCAAACCCAGGCCTTCCTATTGCAGACACCTATGTCACGGCTTCCACCCGAGAGACTATCACTGACATGCTCTTCTTCGTTAACTCACCTGACCGATAGACTCGCTACATGGTCGGCTTTGTCTCTCCTATCACCCCTTCTCCCGTTAATGGTGGCACTCGCTGGGAGGCTCTCCTTGACTTCTTTGGCATTTCCAGAGTCATCATTAATGTTTATCTCAATGGAACCATCATGGTTCAGGGCACTCAATCCAAACTCCTTATTCAACAGGTTCCTCCCTCACCTCTCTAAACACACCTCTCCCTCTGCCCAGGCTCACTTTCCTCCTACGCCTCCTACCTCATCTGCACAGACCACCTTGCCTTCTGTGCCTTCCTCCTCCTCTACAAAGGCTCCCTTGCCTTCTGTGCCTTCTTCCTCCTTTGTATAGGCGTCCCTGCCTTGCCGTACTGTACCAGCTACTTTCTCGGCCTTGGCTCCTTTGCCTTCCTCCAGTATCCCCCTGGCCCTCTTGCCACCCTCTGGAGGGACCACCATCCCCTGTGCCTCCCCCTGAGGAAGACCCTCAAAGATGGCAAGCTGCTCCCCATTGCCACTTTCATCACTCGCTCTGCCGTCAAACACTCGACTGTCATCTGCAACTTCCTCAAACGTATGGATCTTGATGTGCTCGCCATTACTGAGACTTTGTTCAAGGAGAGTTCCGTCACAGCATTTGACACTCTCCTCGCTGAAGGCTACAACATCCTCTCTGCACCCAAGCCTAAGAAGACAGGCGGGGGAGTTGCGCTTATCTTCCCAGAATAGATACCTGTGTCCATCATCCCTACTCAGGCCTAATCCTCATTTGAGTGCCTAGTTTGTAGACCCTCACTATCCCTAAAATCTTCTCTCATTACGGCCACCTTCTATTGGCCACCAGGTCAGGCCTCTCTCTTCCTCTCAGAATGGGCTGACCTGGTCTCCTCCATCCTCTCCTCCTCCTCTCAACTCCTCCTGTTGGGTGATCTGAACATTAATCTGGACTCTCCAGACTCCTCAGGTCCTTTCTGCAACCTTTGCGACTCTTTCTCCCTTGCTATCCATCCCTCTTGCCCCACACACAATGCGGGCCAAACCTTGGATGCTCTCATCTCTACTGACATCCCTCTCTCTATCCCCCTCACTACCTCCCTGTCTTGGACTGACCACTCTTCTCTCCACACACCTTAAACTCTCCTCTCCTCTTGTAGCAATACATCCAGCATAGCCACTGGGCTTCAAACTTACCAGACCCATGAAAAATGTGACAGTAGCTGCTTTTGCCTCCTCCTACTCTTCTCCACCTACTCCCTCTGCTAACTCCCACCCATACACAGCCCTTTCTAACCTCAATCTCTCTATCTCCAACACCCTTGACACTCTGAGGGTCTGACTGAAGCATTTCAAAAAAGTGCAACTCTTGGTACGACTCCGACCTGGCTGCCATTAAATGCAGGTGTAGGGCAGCTGAGCGGAAATGGAATGCGTCAGGCAAACCATCTGACAAACTGGCCTGCCAACTCCTTCAAAGGTGTTATCTATTCTGCATCTGGATGCTCACTTCACCACAAAAACCCAAGAAATTCTTTCCACCATCGCTTCCAAACCACAACATTCACCGACACTGGAGCCTCCATTGGAACCCACCTCCACTTACCCTCTTTTCTCTCACACCCATCACACCGGATGAGGTTACCAGACAGGTCCAATCTATGAAGACTTCATCTAAACAGGTGGACCCCTGCCCCTCTAAAACTATTAAAGACAATGTTGACTTCCTCACCCCAGCCTTGGCTGATCTCTGCAATCTCTCCTTCTCCACTGGAGCTTTCCCAACTCCACTGAAGCACTCCCTTGTGCACCATCTTCTCAAAAAACCCTCTGCCGACCCCTCCATTCCTGCAAACTACCGCCCTATCTCCATCACTCCCTTCATGGGCAAACTCCTGGAGAAACTGCTATCTCTCAACTCACCGTACACACTGAATCTATTGGTTGCTTCCATGACCAACAATCTGGCTTTAGAGCATCAAGAGGCATGTAAACTGCTCTTCTGAACACCCATGAAGACATGCTCTCAAATCTTGACACTAATACCCCATCAATCCTCATTCTGCTTGACCTCTCCTCTGCCTTTGACGTGGTTAACTGCAACATCCTGATTGCACGTCTCCATGACACCCTGGGAATAACAGGTCAGGCTCTAGCGTGGTTAACCTCCTTCCTCTACGACTGCCCATCCAGGTGGAACTCTGAACCTTTCACTCGACTATAAGTCTCTCAACCTGTGGCATTCCCCAGGGTTCTAAACTTTCCCCCTGGTTCTTCAATGTCTATATGGCTGCCCTGGCACAGGTGATTGCCTCCTTTCCCTCTAACTTGCACTGCTATGTGGATGATACACAACTATCTTTCATGCTACTCTCAGCCGCCTCCTCAGTCATATCTGACTGTCTGTCCAATATTCAGTCATAGTGTGCTGCAAACGACTTCTGCCTCAGCATCACTAAGACTGAGATCATTCGCACTGAGACTCCTGCTCCCGCTTTCCCACGTTCACTCTGGCCGACCTCCTTTGGCCCTGCACCTGCACCCATCTGGGAAGCAAGAAATCTTGGGGTCATCTTTGATTCCAATCTCTCCTTCTCCTCTCACATTTCAGACAACTCTAAAAAGTCTAACTTTCAGCTACACCTCCTCAGAAGTACTCTACCCTTTCTCACTTTCTGCCAGAGGCTCACTGTCTCCAGAGTATTGGTTCTCTCCAGGCTGGACTATTGCAACAGCCTCTTCCTCAACCTCCCTTCTTCTGCCCTGCGCCCTCTGTAACTCATCCAGAACAGAACCAAGAGCCTTATTCTTGGCCTCAATCTCAGAGACTGCATCTCTCTGGTGATGAAATGCCTCCACTGGCTCCCCGTGGCTGCAAGGATCAAATTCAAGACGCTCTGCATTGTTCACAAGTCCTTCTTAGGCCTGGGACCTACAACACTGCCTACCTAAATATTGTCCCTCATGAGTCCTCCGCTCATCTAGCTCCATCCTTCTGCGAGTGAGCCGGTTCTCCAAGCAGAGATCTGGTGGGAGATCCTTATCCTCAGCAGGTGCCTCCCTCTGGAATAGCCTCCCTGCCACCCTACGTCTTGAGCTGGATCTCCTGAAATTCTGGAAATTTCTCAAAACCTTCCTCTTCGCCTCTTCCTTCTCTCTCCCTCTACTCTGCTAACCAAGTTCTCTGTCCTTTCCCTCTCTCCCTCCTATTCCTTACAGCATACTGACTGGTCACCTGGTGTACCTCAGAGTCCCACTGGTCCCCGGCAACTCTGCCAGTCCTCTCTCGCAATTGCCCCAGGACCCTGTACCCCACCCACACTCAACGCACTGCGTAATTAACCCAAGAGTGTGGCTCTCTCTGCACTTACCCCAGTCCCTCCCCTCCCTGTTACCCTCTGTGTACTTGCCCGATCCGTACACACCATGCCTGAAGATCGTCTGTCTGTTTCTCCCCTGCCTTCACCTCTAATTTGTACTGTTAAAATTGCAGAATAGCTGTCAGGGCTATTTGCTATATCACAAGCTGTTAAATGTATTCTATGCACTTACTCTGCCTGTGCAGACTATTATTGTCTCAGATTTCAAGGGCCCTGAGAGACTGTGGTTTTTTCCGCGTGTTCCCACCCTCCTTGAGTGCTTTGAAACACTTGCCTGTGTGCTATATAAATAAACAATACCATACCATACCACCTGTACGAAGATCTGTCCAGATGAATCTAAGAGGGAAATTGGTCGATAGTTCGATGGATAGGGACAGTCCCCCTTTTTATACAATGGTACTATCTCTGCAGACCTCTATGATTGTGGGAATTCGAGACCCCAATCAGGACATATGTTTTCCTGCAAGAAATTATCCAACTAACAATTATATTCAGTTGGAGTTTATTAGTAAGTATCTGGCCAAAGGGCTGCTCTCTATAGAGCTTAGAACATATCCACTGATGGTATAAACATAGAGTAGAGAGCACAGGCAGAATTGATTAGGCATCTAGGACCAACTATACATATGAATCGAGGGGGCAGCTGGGGGTGGGGGTGGCTGGGAGCAGGTAATAGGAGACCCCCTGGGCAAATACTTCTGTCCTAATTGAGGTCTCCACTTCCATTTCCTGGTAACTTTACCTCTCTGAGAGTGGCCTCCCCTTGCAATGAAATACAGTTGGACCAAGGCCAGAAATATTAGAACTACTTGTACTGCCCATAGAAAAGTATCATTTCTTATGAGTAGAACTGTTGATCCTGGCCAGACCAATGGCCCCTACATCAGTAAGCCCTGTTAAAGACCCAGAAACATATTTCTTCTGAGAGAACTGTGCCTTATCTAACCAAACATCGAATTAGTTCTAAAAATTACTCATTCGTCCTTGCAGCCTATGGTTAGTGCAGTATTTTATATAGAAATGCTGTACTATTCAGGAGCACATCCTGAAATTGGCACAATGTGTCAAAATCCAATCAATCCCCTTCCTTTCATCTTTAGCAAACCTAGATAAGAGCATCCTAGCTTGGGGTCAAGGACTGAAGTCATATTTTGCTGTCCCATCATTTATGGTTGAAGACCCTCAACCTTCATTTTCTTCCTGGATAAATTGTCTAATTGTCTTCTTAAACAAACTTATGTTTGAACATGTGAGAACATTCTGGGGAGTTGGTTTGTCAAATGGATTAAAGATAGGTGCACCTATGTGATCGACCCTACCTGAAGTTGTTGGTGTAGCATAAACATCATCATATGGGTAAATTGTGTCAGGCCTATCCACTATTTGGTGGGTGTTGGATGGGTTTCTGGGTGTTTAAGTATCAGACACTCTCCACTACCTAGTCTCTTGTGATGAACCCAGGATTTGATCAAACCTAGCCCTTTGACTTGTTATCCTACTTTCCCTCTGTCCTGTGGATCCTATTGTGAACTAAATTCAGCAGCCATGCACACTCCTTGTGGTTCCCCAGACATGAGATGAGTTGACTGACAATGTTAAGACATACCTTTCAGGCTGTAAAGCACATGCCTCCTTTTATTAGAAGGTTTAACATAAGTTGGGGGAGTGCCACATCGCTAGGTCTCTCATGGTCTGGATTCCTAGCAAGTCTTTTTACATTGCTTCAGATGCTGATTAACTGAGTGTGACAGGTACGGTATTCTTAGGAGAGGCAATTACGTTCTAACCAAGGATCCACCATTGCAGAAACAACATGGTGCACAAATTCCCCAATTAATGTAGGCAGAGTGTGCTGCCATGAGTCCTCTTTCTATGTTTTTTCAGAAACAAGAGGAACCTAGTCCGGTTCAGGACTACTAGACTGGATAACATGCATATTCAGCGACAACAAAGTGTTTTTCAATGTGTTCCTACAAAATAACTTATGAAGGCTTCTGCCAGCAAACGTATGGTATTGTCTTCTAAGGTGGGAAAATACAGAAAACATGATTGACCTTCCTGCTTGTCTCAATTATGTTTCTCTGAACATGTTTGCCTGTACGAGGCAGCAAGAACCTGCCCCCAAATGTTTAACCACCCAATAGCACCTCTGCATCTCACCAGCCACCTACTCTGTTTATCCTGGAAACCCCCCGCAGGCACAGAGCATGTGAGTTTGCTGACCAACGTCAATGGATCTAGCTCATCTAATCCATTGGGTTAAATATTGCCACAAATCACTTCTTAACACACAACTCCTGAAAATACTCAAAGGTAAGATATACATTATTCATTTGTTTCTACAATTAACAAAAGGTCATGATAAGTATTGGTAGATACTTATACGAAGGGGGAGCAGCAGGAAAAGAGGACCTGCTTCTCCAAAAAAAATCTGAACACTACCCACTGGATTGGTGGAGGAGCAAAGGAGGGAGAAGCCAGCACAGTGGTTATGGGACTTGTAGTTGTTTGTTTTCTTGCTGCTGTTTGTAGTAAATAAGAAAACAGAAGTGAATTCTAGAAGATTCAGGTCCATTCCATGGACTCCTTTGATGCTTCTGACAAGAGCTGTCTGTAACTCACTTTCAGTGCAGGCCAGATGTTAAAGAGGTGCATTCATGTGTGCCCCAAGGATTCAATGCTAAATGGGAGAAGTGTTAAGTGAATATTCACAAAGAAGTAGTATTAGATGGTGCTGGAGGCAAGATACTGCAATGAGTAACAGAGTATCATCAATCCTGTGCGAAGAAGGCACATCTCTGCTGTTGGAAGGTTGCAGGAGGACTGTGGCAGCGACACTCGGGTTATAAATAATTCTAGATGTGTAGCAACTTTATTTCTTTGTTGTTTGACGTTTACTACTTGTTTTTTGTATTAGCTATGCATCTTCGATGATGGAAAGTTACCAAGCATTCGGTTCCAGTGGCCTTTCTTCTTTGTTCCATGCTTTTTGCATGGAGTTCACAAGCAAGGATTTATTGTGGATAGATAGGAATAAATTTCCAACAAGTTATTGCTGCAGACCGTTGCCATCCGGAGGAGATCAGAGAATGTTCTGGTTACAGCAGTGTCTCTTCATGTCTGGCAATTGTTCTGGCATCTTATTTCTTGTTGAAGGACTTGTCATGAATCTACAAGTCACTAGGAACAGACCCTCCTCATTTCTGAAGAATTAGGGATGAAAGTGAATCAAGGCACCATTCACAGGACTGCATTTATTGTAAACATTTTATTGACCACAAAACCAATGAGGGTTGCCATATTCATATGTTTCATAATATTTTCTGAAACCTCTTACTAAGATGAGGGCTCAAGTGTGAACCAAGACACTATCCAGATACCTGGCCAATCTGATTGTAGTCATTGCATACTTGCAACTTTGAAGACCGTGGAGAAATGGCTATATATGTGGTGATTCCAATATCTTATGCTGTCTCACATAGCAACAATGCCTGTCATCCCCTTAAATTAGGTGAAATCTGCCCAAACCCTTGCAACCTCTGAAGCCAGCTGTGCAAGTAGAATTACATAATGAAGATAGGGCACCTAGTATAGTGTAGGAGTAGAGGCTCTGAATTTCAGGGGCTCTAAATGGTAGGGGCTTATCATTGTAGCATGCACATATAATTCATCATGTTAGCATACACATGTTAGCGTGGGTTTGAATTGCAATAGGGAATAAGGGGATGAAACTCATTTTCGGACTCAAGATTGTAAGTCTCAGACAGAAACCAAATGATTGCCAATGCATAAGGCACATGCTTAAAATGTCATATTATTTCAGGATGTTATTTCCATTGACTGAGTTGCACTGGTCCTTATACTAACATATTAACATACTGATCCATTCCCAGTAACAGGTAATTGAATCCTTTAATTATATTTAGTGCAAATTAGTCTATGTGGAAAGGACCTGAAGACAGATTTGGAAAATGCATGATGCTTTTTAGAATGGGTTTTTTTAAATGTGCAGCATGAGCTTGTGTGGAAAGTTGAAAATGTTAAGATAGTTACACTCTGATAGAAAAGGCATTGTTGAATCAGGAAGCACAAGAGAAATATTACAAATGCAGTTAGAACAATGAGGAAAACGCACAGAGGGAGAAGGGTGATGTGGGTGGATCTGGTCATGGGGAGGTTTTCTTTGTTTGACAGTGTGACCTATTAAAAAGGGCTGTGATTAGGACTGTGCAGGCAGAGATATCATCGAGCACTGGCAGAGATCTCTGCAGGCTGGGAGAGACAAGGTGACAGGGATGGCTGGAGTCAGAATTCACTGCTAGCAGGCTGTTTGATGTGGGAGTTCTTTATCTGAAGAGGATTTCCATGCAAAACGCAATCCTAAAACAGATCTGGCTATCACTTTAAGTGTGGAACTGATGGGCTGTCTGTCGGTCAGTTAGTCATGGAGATAGTTCACTTTATTTTAAATGCTGTCGATGTTAAACGTGCTTGTAATTTCACAATTATGTGAATGCCATTGCTTTGTTGTTTTCTTCTTTCTCCAAAGTGTATTTCTTGCAATGTTCCACGTTTTCAAAGACAGTTTGTAACATTGAGCACAGCTAATCATTGAAAATGTTTGCAATGTCTTTGCAATGTTTACATAACATGTGGGCATAAGTGCCACTCTGTGCATCTTGCATATTTCTATTTATATGAGAAAAATTGTTTTAAAAAATAACATGTCATTGTTTGCTTTCATGCTGTGTTTATTTTATTTTATTTGATATGCATAAAGGGACAGAAGCATTGTAAGAGAAATCTGGACATAAAGTACCTGGTTAGCTAGAGCGTCTGAATGAATGTGCAGTGTTTCAAGTGCATGCCTTACAATTGTTGATACTCAGCAAAAGGACATATTGTGGGATTGTGCATAACATACCACGAGAGGACACAAGCTATCTATCCAGAGTGTATCAAGTCCAGTATCTTGTTATGGTTAGTGACCATGGTAAAGAAACAAACATTGCTGATGAGTACGTAGATTAGGATTCATCATTGTAAAATCAGTAGACAAGTCAGGGGGAAAAGAACATAATATAGGAACAACATACCAAAGTGGTAGATTAGAACATTCATCTCACAGTGTGCCCTTCACAGATTTGAAGTGGGGAGGTATGTCTGCAGGAGATGGGCCTTCACTTTCTAGTCAGCTAACGATTTGAGAAGGTTAATCTGCAATCTAATGGATAGCCACACTCTGGATTTCTATAGAGTAGTCAAGCTCACTGCGGCAGCATAGTATTATCTTCATTCATGGATATAAATTACTTTAAGGGCTTAAGAACCTTCAAGATATGTTAATGGTAGTGTAATGATGTCGGCTCTAAAGAATTCACTCCTTTACAACAGCAGCCTCCTTCAGCTAACTGGGAATCCAATGGCAATTAATGAATGCTACAGGTTACTAGGTACCATTTCATCAAACAGTGGCATCAATGGTTGATCATGCCGATGTGTGGCATATCTCCTGACACACTCAACTGAACCATACCACTATAATTAAACATTGCTACTAAAAATAGGACTCACCAATGACCCAACAGCCCTGCCTACATCTTCCCTGACAGTCACTGAATCTACTGTAAGATCCCATTGAAGGAAACAACATGCACTTCTTCATTTATCACTGAATAACGTACACCTTCTGCCACAATCACTCAGGAAAGACTGTTAGATGACCCAGCACCCTTTGTCAATCCAACCAAACCCACCCATTAATGGACATAAGAGGCCTCCTGAGCAATGCACTGTCCCTCTCTCTAAACACTCCACTAACATGTTTTACCTTTTCTCTGAAGACAAGACAAGCCTCCTCTTCATCACATAAACTAGATTTTTTGTTGACTAATCCCTGGTTATCCACAGGAGTATCCCATCAGACTTCAAGATTATCAATGCAAATTGGAAATCTAGATGAGGAGCTAGGAAAACCCTGGCTTAAAGATACTCCTTCACACTCTCAACACCCCGTTCGACAACATCCTGGACTGTGGGCCACTTTCTTTGACCTGTTCCATCTCTCTCACTGTTGCACCAACCTTCCTCTTAACAAACTCTGCTCAGAGGTGTCATCATCTGTCTTGGAAATATTTCAACTTGGTCACACAATAATTTAAAGAGAACCTTGATGCATTACACCTCAAGCAAATGGCTAAACATCCCACTTACATAGCCGGGCAAACTCTGGATAGCATATTCTGCAATGAAAATATAATCACTGTCGACTCCACAGTGCACCCCCCTCAGGAGACCACTTGTCTATGCCTTTCACAATAATCACAGAGTCAAGGGGCATCACGAGTGGGCGGTATCGCAGTGGTAAATCCGCCGGAATACCGCTGAATGCTACTAGCATTACCGCAACTTGGTCCTGTGGTATTAGCACCAGATCCCCAGTTGCGGTAGGGCACTAAGTCCCCATTTATATTGGATACATTGGACTCAAGGGGGCATTTTAGAAGCAATTACCTCAGCACTAATAGCGCTACCGTCATTGCATTGAAAATGGGAAGACAATCAGTGAATTTACCCATAGCTCAGAGCTGGAGGTGAATTCCTAACTTTCCAGCCAACTCATAGTTGGGAGGAGCAGTAACACAGCAGTAATAGCATTACTGTTGCATTTTAACAACTCTGTCCAACTTGTGGCCACGCTTGCAGAAAATAAAAAATAAATGTCCCATAATGACCAGTCCCTGGAAACAAACACAATTCAATGATCTACTAGAAAACAAAATTAGAAACAGACAATTAGTTCTTTCCAACATGAAACTGCTTAAAACAAAGGAAAATGAGGACTACAAACTCGCAAAATAATCTATCATCAACAGATTCACTTGTACAGTACTGGCGTAATTAAAGCAAAGAAAGTCGACTTCTCTAAGCACATTGAAATAGCGCATTACAGTCAAAGGGAAACATATAATATTATCTAATAATTCAAAAGCCCAATAGCATGCAACACAGCCCTCTCCCAGTCTGGTGCACATTTCGACAAAAATATCCTTGATATCCAAGATCACCTCAACAATGAAGAACCCTCACATTCGTACATCACCAACAAAAATCCAGCAACTTCTCCCACTACCTCTTTCCCAACATTCCTATCCTATATCTTCCTACTCTCTGTCGAGGCCTAACACGCTACCATTGACTCATGCAACCCATCCGCATTTACTGAAGATGGGTTTCTACAAATCGTTCATGAAATCGCCAAGATTAGTGCTTATCTTCCTACCCTTTCTCAATGGCCCCATCAACACTGGAAGTATCCCAGCTCCACTGGAATCTGCATATATCAGACCCATGCTCAAAACTGCACTGCAGACCTAAATTATCCAGCCAGTTACCACCAAACCTCAAACACTACTTTCATTGGAAAACTACTAGGAAGATTCATATATAGCTACAAGGGCAGTTATGTGATCATTCTGGGACACACTTAAAAACAACGTAACATCATGGACCCCTACAAATCCCGTACCCACCCACTTCCCTGCAGGGTACACCAAATAGCGACACTCTCACCTCTACTTTTCAATGTTAACATGAACCCTTTACTTGTTCCCATTTACTAATTTTACATCATCTGCTACAACTATGTCTATGAACAAAAATATTGCGAAAACTTATGAACAATCCATCCCTAAATGCTCCAGAAATGTGCCTTCGACAAGTGCATAAATGTATGACAGCAAACAGACTAAAACTCAACCCTACCAAACAGAACTGATGCTCTTCAATCCAACACTTTCCATCATAGTAAGGAACCTCGGGACCCCAATGGACAACGCCCTCACAATGAATCTGCAAATCAGAACTATCACCAGAAGCTGCTTCTTCCAGCTCTGAACACTATGAAGATGTCATGTACTTAACACAGAACAAACCGACAGCAGGACACCTCTGGCAACTATAATGGATTTACAAGTCTCTGTATTGCTGCCGAATTACACAAGGGCTACCCTTTGCAGGCTGCAGTCTTATTCCAAGATGAAGGCCAATACTGAGATCATCGGTGCGTATTTCCAGCGATCCATTTCATTTTCTTCGGATGAATGACTGACTGTACGTCACAATGTGTGGGTATTATCCTATCCCTGCTGCAGATGTTCTATTCCCCCTGGTTATTGAGACCATTGTTTTGCCATGTTATCCTTTTTTTCTTCCTGTTTGTTATCTTAGATGAGCTTCCTTCCTTGAACCCTGCCTACACCTTTTGTCTTGTTTTTGGGCTCTGCTTCTTCTGTCCTGATGACACTGTGTAACCCTTTGAGGTATCTTTGTTTTCTGGATGTACTCTTTGCTTTTGTTGCCTCCCCCTTTTGCTCCCTCTTCAGTATTAAGGACATTTGCCAGACAAATCTATGCTCTACATAAATCAGTACCGCTATTGTGTCCTGGACGTGCGCATGGCAGGATGTTGAGGGTTTTCTTCACCACTAGGGTTTCCCTTCAGGCTTTTTCTCTGGACCCGCTGCTGGTCAGTGTTGTTACTAGTCTATTATTAAGATAGTCTATTTTTCTTTGAATGATTCACCCAAATGGCCAACCAGGTACGACAAAACCTTGATCAACTTAAAAGCAGCGTCTTACCTTCTGTAACTTTCACACACAAAACCATGGCTGTGGTTTCTGTAATACTATACAAACTAGACTATGCAAACATCCTTTATCTCTGACACCTTAATTACCTAAGGAGAACACTTAAAAGACTAAACATGCAGTGGCAAGACAACTTCTAAGAATGAAGCAATTCAAACATATCACACCAGCACTGCATAATCTTCACTGGCTACCCATAAAAAAATAATCAATTTCAAGCCCCATGCATTGTGATTGCTCATTACATGGAACAGGTCTCTTCTCCTTTAGAAGGAATTTCCAGAAATGCACTCTGAACACTCAGATACAGAAATACTGCACTGGCATAGTCCTTAACTTCAATAAGACATCCACTGTCTCTATTCCGGTCAGGAGACTCTGGAGTACCCTACCTAAAGATCTCCATCTTGAAGTGAACCACCTAACATTCAGGAAAGAGCTCAAGACGTGGCTTTACAACCAAACTCTCTTAAATAAATGAAAGATAATAACAATCAAATTTGTAACAATCAACTAAGAATTTTGGACCAGAAACTCCATGAATGTTTCATAATGTGGAAGAAAGATAGAGCCCTGCACAATGTCGCACACGATCGGATCGCCGTGACTTTAAATTAACTCTGTTGCAATTTCGTCAAGTCCATCAATTGACTGTAGTTGCACGCATATTAACCTAAGAACATGTTCAAGCAACCATGAACTGCTAAATCTGTGGAACTTCTATTTGTGCTGGCTTCAACAGTTCTAATTTACAGATTTAGCTGAATTTAACCCAATGTGTGTTTCCAATATTCGACCTTTGCCTAAGAACATTTTCAAACAAGCATGAACTGCTAATTCTTGGGAACTTCTATTCATGCTGGCTTCAATGGTTCTAATTTACAGATTTAGCTGAATTTAACCCAACGTGGGTTTCCAATATTCGACCTTTGCCGTGAGAATAACTCATGTTGAAACAAGTGTCGGCTGAAATCCTTTGGAATTAAAGACACTGATACTTTATTTTCAATTTCACCTTTGCCAAATACATTTCTTTAGGATTATAACCTTTATTTAATCAAACTATCTAGGATTTAAGGGCTTAAGTGTGGCACGCCTGTCATACCATCATTAAGACTTTAACACTCATTGGTGTTTATATGTGCACCAACCATTTGACTAGGGCGACACAGCTTGGCCCCTACTGTAAATATCAGATGTAGAGCATAGCACACATCTTATGGTCCTTCACCTATACAAAGCACTTACCTATTTTACCTTACCTCGGGGGGAACAACCAGCTTTTAGCGGCAATAAGGCATAGATAGACCAAGTTAAATGTAATAGTTCTTTCCTTCAAAGTAGACTTTGGAGTGCCCATTTTCCCCCCATTAGACTGAACATGGTTTGGCATGTGCAGAGCCTTGAGAATGGGGCCTTCCCTCTTTTCTTTTCTGCACACTCTTTTTGATCTTGACTTCCCTATGTAAGGACCTACAGTAGTGTGTGCATATCCCATTGGTCAGACTCTAGGATCCAACCATGAGTCTGGCCAACTCTCACACAGGAGTAAAAGTGTAAGCAGGTTCAGTCTGTCCAGTGTCAGGTACAAACTGTATTCTGGCAGGATACTTCCCTAGCTACAAGAGAAAATACTTCAGCAGGCTTTTCCTCTGTGACTGGTACAAGATGATCATTGGTACTGATATCCTCACCAGTATACAGTGTAAAATCTTAGCTCAATCAAATTGTTTTCACAGTTTTAATCCCATCCAAAGGTTATCCCGGATGCATAATGTCCACTGCTCCATGACAATCACCTGTCAGTGTACTAACATCAGTAGTATTTATGATTTCTGGTGTTGTTGATATCAGCTTTGTTGATACATGAAGGTAAGGTTCAAAATGTATTACGTTGTAAGAAGATGTATTCTAAAGTGGTCCTACTGGCCCCTTGGTCATGCAAAGTGGTTATTGGCCTTTGACAAGGGATCTCTCTGGAAACTGATGTTCTTTCCATGGGATTCTTGGAAAAATCTCAGAATCGTTTTGCAGACTCCCACAGAAAGCATAACTACCTTGGGGTGGCGGGGTCTTTGGGATCCACCTTAAAGTGGAATGCGAGGTTGGCAGTAATTAAGTTTACATCATATCCCAGAGCAACGTTAAGAGATTTGGATATTTGATTCTCGGGTTGTCTGGCCTACATACCTAAGGACTGCCCTACTCTTACAGTAGCCATATGGCATGAATCTAAATGCAGAGTGCTACTATTAATGCAATGACAATCTTTGTGAATTTGCTTGTAGTGTAGCATCCACATGAATAATGGCCTTGAATAATGATAGTGGTTATGGATGTATAGGTTCATTTTAATGGTAGAGGTTTGGAATGTATAAAGCGATCTTTAATATTCTTGCCTTGGTCCAATGCAAAAAGTGGAGTTTGTTCCTCTCCCAAGCTCAACTGGGCCAATGGCCAGTGATTACAGATGATGTTCTTGATTTGGTTGGTAATTAGATATTATCTGCTAACGCATATAGGCCCTCATTACGACCCTGGCGGAGTGGGTTTACGCCAGCGTTATTCGCGGCGGACCCGTCCGCCCTACTACGAGTTCCCGTAGCGCCATGGAGCATTTTCCGCCTGGTTTTTCCGGGCGGAGAAATCCATGGCGCTACGGGACCTTGTTGTTAATTACGCCACCGTATTTTATGGTGGCGTAATTAACGCCTTCCCCACTCCCATTATACCCTATGGGGCAAAAATGGGAATGGGGAAGGGTAAAATGGGGATTGGGGATTTACCGCCCCGCCAAGGTCGGAATGGGGCGGAAAATCCGCCAACCCCCATGGCGCTATCGGCAGCTTTCCGCCGTGCTCCATGGTGCATTTTGCACCGCGATTTCCGCCAGGGTCGTAATGAGGCCCATAGTGTTCAGTCTGTTGTAAATTCTGCGGTGAACTGAGCTGAAAGTTCTTCACTAGTTTTACTGGGCACTCCCAGTATACAATAGGACTACGCCCACTCGGATTTTGTCAAAATCAACAAATGAATCCTCCATAGCCAACTCTGCTCGGTTAGTCACTCATGTGAAACGGTATGCATGGAGTGTGCTCACCCTGGTGATGTCAGGGCCCTCTGATAGCACACATCCTTTGTCTGTCTCTGAAGAAACCTTAGAATAGGACTCATTGTGGTTAAACTGGCATCTCAGTAAGGCAAACATGAAAAATTGAAGCAGCACTATGCCAGAGTGACAGATTATGACTTTTGCTCATGACTGGGAAGAACATGATACAACTCAATCTTATCTCTCCCTTGAGCAAAACAGTCAAATAGTAATAATCCCTGAATCTAGGTAAAGGACTAAATAAATTAACAAGGGCTAGTGCTGTATAGAGGCGGGGAGATTAACCATAGCAACACCTTCCATTATAGCTAATTATTTTATTTGTGCAAGATTCCTTCCAGTCCCACCATGCATTTTAAACTGATCACCCTTTGGTATTGTTTAAAAAATCCTTATTTTCAGCTGATCTCCGTTTTATTATTTGTTTATTAATGTGATATGGTCATATAAGTAACCTTACAAGTATACAATCAACACTAAGAAACAAAGATTAAAAGTCATGTGTTAAAGAACTACATTACACATCATTAATTGGTTACGAACACACATTACAAGTTTAAAATTCAAATGTCCTATAACATGTTCTACTAAAAATGAATGAGTCCTATAGCTTCTTTGGGTCCATATTGGTAGATATTGATATATATATATATTTTGTTTATTCAGGGAACAGCTGAATTTTATCAAAAATTCCAACGAGCTAGGTAACTTCGATTCTAGGTGCCGCCCAAACATTCGTCTCTATCCTCAGGTGTCTCGGATGTGGTCAGACACAAACCCTCTTCACGCTAATCCGTTCAATTAGTCTCCATTCAGCTGGGTTGCTGATGGAGTCGATGTCTGGTTGATCAGGTGGAATGCGAGTTCAATTAAGTTAACCATGGCCACCATCCATCTTGTGGTTTCTCCTGAAATTAATCTGTTCCACAAGTCATCTTCTTGTATCATCCACGGGTTTGTTATCAGTGGTAGGAGATATATAGATCTGTTTTGTTTTGTATTGGGACAGTTTATCACCAGGTTTCTCAGTGTTTCGACCACATCTGTTTTTTTTACATAGGCGGCATCCCTTTTTGTCTTTAGCTCCTCGGATGGTTAATATTTCCTGAGTTAGCAGTAGATTTAATCTCGCTTTCATGAAGAGGGTTCTTTTTCTTTTTTCCGGAAATTTCGCACAGTAGTTGGAGGTTTTTAAAAGTCGGAGGAAGATGAGTTAGGAGATTGTTTTCCGCTGCTTTCTCAATCGTATGTATCCAGTCCATCTCTTCCATTTTTTGTTTAATTCTGTCCGGATTTTCTTTTAGCTCTTTTTCTGTGCATGCTATTTCAGTTAGCTTTTCTTTTCTGTTTTCAACCCATTTTTTTAGGGCTTCACATTTGCCGGTTTAGATTTCTTCTTTGATGATGTTATATACAGGTAAAGTGTCCGCCATTATGATTTTCCTATAATGTCTCATGGCACTTTGGTCGACCATAGATGACAGTGACACTAAACCCAATTCTCTTCTGATGGCCGGCATGGAGGTCGACTTTGTTAAGCCTAAGACTGCTTTCCAGACCAGACCTTCCAATTTGTTCCAGAGCAGACATGGGATATGCAGTGAGGTTTCCATTCCATACGTCAGGGCTGGTATCACTTTGGTCTTATAAAAGTTTATCGCAGGAATAAATGAGAACTTCCCAAACTTATTGTCGACTGTTCCTGTTTGCGAAGTTAGTCTTTTGGCTTTGTCCCATAGCATGTCTTGCATAGCCTTATCTGTTCCTGAGCTGTCAATTTGGACTCCAAGATATTTGATATTTGTTACCATTTCTATTTGGTATTGTCGAGAAACCAGGTCAGCAGTTTGGTTTGTTTGTTAGAAGCTTTCTCGATTGCCAGGGGTTTTGTTTTCTTTATGTTTATCTCTAGGTGGTGTTCATCAGTATATTTCGCCAGGTTGGATAATTTGCGTTGCAGTCCAATCTTCTTCTGGTCTATTAAGATTACATCATCTGCATACAGAAGTCTAGGGATGATGGTTTTACCAATTTTCGGCAGGAAAGCCCTAATTTTAGCTTCAGAGTACTGGAAATCTCCCAAGAATGCAATAAAAAGGGCTGGGGCCAGCGGGCATCCTTGTTTCACCCCTCTGTTTAATTTGATTTCATCGGATAATGTTCCTTGTTGATTTAGCATAACTCTTATGGTAGTTTGCGAGTGATGAGCTTTTAGTGGTTCGAGGACCTTTACTGGACAGTTCCAAGCGTGTAATTTCGACCACAACATATTGCGGTCTATTTTGTCAAAAGCTTTCGAGAGATCGACAAAAGCTAGATACACTTTGGGAGCTCCTTCCCTCACTTTGGCTTTCAGGATGTTGATTATCATGATCTTATTCATCGTACTGCCATTTTTCTGAAAACCCGGTTGAAGGGTATCTTTTGAAGGACTCATGCTTTCCCAGATCCTGAAGTGATCAAGCAGGAGTGTTGCGTACATTTTTCCTATAATATCGAGAAGCGCTATCGGCCTGTAGCTCTGGGGATCCTCACGACTCCCCTTCTTGTAGATCGGCACTATGACCGCTTTCTGCCATGTGTCTGGAATTTTTTTTTGTTGCATTCCTCAAAGATCTTGCCAATAAATATCGACCACTCTTTAGGAAATTGTTTGAGGTCGACATTCGTCAGTCCGTCGGGCCCTGGAGCTCTTGATGTTTTTAGCTTCCTGATTTTCATTTCTATGTCCTCGGGGTTAGATACAGCCACCCAAGTTGACTTTGAATCAGGTTCTGTCACCGGGGCAGTTGAATTCGGATTGTCAAATTCTGTTGTTAAGTACTCTATCCACTTTGCTTCCGAGACGGCATTGGTTTGTGTCTCACTGGAGATGTTATTCATGCTTTTTATCAGCGTCCAGAATTCGCTCGATTTTTTAGTTGATAACCTTTTCATCATCTCCTCTGCATCATTTTGATATTGTGCTGCTCTGTGTTGTTTCCGCCAGCTATTGTACCTCTTCATTTCTGATGCCATTTCACCCAGTCTTCTTTGGCATTCGATTTCTTGGCCATTCTTCTCAAACGCCGCCCCGCTTTTCTTTGTTCACCCAGCGCTTTGTCATATGCATGTTTTGATTGGTCTTGTTTGGTACGTTTACCAGACCCTGGCTTTTGATATGCCAAAAGTAATGGTAAATAGTTTGGTCTTTCATTAGCCTTGTTCCACACATTGCTTGTGATTCTCTGGTCCCAGGACTTTTTTAATTTTCTGAATGTCCGCTTCTGTTAAGCGGAGCCGTGTTTGCTGAATATTTTCTTCAGTGACCGATATTTTATTTATATCGTGCTCGTACACAAACGTTTCACATGTTAAGATGCCATACAGATTAATTTAATTCTATTATCTAACGCATGTATATGATAGAATTAAAACATATTCACCATCTTCAAAAAATGTTAAACTGCGTTTATTAAGTGAGTTTTGGCTCCACCAGACAATCTTAACCAAAAATCTTCACTATGGCTCTCATTCACGTTCGAAAAAAAATGACCAAATTATCGTATTTGTAATTCGTGGAAGGCCCTGCAATCGGTTGGTAAGTGCCTCAGGGTCTGAGCGTTGGAGCCATTGCCACATAGTGTACATAAATTGTGTATGTTTTTCATTTTATTTCGTATGCTTCTTATGTGTTTAGTTAGAACCAAGTTCATACGAAAGCGAAGAAAATCGAATTTAGAAATGTAGTCAAATAGCCTGGCTGTACTCCCAAGTGTTTGTCCAAGGGAGACAAACTTGAGTGAACCTTCATTTCTCATTACAATCAATCGTATCATTCCAGTTAGTTCAAAATAAAAATAAAAAGTTTTATCTTTAAAGGATTTTCACATAGCTCCTCCATTGTGCATTCTATGTGCTCTTCATTTTACTACAGTCAGGAAGTGCAACTTCCGAATTCTGTAAGCCCTCAAGATGAGACCTTTGTATCAAATATAGGCTTTCAACCCAACCCAAGACAAGACAGCTTACTTTCATTATTATAGCCATGTTGTTGTTGTGTTTGTATTTGCATTTGTATTGTTAATAACTGTTCATTTCTTTCATTTTGTTTTACGAGACAGACATGAGCAGCTCAATGACAAAATGGGCAGAATACAACATTTAACACTGAGAATGGCAAAGCACAGTAGGACAGCATCAACACAGTTCAGTTGTCTAGTGATTGTACACTCCAGATACCAGTAACATAGCGTAGCCCTGGTACCCCCCCTCATTACACTAACGCAAAGTACCTGTAGCGCATCAGTTTGTACACCCCATAATAGATGTGCTGTGTATAGTCAATGAAGGGAAGCCTGGTCACCTCATACGATGTGTATTTGCCCCCTGCCAGAGCTGTTGTGATCTTTTCCGAAGCCAATAATTGCCAATGTTTCCCCTACCACATTGTTATTATAGGGCCATCAGGGGCTATCCAGTTACGGGGAGGGAAATCGTAGCAGCCAGAAAGGGGTTGGTGATCAATTTAGATGTATTGTCGGTAAGCGGGTATATCACATCGCCTTGATCCACAAGCAAAATAACCAAGTGGTCCATGGGTAGCGTGACCCATAGCATAGATATGAAGTGCAAAAGTACTTCTTGCCAGAATGGCTGGGCTTTGGGACAGAGCCACCACATGTGGTAGTAAGTCCCTCTTTCTGGGTATCCCCTCTAACACACTTCGGGGTAAGGTTGAGCCATGTGGTGAAGCCTGTCTACGGATAAATACCACCTGCTATGTTATGTTATGTTACTTGCCATTTATATAGTGCTCTATATATCATTGGTATGACCTCAAAGCGGTGGTAGGTTGACTGCCCTCGGTAACCGTGGTTCTGGTCAGTAGAGAAAGATAGTGTCGTAGGGTGCGTGGGTACACCAGATATGTGTGCAGCTGATGTAATTGCCTGGTGGTAGCTGCATCCTAGCTTTAGGTGTGGTGCTGGAGACATCAGTTGAATGTGTGCAGTCATGTGGGTGGACACCGAGACTGGGCCCTGGCTGCGTTCGGCCTGAAGGACGTATATTTGAGCGACTAGGCCGGAATGTGCTTGGCTAGCTGTGTTTTATTAGAGTGATGAGGAGTTCATGGGGTAGTATTCGTATGTGAACAGCTAGGCTGATTAATCAGGGTTATAGCTGTGTTTTAGATGAATGATGGTGTATAGTGGAGAGTAAGCATAGTGATGTGATATAATGATTATCTTTAAAGCGCCCAAGACCAGGCACGTGAACAGGATGGCAGGGAACACAGTGACACACAGACACATAGAGACAGGGGTCTGGGCTCACAGTGACAGTGGAAGGGGATACGGATACATAGCAACAGCATGGGAACAGGAAGATAGGGTACACAGTGATACATATGTTAACATTTACATTTATATTTCTATCCAGATGCGGCTCAGGCTAATGTTTACATCTCCACCCAAGTGTGGGACATGCCAACATTCACATCTCCATCCAGAAGCGACTCAGGCCAATGCTTACAATCTTGTTAGGGTCTGGCACAGGCTAATATTCACAGTTCTAATTGAGTACTCCATTAATTCCATCCATGTCATCCACTCAATCCTTTTCTTCCACTCCATCCATTCCACACACTTCATCCATGTCATCCATTTCACCCACTCCACCCATTCCATCTGTTCCATCCACTCCACCCATTCCATACATTTCATCTATTCCGTCCATTCCATCCCTCAACACAATCCATCGATCCACCCACTGCATTCATTTCATTTTGTTTCATCCATTCTTTCCGTTTCATCCACCCCATCTGTTTCATCCACCCCATCCACCCCGTCAACCCCGTTCACCCCATCCATCTATTCTATCCATATTATCCATTACATCTGTTTCAGCCATTACATCAGTTCAATCCAATCCATTCATCTCATCGATTCCATCCATCCACTTCATACACTATCTATTCCATCCACTCTATCCATTTGATCCATCCCATCTAATCCATCCATTTCATCCATTACAATTCCACTCATTTCATCCATTAGACCAATTCCATCTATTCCACCTACCACATCCACTCAATCCACTCCATCCATTTGATCCACTCCATCCATTTGATTTACTTCCTTCATCCTCTCCATCCGCTTCATCCATTTGATCCACTCCTCATTCACAATGCTATCTAGATGCGACACAGAATAATGTTCACAATTCTATCTAAGTGTGGCACATGCTAACATTTACAATTCTATCTAAGTGTGGCACATTCTAATATTCAGTGTGGTACGTGCTATCATTTGCAATTCTGTCTGGGCCTGGCGCAGGCTAATGTTCGCAATTCTATCTAAGTGTGGTACTTGCTATCATTCACAATTCTGCATGGGTCCGGCGCAGGCTAATGTTTCACAATTCTATCTAAATGTGGCACTTGCTAAAACTCACAGTTCTAAGTGTGGCACTTGCTAACATTCACAAATCTATCTAAGTGTGGCACATGCTAATATTCACAGTTCTAAGTGTGGTACTTGTTATCATTCACAATTCTGTCTGTGTCCAGTGCAGGCTAATGTTCACAATACTATCTAAGTGTGGTACTTGTTATCCTTCACAATCCTATCTAGATGTGACGCAGGTTAATGTTCACAATTCTATCTAAGTGTGACACATGCTAATATTCACAGTTCTAAGTGTGGTACTTGCTATCATTCACAATTCTGTCTGGGTCCAGTGCAGGCTAATGTTCACAATACTAAGTGTGGTACTTGCTATCCTTCACAATCCTACCTAGATGTGACACAAGCTAATGTTCCCAATTCTATCTAAGTGTGGCACTTGCTAACCTAATTTTCTTTCAAATCTTTGACATTACAGAATCTATATAACAGCTCTGGGGATATGTGATTTCTAATTAAAAATGTACCTCCTTAGTTACACATTAAATATAAAACGTAAATACTTGTTTCTGCAGGATTTGACCGGGAACTTTTCCAGATGCCTCTCTAAGGTTCCTGCTTTTTGGGGGATAAAACAACGTGTTTACAAAGCGACGATTTGGCTAAAGTCTCCATGGTAAGAATCCAATCCAGCCCTTTGACCTGATGCTTAACTTTGAGCGGGTTAGATAATAACAATTCTACCTGAACACCCATCGTTTACAGAAGCATCCTACAGTAATCAAACTCCCAATCTATCCCTAGGAGCCCGGACTTTATAGAGGAAATATGTTGGAGAGTTTAAAATGTATAATATCCTTTAACATAATCATCCACTCCTGGTAGCTCCGTCTGCCTGACCCAGGCCTTAAGATTGTCTACTTTTCAGCAGCCAGTTTTTGACCTACACAAAGGTTTTTTTAAATATCCCAAATGCAAGACCAAACTCTTACAGGCGATTTGCAAATATATTTTAACAGTACTTTAGTTATATGAGCATGATATGATGCATTATGTTATGTTCTACAGGGTTCGAAATTGAAATTTAATGAGCATGAGCTAAAACCAGCTCATGGGTGTCAGGCATCACCCTGTAGGCAGGAGCAACCGCAGGGGAACCAGGGGCTACCAGATGTGCTCTTTTAACTTTTTGTCAATTTTCTATGAACCATTGCGTTTAAATGTATATCAGATGTGTTCTAATTCTTCTTGATTAAAATTCCGAAATACTCAAAATTAATGTCACATTTACACGTTTGGAAAGCTCCTGTTGGCCCAGGAGCCAAAAGTATTTCCAGGTAACTGTTGGTTTCATACTCACCAGGTTCTACTGAGGTAAAAGCAGGAACTAAATAGCTCCCAGCTCCCCTCAATTTCGAACGCTGTTCTATTGCATGTCATGTTCTGTTATTAAGCATTTTCAATACCATGAGACTTTGTGCAAGGTCTATGAAGTAGTGAGAATGTGACAACATGCCATAACCCTACAAAAATAAAACCATACAGGGCAGCGGCACTCAAGGGTAAAAAAGCCACATTATCACTTGGTGACTGCTTTCATTCTGGACTTGAAAACAAGCTCAGGTTCAGAAGGATGCAGCAGACTGCAATCTGTAATGGCCTGCACTTTTCTGATTTTCAATGTAAATTGATTCACATAGATCGGTCTCTGAAGTCAAGATCTGTTAATCAGGCCCTTCGTACATAATGTTAGATGTTGGTCAGCATAATGCAACAGGCAACTTTGCTGCTCCAGCTGACCAACTCCTCTCAGCAGCTGTTTTGTGGTTTGGAAAATGGCAGTTACAAACAGACATGTGCATTCCTGCCAACAAACAGGTGGAACCCAAGTTCCAACGGCCAGGGCCGGCCTTTAACAATGGGCAGCTCTGGTCTCTGGAAATCTACAACTATATTGGCCAAACCGTATCGCTGACCTATTGCCAGATTGTTTACTAATGTTTACCAATGAATCATTCAAAGTTTGAGTTGACATTCCTTGTCAGTAGTACATTTGGAAGCCCTGTGAATCCGTTCCCATATCCCACACCAGGACTCCTCCCCAATTTGGACACCCGGTTCCTGCTCCCAGCTGATCATATATGGTAGGCACTCCTGGGGGTCATAACGGTCAAGCAGATTGTAGATATGATATGATGGGTTATTTATAACGTGCTTAATACCCGGAGGTTTCTAATTGCGGACCCGGGGATCGAACCTGTGTTGCTCTGTGTTGTCTTGCTTCCAAGGTGAGCGCACTGCCCTTGAGCTATCCTCCAGATCTCCAAAACTCATCTTTTAGAGCAATCCGCTATGAATGTGAGGTCAAGGGCATTAAGGGCTCTAGTACCTCTCTGTTTGATACTGGGATGGCTCACCCAATGACACAGCTGAGAATATCTGAACCTTTCCCCTCCTGTAGTGAGTGTCTACATTCGTCAAAGGTGAGTGAAGTTCCCTACCTGAAGAGTTGTCTAAGTTCCCATAACCTGCCCGAAGACCAGGAGAAGCATGCTATTTTATGCATGCCTGCAGAAAATTCAGCATTGAAAATAATGGGTGATAATGAACCGATTCCCAGCATAGTGCCCCACCTGTTTGTCATTATTTTTCCAGCACGTAAGTGTTTGAATTCTTGAGGGTAGGAGTAAGTGCCTCGTCAGGTCTTAGGTGGGTTTAATAAACAGCAATTGCTGCAGAGGGATCTGGGACGCAACTTGTTCTAATTGTGTCCAGATGGGAATGTTTTCAGACTGTGCCCATGAGAAAAGCTGTGAAAGTTGAGAGGCTAGATAGTAACGATACACATTGTGTACCCCCAAACTGGCCAGGTTTTCCTTTCTTTGTTGCACCCTTTTTTATTCTGGGTTTTCAGTGTTGCCAAAAAATGTGAAAATGTTCCCCTGGAGCAAATGCAGTTTGTGTATCTGTGTCGGGAGGGCCAAGAATTGGTATACAAGTTTCGGGATCACCCTATTCTGCCCCAACCATGAAATTAGCTGCTTATTCCAGCGCTTGACGTCGATTCTACATTTGTAAACAGGGAGGGGTAGATGTGATTATACAACATATTAATATAAGCAGCAATTTGTATCCCCGGGTACTCAATCCAGTTTGTTTTCCATTTTATGGGGCAAGCCTGAGTCAATCTGTCATATTCCACCAGCGGTATTGCTAAAGCCAGCCCTTGGGATTTAGAATGGTTAACTTCACAGCCTGAGACCCGACCAGAGTCGGCTAGCACGTTCATCACGGGTTGCAGCCAAGGTGAGATTCTCTGTGACTGTAACAAGGATGCCATCAACATATAAGGAGATTTTGTGTTCCTATAGATGGGATGGAATGCCTCTGATGCCTGCGTGACCACAGATGTGGATCGCTAGGGGCTCCATGGAGAGAGCAATTGGGACAATGGGAAGCCGTACCTCTGCCTCGTTCCTCCAGAAATCTCCACCAATGTGGTTGTGTTCCCATAAAACAAGACTCGGGTAGACAGCAAGGAGCATCCGGCCCAAAAGGGGTTGTTGGAATCTCGAACCCAGGCCTGACTGTAGGAGAACCGCTCTCGGATATGACCAGTCAAGGCAGTCAAATGCCTTTTGAGCATCCAGAGCTATGACTCCAGCGCTCAGGTTCAGTTTTCTCGCCACCTCAACCCGGTTGAAGGTTTTTCTGATGTTGTCATGGGTACAACACCAACCGATGAAGCCTGTCTGGTCTGGTTGAATCAGTGTCGGTAGAATTGTCATTAGTAGGATGGCCAGAACCTTTGAATATATTTTAGCATCTATATTGTTGAGCGATATCAGCTGTATTAATTGAATAATTGACGGTTTTTATTGGGTTTCAAAATTAGAATAGTGAAGGTTTCCAAAACAGTAGGTGTGAGGGTTCTTGAGTCTAGAAATGTGTTAAAAGTATGGGGCAAGAACCTCAGAGTAGGTTTTATAGAATTCAGATGTGAACCCATCTGGGCCCGGGGTGGTGTTTTGAATGATTTGATAGCAGCATCCACTGCAGCTTCCTGTATAGGCTGCTCCAGTTGCTGTACCTGCTTTTTTGGAAGTGTCAGGAAGGCAACTGGAGTGCAAGTATCCAGTAAGGGCAGCCTTATCTGGAGACAGCAGCTAAAGATGCCAAATAACATTTGTCAGCTGAGGTGAATTTATAACTATCTGCTAATAGAAGCAAACCCTCATTGTCAAGTAAAGCATGAATGTTATTACGAGTTTTATGTTTTGCTAATTTTCTGACTAGAATCTTATTGGCTTTATTCCTTCTGGTGTAATAATCCTGCTTAACCTTCAAATGTGCTTGGGATGTCCTCTCAGCTAGATGATTCTATAATTTGGCATGGCTATTTTCAGATGGCACCTAGCCGTAAGAGAACCAGTGAGTTTATGAGCATACTCCCTCACTCTGACCTCCTCCTCTAACTCCTCACTCAAGTGAGCTCTGGATTTCTAGTAGGATGCAGGTAGACTGATCGCTACCCCTGTACCACCGCCTTCATCACATCCCAGACCATGCATAGGGGCCATACCCATTGTGAGGTTGTTCTCAGAGTATGTGGTTATTTCCATTGTAATCTCCTGGTGGATTACCACATCTTTATGCCATTGGCTAAATAGTCTCCAGGGTTTACGGGTCGGGGAATGAAGTTCTGACACCGACAGGGGCATGGTCTGAGAGTACTATGATCTGTATGGTAACTTCTGGGGTAAGGGCAACCAGGCGGGAAGTGGTACGCAGTGTATAAATTTGGGAGAACTTGCTCTGAACATAAGAATAGTGAGTGAAATTGCTGCATGAGGGATTCCTAAACCACGATATATCAACCAGGTTCAATTCCTGGAGGACCTTCGTTAAGGCTAGCAAGTTCCTAAAGTCCCCACTGGTAGTGGACACAGTCTTATCAACATTAGGCTCAGGCGCCAGGTTGAATTCACTCCCCCATGACAACAGAACCTTCTACGAAAGCCTGAAATCTGACAAGGAGTTCATTAAGGAAGAAGTCCCGTCTTTCTTTGGGGGCATATACTGAGATAAAAGTGAAGACATTCCCCGTGAAAAAGCCCTTAACCCCCAGGAAACTCCGTTCAGGATCCCTGATTTTACAAAGGGAGTTGACTTGTCGAATACGATCGTAACACCATTCCTTTTACTTCTGCTAGAGACAAATGTCTTTTGTTGGTAGCATATACTGAGACCAAAGTGAAGACATTCCCCACGAATAAGCCATTAATCTCCAGCAACCTACAATTGGGATCCCTCATTTCACAAAGGGAGTTGACTTGTCAAATAATATCTTAACACTGTTCTATTAACTTTCGCTGGAGACAAAGTACCCAGATGAGAAGTGTGTGTGTGTGTGTGTGTGTGTGAACCTCCCCTCGTCATTTTTCAAAAGGTAGGTTCCTGTAAGAATATGACTGAGGGAAAGAGGTCCATCAGCTTGTCGATCACCGATTTGCAATTAATGGTTGAGTTTAAACCCTGGACATTCCAGGTAAGATTGGACAGTGTACAATCGGAGTGGATCCATCAGGTCCAGTCATAGGGATGGAAGTTGTGTGTCAATACCTCAAGGAAAACACTAGCTGTTATTGCCTGCATATAATCTTCATATGATGGCGTCCACTCTCTGTGGCAAGTTTTAACCCTAAAAACATGAATCCCCTTCCCCAATCCCCTCCAAGGAGAATATATAACAATAATGTCCAACATAAAACTTAAACAAGGTCATTAAGCATCCAAACAACAAGTACGGGGTAACCTGCAACAGGGTGAAGCATGTCGATGAATAATCAGTAAAAGCCAGACATGCCTCCAAATAAGTGAGAGAGATCAGTTAAATCGAGGTGCAAGCAATTATTCCACAGCCACAACATCACAGAGTGCCAAAAGTAAGAAATTCAAGTAAGTCAGGCCAGCCGTAGTCTCAGGAGGGGTTGACCCAGGAGACCGAATCTTTGTGATTCTTCTTGCAGCCTTTCCCCACTTTGGACAAGGGGGCCCACCCTGGCACTGGATTTCCCAGGAAGGGCTGGCACTGTATCCATATTTGAGCATGATCCTGCCTGGTCCGGAGGAAAAGCTGTTCTACCTCCTACACAGTGGTGATTGATTAGGATCAATTCAGATGGGTGAAGTGGAGAGCCGTAGGAAAACCCCACCTATACCAGAGGTTCTTCTCTCGAAGCCATGGCATAAGTGGTCATAGGTCTTCCATTTCAGTAGAGTGACACCCACCAAGTCTTGATAGAGGGAGCAGAACCATGGAAAAGGGTTTCATCCAGCTGCTTGGCTCGCATTCAAATTCTGCACTTTATCTTGTAAAAGTGACCTGGAGTAGGGACATCAGGGACAAGGCCCTGGTGAGATGTGCTCGACAGGTGGACCCTGTGTGTCCTGTCCAATTTGTTAGGCTCTTCCGGTGCGACATCTAAGATTGGACGAGAGAGGCTAGTGACATATTCCTTGAATTCCCCGTTCCGTACGTCGATCTATATCCGCAAGACATTACTGTTATTGTGGAAATACCGGTTCTCAGAATCCTCATGTTTGGTTTCAAGAAGATTCACCTTTTCCTCCAAACCTTTATACGTTGTGCCCATTCACCAACCTCATATGATTGTTCACACAAATGGGTTTCAATTTCCTCAACTCAGCACTCAGCTTCATCCAGGCGCTAGCTAGTCCATAGAAGCTATCTCGCTATCCATTTTAGACAGACTAACCTGAAGCTGCCCTTTGATTTCTGACAGCCAAAGCTGCAGGTCATCTTTCGTGGCCCACTGTGAAGGAAGTAAACTAACCCAAAGGTGGGAACATCGTGAACCGCTGGCACCTTGAGGCAAGGACCTGTAATGAAACAAAAGGTGGTGCCAGGGTAATGAAGGAAAAAACTGATGAGAGCAAGACAGGAGAGATATATAGTTAATCATTATTTTTATTTTATTCTGATTTAAGTATAAAAATATCAAAATCATTGAACATTTTTAATTAATTCTTTCTTAAAAAAAGACATCCTAACATCATGCATTCATTCATTCATTCAAAATAATGTAATTCGTAAAACACGTAATTATTTTACAATAAAAAAATTCTAATTTAATTCTGCTATAATTCTAACAGTTGTTCACTCCAAAACAAAAGTATCGACTATAGGTGCCCCAACAAATAGATCTTCTTTAAAAACAGGGCTTCCCAGTTGACAAATAGTTTCGACTTGACAAATAGTGTATGTCTTCATCAGGATAGGTGAACATTAACAAAATTCTAAAACCAAATAGATAAAATACAGTTAGAATACTGTTAAAATACAAACTCCTGTCTCTTCTCAATCAGTTTATCCAACAATATTTAAGGTCAAAACTAGGGGATAACCATGTGTGGTCTACCTTTTACCCAAAAGTTAAGCCAAACGTGAGGACCCTCTAAATACAATCAGTCCTAATCTTAGCCAAATACATTAATAAGGCAAATGCTAGGAAAACTACAGCAAATCTATATGCATGGTTTCACTAGTCCATCCAAACCCAATACTAGTTTAGGGTCAATGGTCGCAAGGTTAAAGGCATAATTTCCTTGTTCTTTTGCACTATTCATTAGTGCAATAGCTCCGTCCACAATCCAACCACCCCACACCCCAACCCGTGCCATGATTCAGTCAGAAAACAATATCACACAAATCCTACCTGCAAAAGCCAAGTGATTTGCCGTCTGACTATAACTCCAGTGAATGTCTGGAATAGTTATAACATAATGATTCCCCAGGTTAGATCTAGTATAAAAAGGGAAATATAAAAAGTGAAAACCAATTCCACTCCGCACCACAATGAAAATGCAGAAAATACATCTATCTCAATTGTTCAAAACAAGAAGGGTGCAATACCTTCAATCTGAAAACTGTTGTTTCCATACGTACACTGCAGCTCAGCAATGTTTACAATAATATTTCTCTCTGAAAGAAGACACCAGAAACCCTATTATTGGTCAACGCTAGAGACCTTAGCTAGACATGATAGCATAGAGAATGAATACCAGAGGGAGAAAACCGAACGAAAAAAGAAAGTTTGTGTCACCTATCAAAGTATCCTCTCAGTCTGGCACCCGCTTCCTATGCGATGTGATTATAAAGGGAGGCGGAAGTCAGTTCTTCTTCCAAAGTCGTGGCAACGGCTCGCTTTGGAATCCCATCTACAATTGCAGAAAAACAGACCAAATAGTGAGCACGAATCTCTCACTATGAAATACAAAGCAGCCGACAAACGTACACCCCGGGCTAGCGCCTTACCTCACAGTGCTGGAATCCCGAATAGAAGCAGAAAGCAAAATGGTGTCCGAGATGCAGGGACCGAGGACTAAAGCCACAGTCTGTCTTTTATTACAGCTGTCCCGTTCATAAAAACAAGCAAGAGTCAAGGCTTCTAAACAACATGGCGTGCACATTCGTGCCGTGGGAAGTCCGTATGTTGGAAAACCGCCACATATTACTCACTCCAAAAGTGGAGATATTCAAATACAAATCACGAGCTACATCGAACCCATATAAGGGCCTCAAAAAATAGCATTGTGTACCTCTAAAGGATATATGAAGACTTCCCTGACAGTGGGACAATAATCAAAAAGTAAAAGGAAGAAGAACACAAAACGAAACTTCGTGTTTTACCTGCTGCATACTGACCCAATACAGCACTTTACAAAAGAGAAAGTACAAGCTCAAAAAAGCTTAAGAAAGACTATCTTTCACAAAGACAACTAGCCAATAAACATAGCAGAGTCTAGAATCAGTTCCATTCTTCTTGCTGATTCAGGCCCCTGCTTAAGCTTTTAGTATGATATATCCACCACTGTTCCTTTTGGGATAGGCGTGCCGCAGTATTAAAGGCATCTTTGCCAAAAAATTTTTCTAAAGCCCGCCATTTTAGATCTTCTTGGCTATGCTTCATTTCTAAAAAAATGCATAACCAAAGGTGCGGCCATTTGTCAAGTTCTAATATTGTATTTATGCTCACCTATGCGTAATTTAACTGATTGCAAAGTCTTCCCAATGTAAGCCTTTTTACAAGGACATTTTATTATGTATATTACATTGGAACTGAGGCAGGAGGTGTGTTGCCTAAGCGTCCAATCCCTTTCATGAAGGTTAATGGTAACAGCAGGCAAAGTACTGGAACAATTACAACAGTTACCACAAGGATAATGACCCACAATAGGGGGCATACCCCAAGTGGCTGTAATGGTGGGTTGTTTTTCCTGAGTTTGATTTCTATCTGCCTTAGATACCCAGTTTTTAATATTCCTACCCTTTTTGAGGGCATAGATAGGTTTGGGTAACGCCAACATATTCAACTGAAGTAAATGCCACTGATTCAATATAATTCTCTTGATTTTATTATGTTGTGTATTGAATGTGAGAGCACACACCAGTTGATCCTCACCTAGCTTTCTTGCTTTATTGTCCTTTTTCAAAAGGACATCTCTATGCTGATGTCTAGCTCGTTTTTCTGAATGTTTTAGCAATTTTTTAGGGTACCTTTTCTGTAGAAGTCTCTCTTCGATACCCCTAGCTTGTTTAGTAAAGTCTTCCACTTTGGTACAATTTCTCCGAGCCCTTAGGAACTGACTATAGGGGATATTGGACTTCAAAGACTGGGCATGAAAGCTCTGATGATGCAGTATGGTATTTCTATCAGATTCCTTTCGACAGAGGTCTACAACTAAAGCCTTTTTGTCCACTTTTATCAGAAGGTCTAAAAAAGCAATTTCCTTATTACTAGTTTGGATGGTTTATTTCAAATTGGGATTCAGATTATTAATCCATAGGAAAAACGCATTGTAGTCTCCTCTAGAACTGTCCCAAATGATAAGTATATCATCAATATACCTTTTATATGATTTGAGAGCAGGTTTAAAGGGATTTGATTCTGCCATTATGTTTGATTCTTCAAAGTCCCACATGTATAAGGTGGCATAGTTGGGGGCAAATGCTGCCCCCATTGCCGTCCCCTTTATTTGCATATAGTACATGTTCTTAAACCTAAAGACATTTTTAGTTAGTGATATTTCCAATAGCTCTACCAAAAATCGCTAGGTACTGAAATGATATCAGTTCTAGTTTGAAAAAATCTTTTCATAACCCCCAAGGAGTCTGCCTGGGGGATATTGGAGTATAAAGACTCCACATAAAAGGTGATTAACAAGTCATTATCTGTATCAAAGGGTAGAGACTCTACCATTCGAATGACATCTGTAGAATCAGACAAATAGGTAGAGGTATTTTTCGCCAGTGGTTTCAGAAATAAATCCAAGTATTGGCCAACAGGTTCCAAAAGGGAGCCGCTCAGTGACACAATAGGTCTACCTAGCAGTTCATTCATGTTTTTATGTATTTTTGGCAACATGCAGATTAAGGGTGTCCTGGTGTTACTTGGCATAAGAAAACTGAATTCTTTCTGAGTTATAATCTCCCTTTCTCGGGCATCTTGCCCAGTCTTTCTATTTCTTTAAGAATACTCTGAGAGGGATCTCCTTGTAATTTAACATATACTTCCTTGTTATTAAGCTGTCTCATAACTTCAAGGTCGTATTTAATGGCGTACCAGACAACTACTCCTCCTCCCTTATCTGCTTTTTCTATTACAACAGATCTATCCGATTGCAAATTCTTTAAGCCTGCCCAACCTCCTTTAATGAAGTTGAAACATTGTTTAGAGGGCTTAGTCTTGTATTTACTTTCATAAATGTAGTCGAAATCTCGGAGAACCGCCTTTTTGAATATCACTGTCTCTTTAGATATCATATTAGAGGACAGGGTGAACTTCGATAAGGGTTAGAAAGGTGTATTAGGAGTGGCTCGTAAAGGGGCCTTCTGTTCAGTACCGAAAAAGTATTTAAGCCTGATTTTGCGAAAAAAGCTCCTTAATTCAGTTTCTACATCCATTTTGTTAGGATCATTCATGGGGATGAAAGAAAAACCTTTTTCTAATATGGAAACCTCTTTGGATGTCAATATCTTTCCTGACAGGTTGTAAACGGCTGAGGGGGAGCTTATCTTCTGTAGGCTCTCCTTCTTGTCTCGAACAAGTTTCCTAATGGGTGAGGCCCTATTTGTTGTGGAGGAAAAGTGCCTGGGATCTAACATCATGGGCCTGGGCAACTGTAGTCGGCTTTGTCTTCCCTGGATCACGGATCTGCTGCAGGGAAGCAATATTAGTTAACTTCTGGGCCTTGCAAGCCTTAGCCATGATGTGTTCTTACCATCTTCAACCATCCCTAAGGGGAGGAAGAGAGCCTAGTGCTGAGGAGCAGGACACCAAGGTGATCTCAGTGACACGGAGGGTGTGTGCAGACCCAAATGGAACAGCCAGGCAAGGGGCTCCTCTGCGGGGAAAGCAGTGAGCTTGCAAAATATCTGAGCCATGTTGCAGCTCAGGCGTGTCCCATCACAGGAACAAGATGGGTGCTGTTTTCCCCTATGCTTAGATGTCAGGAAAGACTGTGGGCCTCATTACATGGATGGCGGTAAGGGTTTACGGTACTGGTATTTTACCGGTACCAGTAAAACCTTACCGCCTTACTACGAGGTCCCTTTGCGGGTTGGAGAATTTAACGCCTGCTTTTTGCAGGCATTAAAAACCAACCCGCAAAGGGACCAGGGAGCTAATTACGGTACCACAATTTGCGGTGCCGTAATTAGCACCTTCCCCATTCCCATTATGCCCTATGGGGCAAACATGGGAATGGGGAAGGGCAATGGGGGAAGGGGGAATTACCGCCCCACCAACCTTGGAATAGGGCGGTAATTCCCCTTTCCACCAAGGCGGTGCCGGTATTTTACCGGCATGGACCAAGGTGCTAATAGCACCTTGGTCCACCGCCGTCCGTGTATTGAGGCCCTATGTGGGAAAACTAACTGCAAAGTTGTGTGAGTCAGAGAACGGAGGCAGAGACAGTTTTGACACCAAAGGCGGATGCACATAGTATACTTTGTTTTGGAGTATAATGCAGTGTACATTGCTATTGTAATCTCAGAATCATAGAGTGGACTAGACACCAATGGGCTCCCTGTACATTCATAGTTACAGGGTATCACAAAATATGAATCATAATACATATATGGTCTATATTTGTGAACTGTAATACGCTGTGACCACTTCAACTGCCCTGTAAAGACCATCTCTAGATCCGCACTTCTCATTACATCACTTTACAAGATTACACCTTTGATCTCTTCTCAATTTCTATGGAGCATTTTGAAGTAGAGCACCTGCAATTATGAAACCTAAAATGGAATGTCTTGGAGTTATAATTCTTCACTTTATTTATGCTAGGAACTGCTTAAAACCAATGATTAAAAAGAAACATGAAGGATGTGTAGCTTAATAGCTCTCCATGGTTGCTTGAAATACCTATAATGATGACTGAAGTTATATTCTGCTTTGTTCAGTATGAACAGAGTAATTTCTTCTTTCTTTTCTTGATAACAATATTCCATATCTACACAACTGTAAATAAATCTCAAGTTCATACCAGACACTTGAAGTTATACTAGCATCTCAAACAAAGTAATGTACTCTCTGTCGACCAATACATATTTTGTGGATAACCAACTGGTAATAACCCACTTGACTATGGTAATCTTCTGTGCAGCATCCTCCCTAGAAACCGAATAGCAAGACGTTGACTCCTGTTCATGTCTGATGAAGGAACCCATGTCCCTGATTCACACAATGCATAGCGTGACCGAGGAAAGGAATATATTGGGAGAATTGAACAACCTTCTACTAAACATCTCCTCTTATTTCTGATTCATGCTAAGCCTTTGATTAAATGTATTGAAATTGAGCACTGCTATCTCAGTAGCATTTATCCATCAACTTTAAGTATCATAGAACTATTTAAAACATCAATTTTCTACTGATCAATCATTTACAATCATAATTACCTGCTTAATTACATTTGAAAAGCCTCCAAAAAACATTGTGATATATACATTAAAGTATATAATGAACATCCCTGGCAACACGCTAACCAAGTCCACAAAGAAAGATATCCACTGAAATCTCTGGACCTCACAAAGCAAATGACATATCCAACACACAGGAATGGTAATCGCCTCAACCTCGCTACCCACCCTTTGTCACAGCACTCAAATCCCGCTCCACTGGTCAGGCCATGTGGCAATCACCTCTAAAATTAGTCACCCCAAACCTGTCAAGTACACCCATCAGACATTTCTATCTCAGATGAACCACAACTGCAACTTACTTCTCCAAGAATTCAACGCCACCCTGGCAACCAACATCAATCACCATGCCACAGTGTAACAAAGCATGCTCTAGCCTAATCCTTCTGAGCCATGCTAAGAGCAAGAACTCAACTTCAACAAAAGAATAATCAGAAAACAAGAAAAGGCTTGGTGACAATCCAGCAGTACATCTCACCAAGACCTGGTCAATGAACCCTGTGTTACACACAGACGAATGATCAACACTGCCAAATCCGACTTCTACATGAACACAATAGCCAATGCCAACAACGAAAGCAGATCCCTCTTCAAAGCTATCAAGCATTTCATAAGCCCTCCGCCCAACCCACACATATCCCACTTAATTGAAAAATACACTGCCATCAAATCTTTCTTCATCAACAAGATCAGCATGATACGCCAGCAGACAGTCAGCAATGCCACAGCTGACAGCACACCCCACTTCCCATCTTGCAATGTCACAAATACCTGTTCAACATTCAAGACACTCACCATAGAAGACCTGCCTATCACCCTAACATCCCTGAAGACCACATCATAGGGAAACATCATCCTCCCTGCCGCTGTACTCAAGATTCATCCGACTGAAGCACTCCATCCTTAACTAGCAATCATCAACAGTTCCCTAACTCAAGGCATATTCCCCTCAACCCTCAAGACCACATACATCGTACCACTTGCCATAAAACAAACACTGATCCCTGAGGACATATCCTACTAATGTCCCATTGCCCATCTTCCCTCCCTAGCTAAGATCCTAAGAGAGCAGTAGCCAAAAAACTCCTCGAACACATCAGCACCAACAACCTCCTTTAGTCCTACCAATCTGTTTTCCGACCCAGATACAGCACTGGAATGGCAACCATCAAGGTGATTGATGATGCCTTTAACATCCTCAATGCCTCATAGTTCTCCGTGATCTCTCAGCATTGTTTTGATACAGTAGACCGCAAGACCCCCACTGACATTTTACATTGAAAAATCTAAACCAGCAAAACCATACTCAGCTGGTTCAAATCCTATCTTGCTAATCACCAACAAATCCTCCAAATTGATTCCTCCAGATCACCAACTCTACCCAGTAGTCGTGGAGTACCAGAGGGATACATTCTCCCTCCCCTGATTTTCACATAATTCTATCTCAAGATATCCTCAATTGAGGACATCCATGGGGTTCAGGTCTGTCTCACATTGATCCATTCCTGGACGTCCAGTGGTTACGTGAAGCTCAACCACTTCAAGACCAAATTCCTGCTGCTTACCAACAACACTGAACACCCTGACATCCAGAAATGGCTCTCTGGTATAAACTTTTAGGGACTCACACCACAGCTGACCACATGCACCATATTCCATGGCTTCTACATATACAGATACCTCTTCTCTAAGGAGCTCTATCAAGTAAGACACAAATTGCTTAGTACCAACTGTATCTCCTGTGGAAATTCAAGCCCTTCATCTGAGCAAACAGTTTCAGATCTTCTTTACACACCTTGGTTCTCTCCCACCTGGATGGTGACAATGCCCTTCTGGGGGGCCTTTCGGGTGACCACCCTAGCACCCCTGAGATATGTCCTACATGCTGCAGCACAACTCATAAAAGAACTCTGGAATTTCAACCACATAACTGACCTTCATCAAACTGCACTGGCTCTTGCTACAAGCGCTTGTCAGCTGTTAGTCCTGCAGGGGGCAGAACTTCCCACAGCCAGCACTTCTTTAATTATGAACTTCTCACGACATCAATTAACTGCTGCTGAAGAACAAATACTACAGAAAGGTCTATCCTTTATTCCAACGGCTAGGTATGACCCGTTCCAGACCCGCATAGAACTTACACAGCTTATGCGGAAAATTCGGCTGAAACAGTTTTTTTCAGATCATGAAGATCTACAATTGACGGAAGATACCGGACTTCGGCCTCCGTCTAAGTTTATTCCACCGTCACATAATAACACACCCGAGTCAATAACTTTTGAGCAAGCTCTAATGAAAAGATTAGAAGCATTAGAACAAAGTCTGCCCTTTATCAATAACAATTGCACTAAGGAACAATTGCTAGCACTAAACGACTTGGCTAAGAATGACGCCATCATAATAAAACCAGCTGACAAGGGTGGAGGAACGGTGATTATGAATCAGGAAGACTATGAGATCATGGTCGATAATCTCCTGAAAGACAGCAGAAGTTACCGCAAACTACCAGGAGACCCTACGCAGGCCATTAGCAACCTGATTGCCCCCTTGATAGAATAAGCTTTAGTAGAAGAACTAGTGACCAGCAAAGAAGCCGCTTTTCTCACACAGCCACACCCAAGAATCCCTGCTTTTTATGCCCTACCTAAGGTGAACAAGGGTGTACTACCGATTCCCGGGAGACCTATTGTATCAGGAATACTTTCAATCCTAGAACCTTTGTCCCAATATGTAGACTGGTTCCTACGGGATGATATACCGAAGATGACCTCATATGTAAAGGACTCTACAGCAATGCTTGTCCTTATTGACAACCTGACCTTTGACAGCACTAATCAGTGGCTGGTAACCATGGATGTAGAATCCTTGTATACGAGTATACCTCAATTGGAGACGACTGATATGGTTAGACGACATCTTCTACACAAAGATAACCTCCGGAGGGGTCATGTCGAATTCATTACAGCCCTTACAGAAATAGCATTGACCAAAAATTTCTTTCTGTGTAACGAACAATTTTATCAACAAATCTCCGGAACAGCAATGGGAGCTACATTCGCCCCTAGTTTGGCGAACCTCTATGTAGACCATTTCGAGAAAGAAATTATCTACCCCGCCACCAATCCATTTCTGAATAACATCAAGGTGTGGCGGAGGTACATTGACGATATCTTTATCATCTTTGAGGGAGATGAGATGAGATTACAGGAGTTCCATCAATGGATTAATGAACAAATCCCCTTCTTGAAATTTACTTTGGACAGCAGCAAAACGGAAATACACTTTTTGGATCTCCAAATATCAGCAGAAGACGGTGGGTTAGTTTCAAAGGTCTATAAAAAATCTACGGACCGTAATGCATTACTAAATTACGGAAGCTATCATCCACGAGCCTTACGGGACAATCTGCCCTTTGGGCAATTCTTACGGTATAGGAGAACATGTACGAAAGTTGCCGATTATCAACAACAATCAGGAGAATTAAAATCACAACTGCTTCAAAGAGGATATCCCAAGAAAATTGTTAGAGATACCCGGAAACGGGCAAGAAACATACCACGGACTACTACTTTGCAACAACACGGGAAACCTGCTCAAGGGACGTCTATTGTAGCAGTCCTAAGCTATTCTCCAATTTTCAATACTCTGAAAAGAGAAATCAAGAGACTGTGGCCTATTCTAAACACCGGCAAATTGGAATTGCCAGTACCCACGTTCGCGATTAAACGAAGAAGGAACATTCGGGATAGTCTAGTCCATACTTTGCTAGACCCCAAGCGTGGTGAAAATACCAACACTCTTTGGAATGCACCCACCGCGGTGGGACACACCCCATGTGGGATGTGCAGTATGTGCAATCAAACAACAAGAAGTGTATCCGTAGATATAGGGTGGAAGACACCATGGATGCAGAGGCATCTAACAAATTGTAATAGTCGAGGTGTCATCTACCTAATTACTTGTCCGTGCAATTTAAAATATATTGGGATGACAACTCGCCCAATCAAAACACGTCTCATTGAACATAAGTCCTGTTTAAGGACCAAAAAAATCACTGCACCACTTGTGGTCCATTTCAATGCAGAACACCACACAGAGAATGATTTCAAATGGACAATTCTGGAGAAAATATGGCCACCTCGTAGAGGGGGCAACTTTCATGATATACTCTTAAAGAAAGAACAACAGTGGATTTTTCGTCTGGATACAGTCAGACATGGGCTCAATGAAGAAATTCAGTGGAACACACTGGCCCTGATGAAGTAGACGTAACATCACAGCTTCATCTACCCCGTTTTCCCCTTTTTTTCCCCCCGTTTATGTCCTACAGAATGAGCGATTTCCACCTTTTCCTTTCGCTCTCCGCCCCATTTGTCCCCTCTCCAAAAATATATATTTTTTTATCAATTTACGCATTTTCATCCCTTCCCCCCCCCCCCTTTCCTTCCCCCATGAAGTTTAACCAGGCCAAATGGGCTCTCATACATTTCGAATATTGTATGTAGGGAACACATAGGGGCTTTGAAATGCAGCGAGAATTGGTTTTCCCATATGTGTTCTTTACCATTCCAATATGGCCGCGGTACACGTTCTTGGTTTCCTGACCTAAAATGGCCGACGTAACACGTGACTACGTCGCGGTTCCCCTTTGGCTACTAGTAAGACCATCCTCCCGTGTTCGCGCCGATGGCAGACGCGGATTAGACTATTAGCGTTCACCGCGAGGAATGCTATCCGCGACGCTCACGGAATAACGAAACAATGCGACGAACAAATCGTGCAAAGGAAATGAGAATCCACCAAGTAAGAACCCGCGGGACTGGTTACTCAATTTGTATACATGCTCCCATACTGATGAAATTCACATGGGTTCTTGGGGCCATTGCTACATTGATGGGGCTCTATGGGGGCTCAATCACTAGGAGCAAAAAACAAGTTGGCCATTTTCTTGGTGATTGTACCAATCACTGGGTCTTTGCTTTCTAGCATAGATACATATCCGTAATGGGGGGGGCAGATTAGATCGTTTTTTTCGTCTGTTGTTTTATGATTAATGGTTCACAATCCTCTTGCCTTTTTGCAGGCCCCCACAAAGTTGTGAGACCATAACAAGCTCTCCTCATCGAACGGATACCTATGAGCAGAAAGGTAAACAAACGTTAGTTCTACAAGTGTGGGGACAAGAAGAATATATATCATCTGGGGACATGGTGATGTGATAATGGGGGAGTATAGATACAGTTAACGCAACATCACTGTTCTTATGTTGCAGCTAAAGCATCATTTCAGGCTTTCCAATTCCACCATCTGAAAGTGGCAACACTACAGAAACCGAATGTTTCTTTGCACACAAAAATAATGGGACAGGTATGAGCTCACCTGTTTAGAAACAATATTGTGCACTCTTTGGTGATGGGGCAGGGTGAAGAGAGTCTCTTTTTATAATGTCACAAATTGACTAGTTGAGCATTTTGGAAAGTAAAATCATTTTATTCCACCAGTAAGAGTCATTAAGAAATGCTGTATCCTTTTTCCCACATACGAGAGAAGTCATTTTTGACATTCTCCCATTTTCCATAGGATATGTCGCAATCTCGCCTCTTCGGGGTTTGCTGATTGGGTCGAAAGAAGCAATAATGGGTCCTGAAGAATATGATACACGCAAGACATCATTGAAACCGGTCGACCAGATACACAGATGTCACCCTATTTAGAGTGACACAAGTGGATTTATGCACTTTTAAATATAAATTGTTTGAATTAATCTCAGAGAACTCAAGTCTCCTATTGTAAAGGTGTTATATACTCTCGCACAAGAGAAGGGTTCATGCACTTGCAAAGAAATGAGTCGAATATAAAGTGCATTTTTGTGCTGAGAGTTTGTGCGACACATATATATTTTTTGATAAAATGTTTTAAGAAATTACTCCTGGATCAACCAGACACACCTCACGGAGGGCAATTAAATTGTCGAAGAGTGTGACGCCGAGTCCCACGTGACCTGTCTGTTTCATCCAAGGGTGCAGCCGGGAAATGGTTTTTCCCGTAACTGTTTTGGTTTTAACTGTTTGGACTGATGAAATTTAGACGCATGAAATGTATTGTGGTAGTTTATTGTGAATATGTTTTCTCATTTTGTAACATAGGGTATGAATAGTCCCCATATATGTCTTGCCGATAGTCGGCTTATTAGTGTGTTTTTTAGGGCTAGAAACATCAGGCAGGGGTAGCACAGTGTACTCCCTGCAGGGAAAGAGTTAGGGTTGCATTAATTGCACAACATAATAAATAGTTCTGGTAAAGTTTTTTTGTTCCTTAGTCTGTTTTGTGTGTTATAGTATCATCTACAACACCATCACCATTAAATCCCCAAACTTCCTCGCTGACAAGATCTGCATCTAAAGAAGCCTACAGTCCACTAGAGTTAAGGATATGTGCAGACTTAAAATCAACTGGAACAGGAAGGAAATAAACAGAGAAAGGCCTTTTCTGTCCACGCCCCAATAATTTGCAAGCTCATCCCTGTCAACATGAGAATTGCCCCTTCACTTTTAAATTACAAAAAGGAGTTCCAGATACTTCTTTCAAGGATTGTCTCCCCTTTTACACCTTTGTCCACACTCTCCCCCCCTAACCTGAGATAGGGTAATCTGTACTTCCCTGATGTCTCCCTTATTTGCTGGTTGATAACTCGCTGCCAAATTGCCTATACACCCTTCCCTGTTGTTAGCTCATTCTCTGTTGTATCGCTGCTTCTCTACGTGTGTGTTCCCCCTATGATATGTAAAGAGCTCCATTGCTTTCCAAAGCTAGGTTCACTCTCAATAATATATAATAAGAATAGGAATAAGAATAAGAATAAGAATAAGAATAAGAATAAGAATAAGAATAAGAATAAGAATAAGAATAAGAATAGGAATAAGAATAATTATTATCTGTCTCTGGTACATTGTGGGCTACAACTAAGCAGCCCTCTATCATACAACATCCCTTTTCTACTCTTCTAACCCTTTTGTCTCGAACTTCAATCCTGAAATGTGTCATCCTTGCAGTGGCATTCTGGGGAATTCTTGAAGTGGAATACAGATGAACAAACCTAACAATGGATTCATAAAATCAAATTCATAGTCCTGCTAGTGCACCTTAAAAACATAATTAAAGGGGAATGATGGTGTATGCAAGAAATATAACTCAACTCCTTACTTTTTAACTGGAGTGGCCTAAGAAATGTATAGCACCATACCTATGTTGTACTTTTTCCAACTATGTGTGTCCCACATATTCAAACATGCTTATATCTATCACCCATCATGACACCTGATCCAAGGTAGTCTTAAGGATTGTACTCAGGCGATTCACCCTGGTCTCAGCCTAGTATGCAGCGCACAACCAAAATGCTTATTTTGTTATATATGTAGGTTCAATATTTGAGAGATACACCACTCATATCACACCCCTTTTCAAATACCCCGGGTCACGATGGAACAGGAATCAGGCTGGTTAGTAAAGGTAAAGGTAATATTTATTTATTTATTTAAAATTCAAATCAAACATATACTTTTTAATATATGGGGCAGCAATCACCAATGTGGTGACAATAACAAATAAGAAGGTATGCAATGTACGTAAATTCACTCTTTAGCAACACAAAATAGAAAACACCAGAAAAATAGGAACACTTTGAATTTTTGGAAAGATAGCACTCAAGTTAGAATTTCCCCCTGCAATATTCCTCAACCCACAAATGATCAACTCTAAAGAGATATAAGGAAATAGCAGGTAATCAGGAATGAGGAAAATAAACAAAATTTGAATCCAACCTTCCCTCCTGAAACAAGAGAGAAAAATGTATTTGAAATCTTACAATGATAAACTGACACTCCGAAATGGCTGAATAAAACACTGGAAGTACACATTTCTATGGGAGCAACATTGGAAAGATACTAGCAGTCATAATCAATAGTTTGACCAATAATAAACTATTCAAATTTGAATGGAAGGTTGAAAATAATTTAAAATACAAATAACACGTATAAAACTTTTCAAAAATGTTGATTACTGCCTAAAATTAACCAAATGGTTTTCAATAAAAACAGGTGAAATTCACTGATTGGGGTGTAGCTATAGGTTTTAGGTATAATCAAGAATTGAAATGAGGTCTCTAGCTATTAAACTGAGGGAGATATGCAATCTAGAATAATAGGTGTTTTTAGAAAATCGGGTAGTGAAAACAGAAAAGTAATTCAATTGGGACAAGAACAGTTTTACTCTAAGTGTTACTCTATACTAGAGCATTCCAGCTAGAATACCAAAGAGAGACACATTAAGCTCTAGAGTTGATTCATGACTTCAACCCCAGATCCCCAGCGCCCGCCGTCCGGTCACTCGTAATAGGATTGATAGTTTAGGGTTTAACAAGATAAAAATGACTAAAGAAATGGCGCTTAGCAAGATAAATCAAGGACAGGATTGCAATAAGGATTCTGACAATGTTACAAGTTATTAAGGTTATTAAGGTAAGGATAGTATGGTTTAGAGATTGGGATAGGAGAAGGCAAGGACAGTTGGGCAAATCTGGCGGGACAGGATCAGCTTGGCCGTTCTGTTCACCGGACTGCACTGGACTGACACTTCTGGTTACTGGATACTAGGTTTGCAACAGGCATGCATCTAGTAGCAGCAAGGCAGGCTGGATCAGGATGCTTCCCTTGGGATTTTGGGATTTTTTTTAGAATTTGAGACCTAGCTGAAAATGGGGTCAGCAATACATGGGCCTTGGCATTGTAATGAAAATCTGGAATCAGGATCAAACAGGATGAAGAAATCAGGGACCGGACACCACACAGCAATTCAAGAAGAAAGTCAAGAATCAGTGTGTGTAGTGTGGTGGTCAGTCAAAATGTTGAACAAAAAAAGTCAAATGACAAAAATGTCGAAAACAAAATATCGAGAAAAAAAAGTCAAATGTATTATTTTTTTATTTATATGTTTTTTTGGGTTCGGTAAGTAAAAAAAAGGGGTAAAATAAAAAAAATAGAAAAAAGGGGGGTTGGAGGGGAACCCCCCATTTAAAAAAAAAACGCATTGAAAAAGAAATTTGACTTTTTTTTCAACTTTTTTTTTCGACATTTTGACTTTCGATATTATTGATTTTTAACCAAATCACTATAAACCGTGTAGTGCTGCCAAGGGCCCTTATTTATCATGCCAGATGACATCACTAAAGTATATGACCAGTGCAAGCTTACTAGTACTGCCTCTAATAACAGGATTGGGCAAGGTAGAAGTCTCCTCATAGATCTTCGATGATTGGATCACAGCAAAAGGATGTCATGTTTATGGGATGAATTTTATAATGTCTAGAAACCCCCCGTAGCTATTGGAACCGAAATCTAATTTTGCCACAACACATATTTATGCAGTTGCAACCTCTGAGAAAATCAGATACACAGGTTACATATTTTGTGTGTCATATTTCAATCCAAACCCCAAAACTGTGGGACCTGGTTTCGCCATTTCTGACATATTTTGATAATTTGAAACATGAAGGATTTGGCCTAAAATTCCCCAGTTTTGTACATGGATGCCTATTTTCCCAGGGGAAGTATGTACACAATGTTATGTTTGCAACATCAATAATTTGCCCGTAATCTGTCATTTTTGATAACTTCTGTTCTATATGCAGTAATGAGTTCTACCGTGTTTTCAAAGAAAGAGCATAAAATTAGATTTAGAACTACAACCTTTCATATTTTTCCTAATACTTGCTGCAAAGTTAAACATCTTTAAAGTTCAGTTACAAAATAGCCTTTAAAACCAAAAGGAAGTCCAGTGTCACGTGATCTGTTTTTCTTTTCTTTTTTCCCCAACTGCTGTCAATTGTCACTCCCTTTGAAGCAGGGTGAGGGGCCTCTCTCTTGATTGAAGGTTTTATTGTCCCTCACACTTGACAGGTGAGAGTCTCAGCCTGCTATTGTCCCAGCCTGGAGCAAAGACGAATGTCTGATGAGCTTGTGAAGTTTCTTTGTCCTGGTGCATTCAAAGTCTTTCAAGCTGGCAATGAGTGCTTTCCTGTGCCATAAGTTTATGAGGTGTCACCCTTTTCAAGGCTAGCAACTGGCAGAACAAGTTTTTTTTTATAGCTTGCTAACTTAACCTTTGAATTTTACATCTTGACTTAAACCTGTGGACTCAAAACAGTTTTTATAGGTGTACTTTTACCAGCAACAAATCATTTTACTTTGCTAAGTAAATAAGCCTTCACACAACAATTTACTTTTACCTAGGCTATTTTCTCTCTTCAGTCAGAAGAAGCACATTTTACTATTTCTTTAAATTTGGTTTTCATCTCCAGCAAGTACACACTTTATGCAGTTATAGTTCTTTCTTGAGTGCTGGAGTTGTTTTGCAGCATGGATACATTCAAACAGGCATCTATTTAGATTCTTTCTCTGAACAGCTGATTTAGATACTTTTGCAAAGAAAATAGATGCATTTCCCCTGTAAAATGAAAACAAAGCCCCTGGTTCATTTTTCAAAGATACTTTTGACAGGAGCTGTAATTCAAATGAGGCCCGGTTCCTCTGAGACACAATGGATGATCCTGGGCATTGCAGGGCCTTTTTAATCACTGTGGTTCATAAGGACTGGATGAGTTTAGGGCCAAGCAGCACTTTTAAAGGTTGAAAGACGTGTCATTTTAATGAGGCATTTTGGGTTTTCAGCAAAGTAATGCTGCCTCTTTTAGTTCACTCCATGTTAAATGTTGCAGAGCATACTGGCACATTCCTGCAGTGAGTACTCTGTTCCACCCCACCTGAAATGTTTGTGGCAGGGTGGTGCAGCCATTTTCTGGTTGTTGCGAAATGCAGTTTAGAGATCCTGGCACACACAGGAGTCAGCACAGCCACTTTGCTGTTTCTTGCACCACTGCAGCAAAGTGATGTAGTAAAGCACAACTGAGTGGGTTAATTTATCCCACAGTAGAGCGTGGATTATTCAATTTCCCATGTATACTCTGTCTAAGAGAAGAAAACAGGACACAGGGGCATGTTCCTGGCAGTCATGTATTGAAGGTGGGGTGGCCAAAGCATCATTTCTGATAGTGCAATGCTTCCATGAATTGTGCAGGTCAACTTTGTGAATAAAGTAACCCTCATATTCCACATATTTCACATAAGCTAACACAGTTTCTGAGGTGGGCACCACCGCCCCTGACATAGAGAGAGAAATGTGGGTGTGGCCAGGTAAGGGGGAGGCACCTATATGTTGATAGTAATTTATGGTAGCACTGTTGGCAGAGCAACATTACAAACTAGATCTGATCGCAAGAAGAGAGAATTATGAGAAGCCCAGCACCTTCCACAATATATAGATTGGTTCAGAATGGGGAATGGACCAAGTTCTCCATTACCAATCTGTTGCCAAGCAAATAACCTAACATGTTAATAGCAGAGCCTGTAAGAGTCCCAAAGATTCTTTTTAAGTAGCTTCCTGTGATCAACAATGTCAATGGCCTATGCGTTCTTTTGGATTGTATCATGTCTGCAACTTCAGAAATGCCTGCAAAATGTCTCTTTTATTTGTGTTTCATTGGAAAATCTTGCTGTCAAATATTCTATTTCACAACACATTAGGCCATCTTCCTCGCTGAGATGCTCTTTACCTCCCCCTCTGCCCCAAAACCATCCCTCTCTTCTTGAGCTTGCCTAAGAACTATGAAAGGCCCATACCAGCAACCAACATAACATATTATTGGGTTCCATTATTTGCTAATCCTACCCACATTTCCTGGACACATACAGTGGTGGGGGCCAATAGGAGCACTTTTGGGAGGATATTTAGCCTGCGATTCTTTGAAAGTCTGCAAGCTGCAACTGCTCTCTTTTTCACTTAGTGATTCCCTAACCACATCACTCACTCCCTTGCACTGACTTCCCTTCACTTTTTTCCTATCACCTTTAGACTCACTTTTGTGTGATGCGACTCACCCACTCTCTTCCTCTCTCACACATAGGTATGTTCACTCTTGCCTCACCTGCAATGCCATAGTGGGGGCTCCAATTGTGCAGAACCCCTGCTTAACCATGTCCTAGGGGGCCCTGGACAAGCTTCAGAAAGAGAGTGTAATTATTTCTTATGGCACTACTGGCGTAATGTTCAAAGCAAGCATTAGGATGTTCTCACATGGGAATACTGGCATATATTGGTGCAGCCATCATGGACCTGCATGGGCACAGCCGGAGTGAAAATGTTGTTTATACTGGCATATATTGTGGGTAAAGGCATCATGAAAATTCAATGAGAAATTATCCTGCACTCTTGATCAGTTGTATCTATTGGATTTTTGGATTCGAGTTACCCTACACAACCAATTGCAAAATGTCTTGTGGGGGAAATAAGCACACTCGCCTCCACCTTCCTTTGGCTGGTTTGGGCTCCCTCGCTATGCTTGGTCACTCTGGCATATTTGTCGGAAATGTTTACGCCACTCCAATTAAAAAAATCACTAGCCTCAACTGGATGAGTGTCTTGTGGGTGAATGGGTATGAATGTGTTCATGCATGGCTCGGGGCCAGGCAAGGTGCATTGAAGCATTGATGTTTTCTAGCACATTTTACTGGTATTTTTGGATAAAGCCAGACTGATGAATGTTAACAGAGGGTAGGGTTTTGTGGAGGGTTTATAGCACAGTGGAGCAGTCAGACTAGACATTTTCTTTTTGTGGCGGTTTTAACTCACCTATGGGGCAAGGACAATATGATGTGTGTTGTTACATGGGGAGGGTTGGAGCACTTATGAAGTCAGCAAGTAAATATGTTCTTACTGTGGCATTGCATGTTTTAGTGGTGTTAAGGGCAAAGCTTATATGATGAGTGTTCCTTCATGGTGCAGCCAAACAAGGGAATGGTTCCTTAATGCAGCATTGCATGTTTCACTGGCATTGGGGGTAAAGTCAGTATTAAGAGTCTTCTAACATGGTGGTGTCGGGGTTGGGCATGCATTTGTGCAGCAGCTATAACGTATTTTCTTTGTGTGGCAGAAAACGTTTGCTGGCATTAAGGGCAACCCCAGAAGAGAATGTGTGTAGATGGGGATACTGACATATACTGACAGAGCCGGTATGTGCAAAATATTACAGGCCACGCAAAGAGCTGGCTGGTACATTTGGGTGGCAGGACTTAGGAGCCCGGCACAGCGCCCTTTGTTTCTACACTAGGTGAATGATTTAAAGTATGATTAAAGTACATACTTATATATTTTGCCTAATGAAGTGCGAGGCTTGTCCCTGTAGCAGCAGGATCCTCATGTGCATTGTGCCTGCACATGAGAATTCAGGCCATCGTAGAGCTTGGCTTTTCCCGTGCTTCTGTTGTCGTGCTTGGGGAGAAGGGGCCTCAGCATGGCTCCTTCACTTATCCCCCCGCCCCCCTTCACTCTATTGAGTTTGAACGTGTACGCCCCTCGGAAACAGCTCAGGGACAGCATTTGTGTTTTTCATGCTTATGTTTACCTGTCTACCTTTTGTAACCTTTCCATTCAGCATTCTGTACTCCCGGCAGTGGTAGGGCGTCACGCAGCAGCACGGCTGGCTGCACGTGCCCTCGCTCTTTGTCACTCGGCCTTTCTCTGTCTGCTTTGCAAGGTGGTAGCCCAGCAGGGGCCCTGAGCCGAATTAGAGCTATTTATAGTCGCCCATAATGCGTTAAGATTTCTTCAAAAGCGACAGTGCTACACACTGAAGGGCGTGCTTCATCCTGCCTTCCAGGAAGCTATTTCTTGGTATAGCTGAATAGACTTGGCAACGCACCAAGAATACTAATTGGTGTTTTCCACTTGTGGTGCATGATTCGCGAGCAATAGTGAATCAATGGAGGAGTATGTAATGTGCACAGGTGGAAGATTCAGTTGTATAGATTGTTGAAACACTAGGTGCAATCCCTTTCTTTTTGCACTTTTTTTTTTCTTTTTGCCAGGCTCGGGTACTGAGACAGATCGGACAAGCAACGAAAATTCCTGGGACTTAAAAAGTAACCATCATTCACATCAACTGTTTTACGAGCACATTGGTGGTGCCTTTGTTGTCAAATTGTGACCATAAAAGCACATTAAGCTAATAAAATGGGTCAAAACTGCAAGCTGCACAGAGCAAGAAGGCATCAAAACGTCCTTCATTGTTTTATGAAACAGGCACACGCATGCTGATTGGGCCAGCCCTTCAGGTATTAATCAATAGACACGTCCCACCATGAAGCCTAAGGATATACATTAGTGCGCCAGGATCTTGCAGTTCAGCCAAGTGGTGAAGCTGGCATTGGATCCGAAGTTGTTTTGTTTATTTTTGCATTGCAACCACTTACACAGCCACTAAACCACATTTTCTCCAGTATTGTGCCCAAGAAAATGAACATGGATATATTAGTGGTCTGTAAGAATGTATTTATATATTTAAATATGTGCTCTTTGCTGTGCCCAGTTAACAGCACCTAGTTCGAATAGATTTAATGCAACACCGCAAACCATAATGGGCCTCATTACGACCCAGGCGGTAATCTGCCGACATTACCGCCATGGCGTAATGAGCGTTTACGCCGTGGGCCGATGGCGTAAAGAGTGCCACATTACGACCCATCGCGCACGAGCATTACGCCATGGCGGTAATGTAAATAACGCCATGGCGGATAGGGCCCCTACCGGCATCGTAGGGCGAGCAAGGTGCACTTCCGCCACCGTAAGTAGCGGCCACCGTAATTAGCGGTGGCCGCAATTAGCGGTCACCGTAAAAAGCAGAACCGGAAATAGCGTCATCGCGGCGGAACGGGAAACAGCACGTCGGCCATCTTTAAAAACACAATCCATTGCCATCCTTCCGAACAACACCAGATCCAACCCTGACACCTGTCCCAACCCATCACCCACCCATTCAACCACCCAAAAATGCCTAAAGTTGTTAAGAAGGCATGTGACCGCCAGCGCCAGGAAAGATTTACCCGGGAGGAACTCTGCATGTTTGCGGAGACCCTGCAAGACAATGCAGCCGTCGTTTTCTCGCCGGAAATGACCAGGCCGGCGATAGCAAAAAAGAAGGCCATATGGGCCCTGGTGGCCGAGCGCGTCAGCGCGGTGGGGACCGTACCCCGCACCCTACAGCAGTGCAGGAAGCGTTGGGATGACCTTCGCATACGGGTCAGAGCCGTCATCTCTGCGAACCGCAACCTTGCCCTGGGTACCGGTGGAGGTTCGGAATTCCCACTGAAACTCCAACCGTGGGAGGAAATATGTGCAACCACGATTTGCATGGAAGGCATTGAAGGCGTCGGAGGGATGGAAAGGGGAGTTCCGACATCAGGCGATGAAGGTAGGTGCCTCAAACAAGACATGCCATAGTCACTGCAGTCCATTCATGTGTAGCACAATGTTGCCCTAGAGTGTAAATGCAACACATTAGCTGGACACTGCCCACAGCCACATGCGAGCTCCACCCTGTATACACTGCTGGCACCCACATACCTCCATCCACATTCCATACAAAAAGGAAACAACCTGCATGGCCCTGCCTGAAATCTGCCTCATCTACTGACCAGAATCATGTCAATCATTGTCATTCCAAAGTCTGCAGACCCATCAATTACGCCCTCCCTCCTTTGCTCCACCACAGGCACAGAATCACACCCCGAGGACCAGGACACCCCTGCGACGAAAAGAGCCAAGAAGGCCAAGAATACCATCCCCGCACCCTCAACCTCAGCTGCAGTGAGGCAGACCCCACAACAAGCAGAATCCACTGCAAGCAAACCGGACGGCCCACCGGCAAGCACCCCAGTAGGCAGCAGGCCAGCAGCAGCACCACCACCTGTACCAACATTGCCTGCCACAGAAGGCACTGGGTCTGCGGCCAGCAGCAACATGGGTGAAACAGCTGCAATTGCTGCATGTTCAGACTCTGACATTGAGGAGCACGAAGTCAGAAGCCCCACTGACCTTCTACATTCCCCCTGTTTGTCAAATGCCAGCGCCCATGAGGATCACACACAGGGGCACACAGAGGAAGAGGAGTGGCCTTCTACCCCATGCCAAGTTCTCAGTCCACAGGAGGGGAGCAGCCCCTCCATCACACCACCAGCACTGGGCATGGCCCAGCAGGGGCAGCAGTCCCTCGAGGACATCATACAACGGCAGCAACATCTGTCCACGATGCTGAATGAGCATGCTGCGGAATGTGTGGGGGCTAGGGCAACCATTGAACAGGCCACGGAGACCCTAAGGGCCGAAATTGCGCAGAGCACTGCCACCCTGAGGGATGCTATGCAGGCCATGTCAAGGGACATTTGTGGCGAACTTTCCGGGTTGCGTCGTGTGCTCACTGAGCTCTCCCACACCCTACAGCACCATGCACGGGAGCAGGCAGGGACATCCTCCGCTGCCAGTTCTGCACAGAGCAGCCCCGTCCGACGTTCTGGACGGAACCTGCGCTCCACAGCCAGGGGTGCCCCGGGGGCCGGAGAGGGGGCTTGTAACAGCCTGTGGCCACTGTCACAAGCATCTGTAGACACTTACATGGGGTGTGTTGGGGTGTGAAGGGGGGAGGGGGAGGTGGGAGGGGGTGTGTTGGGGTGTGCAGGGGGGAGGGGGGAGGTGGGAGGGGGTGTGTTGGGGTGTGCAGGGGGGAGGGGGCAGGTGGGAGGGGGTGTGTTGGGGTGTGCAGGGGGGAGGGGGAGGTGGGAGGGGGTGTGTTGGGGGTGTGCAGGGGGGAGGGGGTGTTTTGGGGTGTGCAGGGGGGAGGGGGTGTGTCACGACAATTTATGATTGAAATACACTTTTTCCTTTTCCGAAATGAAATGTGTGGACATTTTCATTGCATATGTGTGCTTTATTGGTGTACAGTCCACAGTGTGCATGTCCCAGAGACACACAGTGCCCCAAGTGCAGTCCCCATGTGATACACACCAGCCGTGTGTGCTAGAAGCAGTGGTCGATGATATTTTGACGCATTTCACGCCCCTCCTGTGTGCATCGCCTCCTCCATGAGGTGCCGCCCCATCTGCACCCTCCTCATCCTCATCGTCAGGTGGTTGCAGTTCTGCGTCAGGGGGCAGGGGCACATTCCGTCTGACGCACATATTGTGTAGCATGACACATGCCATGACGATCTTTGCCACCTTCTCATGGCGGTACAGGAGTGCCCCACCAGACCTGCTGAGGCATCGGTGTGCACGGTTGAAGTCCTCCTCGTGCTGGTTCTGCGGGTTCCGGACTGGTGTAAGGAGCCACCTCTTCAGGGGATAGCCTGCATCACCTGTATGTAGGCGAGAATGTATGTGTCAGTCATGACGTCTGATCAAGAACATGATGTGCCACCATGGCTTGCATCCAACTGTTACTTTGGCTCACTTCTACATGCACTAATTGATTCACACAATGCAACCAGTATATGCTCATGGCTCTCATGGCCTGTTTTGCATGCCAACACCCAATGTATGCAGAGGGGTGGAGTGCATTGTGAGTGCCCATCCACTGTGTCCGTTCATGCCGTTTGGTTAGTTGGCCTGGCACATGTCCTGTGATGGCAATGCGAACATCATTGCAACATTGCTGTGGGCCTCATCATGACCCCAGTGAGCAATGCTGATGTAGACAGGGACATTTTGGGGGCCCTGCTGTCTGTGTAATGGTGTGTTGATGTTTCTGTCCGTCATGTGCCTCCTTCGTGGGCAGTTATGGGGGACAGGCCTATCGGTTGATGGTGTTTGGTGATGTGCATGTAGGTGCATTTCATTGTTGACAATGTAATCTGAATTGGTAGAATGCACTTGCAGATGGTTATGTCATGGTTGGACACAACCTCATTCACATGGTAGGGCTGCATACATTGGGTATTGGCTTTACTGGTGTTGGGTGGAGTTTGGGCTGCTTTAGGGTATCATCTGTCTCCGTTCTCTCTGCTACTCACAGCCAATTGGAGTATGCATCATTCCCCCCCTTTCAGCCAGGTGGAGTATGCATCATTCCCCCCCTTTCAGCCAGGTGGAGTATGCATCATTCCCCCCCCCCCTTTCAGCCAAGTGGAGTATGCATCATTCCCCCCCCCTTTCAGCCAGGTGGAGTATGCATCATCCCCCCACCCCCTTTCAGCCAGGTGGAGTATGCATCATTCCCCCCCCTTTCAGCCAGGTGGAGTATGCATCATTCCCCCCCCTTTCAGCCAGGTGGAGTATGCATCATTTCCCCCCCCCCTTTCAGCCAGGTGGAGTATGCATCATCCCCCCCCCCTTTCAGCCAGGTGGAGTATGCATTGGTACGTCATTCACCTACCCACATCACATTTCCATGGTCATGACATTCGACTCACCGAGTAGCCAGGATCTTGGGCCTGCATATCGCTCCATGTAGCATGGTATTGTGGAGTTCCTCAGGACCATAGAATCATGGGTTGATCCGGGGAATCGGGCACAACAATGTGTGATGATCTTGTTGGAGTCACAGACCATTTGCACGTTGATTGAGTGGAACTGTTTCCGGTTGCGGTACGGTACCTCCATGGCACGTGGAACCACCAATTCCACATGGGTGCAGTCGATGGCACCAATGCAACCAGGTATGCAGGCTAGTGCATGGAAACCCACTTTGGTGTTTGCAATCTCCTGGGCAGTCCGTGGTAATGAGATGTGGTCGTCTGTGTGCTTGAGGAGGGCATCGAGCACTTGGATGAGTGTTCGTGAGAATAATGGTTGTGAAATGCCATGCAAGTGCCCCACTGTGTGCTGGTAGGTGCCTGTGGCCAGGAAGTGGAGTACAGACACTACCTTCAGTCGGGGTGGGATGGCGGTTGGAGTTTCTATCATTCTGACGATGTCGTTGTGTGTCATGTCTACGATGGCGGTGATGGTGTCCCGGTCCAAACGGTACAGGGTGTGGATATGCTCAGCAGTGAGGTTGAATGGATTGGCTCTGATGCGTGGGATTAGGGGCTGCCTGCGTGGTGGCACTGGCTGTGCTGGTGGGGCATGCTGGGCCTGCCTTGCCCTCCTTCTTCTCCTGCGTCTCCTCTGTGCTGCCTGTTGTTGTTGTTGCTGTTGTAGCACTTGCATTGCTATCAGGTCCTCCAGCCCCAAAATTGCTAGTCATATTGGTATCATTGTGGAGTGTGACTGGGTGTGGGAAGGGGTGGGGTGTGCTCTTTTTGTACTTCCTGAGTCTGTATTGCCTTCACCTGTGCTGTTTCTGTGCACCTGTGGCAGCTGCATTCACTTTACATGGCCATTTACGGTTGGTTCGCGATGGCGTAATTAGCACCATGGTGGGAAGGTACTTAACGAGCTGGGTGATGGCTTTAGGTGCATGTCCGCTTGGGTCGGCATTCGCGTACCTTTCCGCCATGGCGCTAAGTACGGTGTGGGAGGTCGCGTGCGCACGCCCTTGGCGCAGTTAGCGGCAGCGTTAACTACGATGCCGCTAATGGAATCGTAGTTAACGGTCACGGGTCATGATCGGACCTAGCGGAAAACGATCGCGGTAACCATTTACCGCCATCATTTTTCACCTAGCGCCAGGGTCATAATGAGGCCCAATGACCTTTTCTCCACTTCTTTACCTTCTCTCTGGAGCCTCGACTCGTACGTCTCCCGTGGAAGGACCTTTCCTATCCCCAAAGTGGGTAGGGACTTCCCTTGCACTGTCCTTGTTTTCGACTTTCTTTTCCACTGCATTCCTTTCAATGTAAGCTGGGGATACGGCCGCATCCCCAGAACCCATTCTATCATACAATGGGATCGGGGGACACCCCCTCAACCCTGTGCCCCTTGGTCAGTATAATAGGTTCCGGCATTTTTGTTACTGCCAAATGAGCAGTAAATGCACATACATCATTTATTTGTGTACGATACCGGATGCTGTCCCTTGAACTGGAATTCTTTCTCTTTTGGGTTCTTGTGCACTTTGACCTCAGGAGGGGTATGGCGCACTTGACACATAACATGGCTTGATGGTTCTGGAAGTCAAAGGAAACCCGCTGCTTCTGCTTGTAATCAGGGTCACTAATACTTGAAAGGTTAACATTCTCAAGGATTTTAGTTGTTCTTCAATCTTGTCTCCTTCCGAGTTACAATGTTGGAAGTTCCTCTGCTTTTGCTTGGGTCTTTTCCTCCTTTCTGATTCAGGCTTATGGTTCCACTGCATGTGGGTTTGCGGCTGGCTCTCCAGGTCCCACACCTACCTTCTCAATTGGAGTCAGGACTCTCCTTTTGGAGTCCATGCCTTCTGTCAATTCTTAAACTGACACCTCTCTATCCTGCCCACCGGCCAACAATCTGAAGAAAAAAAAGACCAGTGGCCATTTTGATTCCATGACGAAAGTCCATCCTTTCCAATTTCTAAAGGCCAGTCCCATATTACCCCAGCTTTCCTTGACAGTCCATGAGTTGCTATATGGACATCTGTGCTTTTCCCCCTCATAGCTTCCCACTCTGCAGGTAAGCAGTTTGGATGAGCAAGCCTCTCCTGCAGACCATAGGCAGATGTCTGTGCAGGCCCATCTTCTTCTGGTGACCACCTCCTCTGATTTGGCACCAGCTTGTATCGAGCAGGTATGTCACTGGTGAGCCGGTTTATGAAGGACTCTTATATGCTCACTGTGTTTTTCTCCAAGTTCTCCTCTCTCTCACATGAGTAGACCATTTTACAGGCAACTCTGACATTTGGGTCTTTGTGTCCCATAGGGTAAATAATTTGATGCATGCCTGCCACGTAGTAATTATGAATATAGCTACAGCTTGTAGGTCGAGTTTTAGGCTCTGTTTTGTGCATGTAGGGATTTGTGTACCGGAGAATAACAGGATCAAGACGGGTGGCCATGCCATCACTCAGACCCGTGCATGTTGCCAGGCAGCGAGGGATATTCTGCTACTCCCCGAATAGCACCTGCAGGAAGATGTGATCTCTGGATGTGCAGCCCTAGTGGGCTGACCACACTAGGTGGAATACCTCCAAGAGATGCAGTGGTGACGGTGCTGCTCTAACCTTTTAACATCTCCTACTGTTATAAAGACTAAGATTGAAACATCCACTTCCTTTTCCAGCATTTATTACCTTTGCATCTCTCAACGATGGTCAGAGTTTGAATTAATTATTAGATTTTGTTTCCAAACATGCTTTATCTTTTTTCTATCAATGATGGTTAGACATTTATTGTAAAATTGGACCCTCAACATACATTTAACTTTGTTCCTGCAGGTATTATAAGACATGGCCTGGCACATAACACTCCTTTTCCATGCATGCAAATCTTCAATTTAAATATGTGCTGGCTTTTTGCTGGGTATTAGACTTCATGTCTCTGTATGCTTCAACCTCCTATCTCACACTGATTGTTATTGGACTTCATTACTGGATTCTAGTTCCCAGGATGTATTAAAAGAACAACTATCCTTTGGTGCTCTTTTCTCTGTTGAGACTAGGCAATGCAGTGCATTCCAACTGCATTCCCCAGCATCCATCAAAGGTCTTTCTCCACAGATGGCATGTACTGATGGACATCATTCCCAGCATGTACTGATCTATTAAAGTAACTTCTTTATAATATATGCCAGTAATACACTACACATAGGACCCATATGGGCTCACTGTACAGCAAAATGCTCTCAACCAAAGATTGTCAAACTTGGTCTAGGGGACTTTGTATGCCAGATTGCATTGTTATATTCATATTTCTACTTTAACACATAGATCAGTTATTCACTGGATATTTGACTGTATGTCCCAAAATGTATGAATATTGTGGCCCTCAATGAAGATGACTCACTCTATGTCACTGGACTTCATTCCTGCTAAACTTCACCCACCACCTAAAGGTTTGCTTTCGGGATTCCACAGATTGTGCACTTTTTATCTCATAGCTATTGCCTTTAGCCTTCCCCCTGCCCTCCAAAGGTTGTCTTATGGCTGCCTGTCCCTTGGTGATGATGGGTTCTCTGTGTCAATATCCAAGCAAATGTCACAGCTAGATGGGTAGCCGGCATAGAAGGCCGCTCCTTTGACCCCTTGTGTCCAGTTCACCTCCAACCTCCTGAGTGTGATGAAGCAGATGAATATGTCATTACCACCTTCTGCCCCGGCCCGCCCCATTATCACGAGGGCGAGAGACATTACGTTCCTGTTGCCAAGGACGAGATAGCTCGTCCTTTTTGGTACTTTGTTTTGTGCGATCCCTGCAGAACGGGAATCACACAAAACTGAAATCCAACCCCCAGGCTATGTGAGGAGTAGGTTCCTCCTCACAGTCCGGGGGTTGGATTTCTTTCAGTTTCACATCAGCATGCGTATGCGTGCTGACATGAAACTGAAAGTAATTTTCACTGTGGCAGCCATTTTCGGCTGCCGCAGTGAAAATAAAAGGTGAGTGTTCACCTTCCTCTCCTTCAATCTGCGGCAATATTGTGCCATTCAGATCGAGGGAGGTGTTGTTGGAAAGGGGAGAATCTCCCCTTTCCAACAAGACCTTTTTTGAAGCATTTCTGGGTGTGGATCAGGCACAGATTACTTGATCCGCACCCAGCAATGCCACTACACCACAGGGATCTATTTGTGAAGTGAGGAGGAGAGGGGGCTGCTTACTATGTAAGCGGCCCTCTCCCACCAGCAATCTGCCCTTAGGAAGGGGGCCAAAAAAAATGCCCAAAAACAATTGGGATAAGGGTGGGGAGGCCACCAGACCACCAGGATTTATTTTCATAATGAAAGGGGGAGGTCCTCAACCCCCACGCTAAGTGGATGGGGCACCTCATGAAGCCCTTCCTGGGGGCAGATTTCTGCCCCTAAGAAGGGGTACATAGGATGCCTCCCATCCATTTTGGTGGGCGAGAGGCCACCGGAAATATTGGCACAGCCTCCCACCCCAAGTCTGGGCTGTAAGTTTTGAGATTCAAATATTCCCAACTCCCCTAGGGAATGGGCCAAACAAAGAAAAATGAAAAAAAAGATGTGGGGACACCAAACCATCAGTGATCATATATAATCAAAAGAGGGGTGGCCCTCCCGCCCACCCCAAGTGGATGGGGGCACCTTATGGAGCCCATCCAAGTGGGGCGGGGGAGAGAGGGTGACCAGCAATCTTGCCACAGCCCCCCCCACTTCCCCAAGCTTAGGCTTAGGCTACTTAATTTTCCCCACCTAGGAAAGGGGCAAAACAAAAACAAATAAAATAATAATATTAACTTGTTTTGGGTGGGGGTGAGGAGGCCACAAAACCACATTGGATGTTTTAGTGCAATCTGCCCCTAGGAAGGAGTACATGATATGGCCCCCATCAATTTGGGCTGGGGGGTAGAGGGCCATCATAAAACATTGTAATGGACCCCCAATGCATGGAGCAGTATGGTTTGCCCACCCTGGGGGAGATGGGCACACTAATGTGCCTATCTGCCCCTAAGAAGAGGCAAAAAAAAGAGAACGAAAAAGAAAATTTGTTTTGGGTGCGTGTGGGAGGGGGCACTAAACCACCATGGATGTTTTAGAGGAAAGGGGGTGGCCCTCTCCCCCCACCCCAAATGGATGAGCGGCATCTTATGTAGCCCTCCCTGGGGGCAGATTGCTAGTGCAATCTTCCCCTAGGAAGGAGTACACGAGATGCACCCCCATCCATTTGGGGTGGGAGAGAGGGCCACCAGAAAACATTGGAATGGCACACCCAAAGCATAGGGCAGTACGTTTTGTTCACCCTGGGGGCAGATGGGCACACTAATGTGCCCATCTGTGCCAACAGGAGGGGCAAAACAGAAAAGAAATAATAAAAATATGGATGAGTTAGTTGAGGGTGTTGGGGGGGGCACTAAACCACCACGTTTGTAATGCAAAGGGGGTGGCCCCTTCCCCCCTCCGAAAATGGAGGGGGGCTCTCATGTAGCCCTGCCCCTAGGAAGGGGAACATGTGTTTTTACTGGTATGGTGATGGTCAGTAGACCACTAGGGATGGCTTGAAATAGGGGCTGTGATCGGAGAGTAGTAGTTATGATTTGTTTTTGCTGGGCTGACTAAAGGTAACCAATGTTTTTTGTTTCCTTTACAGCTTTTTCTTCTCAAGCAGCTGCAACATTATGTGAGTATTGTTTTTTTATTATTCTACGGTTAGGGTCCATTGTCAGTGGGGTGGTTTGGACTGGGGCTGGATTGTTGATGGCGTGGGCAGGATTGGGCCGTCTCGGAAGATATTTTGGTGGGCTGGGACACAATTGCAGGTTCAGGCCACAAATTCCCCCCATGCCAGCATAACATTGGTGTTTCCCTGGGAGTGGCTGTGTAATAGTAGATTAATCTCAAGACGGTTACTATATTGGTAAGCATAAAAACACTCCCCAGGCACCGAGTCCACCGACCTGGTTCCGAGACAGCAGCACAGATGAGAATGAAAAGCTTCCTGTCAGTCCACTTCTTTCCCATAGACTAATTAGCCAGGAAGGAGTGAGAGCGCCAGGGAAACCCTCTGGGGAATAAAACCCTGCTGGATTCTGGGCGATACAGTGTTGTCGTAGCTGAAGTGTACGTGAAGACTTCAGGGGGTGGTCAATGGAAGGGCTACATCTAGCAGTTAGCAGGTAAAAGAGAGTCACATATTAGCTAAGTAAGTATGAAGAATAGAAGGCTTTAGCGAAAGGTTGAAACTAAGTTGGCTGTTGGAAGGCATTACCAGAAATAGAGAATCTTGGAAGTATGATGCAGATCAGCGGTTATTTCACAAGGGTCTGTTCTGTGTAAGTGTAACAGAAAGTAAATGCTAATAATTTCCCTATTGTCACTGTAAACATAGAACTGTAACCGGCATAAAAGGAGCAGTTAAGAGAATCTTACCGCCGGGTCAGCAGCGAGAATCCAATGATACACAGCCTGGACTTAGAGATTGAACGTGCACACCTCGCCGTGAATGAAGATGGGTTTGCTGGTTACTGTGACAACTGAATACAAAGACCGGGTGCTACGATGGCAAAGAGAAGGTAAGCTTTCGTTTGTGATGTCTTTCAATCTTATTAACATGAAGGAGGTAACGACACATACCAGGATGAGGTCTCTCTAGGGGAAATCCTGTCAAATGAAGCTAACTGCAGGTGACGATCAGAACAGGAAATGAAAGGAACAATTTCTCCTATGGACAGAGGCCGCTGACTAGTATAGGCTAAACACACATAGACACAGGGACAGTAATAATGAGAGATACAGGCAAACTCGTGGGGCGTTGGCAGGAGAAGAGAAGCAACGCGCCGAGTCGCGGATCCAGATGCCAGATATGCATTCCCTGGCAACGGGGTCGGGGACACGCGCTGAGACATAAACAGCAAGGCTAGAACGCTGGAGACAATACAGTCCATCATGCTGGAAGGGGTAATACATCAAATGCCAACACGGGCACAAACAATGCCAAATTGACCAACGTATTCAATGGGACATGACAGGCTGTCTCCCATGTGGGTTGAAAGTCAGCAAACCCAGGCTGCTTCTCTGGCTGTGCTGCATTACAGATGTCACCTCCGGGGATGAAGGGGGATCCTGCCGGGCCTCTCTGGGACTGCCACTCTTCCCCTCTGGAAAAGGACAGTGACACTGCCAAATCTCCTTGGGACTGCCGCTGCACTTGGGGATGGTCAACCCACATGGGAGACAGCGGACCAAGGCCAGGGACATTACACACTACAAATCGCGGAGCTCTGGCTCGGCTGTGTTACAGAATTTCCCCAGGGAAAGGTCAGGGACCCTGCCGGGCTCCCTGGAACTGCTTCTGGGCTTGGGGATGGTCAAACCACATGGGAGAAAGCCGCCAAAGGCCAAAGACATCACCCACGACCATCCTGGAGCACTGGCTTGGCTGCATTATAGCTTCTCCATCCGGGAATGGTCGGGGACACTACCGGGGCACCCTGCACCCGCTGCTGGGTTTGGGGATGGTCAAACCACATGGGAGACATGGAAGACTTCTGCCCAAGGCCAGGGACATTACCCCCGACTTTCCTGGAGCTCTAGGCCCGAATCTGTAGGTTGTCCACAAGAGCAAAATCCCGCAAAATCTGCTCTGCCGAAAGACTTGGGGTTACCAGTGGTTTAGCCTTTTCCCTTTGCGCCCAGGTAGGTGCACCCACGAGGTACCATTTTCATCGGGACACCTCTGGGAACAGGGGAAGATAGGACATGTGTTGTTGGCAGAGTCCTTCTTTGGGTGGTTGAAGGGACATGTCTGAAAATTGTGTTTTTAGGCAAATTTAGGAATTTGCCAGGGATTGTGGGTAAGAAATTCTTGGGCAATTTGCGCAAGTCAGACCTCTGTGGATTCCCACAGGTTTCTTCTTTTCGGAAATGCATGGGGTTCCCTGTTTTCCTTGGTGGCTTTGACACCCTAGGCCCAAACCTGCAGGTTGGCCACAGGAGCAAAATCCCTCAAAACCTGCTCTGCCGAAAGACTTGGGATTACCAGTGGTTTAGCCTTTTTCCTTTGCGCCCAGATAGGTGCACCCACACATGTGAGGTACTGTTTTTGTCGGGACACCTGTGGAAATGCGGGAAGGTAGGGCATGTGGTAGGGCATGAGGGTGGGCAGAGGGAAAAGTCTGAAAATTGAAGTTTTTTTGCCAAATTTCAGAATTTGCCGGGGATTGTGGGTAATAAATTCTGGGGATATTCAGACAAGTCAGACCTCTGTAGATTTCCACGTGTGTCTTCTTTTCGGAAATGTATGGGGTTATCTGTTTTCCTTGGTGGCTGTGACACCACAGGCCCAAATCTGTAGGTTGCCCACAAGAGCAAAATTCCTCAAATTCTGCTCTGCCGAAAGACTTGGGGTTATCAGTGGTTTAGCCTTTTCCCTTTGCGCCCAGGTAGGTGCACCCAAACATGTGAGGTACTGTTTTTGTCGGGACACCTGTGGAAATGCGGGAAGGTAGGGCATGTGGTAGGGCATGAGGGTGGGCAGAGGGAAAAGTCTGAAAATTGAAGTTTTTTTGCCAAATTTCAGAATTTGCCGGGGATTGTGGGTAATAAATTCTGGGGATATTCAGACAAGTCAGACCTCTGTAGATTTCCACGTGTGTCTTCTTTTCGGAAATGTATGGGGTTATCTGTTTTCCTTGGTGGCTGTGACACCACAGGCCCAAATCTGTAGGTTGCCCACAAGAGCAAAATTCCTCAAAATCTGCTCTGCCGAAAGACTTGGGGTTATCAGTGGTTTAGCCTTTTCCCTTTGCGCCCAGGTAGGTGCACCCAAACATGTGAGGTACTGTTTTTGCCAGGACACCTGTGGGAACGCGGGAAGGTAGGACAAGTGTTGTTGGCAGTGTGTTTCGGTGGGTGGGCAGAGGGAAATATCTGAAAAATGTGTTTTTTTTGCTGAATTTTGGATTTTAACAGGTATTGTGGGTAATACATTCTGGAGCGATTTTCCAAATTCAGACTTCTGTGGATTTCCACGGTTGTGTTCTTTTCAGAAATGCGTGGGGTTCCCTGTTTTCCTTTGTGGCTTCGAAACACTAGGCCCAAAGCTATAGGTTATCCAAATGAGCAAACTTTTGCAAAATCTACTCTGCCGAAAGACTTGGGGTTACCAGTGGTTTAGCATTTTCCCTTTACTCCCAGGTTGGTGCGCCCACAGATGTGAGGTACCGTTTTCATTGGGACATTTGTGGGATCACAGGAAGGTAGGATATTTGCTGTTGGCGGCGTGTTCCGGTGGGTGGGCAGAGGGAAATGTCTGAAAATTGTGATTTTTTGCCAAATTTCGGAAATTTGCCAGGTATTGTGGATAATAAACTCTGGGGCGATTCACACAATTCAGACCTCTGTGGATTCCCACTGGTGTGTTCTTTTCAGAAATGCATTGGGGTTTCCTGTTTTCCTTGGTGTCATTCAACACCCTAGGCCCAAATCTGTAGGTTGATCACAAGAGCAAAATCCCGCAAAATCTGCTCTGCCGAAAGACTTGGCGTTACCAGTGGTTTAGCCTTTTCTCTATGCGCTCAGGTAGGTGCACCCACACATGTGAGGTTCCGTTTTCATTGGGACACCTGTGGAAACGTGGGAAGGTAGTGCATGTGGTGTTGGCAGCATGTTTCGGTGGGTGGGCAGAGGGAAATGTCTGAACATTTTGTTTTTTTCACCAATTTTTGGACTTTGCTGGGATTGTGGGTAATAAATTCTGGGGCAATTCTCGCAAGTCAGACCTCTGAGGATTTCCACTTGTGTCTTCTTTTCAGAAATGTATGGGGTTAACTGTTTTCCTTGGTGGCTGTGACACCACAGGCCCAAATCTGTAGGTTGCCCACAATAGCAAAATTCCTCAAAATCTGCTCTGCTGAAAGACTTGGGGTTACTAGTGGTTTAGCCTTTTCCCTTTGTGCCCAGGTAGGTGCACACACACATGTGAGGTACCGTTTTTGTCAGGATACTTGTGGGAACAGGGGAAGGTAGGATGTGTGTTGTTAGCGGCGTGTTCCAGTGGGTGGGCAGAAGGACAAGTCTGAAAATTGTGATTCTTTTTTTGCCAAATTTTGGAATTTGTCGGGTATTGTGGGTAATAAACTCTGGGGCGATTTGCACAATGCAGACCACTGTGGATTCCCGCTGGTGTCTTCTTTCCAGAAATGCATAGTGTTTCCTGTTTTCCTTGGTGGCTTCGACACTTTAGGCCCAAATCTGTAGGTTGTCCACAAGAGCAAAATCCCGCAAAATCTGCTCTGCCGAAATCTGCTCTGCTTTACGCCCTGGTAGTTGCACCCACAGATGTTAGGTACCGTTTTTCGACGGGACACCTGTGGGAATGTGGGAAGGTCGACAATTTGTGGTGTTTGCTTGGTTTTCATAACGTTTCAACACATTTGCTGCTGCACTTGGTCACAAAACCATTTCATTTCCCAAATGTGTCCTACATTTAGTTGCTGCTTTAGGCACTATACATTTTTGTAACCAGCACAAGTCACCTACGCTTCAAAAGGTCTGCCTGTGCTCTTTTAGAAAATGTATGCATGCCCTTCCTCAACACATCTGTGTTCCTTATTTAAACATGCTAATTAAGTCTGTTTAGGCCCTAAGCATAACAATCCTGTTTACCATGGCTCAGTGTTTGGCTTGTGGTTTTGCTTGTTTTGTGAAACATTATGAACAATGTGTGATTTCCTAACTGAAAAAGTAGGGGGAATGTAGGCAAGCATTGATTTTCTCAAAATTCACAGAAGCCATTGCCTTACCGGGCCAACCATGTCCACCACATACCTTTTTTCTGTCATCTTTCCAATTTTCCCCCAAACTATGGACATTTTCCCTACATGGTGGTTGCCTGACCTGCACAAATGGCTCCTTCCCAAACTTGGAATTTTGTCTACTTTTCAGAAATGTATGCCTTTCTGTCTCCACATTCAGCTTTCCTACCGTCCTCTTCCGTTCCGTCCATGCATGTCCTATTGGAAAAAAAGGCCAAAATCGCCTACCTCTCACAAAACAGCTGATAACCATATCAAAATATGTTTTATTTCCTTTCGAATCAACCTGTTCTTGAAAGCCTGGAAATTGGGCGAATTCAGAACAGCAAACCATTTATTCCTAGCTCTTACAGGGAAAAAATCACAGGCTTATTTGTGCATCATTCAATCGACATTTTCTGAAGAAAAAAACATTCTCCCTTTTAGGTGGTTTTCTCTCACCCCCCTCCAGTAAACTAGGATTCCTTGGTGTCAATATGACCACCTACATGTGGGAAGTAAAGGGGACACATTTGGCTGAGATATCTCATGTAACAAAAAAGTTACAAGGGATTGAGCTGTGACATACCAAAATCACCAAAAAAGGCCTTAGCACTGGGGGTGGGGGGGGCTTGGCAGTTAAGGGGTTAATGACATAACATTGTGGAGGACCTCATGAATGACCAGTAGACAGCTGTCGATGTACTCTAACACATCAGGCAGGGGCAGTTTTTGGGTCATCCTGGGGCAGAAATGGTGCGCACAAAGGTGGCCTATGCAATGATGGGAAAAAAAAGAAGGAACAGAAATATCATGGATCTCGAGCTCTTTTCAATAGTGATAATCCCAGGGACATCATTTGAGGGTTGCCATGGGTCACAACTGCGACCCTTGAGTTCCCCCTTGCTACCCCTGCTGTCTCCCTTGCTAACCCTAAAAAAAATGAAACTTTTTCTTTCTTCCAATGTAAGCTCCTGGGCTGGCTGTGGCCAGTGTCATATGGCTCTTTGTTTCTGAAGTGGCTGGCTTTCTTGTTCAGGCCTCTTAAAAAACAGGGGGTTGCACTAGTGTAAAATGTAGCAGTGACCCTAAATAAGAATGAATAGGAATAACAAATAATGTGTCTTTCTGGAATTCTATACAATAATTTCTAGACTCATTGAAGGTTTATTTCAGGCACACTTCAGGGGTAAGTCCCTGAATTAGTCTGTTCTTCTCACCTCAACTCAGCCTTTCATCCTTCTGAGGTAGATACATGAGTACCAACACTGGTGATTTTGTATGCATATTAGTTCTATATAAAGCGCTTAAGCGTAAGTGCTTTATAACAACATATCATTATCATTTGGCCTTGGATGTCTTCTTGCATTTACAGTAATTTGGTAATATGGGCCTATACACACTGATATTAAGGATGCATATGGTGATCCATTCTTGTATGAAATGTATATCACATTACAGTGATATCGTAACCATATTTTTCGTTGTGTATGTAGGAACAATGCTATGTGATGCCCCTTCCTGTTTTATCAAGGAGCGAAAGGTTGTGTCCCTTCCTTTCCTGTGATGTCCCTTTGGGTTTGAGTCAAATGACATCACTTCCTGTGATGTCATCAGAGGTCAAGGGTCGTGTGATGTCACTGGGTGAAATGACGTTCCTGGATAACCCTCTTGCTGTGGCCGGGTGAGTTGAGCAACAGAAAGGTGTGTTTCTAGTCAGACAACAGGGCTGTAGTGCAGGCCAATAACTTGCAATCAGTGTCATGCCCAGTGGTCTTGGACTGGTGAGAAACTAGTAGAGATTTGCTTGTATCAGAACAACAAGTTTAGGGTGTGCAATGTCCAAGGTATAGCTAATATTGCTGCTGACATGCTTTTTCGTTTTAAGTGGGACACGTTCCAGAAGGCTCACCCGCAGGTGCAAGAACAAGGAAAACAGTACAACACGGAATGGTGGCAGCTGTTGTTGTGTACCAGACACTCTGGGACCTCGGGGAGCATTCACTCACACCAGGAATTAGGTCCAGATGCCAGCAGGGTATCACATGAACTGGGATGTGCAAAGGGGCCTTTGGAAGACCAAGTTTTATGTAATGTAAAAAGCTTTTGCAAAGTACAACCTTCAACAATGAAAGCATTGTGGCGCTTTGAAGAACTGCGGAAGGGAGCAGCTGATGTAGGGAGGAAAAAAAACTAGAAAAGGTTAGTTTTAAGATATCGACAGAGTAAATTATGACCTTCTGTTGCACGTAAGGAACGAGGGAGTTTGTGCCGGAGAACTGCTGCAGCCACTGAGAATGCTCTTCCTCCCTCCTGTGGATGTTTATAACTCAGCGCCTCAATCAAGAGTGTGTGCTTGGATCTTAAAGCTTGAGAGGGGATGTTTGGTCAATACATTTCCTGGATGTATTCTGCGCCATTGCCAGAAAAGGCACAATGAACATTACGCAGTGCTTTGAACTCAATATGACGGGCAATTGGAAGCCAGTGAGGGGAGCGAAGAACAGGAGAACTAGAGTTGCGCAGTGGAGTATTAGTAGCTGCAGGTTTCTGTAGGGCCTGTAAAATATTCAATAGATCGGAGATAAGTAGAGGGCATTACAATAGTCCCCAAGATGGAATTTCGCGCAACTGGTCAGGCAAACCGGTAGAAATGGGAGGACATTGCAGAGAATTTTCAATTTGAAATATTCAGATTTACAAACCATGCTGCAGAAAGAGATGCAAATATTTTACAGCCCAGATCTTTAACCAGATTGAGACGCACAGCAATTTGAGTGTTGTTGGCATACGAATAGCAGGCGAACATGTATGACTGGATGAGTTTGGCCAAAGGCTGAATGTAGATATTAAACAGACTAGGTGATAGAGTCGAACCTAGGGGAGCCCCAGAAGTGATGGAAACAAGCTCAGATTGATAATGGCAGAGAGAAAGTTATTGAGAATGATCAGATAGGACAGAACCAAAGCAAGCAAGAACTGAGCCGAAAACACCAGCATTGGACAATCGAACAAGCAAGGTGGAGTGGTCATTGGTGTCAAAGGCAGCTGACAAATCTAACAGGATCAGCCTACCCACCCAACCTTGTTCAGAAAATCATTTAATATTAAAACACGGATCAACTCAGTAACCCGTCCAGGGCAAAAACATGATTGGGAGGCATCAGAAAAGAAGAAAGTAGAGGGGTAACACAGGATTCCAAGAGCTTCATCGGAAAGGGTAGTAAAGAAATATGATGGTGGTTTGCCGGTAGAGAAGGATCCAAAGTCTGCTTTTTCAAGAAAGGTATCACCCGAGCGTGTATCAGAATGGGGATATCAGAGCATAACAGAAGGTATGCTTAACAGCCTTATGAACCACATGGGCAATGGCAGACATCATGGATTTTATCATGGAAAGAGGAATATAATCTAGTGGAGAGGCTGATCTCATGTTCTGAGTGGCATTAACAATGGTTTGTAGTCATAATGTCGAAAACAAAAATGTCGAAAGTCATAATGTAGAAAAAAAAATGACGAAAAAAAAAGTCGAATTTTTTTTTCAATACTTTTTTTTCAAAATGGGGGGGGTCCCCCCCAGGCCCCGTTTTTTTTTTTTTGTATTTTACCCATTTTTTATACTTACCAAACCCAAAAAATACATATAAATAAAATAATAGATTCAACTTTTTTTTTCAACTTTTTTTTAGACATTTTTGTCATTCGAAATTTTTTTTTCGACATTTTGACTGACCACCATTAACAATATCAGCTGGTAGAAAACATGGAAAGGCTGACCAAGTGGATACCTCACTATTGACTAGCAGGATAGAATACTATAGGAGTTGGCATAATAGTATAAGAAATTTCATGGCAAATGGCCAGAATATTGTACGGTAGAACATGGAGTTGGGCGTCAGGGCCCCTGGTGCTAACAGCTTTCTACAGCAAGCTGAGTGGGAAGAACGATCCCACCAAAGGTTTTATGGTGTGTGCTGCTGTTAAAGGTTGGGGGAGGACAGAAGGCCCATGGAAGGAGGTGCAGGCCCATTAATTCTGGGATTCTGGTCAAACGCCTGGAAGTTTTGCACAGTGCATGTTACAACCTGTACAAAGTGATGCTTTTTAGGGATGTGTTTGCTTTGGATTCCTTAGGGGCATTCTGAGTAATTTAACTTGTTGCTACCACCAGGGAAGACAGGTCTGGTAAGGCACCTTCGAAAGGGGATGTGGTGTTCATGGTTGTGGGGTTAAGGATCCAATTGAGAAGGTCCAAGTTGTATTGTTCACGGGACAAAGAGAGTTGCCCTACCGGCCTCCTTTGCTTTACATGGCAAGCTGACCGGCTGGGGCGGGAGGTTATCTGCTAGTGCACGAGGATGGCTCCTCACTGACTCTTTTTCAATTTTTGAAGGTTTTGGCAGCATCATTGGACAAAGCAGGCTACCAAGGTGGGGGCTGGTTCTCACACAGGTTGAGTATAGGTGCAACCACGATTGCTTTTCAGCAAAGAAGCATTAAAGAAATTGGGCAGATGGGATTCGGATACGTACAAATTGTAAATCAGGCCAAGCAGGGCAGGCAATAACGCTCACTCATTATGGAATTGAACCACAATCTTACCCAGGGGAAGCAGCGTTGCAGTGCAGATGGGGATTTTTGTGAATGCATGTTTACAAGAAAGAAAAAAAAAACATTTTAGATAGTTAGTTAACACATGTCATTACACCAGAAAGTCGAACAGTGTGGTTCATTGGGCATTCTTTCATGACAAGAGCAGAGGAGAGAGTGCAGCAATGGCCGCAAGCGGTGGCAATGTGGGTTTAAGGAGTACTAAGGTGGTCTGGCTGGGAAAGTCAGGGATGCGATGGCACACAATTCTGCCGGCACCAGAGGTACTGATAGTCCTGGGGGGTAACAAGCTCACCATGCTGGGGAGGGAACGGTTTTTAAGGCAGATCCAAAAGGGTATCAAGATCTTGGGGCAAATGCTGGGAAATACAGTGGTTTTCTGGCTGGAAATGGTACCACAGAGTGTATGGCGAGGTGCTGGGTCCCATGCAGTCGTGGAAAAATCCGGAAAAAGGGTGCACATAAGCATGGAAAAGTTCATTAACTTGGAAGGACTCGGTTTTATCAGGCACAGGATGTTGTGTGTGAAGGACCAGGTAAATTCCGATAGGGGCGGGGTGCAGACTGTTGGAGAGAGGTCATGATATTTTCTTGTTGGATGTTTTTGTGGCTCTTAAAAGGGTGGGATAAACATAAGTTGCGAAGGTGAGCATTGGTAGTCAATGAGTGGGGGCATTGTGGTTGCGGGGGGGCACCCCCAAAGCATGGCAGAGTTACAGGACAGACCTAACTGAGGAGGAGAAATGCTTTGGATGCTCCTGCGAGCATTACCCGCTGGCTGCACGAGCCAGGATGGGGTTTGACGAGCATTGACAGCCACATGGACAGTTGGGACTCCTCACAAATGAATGCAGTGGGTCCGGGGTATTCACTCCATTCAAGAATATGGGAGTCTACTGATCTGGCAGTACAGCAACCAGATGCGGGCATAGCCATTAAGAACTGAGACAGGTTCACCCGGAAAGATGTTAAAACCGAAGTGAAGACTCACCGGTTTGTTGAGAGGCTGATGAATTCATCATATGTAGCCGCTGCCCTTTCCCCGGCCTAAAACCACACAGGTGAGAAATATTACTCACTGAGGCAACCGTACCGCCTTTATCCCAGGTAGGTACAAGAAGACATAGAGACCGTTTTGGGTGAAGATGATAAAAGCAGTCAAACTAATGTTGTAACACTATGTGTGCATGCATTAGACACAAAGCAAATGCACACTCAACATTAACAATATATACACTAGGCAAAATATGCATTTATACATGGAGAATATTAACATAGCATCCACAAGACATGAAGAATACTAACATGCCTACTGTACAAGGCAAATGCAATATAAACGGCACATGAATTTAGCTCACTAATAAAGAAACAAGAGTTTAATTGGGCAACCTTCTTCTTTAAAATGGAAGCTGCAGCATGTTTTTAATTAAACAGAAAGCCTCAGGACGTGGAATCCAAAAAAATACATATCCATGCAGAGCTCAGACAGAAGCTGACAACTAGTGCGAAGATTACGAGACAATAATAAGAATTGGAGGAGATTAACAAAGGTACAATATAGTAATTCCAAGGACGTTGGCCGGATACTTCCAGATTAACGTTTAATAACCCGCCTTTGTGGGCCAGGTGCAGTAATACGGCAAGCCAAAAGACACCATGAAGAATAACTCAAGAGTGTATCCGTTGGCAACAGAAGACACAGCACACACATTAATTAGTACTAGCTAAAATCCCAATAAATAGGAGATAATTCCGTTTCATACATGGTCGCATCACACTTGACCCATAACTGGAAAACATTGCCTATTCATTAGAAAAAAATACAGATTGGACAACTGACATAGGGCCTCATCATTAGTTTGGCCTGAGCCCTTAAATGCAGCGGTAACAGTATTACCGCCTCATTTAAGACTGGCCAAATCACAAGTTGGACGTAAAATGGCATTTTTCCCTGCAGCTTTTTGCTGGAGGTTAAAATGACGATTTTCGGCCAGTTTTCAATCGCTTTTGGCACTAATACCACCTGGTCCCATTACCACCAGCAGTAATAATGCTGCCCATCCCCATTGGAACCTATGGACCCAATGGGCAATGGGGATTTACCGCCCCCCGCAACTCGTGATCCGGCACAAATTGCGTCGGACCGAGTTGTGGCAGCGCTGTTTGCGTTGGGCAGTATGACCGTCAGGATACCGCCCAACTCATGATGAGGCCCATTCTCCTTAAAGGTACACACAAACATGAGGTGCCAGACAATGTCAAATACAAAGAGATTTCCTGGTCTCATGGCCTAGGAATGAGGAATGGTAACTTCCTTTATGAACAATGAACGTGCCATGGTCCTTCTTCCGCATACTCCTGATCTGGTTCATGTATTGACAGCCTTTCAAGTATCCAAGGTTGGTCAGGATAAAGCCAACCAATTAGAAACTCCAGTGTTATGAAGTAAGGTGCCAAACAATTACATATTGTAGAAATAAGGTCTTTTTTTGATTATCAATTTAGAAGTGGTATCAGGAAGAGCCATCGGATTATCGTAACCCAATGATATGTTCTGTACTTCGAGTCTGAATGTAGTCACAACCACTAACCTACAACATTCCCCATAGGTTTTTGTAGCTATAATTATGTTATGATGTCAGTAACAACAAATTAGATGTATTTCAATGACTGTTATGTATCTGCTCTCAGAGAGCCGTGAGATGTTAATGCTTGTATGCTGTCCCTGCTTTATTTGGATGATAATAAAGCTGGAATTTGCTTTGCACTTAGTCAACTTCGTATTTTATTCCATTTTGGATTGACTGTGGGCCGTCTCAACAGATGGTAGCAGGGGTGATTGTTTGATAAGTGTCGTAGGATTATCGAGGGGTCCCCGCTGGGTCACCCGATGGCTGTAGAGGTGGGCTGTGGAGTACAGGATTAAGCACAACAAAGAACCGTTGACAAGAACGCCTTTGGAGAAAGTGCTGTCCGGGTCCCGCAGGCCGCCCAGTAGGGTGTCGGTGGACAGTTTGCTGTTAGGGGAGGCTCAGCACTAAAGACCTTCAGCAGATCCACAGAAGAGAGTATGACATAGACATGGCAAAATTGGGAGAAGGTTTTTTTGTATATTGTGCACTTGTGAAGAACCAAGAGTTAAAAGGAGATAGCTTCTGACATGGGTTGGGAAAGGTCACGTGATAAGCTTCTATATGGGGCAGTAATAACACAAGAGATGGGTAACCTCGCCAGGAGTCGAGAGGACAGTTGTATTGCATGTTGTTGTGTAGTAAGTGCTGTCCCCAGCCTCATGTTGTAAGATAGCTAGGCCTTGTAAAGGTGGATTCTTGCGTATTTGTGGAGGACGAAAAGTGGTGCTGTGGACCAAGCAGTGTGGCCACTGCTGGCAAGATGTTTATGCCATGGCCAAAAGAAGGCACACATTTGAAGACAGTACTGCAATACATGTGCACCTATTTATATGCTGCATATAAGAGAAAACAACTACAGAAACAGCTAGGTATACTGGAACTATGGAAAGTGTACGGAGAAGACACAGTGGAGCCAAATTCAAAAGAATGGATGCCTAAACAGCATGACAAAGGGTGTATGGCACCCACGGCTCCTCCTCTTCTGTCCCGGAGCAAAGAGCAGTCCTATTTGGCACATAAATTATACCCATTACATGTATTAAACGCAGCAGCAGGATATACTAATCCCACATATGCACCTCCAGCATACATTAGTGAAGACATTATATGGGGAGAAAAAACAAAGAAACAGGGACCTGTGTCTACACATGTAGAATTCGATGAGAGCCATGACTTTAAAGCTAGGCTAACAGAAGTGGAGGAAGGGGTCTAGAGAGAGAAACACAGGTAAAATGACAGGGCTGAGATGGTGATGTATCAAATGAGTGGATAGGAGGGAAAATAATGCTTAAGTTGTATGAAAAGAGCAGCTAGGAATCTAAAGAAAGGGCAAGGGAAGTTACTGAAAAACAGAAGAAGGAAGACGAGAAAAGAATGGAAGAAGAGACTGAAAGTGAGTGAAAGAGAGAACAGACAGATGAAGAGAAAGAATAAAGGGATGAAGAAAGGGCGAAGGAAAGACGGGATGCAGAAAGAGAAAGAGAGAAAAGGTGAGAAGAAGAAAGGAAAAAATATAAATGAAGAAGGAAAGAGAGGGAAAAAGAAAAGAAAATTAGAAAGAAAGAGAATGGGAGAGACAACAAGAAGCAGAACTAAGTAGGGAAAGGTGACAATGAGATGTTGATGATATTATTATGGGGGCATACACTCCCAGACAGAGAAAGCGACAGCAAGTAGGAACAGAGAGAACAAGAGAGGCTTAGAGAAACACTGCAAGAAATTTGATGAGATTATGAGCAGACATGCATGGTCGGGTAACAAGAACAAAGGGGTTTTGAGAAAAAAACAATACAGCCTAGATAGCAAGATAAGGGTGATATTGGAGCAATAGGAAGTTGGAGAACAGGTAAGCCACAGGAAGGCAGAAATATAATGGAATAAGTGATGAGTGGGTCATATAGGAGACTTCCCCTGGGACGACTAGAGTTTCAGGATATAGAGGACGAAGTGGATGAAGACAGCAGCGATGCAATGTTTGAAGACAAAGTAGACAGGGAAAGTGAAGGGATGGCAGTACAAAAACCCTCCACATTTACACAGATAGGGAGCGAGGTAGCGTGGACAGAGATAGAGGAACCAGCAATAAGGTCAGAGACCATTCAACAAACGAGGTACCCGACGATGTACTCGAACAGTTCAGAATAGAAAACGCCATATGTGAATAGATTGAGGAATCTCCCATGGTGAAAGATAATTAGCATGAAAAAAGACAAATAGTGCTGCTGTGATTGATGGGGCATAGGGATAAAACAGTTTCCCTTATTAGAGAAAGGGGGAGGACTAGTACAATGTATACCATGGCCGTAGACAGATAAAAACAAATTGATTAATAAATTACCATCGCTTCAATCAGGGGTGGAAAAGTAGTAGGTGACATAAAATGCCTGTTTCCTGGCATAATGGCCGAACATTCAGAAGACATTTGGAAGGGGGCAGGGTATCCCGGGATGACAGCCCAAAGCACTAGCCACAACAGGGCACCTTTTAATAAATGCATAGCAGAAGTTTGAAGGGCACTCAGAATACAATATCTAGACACATCATATATGGGTGCAAGCATGACACGTAGAATAGGGTCTGATGAAGACCCGGCTGCTTATATACAAGCCAAACAAGAAAAAATGAAGCTCGAGAACAGAGAACCATGAGATACAAACATCACCATTTTCTTTATCACATTTTGAGTCAGGAACTTCCGGAAGAGGTGCAAAGATATTTAAAAAAAAGATTGTGGGAATTGAAGATAAAATTGACTATTGCCCATCATTATAGATTGAAACAAGAGAAGTACAGAAAGAAAGTTGAGGAAAGAAAGATAAAGGAAGACATGTTAGTGCAAAATAAATTATTGAAATTGACAATGGAAGAAGCCATGCTAATAAATGCAAGGGACAACAAGGCCATGTGGGAGGCACAGCAAGCACAGCCAGGTTCAAATGTAAACATTGCATGGAGGGGGGAATATAATGTTTTACCCCTGGGGGCAAAGGCTTGCTCCCAGAGGAAGAGGTTTGGATTTCAAGCTCAGCATGGAGCATGGTTTAATGGGGGGTCATCACGATTTGGAGGGCCACCACAAAAGTGTTGGACATTTGGGAAAATGGGGCACATCTCACATGTGTGCAGAAGTAGGGGAAGAATGCAAAAGAATTAACAAGTACACATAAGAGGGGGGCAGCATACCCTCCATCATATAGAAAAGAGAAACCAACATATTATGCCCAACATCACACTAATGGGGATATTAGTGCCTTCAGAATCCCCATGTAACATGGCTGTGTACCCGATAAAAAAGGCAATGGGGAGTCGGGAAGATTTATTCAGGATTTACAACCCCTGACCAATTTTGTTGAAGCATAATTCCCATTCATGCCAAATCCAGACACAATATTGTCTTACATCCCATCCAAAGCTAAATATTTCTGCTTGATTGCTTGGAGAAATGCTTTATTTTCAATCCCCTTGCATAAAGAGTCACAGCATTTTACCTTGTCCACTTATCGTGGAATTAATTGGAAACATACTCGTTTGCCCCAGGGATACTGTGAAACCCCCTCAGTCTTCAACCGAATTTTGCAGATGAACTTAGGGAATTTACATCTTGACAGTACAGTCATCCAATATGTGGATGGCATATTGGTGTGTAGCACCACAGAAGAAGAGTGCAGGAGAGACTCAGGGGAAGTTCTGACAGTACTGGTAGAGAAGAGGCACAAAGTAGACAAAGATAAACCACAATATTGCCAGGAAGAGGTCATATACATAGGCCAGCTGATATCAAAGCAAGGGAGGAAGGTGACACCTGAGAGATTAGAAGCCATAATGAAGACACACAGGCCAGAGACAGTGAAGGAATTGCAGCTATATCTACGCCTGTGCAATTATTGTAGAGCATGGGTCTTTGATTGCAGCACATATGTCAGTGCATTTTTAAAAGGACTCAAGGAAGCACAGAAAGATAACAGTGATATAGCCTGGACAGGTGAAATGATAAATGTCTTTGATGAGCTGAAGTTAGCAATTGCCACTGCTCCAGTATTAGGGATCCCAGATTGGAATTTGTTTTATTTTCCCATTAAAATGGAATAGTGATGATGGCTGTCACCACACTTTATTTGCCATCCTTGAAAAGCCCAAAAGAACATGAACTACCCAGAGAGCATCAGGCTACAAAGTAATTATGTAAAACACATTGATCAAAATTGTCAGGTGTTGAGTGTTGAACCCAGCCAAATTCACGTCAGAACCAGTTAAGGAAGATGATTATGTGCACGATTGCACCAAATACACTGAATACAATGATGAGATTCCCCATGTCAAAGAAAATGCCCTCTGACATGGGATAATTCTCATAATTGATGGTTCATCGTCAGTAGATCAGAGCACAGGCAAAAGACATAGTTGCACAGCCGTGGTGAAGGCAAGAGAGAGTCGCAGCTTTGAGATAGTGACAAGTGCAAGATTGACAGCGCATTTCTCAGCGCAAGTGCCAGAATTGGTAGCGTTGATATTGGCGCTTGCAGCACATGAAGATGAGGCAATAACAATATATTCTGACTGCGCCTATGTGTTGTCAACAGTACATGCAGGACTGCCACATTAGAAAAGGAGGGGTTCCTGCACACAGACGGCACATCAGTGCAGCATGTGCCATTGATAGATTGGCTCATAGAAGCAATCTAACGTCCACCAGCTATCGCCATGCTGAAGTGCAGATTTGATTTCCCTCTGCAATGAAGCCAAAAAACTAGAAGCATGAAGAGCAGCATATTTGCCAGAAGTATTTGACATTCTGACTGCACCAAAGAAATATACACGTGCATGCAACATTGTGATGAAGGAAGGCTTTAACACATTAACCGTAGCAGAGATTATTGATTTACTGGGGAGGGCACCGCAAAAGAGCAGGAGCTATGGAAATGAAGGGGGTGCTCATTGTCCCCCACAGATACAAAGTGGTGGCAGAACAGCACCAGGAAACCTGTGATTCCCCGAGAGCTGCTTACAATAGCATTGAAGTAGCTGCACTGCCTGGCACACACATCAAGAGAGTGTCTTAATGTACTGATTTCGGACAACTCATTTGTCCCTAATTTGGCAGAGCATGTTGCTAATTTTGTTATCAATTGTTTGATATGTCATACATTCACAGCTGGACATACTCTGCCAACATTGAGAGGAGCAATACCCCTTACAACACAACTTCTTTAGCATTTGCACATCGACTATGTTGATATGCTCCAAATGTGTAACGGCTGCAGGTATAGGCTAGTGGTCATATGTAATTTTTCCAGGTGATTCAAAGCCGGTCTATGCACACATTCAGATGCTACATGTGCTGCAAAGTTCCTAGTATGTGATGTATTGCCAAGGTTGGTAGTGTGTGCTATGCTATGTTCTGATAACAGACCACACCATGTAAATGAGGTGTTCGAGCACATCACTATCCTTTGGGTATAAAGCATACATTGCCATTGGCTTTCCACCCACATGCAAATTGAATTTGTGAGCTCCTCAATGGCCTCATGAAAGAAAGAATTGCCAAGCTAAAAGAGACTTTGAAAAAGGCATGGTTACATTGCCTTCCTTTAGCCCTATTTGCCTTACATAATGAGCCAGGCTCTGACCATCACCTGACTCGACATGAGCGGACGACGGGATGGCGGATGCATACACTCATTGCTTCTCCAACTCGGGCTCATATTGATGCAGAGATTGCTGCTATTGTGTTAGGGAAGGAAATCCACAATTATTTTACCACTATGACGCAACAACCCCTTAAAGGAATAGTGCGCTCAAAAATGTTTTTGTCCCCATCGATCGGGCAAGTCGTTATAAGCATACGTTGATCGATTTAAAAAAAATCCTATGCACGTTACCTTAGTTTTCCTCACTTTTACACATGCAAAATCAAGCAGCGGGCATGGCCATCTTGTGCTAATCGTATCCGTTGCTGCATCGCCCTAAGGTGAACTGCCCTTTCGGCACTAAATCTTATCCCCCACCCCTGAAGCTGACATCAATATTGCTAGCGATATTCTCCACCTATTTTCATGACGTTAGTGTGTAGCGTAGCCAAACGTGCCCAGTCATCACCTACATATTTACGTTAGTTGACGCAGAACCCGTAATATCAACACACACATCCTCTCACAGCACAGCGCCTCCCAAATCGGAACAGAAAACACTATTTTTAAAGGAAACACCGATACTGTGCAATTTATAATGTGCATTTATTTCACATTAAACGCTCTGAGAACATCCGCCAATTTCCATTTTCAACCAGATATTTTATTTCATTTTGTTCGAACATCAAATCTTTATCATGAGGCACACAGTGTTCCTTTAGGTAGAAGAAGCGCATTGGACACACCTTGAATCGCAAGGCTTCTGCATCATCTTCTTGCTAGTCCACCGTAAACAATGTCAGGTTGTTCCTCGTTTCTCGTACCGCCAAAGGGCATATCGGTTTCAGGCGATCATCCACAAAAGAGTAATTGCGATCCAGCCATTTAGGTTTATCTGCCACTGCCTGTTGAAGAACCCGACAGTGGGTATATGGAAATAATGACATTCGCAGAAAGGGAGGATGTAACTGTGTAGAAAACATAACAGAAATATATTTCAGTAGCCGTTGGTTATTCAAATGTATCCATACACCCTTTAAATCAGCACCGAGTGAAACCTAATAATCAACACAAACCAGAAACATAACGGGTATTATAAAGGAATATTAGCAACAGACTTGGCGTTGATGGAACATGGGGGAACCCACACGCATACCTCTCAACTCACACGCTTTTGGTGGGTGTCACCCACCACTTTGGCAGCTCTCACCCACCTACACGCCCATGGGAACCAATGGGCGTTCACCCGCCAAATTCAAAATCGGGTGTTTTCACCCGCCCAAGGGCCATGAAAGGTTGAGAGCTATGCCATACGTGGACTCTATGCATTTCGTTGCTGGACTGCCCATGTGCCCTGGACAAAGACAAATACATACAGGTTGTGTTTGCGTGTTGTCACAATATGCCTCAACCAATATGCCCCAACTTCATTAACAATTACATTATATTTGGTATTTCCATTCTCTAGGCATAACGCAGAGTGTCCGCTCAGTTCAACGGTTTTCATGAAATTAAATTACATGTTCCTTTGGCCACTTTTAAAATCGTGAACCTTATCATATTTGCAGGAATTATACACCTCCCGTCCCTCAATCCATAGCAAATCCACCCTTTCTTCCAAGGACGAACAACAATTGAGCCTTCTTAGGAGAGTGTATGCTAAGTTTTGTTTTGGTGAATGAAAGCCACAAATCAAAAACATTCCGTAAAGGAAGCCTTGGTGTGAACAGCCCACAAGCAACATCAAACGCAGTGAGTGACCTTCACTCCATGGGAGTGATTAGCCCTGCCGTCCAACGTGGCATTCAAAATATGTTTAAAAAATAAACAAATTGTTTGCTGGCATCCACCAATGCCGCGCTATCTTGAATACTTTTTGCTCATCTATATTTATAGTGATTTAGTTATTTTACAGACCTCCCCATTGTCACATCTAAATGCACCCTGTTTTCGCAGAGGAATGTGCTCTGCGGATAACGTGAGACACTGACAAGTCATAAATCTGAGTGCCCTCCCATCTCCACTGAAATTCCTGTGCACTAACAATTGTTGTGGGAGAAGCGGTATATGCCGCCCCCTGCACCATTCTCAAACTGTGCAAATGATGTTTAAGCTAAGGTGGGAGACATCTCCACCCCTCCTGTACCTATTTGCATCACCAATGTTTCATATAAGTGTATTAACGCTGTGCTGATGTGTATACTTTGAACTCCATTTTGTGTCCTTCCAAACGGCAAATTTATCTAGGCCCTCTGCCCATCTTGTGAAATGTTCACTCTCCCTCTTCCAGTGCCGCACACAGCCAGCCCCCACCATCTTTGTCCTCTGTCAGCTCAGCACGACTCCTGTTCTCATGGAAATGCAGCTATTCATTTTTGCAAGAAGCGAGTATCGAGCCCTGACAAAATGTGCTCATCCAAGAATGTGAGACCAAGGCCTGCTCCAACGTTAGTGCCCCATCCATCTCTGTTGACTGACTCATGCCATCTCCACCACCTACCTGCCAGACCACGGTCCCCTGAACCCATTGCTCCTATTCCCTTTTGACGCATCTGGTCACAGTTGCTTTCATGCAGATATCCTTCGGACCCTCCCGTGCCCTGATCAGTGAAGGACCCACAAGAGCTGGCCAAAAGCGGGAAGGGGAAAACACAGAGTAACACTGTATGGCATGCTCCAACCAGCACCTCCTGCAAATATAAATGACAAAGAGGAAGCGAAAAGACAATTTGGACTTGTTAGTACTTTTAATAGCTTTGAAATTCAAGTTAAATAGATTTCCATTGGTCATGTACAATGTACAAACATCGTGGAACATACACACTGCTGCTAATCATTTATACTGGGAAGTCAAATGTTTAACGAGGTCTGATTTTGGTGGACAGGGCTCGCTTGCAATGTTTTGTGGCAATGTCTGTACTCTAGGAACAAAATGAGGATCTATTCCATGAGTATGCATGGCCAACACAGTGGAAGTGAGATCTTTCACAAAATCGAATTCCATTTCCTGGTATATCGCCTTGGCAACCCATTTTTTGCTTTGTTTGGAAAAGGCCATTGTGTAACGAAGCATTCCAAAATGTCCTGCAGTTCTCGATTGTTCTCTGCCTAGTAATGTTCGATATGCATAAAATCGATCAACGAATGCTTATAACGACTTGCCCGATTGATCGGGACAATACATATTTTGAGCGCACTACTCCTTTAAATGTATATCTTGACAGGTGCAAATGTGGCAGGGGAACTCAAAGAACACAGATTAAGATAAAGAACCAGTAAACACTAATATTTTGTTAAAATCATTGTTATTGCATCAAGGTTATAGAGTTGTGTGTAGGAATTTTACACACATCACGCTTCCAGGACCTGTATCTCATGGAGAAGTTACACTGTTTAGCGTGAAAGTCAAAGGACGGCATGCATGGCTCCTCCTCAGCGATGTAAAATCCTACGAAGGAGAGATCCCCCTGTCCACAATTACTGAACCTGAACGTGAAGAAGAGCCTGAACTTGCATGAGCCAGGATGGGGTTAGATAGGCACTGACACTCTTATGGACAGTTGGGACTACTCCACAACTGACTGCAGTGGGCCCAGGGTTAGTAGCTCCATGAAAGGATATGGGAGTTAACTGGCCTAACAGTATAACAACCAGAGGCAGGTGTACCCTCTAAGAAGTGAAATCAAAAGTGATAGGGTCACCCGGAAAGATGTTAAAACTAAAGCGAAGGCTCACCAGTTTGTGCAAGCCCTGGAATGCCAAAGGGCCACACAATTAGGTGTTTTTTAGTCCAGGTACATTTGTGGCCTGAGTAAGGCTAGGACCGCCCATTAGGTTGACTCCAATAAAGTGGTCTTGTTTCCTCCAACATAAGAATGGTCTGTGCAAGTTATTAATGTGCAAAGCATGTTATGAATTGTTTGGTGGGTTTGGGTTGCCGCAGTACAGGTTAGTCCTGCTTTGTCCACGACAGACTCCATGAGCAGCTTCTGAACTCCTCTCGCTCTCTTTACTGTGGGCCCAATCAGGTGTTTTCATGATTCACCTTCGCTCCGCTCGCTTAGTCAACACCTCTTTCAAAATGCAGTTTCCTTTCCATTAGACTTTCCTTCTTCATGCCTTTGATCAGTTCCATCAGTCAACAATCGGCACAGGGTGGCGGCTTGTCTCTCCCCCTGTTCAGGGCGCCTTCACCTTCAGCTCCAGACATTCACGCTTCTTTATCTCTCTAATTGGCTGTTGAAGGCCCTGTCTTCTCTGATGACCAACACAGACAATCACAGATGTTCCTGTGCACTGCTTCTCGTGATTGGAGACTCTGTACAGTACAGTTAATAGAGTGTGTCCTGCAGTAAACATTGCCCCGCTTGGTCAGGGCAACAATGTGAATGCCGCCAACGGTTGCCCTCATAGATGGGTGATTAAAATACGACTCACTGGGTTTGTGATATTAAAATGGGGTTTCTCCTTTTCTTAACATTTCCTTTGAAATCAAGTCATATTGGGCCTCATTCTGACCTTGGCGCAAAGGGATACCGGGCACCGGTAAGGACACCGGTGCTGGTAATCCCTTTGCGCCCTATTCCGAGGTCCCTCAACGGAACCCTTAAGGTAAGTTTGGTCAGACCAAACGTACCTTATGGTTCCCGTTAGGGGACCAGGGCGCAAATAACGGCCTTGGCATGCTCTGGGCCGTTATTTGCGCCCTCCCCATTCCCATTGAGCCCTAAAGGGTCTCAAATGGGAATGGGGATTGCCATTTTCAATCGGGATTTACCAGTCCCGCAAAGGTTGGAATAGACCGGTAAGTCCCCATTGAACCAGGGCAGACTCTGTACGGTTATTGGATGCAGTCGTGGTGCTAATAGCGCCATGACTGCCTCCAATCTCGGAATGAGGCCCATTGTCTCACGGATTCGAAAATGTGCCTACTTTTTCAGAACTCATTATCATCCCTAAGTTGCCATGTTTGCAGTTCATGTTTTGGGCACACAATTCACACAAGTCACAACCAAAACCCTTAAATGTATTTTCATTATTTTCCAAATTAATATCTTTTCATGTACACACTGCGTTTGTTTATTTGCATTTTATACAGTGGAATGCGGAGTTGCAGACTACAAATGAATCAGAAACTTAGACTACTTCTAAAAAGTGACTTCTAAATGAGTTTGTAAACTGAATGTGCCACGGGCCCCCAACATCACCTGTCTACCAAATGCACAGAAGTCAGAGCACATGTTTTACAAACCATTTAAAAAAAACAAAAAAACAAGCCATAGTGTTATGCAGACCATTGCCGAGGCTCTGAGCCTGCTGCCTTGCTTTTGTTGAAAACTGCATTCTGATCTGAGCAATTAATCGTGTAATGCATTCTTTTGATAACTGTAGCACAAACGGCGTGTGAACCTACAATCGCACAGTGTCTAAAGTAGTTAAACACTACTTTGGGAAATGCATTGATAATGTGCAGTAACCAGAGTTTAAACGCATACCACCTATACTTGTGAGAGCCACTGTGGTTACGAAGATAGCTCAGGGAGTTAAGTACATGATGCAAAGGTCTGTGTTCCCATTGGCGATCATAGAGCCAAACATCGGCAAGGCAGACTCATAGTTTCTTCTCTCTGTGAGGTTGTAAACATGAGCATATAAACTACGATGATTGTAATAACTTTCCCTGTATGAAACAATGAACCTGAAATAGAAAGGGCACTAGTTATGAAAAGGTACAGGGCATTATCATGCTACAGTTTTTGAGTTCATTCCTTTGAAATTAGGGTTTAAAAAACGGTCTTCGGTGATCAAGATGCTGATATATTTGCCACCCCTGACAAAAGGGCAATATATGTTCGTCAGTACAGGTGATTAGGTAGCCATTGGGTAGAGTGGAACCAAAGTATTGGGGCTTTGACACCAGACAATACTGTGATCTTGGACTGGTCATCTTATTTTACTGTATGTCACCTTTCTGTCTTCCATGAAATGGTTCACCTTCTTACATTCTGGTGACATTCTTCAAGGGCCCGTCTAATATTCAACAGTAGTGGTGCCTGCAATTTATTTCAAATTAATGAATTTAAGACCAGCCCATCCGTCTTTCCTGTTCCTGCTTCCATGTTGCCATGATTAGAACATTGAAGGACTTATTTCTAGGGCAGTGTTGCAGTGGGAACATACTGAATGATTCACCGTTTTTTTTATTTATTTTTTTATAACATTGTATTAATGGTAAATAGAATTGCATGGTTATGAAGAGAGAATTGTATGTTGGTTCTTGTATTATCATTCTGTAAATTCTTGAGAATTAAATAAGAATGAATTGAATGCCCTCAGCATAAATGACTTGCAGATAAAACATGTGTACGTATCGGGGCGGTTTCTTTTATATATTTTAGTGTCAAAGATCCGAGTTACTTCACCATAGGTTCTATTTATCTCGGAATCCTCTGTTTTTTAAGTATTAATAATTAACACCAATCACAGTGTGTTTGATGTACTTATTGATTCAAAAATATAGCCCATTTATCATACCCTTATTTGTGAAATATTAAGATCTGTGGTCTTTTTATGTACATAAAATGCTCGTTAGTTGTATGCAAAGCAAATAGAATCCACGATTGATGATATTTGTCCCCTCTGCCTTCCTCAAAGGTGTATTTCAAAAAGGTACAATAGAAAAAATTGTATATGTTTATTCATGGATTTCATAATGTGCTTTGTTCAGTAAAACAAGTGTAACATTCGTATTATAACTATAATCTATACTGCAAATGGTCATTCACAAGGAACACAGTGGAATATTAAAAATGTGTCTTTTTACAATTTTGGTAGACTTAAATTATGTCCTTTTATTCATAGGTTCTGTTCTAGAGAATGCAAACCATTTGTCTCTCAAAATGTCCCTACCTCTTTTTAAGGGTCATACACAGGTTACGATAAATTATCTGTTACTTCTTTGAGCATAAATGCAATGTTAAAGTTTGTGCTTGTGATACTGAATGGTTATTAGTGCTGCTGAACACATACATTTGTCACAGACTGCACACGCACTACTATTTCACAAAAGAGAGACAGTAATGAACACAGGTGTATAGCCTGATGCCTTTGCTTGTTGTCAGTGGTACTGCACTTTTCCAAAAATAATGCCATACCGAGGTGCACGTAAGAAATCAGGGATTTCTTACAAGGACCTATGTATGTTGTCAGTGATAATGCATATCTACAAATAACTATGCTTGTAATGCAGTGAAATGCAAGGATTATTTTTTGAAGAGTTGTTCTACCAAAGACAACACATAAAGGTCCCCATTCAAAATCTGAGAGGACCTCTGTGTGTTGTCAGTGGTACTGCATCTCTCCAAAAAGTAATGGCTGCTATTGAGAGGTCCTAGTAAGAAGTTAATGATTTACAAAAAATAATTATTGTAAGGCAATATAATGCAAGCATTATTTTTGGAAAGGTAAGGTACCACTGACACCAAACATAGGTCCTCATAAGAAAAATGAGATTAACTCTGTATGATTTCAGTGGTATTGCAACTCTCGGAAAAGATAATGCCATAAAGAGGTCCTCAAAAGAAATCAAATATTCATATCCGCCTTCTGTTGTCATTGTTTGAAACATATGTGTGCTCTGAGTGTGTTGTGTATGTCGTTCAAACCTTTCTTTTTTTGTGTTTATATATTTATTAATAATGTGATACAGTTTATAAATAAACTTTACACATAATTACAGTTTAATTAAGTACACATCAAACACAAGTAAAAAGGGTACATATACAAGTGGAAAAGTATAAAACATAAAACATAATAGAAAAAAACATTAAATGTACTGTTAAAAAAAGAGATCTCATTTCTAAGTACTTCCAATTTAAGCAGTCACCCAATACAGTCATTTAATAGAAACAGAAATAGACACCTACAGCATAATAGCAGGGATGATAACATTTTTCCTCTCATCTAAGTTTGTTTTTAACATTTGTCACTATACAGTATGCCTACAGACTTGGCACATCTCACGTCCGTTCACGTTTTAGCCACAATTGCTTTGAGTCCATACATCTGTCCTTGGCTCTTCTTTGCCCAGTAGTTAATGGCACTTTCTACGTTGGTTTACAAGAACTCAATATTGTCGGGTGATCTTAGATGGAGATACCGAGAAGGTGTTAAACACAGCAATTATTACCTTAAAGCTTTGGGAATTAATACAACGTAGCCATTCTATCTCTGTTGGAGGGACAGACATAAAAAATAGCTTCACAGGGTTATGAATGACCTGGATATCCATTGTGCATTCGCCTAATCCCAAAAGAAACATGATTTATGTGCATTTATAATCAAATCCCATTTCTGAATTTGGGATGCACTTTGAAATGGGTAGGCAGGCCCTCTGTCCTACTGCTTTGTGCAATTGCCTAAAAAGTGGGATCATTTTTACCAGAATGTGTTCATATATGACTATTAAGAAATATCAGATTTCTTTTGAAGACAACTGTACCTGGCCGAAGATGAGCCCCATTGAGAGCAAAACTACAATATACCGCAACTACAGCCAGGCTGCAATTACACATACAACCAACATATGTACTTTCCACTTGTGCTGTCCCTCCTCCGGCCCTTGTGCTTTCCTCCCATCCCCTTTGCGCTATCCCTCCTCCCCCTTTGCTCTGTCACTCCTCCCCTTTGGGCTGTCTCTCCTTCCCCATTGTACTGTACCTCCTCCCTCAATTGTGCTGTCCCTCCTCACCATTTTTGCTGTTAATCCGTCTCTTTTTGTGCTGTCGCTCCATTCTTTTTGTGCTGTTCTATCCCCATGCACTGTTGCTGCTCCCCCTGTCTCTCCTTTCCCCATGTCCTGATGCTCCTTACCCCCTTGCACTGTTGCTCTTTCCCCTCTTACGCTGTCACTCCTTCCCGCTTGCACTGTCGCTCCTTCCCTACATTTGTTGTCGCTCCTTCCCCGTTGTGCTGTCACTTTTCCCCACCCATTTGTGTTGTCACTCTTTTCCCCCACTTGCACTGCCACGTCTTCCTTCAAATGTTGTAAAATGCTCCTGTGTACGGTTGCTAGCCTAGCTTTCGTGTATTGATTTTGTATATTCTCCCTCTTGTTGGCATTGAACCCCCCACCACTCATACATTACTTCCCTCACCTCCCAGCATTGCCTTTCATTCCCTCACATGCTGTAATGTCTTCTTCCCTGTGCTGTCATTACCTCCACGTAAAATGTAAAATGTAAAAAAAAACTATTAAAACACCAAAACTATTGGCATTAACAATGCTTGTTTTCTTAACATTCTCTAATCATGAGATTTCATGTAGAATTGCAAAAGTGCAAGTCACCGTATGGAAGGAAAACATAGGATTGGATGAGCATCTCTCGAAAGACATGGGTGCAAAGGGGCGCATATGAAAATGTCACCCAGCTTGGACTTTTAAGCCATTTCATATTTAAGGATGATGAATGTGTTGCAGTAACTGCAATTTTATGGCCACATAACCTGAAGTACTCTTATTGAATGAAAAATAGCTGGTGAGATATCTCACAGAGTCAATACTTCTTTTGTAGTCATGTGTGTAGAACAAGCCGGTGCGGATTTTGAACTGACGTTAGGAGAAATCAGACTTGAATCCTTCCAAGCTATATACAAAGAACACATTCAATGGGGCAATAGTAACACCTTCCATTACCACTCTCTATATCTTGGGTTAAAGTGCTATGCAGGCATCAAGCAATTCATATCAGATTGTCATAGTCACCTAAACACTACAATATTTACTAGCCACGTAGGAGGCCACTGAAGATGTTTAACTATATTAAGCTGCCATGAAGAGTGGTTCACTAGAATCTTCTTCTAAATGGCTACATTCTGCTTTCTAGGCATTGCAGTTATATTCCCCAAAAATACGCTAATGCAGAAGTTTCTAAAATATTAACTTTAGTCTTCCTGCATTTTCTGGGGGGAAACGGATGGTAAGCATTTCTGATAGAAATCAATGAAAACCAGCATTCTGGCCAAAATATTAAAATGTTTGCAAAACTTTTTGGCACATATGTGTGTTGGGCCATGGTAACCATAGCAGTGACATAGGCCTTGGGTAGCATCCATCTTTGTTTTTCACTATCCACCCAACAACCCTCATCATCTAGACCCGCTGGACCCTCAGCCCACTGTTTGATTTCTTCTGGAGTAGCTTCAGCCAGAATATCTAATAAACAGATAATCCCTTTGTCTATCATACAAGTGTCAGTGACCCCTTTTGTTGCATCCAACACGTACATATATATATTTTTTTGTTGAAATCAGTAGCATTCTGTTTGGCTATTCTGTCAGCAGAAGCGTTTCCATTTCCCAAATTGTCCGTCACGTTCTGGTGTGCGGCACACTTCATTATTGCTAACAGTGTAGTGTAGGACGCGCAAGTGCTAAAAGCAACCGGACTAAAGTACCATGCTGAATTTTTGTTCCATGCTCTCTCAGCCCATAGTCGGCTAAAGTTATGAACCACCCCAAATGCATATTGACTATCTGTGTATATATCTACACTAAGCCCTTGAGGAATTTCACAAGCCCTAGTTAACGCAATAATCTCTGCGGCCTGCGCAGAATTATGCAGAATTTGTTTAGTTTCTACAATAGTGCACAATGTGGTGATTGCGTAAGCAGCAGTGGATGTACCATCCGGAAGTTTGAAACAAGAGCCATCACAGAACAGCACTCCTTGCGGATTCTTAAAAGGTGTATTAACTAGATCAATTCTGCCTTTAGTTTCTTGCTCTGTAGAATAGAGGCAGTCATGTGACATCTTGACACTACAGTCTGTTTCTTGTGGGAGAGGCAATAGTTCAGCTGGATTTAATGAGCAACATCTCTTAACTTGGATATGCGGAGCAAATAGAATCAGCTCATACCTTGTTAGTCGAGCTGATGTGAGATGTTGAATCTGTTTTCTGTTTAAAAGAACGTCTATGGAGCGGGGTACCATTGTGAAAGCAAAAAGAGAATATCAAGGCTGAGTACATCAAAAATAAATACACCAAATGTGGGTTCAAAAGATACACAGATCTTTATTCTACAACTGAACAGTTTTCAAAGAACAAAGCAACAGATAGCTATCAGGCCCTCAGTACAACACAGTGAATACCAGCCCTGTTCGGTATGTGCAGTGAGTGGGACTGTACATCAGAATGGCCTTGTCTTTTATACCTATGTAATCTGATGTTCAGCCCACTTGCAGGTTAACCATTTCCTTGGGCTAGGGGTTCATGCCGAGTTCGTTCCTAATTTATGCATCTATACATTTACGGATTATCCTTAATACATTCTCCAATAGTTTACAATAGCAACGGTGTGTCTTTGGATTCTATATTAAGTCTTCGTACATATTCTCATACAATATAGTCAAACAAGTGTTCACATCAAATGCTCGAATAGTATTGTGCATAATATAGGTTCATGGATTAGTATCGTTTGTACAGGTAATCCTCTATCCACAGGTCAACGAAGGACAAGGTCTCATTACATGACCCTAACATTTGGCCTGCGGACAGTTTAAGCATTAACTCATATGTGGAGGTCGTGACCATGCTACAAGCAGAACAACACTGTCCACCATCTTAGAACACAGGGTGACTTTGGAGTGAGAATCAAAATGGCGGATGAACCTAAAATAGTGGCTAAAACTGATCTAAGGTCAGGACCTTGTAATGCAGATTTCCTCGCAGACCGTCTGGGCTTAGGCCAATATATTCGATCAAGAGGGTACAATATGATTTCCCGTTCGACAAACCCTCCTTTTGGCCTAAGCACCAAACTACTTCTAGTCACTCTACGAATTTCTCCACGTCTCAACGTCCATACACCCTGAATCACTATCGGAGATATCAATTGCCATTAGGTTGGTTACTAGGATTTCTTTCAGCACATATTCATTGGAGCTTTTATCTGGGGTGTATAACTTACGTCCTAATGTACCCATCGCCTGTGCGCAACATCCTCATAGCATCGAACATATACCAGGAAGACATTGTATACAACAGCAAAGAAACAGCAGAATTCCTAAGATGATCAGCAAGACCGAAAGTAGCTTCCAACCCCAAGATCACAAGAAGTCCCAGAACCAGGTGCTAAGATCCCAGTTTCCCTCAGGAACATGCACTTCTGAACATAAGACATGCAGATTCTGTATTGCCTTGAAGATAGTTGGGGAGGAATCTGGCACGAAAACACAGTAAGCGGACCCCACTAATTTACATACCCCACCACGTTCAGCCAGCATGACATCTAATGCCATCCGGTTCTTAAGTGCTACTTACCTTATTGCTTTCTGTTCTAAAGTCATATTATAGAGTATGTCAGTGGTCTGGTTGATGGTTCTCTCCAGTACTCTCGCTAGTCTCCTGATATCCTCAGAGTTCATTATTTGTCCCCAAAATGGCACAAAGGATTTTGCTACATCTCCCAGAACTTGTTCTGAAGTGTCACCATTCTCATCCCGCTGTGGACGAGCCTTTGAAACTTCTACGGTACTGGCTATGAATACCCCGGGTAACAGGATCCCTAAATAACAAGTTCCCTGGCAATCCCTGGGTAACCATGGAAATGCTACATTACCGCAAACAAAGTAGACAGGTTCGCCTACATACAAAGGTCTGTCCTCCCCAGTCAAATTCTCAACGTTGCACAACCTTTAAAATCACCCATTGACTGAGTACCATTCCTCTGTATGCAGAAAGGAACTGAATCAGGGGTATGGTTAACAGTGTGAGAACGAGGTGTGGCATATTTATTGCCTATAGGAGCCATCTTGAAGGAGATCAAAGATTGAAAGGGACGGGACAGTTTATCAAAAGGCCTAATAGAAGCAACATTAGGCTTACTCCTATTTGCAAAGAGCGAGCATCCCAAGGGAGTCAGAACACGTTTTTCAAACTGATTCAAATTAGTCCCACCAAAGTTCCCTGAGATGCTTTCGTTCCAGCGACCAAAGAATAGTGCTCTAAGAGAAGCATAGCATTCAGTTGTGAAAGATAGAGGATGAATATACCAACCTAGCCCCTTATCCCTGTGTTGCGGTAAATGCGAGCAGACGCAATAATTAGATTTGTTGAAGATGGCATGTGTAGCATTCATGATGAGTAATAGTGTATTATTATGATATCTCTGTCTGTGATGAGAGTCTCTAGGAGATAGAGTGTGCAGGTGCACGAAAGGAGTAGAAACAGTAGGTACATTTTCAGTCGGCAACAAATTCTCAAGCGGATGTACTTCTTCTAGATACCAGAAGCCTAAAACAATGACTATTATAAACCCAATTAATATTATCACAAAACAGCAGTACGTTTTCGGGGCCCTCGTAACAGTTTGTCCATTTTCACAGCTGGTCACATGTTCACTTATCAGTCCTGTACGAGCGGTAGCGGTTGCAGGCATTGTAATCTTCAAACGAAAACACCAGTGTTCTTAGCTGTCGACCTCCAGGTCGAGCCTCTTCTTAGTCCTTCCACAAACCCTAGCCAACAGAATCACCTTTTCAAACAATTAATCAGGCCAAAAAAGCAAGCCCTTGATGACTTTCTTCTCTGAGCGCACAGCCGAACCGTGCCGTAAGTCTATTTCCTTGGACACAGATCGTACCTTGTGATCCCTGTTACTGATTGATCCGTGAACAACGTGTCGTCACTTCACACTGGAAGCAGCGAATGAGCGGAAGGTCAGAGGCACAACTGGGAATCGCCTCCGGAAACAAAATGGTTGGAGAGTGTGGGGATGTGATGGCTTTTTCCCTTGACCTCACAGGATGCTATTTAGGTGCTATTTACTGCTTCAGGATCGTTGGTTACAGTACTGATGAGGGGTTCTGCTTCTTCTGTATCGTATGGCACTGGGTGTGGAATCTTCTTGGTATGTGTCGCATGGATCAAATTTTTCTGGCCTGCCCCACGCACTGCAGTCTGTGTGATCAGCAGGACTTGGAAGGGGCCCCACCAACGAGGTGCAAGGCAAGAAGATCGCTCTAAGGATTTTACGAGGACCCAATACCAAGGCCATATGCTGTGACCGGGTTCCTCGTATCGTACAGGTAAAGCCTCTCGCACCTGGATATAAATCAAATACAAGTTTTTAGTCAACTGGCTACAGTAATCTGAAAGAAATACATTTTCAACATTTCGCAAAGAACGACATTTCGGAACATTCCAAATATTAGCAGGCCTCCCCATAACCACCTCAAAGGGAGAGAGCCCAGTCTTAGTTTGAGGGGTTGTCCGCATTGATAATAATACGATCGGTAAGGCGTCCGGCCATTTTTGTTTGGTGCCGGCACACGTTTTAGCAAGCTTGTTTTTGATGATGCCGTGTTTTTCCACTAATCCGGCACTCTGAGCGTGTCTGGCCGAAGAACTGCTTATCGATCTGCAATCCCGCACATATCTGCAGAACTACAGCAGCGATAAAATGTGGACCATTGTCCGACCAGATGACTCTTGGTAACCCGATTCTCTGGAAGTACTCTTTTAACATAGTCTTTGCAGTAGTCATGGCTGTAGCGTCTTTAACAGGAAAAGTCTCGACCCATTTTCTAAAAACACAGATGATGACTAACACATACTTTGGATTATTACACCACTCCATCTCAATAAAATCAAAGTGAATAACCTTGAAAGGGACAGAAGGTGGACCAAAACTACCCCTAGGAGTTGATGTGCCCTGTCTCACATTATGCTGCAAACAGATCATATATTCCTGAACAAAGCGTTCAGCTACTTTAGAGATTTTATCATTTACCCATACTTTTCCCAACATTTTTGTGATTTTACGAGCACATATGTGTGTGGGACCATGAGCCATAACAACCATCATCATAATGTACGCATCGGGAAGTATCCACTTCCCTTCAACTCTGTCCACCCAACACCCATCGTCATCAAGTTTCCCCAAGCCCTCTACCCATTTCTTAGACTCTTCTGATGTGGCATCAGCTTGAATATCCCTTACGGAATCAATACCCTCATCCATAGTACAGGCATTTGTGGCTTCCCTTAAAGTATACATGTTTGAAGAGAGATCAGTGGCAGTCTGTTTAGCTATCTGATCAGCAAAAGCATTCCCTTTTCCTACATCATCTACAATCTCTGATGCGCTGCACATTTTACGATAGCTACCTTAGTAGGGAGTGCAAGCGCTGAGAGTAGCCGTACTATCAGGGAGCCATGCTGGATTTTTGTACCATGTGAAGTCAAGAACCCTCTGTCTGACCAAAGTCTCCTAAAGTTGTGAACCACCCCAAAGTCATATTGACTGTCAGTGTATGTATTCATGGTAAGCCCTTCGGAAAGTTCACAAGCTCGGGTCAATGCCATTATCTCTGCGGCCTGCGCGGAGTTATGCGTGATTCTCTTGGTTTCCACGACCATGCTCAATGTAGTGATTGCATAAGCAGCCCTGGATGTACTATCCGGAAGTTTGAAACAGGCGCCATCGCAAAACAGCTCCCCTTGTGGATTATTACACGGAGTATCTTTCAGATCAATTCTACCCTTTGTCTCTTGTTCGGTAGTGTAAAGGCAATCATGTGACTCTTCGTCACTGCAAGCAGTACCTTGCGGGAAAGGTAAGAGTTCAGCCGGATTAAGAACTCAACACCTCTTAATTTGTATGTGTGGTGCAAACAAGATCAATTCATATCTCGTCAACCGTGCGGAAGTGAGGTGTTGCGTTTGAGTTCTGTTCAGTAGAAAATCCACAGAGTGAGGTACCATCAGGGTTAAAGCATGGCCTGGGACCATTCCCTCACTCTGTTTTACAGACACAGCAGCAGCAGCGACAGCTCACAAACATCTTAGCAAAGCGCATGCTACAGGATCAAGGGCGGAAGAAAAGTTGCTGCACGGCCTATTCTTCCCTCCATGTTCCTGTGTTAATAAAGCCAAAGCACATCCATCACATTCATGCACAAACAACACAAAGGCCTTTTCATAATTTGGTGTGCCCAAAACCAGTGCCGAGCACAATGCAGTCTTGAGCAAATCAAATGCACGCTGGTGCTCCATGTTCCACGGCAATGGTGAAGAAATGCCCTTCTTCGTCAGAGCCAACATCGGCTTAATCACTAGTAAAAAGTTGGGGATCCACTGCCTACAGTAAGAAACCATTCCTATCAAGGCTCTAACTTCATTCTGTGTATTTGGGACAGACATGCTAGAAATGAGTTTTATCCATTCAGGTATCAACCTTCTTCCCTCCTTTGACAGGAGATAGCCTAAATAGGCGACCTCCTGACAACAATATTGAAATTGAATAAGCAACAACACAGTGCCCTCCTTACAAGCGCTCTATGAGTCAGCAGCTAAAAGCAAGTCATCAACATATTGAAGCAGTGTACAAGTAGAGGGCAACTCAAGGGTATCGAGCTTCTCTTTCAAAGCCCTACTGTAAATGCTAGGACTTTGCGTGTAACCTTGCGGTGCACGGGTGAAGGTAAACGAGCGTCCCCCTAAGGTGAACGTGAACAAGTATCTACTGTCTTTGTGTATAGGAATACTAAAGAAAGTGTTCTTTAGATCCACAACATTAAAGTAAATAGCTGAAGCTGGGATCATAGTTAATATCGTCGTCACATCAGGCACAATTGGAAATTGTGGAGCGACGATCTTGTTGATGGCACGCAGATCAATTATGAAATGAAAAGGAATTGTATTATGGCCTTTTTTGTACACTGGCAAAATCGGACTATTGCACAAACTACCTGCAATTTCCTCAATCACCCCTCACTGCACAAAATCGGAGACGATGCATTTCAAAGCTTGCTCGCCATCGACTGAAATCTTATACTGTGGAATACGTGGCAGGTTTAGCCCATGTTCCAAGACAATTTTAACAGGGTCAATTTGCAAAACACCGACATCATTGTCGTCAATTGCCCACAAACACTCTGGAACATCACTAAATTCCGGCAGCAAAGGTCTGGTCAAGAATTGAGAGACAGAATGTTGCTGTGGTGAAATCGTCAAACGCACTCCATCAGAAGAACAATGAATTACCGCATTTAATTCCTTCAACAGATTCAACCCCAGCAAATTCTCTCCACAATTTGAAGTCAAAAAGAATGGACAATGGTCCATAAAGGGACCCAAAGAAATAGGTACCGGCAAAGAAACCAGACAAACAACTGGTGTGCCAGAAAACCCTACAGAAACATTGGTTTGCCCTGACAGTGGAATGTTTGGACCCGAGAATGATCAATGGAACACTTCTGTGCCCCTGTATCTATCAAGAATAGATGTTTCCTATTTCCCACTATCATTTCAACGTAGGGACATTTCTGATTAACGGGAATAGGCGTTGGTTCCAAACCCTGCTTCAGGCAATCCTAGCAAAACAGAACGTTGTCAAAAGGAAGTTCTTCAGAGAGGTAAGAGGCAGAAGGATGATCAAAGATATTTCTAGTATCCACACCTGATACCTGATTTTCCTGTAAAAAAGGTTGCTGTGAATCTTGTGAAAACTGACCTCTACCAGGGCCCCCTACACCCGGGCGCCCTCTGGATCGTCTACCCACATTCCCAAATGTGTTATTTGACCTCTGTCGGAGGATCGGGCATTGTGCACACCAATGACCCTCTTGCCTACAATAGGCACACCGGTTAATGTTTTCATGATCCAAGGGCGCATTACCTTGTGGAACATACTGACCTCTAAATTGTGAATTACCCCCTCTAGGGCCTCTAACAATTTTCTGTAATAAAACTTTTGTCTTTAAATCTCCTTTTCTCTTCTCGACCCTTTCTTTTTCATTATTGACACGATTCTCATAGTACTGAGCCATGTGCAGTACTTCTGATTGAGACTTGGCTTGTCAAGCTCTCTCAGAAGACATAATTTGTGACTGGATGTCAGGCAGCAATCCACGCACAAATTTGTCTACAAATAATCTTTTCCCAGACTCTGTGCCTAAGTCTTGTCCGCTGAAATCTGAAAATACCTGTTCGAACCAATTAAAGAATTCGGTAGCACCCTCAGACTTCCCTTGAACACAGGCAGTAAGCTTGTCCCAAATAATTCTCTTTTCGGGAATTATAGTTTTCAATTTTGCAACTATTCTGTCAGGTAAAGTTAGTACCACCTGAGGCGGTCTTTCACCAGCCGGCCTTTCTCCATTGAGTCCAATTATGTTAGTCCATATGTCTCGTAGCCCTGCTACATCGTCTGTAGTTCTAACCTGTTTCCACAAATCTACAGGCAGGAGAACAGGAAATAACAGATCAATATCACTTAAAGTGAATACTGAGGATTGCAAAACAGACTCTATTTATTTGTAGAACCCTGTCGGATTCTTCCTAATGTCGGGAATAGATTGTCTAATGGTGTTCACTTCCTGTCTCGAGAACGGGACGTGAACAAACTGTGACACATAGTGTGCAGGAATTTCATAGGCCTGTGCACCTGTTCCGACATCTGCTGGAACCTCAACTTTTGGGACAAGTGTCGAGGAACCTCTCTCATAGGCAACTGAGAAGTAGGCAACTCCAAACGCTTACTAAGCAACAGAGCCAAATCGAGCACTAGAGCAGCCGAAGAAGTGTTGAACAAAAAAGCTCTCTTGTAAATACTCAATAACTCTGCGGGACAACAAATCTTTCTTTTTACACACTCATCCTGCAGGTATTCTACCATTACCTGTATCACTTTCCTCTGCATTTCTGGTGTATACTGACTATACGTGTCATATACTTCAACGGGAGTTATCGTTGTGTCTGAGATCCATCTAATCGCGTCTTTCATGCAAATCCGTGTTTCCTCAGTTATCAATTTACGACAAGGAAGGAACCGTTTTTGCACGGACATAGTACCCAAACTACCTCCATCTTCATCTTCATTCTGTAACCTTTCCAGCTCCCTTCTATACTCAAGTACCCTCTCAACATGCTCTTGCACTTTCTCCGTGGTGTCTTTACAAAACGCTAAAGTATTTAGATCTCTCAATCCTTGTGGAAGATCTATATCATTTAGTCTGCCCAACATTACACATAAATGAATTCCTAATCCCTGAATAAAAACATTTTTCTCAGGAAAACTGTCTGTATTAGAAAGTGTGGCAAAAACACTAGCTTGATCACCCTTCTCCATGCAATGCTTGCCCATGCAATTAACTCACATTTTTTCTGAGGAGACACAGTATTACGAGTGACAGCCCTCGATCCCGCTCCCCGATCTACTACAAGCGGTGTAGAACCAATTGGAAGAGGGAGAGTAGGCAAATTCAACGGATGTGCTATCACTGATGCAACAGGTAAAGGTGGAGGAGCAGGTGGAGGAGCAGCGACAAAAGGAGGACCAACAACTGGAGGAGGAGGAACAATAGGAGGAGCAGAAGGGGGAATAACAGCAGGAAGAGGAATATGCGGATGTGGCGCAGTGGCGCCAGGCCTTCGTTCATTCAACAATTTATCAATAAGTTCATCAGAAACATGAAAGTCTTTAGAAGAATAGATTTTCTGGACACCAAGTGAGAAAGCCCTATGCATATTCCTAGCTGACTCAGACTGCTCATTTTGGTCATATAACAACGCTTTTTCGGAGTTCGTCTTATGACGGCGCGCATGCTTTTCTCTACTCTTAAGCTGCTGTAAAGCTTCTTTCTTCCAATTCTGTAATACATCAAATGCTGCAGGTCTAGCCTTTTTCTTTAATAATATAGATTCTAAATACTCAATACGAGTGATATCAAAACTACCATTGATTGGCCACTGAAGTTCGGAAGCATGTCTAGCTTGTCTGTGCCAAATATCATTAAATACTATACTACCAATGCCGTGCTTACAGTACATAGTATATGCTGGCGACCCCTCCATTGGCGCCGGTCGGCCAAATTCCAAAGATTGTCTGTCACTACGGAATAACGCCCTGAAGCAGGCAGACAATTTCCCAGGCACATCAGAATACTGGTGTTACCTGTTCAGTAATTGAACTCGTAAGTGCAATGCACCAAAACAGATTATCAGGATACTTAAGAATCGGGTCACGACTCACCTGATCAAATCCTAAGGAGGACCGATCGGATTTCAAAGTTTTCTAACAAAGTTTTCCTCGTGTTTGGTCTGCCCGCCTCGATATGTGGACCCTCGTTAAGATGCGGACTCGGACCGCGTGCTCACCGTCCAGGGATCGGGCCATGCAGCGCTGCTGAATTGTCACTTCTCATTCAGGAAATCCCAACCCGATAGCCGCGTCAACCTTCAATGAGCTGGCATCAATCTTGAGGGTCCCTATTCGGGCACCATCTGTGAAAGCAAAAAGAGAATATCGAGGCTGAGTACCCCAAAAGGAAACACACCAAACACGGGTTCAAAAGATACACAGATCTTTATTCTACAACTGAACAGTTTTCAAAGAACAAAGCAACAGATAGCTATCAGGCCCTCAGTACAACACAGCGAATACCAGCCCTGTTCGGTATGTGCTGTGAGTGGGACTGTACATCAGAATGGTTGTGTCTTTTATACAATATGTAATCTGATGTTCAGCCAACTTGCAGGTTAACCATTTCCTTGGGCTAGGGGTTTATGTCGAGTTTGTTCCTAAATTATGCATCTATACATTTACGGATTATCCTTAATACATTCTCCAATAGCTTACAATAGCAACGGTGTGTATTTGGATTCTATATTAAGTCTTTCTACATATTCTCATACAATATAGTCAAACAAGTGTTCACATCAAATGCTCGAACAGTATTGTGCATAATATAGGTTCATGGATTAGTATCGTTGGTACAGGTAATCCTCTATCCACAGGTCAACGAAGGACAAGGTCTCATTACATGACCCTAACATTTGGCCTGCGGACAGTTTAAGCATTAACTCATATGTGGAGGTCAAGACGACCATGCTACAAGCAGAACAACACTGTCCACCATCTTAGAACACAGGGAGACTTTGGAGTGAGAATCAAAATGGCAGATGAACCTAAAATGATGGCTAAAACTGATCTAAGGTCAGGACCTTGCAACGCGGATTTCCTCGCAGAGCGACTGGGTTTAGGCCAATATATTCGATCAGGAGGGTACAATATGATTTCCCGTTCGACACCATCACGGTTAAAGAATGACCTAAAACCATACCCTCACTTTTTTTCACGGATGCGGCAGTAGCAGCAGCAGCTACAGCTCTCAAACAACTTGGCATAGGGCATGCAACAGGGTCTAACGTGGAGAATAAATAGCTGCATGGTCTATGCTTGCCCCGTGTTCCTGTGTTAATACAGCCAAAGCACATCCATCACATTCATGTGCATACAACACAGAGATATTTTTGTAATTTGGTGTGCCCAAAACTGGTGTTGAACACAACACAGCCTTGTGCAAATCAAAAGCATTCTGGCAATCCATGTTCCATGGTAAAGGCAAAGAAATGCCCTTCTTTGTCAGTGCCAACGTAGGTTTTATCAACAAAGAAAAATGTGGGATCCACTGTCTACAATATGAGGCATGCCTATTAAAGCTCTGACCTCTTTCTGTGTATTTGGGACAGACATACCAGAGATGCTTTGTATCCATTCAGGTGTCAATCTTCTTCCCTCCTTCGACAGGAGATAGCGTAAATAGGCGACCTCTTGTTGACAATTTTAAAACTTCTTCAACTAAACCTTTTGCCCATGGTCTGCTAGATGAATAAGCAGCAACTCATTGTCTCTTTGCAAGCAACTTCAGAATCAGTAGCTAAAAGTAGATCATTGACATATTGCAACAACTTGCAAGTGGAAGGCAACTCAAGCGTATCAAGCTGTTCTCTCAATGCTTTACGATAAATGCTTGGACTCTCTGTGTACCCTTGTGGCACAAGAGTGAATGTAAACGAGCGTCCCCTTAGGGTGAACACAAACATATATCTACTATGAACATGTACAGGAATACTGAAAAAAGCGTTTTTCAAATCAATTACACTATAATGTGTAGCCGTAGCTGGAATCAAAGTTAGAATTGTGGTAACATCAGGCACAATCAGAAACTGTGAAGCAACCACCTTATTAATTGTGCGTAAGTCAATAATAAAACAAAAAGGAATCTCATTATCCCCTTTCTTATAGACGGGCAAAATCGGACTAATACACACGTTTTCTGCAATTTCCTCAATTACACCTTGATGCACAAAATCAGAGACAATACTTTTCAAAGCCTGTTCACCTTCAACCAAAATCTTATTTCGGAATACGCAGCAATTTAACACTTGGTTTCAACACAAGTTTAACTGGTTCAATTTGTAAAATTCTTATGTCATTATCATTAGCCGCCCATAAACATGTTTGAACCTTATTCAATTCAGTTGGTAAAGGCCTAGACAAAAATTGCGGAAAAGAAGTTTGCTGGGGCTAAATCGTTAAGTGTACCCCATCTGGAGAACAATAAATCACAGCATTCAATTTCTTTAATAAATTCAATCCCAACAAATTTTCACCACAATTTGTCATCAAAAGAAATGGACAAAAATCAGTAAATGGTCCCAGTGATATTGGTACCGGTCGAGAGACTGAACTTACCACTGGCATACCAGAGAACCTTACGGAAATGTTGCTCTGCCCTAACAGTGGAATATCTGGAACCCATGAATGATCAATAGAACACTTCTGTGCTCCTGTATCTATAAAAATAGATGCTCCCTATTTCCCACCTTCATTACAACGTAGGGCCCTTTCTGAAAAATGGGAATAGGTATTGGTTCCAGACGACACTTCAGGTTGTCCTAACGGAACAGAATATCGTCAAATGCAACATCCTCAAAAAAATAGATAGTCAAAGGATTATCAAAAATGTTCCCACTATTAACATTCTGTTGCTGACTATCTTGCGAAGGTGTCTGTTGATTTTGTGCAAACTGACTTCTACCAGGACCCCTTATCCCAGGACAGCCTCTGGATCTATCCATGGCACCATATGTGCTATTTGATCTCTGCTGTAGGATCGGGCATTGTGCTCGCCAATGATCCTCCTGTCTACAATATGCACATTGGTTAATGTGTACAGGACCCAGTTGTGCACTACCCTGTGGTGTAAATTGGCCTCTTAACTGTGTATTCCCATCTCTGGCTACTCTAGCTACTTGCTGCAACAATACTCTAGTCTTCAGGTCTCTCTTCTTCTTTTCCACCTTCTTCTTCTCTGTATTAACGCTATTCTCATAATACTGATCCATATGTAACACTTCAGATTGTGATTTTGCTTGCCAAGCACTCTCAGAAGTAATGATCTGTGATTGGATTTCAGGCAATAATCCAGGCACAAACTTATCTACAAACAACCTTTTCCCTGGCTCTGTACTTAAATCTTGACCACTAAAATATGAAAATACTTGCTCAAATCAGTTCTGTTGCACCCTCTGACTTCAACTGTATGCAAGCTGTAAGCTTATCTCATATGATTCTTTTTTCAGGAACCAGAGTTTTCAATTTAGTCACTATTCCGTCTGGCAACATTAGTTTCACCTGTGGCGGTTTTTACCAGCATTTCTTTCCCCATCTATTTGTACCAAGGCATCCCATGTATCACCCATCCCTGCCTGATCATCTACAGTTCTAATCTGCTTCCACAATTCTGCAAGAAGAATCACGGGAAACAACAGATCTATATTACTCAGTGTGAAAACGGACAAATGTAAGACAGATTCAATTTCTTTATAAAATACTGTTGGATTCTTCCTAATATCTGGAATTGATTGCCTAATGGTATTCACTTCCTGTCTAGAAAATGGGACATGAACAAACTGTGAGACATAATGTGCTTCAACAGTAGTAGCAGGTGTTCCTGCTGCGGCATCAGCTGGAATCTCTACTTTTGGGACAAATGTTGGAGGAACCTCCCTCATCGGCAATTGTAAAGTAGGCAAATATGAATGTCTATTAAGCAACAAGGTTAAATCAAGTGTGAAAGTAGTCGAAGCAGTATCGGGCGAAAATGCTCTCTTATAAATGACCATCAAATCTGTGGGACAAAACCCCTTTCTCTTCATAAATTCATCTTGTAGATATTCTACCATCACCTGTAATACTTTCCTTTGCATCGCGGGAGCATACTGACTAAACGTGTCATGCACTTCAATGGGAGAAATTGAAACATCCAAAATCCATCTAAGAGCATCTCTTGTGCAAATGCGCATTTCTTCACTCATTGGTTTCAATGGAAGATGAAATTGCTTCTGCACATACGAAGCTTGCCGTTAACTTACATCCATCTCATCTTTCTGTAACCGATCTAGCTCCCTTTTAAACTCAAATACCTTCTCTACATGGTCATATACTTTCTCTGCAGTGTCCCTTGAGTAGGCAAGGACATTGAAATACCTCAACCCCTGTGGGACATTCATGTCCATCAAAACACTCAATATATCAACTAAATGCATTCCCACAGGAATACTCCCTTGGACATCAATCGCAACTAGAACAGCTGAGTCACCACTCTCTTCTATGTATTTTTTAGCCCATATGTACAATTCCTTCTTTCTGTCTTTAGATACTGTACCACAAGTCACTTTTCTTGAATCAGCTCCCGCCCCTTCAACCACTACAGGTGGAGCAGAACCACCTGGTAAAGAATCAATCGGTAGCGGAGGTAATACCGCTGGCAGTGCAGACAGAATTATGGGGACAGCTACTGTCGGCAAGGGTGGAGGTGCAGGACGGGTAACAACAACAGGAAGAGGAACAACAACAGGAGGAGGAGGAACTACAACGGGAGGAGGCACATAAAGAAGCAGTGTAGCTGAAACAGTTCTACGTTCATTTAATAATGTATTAAGTAACTCATCTGATGTATGAAAATCCTGAGAGGAATATATCTTTTGCACATCGAGCTGAAAAGCCCTATCCATACGTCTAATGGACTCTGATTGTTTATGCTGATCATGCAATAATACTTTCTCAGCATTCGTCGTGTGTTTACGTGCATGCTTTTCTTTACTTCTAAGTTGCTGCATAGCTTCCTTTCTCCAATCATTAACTGCATCAGATGCTGCAGGCCTAGCCTTTTTTCTTAACAATACACATTCTAAATTCTCTAGGCGGGCAATTTCAAAACTACCATAGACTGGCTACTGAAGTTCGGAAACATGCCTGTTCTGTCTGTGCCAAATGTCATTAAATACGATAGTTCCTAGGCCATACTTACAGTACATTAAAAAAAACGGCGACGCATTGGGTGGCACCCGTTGGCCTTGTTCCAAAGATTGTTCATCTTTACGGAATAATACACTGAAACAGGATGACCATTTCCCAGGCATATCAGATCACTGGTGTTACCTGGCGTTATTTGTATTTGCAAATACAAATCTGCAACCAATATTAGGATTCTTAGGAATCGGGGTACGACTCACCTGATTTCAAACAAAGGGGTCCAATCAGATTACAAATAGTCGTGGCTGGCGTTTTCGCAAAACAGGCCTCGATACAGGGACCGTCATCATGATGTCTCGCTAAACGTTGCTCACCGTCCAGGGATCAGGTTGTGCAGTACTGCGGAGGAATCGCGTCTCACTTTGCAGGGAACCCTTCACTCTCTGATCCCGGTCCGGCAGCCTCGTTCTTGTCTTAGCGATGTGACATCAATCCTGAGGGTCCCTATTCAGGTGCCATCTGAAAGATTAAAGACATATTGAGGCTTAATACCACTTAATAGAAATACGCCAGGCACAAGTACAATGGTACAAGTACACTTTTATTTTGCAGAACAGCTGTCTTGTTTCTCAACACCTTACAATGTGTGGTTGCGGACACCGTGAGATGAGAGAGTGCTGGACACAACTATGCATTGCTCAATGTTTTCCTCAAACACTAGACATGTTTTTTCTACACATAAAATACAATGGTAGCAGTGCTTGTTTCATTTACTCATATTTGTCTACCATTTGTTCTTAAGTTTAAAGTCAGCTTAGTTTCAAGGAGCGAAAACACAGATTTCTGCAAAAGCACATATTCAGATATTCAACATTCTGTTTTGCTGTTTGAACGGAGAAGACACTATTGATACAGATAGTCTCTAGATTACTGTTTAAATACGGCTCTTGTTTAGCTACAAGGTTTCTTGGTGCAGGACAAACAATTCAACATGCTTATCTACGTTGACATAGTACAACGTTCATTTTGCTCTGCCAAAAACACAATTTCTAGCATGGGGCAGAAAGCAGGAGTTAATCAAAATGGCGGATAACTTTAAGATGGCCGCATAGACAGCTTATTGCAAGTTCATTCAAATGCGATTTACAGTATGATGCGAATGCTCTTAGACCAATGTTCATTATCAGGTGGTATTATGTAAAATATTCTTTTACCAATGCATCTTTCCTATGGCTCTGCAAACACCTGGGAGATCTTTGAAATTCAGGGAAATCAAGATTACCGAGGGATAAGCAAGGCAGGGCCACTACAGACAAGTACATACAATGGGAGAATCTGAGTTTACTAGATCAATCTTTGTTCCAGGAGACTCAGTCAGATGTCCCTTTTAAAATAAACCTAAAACCGGCTTCTATTTTTGACTATCACACTCCAAGAAACACTCTGGGTTACTGTGACTCAAATATTCTTCCAAACATCATCTCTCTTGGTCACACTATTTCTGCTCTTCATCTGGTCCTGCGGTCAATTCTATGTCTGTAATGGCACCATTAAAGTTAGAGTACGAGACAACACTGAGAAACTGACCTCAATAGGTCGGAGTGTGAACTCTTTGAAGGACAGTGTCGCTATTCTTAAGGAAGAATTTAGGGGCATGGGCAGATCCGTGGGGTTTGCTAATGAAGACTGCGAGGAGCTTTGTGAAGCGCTCCCCAACAATAATGGTCTGGCGATATCGGTGGACGTTTCTTTATACATGCCATCACTTAATAGCCCCACCTGCCTTGTTAGAATGCTTATCAGTTCTAAATGTTTCCCTTACTCGTTCAGACATTATTTATTTATTTATTTTATTTATTTTATTTCTAAAGCGCTTGAACAGTAGCCCTGAGGCATGAAAGCGCTAAGACTAACAAACAACAAAAACATACACAGATAAGGAGGGGAAATCAGAATTCAAGAAGATATGGTAGTTCTCTAGTTTATTCAAAAAGGAAGGTTTTCAGTTTGTGTTTGAACTTGGTGAGCCTAGGGCACATCCTCAGATCAGGGGGGAGGGCATTCTATAGCCACGGTGTAGTGGCTGGAAAGCATTTGTCTTTTACCAGCCATAATCTTGACTTAGGAATTTGCAATAAACCCGAGTTGTTGGATCTTAGGATGTGTCTGTCTTGTAGCCATGTTAACTGCTCTGAAAGGTAAGAAGGACTATTTCCAAAAAGGCACAAATGTGCAATGCATAAGGTGTGAAACATGACTCTTTTTACTATAGGCGGCCAATGTAGTGATCTTCGCTCTTGGGATTCATGATCAGTTTTGAGTAGTCCTACCACAGTCCTCACTGCATTGTTTTGAACAACTTGCAGACGGTTAAGTTCTTCTTTCACTTCTCCTAGCAGAATACTAGCACAGTAATCCAAACGGCTGCCAATGATTGCCCTAGCCAAAGTAGCACAGCTAGACGCCGCAAGAAGCTGCCTAAAATGTGCCAAAAGCTTAATGTAATAGGATGAATTTGACACTAAGCTGTTGATATGTGCCCTCATGGAGAGCTCTTGATCGATGATTACACCCAGTGTCTTCACTTTCTTGAGGGTGGGTAGTAGGCAATCTGCAATTTGGAAGGACTAGTAAGAATGATCCAAATTGTGCAGTTTAGGGACAGAGCCAAAGATCATAATCTCTATTTTGGAGTTGTTTAAGGCCAAGCCATTGTGCTATATCCAGGAGTGAATTTGATTGTAAGTGGTGCTGATGACCTTAGTGTCTATGATGTAATTGCCAGTTAGTGGGAAGAGACACTGAGTGTCATCTATATAGTTAGTGTAATTAGTACCTTCCGCGTCTAATCGATCAAACAACATGAGCATAAAGATATTAAAATGAGTCCAAGATAAACACAATCCTTGTGACATGCCACAGGATAATGCATACCCTTCTGACATGGCAACCTCATGGAAAAACTTGGCAGTTCTGTCCGGCAGTAATGAAAGCACCCAGCTAGCTACTTCCTTAGCATAGAACCCATGATCTAATAGCCTGCTAGCTAGGATGGAATGATTTACCAGATCAAAAGCGCCAGTGAGATCCAAGAGCATCAACAACAAAACTTTATCCATATGTTGCAATATGTTAGTCTTTAAATCTAACACAGTAGATTCAGTGCTATGCCAACTACGAAAGACAGATTGCTTAGGGCCTAGTATATTATACAAACTCAGGACGTCCTGGATTTGACCGTGTGCAATCTTATCTAGAATATTTAGGAGAAAGGGCAAGCTTGTAATAGGATGATAGTTACCAGCCACACAAGGATCCAACAAAGGTTTCTTTAAAAAACGTGTGATCCATGCATATTTGACAACCATTGGAACGAAACTTTCTCTGAAAGATGCATTTACAAACTTTGTGATAAGAGGGGCAAGAGATATGGCGCATGATTTAACCACTGTAGCTGGGCATATGTCACCTATGCAGCTGGCAGATTTTATCCTATTTAATGTATCCAGGAAAGCCACTTTGGTCACTTCCACAAATTGTAAATGTTTGGGAGGATCTGGCTGGTGCCCAAAATGACTGAAGTTCAGCTGGATACAATGCCACCTGTTCAGGACCTGGAGTTGTCCATGAGAACTTAAGCTCACAACAACAGTGGAAGCCTTCTAGAGGGAGAATACATAATGGTTGCAAAGCTTGATTAGCTTTAAACACATCCCTTGCTTCTTCAGATTCCACTGAAGACCAGCCTGAAACAAAATGGGCTGACTGGGTGTTTGAGGCTTCCACACGCCAAGCCATCACTAACAATACCAAGCTCCCAGCAACAGTGGAAGACTTATAGAGGGAGAAAAAAAAGGGCTGCAAAGCCAAACAATCCAAGAAGCCAATAATTTACCATTGGTGAACTACAGCAGGTTCAAGTCGTCAAGAAAATCCTAAAAGATCTATCGGATGTCAATGAAATCATGAATTTGACTGGGGCAATACTAGCTACCTCTACTACTACTTTCCAGCCAGGAAGGTGCACAAAGAAGCTAAATGTGTCAGGATGTGAATTCTGCTACAGCATATCAAATAACATCTAAGAAAGGTTTTCAGTGCAGAATTACTGTCATTGTAATTCCAATCACTGTTGGGCAGCAGAACTGGGCTTGGCAACCGTTTGGGGAATAGGGATGTGAGTCTTCGGGAGCCTATCAGGTAGATGATAATGGAATTCCATTGTCTCAGTGTCCTCCTGTCCAGCCTCTTGAAGGCTTACCAGCGTCAATTGTCTTACATCCTCTGCAGCCTAGATCGGTTGCCCCAACTTCAAGCACACCCACTGCAGGCAGGAGAATCATCCAACCCTCTGGGACCTTTAGTCACTTCTTTGGGTTACACGACTATCCCTTACATCTGTGGAGAAACTGCATTGAACACAGGGAAACTTTTGGAGATCTGCTTCATTCCAGATCTTTGCTTGTTGCACACAGGCAATATAGACTTTGTAGCTTTCCCAGATTCTGGAGCTGACCGTTTGGTCAGCCATTTCCAGTCAAATCTAGTTGCACACCTGGTCTGAGAGGAGAGGGAGGCTCTGCGATCCTTGGGTTATGACTTGTATGAACTAATTGGTCCAGTGGAGTTTGGAGCATTCCTGAAGGTTCTCAAGGCAAATGGCACAGGGGATACACTTGTGTTAACAAATAAATTTAGGCGAGGAGTGGCTACTTCGACAGCAGTTACTACACATGTTCAGGAACAGGACTAGTCATGGTTAGATGTGGCAATTAACATGTTTAACAAAGCAAGATAATCTTCAAAGCTTCTTTAGCTCAACCTCACAGTTGTCTATCTCTTCATGCAATGTGTGTGATTTTAAAAATATCTCAAAGGCAAAGCACAGTGAGATCTCTCTCTTCAATAACAACATTCCTATTTTTTAGGAAACCATAGCGACCAAACACCTTGATATTGAGGGGTTTGCAACTTTTTCAAAAGTGAAAAAGAAAGGGAAAAGAGGCAGACCAAGCTGTGGCTTGCTGTAGACTTGAGTTTAAATGTTCAATGCACTGTGATAGCTGCTGCTTCCGATAACATACTGGCAATTTGTGTGAGTGTAGTGCCCTTTGCCCTTTGGGAGGATCTTTTTATTAATTAACGTGTACTGCAATCCAGCTTCCACTAAAGGTTCTTCTATTTTGGAGTAGTTGGGCACTGTGATAGCAGATGGGTTGGAGGCATGTTTTCTGCATAACATCATAGTTGGGGGGACTTTAACTCAGATTGTCACACATGGGCAGGTATGGGAAACTGCCACTTAGTTGAGTGGTCCGTGGAGGTGCCCACATTGGTTTCTTGTCTTATGTGACATTCCTTTTTGACTCAGTGGGGCTACCCATCTGTGTTCCTGATGGTCTACAGGAAGGTGAGGAAATGTTCAATTGGCACAGAGGCGGGCTCGTTCATGAATTGACTACATATATGTCGCCCATGAGCTGGAGGTCTTTTGTTTGCCTTTGAGACTGGTAGATTTATGTATGAGCGATCACTTGATCACTTGATCCTGAACCTTGTAATTAACTTACCAATAAGTCTTCATACACCCTTCTTCTGCATGTGTATGTGAATTGGAGGTGTTTATAAATCAAATGGAATGCTTCCACTTGTTCCTACTTTATCAGGGCCCTACAAAGGGAAACTGATGCTGGGGGGACTATTGAGTGGGCAACCTCATTTGAAGCTTTCAATGTGTTGACGTTGCAGAGTTTGAGGGCAGTCTGTAGCAGGAAAAAGCTCTACCATGCTGTCATTCCATCTCACATCTCGGACTATAGGATAATCAATGCCAACCAACAAAAAATACAACAATTGAGGGCTTTGGGAAAGGAACACCACACTGTTGAATCTCATCAGAGGGTCAGGAAAGTGATCCAATCTTGTTATAAGAACTATCTCAAATCCATTAAGTAAGTAGGCTCACAAATGAATATTGGGGGATGTTGGAAACACTTGAATCGTGCAATTGTGTAGACTTTTGGGCTACTATCAATAAAAAGACTGCCACTTTTGTGTCTGAGCTAGTTTGCCAGATTTCAGCAGAAACATGGATTGAGAAACATATTGAAACATGGATACAAATAAATATGCAGTCTTCTCTGTAGATCCTGTCCTTTGCCTGTAATACAATTTTATCTAGCCAATGTGGTGCCATTTTTGTTGTATGGGTTGGAGTTCTCATCACTGCATCTCAGGGATATTCTCGATTCTATACAGGCTATGGTCTGAAAGAAGACCTCGAGCCTGCCACAGGGGTTACCGAATCCAATCATTCGACATAAACTGTGTCTGGTTTCTCTAAAGTCAAGGTACTTACGGAGGCAACTGATTTGTTATGCTAATATTTTTGGAGCCCAGCCACATTCATTCTATGAAGATCTGGGGATCATTTGACAGCGTGAGACGGTTGTCTCATTGGTCTTTTTTAAAAACTCCATGATCATTCTTGTAAGGGAACTTAACTCATCTGGAGAGGAACTGGTGAACAGGCCGGCTACGACTAAACAGAAACTGTTAATGCATGATTGTTGTCGAACATTTGAAAAGATGGGTTCCTATTCGTCTTATACAGAATATGCAAATTTCCCAGGAAAAAGGGGAAACTTGTCTTAATACATTTGCTCTTTCCATCGGCTTGAGCTTGAAGCGTATACTTACAGTTCAAATTAAACATACTACCTACACCGGACCGTACTAGCAAATAGCGTGGAAACTTCACACGTTCTTCAGCTTGCCGATTATGCAAACAGCTAACTTGCACAGAGCCATTGAAACATCTCACACATTTGTGCTCTAGTTTAACTGAGTGTAGAACCTTTTATTTTGTGGGCCTTTTGGGGTCGAAGGAGGGGACCTCGGGAGACTTGTGTTGGGCCCGGCAAGTGGATAATACCCCACTTGTTTTAACACTTTATACATTACTTCAGAAAATATTAGGATCAAGTTTAGTATATAAATGTACAAGTGTTTATATGATTGTATGATGTTTTATGATGTTCAATGTAAAATTGTTGTTTTTGTTTTCTTCTTTGTGAAAGGCTGGCTTTTTACTTTGTCCAATGTTAAGCCGTAAGACAATAAAGTTTTTTTTTATGTTGTCATTTACACTGAACTGTATGGCGTTGGCTGACATTTTTCTGAATTTAATTTCATGCTTAATGCATCAAAAAGCACAACACATACGAACGTTCAACACCTTTGTTGTTTGACGATGGGAAAGGGATGGATACCAGGAATCAACTCAAAAGGAAACATGTTATGATATGATAACACTGAAAGGATGGCATGACAAAGCAAATCCAGCATGGAGCCTATACTGAGAGGAACTTGTGTCCTGAGGCAAATATCAGGACCCTACTCTACTTCACAAGGTCCAAGGCTGTCTAGCCTAATAAAACATCCTTCAAATCCCTTACTGTCTCAGGGAAGATTAAGTACCCCGGCAAACCTCTTGATTTGTCCTTTGCATATATTCTAAACACTGAGTGCTCCTTTGGAATTATGAACCATTGATGAACTTGTGGGGCAAGACATGTTCCACTGCCACTACCACTTGCTGTCTCTGGATGCTTTATGGATACAATTCCTTGTAGCTTCCCAATCTTGCTTCAGGCCTCTACTTGAGAGATTGAATCCCCCAGCTAGTATTTGTGTAGCTGAAGTAATTATGGTCACCCATTCTTGTGTTTTCTACAGGGGCACGCACTGGTGTCATCAATGACTTTGCAGATGCCAGCAGTATCTGGGCTAGAGCCTCCAGAAAGTCTTGACTTTGTAATCCTTTTGGAAAACGTTATCATCAGGACCTCCACTCTAGCCTTTCTTCAATGCCTTGCTTGTTCTTATGTGCGTTACGTGGCTTAGCTAACCCCTATCTGTAACTCTGAAAATATGGCTCCATTTGCTTGATCACCTCAGATTCTCACTCTCTGATGTTCTTCCTTCTCCTCTCCCTGATAAAGTACTGACATCTAGAACACCCTCACAGTCAGGAGGCTTCAGAATCCTTTTATTTGGAAGGTTTTAGCATTTATTGTTAAATGTATCTGGGTCCATTTACATTATTATTTGAGGTCCCTGTGACTGGTATGTGCTTTAAGGTTTACCTGTTCCCTGTGTGTATGACTCTAATACCCCCTTGCCTTTAGGTGCTGTGCTTTTTCTGATAATCTACTAGGGCATCAATCTGATTCCAAAGGACTGAGATATCAAACTGCCTGCCAACCATCTTGACATCGGGCAGAGATGCATCCAGGGCTCAGTATTCCAAAGGTGTTTTGATGCATGTTGGGGTTTGCAAATCAGAGGCGGAGGCAGATTTAGCACTTGCATGACTGACAAAGGGCAAGTAGGCTTTGCCTTGTCCAGGTCCGCCACCTTTCCAATTTCTTCAAATTGGCACAATACACACGTCCTCATCCCTGCTTGCTGGCAGTCAGGAACATTGGAATAACAAAGAGCAGTTTTAGCATTCGCTCACAGGGCTTGGCTAATCATTTTTCATAGCTTGTGGGGCCCATTTGAATATGATTTGACCCCCCATTGCCTGCAGTTAGGGGCTGTGGGCTGGACACAGTGGGTGCCACCCCTGGGTTGCTTAAATATGAATGAATATAAAGGACTGCTCTTTAGGGGTGGCATCCAAAGGGGAGCTAACACTAAACTGCCTCTGACAAGTTAGTAATTGGTTTGTCAGCTAGGTACTAACACAGATGACTCCAGAATAAACGACAAAGAGGTGATAACACTGCTGGATGTTGTTTGCTATCAGAGGAAGTCTGTAAGCTGCCTAAAAGCACACATTTAACGTCTTGAGTTAAGGTTGCAGCAGACAGCAAAGAGCAGCCTGTAACATACACACAAGGCAACATGCATATTTTATGCCATGAAAGAAAGAAATATTTTGCTGTGTAGTAAGACTGCCAAAATAGGGCAGCTGAGTGCCCCCCTTCCCAAGGCACTTGAACACATACACAGAAAAACAGAATCACAACACTGTGGGACTGTTAGGAATACAAGGCACTGGTGTGTTCTAATTTGTTTTCTGGACCTGTCCAGAAAAATATATGAAGAACCCTAATTTCCAATATATGGATTGACATGATCAGAAGCAACACCACAGTAAGTAGCATTAAAAGCAGTAACATTAGTCTTGAATACTCTAGGACACCGTTGGTAAAGACATTAAAAGAAGTGTCCATGTGTAAGCCAAGAGTGCTGTGCTGTGGAATATATAAATATACACTATTATTAATGTGCAACAACTCAATAGTTTAGTAAACCATGAGGGTTTTTCTTCACAGCAAACATTGCAAACTAAATCACTTCTAGAAACATCCAATGTTAGCAGATCAGGCAAAGTGTGATTACATGATTTACCTAGGATCACATTTTTTGTTAAAGTGGTGAAATGAGTTTTTGTACCCAGGCTGTATGGAAACACTTGACTAAATATCTTGCCAGTGATAGGTCACAAACATGTTTTTGTTAAAGTTTGGGGTTTCAAAAACAAAATAATCTGTTTTTCTATCAATGCCTTGAAAAGTACACAAATCACATGAGAAACCAACCTGAAATGATATACATTGTTATAGAAATATGTCAAGCAAAAAGACACGCATGGTTTTTATTTCGCCACCTTGAATGAACAATTGCAGTAGCAGTCTGTAAAGGGATATGGACCTACAAACAAGCATTTGGTTTTCAAAAAGGAATTCACAGTGAAAGAGAATTCAACATAAGCTTTAATGTAAGCCAGGTACTGGAATTAAAAGGCACTAAAATTGGTGTGCCTAGAATTGACCGGTTGTGCAGACTATGGTGTAATGATGTAATTGAATCTGTTGAGCACATCCTGTTACATTGTGAGAGTCTTCACATGAGTAGATATAGATACATCAAAGCCTTTAACAATGCTATTGATGAGGCAGATATAGGTACAAGGTGGAAACATGGATGGATGGACATGACACTAATTTTATTTACTGTATGGTGAAATTGTACATCAAAATTATGAACATTTTAAAAGAATATTGTCAGACCTAACTTTATGACCGTTTTTTTAACTAATTGTTTTAGTTGATGATGTATTTGTGAATGCATTTGTTTACCTTGTATACTATATTGGATTGCTAGGTTTTAGACATAAGTATCTGATGGATTCCCCTTTTTATAAAATGTTTAATGTAATTGTTTTGAAATGCTCTATATACAAAGCCAGTGTGGCTGCTTTTATATTCAATAAATAAAATACATATAAGGTAATCTGCTTGAGCCAGTATTTTACACACCACGCAGCATTATACTACCCTCCCATTTACTACCACCTCACCAACCACATCTTTTAAAGCGACAACCATCCTTACCCAGGGGCCCCTGTGCCTGGGTCATCAACCTCTAATCAGTTTATTGAAATGAGGTTGACACAAAGCTGATCCTGAAGGTGCTGGGAAGCAGGGGGAAAGGTGCTGTGCTTCCCTGTACTTTTAACTGTCACACGAAAAGTGTCATTTGGGAAGACTTGGGACAGATGATCCTGCTTCACAGGAGAAAAGACAGGGCTTATTCCTATCACAAGCTGGCTGTGTGTGAGACACGGCACATGAAATTGTGACTGTCCCGTAAAATGGCGGATGGTTGGTCACCCTACAGACACACACATCCCTATTCCTGACCTCGGTTTCATCTGGGTTTATTTAGCTGCCAACTTGATATAAGGTAAATGCAGAGTACTTGCTCAAATGCGATTTCCGTCAACCATGTGGAACTTTTTGGCCCATTTCAATACAACCTTATCTAAGTGGATGCATTTTAATTCTTTCACTCTTCATTTATCTATTGCAGCTAGGGCAAACACCTGCCCACCTAACACCACACATATGCTCCCCTTTTACTGCTTTCCCTCATGCTTACTTTTTCTCCATACAGCATTCTTTGTGCCCCCCTCTTTCATCTTACTAGCAATTTCCTCTCAAATATCCCACTCTTTTTGAACACTGTAGTCCCCAATTCTTGCTTCATTCGCTTAATCCTCCTGTCTTTTTCTGTCTCCATTTCTGCCCAAGGTTCTTTGTTATCAAGACCCCGCTCTCGTCCTCATTTTGCTGCTATATGCATACTCATCTGCCTTCATTCGCTCAATGTTTCACTCCCTAGTTTACCCATGTCACACCATTTGCCTTTACATTGATGTCCCTCCACTGCCCATTCTGCACTCACTTGCCTCCCTTCTCTCCCTTTCTCCTGCCCTCCTTCATTTCTCCCTGACTCTTTAGACCTCCTTTATTCACCATTTTCCTTACACTCCTGAACCCCCTGCTATCTATTTCCCCCCCTTTAATCCTCTTTACCTTGCATTTCCCCTCACACTTGTCCCTCATTAACTATTGCCCCATTCTCCTGCCCTTGTTCATTCTCTGTAACCACTACCCCTTTACCCTCAGCTCGCTCCGGTCAATAACCCCCCTTCTGCCACACCACCAGAACGGGCTCATGGGCTAGGCTTTTTGCTGCATTGGGAGTTAAATAATTTGTGGACAAAAATAGCAGTGCAGTGTATTGTAGGCCTAAAATCTCAGATGTCGAGCGTTTACACCATAATTTGCAGCATAATGCCCGAGCACCACAATGAGGTTACAAAAATTACTTTGAAAAAAAAGTTGAATTGTTCCTCGCGCTCCTAGCGCGGTGTTTGTGCCTGCTCCTGCTCCCCCCTCCCACTTCCTGGTCTTCCTCTCCCTCCCCCTGCCCGCCCACCCCCCCCTCTGATTGGCTGTGTGCCTGCCTCCCCTCTGGCCTACTCGACGGCCGTTCCCCGCGCTCGCTTCTTTTCCCCAGCTGAGCGTGGAGAGCGGTCGCCGGTGGCCTGAGGGGATCAGCAGGCCTGGGAAGCCCTGCCTGGGCCTCCGTGAGTGTGTTTTGTTTTTTTTAAAAAAAAGTTGAATTGTTCCTCGCGCTCCTAGCGCGGTGTTTGTGCCTGCTCCTGCTCCCCCCTCCCACTTCCTGGTCTTCCTCTCCCTCCCCGCCTCCCTGCCCGCCCACCCCCCCCTCTGATTGGCTGTGTGCCTGCCTCCCCTCTGGCCTACTCGACGGCCGTTCCCCGCGCTCGCTTCTTTTCCCCAGCTGAGCGTGGAGAGCGGTCCCCGGTGGCCTGAGGGGATCAGCAGGCCTGGGAAGCCCTGCCTGGGCCTCCGTGAGTGTGTTTTGTTTTTTTAAAAAAAAAGTTGAATTGTTCCTCGCGCTCCTAGCGCGGTGTTTGTGCCTGCTCCTGCTCCCCCCTCCCACTTCCTGGTCTTCCTCTCCCTCCCCGCCTCCCTGCCCGCCCACCCCCCCCTCTGATTGGCTGTGTGCCTGCCTCCCCTCTGGCCTACTCGACGGCCGTTCCCCGCGCTCGCTTCTTTTCCCCAGCTGAGCGTGGAGAGCGGTCGCCGGTGGCCTGAGGGGATCAGCAGGCCTGGGAAGCCCTGCCTGGGCCTCCGTGAGTGTGTTTTGTTTTTTAAAAAAAAAAAGTTGAATTGTTCCTCGCGCTCCTAGCGCGGTGTTTGTGCCTGCTCCTGCTCCCCCCTCCCACTTCCTGGTCTTCCTCTCCCTCCCCGCCTCCCTGCCCGCCCACCCCCCCCTCTGATTGGCTGTGTGCCTGCCTCCCCTCTGGCCTACTCGACGGCCGTTCCCCACGCTCGCTTCTTTTCCCCAGCTGAGCGTGGAGAGCGGTCGCCGGTGGCCTGAGGGGATCAGCAGGCCTGGGAAGCCCTGCCTGGGCCTCCGTGAGTGTGTTTTGTTTTTTTAAAAAAAAAAGTTGAATTGTTCCTCGCGCTCCTAGCGCGGTGTTTGTGCCTGCTCCTGCTCCCCCCTCCCACTTCCTGGTCTTCCTCTCCCTCCCCCTGCCCGCCCACCCCCCCCTCTGATTGGCTGTGTGCCTGCCTCCCCTCTGGCCTACTCGACGGCCGTTCCCCGCGTTCGCTTCTTTTCCCCAGCTGAGCGTGGAGAGCGGTCGCCGGTGGCCTGAGGGGATCAGCAGGCCTGGGAAGCCCTGCCTGGGCCTCCGTGAGTGTGTTTTGTTTTTTAAAAAAAAAAGTTGAATCGTTCCTCGCGCTCCTAGCGCGGTGTTTGTGCCTGCTCCTGCTCCCCCCTCCCACTTCCTGGTCTTCCTCTCCCTCCCCGCCTCCCTGCCCGCCCACCCCCCCCTCTGATTGGCTGTGTGCCTGCCTCCCCTCTGGCCTACTCGACGGCCGTTCCCCGCGCTCGCTTCTTTTCCCCAGCTGAGCGTGGAGAGCGGTCGCCGGTGGCCTGAGGGGATCAGCAGGCCTGGGAAGCCCTGCCTGGGCCTCCGTGAGTGTGTTTTGTTTTTAAAAAAAAAAAAGTTGAATTGTTCCTCGCGCTCCTAGCGCGGTGTTTGTGCCTGCTCCTGCTCCCCCCTCCCACTTCCTGGTCTTCCTCTCCCTCCCCGCCCGCCCAACCCCCCCCTCCTCTCCCTCTGCCTATAACCTCCCCCCTCCTGGGCAGCCCTCTGCCCGGCAGCCCCCGCGGCTAAGGGCCCCAGGCCAAGGGCGACTCCTACAGTGCGGCTCCCTGTGTGTCTGCAGGTGTCCGCAGGGGACGCCAGGTGCCAGTTCCACCTGTTCTCCGTTCCCCGGCCCACCCCTCCTACTCCTGGTTACATCCGCATGGGGCCTTGCCTCAGTGTATTCACAGTTGTGGTTTACTAGGGTGCTTTTTCTCCCCTCGCAGGATTCTCAATCTTAGGTGGCCCGGTACCTAATACGCATTACTGTTTTGCTTGCTCTAATTGTGGTAACTTGTGCTTGCCGCTCACTTCCTGTCTGCGTGCTCTCATTTCGTCTGTCCCCCCCCCCTCCCTCCCTCCTACTCCATGGTGCTCTCCGTCTTGCCTATCTTCTCTAACTGCTTCTCCATTGACTATCCTGCTCTCCTCACTAAATCTGGTAGGAAAAAGTTTAAAAAGGACATCCTGTTCTCCAACCCAGGCCTCCCTATCGCTGACACCTACACTAATGCCTGCTCTAAGGAAACTCTCACTGACATCCTCTTTTTCGTGCCTTCGCCTGACCTATGGACCCTTCATATGGTCTCTGTGCTCTCTCCTTTCTCCTCCTGTCCCATTAATGGTGGCACCCGTTGGGATGTCCTCTTGGCCCCCTTCCGCTCCTCTAAGGCCATCATTAATGTCTACGCTAATGGGACCGTCTTGGTCCAAGGCCCTCAGGCCAACCTTCACCTCTTCGATAGACGCTTCCCACACCTCATCAACTTCCTCTCCTCTCCTGCTGTCCCCCCTCCTCTATCCTTGGCTACCTTGCCTCTACCCTCCCTCCCTGCCCCCTCTCGTGCTCCTTCTTCACCTCCTTCTTCAATACCTCCGCAGGGCGTACCTCTGATCTGTACCCCTCCCCGGAAGTTCTTCAAGGATGGCAGCCTTCTCCACATTGCCACACTAAACACTCGCTCTGCCATCAAGCACTCCTCCAATATCTGTCACCTTCTTGAGGAACTGGACCTCGACGTCCTTTGTCTCACTGAGACATGGTTCACAGCCAGCTCTGCCACGAGCTTTGACACACTCCTACCTGATGGTTACAAGATCCTCTCCGTGCCCAGGCCCAACCGTGCAGGGGGTGGTGTTGCCCTTATCTTCCCTGAGTGGATTCCTGCCACTGTCACTCCTACGCAGACCTACTCCTCTTTTGAATGCCTTGTCTGCCGACTCTCTCTCTCTCCTAGCCATTCCCTTACCGTGGCTACTATCTATCGGCCACCTGGTCAAATTTCCTCCTTCCTCTCTGAGTGGGCTGACCTCTCCTCCGCACTCCTGTCCTCAACCACTCAACTCCTCTTTCTTGGCGACTTTAACATCCACCTTGATGCCTCCAGTCCCCCCACTGGTCTCTTTCGTGACCTCTGCGACTCTCTCTCACTCTCTATTCTCCCATCTGGGCCTACTTACTCTGCTGGGCACACTCTTGATGCTCTGATCTCTTCTGACCTTCCCCTCTCCGTCCCTCTCTCCACTCCTCTCTCCTGGAGTGATCACTTTCTCCTATCCTCCCACCTCACCCTGCCTACCCCACAGGCAAAGCCACCCTCTTCACTGCCACCCACCTTCTCAGTCATCCGACCCATGAAGCGTGTGTCAGTTGAGGCTTTTGCTGCTACCTTCTCGCCCCCCCCTGCCCCTTCGGCTGACTCCCACCCTGACACAGCCCTCTCCATGCTCCACTCTGCTATATCTGTTACTCTTGATATCCTTGCCCCCGTCATGAGAATCCGCCTGAAGCCCAAAGCCAAATGTAACTCCTGGTATGACTTGGATCTCGCCACCCTAAAACGCAAGTGCAGGGTTGCAGAGAGGAAATGGCGTGCTTCATGTTCATCCTCTGACAAACTGGCCTGCCGCCTGCTCCAAAGGCAGTACCGGCTCTCCGTTCTCACCAAGAAGAGAGCCCTTATCCAAGCCCGCATCTCTGCGGCATCAAACAACTCCGCCGAACTCTTTAAAATCTGCAAGGAGCTGGCCAACCCTGTTGCAGTCTCTACCTCTCCTGTCCCCTCCCAGGCCCTCTGCACTGCACTGGCCTCTCACTTCATCTCTAAAACTCAGGACATCCTGTCCTCGCTCTCCTCCTTTCACCTCCCTCCCTCCCTACCCGACCCTTCCTCTGGCCCTTCTGCGGTCACCCCTCCTCCCTCTTTCTCTGCCTTTCCACCTTTCTCTGCTGACGAGGTTTCCAGACAAGTCCGATCTATGAAAGTCTCGTCTAAACAGGTTCACCCCTGTTCCTCCAAAACTATCAAGGACCACATCGACTCCCTGGCTCCTGCCCTGGCTGACTTTTGCAAGCACTCCTTCGCCTCTGGAGTCTTCCCTTCCCCCCTCAAGCACTCCCTTGTGCACCCTCTTCTCAAGAAACCCTCTTCCGACCCCTCCTGCCCGGCTAACTATCGCCCTATCTCCATCACTCCCTTCCTGGGCAAGCTCCTGGAGAAACTGGCCATCTCCCAGCTTAACCTCCATGCTGAATCTGTTGGTAGTCTTCATGACCATCAATCTGGCTTCAGAGCTGCCAGAAGCACGGAAACTGCTCTCCTGAACATCCGTGAAGACCTGCTCTTGAACCTCGATTCCAACACTCCGTGTGCTCTCATTCTGCTCGATCTCTCCTCTGCCTTTGACACTGTCAACCATGCCATCCTGCTCAGCCGTCTCCGGGAAAACCTGGGTATCACTGGTCAGGCTCTGGCGTGGTTGACCTCTTTCCTTTCAAATCGACCCTCCCAGGTCCAACTGGGGTCCTTCCTCTCCGACATCTTTTTCTCCACCTGTGGTGTCCCCCAGGGATCTAATCTCTCTCCCTGGCTGTTCAACCAGTATCTGGCACTCCTTGCCCACCGCATCGCCGCTCTCTGCCCTAATTTCCAGTGCTATGCGGACGATACCCAACTCATCTTCAGGCTACCCTCAGCCTCCCCCTCTCCTTCCCTCATCTCTGACTGTCTGTCTGCTATCCAAGAATGGTGTGCCGCCAATGACCTCTGCCTTAATGCCAGTAAGACTGAGATCCTACTCATCGGTACTCCCACTCCCTCCTTCCCTGTAGCTCTCTGGCCTGCCTCCCTTGGCCCCCTCCCTGCTCCTACCTGCAAGGCAAAAAACCTTGGGGTCATCTTCGACTCCACACTCTCCTTCTCTCCTCATATTTCTGACGTCGCCAAGAGGTCACACTACCAGCTGCACCTCCTCAGAGGTATTCTTCCCTTCCTCTCCTTCCCCCAGAAGCTCACTGTCTCCCGAGCCCTGGTTCTCTCGAAGCTGGACTACTGTAACAGCCTCTATCTTAATCTGCCTGCCTCCACTCTCCGCCCTCTGCAACTCATCCAGAACAGAACTGCGAGACTTGTCCTTGGCCTCAAGCCCAGGGACCGTATCTCTCCAGGACTGAAATCTCTACACTGGCTCCCAGTGGCTGCGAGGATAAAGTTCAAAACCCTCTGCATTGTCCACAAGGCCTTCTGGGGCCTGGGTCCTAAATACCTTCAACTCTCTCTTCCCAAATATCTTCCTTCCCGAGCCCTTCGCTCATCCGCCTCCAATTCCCTCAGGGTTAGCCGCTTCTCGAAGCAACGAGCTGGGGGTAGATCTCTCTCCGCGGCAGGGGCCTCCCTCTGGAACAGCCTTCCTGCCTCCCTGAAACTTGAGGAGAACCATCTCCGGTTCCGGAAGCACCTCAAAACCTTCCTCTTTGCTTCTGCTTTCTCTGTCCCTCTCCCCTGCTGAACAGCTAATTTAATTCCTCACTGAAACTGCACTGATCCTGCAACTGGACCACTCTAAACGGCCTCGGCCCTGGGCCCTGCCACTCTCCACTTGCACTGATGCCCTGGAACCCCTTTGCACTGCGGGACTGTCTCTGTATCCCTACAGCCCCCCCTCCCCCAGCACTTGTTCTGCACTTACCTCACACTTGCCACCAGCTGGCCCTATTTATTTATTTATTACGTTACGCCACTTACCTTGTACTGCACTTCCCCCCCTCCCCTTCCCCTTGCACTTTTCCCCCTCCCCCACCCCTGCACTTGCGCGATCTGAATGACACCTGGCCTAGTAAGATCGTTGTCTGTCTCCCCTTGTCCCCCCCTCCCTGCCTCGTCGCGCCTTGAAACACATGTGTATAGGCGCGTTACAAATACCATATCATATCATATCATATCATTGCTCCACTGCCAGTTCCAATCTCCAAGTTCCAAGCTCCATAAACATATTCAAATGTGAACCGAGTCAGACAGCCTGTCAAAAGTGCCCCCAAGTCCAACACTGCAGGACAGCCAGCGCCCTTTACTTTCACAGAATTTCCAAAAAACAGTCCAGCAGTCCACCAGCGACACCACACTATTTACCGTAAGGCCAGTTCAATAATAACATTTATGGCAACTCCCCATAGCAATTATATGCCACTGTTTTAGCTGGTCAAACAACAAGCGTAGCGTGAAAGATCCATCCAAGATGAAATAAGAACGAAAAAAAGCAAAGCACACCATCGACTTGCCTTGCCTTGTCTTGCCTTGCCTTGTGTTGGTGTCATGGTGCTTTCCTTTATTTGTAATGTTCCCTTGAGTCATGGACAGGAGGGGGAAGTTATTATCCAGAAATGACCCAGACTGCGAGACTGCACTTGAGGTATTTTTGGAACCAAGGTGCATGTTGTAAAAGCAGTCTCTCTTCTGAAGTAAATTAGCTGTCACCCCAGATGTCAAGAGGGCATCTGTGACCTCTGAACCTGTTCTGTGCCACTGGAGAGCAATTGTTGCAGATACTGATGCAGCAGGGCACATGTGTCACTATGCTTTTGGCATGTAGTTTGATGAAAGGTGGGTTTAGTAATCTGACCACCCTTTCTGAATCATTTTATTATTAATACAAATAAAAAAGTCAGGGTTTCTCCACCATTGCCAGATGGAAATCCTGCACGCCAACATCCCACTCTGGGTGCACATTTGTATTACTGACATGTGAAATCAGTGACAGTCGCTTGAATCTCAGTAAGTCCAGAATTCACTACCCGGGATATGATGAGAATCAAGAACAAATCCATGGAACATACAAAAAAGCATGTCCACTCTACCTAATCATGTGCTTTTTCAGAGATGATCACGAGTATCAACTGCTAACAAACAGTAGACCAAGGAGGGTCTAGAACTCCTATCTTTCAAATCAGATTATTTACCACCAGTCTACCCTCAACAAAAGTTGTTTCAAAATGGCCTCAGAAGTAGGAGAAAGAAAAGTCTTTGGGCCTCATCTGGCAGTATTTCAAAAATGTTGCAGGCACTCCTCTCCAGAAAGAACATGGCATGATAACCTGTTCTGAGGTGTGAGTTTGCAGCACACACTTTTTGCTCACTGTACCTTACACAGATGGGAAATATCTATTTGCGCATCAGTCTTTGTCCCGCCCACATGGGCAGTCCAGCACCGAAATGCTATGGCAATTCCTCTCTGAACAAGAGTACCAACAGCAACCCCATACACGTGTTTCAGCCTTGTTGGGCCTCATCAGTGAGGTGAAGCTGTGCCGGTAAAACTGGCAGGTTGCCGCCGGACTTGCGAATATTGCCAAGGGATTACAACCCTGGAATTCCGGGAAGTTAGGCGCCGGTAATTGTAAATCCCCATTCCCATTTGAGTTCCATAATGGTGCCAGGGCTTCTGTGAAACTCTAAGGGCGGGTGCCGTTCTTCCCGCCAGGCCTGACACGGGCAGGCAGGACGGCACCTGCCCGCACACTCGTACGAGGCCGGTACGGTAACAACGGTGCTTTCCATCACCGTTGTTACCGCACCGGCATAGTTAGAATGAGACCCTCTATCTAAGTAACCCACTTCTGCTTCAATCGTGAAGCTATAAACATCATTTTATGTTGCTTCATATAAGTGAAGCATCTACAATGCAGACCTGACCTTAATATATCAGGTCAACTCAATCAATTAGCTTCACACTAAATAGGCCAAGGTACAATGTGTCAGTTTCGGAAACAGAGCTCTAGGCAAGTCAAGTTCATCTTTATTGAAAATAGATGTCTACATTAACACAATTCAACTTCATAAAAAACAATGCACATACACGACATACAATTTCACACTGTAAACCCAATGACATATACTAAAAGGGAAGTACACAACATAGTCCTTTGCTATACAAAACAACTAAGTGCTGCACAATAGAATATGCTGCCATAAAAGTGTTATTTATCAAAAAGAATGCATTTTGGTAATACCTAATATTTTATGACCTAAAACAGTGCTTTAGACATTTCCTAAGTAGCTTACAAATATGATCTCGAAATAGTAAAAAAGTGACATGCATCCGCCACAGCTCCCTTTGTACAATTGCACTTCCTATCCGTAAAGATCATATCCCATTCTTTTTGATTGTTTAGATGGAGCTCTACATAGTAATGCACTGCATAGTTTTTAATTTAACATTTCTCAGCTAGCACTTCTTTCTATTTCGTATGTGAAAATAGTACACGTATTTGCCCAGTTTGCAATACTATCTCTATACAATGGTGAAAGGAAATGGAAAAAAAAGTTAACCTGGAAGTAGAATTTGTCAGATGCATAATACATAAGATCGTCTTGGATATTATTCATCTTAAATTGTGTATCCTTAGAGGATAGACAAAACAACACAATCACAGGAAAAATCATGAAACACTTGACTCTCACTGTGATTTTGATCTCATCCAGTTCATTCAGCAATTTGCCACTTGACCACGAATCATGGGCTTCAACTTCACTTTGACTCCACACCCTCACTACGATTTTAAAAACCCCAGCACATTAATCCATGGGATGTGCCAGATGTAAACCAATGGCTCAGTTTCCAAACAAACAAAGCATCAGGAAATTGCTAAGGAAATTCTCAAATGCATTTTCAGTAGAATGAAAAATGTGCCTCTTCCCATTGAGGAGATACTCTGAAGGATGCCTGGGGCACTTTGCTCTGCCCTTCCATTTTGATTTGCGACAAGCCTGCATTTCTTTTTCTTAACTTTTGGAAAGGTTTTATTGAAATATGGAAGTCTGGACCAGATTATCATTTTTTATTTTCACCAATAAAGTTTGCAATACTATCAGAAATAAACAAGCTTAGTAAAATTACAAACCTGGTCACAAGATTGAGTCCAAAAGAGAAGAAAAAGAAGAAAACATCATCTCATAATGCATAACACAACATAAATAAGAAGAAAAAGTAGAAGAAAGAAAATTGCAAAGAGACCAGAAAAGGAGAAGAGAAAGAAACAGAAAAATATCTAACTGTATCATCTGGTAGTACAATGTATAAATAATCACAAAACACATTCCCACGTAACATGGCATGGTCTTGGCTAGCATAAGAGCAAATCAGAATACATTTCAGGGTAACAGCGAATTTGGACAAAACACACCAGCATATTGAGTCACCATGAGACTTTAACCATACACATTGAGAAAGATCCTGCATATGTCTACAAACTTTTCAGTCTCTCCTTTCAATTTGCAAATTGCCTTTTCATAGATGGAGATCGTAAGCAACTCATGCACCCACTCATTGGTGCAAAAAGAGCCGGACGACTTCTAAGCCCTAATAATCTATGCAGTTTAAGTGAATCTCAGATTTTCATTCACCTGAGCATGTGTCGTGGTGTGTCTTGAACAAGCCACAGTACAGTTTCACTCCAGTCATGCTGCGATATCTTGAGCCCTACACATGAGTCTGATGGCATCCCATGCACAAAGTGCAGTACAAATGTAGAGAATCAAAGCATCTAATACTCTGACTAACCCGTGTCTGGCACCACACTGTCAATCGCATCTAATGTTATTCTATGGGAAAATAGTAGGCACACTCACACCACCCGCGATATTACATTGTGATGTTGGTACACAACAAACACTGTACACCGCTACTCCTCCACACACACCCACACACACACACACACACACATTCCTCAGATGGGCAAACGGTCTCCAGCGAGCAGTAAGCAGAGATGGCTCAACAAAGAAGGACCAGTGCATTGGTTTGGAGCAAACCTTTCATATTTGCACCATTTCAAATCTATCTGCAACAGAACCACCTTTTTCATTGACCTACCACATTTACTGGCACGGCTGACCCTTCACTTGTGTATTTCAAGTGTGCTTTTGTTAAAGACAAACGTAGCTGGAAAGCAACGGGTCACTGCACAGGGGGTGGGAGAACACAGGCACATCGTTTAGCATTGAAAGGAAACTATTAGAGGTTTTTAGACCTTTTTTTTGGAAAAGGGATTGTGATGGAGATGGGTTTAGAGTTGGGACTTGTACTCATGTGGCATATTGTCTGTGGTGGGCAAGCGGTTCCTTGTTGAAATTCGAATTCAGATCCTTTTGGATGTGTAGGCAGGATGGGCCCATTTTCATGTGCAGGAGGATATTGTTCCAGACAGTAGGGGGCGCATTTAGAAACGCCTTCTCTCTAATTCATGCAGTATGCTTTTTCGATTCTGATGTGTGGTGACTCACAGTGCAGCATTGCCCTGAGCTCCTCTGCCAAAGTGGGTGGTGATATGAACGTAACTTATTTTCTGACGATGCTGCATGCTTGGAAGGTGAGGGAGACTTATATGGCCAGTAAGTGAATGTGAATCGGTTTGTTAGTGATGTGCTCAGACCCCTCTAGCACTTTTATAAGTCACGCGGTTGAGAGCGATACACTGGCTTAAGTGATGCTAAGCTGTCATTGAGCATGGCATTCGAAAGGGCCTTGATATGATATGACATGGCATTTATAAAGCGCCTAAACACAAGTGTTTCGAAGCACGAAACACCTGATGGTATAGCATGGGTTGTGTTTCTGGAGTCTGCATTGGGCAATCAGGTTTCTATGTTGCATTGAAATGAGATATGGCACTAGGATGTTGGGTTTTCATGAAGATATGGTTCTTGAAGTGGAAGTGTCTGTTAATGATACATATAAGGGATTTAGCATTGAAGGAGGAGTGGATAGTAGTGAGGTGATCTTTCAGTCAATGAATATGATTGATTTTGTGGACTCTTGGATATCGATTCAGTGTTTGGAAGCAGTCCTTGCAGCACGTAGCAGTCAAATAATACTCAGAAAGGGCTATATCAAGCGCTGAGCTGGGGGGAAATCCGCTGCAAACTTGCCAATTTTCAGCGCCATTACCGCCGGCGGGAAATCCCCCGAATGAGGAATTCCTAAATGGGCCCAATGGTGAATGGGCACTAACTGTTCCGCCAAACCCGTGATCAGGCGCTAATAGAGCCGGGGGTTTGGCGGTAGGGATAATAGCGCCAGCGTTACCACCCAACTCTTGATGAGACCCAAAGTCATATGACCCAATGTTTATTGTTCAACGCAGCCAAAGTTTTCCAAATAAATGGATCACCATTTTTTCTCACTTCTGCTAGTGACATCTATTCAAAATTCTATCTTTATTTGATTGTATGGATTTAATAGTTGTGCTATTCTCCCCTTTCTCCGAATTTGGTTAACACTAGCTGGACAATGAATATGCCCATATATCTCTCTCTCTCTCTCTCTCTCTCTCTCTCTCTCTCTCTCTCTCTCTCTCTCTCTCTATCTCTCTCCCTCTCTCTCACAATCTCTCACACAAATACACACAAATGGTCTTTCTCCAGCTCACTCAGTCTCTCTATATCTTCCTCTTCCCTTTTCTGCACTTTACTTTGAGGGCCTCACGCTGCTCCTTCGGCCCCTCCTGGGATGTGAGGTGATATGGCAGCATATTTACCCATATTTTCTGTATTATAGGAGGGCAATTCTATGTCTCTATATCATCCTGCATACAGCACACATGACTGGGCTAGCAGATTTCTCTAAGCCCCAGTAACCCACATCACATCCACCTATATCTGCAGGCTATGCTGATACTATTTACGGAATGTAACGATTTGCCAACTTGTTTTCGCCTAACATGTGCTGAAGATGCTGACAATGAAATCACTAGATTTGTAGCTAGCTTCCTGTAAGGACAAGAGTTTGTTCCTGTTCTGCTAAATGCCACATGGGCCGATCCCAATATGATTTTGTATTAATGCTAGATCTATATAAGATGCTGCTCTGAACTGAGATGCCAGAGCTCCATCTGACAATCTCTGTGACTTGTCATAACGTGCTTTCTAATCCTCAGATGACTCTCGTCTATTCTCTGTTATCTTGTGCATGATAAGAAACCTGTTTATTCATCAGCTTGGCTCCTGTGTGGATTGTTCCTCTCTGATCCTCTGCATCACCACGTGTGCGCCATGGCTTTTCCAGGCCACAATAGAGGGAACGAGGGGTGGCATTTTTCTAGAGCCTCACTTTGTTTTGGTAATGATTTATGGTGTGGGAAGAGAGGCAAACCAACTTCCTGACCATTGAAAAGGAGGGGGGAGAAGGGGAGGCCACCAACATAAACAAAGGACTACCTTTTGATAGTGGCTGCCAAGAAAAAAAGTAGAACTATACTTTAGAAGCTTGGAACGTTTGGGTCGGGGGAATGATGCCCTCTAGTTTTTCTCAGAGTTACAAAGCTCATGTATCAATTTTCAGTTCTAGACACAAACATCTTTATTCATTGACTTGTAATGCAAGAAAAATGCATACTATGTTTATCAGGAACTGCATTCTCTTCCCTACCCACTCTCCAGATCTCTTACCTTTATAATTCACTAGTCAACTGACTGGTTTGAACCCCTATAATATTCTGGAACCCTTCACTAGGCCTCCTGTCCAATTCAACCCGCCTCCTGCCAATGCATCCCTCCTCCTGCCAATGCAATGAATAATTTCATCAGTAATTAGTCCTTTCTCAGTGTCCACTACAAGTTGACACATCAAATGAAGACTTCCTGCTCTGGGATTCCCACTGAGGGACATAGGCACGCCTCACACCCTGATGACTCCCACTCTCTCATGAGCATTCCATTGTCCATACACGGACTTACCAGTCTGAGTGTCAGGATCCCTCCTTTGTCAACTGGTTCCCTATCAGTCAAACCTGGGATACAGGGCATTGGACAATGCAAGGTGCGCAAAAATCTGTTAATTAGACGCTCGCCTGATGTCTCGTTTTGTCTCTGCCGTAACCGGTTCCATAGGATCAATGGACACAGGTTGCCATGGCGACTCTGGCATCCATTACGCTCTGCATACACAGTGTAATCCTGCAGGCGGGGACGTTAGTTCCATGGCAACCTATTTATGCTTCCGGGTTGCTCACCTCGCTGCTTCTGAATGAAGCAGAATGAATAGCTGCTCTACGTTGCCTCGTTTTTGCTTCTGGTGATACCCCTCATGCTCCTATCTCCTTGCCCTGTGTCCCTCCTTTGAGACTCGGACTGTCCTTTTGATTCCCCATTTTGTCTACTGATTTCATCTGCCTACTCACCCGTGTACCGAACCAGCTTGCCTCCGGACTCCTCACTTGTCTGCCGACTCAATCTGCCTGCTCACCCGTGTACCGAACCAGCTTGCCTCTGGACTCCTCACTTGTCTGCCGATTCAAATCTGCCTGCTCACCTGTGTACTGAAAAAGCTTGCCTCCGGACTCCTCACTTGTCTACCGATTGAAATCTGCCTGCTCACCCGTGTACCGAACCAGCTTGCTTTCTGGACACCTCATATCTTTACCAATTCAATCTGCCTGCTCGCCTGTATACCGAACCAGCTTGCCTCCGGATTGCCTCCAGCAATTGCCCTGGGCGCGTGTATTTCAGAGGTGCGCGAGAAGTTCCACACGCGATTTCAGCAGGGTACGTGTATTTCAGGGGGTGCGCGAGAATTTTCACACGCGATTCTAGCAGGGTACGTGTATTTCAGGGGTGCCGGGGAGCCCTACATGTGATTTGGCAGTGTGGGTCCTCCCAGGTGTCCCCTGTACACCCTCCACGGCGCCTGCAGGCAGCCCACACCACAGGGGACTACCCTGCATCCCTGGTCATGTCCCGCAGGCAGCCCACCCAACATGGGCATGCCCCCCCAGCAAAGGCACATGTCTCCTTGCACTACTGATCACCAACTCATGTCCCCTTGCACCCCCACCCCCAGCATTGCGGGGCACCTGCCAGCAGGCCCCCACTCATGTCCCACTCATGTCCCCCTGCACCCCCACCCCCCAGCATTGCGGGGCACCTGCCAGCAGGCCCCCACTCATGTCCCACTCATGTCCCCCTGCACCCCCACCCCCCAGCATTGCGGGGCACCTGCCAGCAGGCCCCCACTCATGTCTCACTCATGTCCCCCTGCATCCCCACCCCCCAGCATTGCGGAGCACCTGCCAGCAGGCCCCCACTCATGTCCCACTCATGTCCCCCTGCACCCCCAACCCCCAGCATTGCGGGGCACCTGTCAGCAGGCCCCCACACATGTCCCCCAGCCAACATGTCATCACAATCTAGATCCCTGGCCCTTATGGTCAGCCTCCAAATGCAAAACACCCACTCGAGTATTGCATCCACCCACTTAGAAATGGCAATGACATGATAGAACCCCAATAGCAAGTTTGGAAATGAACACATGGCCCTCACATACACCCAATGGGTGTCAGTGAATCTCAAAACCCATATCATGATATGCATGATACCAATGAGATGATACTACACATTGAAGTTTGATGGAAAAAAATGTATTAAAAACAGCATAAATGGAATTAAAAATAAACAAATGACAATGGGAATCAAAAACCAAAAGCAGCATGTCCGTAAAATAATGAAAAACGACAAATCATAATCCAAAGGAAAGTTGTCCAAAGTCACAGTTCAAGAAAGTAAATCCAAGGTATAAACAAAACCGAAAACCATTGTTCCATGGGTAAATCCATAAAAAAATTAAAAAATCCAACAGTCAACTATTTACAGATAAACAAACCATGGTCCATGATCCCAACTGAAGAAATGAAACCTACATAAAAATACTACCTAATAAAATAAAACTATATACAAAAATGTGGCCCATTGTCCAAAAGGTCCAAAATAAATAAAAAAGCAAAGGAAACCTAACACTAACTACATAACTATTTACAAGGGCAGCGGGCTAGTCCGACGGCTCACTGGTTGTTGTCATGGGCCATGGCATCATCGAACTCCTGTTCAATGGCTTGGAGGCGGGCATGTTCCCTGGCCCCGAGGTAATTTAGTGTCCAGCTCTAACTCCCTGCGAAGACCCTCGAGGCACTCAGCCCGCCTCAGCGCCCTCCGCATGGAGTTCTCCGCCCTGACCATTGTGAGCCGTTCCTCCTCTGCCCGCTGCCGCTCCGCACCTATCTGCTGGCCCAACCGCTCCCACACGGAAGCCACTCCCATTCCAGGGTTCTACTGCCCTCCGGCCGCTGCCTGCACCCCTGATGTTGATGGCTCCGAGCCATGATGCCTCCCACGTCGAGCCTGCCGCTGCCCCGACACAACTGCCTGTGCCAGCACGACGGCATCCAGGCTGATGGAAACCACCAACGCCGTCGTGCACGTGCCCTGCCCGATGATGCCGTCAGATCCTCCATCTGCTGGGGTCCAGTTGCTGGTGTGTCCACCCCTGCTGGACCTCCGACTCCCGACTGTGGCAGGGATGGGATCCCCACCGAGGTGGCTGCATTGGTCGGGGCAGGTCCACAGGGGGCCCTGGTGGCATCTTGGCCGGAAGACGGCATGGAGTACGACTGGCGCATAGCTTCCACAGAGGAGGAGAGGGTCGCCAGAGTGCCCGACACATGTACGAGACCCCCGACCATGACCGCTCCCAACTGGGCCACGTTGGCACGGTGCTCTTCGTGATGACGTGCGTGCTCCCCCCGGGAAGCACGCACCTCATCACGAATGACAGCCGTGCGCAACGCGACACCAATCAGGACCTTCACCATATGGCCAGGGGTCCCCTCGTCCGCAGGTGGAGGGGAGTCAGATGACATGGACATCCCCCCTCCTGCGGACGGGCCTGGGATGGGGCATCCCTGCTGGTGCATGGTGGTGCAGTCACAGTGTCAGGGACAGTGACATGCACAGGCACCTCCACGGCGACCTGTGCTGCCTCCTGCCCCTGGACTGCACCACTTGCACCAGCAGGGATGCCCCCACCAGGCCCCATGTGCGGCTCAGTAGCGGCCTCCTCCTCCTCAGTGGAAACCACCAACCTGGATGGCTCCACACCGTCTTCCGCCGTTGCAAGCCCCTGTGGGGGCTCACCCACCCCTTCCGCTGCAGCCGTGGGGGCATCCCCTCCGCTTAGCTCCACAGCGCCGTCTCCGCCCTCTTCTTCACTTTGCGCTGTGTAGAGGGAGACATAGAACACAAGCATCAGGGTACTGTACAATGGTCCCCTAGACAGGAATCAATAGCAGATGAGTGGCACTGTGAAAGATCACTTCCATCATGTCCCTCCACAACACATGGGTCAGTGCAGGCAAAACACATGCAGTAACAGGCATGGCGCATGCTATGGACATAAGCAAACATCTCCAAGGGACTCTTGAAGCATACAATGTTGTTTTTGGACTCACATGCATCATGGGTCATGCCTATCACATGCACACACTTCAACGTACTTTCATCCATCTGGACTCGTACACCCCAGACACAGTGGATGCAAGGATAACTAGGCTGCATCAGTGCATCTGAACATTGTCACAGACATGTGTCATGCATCCATGGCATCCACAAGTCACAGACACGCAGGTCAGAAACACAGACATGGACACCATACATGTACATGGCATCAGCACCCATCCCTCACCCACACCCATGTCCAGGAACAGAGACTGGCATGCTCTCATGTGTCCATTCCGCATAGGGCTCCACATGTTACATTTAAACACATACACCAACCGTGTGCTTCACACATTACTGGTCTCACATGCATGACCATGATGTCCCTGCACACACACACGCGTACATGGCCTATGTTACACATACAGGCAAGTATCAGACAACCAGCACGCTGCAACATGCCCTGTCTCACACAGCAATGCTTGGCCACTTACCGCTCGACTCCAGACGGGTCTGCCTCTCAAGGATCTTTTGGGCAGGAGCGTGGTCTTCCGTGTGCTTATGCGTGGCCAGCTTGATACGGAGTGATTTGGCACATGAAAATTCTGCACGTCAGCGTGTGAATCGAGGAAAGGCCCTTAGCGTGTAAGCGTGTCAGCACGCATACGCGATTCCATTGGACCAAAGGCCCTTAGCGCGTATGCGTGTCTGTGACGTATCGTGCACGGGCGTTGCTTTTCGTGGGGTGCGGTGCGTGTGTTTTGCAGGCATTGGGGTTCACACGCTATTACTTCACAGCAGGTGGGTGTTGGCTACGCGTTCTTCTACACGCAAGGCAGACGGTGAGTGGTACCCTGCTCCCCCAGGCCCGATCGTGTGTAAAACCACCCGCGAGCCCCTGAAATACACGTACCCCGCTCCCCCAGGCCCGATCGCGTGTAAAACCACCCGTGAGCCCCTGGAATACACGTACCCCGCTCCCCCAGGCCCGATCACGTGTAAAACTACCCGTGAGCCCCTGGAATACACGTACCCCGCTCCCCCAGGCCCGATCGCGTGTAAAAACACCCGCGAGCCCCTGAAATACACGTACCCTGCTCCCCCAGGCCCGATCGCGTGTAAAAACACACACGCGAGCCCCTGAAATACACGTACCCCGCTACCCCAGGCCCGATCGCGTGTGAATACACCCGCGAGCCCCTGAAATACACGCACCCAGGCCAATTGCGTGTGAAACGTCTCGCGCACCTCTGAAATACACGCGCCCAGGCCAATCGCGTGTGAAACGTCTCGCGCACCCCTGTAATACACACGGCCAGGCCAATCGCGTGTGGAATTTCTCGCGCACCTCTGAAATACACGCACCCAGGCCAATCGCGTGTGGAACTTCTCGCGCACCCCTGAAATACACGCACATGCTCCCCCAGGCCCGATCGCTTGTGAAACTTCTCGCGCACCCCTCGAATACACGCGCACAGGCCAATCACGTGTGAAACTTCTCGCGCACCTCTGAAATGCACGCACACGCTCCTGCAGGCCCGATCGCGTGTGAAACTTCTCGCGCACCTCTGAAATACACGCACACGCTCCCCCAGGCCCGATCGTGTTTGAAACTTCTCACGCACCTCTGAGATACTCGCACACGCTCCCCCAGGCCCGATCGCTTGTGGGCCTTCTCGCGCGTGTAGTACTTTGGCGCACATTTTTTTCCTGCGCATGGACGCTACCGCCTGCTTTCGTGTGGCGGACATGTATGGGCCTGTGCGTGTCTTTGACCGTGCGCTGTTTTTCCCTATTCGATTCCATGAATACGTGTTGTAGGCGAGCGTGTGGGCGTTCTGAACACTTGCCTCCTGTACTTCCCCGTGACGCCCACATTTTCACGAGTTGTTCCCCATTCTGCGTGTGACGCCCCGTGTTACGCCTACTTTTGTTATGTGCGCCGCGCTATGTGCGAATTCGCTGTGGCCTTATCGCACGGCGTTCGATGACCTGTGCGCCAGCGTGCGCCAGCGTGCGCCAGCGTGCGGCGTGCACTTTTTCAGCGTACATCCCACATTTTGCGCGTGCATGGACTTCCATGAATTGATGTGCGATGTTTTCTGTGCGATAATCGCACTTGCACTGCGATTTTCGCTATTTCACGCGAATCGCACGTTTTCGCGCGCGTGCGCCGTTTTTTCGGCGCACATTTATTCCATGAATCGGCCTGTAAGTGTCAACGCATGCATTAATTTCTATTTTTTTCTAATTATTAGTGTTTGTGCATACCTTAACACATACCTTAACACATGCACAGTTTCAGCAGCAGTACTAAGCAACACAGACCTACAGGCAAAATGAAACATTGGGCCTCATTACAAGTTTATCAGACAGGTAACAACGGTGCTGACAAACTACGAGTTCTTCTCGCGGGTGCCTTTCCACCTGCCAGGTCTGACCTGGCGGACGGACCGGCACCTGGGAGCAGACCTCAACGGATGCACAGGCACCCTTTATGAAGTTGCCGGTGCATACGGCCTCCCCATTCCCATTGAGTCTAATGGGACTCAAATGGGAATGTGGAGTAATAATAATACAGGTCCGCTGGGGCTGTAATGCCCTGGTAAGTCTCCATTGCCGGGTGCCGGTAAATTCATGACTCTGGCGCCAGCCGCCAGGGTCATAATTACCCCCATTGTCTTGGAGCTCACATAAGTAACTAATCATTGTTTTTAATTTGGCCACAGCCCTTTCAAAGAAGTAAATTTGAGAGAAAAAATGGTATGCAACCTATCTTGGAAAAAGATGCTTTTATAAATGGACATTATTTAATTCCACTGGCATTGTAAAGAATATCTTTTTAAAATGTAACAGTGTACATTTCTAACACTTCTGGAAAACCTATTACATGGACGCTGTAACGTCCATGTAGTTATGGTTAAGTTGGTGTTTCCATAGGAAGAGCATTTTTTGGGCGGCTTATAACTTCGCTCCCTCTGGACGTATCCTCACCAAACTTTGCAAATAGTATATGGCCCACCCTGAATTTATTTGCAAAGTTTGGAGAGGTTTGGTCCAGGGGGGGCAAAGTTATAGGGGGGGTCCCAAAACTTTTGTTTTTTCCCATAGACATAATTTGAAAAAACTTTGCGCACGCCTACAGCCCAAACCGCTAGACGGATTTACACCAAATATGCGGCAGGAGTGGGGGCTTGGTCCCGAAAGTGTGCTTTTGCAAATTTGGTGTAAATCCGCCCAGTAGTTTTTTTTAAAATGACCAAAATGTAAGGCAAAAAAATTAGTGATATCTCTGTTCGCTTCGCGGACGGACTTCCCGGTTCGCTCCGCGGACAGTGCCCTGATTGGCCGAGCGGCGTGCGCGATGTCCGTGGACATCTGACGTGTTCGCTGATTGGACGGCTTGGGGCGTGGAGCGCATCAGATTTTTGGTGGCGCCCGACATCTTGCCTTCGCGGACTACCGCGGACAGCGAGGTGAAACTTGGTTTAAAAATTGTATTTAGTGGATTGTGTTGTTGTGTAAGAGTGTTTGGGGAAGGTGGGGGAGTATGAGATAGGTGCAATGTTGTATTTTTTTTGTGCTAGATGCTTTTGTTGTGTTCGATTTGTCTACGGACAACACAGCTGTTCTGAAATGTTCGTAAATAAGCAGAATGGATTCGGTGCCAAGTTGAAAGTGTTCTAAGAAGACTCGTGGGGTCCTGGAATGTTCGCAGGGGGTGTCCTGAAGACGTTGTCTGTATTGTTCGTTGTCAAGCTGAAAGTGTTCTAAGAACACTCGCGGTGTCCTGAAATGTTCGTACATAAAGAAAATGGGGGTGTCCTGAGGACGCTGTCCGTATCGTCCTCTGGCAAGTTGAATGTGTTCTAGGAACTTCCTTGTGTCCGCGGACATTAAAATGGTTGCAATGCTTGAATCTATAGGTGTGATATGCTGCGGTGGTTGTGGCCAGGGTATAGAATGTTGGGTGCATGGCCATTTGGCCATTTGGCCATGCACCCAAGACTCTATGCCCTGGCCAAAACCACCGCAATATATCACACTCTTATGCCATGCACCCAAGAGTCTATGCTCTGGCCACAAGCACCGCAGCATATCACACTCATAGTGGCTTATAACTTTGGGTCAAAAACAAATGTATAAGGAACATTGTTATAAGCCAGTATGGGTGTGATATGCTGGGATGGTTGTATTTATCATGTTATACTTACTATTTGGTTTAGTATCGGGAGTCTATGTTTTTCTTGTTCATTTCTGTGATAAAATAAAATAGCATGTTAGTATTAGTATTTTATAAAGACTTATTACATTGTTCAATCAACATTTTCTTCTTTTTTTTTTACCCTCATATTTAGTAGATGACAAACCAGAGTACTGTGCAATTTGCTCAGTTTCTGTGTTTGTTGCTAAAATCATTGGGTCTGTGGGAGAAAAAAAATCCATGTTGGATTAAAAAAAAAAAAAACTTTTTGTGTTATGCTACAGTTTATTTGTTTGTTTGTTTTCAGTGTTTACTTGTTGTTTCTGGCTAATGCTTTATACATTGGATTGTTCCAGTTTTTGGGAGCAGTACGATATTAGGTATTTGTTTGGATATTGTAAAATTTTAGAGCAGTTAGATACCAGTAGGCGTATTCTAACTGTTTATTTTTTTATATAATTTCGTGGTATTGATTTATCTGTTTGGATATTTCTAAATTTTGGGACAGTTAGATACCAATTGGCGTATTCTAACTGTCTGTTTTTTTCTCTATTTGAGTGGTATTAATTTATCTGATTAGTTGTTGTAGCATCTTTGGGCAGTTAGATAGCTTTTGGAATATTGTGACAGTTTATATTTTTTTACTACAAGTGTACTTAACGTTTAAGTACAGTTTAGTTATCAAATTTTGGTTTTAAGAACATTAAATAAGCGTTTGTAAGATTTGCTGGTAATCTCTGCTTTAGAGTAATGGTACTATCATTACATTCAAACCATCCACATTTCTTTTTTATACATGCAGTGTAGTGCCTTGAATTGGTTGTGGCTCCTGTGTGGTAGATTATACCTATTGTTGGGAAGGTTTTCCTACAAAGTGATATTTGACCATGTGTGAATCCAGTCAACTTGCAGTTGTTTTTGGTGCCATCTGCATTGTAACGTAGAAGCATTAGTATTACGTATTTACTATGTGTTTGTATTACTAACGTGGAGCGATTATCTGAATTGCAGGTGGAACATAATCTACCATGATTTGCATTTTGTACAAGTTGCTGAAATGGAACGGATTCACAATTAGGTATTGATATATACACAAAGCGTTCATTGGGGAGTTGTTCTTGTGTCACATTGTTGCAGAGAGTGCATGTATGTTTCCACATGTATGAAATCTGGAAGATTTCATTTATAGGTATGTTTTTGTTTTCCAGTACTAATAGTAAGTACATTAGAAATTCTTGTGGATCTTCCTGTGAGTTTATAGTGAATTTCACCATTCCAGCACAGTAATACAATTGTTGTCTTATTCCATAAACACTATACGTGTTGTCAGGATTGTTTGCTACATTTCTGTGAAGTGCTAACATTTGCAAACACAATGGGTCTGTACTGTGTAAGTAAATGTTCTCAACAATTGGTGGTAATTGAAATAGAATATTCATTACTACATTTGCGTAGCAACTTACACCAACTATATTTGAGAGTTTAAATGGACCAGGTAGTTCTGTATCTGACTGCTTTTTTTGGAGTTTGTCTTCCTTCTTTGAAGAAGTACCTGGTTTACTTTCCCTAATTGATTCTTTTTTGCTTGTGGCACTTTATGAAGTATTACTTTCTTTTACTCTCTTTGGAGGATTTGCAGTGACATCCTGTTGCTTTTCTGTTTGATTTATCTTTTTTTTATAATGTTTTACTTTTTGTGGAACAGAATATGTGTTTAGAAGGGGAGTGTATAGTGAATGAAGTCTATTGTATTCTAAAATGCAAGGAATATCAGCGTTTATTTTACTTGCATCAAAGTTGATTCGAAATAGACTGTCAAGTGTACGTAAACGTGATAGTGCTACATAGCTCATGTCTTCTTTAAAGACTGTGTTACCAATGTCTATCATTGCTTTGTCTAGGGTATGACCTTGTGATTTATGAATGGTGACTGCGTATGCAAGAGTTAGAGAAAATTGTTCTCTGCGTACATACATTTCTTTGAAGAGAAGGAATCGAGCTGTTGAGCGTCCGATTCTTTTTACTTCTGAAAGTTTGTCAAAGAGGATATTGACAAACTGAATTTTGTTGTCACGTGGGTATGTTTGAAAGCCAACAACTGTACCCAGTGTTCCATTAACTAGTCCTTGGTCCACGTCAAGGTTACGTTTCAGCATTACCTATGTTGTAGGCAGCTAAACCTGTGGGGGCAGTGACAACAGCTGACAGTTTGTTGTTTGTCAATTGTTGAAGGAACTTACTGATGATTTTGATTAGGAATGTTTTGCCAGAACCAGCTTCACCACTGACATACAATAGTATAGGTTTGTAATTTTGACAGGTGCATTCTTTGTTTTCATGCTGCACACCATGTGCAATTTCTTTTGTTACTTCTTGAAAAATGCTATGTTGCTCATTGTTTAGCTTTGATTGTAGTATAGTTAAGACTTCTTTATCCTCATACTGACACATGGTGTTTTCTACTTCTATCATAGCTAATTCTGCTTCATTGTTATTAGTGGGTCTCCCAGTGGTTCTTGGCTTCCTGTGACAGAAGGTTGACTACTGTCAGGAGTGTCCTTATCTAGTTGGGCCTGGAGTTCTTCTTCGTGTTGCTGTTCATTGTGCAACATTGTTTTGTACTGTGCAAAGTTTACATCAGTTATGCTGCCTTCATTTGCTTTGAAAGCGTCTTCATATGAGTCATATTTATCTAGTATTTCTTCTTCTTTTCTCCATGGTTTTAAGAGTTGTAGCAGGGACATGTAATATACTTCTTCACAGTTTGTCACTTTGTATTTACGGTTTTGTTCATCAGGTTTTATATTATTTTTGTAAGTGTAGTTTTGGGCTATGTGGTATAGACACATGGTTTCCAAAGTGGTACGCCTGTTTGGGTAGTATGTGTCCAATAAATTGTTTTTTAAAATGTCTTGGCTGTTGGGATCATGTTTGGCTATTGTTTCTATATCTTCGTATGATTTTAGAACTCTTTTTCTAGATTTAGCTGGACCAAGACTTAACCATACTATATTTGCAGATTTACCATACAATGCAGTACCAGTTAATCGATCAGCTGCTTCATAGGATCCACATTCTCTATGGGACAGCATTTTTATGCCCAAGCTGTATAATTTCTGAGACACTGTTTTATCTGATGACAGGTCATTCCAGAGGTCTTGGAGCTCTGTCTTTTCTGATTTGGTTAAGTATGCTGTGACATATTGTGCAACTGCAGTAGAATTGTCTGCAATGTACTGCATGTCTATGTTTGCATTCCATAAGTGGGCAATGATTGCATTGTAATCATTGATATATTTTTCTTCTTCTTTTCTTTTTATGCAATATGTATTTTTAGGTGACTTACCTTTAACACTTTGGGCCTCATTACGACCCTGGCGGAAGACCATGGTGCTGTTAGCACCATGGTCCATGCCGGTAAATTACCGACTCCGCCATGGAGAAAGGGGGAATTACCACCCCATTACAAGGTTTGCGGGGCGGTAATTCCCCCTTCCTCCATGGCCCTTCCCCATTCCCATTTTTGCCCCATAGGGATCAATGGGAATGGGGAAGGCGCTAAGTACGGTGCCGCAAATCGCGGTACCGTAATTAGCACCAAGGTCCCTTTGCGGGTCCCTAATTTAACGGTCCTGCAAAGGAACCTCGTAATTAGGCGCTAATAGGTTAAGGGCGCCGCAGCCTTTTACGGCGCCGTTAACCCATTAGCGCCTGGGTCGTAATGAGGCCCTATGTCTAACTGAAGACATGAGGTTGTTCACTTGACCTGTATTTGTAACTAGTCTAGGGAAACCAAATCGGCATTTAGTGTAGTATTTCCCTTTGTTTTTGTATTTGCGACAACAATATTTGTCACATTTGTGTCTTTGGAATTGTAAACTTTTTGCATGAAGATCACTATTTTTGGACTCTGATGGAATTTCACAAGTGACATATTTTTCAATAAACTGTAAAACAGTGGCATCACTGTCTTGACCACATTTAGGAGCATCTTTAATCCATAAAAGCATGTGGACATGTGGTGCTCCTCTGGCTTGGTATTCTTTTCTCCAAAAGAAGTGTTGCACTTCTCCAAGGGGAGGAACAGTTTTATTACAAATAAAATGTAGCATTGCAATGAAGCGATGGTGAAAATATCTTGAAACATTAACAGGATCCTGAGAACAAAGTTCTCCAGGTGTTAGTATATCTATGTTTGTTTTGTTTTCGTTTGATATGCGTAGGAAATCATGTAAATCTTCCCATGCATATTCTGCACAACTTAATGTAACAAACCAAGTGGGTGGGCCAAGGTTTCTGATCAGAGAACGTACATCTCCATGACCTCGAAACCAGTAATCTTTAATACCACGCATATTTGCTAATAGATTTGTAAGATTTGCTTGTAAAACCTCATCTTTTTGTTGAACATTTTGTAATAATTGTGTAGCTGTCATATTTTAAAAGTGTGATCCTGATTTTAATATGTGTGCAACTCCATAAGATAAAGTTGCTAGTTCACTTTCAAAGAGTAGGTGGAATATGTATTCCACATTTTGTCGAAATCTGGGATCTTCAGAATACATTTGTAAGGAGCGATATTCTGATGCTGATATTTGAATAGGTCTATCATCATATCTTCCTCCTTTGCCAGTTGAAAAGAGTAGAGGAAAAGCACGTGCTTCTATACTTTTTTCCCATATGCTGATTGGTGATCCTTTTGTTTGACGCATTTGGTATGTTTCCAGTGCATCTTCTATGGTGTCATTAGAGTTCAATGGATGAATTGTATAATGGTCTAAAGTGTTTGATATTGTAGCAGGATCTTGGAGCTCAAATTGACAAGCTTCTTGTGTCTCTTGAATTATTTCAGTTGTATCTTTCAAGTTTTCTTCAATATTAATTTCTTTGTAATATTCATTATTCTCTTTAAGATATTGCAGGGCTTCTCTAACTTTATGTAAATCTACCAGTTGTTGCCAAATTTTTCTGTCTTTTGTAGGTACTCCATTTACCAAGATAATTAAAGATTGTTGCATTGGACGTTGCACTCCTAGAGTGGGCACATTTTCTTTTAGATCTAATGGTAAATACACTACTTTTCCATGAATACCTTTCACTAATTCAGGGGGAGGTAATTTTGCGGTTTTTGGTTGAAGGTGTATTATTGGTTGAAATGGGGCACTGTTTGAATTATGATGCTCTCACATAAATTAAGTTGTTGAAGGGGTTTTGGTAGTAGATATAATTCCAAGTTATTTGTGATAGCACGTGAAGGAGTTTGGTTGTTGTCTAGTTTTGTAGTGGAGTAACTGCAAAGTATTATGGGGTCAGTTATTTCGTATTTGTTTTCTGCTATAAGGTAGAGAGCTAATTCAAACCATTTAGATTCTTCATTGTCTTCTATTTTGTATGATAGGTCTACAGATTTTGTGTTACTTTTATAAAAAGTTCTGCGGCAACATACACACACGTGGTTTGGTACTTCAGCTGAAGTACTTTCAAATTTTAGTATTTCTTTTTTGTATGTGCGTAGTGAAAGGTTGCCATGTGCAGAATTGTTACGAAGTTGTTTTACAGCTAATTCATCTTGTAAGTGGGTTTCACTTCCAAAATATTTTGTCTGTATATAGTCGATTTCCTTCTAGTAGGTCTTTTGCTGTACCATGTAGAAGAATGTTATTTAAATTGTCTAGTGCTAAAGCAGGACTTTTAGCGTAGTACAGTTTATAAACTAGATTTCTTATACTTGCATGATGTGTTGATATCCTTTTGATATCATGGAAGGTTGTTTTGCAAGTAGGTCCTGTAATTCAAGCCAATGAATGTCCTTGTAGTCCTGTGTACTTGCGTACTGGACAAGCATCCATATTTTGCAGTAGTTTAATTTTGATTTGTCTTTGCTTTTCACATATTGATTGAGGAAATGGCGTAAAGATTTGAACATTTTTTTGGGAATGTTACACATTGACGTGCATGGCCATTTGTACACTAGATGCTCTGATTCAGTTGAATGGAGGGGTAAATCTACGTTTTCAGGGCATATTTTTTGTAAGGAGTACTTCTTGTTCCATTATGGTATTATTAACTTGTTCATAGCCTCGACCACTGCTATGTATGGCAATTGTATTTGTTTGCTTTTGTTTGTACGCTTCTTCATTAAAGTATGGTTCTGTGCTTGTAGTGTGACTCCATTCACCTCCACAGATATTTAATAAGTTATTTCTGTTGACATTTCGTTTATTGAGAAGTCTTTTTTGTAATTTAGTTATTAGTTTTGTTAGTGGTTTTATTCTGTTTAACACTAAAACGCTTCTAAGATTACTTTTCTACTATAGGTTTGAAGAGTTGAACCTGGTTTCTCTCCTGTTTTCATAAGATTTTGAAGGACTTTGTGACGGAACATTTTGGCTAATATACTTTTCTTGGTATGCTTACTTTGTACTACATCAAGATTTATAGAAGAAGTTTTATTTGTAGTGATAGTTGATTTTCTGTTAATTGTTTTTTGGTTTGTTTTACTTTTTAATAGAGGAGGCAACGTTTTTGTACTAGAAACTTCTTCTGTTTCACTACATGACTGTATTAGCTGTTGTGTTTCAACTTTTTTTACGAATTCTGCTATAGATGGATGTTTATGTTGGAGAGTTTTCTTTTCATTTACTCTACTTTTGCGTTCCTTTCTACAGAGTTGCTTTTTGGTAGGCAATCTTTAGGGTCTGTTGAAAAAAATACAGAAGGTATGGGTTGGGGTGTTCTGGAATGTATGTGTGTTGTGTGCATGAGTGTTTGATTAAGATGATAAAGATGTATGTAATGGTGTGTGATTGTGCTTTGGGAAGTACAACTACTAGGGATGGGTATTCTTGAATTAATGTGTTACTAAACTGGGGTTCAGATGACAGAAAAAAATAAGTCAGTGGTTTGGAGAAGTATGAATAGTATATCTAAAGCTATACAATTAAAACAGTTGTTTGTTCTACAACATCTAAATTCTAGCGGCTGAGTTGGGTAATTTGTGTGTCGAAAAATAGGAAGTTGTGGGCCATTCTGCCAGTAAATCACTGTTTAAGACGGGGGGATTTTTGGTCAGAATGGTGCAGAATCTCTATTTTTAGGCACAGAAATAGCATGAATTAACCTTACAGTGTGTTTGAGTAATAATTCAAATATTATGGTAACATTTTACTTACTTTTTTTCTAAAATGAGCAGTGTGCTTCTTAGTTGTTCTTCAAATTCGGCTGCTTCTTTTCTGGAGAATGGTCTTCACTGCAATTGTAAAAGAAAGAAATTAGTAATTTTGTTTGTATATAGCACTGTTTTTAATTTAGGCATAGATTTTTTAAATTGAAATGCTCAGCGCCTTCCTCAAAACCATTAAAACTATCTTATGACTAACTGTAGGAAAGAACATTTCTTTACTATGGCTTGTGAAATTCAGAATGTAGCACTGTATACCACTATTCTTGTAACTAAGCTTTTCCACGTAATAGTGAGTCAATGTCATAGCGTGCTTTTCCATGTAATACTGAGCCAATGTCATAGCCTGCTTGTCCTATATAAATGTAAGTAATTATATAAATTGAAAAAATTAAAACCAATTATGTGTTTGTACAAATATTATTGTTTGAGATTTGATCATAGAGTGTGCATGTAATTTTGTTTGATTATATGTAGTCTATATATTTTATTTCAAAAATGTTGGTTTAACATTATTTGCGTGTGTGTGTGTGTGTGTATGAAGAAATTAAACGGTATAAAGGTTTGTAAGTTACAGTTCATTTTAGGACAATGAAAACATGATCATAGATTCATTTTACAGATTATACAAGGTAAAAGTCAGTTAGAAAATGTGTTCATGTACTGTATAGAAAATATGCATACCTGTAGTTTGTGTTCATGCATATGGATATGGACGAAGCTGCAAGTAGAAATCTTGGAGACTTGTATAGTATTTCTCGTAGATCGTGCTTGCCAATGGTATGAGACTTGTACTCCGAGAGATTCACCGTACATTTGCAGTGCTGATCTATGATGATGCAGTTACATGTAGAGGTCTTGGATTTGATTGGTGGATGGTCATGTGATTTCTTAGCTACATCCAATGAGGGAATGGTACAGAGAGTGAAGCAGAAATGGTAGAAGGGCTGTCAATGTTACGATATGTTTGCGGACATGGCGGTAGTTCTAGGACACGGCGTATTACATCCGGGGAATTTGGGGTGGGGAGGCATGCAAATGAGATTGAATGTAGCAAGGGATTGGTCAGTAATGTTTAGTGAGTGTGTTGTGCTAGGAGAGGTTTTCTCAGATATTCTTTTTGCTGAGAGAAGAACAGATAGCTATGGCTGAGTGTTTCAAAAAAACAGATTGTGTGGATTTTGAGAGACTCGTGGATACATTGGTTGCAGGTGCATGCAGAAAGCTGTGGAGTATCTATAGATCCTGGATTCCGACATGTGGAAGTGCACTGGCATGGAGTGTGTGGATTTAAGTGGTTGGACTTGCTACCTCTCTGTGCAACTTTGAAGATAGAGGAACATCCAGACATAATTGTAATTCATTGTGGAGGGAACAGTTTAGGACATGTGTCTTGAATTTCTTTGCAATTTGCAATGAAAGAAGGACTTCAGAAGATCATGGACATGTTTCCAAACTCCAAAGTAATTTTTTCACGGATGGCGCAGAGACAAATGTGGCTTCGTTCTTTCTCATGTGGTCCACAAATGGAGAAAGCAAGGCGTAATGTCATTAAGGCTGTTTGTGCCTTCCTAAGAGATTTTGGCATGCCCTCTTTTCACAATGAAAATATTATGTTTCGTAGTACATACATTTTTCGCAGAGATGGAGTCCATCTTACTTATGCTGGCAATCAGATTTTTCTGAGAAATGTACAAAATGCATTGCAACCTTTTTTAGAAATACAGCATCCATTTTGAAGTAGGTGTTAAGTATTTACAATTTTTGACATACAAACCCCTCCCAAAGGCTCCTTTCAGAGCCACCACTTGCTCCCAGAGAAAAATGCAATGGTTACAATAGGGTAGCACCCCAATTTTTTTAATGTTCGCGAACTGTCCGCAGACTTTTAAGATATACAAAGGGCCCTGCTTTATTCATCTTCACTTCTATTTTTTTAACTGTGAAAGGCGGCTCTCAAAAGAGCCTTCTTTTTTCTTTGATTTTTGTTATTTTGTTTTTTTTTGTTTTTTTATACACGACACACTAGGAAAGGAGGGGAAAGGAGGCTAAAGGGGGGACACCAACCACAGGGATGAGAAAGGGCAAGCTGAGAGAGGAATATGTAGAGTGGGTTTTATTTGGGTAGTGAGCAGGTCTTCTCGTGCTCTGAGACGATAGTCTCAAAAGCACTCCGAAGTCGCTCCCCCCTGCAGAGTACTGTGTTACAGTAAATACATACAACTTTGACCCTCGAAAGGTAAGGGTCATCAGAATTCTGTATGGCCTGCGAGGCAGCTTGAGGAAGACGCTGTCCCACAGAGGTGTTCCTTGTGGTGACAGGATCAGAAACGGAGGATGAAGTAGAGGCAATCAACCTACTACGCTCTTCGCAAGGTACAACCTGGCGAATGGCCCCAGTGTGGAATGAGTTCAGGTGTCGCTTCATGGTCATGGTCCCAAAGCTGTACGCACCATGCCTCCCGCAACTGAGTACCATTTTGCACTCATTGCAGGTGACACGGTTCGCACGAGCCTTAGGAACATTCCCATGAACGCTAAACAACCGCCACACCCAAGAATCACGCCGAGGGCGGGTAGTAGGGATTTCCTCTACCTCATTCTTGTCATCCTCTTCTTCCTCCTCTGTATCCTCACTCCTGTTCCCCTCTTCAGGCCCTTGGGGAGATGGTGGTGGTGGAGGGGCTGGGGGTGGTGCTCAGGCAGATGTAGTCCCAGGTGGCAATAGTGGAGCCATGGATGTCATCATCTTGGAGATGGAACTCTCAAAATCTGCAAAGTATGCTGCAAAATGCAGTGTGCTCTGTGGAATAGCCAGAAACACAATGAGAATGAGCTCTAGGGCGTGGTCTTTTATAGGGGTGCTTGTGCGCGGTTCGCGGACATGCGCGCCGTCAGCAAGACAGGTCGAACACCAAAAAAGGTTCAAAAAGTCACAAAAACTATGTGGAAACTTAGGATTATTATGTGGGATTTGTGGTATGTTGAGTTTTTAATGAGAAATATTGTGGATTATTTGGAAATGTACTTTTAAAGTGTTTGGGGACACAAACAGTGTCCGCATTCAGAACACGTGATCAGCGTGGGCGCGGTCACATGATTGTTTCATGAGCATGTTCGCTAAGGTAGCAGCCGTCCGCAGGACACCCAATGTACGGACATTGTTTTGCGCATGCGTGTTGATGTTCTACGGACAGTGTTCGGGTCCTGAACTAACTAAAAGTGTGTCACAGGTAAAACAAACAGTTACGGACAGCCGTTTGTTCATAGCACAGTTTAATTTACTTGTGCACAATACGGACAGACATAGCGTCTCAAGCACACCTCCATTTTCGTTTATTTATGAACAATTCAGGACACCACGAGTGTTCTTAGAACAGTTTCAACTTGCTAGCGAACACTACGAACAGGCATAGTGTTCTTAAGGACACCTCCATTTTTGTTTATTTACGAACATTTCAGGACACTACGTGTGTTCTTAGAACATTTTCAACTTGCATGAGAAAATTACGGACAGATATAGTGTCCTCAAGACACTTACATTTTCGTTTATTTACAAACATTTCCGAACAACCACGCTGTCCGTGGACACCTAAATTGGTTTTACCACAAAGAACTGAAAGTAATTACAACACAATATAAAAAAGTAACTTTATTTAATATATATAAACAATTAATGACTGAGAAGGTGGGGCAGAAACGGAAACAAAAACAGGAGAATTAGGGTTTTCAATATAAGTGGGATCAGGTGAAGAAGGGATGGAAATATCATCAAAACGTTGTGGTCCATGGAGAGAGTTTGGGGGTAAATGAATGGTGAGGGGGGACAAGTACAGGTGGGACAATGGTATGTTGTTGGTGGTTTTAGGTGATCTTCCACAAAGTTATTTAAATCCGTAAAATTTGCCATAAATTGGTCCATTTTGTGGGTAATGTGTTGAAGAGGGTTATCCACTGCTTCTTTTTCTTTGGAAGTTGCAATTTTTGTATGGACTGTAAAAAAAAAATGTATATGTTGAATGTATACAAAATAATATTTATTAATTGGTTTATATAGTAAAGTGTGTACCATTAGGTGGACTATCTTCTAACATTTCGTCTCGTGGGAAATGCTCCTCTAGCCAGTCCATAGTACTACACATTTCTGTGAGAAAACAAAAAAGTAATATGTTTTTTTTTTCTACTATAGAAAGTTTATAAATATATGAGTAAAATGAAGTGCACTTACTATTTCTGGTAAGATATGTAATCAGTAGTCTATACGTCTGGTCTTGCTGTTAGTCTGTTAGTTGTGCAGTGTCTGTGAGGTCATTATGTTGGAAGCCACTTTATCTTCTTTTGGTATATTCCATTTTAAAACATATTGGCCCTCATTACGACCCTGGCGGAAAGTGACTGACCGGACCGCCACAGCGTAAATAGCGTTTCCGCCATTGCACGATGGAGCAAAGTGCGGCCCATTCCGACCCATCGGGCACGAGCACCACGGCATGGCGGAAGTGCAAAGTCCGCGATGGCGGAAATGACCCCAAAACGGCCCACACCGCCGCCGTACGGCGCCCTAGGTGCAATACCGCCACCCATCTTAGCGGACACCGCAGTGAGCGCCAACCGGAAAGTACGGTGACCGTAAATATACGGAAACGGAAGTAAAAACATGGGCCCGGAACGGGAAACATCCCGCCGTACACCTATAAAACCACAAAATCCACACAACCACTAAAAACACTACCCTGAGACACACCCCAACCCGTCATCCACCCTAGCGAAACCAAGAAAAATGGGAAAAGTAGCGAAGAAAGCGTGCGACCGCAAGCGGCAGGTCCACTTCTCCCGTGAGGAACTCACCGTGCTAACAGAGACCCTCCAGGAGAATGCCGCCGCCATCTTCTCCACGCAAATGACCAGGACGGCACTTGCGAACAAGAAGGCCATATGGGCTCTGGTGGCACAGCGGGTAAGTGCGGTGGGGACCGCACCCCGCAACCCACAGCAATGCAGAAAGCGATGGGACGACCTGCGGATACGCGTCCGTAGCATACTTTCTGCCAACCGCAACATTGCCACAGCCACCGGGGGAGGATCGGAATCACCCATCAAGTTGACCCCCTGGGAAGAAATCTGTGCCTCCACCATTGGAATGGAGAGTATAGAGGGAGTCGGAGGGATGGAGAAAGGAGTGCAGACATCCGAAGAATCAGGTAGGTGGCCCAAATGAAACAAAGCTAAATCCACAATGTCCAATCATGTGAAGTACCATGTGTCCACATAGTGCAACAGAAACACATGTCCAGGAGAACGTCCACACACATTGGCCTGATAGCGCACTTTAAAACTCACAATAAATACATAAATAATTAAAAACCCCAAAAACACCCACTACACGTGCAGCAGGCACACCCTAACTGCAGGCTGCCAAACAACTGCACCCTCACTCCACACACAAATGAAAGCACCTCCAAGGCCCCGACCCAAATCACCCTCAGGTACCACCCCAATGCATGTGATACAATGCCATTCCAATTCCCACAGACCCATTAATAACCCTCGCCCTCCTTTACTCCACCACAGGGTCCGATCCAAACGACGAGCTTCAGGACACCCCTACCAGCACACCTGCAAAGAGGGCCAAGACCAACGGCCAAAGACCCTCCACCTCAGCTGCACGCATCAAGACACGGCAGCAGCACAAATCAGGTGGCAGCACAGAGGAGGGAACATCAACAGGCACCCCAGCAGCCAGCATGCCCACAACAGCAGCACCACAGGTCCCCCCAATGGATGCCACAGAAGGCACTGCCTCTGGTGGCAGCAGCACCATAGGTGACACCCCATTGATGGCAGCATGCTCCGACACAGAAGACGGGGATGTCGAAGTCAGATCCATCCATGACCTGTCCCAATCCCCCTGTCTGTCCCATCCCGTACAACATGAGGATACCACACAGGGGCACCCACAAGACGACGACTGGCCATCCCCCACAAGCCCTGTGGCAGGGCAACATGAGGCGAACAGCCACTCTGTGACACCACCGCAAATGGCCATGGCCCAGCAGAGGCAACAGTCCCTCGACCAGTTAATCGTGCAACAGCAGCAACTGGCCACGCTCCTCAAGGACCATGCCGATGAATGTGGGGGCACTAAGGCAGACATAGAAACATCAACTGAGACACTTAGGGCAGAAATGGAGAGAAGTACAGAGACACTAAGGGCACAAATGGAGAGTAGCACCGAGTGCCTGAGAGTACAAATGGAGAGTAGCACCGAGAGCCTGAGAGTCCAAATGGAGAGAAGCACCGAGAGCCTGAGGGGGGAACTGCATGCGACGTCCAAAGACGTATGTGCCGAACTTGCGGCAGTGTGCCGTGTGCTCACTGAGCTCTCACAAACCCTGAGGGACATGCATGGACGTGAGCAGGCAGAGACATCATCCGTTGCAAGTTCCGTCCAGGGCAGCCCCCAACGTAGATCTGGGAGGAACCTGCGCTCCACAGGCAGGGGTGCCCCTGATACCCGCAGAGGGGGCTTGCAATAGCGACTGCCCACTGACAATGAGCATCTTTGGACACTGGTGTTCGGGGGGGAGGTAGGAGGGTGGAGGGGGTGTGTTGGGCTCACTTGGGTGGCGGGTCGATAGGGTGTTTGACATGATATCACATATGCCATAAACAATGCACGATCAACCAATGAGATGTGTGGACAATGATCTTTGTGTACTAGGCCATCATAGGCGTACAGTCCATATTGTGCATGTACCAGACACACACAGTGCCACGAGTACCGTGTCCATGTATCAGCCACCAGGCGTGAGTGCTAGAAGCATGCATCAATGAGATGCTGACGAATGTCACGGCCCTCCTGTGCCTCACAGACTCCTTGAGGTGCTGCCACATCCCCACCCTCATCATGACCATCTTCAGGTGCTTGCAGTTCTGCGTCAGGGGGCATGGGCACATTTCTACGTACGCACATGTTGTGGAGCATGACACATGCCATGACCATCTTTGCAACCTTCTCATGGCGGTACAGGAGTGCCCCGCCAGACCTGCTGAGGCAGCGGAAACGAGTCTTCAGTAGGCCGAATGCCTGTTCAATGACTACACGGGTACGTGAGTGGGCATGGTTGTAGTCCTCCTCATGCTGGTCCCGTGGGTTCCGGACTGGTGTGAGGAGCCATCTCTTCAGTGGATATCCAGCATCACCTGTATGTGGACGATAAACGTATAATGTGGAATGCCATTGCTACGTACGCACACACCCCCCCCCTTCCTGCCAGGTCATTGCCGAATCACATACCCCACATCATCATGCATGAAATGATACTCACCGAGTAGCCAGGATCTGTTCCCTGCGTGTCGCTCCATGTAGCGTGGTATTGTAGAGTTCCTCAAGACCATTGAATCATGGGTTGATCCAGGGAATCGGGCACAACAATGTGTAATGATCCTGTTGGAGTCACACACCATTTGTACATTCAGAGAATGAAATTGTTTTCGGTTGCGGTACTGGGCCTCCATGGCATGTGGGACGACCAATTCCACATGGGTGCAGTCGATGGCACCAAGGCAACCCGGTATGCCGCCAAGTGCATGCAATCCCACTTTTGTGTTGGTAATTTCCTGCTCCGAGCGTGGTAGAGAGATGTAGTCGTCTGCGTGCTGCAGGAGGGCATCGAGCACTTGCAATAGTGTCCGTGAGAACAGTGGCTGAGAAATGCCATGCAACTGTCCGACTGTGTGCTGGTAGGTGCCTGTGGCCAGGAAGTGGAGTACAGACACCACCTTCAGTAGGGGTGGGATGGCGGTTGGGCTATCTATCATGCTGACAAGGTCAGCCTGTGTCATGTCCACAATGGCGGCTATGGTGTCCCGGTCCAAACGGTAGAGGGTGTGGATCTGCTCATCAGTGAGGTTGAACGGATGTGCTCGGAGGCGTGGGATTGCGGGCTGCCTGCGTGGTGGTAGTGGCTGTGCTGGCTGCCCTTGCTGGCCCTGCCTTGGCCTCCTCCTCCTCCTGCGTCTCCTCCGTGCGGCCGGTTGTAGTTGGTGTTCGTCTTCTTCTTGGAGTTGGAGTACTTGCAGTGCTATCAGGTCCCCCAGGGCCAACATCGCGAGTCCTGCCGGTAGCATTTCGGAGTGGGTGTGGTTGTGGGAGGAGACTGGGTGTGCAATTTATGTGTTTTCAGGCTGTATGGCCTCCACCTGTGGTGATTCATTCCACCTGTGCAAGCTGCTCTCCCCTTTGGCCGAGCACGTCCCGCACACAACGCTGCAATTCGAGGAATGGCATCTTGCTATTGCAATCATGTATTTGTACCCGATGGCCGTGTAACATTGGTTGATATGTTCATTCGGCTATGGTCCCATTGTTTCACATACAATCTTTGCAGTCGCGAACAGACTTGTGAAGGGTCAGTGGAACGTAATACTCGAGTAACGGTGGGCCCTCATGCATCACTGTACCGAGTTGCACCGACGGGCGGGGCGTCCCATTTGTGAGTGAAGGCAGTTGCCATTTTCACACACAGCCGCACTAGATGGATTAATTTGTGATTTCAAGCGGCCACAGATGCCTTTTCGACGTGATGTTGCAAATGAGGAATTCGAAGGGCGGCGCTTTCGGTTATCAGCTAGCGGCGAGGAGATGCCCACAGGTCTGACTGCAAATATAACGTTCTATTGTTCAATGTCCTTGAGACAGGGGCCATGGCGAGGATGCAATGATTGATATGAATAGTTTGGGATGCGCAATAGCGACGTGGGCGATGAGGCCGGACGTTCCCAAATACATGTTACTTCACAACACTGGAATTACGGGCTGGGGCACTGTGGATTTTGCAGGCTGCATAACGCACAGACTCAATGGATATTTCTAATGTTATGTGAGTAAATATTCAGGCGTTTTTATACCGGGATGAGAGAATGATGAATGGATGCATGGGCAGATGATTTGATACAGAGTTTGCCATGTACAGGGCTTCTTGGAATCTGTCCGCCTCCCCTGCGCTATGTGATGCAGGGCTGCCATAGTGGGACCATCGTCTATCTGGCCTTGTTGAGCCCTCCCTGTCTCGACGCGCCTTCAGACACTTGTGTCCATGCACGTTAACAATCCCATCAGATGGATTCTGTTTTCACAGACGCATGCACAGGTACACTCGTTTGTGATGGTGTTTACACCTCGATATAGATAGTTATGAGTCGCAAGTGGTTTTGGGGTGGTGATGATCCTTTGGAGTGGGCTAGCATGCATATGGCTGTGGATTTAGTGTGATCATTGAAGTGAGTTGTTCGAATGTAGTTCTGATGGCCATTCTGTTCTTTTTCTTTTCTTTTGGTTGACAGGTATCTCCTCCACTTTTGCCACTGCCATCTGCATGCCACTCCTGCAGATGGCTTTTACTCCCGACACCTGCTGCTTCGTGTTAATCAGTGGAGCAGCATTACGATCTTATGGGACGATCGCCAATGGGCCACATGCCCTTACGCAGTACTAGTGGCTCGGAGCAACATTTCGGCCTTTCAGCTGGACTAGTGCCTCCCTATTGGGACGGCCCTGCGGTTCTAGGCGCTTCCATGTTGCCTTTTCGTACGGGAATGTAGCCCCTGTGTACCATGATGGAACAGGGCGTCACACAAGTAGTAGCTGGTCATTTCTTGCGGATGCAGCCCACAATGGTGAAATGTGTTTTGGAGTTCATGGCCTAATGGCTGTATGGGCTTGGTGATTTTGTTGTGCATTAAATTTCTATTCTGATATGGGCCGTGTAGCGTTCTTCTTTGCAAGTGATGTGGCATATTCCTATTTGGGGAGCGATGTATTGTGAGGAGATCTGCATTGGGTTCCAGCTTCGGAGTATAGTTGCGTGGTACTGTGCTGGGCGCGTTTGCCTACGAAGCCCAGTGAGGTCAGGGATGAGGGCTGCCAATATGACTGTTTGAATGATGTCATGCTCAGGGGCGGGGATTAGGTTTTGTGTAACAGATGCCGGTCAGCCAGGTGGACTGGTGGAATGATGTGATTTTCGGAATATTGCTGGTCACAGGTGCCTGTGTTTGCGTGCGTTTCTTGGCGGGGGACTGTGGTCATGTCCATTGGAATGGCTTCTGTATTCGTGCCATCTGTGCCCTGCAGCTCCCATTGGCCCCTCTTGTGATTCTTTTGTTCGTTGGCATGCATGGATGACTAGTACATTTCACTGGTTGCATTGTGACTTCATTGCACCTACGGGGAGTTGTACTATGTGGCCAGGGAGCGGTGTACAGGCACTCAGTGGGGCCGTTTACGGTTGATTCGCGATGCCGTACTTCTCACCATGGCGGAATGGTACTTTCCGCCGTGCTTGATGGCGTTAGGTACATGTCCGCTAGGGTCGGAATTCGCGTACCCTTGCGCCATGGTGGTATTTACGGTTTGGCATGGCGCGCGCGCGCGTACTTGGTGCAGTTAGCGTTGGCGTTCACTACGGTGTCGCTAATGGCATCGTACTTTGCGGTGACGGGTCATAGTCGCACCGAGCGCTATTCGATGGCGGTATTGCATTTCCGCCATCGTTTTTCGATTTCCGCCAGGGTCGTAATGAGGGCCATTGTATTTAAATGAATGGTTAGTGTGTTACATATATGGGTTACATTTCTTAAGTATTACTACATATACATTGTATGTGTGCTGCTTTGTGAATTTGTTAAATGTTCCTATGTTATGATATACAATTACACATACCCCCAGAGTTTTTAGGTGGTGGTACTGTTGTCCAAACATGTCCGCGGACCGTCAAATTCAGTAGAAAGGGTTGAGTATGTTCATCATAACATGTACATAATGTCAAAGCTATTATTGTTACTGTTAAAGGGACGTTATGGTTAAGTTGTGCTACTAAAAACCTATGAAATTCAGTAAAAAACCTTTGTTAAAGGGACGTTACGGTTAAGTAGCGCTACTAAAAGCCTATGAAATTCAGTAAAAAAACGTTGTTAAAGGGACGTTATGGTTAAGTTGCGCTACTAAAAACCTATCAAATTCAGTAAAAAAAACTTTCTTAAAGGGACGTTATGGTTCAAAGTAAAACTGAAAAACCCCTGAAATTCGGCAGTTATGGTAAGATAAGCAACCATAACTTGCGCCACTGTGCACTGCTAAGACTAACACCCAGGACATCAAAGATTACATCACAAATATTAGAGCTGTTTCAGTCCTGTGCTGGGTCCGGAAGCCAGACTGGTGTGCTCCTAGTAAGAAGTTGGATTCCAGGTGTTTTTGTATTTGTGAATAGGCCATCTTGTCTATGATTTTCAGAAGAAAAGTCACTGTTGTAATCGGTCGGTAATTTGTAGGTATGGCTGGGTCCAAGGTCTGTTTTTAACTAATGGGAGCACCCAGGATTCTTTAAGGTTGGATGGGATAGTGCTTGAGGAGAATGAGGTATTGATGAGTTTCATATGCTCTCTTCTAAGCACTTTCCTTCTCGAGCCCTCTGCTCATCCACCTCCAACTCTCTGAGGGTTAGACATTTCTCCACGCTGAGATCTCTCTCCTCGGCTGGAGCATCCCTCTGGAACAGCCTCCCCACCTCTCTCAAACTTTAACAGGACCACCTCAGGTTGCAGAGCAACACAAGACCTTCCTTTTCGCTTCTGCTTTCTCTCTCTCTCTCTCTCTCTCTCTCTCTCTCTCTCTCTCTCTCCTGCAGATTTTCTTGTATGCTGCACTAACAGGTTACCTGGCCTCCCTCTGGACCTTATGGGGACCAGGCTCCTTCATGACCAGTAGCCCCATGCACTGCCTCTGGGCCTACCTCGCAGTAGGGACTGTATCTACAACCCTACAGTGCCCTGCCTCCCGCACTCACTTAGAACCAACCACCCTGGTGGCACATACTTGAGCTTTGCTTATTGCACTCTCCCTTTCCCTCCCCCAAGCACTTCTCATCTCCCTTCCCCCTAGACTTGCAAAATTTGAATCACTTAAATCATAGTAAGATTGTTTGTTGTGTCCTCCCTCTGTCTCTACTTCCTTGTCTGTTCACGCCTACAAACACATGTGCACAGGTGCATTATTTATGACTTATCGTATCATATAATAAAATAGATGGAGCAAACATGCTGTTTCTGGATATATATACATAAATGTAACCTCTTTTGTGCTCACAAAGTCAAAAGGGATGACCATTGTTGGTATTTGGTGGTAGCCAGGCAATGCATGAACACAATAATGATCTGTGAATTATCTGACCTCCTTCCCTAATCTACAATCAGTCAGGAGATGGCAGAGATGTGCAAGTGGTAAAGCTGTGAGTAAACAAAGGGAAAAATAATTTGGTGATGTGCACTTTCTATGAAGCCATAATTAAGGCTTTATTCCCTTCAAATTGTGAATACGGTGTTAATTCAATCACATATAGGACATCCCAGTGTGTGCACATAAATTATAGTCAGATTAAATGATTTGACCACTTTCAAATAAATTACGCACTGAAGTCAGAGTTGAACTCCCTCTAAAATGTAGACACTTGACCACAGACCTTCAGAAGTTTGGTTGGTACATATTTTTAAAATCTGACTTTCAATAACCATAGTTTCTGTCGGATAGAAAATACTTGCAAAGTTCACAAATTACAAGGTAAAGCAACTTGACAATATGCACTCCCTATAAAACATGCTAACCAAAATGATTATGATTGTAACTTTATGCTCTACATCCTGAATGATACCGTGTTCTTGCCAGAATGCAAAGTAATTCAAGCCTGAACAGTATCATTTGTTTTACACCACTCTACTTTCTGGACCAAATGCACACAATAAAATCAATTGTGCCATACAATCATCTTCCTATATCATTTGCCACATACGTTCAACCTGTCATTTTGCAACACATTTAGGGCCTATATCGAAAAATGCTTTTTGAAAACCATATATCAGACACTACATTAAAAAGGGAGTTTTATTTTGTGACTTTCTCTGTTTTAGGAGAAGGCACAGATGACCTAGCTTACTGGAGCTGTGTGTAGGATTTCTTTTGGAAAAGTACCCATCGCAGTTCCAATCACATCAAGATTCACACAAAAAAAGCTCTGCTTGTGACAAGGACATGTGTTCAAAATATAAGATTGATGTGCTGGACACTGTTTGTCACTGGCATCCTATTCTCATTATTAAAGCTGTGAGGTGAACAAGGTTCTGTGAGTACAAGCCGCGAATTTTGGAGAGGGAAACTAAAGCTCACTGATGTTATATACCTGTGTAGAGAGGTGTACACAATTTAAAATTTAGGTGAGATATGTCAGCTCAACATTGTACATGCTGGATAGGCTATGTGGGCAAAGCAAAGCAAAGCAAAACAACGCCCTTGGAGCGGCACTCGGCGTAGCAAGAAGGTCACATATATCGACCATCAGGCACCACAATAATTGGCTATCAACCAATAACAAAATCTTATTAAAAACGGCATCCCTCACCTACAAAGCTCTCAACAATGCCGCCCCTAGTTACCTCATGGACAGATTCCTTAGGAGAACATCTACCAGACCTACAAGACTCTCCAACACAAATTGCCTCATTGTCCCAAGATTTAAGCTCTCTAAAGTTGGGGGCTGCAGCTTCCCAGTCAAAGCAGCCCAACTCTGGAATACCATGCCACACCCCATCAGAGAAGACCAACCATACTTGAATTTCAGACTTAACTGCATTAACTGGCTTAAGTCCACAGATCAGTAAGACTCACACTTGCACACTCATCCTGCTACTCCTGTATACCTCCCTCCGCCTCCCTCTACTTAATCTAGATTTTGTACATAGCTTGTATATAATATCCCTGATGTTTACTACTGTATGATGTGATGTATCCACCCTGTGGTCTGTTTCACCCTGTAACTCTTGTACCTAAGCCATGCATATCCTGTAACTGCTGCGCCCCAGATACCTATGGGTCTGGAGCACATTATAAATGATTAAACAAACAAACAAAAAAACAAAGCACTGCTATCATAGATTACTGCAACACATCTGAGTTTTGTATGGGTCATTTTTACCACTGCCTCAGTTGCAGCTTCTGTGTAATGCCTATCTGCCCAATTACCTTTTGAGGAGGCCACTAATCTGGTTAGCCATCACAGTCATTCCCTAGGTGAGGTGCTCACTCTGGTCTACCTATTTGATATTAACCCAAACAACATGGCGAAGACCTGTGCCTTCATAGGTTTTGTGGATGTGGCATGGCTGGTGAGCGTCCTGATTCCAGCACTGTTTGGCAATCCAAGGGCTCTTGGATTAAAAGGTAGCATTTATCATATGCTGGCTTTATTTCAAAGTAAAAGCAGACAATCGTCATCCACATCTCTCAGGGGATGACGACTCACAAACAGCATCACAAGGAGGAAATACTGCACATATGCAAGGTTGCTTTGCTCCCCCACTTACCACATAATTAGATATATACAGGCATCAAGTAGAACACCAACCAATCCAAATGTTTCAAAGTACAGAGAGCATGACAAGCTCATGGATGATGGTGGCATCAATGGGCAGTGCATCGTTGACATCCAGTGAAAGCTTTGTGAGCAGTATGGATGCATCCATTCAGAGGGGATTCTGTGGAACCCACTCATCAGAGACTTTGGCATCTTGAATACAGATATGTCATCAAGAAGACCAGATGGTGGACCATCAGCCACAGAGATGTTTGATAACTATACACTGGACACCTCATCTGTGTGAAGGGATGATGCCCTATTACAGTATTGGTAGAGCAAGCACTCCATTTGGTGAGTGGCTCTTGTATGAAATGTTTATGAATCACAAATGTGTCCCCCCTCCAGAGAGCAGTTCAAGAGAGACTTTAGTGTGGATATTGTTTCTAACCACAGGAGAACCCTAACCCTGTCACATGTTGAACAATTTACATTTATGAAAATGAACATGCAAAGTTCCCATGATCTCCAAAGGGCCCACTAATGTTTCAGTCTCTAACACTGGATGCAGCTACCAACTAATGTTCTGAGGATCTTTCGCAGTGCACAACCACCCACTTAGGTTCTTGGGATATTTTACCAGGGTGTATCTGCCCACTACATTTCTCAGGCTCTTTTACAGCACACATCCACCGCCTAAGATTCACAGGCTCTTTCACAGATTTCAGACACAGACTAGAGTTCATAAGTTCTCCGACATATCATTTTGTAAAGTTCTCCAGATTTCCCATTACAGCTGCTACACTTGCAAGGGGAGGGATATCCTGGAAATGTCCGTCTCTCTCTCATGTGTGTCTCAATACTTCACCAGGGCAGAGCACACTGCAGGGGGGAGTGAGGTGTAGCTCCATATGCCTCCTCCAGTTGTCCTACAACATTACACGATCCAGATTGTCTCAGCTATGGAGACGCCACAATAAATGCAGTACATACAGATTGCAGAGATATCCACAAACATGCATGCTGCAGGAACGCACCTCCCCGTGCCCCCTGTTGGGACACCACAAGCACATCGATCTGCCACTGCCCACTGCCAATCGGGGATGCTGCATGAGTGAGGGCTTTTGGGCCTGGCATATCAAACGTTGCTGCTGTGATGCACACCAGCCCTGGTCAGTGCTATGACCCCCTCCCCTCTCCTCTTCACCACTCCTGGGAGGGGGTTGTTTGTGGCTGCATGTTTGCTAGTGGCCTTAAACCACTCAATTGCCTGCTCACCTTCCTGGCCTCCAGCAGACTTGATTTCTCAAGGCTGTCAACCCTACGGTGCACCCCTGCCTATTTCCTTATATCCCCTGTTGTGGTAGTCCTATGTTGTGCAGAAGACCTCTGGCTCATCCTCCTTCATGGTCTTTCTTGATGCAAGGATTCTGTGGACTGTGTAGGGTGGATTGCGGGCAAAGCTCCTTCTCTACTACCTCAACCGCTACCTGCTCCTCCTCCTCCCCTGAGGTTGGTCTACTACTTGCCACAATGTCATTGCAGGTTGATCCTGACCATAAAACTCCACCTAACTCTTGTTCACAACAGCATCCTCATGCTACTGTGTGGAGACCACATCCTCCTCTATTCCTATCATATAGACATGAGTCATACCAACCTCCTCGACAAGGGTGCTTGCTGCAGCCACCCTCGTCTCCCACATTAGGTACTCCTTCTCTTCCAATGCCTCTCTGGCAGTGCCCACATGTGGCAAATACTCCCTCATCTTTTTTTGTTGTTGTCACAGTCAGGCCCTTCTCCGATGGCCCTGTCTCCTCTCCCAGTCATGAGCTGTCCCTCAATGACTCAGCCTGTCCCATCGACACTGAGCATCAGCAATGTTAGGTCGGCAAATCCCACGAATGGGTGCCCAAAAGCGCACAATGACCTCCCCTTTTCATCCATCATTAGTGAATCCTCGTTCCATGTGAGTAGGAATGAAACTCCTCCCTCTCCCCTCCCAACATTGCCCCATGCCATGAAAACTGCCTCAAATTACAACAATGTTTGTGTGTTCAAGTGGCCAACCCAAAAGTGTTTAACATTAGGAAAACCAAACAGAACCAGAGCACAATCTAAGTGAACAAACAATCATACCTTTAAAAAATACAACTAACACAGAAACTCTAATCAAAATAATATAATAATTCAACCCTATGCACACAGAGGGTAAAGTGCAAACCTGTTTTCTTTTATTTTGGAGGGTACACATAGGTGTAAGCAACTTTATTTGGATTGCATACATTTGTATAAGGGGACACAAACAGGTACATTGAAAAGAAGTTAAGGCAAAGATTTACTTTTTTATATGAGGAAAATAACACAACCCATGTTCACTCAGTAAACAAAGAGTAAGATAAAGGAGCATAATCTGTGACATAAAAACACACTTAATTGCAAGAAGACGGCACGCTCACCTGGTCTCTCTGGGGACGTTGGGGCACGGTTGCAGCCCTCCTTGGAAGTGGATCACCCCTGTCAGGCTTCTTCGCCTGCACATATGCTGTGGGCTGCGACAATTGGTGAAACTGCTCCTGCGTGGATATGAGAGATTGTGAGAATGCTGCTATGTGACGGTTGTCTCTCTTAAACTCTTCTTCCCAAAGTGTGGTGAGCGTGCGCCGACCCATGTAGGCTCACCTGCTGATTAATGATGATGAGCTCTCCGTCCTGCTTCTCACTGCAGAGGTGCTTCTTGATGGACCGAGTTCCTTCACTGGCCCATTGTACGTGGCAGCCCAGACCAGTTGTGGCTTAGCCACTCCTGATGGTAAGTGTCTTATCGCTTTAAAGTATTGTGATGTTAGTTCCTGATTATTGTCCGTGTCTTTTAATGATGTCTCTCTTCTGCTTTCTTCCAACCGGTGAAATTGCGGACCTGCGGTAGTTGCGGTGCATGAAGCGAGGCCAAAATGGAGAGAAAGGAGCCCACGATGCTCCGATAGCAGGTGAGTGTTAAACGTAATGGGCCTCATCTCGCCTCTCACTTCCCAGCTCTTCGCCATGGGCTCCTTCCCTCGGTTCCATGTCATTTCATCGCGGGATATTTTTTTGCAGGGTTTTTTAGTGCAGATTTTTTTCTGAAAAAACTCATCGATTTTTTTGAGGGGGTTAAAAAAATTATATAAATTGGGTGTGGGTGTACGGGAATTTAAAAAAAATTAAAGGTGACTAGGGATTTCGGGGGAGTAACCACCCCCCAAAAAAAAATCGATGAGTTTTTTTTTAAAAAAAATCCACGGTAAAAAACCCCATGAAAAAACATCCCACCATGAAATGACATCGAACCGAGGGAAGGAGCCCATGGCGAAGAGCTGGGAAGAGAGAGGCGAGAGGTGGAGACTGGCGAGTTCCTTGCAGATTTTGAAAAGTTCAGCATAATGTTAGTGGCTCCAGAGATACATACTTGGATGTGGGCCCTCTTCTTGGAGCAGATGGAGAAACAATATTGTCTTTGTAGCAGGTGACCGCCCAGTTTGTCCGAGGATGAGCCCGAAGTCTGCCACTTCCATTCAGCAACTCTACACTTACGATTCAGAGAGGCTAAATCAGAGTCATACCATCCAATAAACTTGGCGGGAGGCATCAGGTGGATCCTCATGACAGTGGCAAGGATTTCGACGGTGTTAGAGATGGAGAGGTAAAGGTTAATAAAGAAAGAGTCAGAGGGCGATTCAGAAGCAGGGATAGGAGGGGGGATGTAAGCGGAGGAGAAAGCAGCAACTGACACTCGCTTTGTCGGTCAAATGATGGCAAAAGAGTCTGTCAGTGTGGGAAGTGGCTCGGACAGAAGGCTAAGGGGCCCTAAGTGGGAGGAGAGGAGAGAGTGGTCAGACCAGGAAAAAGGGGTGGTGATTGGGTTACAGATAGGGATGTCGCCAGAGATGAGGGCATCCAGAGTGTGTCTGGCTGAGTGGGTTGAACAGGAAGGAAGAATAGAAAGAGACAGGGAGTCACAGAGGTCACGGAACAGTAAGGCGGCTGATTCAGGAGAGTCAAGATGGATATTGAAGTCACCAAAGAGGAGGAGTTTGGAAGTGGAGGTCTAGTGGGAGGAGGTGTGGTCGACTTATTCAGAGATGAAGGTATAGATAGTGCAGGGGGGCCTGTAGATGTTAGTGTGGGTGAGTGAGAGAGTAGGAGAGACCCCAAGACTACAGATGAGGCATTTGAAGGAGGGGTAGGATTGAGTAGGTATGACAGAGGCAGGGACCCTCTCAGGGAAAATCAGGGCCACTACAACTCTGGGCCTGTTAGGCCTCTGTATGGAGAGGAGTTTGTAGCCCTCAGGAAGGAGAGTCACAAGAGCAGTGACAGAGCTGGCATTGAACCACATCTCGGTAAGGGCGAGGATGTCGAGTTCCATGTCTTCAAGAAGGAAACAGATGTCAGAGGACTGTTTGACAACAGAATGAACGTTCATAGAAGCTTAGTGAAGTTGATTACCACCTTTGAACGTTTTCTGGTGAGGGATACAGGGGAGTGGTACCCCCGACAGTTGTGATGGAGAGTTTAGATTAGAGGAGGAAGGAGGGGTTGAAGGAGAAGGGAGGAAGTTAATAAGAAAGGGCAGGGGTAGATTGAGAAGGAGAAGAGAAGATTGAGAAACTAGAGCCACAATAGTGCCATTGTGATTGACATGAATGATGCACCGAGAGAATGAGAAGTATGCCAAGAGGGTATCAGGTAATAAAATTGCGGCAAAAATATTGCAGTAAAAAAAAATCACAGCAAAAATGCCCTGGTTTGACCCGCTAAAGGTGTACCCCATTACACCATTTAAGGCATTTAAGGGGAGCAGGAGTGGTGGGCGTGTCCCCTGCTACTCTTAAATGGTATAATGGGTCCGCGGGTTGCGGGGGTGTCCCCCGCATCCTTTACATGACTGTGGTGGCAAAACCACAGCATTTTTACCGCAATATTTTGTATTCACTGCCATTTATGTCACAATTTTAAGACATGAAACCGCCAAGAGTACTCCCCATCTAGTGCCTCCATTAATGGGTAAAAAGGAGAAAGGGGAGAGAGAGTAGGGACCGGGTGGGGGTACAAAGGTCTGGAAAGGAGAAGAGAGAAATAGACTGAGGAGCTGCAGAGTGCACAGATAAGTCACCAGGCAGCCTAGCAGCCAAGCAGGCACAGATGAGAAGTTGCTTAAACAAGATATACACAGGATAGGAGGGCACAAAAATATAGCAGAAAACAATGTATGCACAGGTTTAAAGGCACATATTCTACTCAGAGGTACTCTGCCTTTCCTCACCTTCCTGCAGAAGCTCATGGTATCCCAAGCTCTGGTTCTCTCTTTGTTGGACTATTGTAACAGCCTCTTTCTAAATCTACCTGCCTCTACACTGCACCCTGTACACCTAACCCAGAACAAGACTGCAAGACTTGTCCTTGGCCTCGAATCTCTCCAGCTCTGAAATCTCTCCATTGGCTGCCAGTGGATGCAAGGATTAAATTCAAAACCCTCTGCATTGTCCACAAGTCTTTCTTGGGCCAGGGTCCAATATACCTTCAGCTATCCCTCCGCAAACACCTCCCCTCTCGGGCTCTTCACTCCTCTACCTCTAACTCCCTCAGGGCCAGCCGTTTTTCAAAGAAACGAGCTGCGGGTAGATCTATGTCTTCGGCTGGGGCCTCCCTCTGGAACAGCCCCCCTGCCACTCTAAAACTTGAGGAGAACTATCTCCGGTTCCGGAAGCACCTCAAGACCTTCCTCTTTTCTTCTGCCTTCACTCCCCCTCTCCCCTGCTGATCTGTACTCTCTTGGCACCGTGCACCTGGCCAACCTCTGTCCTCCGGGCCCAGGTACCTGCTCACCCGCCACCCTCCCGCCCTGCCTGTGGGCCACCCCTTGTACTTCGGTCTGTATCTGTACCCATACACCCCCCCCTTTTTCTAACTGCACTTATCAGACCTACCCTGTCTGCTGCCTTAAACCTAGCACTTGCAAATTGCTGGCTGCACTACCACTGTCTGTTGCTTTTATTATTTATTTATTGTTATTTATCTGTTTCTCCTCTGCTTTGCACTTTCCACTTCTCCCCCTTCCATGCACTTTTCCCCTCCCCCTCTCCCATGCACTTGTACGTTCTCAATGTCACTGGGCCTAGTAAGATCGCTGTTTTGTGGTCCCCTCCCTCCCTTGCCTTGTCGCGCTCTGAAACACTTGTGTATGAGCGCGATAGAAATAAAATATCAATATCAATATCAATAAATTCAACTTTCCACCAGAGCACTAAAATGCAGCAGAAAACAATGTATGCTCAGGTTTGAAGCACAACTAAATTCAACTTTCCACCAGAGCACTAACATGCAGCAGAAAGTAATGTATGCACAGGTTTAAAGGCACCTCTAAATTCAACTTTCCACCAGAGGACTAAAATGCAGCAGAAAAACTTGTATGCATAGGTTTAAAGTGACATCTAAATTCAACTTTCCACCGGAGCACTAGAATGGAGCAGAACACAATGTATGCACATGTTTAAAGGCACATCTACATTCAACTTTCCCACGGAGCACTAAGATGCAGCAGAAAAAAATGTATGCACAGGTTTAAAGGCAGATCTAAATTCAACTTTCTACCCGAGCATTAAAATGAGGCAGAAGACTATTTAAGCACAGGTTTAAAGGCACATTCGAATTCAACTTTCCACCAGAGCACTAAAATGCAGCAGAAAACAATGTATGAACAGGTTTAAAGAACAACTAAATTCAACTTTCGACCAGAGCAGTAAAATGCAGCAGAAAACAATGTATGCACAGGTTTAACGGTACCTCTAAATTCAACTTTCCACCAGAGCACTAGAATGGAGCAGAAAACAATGTATGCACAGGTTTAAAGGCACATCTAAATTCACCTTTCCACCAGAGCACTAAGATGCAGCAGAAAAAAATGTATGCACAGGTTTAAAGGCAGATCCAAATTCAACTTTCCAACAGAGCACTAAAATACAGCAGAAAAGAAATTAACAATCAATACAGATGGTACTCGTTACACACGCTGACGTGAAGGAGAGCAGCTTCACAATCCAGAAGATGAGCAGACCAGTTTAACCAGACAGAGTTTGCAGATAGGACACGCAACTGCAGAGCCCCTTAATTAGAGCGGTAGGAGCAATTAGAATTAGTCAGGTGCATTGCAGCTTGAAGGGCGGGTAGTAACCAAATAATGTGTGGCAGAGTATTGGAAGATAGTGGCAAGAGTTGAGTATCAATGTAGAGTGTGGAAGAGGTCAGCCCGGACCTGGAGACATGTTAATTGATGTACCTCCATAAAGGAAGGCACGCATGTGGAACTGGGCACAGCGGGTAGTGACGAAGTGAACGTAATGTGGGCAAACGGACCAGAAAACCACAGCGAGTAAGCCGGTGAAACCTAGGTTCTGTAGACGGACAGCAGGCAACGAGTGCTGTACCATCAGATCAGGGATAAATGGGTGCTTACCCGGTGTGGCAAAGTCACTGTCAATGTCAGTTGTCGATGAGAACCTGGGATGAGAAAGGGGGGACTGTTTAGACTGCCCAGACCTGGACAGGGCCACAAAGAGGTGGGCAAGACCCTTTTAGGTGGACCTTTGAGTGGGCCAGTGAATGCCTGCCAGCTCCGGGGTCTGCTGGTGAAAGTCTACGGCCCAGCCAATCAGGTGGGCCTCCTCAGGCCCAGTAAAAAAACTGCTGATTCAGATGCTGCACGCGGCAGCCAAATTGTACTGGCTATCGTCGGACCGAAAGTGCTGCTGCACCCCGGAAGGTACAGGCAGGCAGGAGATTGGGCAGCCCAAACAAATAAATATGAAAAGGCTCACCAAACAAGAATCTGCATCTTTATAGTGACTGCCCTGGAGCAGCCCAGTGAATGCCTGCTAGGTCAGGGGTCTGCTGGAGGAAGTCCACGGACCAGCCAATCGGGTAAGCCTCATAAGGCATGGTGAAAAAACGTTGATTCAGATGCCATGCGGGTGGCAATGTTGTAGAGGCCCTCGCCGGACCCAAAGTGTAGCTGCACCATGTGAGATGCAGGCAGCCATGAGATGCGGCGGCTCAACAAATATATATGAAAAGGCTCACCCAATAAGAATTAGTCCCTTTACAATGGCGGCCCTTGATGGGCCCGGCGAATGCCTACCGCCCCTGGGTCTGCTGGAGGAAGTCCAAGGCACAGCCAATCAGACAGGCCCCATCAGGCACAGTGCAAAAAAAGCTGATTCAGATGCCGCGCAAGGCGGCGATGTTGTAGAGTTCCTCACCGGATATAAAGGTTAGTTGCACTGTGTGAGGTGCAGGCAGGCAGGAGATGGGGCAGACCAAACAAATAAATATGAAAAAGCTGGTGATTGTTGGTGGGGACCAAGGATTGGTTCATTAAGGTAGGCTTTGCCTACACCAATACCTGTGGTCCATTTGGCTTTAAAAAAGGGCTGAGCCCCTCTTTCGGCTGATCATCTGAAGGCTTCACCAGAAGCAGGAGGAAGAACTCATCATTGGACCCTGCCTTACATCTTCCACCAGTGAAGGAAGGCCAGAACCTCCAAGAGCGAAGCAAGACCCCTCCCCTAAACATCTCCACGGGAACAGAGGATGATATCAAATCCAGAGGACCCTCCAGCAGCTCCAGAACTGGTACGCAGCCAGCACACAGAGTGCCCTGCTAGCCTCTGCAGCAAGCTTCCTAGGTGGGAAGTGCCAAAGAGCCTGTGAACAAAACCAAGGACAAGGCAGCTGCCTGCAACACTCCACTCAGCTTTGGGCCGTCCGCCTTAAAGGATGACACAAGTTGAGTGAAGAAGCTAAGAGGAATGCATCAACATGCATCTACTGACATCCACCTTAAAGGACATTTTTCAAGCCAGTGGAGCACCTCGAACTGCAACTGACTGCACTGTTGACTGTTGCTACAATGCAGTCACTATAGCTGTCTCAGATGCCTCGACCAGTGCTTCAGAACTGCCATACAGCACCGCGACAATGATTCCTGACGTTGAGCCACCATGTAGGCCAGCCTGCAGCCACGCATCCAGCATCGCTCGCTGAACTGCCAGCCGCCTGATACCCGCAGCTGTCTCCCATCTTGAACTCTGTCGCAGAAGCTGCATAACACCCTGAAACTGACTAAACCCTGTAAAGCAACAAGTACTCCTACAGCACAAAGTACATTGTGGTTCTGTCCCACTGCTCCTTCTCTGAATGCCCCTATTGACATTTCTTGTGACCTATTATTCCCTTTGTGTTGAAACAAAGTATCCTTATACTATTGTGATTATTTACTATATCATCTATGCTCCTGTCAGTATCCAGAGTGTACCCCTTTTCCTTCTTTGAAACTGTCTGTCCTCTGCATTCCTTTACAGGGTGGAATATATTTTGTAGTGTGTGAGAATGGTCTGTTATGACAATAATAAAATATATGGTTGTATACAACCTTGACTGCACAGTCCTTTTTTATCATTGGTTAATAATTGTATATTCGCTGTTTTGCAATTAACCAACGATCCACAACCTTTCAGAGATAAGCCTGCTGTTCTGTCCATGTTTCCAAAATTAGACAAGATAGTTTATAATTTGTTTGTGTTTCCAATCTGTTCACATACCTTCTGGTGTACTCGAGGTGTCTGGCTTATGGATGGTTTAGAAACTAATATTCATCCCTGGACCACTGCTGCCCCGGATGAAGATTTGTCACATTGGTCGCAGGCACACAGATTTGTCACCAAACAATAAAAGTACTGCTGAAGAGAAAGTTTAGACACTGCTAGGTTTTGTTAAATAATCATGGATCTAGAGATAAAGACTGTGAAAGGCATGAGCAAGGATGTCCTGCGTGTCCTATGTCAAGAAAGGGGAATTCCCCACAGCATTAAGATTAATAAACCTCGAGTTACTGACCAGCATCAAAGCTTGGGAAGAAGCTAGAGTGTTTGGGAAGAAGAACCCAGGGGAAGGGTTAGACCCTGCGTACCCCAATGAAGATGACCTTCCCAGTGGGGTAGTCAAAGATTATGAGGAAGTTAGCATGAGCACTGTTTCTTACCAACAATCCTTCCTGGGGGCAAGCATGTTTTCTCAACACTCTAGAGTGTCTCAGGGCTCAGGGGCTAGAGGGGCATCCCACAGGTCCCAGGCTTCAGCACAATCTCCAAGTATCCTGTTAGCTGTCCCAGCTGTTTAAGACATAGCAGCTAGAAATCTCCTGTTGAAGGAGAGAAGACTAGTGCTGGAGAAACAATAATAGTGGGACAAGTTTGCAATGGAGTAGGACAGGGTTTCCATAGAGCTGCACAGACTGGTACTCAAGAGAATAAGAAGGCCAACCGATCCATCTCTAGCGAAAGCAGCAATAGTGGCTGAAACCAGGGTGCCCAGGATAAACCCTGGTACCACATTCCCAAAGATTTAGTGCAGGTTTATGAGGTGGGGAAGGATATTTTTGACTTGTTTGAAACACTCAAACTTGCTTTTGAGCTACAGGTGGTTTATGAGGCAATCTAGGGTGCAGCCATGATGAGTCGCTTACCGACTCCCGAAGGGACTTATGCAATCTTCCCATAGCTCCTGAGGAAAGGCCTGTTATGAGTGTATGAAGACAGCCCTCCAGAGGAAGTACGGTAAAACCCCTTAACAGTATCGCAAGAGCTTAATAGTGCTCAGAAAGAAAAATGGGTGGGCATTTGAACTGTTCACACACTTGTCATTCAGAAATCCGAGGGGGTAGGTGGCTGGGAACAAAGTTGACACATTTAAAGTTATGTACAATTTGATTGCGTGTGAGCATGTATTGAAGAATTGTGAGGTTGACCTACACAAGCATCTTGTGGACAAGACTATCACAGACCCTACGGAGCTTGCAAAGGCTGCCGACAAGTTTGCGAGTACTCGTGTCCAGAAAAAAGACTCAGGGAGCACACCCACATCGGAAGAGAAATCTTCAGACAAAAAAGTTAAGAAGGATGGAAAGGAGAAATATTCAACCCAATACTCCTCGAAGTCCTATCACCAAAAGGATGAAAGGAAATCCCAAAACTTTAGATCAGCCATACTCCACGAAAAGAAGAGCATAGGCACCTGTAACATTGAGACACCAGCGTTCTCACAACCCAAAGGTTGTTTCTTGTTTAAGAAGCTGGGCCATAGGAAAGGGGGTCCTGCTTGAAAGGGCTTAACCAAGCAAGCCATAGTGAATGTTGGACTCATGGAGGAGTCCATCATTAGTGTGGGCATCCTAGAGGAGGACTTCCCACTAGGCCAAAGAATGGCCGATGTGGAAAGGTTACAATGAGTGGGAACCAGGCCGGGTCTCCAGAAGAGATGCAAGTTCCCAATAATACTCAACTCTATTTAGAACATGTGTTTATCAATGAACAAAAAACTGCTGCTGTTTGAGACACAGTGGATAGCCTCACTGCTGTCACATGGCAGTGGGTAGAGCCAGTCCAGTATATTGATGTGCCTGATTGTAGCATCATTGGGTTTGACGGAAAGTGCACCTTAGCAATACTAGAGTCCCACTGGCAAGGTGAAGCGACCCAGTGCTGTGTAGCGGTGAAAGACTTCATCCCTGTCTCATGTCTGTTGGATAATAATCTTCGTAATCCCGAGATAGTCGCATCGGCTACCCAATCGAGGGCCAAAGAGGTTGCCAGATTAAACACTCTCAGGCCCTTAGGACCTAAAGTGCTTCCAGAGGGCTCGCTGGTGTGACTATTGTAAGCGGTAGCCCCTAGTACAGTTCCACAGACTAATGAGTCACCTACTCATGTAGGAGAGGGGCCAGTAGCCACTGAGTACCTTGAGGACCCTACTTTGGTAGCAATGGAGTCAGTGACTTCAAAATTGCCTTCTACAGGGCAGGAACCTGAGGTGGAGGACCAGGTGAGCTCAGAAGTGAAGGGCCTGCACAAGCAGGAAGAGTCTGCATCAGCATGGGGCCCAGACCAGACTGAATTATTTAATACCCCGAAGGAGTGTCCCACTCTGACGGACCTGTAGGTGCAGGTGGATGAGCAGACAAATGGCGGGGCACATGGACTGGTTAAAAAGTACTTGGAGGATGCACTTCTGAACAGTGAGCCAAAAGACACTGAGGGTGAGGGCACCAGAAGGTTGATGATTCCCCAAAGCCACCGAAAGTTCCTTTTGGATTTGTCTCACAAAATTCGTTTATCAGATCACTTGGGAGTGACTAGACATCAAACCGGTTGTCTGCACACTTTTACAATCCATGGTTTGGTGTAAAGGTTAAGGAATTTGTATAGGAGCAGACCCCACTCCCCCCACTCAAACGGAATGCATAGGAGGTAGACCCCAGCCCCCTCAAACTAAATGCAGATAACTTGTCGGGTTCATAAATAGTTCCAGTAATGCAAAAATCTGATTTCTAGTGCCTTGTAGGACAAACAAGCACATTATAGAGTGACATACATTTTTGGGGTCAGAATGCCTTATGCAGCGAATGGCATGTTGGGTGCACACATTGATCATAGATACCGAAAATCTAGGCTGAAAAGTGAACAGGAAAGAAGTTCTGATTAATAACATATTGGTGAGTTATTTTACAATTTGGGCAGCCATTTAGATTGGGACAAAGTCAGGCAGATCCTAAAATGGTTTCCGAAATAAAAAATGGTATTTTTACAAACTCATGATGATATAATTAAATAATTCTCTCATAGCAGGAAACTAAAGGTTCATAGGGGAAGGACATATCTCGACCTTTTGTTCAGACGTCTTGGCAATAATTTTGTCAGTGACGAGCCAGGGGCAGCCAGGTATCGTTTAAGAGAAGTTGCAATTAGAGCGGGCAGCTGTTGAGTTCAGGGGCAGTCCACACAGCTGATGCTCATATTTAGACTTCTTTGACAAGAAGGCATGGTGTTGCCTGCCAACGGAATCCCAAGAAGGCTGCCAAGAGTGCTCTTTCTCTAGACATCAAAGGATTCATATTAAAGGTCAATGAGCATCTCACACAAATTTTATTTGTTTGCATGCATAGTTATGACATAGAAACCTGATGAGTGGCAGTCAAGGCAACCAACACTGGACTAGAGAGGGGTTTGTCTTTAGTTATCAGATCCAATTAAAATGTGGTGTGTATTAAATTATTAAAGTACATCAGCCTTGAAACTGTATATGAGGAACTAATGCTGAGAGAGAGAGCTCAGAGTTCTGTTATTTTTCTGGTGTTTGCTGTTCTGATTCCTGTGTCCTCAGAAGTACTAAAAGATCACTTTGAAATCCAGCCTGAGTGTTGTGGTGCCTTCCTGCTTGGTGTCCAGTCTGCCTTCCATGATCCAGGGGTGCCAGGAGCCCAGAGGGGGTGTTGGGCCCTTCTCTTCAATTGGCTGACCACGAAGAGGGACCCTGTGCTGAGAGCTGACCGGACCTTCTCTCCAGGGTCATGAACCCAGACACAGGTACATGCTGACAAGATTAGGAGAGGAGACCTAGTAGGGATGGGGGGGTGCAAGCTGCAGTATGCCCACACATCATTGTAGGGAGGGGGCTCCTAGAACTGATAGCATGGAAGGGCACGTTGGCAGCTATGGATTGGGGTAAGAAAATGAGGGGATGTATTCTTTAGGGGTAATTAATTTAGAGGTAGTCTGTGTTTTTTTTCTTTATATTGGTTTTAGATATGTAGCGGGAAGGTTGTCTTAGTGTTTAGTTAATGAGATGAGATGAAGAGCGGCATCCATATGTATAGGACTATGAGATGAGGAACATCACAGTTAATTAAGGTATATAGACGAGGAGCGATCTATATGATAAGCCCGGAATCCTTCGCCAAGGGGCATCAAGAAGGGTATATTTTAAAGTCCAAGTGGACATACCTAGGCTACAAGTAGATCAAGGATTGCTAAAGAAAATAACTCACACTCCCTATCAGGATTATTTAGGGGCAGAGAAGCCACGAGGAGCGCTGGCTAGAGATATATGTTTGGGTTGGCCAGTATTGTCTACTTGTATTGTGTGTTATGTGCTGTGTTATGCATTGTATGTATTTTTATGATGAGTCAAGAAAATATATTTATTTAAGAAAAAGTTGGCACTAATGCAAAAAATAAAGTGAGGAATAAATGAACAAAAAATATGGAAAACTAAGCTAGTGATGAGAATGCACTTATGTGCGTGATTTAAATTGTGATAAATGAAACACTAGTTGAGATAATGTAAGAAAAAGCATGAAAATGCAGGCCTTTTTTTAACCCTTGTAGCAGCTAGACCATGGTAGATACAGGGTTGATTTTAGTGTTCCTAGACAGTCCACATTCCTGGCTAGTCAAGGAATGTTGAACAATATAAATGTGCACTCTCTTTCACAGAAACGAAGGAAGGACGCAGAAGTTTTGAAAAAAAGGAAAAATGTTAGTGTGGCTTTAAATAGCCAGCCACATAGTTGCAAGGGAAAGGAGTGTAAATCTATCAAATTCTCTTTCTTGCTAAGAAGAACGGTGCTAATGAGCTACAATATATGTCTTAAAAGTAAAACTTTTGCAGAAATAGAGATATTTTCTTAAAGCAAAGTGCGTAGCTTGGCAGCCAGCCAGGAGAGCGCACACAGTAAAATAATGCTTCGCTCACTGCTGGTCACAGTGCTAGTTCTCAGTATGCAAATATTTGTGATTGAGTGCTGTCCACAGCCGTGAAGCATGTGTGAGCTGGAGAAAGCCACACTGACACATTGTTTAGGATTTGCATAATCTGTTTCTTAGTGTAAAAAAAGGTTGCCTAAGTTATTTTATGGAATGGTGATGGAAGTTTTTATTACTGGGCACATATTAAGGAGTGCCACTAAGTTGGTGTTTTTATATATGGCAAAATAGCTGTCCCTTATGGAAAAGGGAATGAGGCATTTATTATTTTGATAAAATGATTTTTAGCGCGCCATGAAAAGAAAAAAGACAGATTTCCAAACGGAAGCACATGAGGAGTGCTTTAGGTATCCATAATAAAGAAAATGCTAGGAGTTGGTAAATAGAGATGTAGCATTGGAAAGGGAGCATGAGATGCAATGCATGCAAGTTTAAAAAATGTGCAACCACAAATTTGGAGGCACATTGGAGAGGTGCCGCGCAAGGGAACAATTTTGACCTCACTGTACATCATTTCTGTAAAATACGGAGATATTTGTTAACAAAATTTGAAATAATGTGTCCAGTGTCACAAGTGCCACAGAGATTTAAAAATGTAATTTTGGGTGCATATTGCAGTAAAACACAGGATAATATATTGGAGGATGTTATTGAACTAGGGACAGCAAATGTCTATAGGGGATGTCAAGGATAAATAAATTCAAAAGCAATTTGTTAACAAGACATGAGAAATGTATGTGGAAAATCATTTTTTGTATTTAGTTTAAAAAAGCAGTGAGTAATGATGGAAGTGCTTGCAAGCCCCACTGACATGGGAAGTAACGCACACACGCACACACAAACACACACATACACTCACACACACATGCAAGCACATACACACACACAATTGCACACATGCCTTTATGGAAATGTAAGCGATCAATGAACTATAGATAATGCATTTAAACACACACACACAAACTCTCACACACGTATACACAAACCCACACACACAGGATGCTTTTTTGTTTTACAGTTAGAATGAAAGCTGACACAGAAAATTAGAATAGCTGGCCATTTTTGAAGAAATAGAAAGGGCAGAGATTGCGTATTTATATTTAAGAATACTGAAATTCTTGCAGTATTGCAGCAAGAATGAAAAACAGTGGCAGTATTTCACCATGGTTTATGGCAGAGATTGTTTGAAGTAGACATGGAGGCATTAGGGAAGTTAGTGGGAGTAGAAGGCAAGGTCATGAGAAAAGAATGCAGCAGCTACCATAGCTGGTAAGATAGCTCAGCGGGTTGAGTGCTCGCTGCAATCTGAGTATGAAATGAAGGTTGCAGGTTTGAATCCCGGCAAGGCCAACTCAGCCTTTCATCGTTCCGAGGTTGATAAATAAGTAGCAATTTCAGTCGGGTTTTATTGTATGTAAATATGTGCTCTGCAAAGCGCTTTGGATAAAGGTGCTATATAAATAAGAAATCATTACCATTTTGTGCAGGCTGCTGCCAGAGAAAAAATATCAAGGAAATTTTCGAAGAAGAAAATATCCAAATTATGCCTTAGGAAGGGCAGTGCTGACAAGTGAAGGGGAAAGTTGGGAATGCAGCAAATAAGTGAGTGTATTGCTGGCAAATAATTAAGCACCTAGCAGATCAAGGAGGGAATGGGTGCATGCTAAGAGGCAGAGGAAAGGGTTTCAGAGGAAGAGATGGTTTGCAGCAAATGCAGGATGGCCAAATCTAAAGATAGGGGGCCTGTTCTGCCTCAAGCATAGAGCCTTGTCTTTGGACAGTCTGACTTTAAACAGAGACTAGAAAGGAAATCGCCACACTAGTTAGGGACGTGATTTGTCAGACAAAGAAGGGGAAACCTTTCAAGGGGAGCAGAGTGCTGGTGCATGTGATCCCAAAGGGTGTTCTCAGACAGACAAAGAAGTGAGACGGTCGGACCTGGACCTACCTAAACCAAGAATGCCAGAGCCCTTGGTGTGACGAGACCAACCTAAAAAGCAATCTTTTTTAGTAAGACAGGGGACAGCACACCCCCTAATATGTAGCTCACAAGTTAAGGAAGGGTTTGCCCAGGTTCAGACAGTGTATCAGACATGAGCACTGAGAGCGCAATAGGCAGAGCAGCCAGGAAAAGTGCAAAACGGATTCCCTGCAGAGGGTGAGTGCAGTGAGCCCCTATGCAGATTCAGCAATATACAAACACAGGACAGATGATGACACCCAGGATAGAAGGTGTCATTATGAAAGGAAGACATCCTTTTAGAGGAACAGGGGTGTGCATGCACCCACAGTAGGACAGCTCACATGGTGACTTGATGTGCTCAGAAATGTTAGCAGCACTAGGCCCCAAAAGATGTAAAGAATTAATATGGCAGGGAGGGAAACATCTTTGTTCTATTGGTAGACAGTGGGACTGTACGTCCATGAACAAAGATGGAAAGGTGTTTTTAATAATGGGAAGTGTCAGAATATTGAGGTTTCTTTTGAAGACTGTAAATGCAGTTTTCTTTCTTAGTGATGAATTATCAGTCTTTGAGGGAGAGTGTGTTTGTCATTTTTTGACTCCCTAATCTGAGAATGATGACTTAAGGGAAAAACGTATTCCCTGAAAGCAAATACATTTTTTGATAAAAAAGGAGAGCCATAAAAATATAAGGGCAATGTTAGACACAGGTGAATGTGTTCATTGTATGAAAAACCAGGTCCCAACACCAGACAGCATGAGTTTGAGTAAAAGTAAATAAATGTATGCAGAAAAGGGGGAATGTTTAAAGTAAAGACACAAGTGGGTTTTTAAGGGTTAAGGGTTGAGGAGGAAGTATTGATGATAGAGACATATTCGTTTTTTTTCAAAGGAAACTCATTAATTTTTTTATTACAGGTTTTTTTGTATACATCAGGAGATTGACGGCACTCGACCCTATGAGCAGAGAGGAATGGTAGAAGGACCCGGCCAAATGCCCATTCACAGACTTTTCCGGCAACGACTCCCCCATCCTTGTGTCTCCGGTTCAAATCTGGGTGCCCACCTTGCTTAAATTGTTCTTCAAGTTTTCTGTGATGAAAGAGACACTAAAAATGCGAAAGGACTGGCCTTTGAAATAAAGGGCCCAGGAACCTGCTGCAAAGCAGCCCAAAAAAGGACAAATTCAACTGGACAAAGATAGTCCATAGAAACCAAACCAAGATGATTCAGGTGGAAGATGTGTCAATGAAAGACAAATGGATAAAAGAAGAAAAAGCATTAAGAAATGTGCATGGGAAAGACAATGGGAGCAAGGAAACATTTTATGGAATGGGAGTGGTGAAAGGGTGTGCAGAAAAATCACACATGTACAATTTGCGACGATGGGCTGATGGGTACCCTCAAAGAATGACTTTCTCTCGATTTTCATAGTGGCTTTAATGACCTGATGTATATCTAGTATACAATTAAGCTGGGTAATAGAGGTGGGACTCAGAGAAAAGCAAACAAAAGTGTTCTTTAGGGATAAGTACATGTTTAGACTAAGAGATCATAATATGCTAGCACTGACTTTGCATAGATGTTTTTAGGATACCTCCCATAGTGAAACAAATCGTCTCACAGAGGAGGATAATAAGGACCAGGATGTGTAGGTACACTGAATATGGAGGAGGGTGGACAATAGATGTAGTGGTATGTATTGAGTAGGTGACTAAATACAAGCCAAATGGGGGAGTGTATAGGAGGTAGACCCCACTTCCCTTCAAACTGAATGCAGATAACTAGTCGAGTTGATCAATAGTTCCAGTAGTACATAAATCAGAATTGTAGTGCCTTGTGGGTCAAACAAGCACATTAAAGAGTGACATACATATTTGGAGTCAGAAAGCCTTATGCAGCAAAGGGCATGTTGAGTAGCACACATTTAGCATAGATATCATAGATATCGAAAATCTAGGATGAAAAGTGAACAGGAAAGAAGTTCTGACTAGTATCAGATTGGTCAGTCATTTTGCAATTTGGTCAGCCATTTTGATTGGGACAAGGCCAGGCAGATCCTAGGATGGTGCCAGAATAGAAAATGGTTGTATTTTACAAAGTCATGATGATATAATTAAATAATTATCTCATAGCAGGTAATTCAAGTTTCATTGGAGAAGGACATATCTAGACATTTTGTTCAAATGTCTTGGCAGTCATTTTGTCATTGACGAGCCAGGGGCAGCCAGGTTTTATTTAAGGGAAGTTGCAAATAAAGCAGGCAGCTGTTGAGTCAGGGAAGTCCACACAGCTGATGCCCATATTTAGATTTCTTTGACAGGAAGGTATGGTGTCTCCTGCCAAAGGAACCTCAAGAAGGCTGCCAAGAGTGCTCTTTCTCTAGGCATCAAAGGATTCATATTAAAGGTCAAGAGCATCTCACAAAACTTGAATTAGTTTGCATGCGTATTTATGACATAGAAACCTGATGAGTGGCAGTCATGGCAACCGACCCTGGACTAGAGAGGTGTTTGTCTTTAGTTATCAGAAACCAATGAAATTGTGTTGTGTATTAAATTATTAAATTACATCAGTTCCTTTGAACTGTATATAAGGAACTAATGCTGAGAGAGAGCTCAGAGTGCTGTTGGTTTTCTGGTGTTTGCTTTCCTGATTCCTTGTCCTGAGAAGTATTAAAATATGCCTTTGAAATGTAGCCTGAGGTTCTTGGTGCCTTCCTGCTTGGTGTCCAGTCTGCCTTCCCGGATCCAGGGGTGCAAGAAGCCCAGAGACGGTGTTGGGCCCTTCTATTCAAAGTTGTCCCATCTTGCTCAATTTTTAAAGCTTCCTACAAGTCAGGTGGTGCCACAAAGGCCCCCTTAATTCCATTACCTGTGGTTGGACAGCCTTTCGAAAGAGTAGGCTTGGACATTGTGGGTCCTTCGGATCCTCAGACCAGGTCAGGGAACAGATAAATCTTGGTTGTGGTAGACTACGCCACAATGTACTCTAAGGCTTTCCCGCTGAGGAGCATTAAAGCCCCACTAGCATCAGTGCTTCCTCCAGACAGAATCTTACCAACATCCTCTTTGTCGTCCCCTCTCCAGACCTATGGACCCCTCATATGGTCTCACTTTTCTATCCTTTTTTCTCCTCCCAATTAATGATGGCACTTGGTGGGAGGTCCTCTTGGCCTCCTTCCACTCCTGCAAGACCCTCATTAATGTCTGTCTGAATGGCATTGTCTTGATGCAAAGATATCAACCTAATCTCCTCCTTTTCGATAGGCATCTCCCACATATTATCAACTTCCTTCCTTCTACCGCTCCTCCTATTAGCACCTCTCTGACTCCTCTGCCATCACCTCTGCCACCTACTGCTTCCATCACTTCACTGGCACTCTTTGCTTCCTCTCTGGATACCTTGTCATCTCCTTCTACATCCACTGCCCACTCTCACCCCCCTACAACCTCTGCAGGGCATACCTCAAGCTTGTACCCCTCCACGGAAGTCTTTCAAATATGGTAACCTGCTCCATGTCACTGCTCTCAATTCTCGCTCTGCTGTCAAACTCTCCTCTGACATCTGCCACCTCCTTGAAGACTTGAGCTGGATGTCCTGTCTCTCACCGAAACATGGTTTATGGCCAGCTCTGTCACATGTTTTGATGTTCTCCTCCTGGAAAGCTACAAGAGCCTCTCCAAACCCATAACCAACCAGCCTGGAGGTGGAGCAGCTCTGATCTTTCCGGAGTGGATCCCTGCTTCTGTCTTTTATATTCAGGCCTACTCTTCCATTGAATGCCTGGTCTGCAGGTTCTCTATCTCTCCTGGCCTCTATCTAACTGTGGTCACCATCTATAGGCCACCTGGCCAGGTCACCCTCATGTTCTCAGAGTTGGCTATCCTCTCTTCTTCTCTCCTTGCCTCTCCCTCTCATCTTCTCCTCCTGAGAGACCTCAACATCATCTGGATGCTTCTAATACCTCCTCTGGACTTTTTTCCACAACTTCTGCAAAACTCTATCTCTTTCCATTCTACCCTTGGGGCTGACACACTCTGCCGGACCCACCTTGGAGGTTCTCGTCTCCTCAGACATCCCGCACTCTAACCCTCACACTACTCCGCTCTCTTGGACTTACCACTTTCTGCTCTCCTCTCACCTGAAGCTCTCTGCCCCCCTGGCAAACTCGAACTGTTTTCAAGCATTAGTCAATCGCCATCAGGCTCAACTCCATTATGAATATCTATCTTATAACGAGCGACATATATACAAAATTGTACAGTGCCGGCCACAATGTTTATCATTGGACCACAACCAAGCACTTCTTAGGCTGCACCCATTTAAAGAAATTCATCCGGTAACGAGTGTTACAAGCATGACATGCTCAGTTCTTGAGCTACAATTTAGTGCAATTGTGTTTTCACAATAGTTAAGTGAAAATACAGTTTACTAAGATATGAGAGTGCAATGCACATGATATGCTGTAGTCACAATATATTATTTGTTATTACATGTGTTGTGACCTCTCAGACTTCAAGATTAAAGAGCATACAGTTTCTATTTTGGTTTTCCTCTAAAGAGGTACCCAAAAACAAACCATGAAGAAAACGGGACAAAATTGAACATCCAGCACCCAGATCTAGCACTTACACAGCCTAAGACGTGGAACCACCACCGTACAGGTATTACATTACATTAAGAACAAACTCTGTATACCCTAGCATTGCCAACAATTTTTTATAACAGTTGGCACAGTATAAGACATACCAATTTATCTGTTCTCAGGCTGTTCATGCAGGAAGTCACCCAGAGCATAGGTGTAGCTGCTGCGACCAGAGAACAGAAAGTTTAATCACAGGTAATACCTCTTCACATGTATGGTAGTTCCCAGAATTTAATACCATTTAAGAACATTTCCCACTTACAATCCCCTTTTGTCCATTTTTGTAACCCAACAGGGAACGGGACACAAGCAAAAACGCCAGTGGGTAACACAAAGCACCTCTCAAAACCATCCAAGATGTGGATATATGTGAAGAAATCATGTAGTCAATGAGAATGCAAGATTCTCCGTCCTGAAGAAGGCAGCTAGTTATAAGGACCGCTGAAACCGCTGGACTATTTTTAAGAGTTGTTAGGCTGATGACCACAACTCCGAGACCCTAGATACGTTTGAGGAGAGGGCTCAAATAAGTATAACACATCATTTTAACCCTATCAAAACAATACAAAGTCACCTTATTTATTGATAGAAAAGTTCTTTTTAAGTTTGTTTCAAGCTGTTTACTTCACCATCTGGTCAAAATATTTCTCTTAACTATAAGACACATAGGGCCTCATTACGACCCTGGCGCTAATGGGTTAACGGCGCCGTAAAAGGCTGCGGTGCCGTTAACACAAGAGCGCCTGATTACGAGGTCCGTTTGCGGGACCCGACCTTAACGGCTGGTCTACACCAGCCGTTAAAGTAGGGACCCGCAAAGGGACCTTGGTGCTAAGTACGGTACCGCAATTTGCGGTACCATACTTAGCGCCCTCCCCATTCCCATCGAGCCCTATGTGGCAAAAATGGGAATGGGGAAGGGCCATGGAGGAAGGGGGAATTACCGCCCCGCCAACCTTGTAATGGGGTGGTAATTCCCCCTTTCTCCATGGTGGAGTCGGTAAGTTACCGGCATGGACCTTGGTGCTATTAGCACCATGGTTTTCTGCCTGGGTCGTAATGAGGCCCATAGACTGGAGGCGGTAATAATAAATAGACACACCGACCCCCACGAAATATGCACCTATTATTTAGACTGAGGAAAGCAGTGAGAGAGTTGAGGGCAAGGATTCCCATACCCTTTGTAGGCGGCACACCATTGCCTACTAGGCACGGATGTGCTACGGTATGGGGGTATGAGTTATTCACACACAGAGCAAGAAAGCTATCATTAAGGACTTAGATCTAGGAATAAATATATTTTTTAACAAAACAACTACTGTCTATTTTGTGCTATAACCCCTGGCAAAGTCGACAACAGCACTGCCACCTACCTTATCGGTCATTCGGCCCATGAAGCGTGTGTCAGTGGGGGCCTTTCCCGCTACTTTCTCTTCTTCCCCTACAACTGCAGCCAACTCACACCCTGCCACAGCCCTCTCTGACCTTCCTCTTTCTATCTCCAACACTATGGATGCCCTTACCCATGTCATGTGAATCGGTCTGAAGCCTACATCCAAGTGCAACTCCTGTATAACTCTGATTTCGTGCCTGAGAGGAGGTGGAGGGCATCAGATTCATCCTCTGACAAACTGGCCTGCCGCCACCACTTCACCACTAAACCTCAGGACATCCTGTCCTCTCTCTCCACTTCCTCTCCCTCTACCTCTCTTGGCCCCCCGATGGCCGCCTCTCCCTCTCCTCCTCCTTTCTTTTCTTTCTACACTACAACTCCTGATGAGGTTTCTAGACAAGTCTGATCTATGAAAGTGTTGTTCAAGCAGGTGCCCCACTGTTCCTCCAGAAGCATCAAAGACCACATTGACATCCTCGCTCCAGCCTTGGCCGATTTCTGCAATCACTCTTTTGCCACTGGAACTTTCCCCTTCCCTCTCAAGCATTCCCTTGTGGACCCCCTCCTGAAAAAGCCTTCTGTCTTTCCTTACTGTCCAGCAAACTATCGCTCGATCTCTATCACTCCTTTCCTGGGCAAACTCCTGGAAAAGCTGGCCATCTCCCAGTGTACTCTCCACACTGAATTTGTTGTTTTTCTCCATGACCATCAGTTTAGCTTCAGAGCAGCCAGAGGCACGTAAACTGCTCTCCTGAACACCTGTGTAGATCTGCTCATTAATCTCAACTCTAGCATCCCATCGGTCCTCATCCTCCTGGATCTTTCCCCTCTTTTGACACGGTCAATCATGCCATCCTGATAAATCGTCTCTCTGAGAACCTAGGCATCACGGATCAGGCCCTGGCTTGGTTGACCTCCTCCCTCCTGGACCGACCGTCCCATGTCTAACTTGGGTCCTTTCTCTCCACCACCTATCTCTCCACATGTGATGTTCCCGAGGACTCTAACCTCTCACCCTGGCTCTTCTATGTCTACTTGGTTACTTTGGACCACCTTATCTCTACCTTCTCCTCTATCGTTCAGTGTTATGCGGATGACACTAAGCTCTCCTTCAGGCTACACTGATCCTCCTCTCCTCTCTCGCTCATTCCTGACTGTCTATCCACAATTCAGGATTGGTGCACCTCCAAAAATCCCTGCCTCAATGCCAGTAAGACGGAGATCCTTCTCATTGGGGCACCTACTCCTGCTTTCCCTCTCTCACACTGGCTGCCCTCCTTGAGCCCTCTTCCTTTGCATTCCTGTGAGGCTAAAAACCTTGGTGTCCTCTTCGACTCCACTCTCTCCTTCTCCCCTCACATAACGAACATTGGCAAGAGGTCCCACTACCAGCTGCACCTCATCAGAGGTATTCTTCCTTTCCTCACTTTCCCCCCATAAGCTCACTGTGTCCAGAGCCCTGTTCTCTCTAGGGTGGACTACTGCACCAGCCTCTTTCTCAATCTGCCTTGCTGTAGTCACCACCCTCTGCAACAATTCCAGAATCGGACTGTAAGACTTGTCTTTGGCCTCAAGCCCAGGGACCATATCTCTCCAGCCCTAAAATCTCTCCACTGGCTCCCAGTGACAGCAAGGATCAAGTTCAAGACCCTCTGCATCGTCCACAAGGCCTTCTGGGGCTGGGGCCCACACACGCCATCCATCTCTCCCTTCCCTAACACCTTTCTTTTCGAGCCCTTCGTTCAGCCACCTCCAACTCTCTCCAAGCAAAAGGTAGGGGTAGATCTCTCTCTCCTATGCAGATGCCTCCCTCTGGAATGGCCTCCCTGGCCCTCTCAAACTTGAACCAGACAACCTGAAGATTTCCAGAAACAGCTCAAGACCTTCCTCATCGCTTCTGCTTTCTCTCTCTCGCTCTCTCTCTCTCTCTCTCTGCCGACCAACCCGTTTGCTGGCTGCCTGGCTAACCTCAGAGTCTCACGAGCACCAGGCCCCCCTTGACCAGTAGCCCCTGTACTGCCTCCAGGACTACCGTGCACTTAGGGGCTGTATCTCGAACCCTACAGTCCCATTCCTCCTTACAATTACCCAAAGCCGCGCTGCCCTAACTTGACTTACTCAGAGCAGTGCGGCCCTGATTGCACTTCCACCGGCGCTTCCTCTCTCCCCCACCCACTGCACTTTGCGTCCCGCAATTTCACGATCTGAATGACACAAGACCTATTAAGAGTTTGTTTTGTCCTCCCTCTGTCTTCCTTCCCTTGTCTTGTCGCGCCTAGAAACACTTGTGTACAGACACGTTATAAATGACTCATATCATACAATATGTCAGAGCCTTGACGAAGTGGGTTGTGGACATGGTGAGGCAATATGTCAGGTCTGGATTGGGTGTTTTGTGGGGTGGTAGGCCACACGATATGCTTTTTGTTTTGTGGGAGTTAGGAGTCTAAATACTAGGTATGGGAATTTTGTATTGTGGGTGTTGGTAAGGGGAACGCCATTTCTGGGATTTGTGTTGCGAGGGTGGGGAGGAAGGAGGATGACATATGTCCTGGTCTTTCACATGCATTGTTAGTCTTTGGCTCTTAGGGCCCAGGACTTCCGGCTTGGCTATGTGTCGACTCTACCCGTGATTTACCGCCCCCTCCACCACATCTAATGCCACAAGGTGTATTCTTAATGTAGACGCACCTCCCAAAGAGCCTCAACGCATGGTAACACGCCTGGCAACACGTCGATGTGTCACGAGCCATCTTCCTACCTTTTCACATACTGCAGCCAAAATGCTCCACTTTTGAGGGAACGGTGTGTTCCTCTGCATGGAACCTCTTCCAGCATGCTAAACGTTTCCCTGCGGATCGTCGTGACTCAATGCGTGCAATGTATTTACGAATGCCTCGTCTAAAAATAAAAAGAATGCATTAACGTTCTTTCCCTCTTCTTTTTTTCCCATCGCGGATGCCTGTGAATCTCAGACGTTGTTCTATTTAAAGCACACACCGCTTTCTTTTACTTCCATGTGACCCATGTGAGTTATGTAGAGCGTGCGATAGATTCCAGTGCGGGCAGCCTTCACAGATATGTGGGGAGCACACGGAAAGCATTGCCGTGATGCCTGACGCCACGGGCACCATTTGACGACATCAAGAAACATCTAGCCCAAATCATTCCGTTCATTAATTCACACACGACCCTTTGCTCTGCTTTCTACCAACCTGTGTGTGCTGGTCTAAGATGTTTTACATTTTCACTGCCAGCCGCCGGCAAGGGAACCATATTCGCTGCTTTATAGAGAAGCGGATGCCCCTGGCACATAGCAACCGACATTTGCCTAGCCTTGTCATGCTCTATAACTAGTCTCTCTCTCTCTCTCTCTCTCTCTCTCTCTCACTCACACACACACTCTCACTTTCCTAATGCTCTTACTTCAATAAAAAGGTGAAACCTATCGAATACCCTAAGTCCTATCTGTCCTCCCATCTATCTACCTAGCCATTGATGAATGTTACCAATGTTTTAGTTGAAGATAATTGTATGCAAAATGTTCATGCAGCTTTGCATAAGGTTACACTAATACGTATGCATAACATAAGAATAAGTAAAGAGAATGTCAGTGGTTTAATTACTGGCTCTGGCATAGTGATTGCTGGGTGGTTAACTCTTGAGTTGCGCACTGGTCCAGAAATGGAGCCAGAGTGCACTTTGCAAGTTCGAACAATAGGCTGACCTGCCTCATCCCTTGCCCCTTCCTAGTGTTGATAAATCGAATACCATGTAATCATTCTTGTTAGTACAACACTGAGAAGATGGGATGACATGCATGTTTTCAGCTATTTTTCATATCCTTAGTGGCTCTGAAATGTAGGTGAACTTCGAGGGATGCTGTGGCAAGTGTGGCTTGTTTGCAGAAATGGCCTATTCTACTCTGACATGAATCATTCATTATACATAAACAGAAATTATAATTAATTTGAGAAAATAGAATGACATTGTATCTGTTAGGACATAACACGTTGTGATTGAAGTGAGATCTAAATTAACATTCCCTAATATGAAGTTATTTATTAAGGGAACTAGTAGGAAAGAAAAACAATTTCTGAGTATAAACAGCATATAAAGAAAACTACAGCGGGCAGAGTGTAAAAGTAAGTATATAGGGCGTTTAATTTTTTCTGGTTAATTCTAACTTAACGTTGTGATCCCATCATCCAACATAAACATGAGTTAGTTCACAATGATCAACATGATGGGCCATGTAATAGAAAATGTACCTCAGTGCAAGGGTATTAGTATTTTGGACAAAATTGTGCGAGTGCTAAAAAACATATACTTCCAAAGCCTTTTTGCCCCATGTAAAATGATTAAAACAATGTGAGCCTCATTTGCAAAATGTTTAGCCTGGCATAAAGCGCTCTAAAAAGCAATTACTGATTCACAGATCAGGCTTTGCACTGGTCCTTTCCTGCTCTGCGCGAGCGCTTTGCGTGGGAGGCACATGATGGGCCAGCACAGAGAATAGAAAGGGGGCGGAACATGCAAAATCCTCATTAAATGAGAAAAATGAGGACGAACATGGGCCTGAGGAAGGAGGCACCTTGCAAACAACAAGCGCGCCCCATCAACCGCTAATTAAATCCTATTCACAAACGCTATCGCGCAATCGTTTGCAATCCAAAGGAGAATGACCATCCCGCAATCTTACCGCCACCCATTACCTGTAGCAAAGCACAAAGCGCAATGAAATCAATGAACAACTTTATTTGGCATGCCAGATGAGGAAGTGCATAGAAGGTACCACTTCCATCCCCATTTCATCCTAGACCTGGTCAGGGAGTGGGAGAAGGACCTGGTATTACCCATTAGGTGCTCACAGGTTGTGCCACACCTGATCAAAGTGCTATCAGCACTACACTTCCTAGCCACAGTATAATTCCAGCATACCACGGCCTTTGTGGGGGGTATATCCCAGCCCACACAATGAAAGTGCTTCCATCAGGTCTTTTGCTGTATCCTAGCACATGTGGATAGGCACATTGACATGCCATGTGCAATGCATGCAAGGTAGAGAGTGTGCTAGGAATTCTATGAATGTGCATGCTTTCCCCGATCCTGGCAGCCAACCACTCCACTCATTTAGCAAAGCAAGCCCCCTCGAGACACAGCACATGTATTGCAACAGGAAACATTGTCATTCCAAAAAATATGCTTGTGATCTGTGATGCCAAGGGACATATGCATGTCAATGCCAATTACCCAAGATGCATGCATGATACCTACATATTCTGGCATTCCCCCCATATGCCAGGCCTTTGCATCTGGAACGTTTGGAAACACCTGGCTGCTGGGTAAGTATCTAATATCTCTCTCTCTCTCTCTCTCACACACACACACACACACACACACACACACACACACACACACAGCAACACTGTTTTCAGCGGGCAGTGCCTACCCACTGTCACCATTCCTGTTGACACCCATCAGGAATCCAGCCAGCCCAAGTGAAACATACTACAATGCAGCACACATAGCCACTAGGAATACAGTGGAGCACGAATTTGAAGTGCTTGCATAAAGCTTCTGCTCTCTTGACTCCTGAGGTGGCGCATTGCTATATGCACCCCGGTCGTATGCAAAATCATTTTGGCATGTTGTGTCCTGCATAAAATGGCCACACATCTTGGCATAGCAGTAAAGGTGCTTGAGGGTGTTTGCCCTCATTCACAGGCACCCTCCCTTCCCCTTAGCAAGGGCAAGGGCACAGGGATAGGACACATGAAACCAGGTGTACAAACCTACTTCATGTGAATAACAACCCCAACACACAGTAAAGCCACATCCCTGATGGCCTGGGCCAATCCATCTTGACCATAACAACACTCTAAGAATGGATTTCCAAACTGTGCATGCCCCATATCATTAAAAGTGCACTGCAACCTCATTGAAATCCTTAACATAAAGTGCACAAACCATGGGCACACCCATGTCACAAACCTAAAACACTTGATATTGCAAAGTCAGCCCATGGCATGATGGCTCGATCACATGTATTCACCTGAGTCCCTTTCACCAAGTGGAATAAAAATGTCTCAACTGACTGCCATCCCGAAAATGGGTTTGTTTGCACCATTGCAACTGGCCATGACCTCCACCACTCTCCATTGCCATGTATGAGGTCCTGCAATTGGAAAAATCAATAGTTGCCCATCCATCCCCCCATGCCTGTCTATATACCCTCAACATACTCACAGGATACACAAACATGTGCAGAGGTGAGCAGTCTTGCAGGGAGCACACTACGTTTTTTCACTGAGACAGAGTCTTTCAACAGTGTCAACCTTTTGTGGGAGGATCCTTCAAAAACCCCACCTGGCCGTGAAGCAGCCGCAGAGCTGCTGCAGAGGTGAGCAGACTTGCAGTCTGGCACTGATGGCAGACTGCAGACAGCCAGAGACAGAAGGCAGGCACCTTCGGAGTGGATGTCATCTAGGAGAGGACCCAATTGTTAACAATGAGGACGAGAACTTTATTAGAAACACCTATATATCGCAACAGATCAGTAAGCATGCCGGCAGCCAATTGTGAGCTGAGAGGTAAGAGGGAGCCTTTTGCCTCCAAGAACTCTCCTCCCATCCCTCCGCTATGGTCACTCCACAACATCCACACTGTGAATTGCTCACGTCTACCTTGAGCCCTCTGCTGTGACTGGGCACCACGAATGGCAGGGGAACGTTGGAGAGAGTGGAATGACTCCCTCCCCGACAGGCGAGGTGAGTTTGCCAGATGAGACGCACTGTGAAATTATTGAATCTTCAGGAGCTCGGGGGTGAGGCACTGTTGTCAAATGGGCCATCGGTAGGGCGCAAAATGGACGTTGGCGCCCCTGGGAACAAAGAGAGTGGGACAGTGGAAACAGGCGAATCTCCCTCACCAGGGGCTCCCCAGTTCCAACCCATTGTACCAAACAAAGACTCCACCCCACCTAAGCCTGATGCAACATCAAAAAATCACATAACACCACTGAGAGCGACAATTCAACCCGAGGTCCAACCGGTAATAGCAAGGGAATACTTGTCTAGTCCCTGGTATGACCTGGAAGGCCCATCTTGCTCCTACATAACTGATTCAACCATGGGCAGTACGTCAGATATGGACACAGACTAGCTTCATGTACCTAGAAAACAACAGGAGGGGAACAGGGTGAATTTTAGTACCCAGCATATCCTCGAACATGGTCCACAAAAGATCTCTCCAGTTATAAAAATCGGAATCCCCTTTAAGACGCAAGACCATGTCCTCATAAAACTTGAAGCCAAACAAGCACAACAGCGATATCAATCCATGACTAGGAAGATCACCAAGACCCACTTACCCATAAAAAAACCAGCACAACAATCACAAGTCAAGAAAAAGAAAAACAATAAAAAAATAAAAATTGTCACCAAGACAGAACATCCTTGTAAGAATGGGAAATCTACTCTCATGAAGTATTTCAACATGTAACACACTTGAAATATTCTTCATCAAATTTGGGAAGGAACCATTTGCCCGAGCTTATGAGTTGTCAGATGTCTAATTTCTGGAAGGGGTGGAAGGCCAAACTCTGGGTCAATTCACATGTAAACCGAACCTGCTGCCAATTTTGGCAGCTCCTAAAAGCAGCAACAAAAGTACTGTGGACCGCATTCCAACCCCAATAAGATGGCACTTTGGAAAACCTAACACTCCTGTAGCCCTTCTATCAAAAGGGGTCTCGAACGGCATTGTCACGCCCAGGACGGTAACGGATCCACCACAAGCAACTCCTGATAGGGGACACCATCTGACTTTGACCCCAATTGTACAGAACATTGGCCCTCATTACGATACTGGCGCTAAACCATGGCGCTATTAGCACCATGGTTGGTGCCGGTATCGTAACAAGTCCGCCAATGTTCAATGGGGAATTACCACCCCATTCCAAGGTTGGCGGGGCGGTAATTCCACATTGAACATTGGCCCTTCCCCATTCCCATCAATGGGACTGGGGAAGGCGGTAAGTACGGTACCGCAAATTGCAATACTGTACTTACCTCGAGAGCCCCTATGCGGGTCCCTACTTTAACGGCTGGTCTAGGTCTGGTCCCGCAAAGGGACCTCGTAGTAAGGCGCTAAGTGGTTAACGGCGCTGCAGCCTTTTACGGCGCCGTTAACCATTTAGCGCCAGGGTCGTAATAAGGCCCATTGTCACAGAAAATTCCTCCACAGGTATGCAACCTACCATCTCTGCTACACAAAATAAAGATGTTGCATATCCAACAATAGACTCTACAAAAAAAACTCCTGGATTTCAAAGAAATACTGATGCATCTCATAACAAATGATTAATCATCTCCACCACCGACCCCAGTGGCACAGATTTTAAACGCTGCTACTTCACCCTCACAAAACTTTCAGGTACAAACTCCATCATGCAACCAAAGATTGAGCAACATTCCACAGGGGGTTGGTAAGAACTCACCAAATAAAAAACTGGAAATGTTTGCTATTATGTCAGTGGTCAAAATCGCCCTAGCACCTTTTGGCAAGCTTTATGAGTCACTAAACAAGATGCTCAAGGATCATACATCGATAACAGCCCTAATGCACACAAAACCGATGCATTTGGAAGGCTATGTCAGGCCTACAGAGGCTTGGAAAACCAACACAAAAGATCAAGGAACCATGACGGTAAATCTCCAGGGGCAAGATGAAACGGCGGAACCCAATCACAAAACCATCCCTCAGAGCAAGAAGAGTATATCGACAACTGGTACCAAAAACAAACGATACCCAGAACTTTCAACAAAAAGAAAGAGAGGATGAGAAAATGAAAACTAAAAAACAGACTTCATCAACACTAGATAGGCTGGGCCAACTCGATCAACCACAGAGCTCGAAAATCCAACTTAACTCAAAGCCAAGTGGTAAAAAGAGGGCACATGGCGGCTCACCATGTGAAGAGAACAACGACCAAACATCAACGAGCGACCTCCTACAGCAAAATCCGACTAACCCTCCAAAACCAAATAAAGCTGTAGAGTTAAGTATGTTTCCAGGGAAAATTCAGAAAACGTCACAGCCACATGATCTGAAGACAACAATAAAATCAGCCTCCAACCCAACAACGGCGAACACAAAAAGAAGCTCTGGAGCAATACAGGAAAAATGTATAGCACCGATATTTGAACATAGAAGTATGGTAAAAGTGGCACGGACGCTGCTTGTAGTTAACAAACAACTGCCTAAAGGAAAAGCTCAAACTTCAGCAGCACACCCAGATGAATCAGATACCTCAATTAACCTTATGGAAGTCAGTCAATACACCATTGAAAACTCTGAATCCAAACTTATACTCAATGCAGAACAAAAACGGAAAGTATGCTTTTTTGACTATACACTTTCACCATCGTAACCAAGGCATATTATGGCCCTAGTGGACACGGACTCTGAAACTGGAAAAATGTTTGGACAAAGGGGATATTTTAATCCTCAACAGGAAGACAACAATTACTCTGTCCAAACATATCTCAAATCTGAAGACGCTTCGAACAGATGACATAAAAATCATTGAATCCGGCCAAAGCGGCTGCGCAGATAGCATTTACCTCCACTTAACATCCCCTAGAAGCAAATGCATGTTACTCAAAGCCACTGAAAAACTCCAAAGGCTGGGATACAATCTCAGAGAAACCACTTCAGTAGAGAGAGGAATCGACTACCAGAGTCCTTTAAAATGGGAAAGGGGCAGATTGCCTATCCACAGGCAACGACCCAGAAGCCATAGAACTAGGGTTGTATCGACTTTGAAAGTTCATCAACAAAGATCTCATCAACAGAATTCATCCTTGCAACGTCAGTATAGTAGTACTGCACAAGAAGTAACAACTGCATCTGCTTGACCACACAACAAAACGAGAGAAGCATAATCGTTCTTATGGACCACATAATGAAACGAGTCAACATTGCAAAAAGGACTCCCTCAAAATGTCCCCAAACGATGTAAACTACAGAGATAGTGAATGTTAGCCTCACGGTCACCCATCAAAACTTAAATTCATGTTCAGTCATGACAAGCCGAGTGAGACCTATGTTTCTTTTGCCAGAGCACATCTGAAATCTCTTTCGGACGATGAATTGAAGAGATGGGCATGGAGCCCGGTCACCTTAACACGGCAACCTCGCAAATAGTACCTAAACAAAATTCTTACTCCTCTTCCCTTTGATGCCAAACTCGATCATTCTTCAACCAAATACGTAATTCTTGGGTCATGGAATACAAGAAGCTACATCCATCTCACAATGGCTGGCGACACCAACCTGGGCGTCTTTGATTTGCTATGCCCACAGGAAACGTGGTTGATGACAACCCCAAGCTTGGATGAGTATGAAGTCAGCATATCTGTAGTCTCCAAGGATAATCAAGGTCGACCCATTTCAGGCCTTTTAGTAGCAGTGAGTTCTGGCAGCACCCTACACATGGTACAAGACCTATTTTCTATATGTTCTGATCTCTTGGACCCACTCTAAAACAAAAACTTCAACACATGAAATTGCATTACTTCTGATGATGAACATTGATTGGAAGCCCAAGGTCCACCTTTATAAACATCACAGATTTAATCATTGAAGAAGCAACTGCAACATATAACATAAGCCACATAATTATACATGGGGACCTCAATGCCGCCTGCCCCACCACGGGGGTGAATATGAACAGTAAGCAAACAGCCTCAAGCATCACCACTAACAGGCATAATTCAAAATCAAAGAAACGCGGTACCGACCTAATGGAAACAAGAGACCTCCATAACCTCCACTCACTTACATCAAAGAATATACCAGCAGTTCCCTCCTGGGAAAGAGATGGCCTGGGGAGCATCATAGATCATATATACGTTTCAAAGGAGCTTTTTTTCCATCATTGCTTCATTTGAGGTGGTCAACAATCTACACAGTGACAACAACATCCTAACAGCCTCATGGCCTACCTCAAAAGTCACATTTCAAACATTGAAGGCACCAATAGAGTGTTCCACACAGGGATCATGGTGAAAACTGATGAAACAAGCAATCTGATCCATTACCAAGGCATACAAGGTGTGGAACGACTACAGGATGAGATATCAACCCTTACCGGAATCGGATAACCGCCCACTCCTCAATCCGTACCTACATTCAAGAAAGATGCCGAAACAACCTTTGCAACAACATCTACACATCTATAATTTGGAGTTAAGGGAGAGGAGAAAACTTATGAGACGAGCCAGTAGGCGGTCCGAAAAACCCATCGGTAATAAATCATGCATCTGCAACAAAAGCTACAAGCACTTGCAAAAACTGGCGAGTAAGCTTTCGGAGAGTACTCTACCAAAATGACTCAGAGACCTTGCTCCATGCACCCTGCAAAGGACACTCCAAAGACTTCTGGTCACTAAAACCCACATCATCCTCCACAGATAACACTCTACAAAACTGTGTGAGTGAGGAAACTTGGACCGACCGACTTCAGAGAGCTTTTCCATCAAACATCTGAAGTAGCGAGTACAGACCAAAAATTCCAACAAAGGGCGTGGGATGTCAAATATGACAAAGACTCGATATTGAAGAAAATTAACAACTTGAACAGATCGAGAGCACCAGGCCCAAATGGGATCACAAACATTCAACTAAAAGCACACCTGGAAGAATGGGAAGATCTTATCCATAAAATCATTGGTATATGTATAGCCCTGAAAACCATACCAGATTCGTGGAAAACAGCTAACATCATCCCCCTCTACGAAAAAGGGGGCAAATGCAAGCCTAAGAACTATCACCCTATAGCTTTGCTCGACATTGTCGGCAAGCTGTTCAGATCCCTACTCCTTGACACATTTTTAACCTGGGTCAAAACGACTGGTTGTGCCAACCCATACCAGTCGGGATTTGTCAAAAACCTGGGCACAACAGCCAACATTATGTTAATGAGCATTTTGAAGGCTAAAGTGCTGGAGGGGCGCCTGAGAATCTTCATTGCTTTCATAGATCTAGTCCAGGCTTTTGACAGGGTAAACAGAGAGAAACTGTGGTCAAAACTAACATCTTGGAATTGTCCCACCTCACTCCTGCAACTGGTCAAATTGCTTTACACTGACACTTCCATGCGCGAGAGTCTCAAAGAAGCAGGCCAACTCTCGAATTGGATAAACAACACAAAAGGGAGCGGGGTTGCCCTTTGGCGCCCGCCCTTTACAACGCCTATATGGGTGACATTGTAGATTTGGAAAACAACATCAGATCTTTACTGCCAACTGTAGGAGGGGAAAAGATCACAATACTCCTTCATGCAGGCAATATCATCCTTCTGGACCACACAGCAATAGGCATCCAATGTCAACTAAACAGACTCTCATCATACATAAAGAAAAATGACCTGGAAATCAATACAAACAAAACAAAAGTCATGACCTTGGAAAAAACAACTAGAAGGTTGGAAAAGCTATATTGGCACCTTGAAGCCGAGCAACTGGAGACAGTACCAAATGTTAAATACCTAGGAGTGACAATCAACAGGAGCCCAGTGGAAACGCTGATGCAGGATACACTTTACGCTAAGACTAACACACTAACCTCGCGAACCATGGCATTAGACTGAAAATTCAGGCAGTTTTCTTGGATCCCAGTACTCAATTATGTACAAAGCCAAGGTCTTTCCGACCATATCGTATGGAAGGAAGCAATGCCACAAATTCCAGCAGGGATTTGGCACAAATTTGAAGGCCTCTTCTGGCATACAGTTCTGAAATTGCCATCTTTCATGCCAATTGCTTCAATCAGAAGATAATTAAGCCTGTCCTCATTAAAATCAGTTATTGACAGAAACAACCTGATGTTTTTCAGGAACATCCGGCAAAATCCTCACCCGAAAATATTCGAAACCATCAACAAGGAAATAGAGGGAGGCAGAAATAGGATGCTGACAGATTGGGTTCAAAAATCTTGGCCTTACAATCTGCCATCGGACGCTCAGAGGAGGAATTGAACCGTAACCCAGAAAAGGTCAAGTAAAGACTTGGAATCTGGGATTGGACACAATCTCATAAAAAGCTTCAAACAACAAACTAACTGCACACCTGCCTCCAAATACACAAAAAATAGATCACCTGATGAAATAGCTGACAACATTTCCTGACAGAATACTGCGCTCCACATTCCTCAAAGCTCGCCTGAATGTTCTAAAAACGAATGAGATCCTGGCAATTCGGGGTAAATCAAGACAAGACCCAGATAGAAACAATCTGACATTTACTGTCATGCACGGGACCAGCAAAGCCACGAGAGGCTTATTTGAAACACCACTTGGAGGGGGTAGGAGGTCTGGTGGTTCAGAATTATTAACGGTGACAAGACAGCCCTGGTCATAGCCCCGGCCAAGATCTTACAGAGCCAAGATCTTACAGAGCATCAGACTTAGCAAGAAATTGGCAACAATCCATGATTATCATTAACGAAGAACAAGGCCAAATAGACACTCGACCAGTGGAGTCTAACACGTCAAACAAAAGGATAAGGAGAAAACACCATTGCTAACCAATAACATTGACACAGAGAATTCTTTCTTTTTGTACAAATTGTTAACAAAACAATGAAATCAAATTAAAAAAAATATATACATATTTTTTTTAAATGGTGAAAGATTCCACACCCTTAACTATCAACAGCCTCCATTCATATTAATGGGAACACAGCAGCAATATTATACATGACCCAGCACTCATGCTTCACCAGCAATGCACTGCATACTTCACACATCATCCACACACATACTTGTCATCTGGATCATCCACCTACATGTATTTTGAGAGTCAGGTATTATGCATGCCCATGCATCATGGTCAGGGGTGGACTAGAAACCAAAAGTGGCTCTGGAAATAATTCTCAAAGTGGCCCCATATCACTCTTCTACAACAAGCCCAACCTTTTCCCCATGAGAAAATGTGCAAATATCACACAAAAGAGGCCCATGGTTCAGAGCCCTAGCGGTAAATTACCAGACTACACCATAGGACAGTCCACCCTGATCATGGAGTGGCTACTTAACATGACACATGTTAGGAGATGGCATGCAAGGCTACCATGACCTGAGTGAAAACGTAATGCCAGACAAGAAAGAAGCTACTGTATCAGCCATGTCCAAAAACATGATCACAGCAACATCCCGAGGAGAATGGCTCCAAGCTGCAAGTCACTGAGGTGTTACCAGCTCACGCATGCTGATCAAGGAGACATGCAAACACAAAATTTTGCAGGACAACTCACATCTTCAGTGACAGTGACCATCACCCAATCATCACCATATTCCTTTATTCATGCAAACCCTACGTGTACCAAATCATCCTGCTACTGGGATGCATATGTCACCAGCCATAAAAATGAATAATAGTGCACAACCTTACCTAGTGGTACAGCTGTTTTGCTGTGAATCCCTCACCATGTTAACTAACACTGGGCCTCCATATTGGTACTAGGAGTGTCAGTGTCTAGCGGAGGTAATGGGGACTTGGGTGAACATATGGTGCTGGGGGTCCTCTCAGGTTGTCTAGGCACTGGATGAGGCAAGATACATGAAATTACATTGGACATTTGTTTGGACCAGCTAAAGGGTCTGTCTGACAGACTGCAAATATATGCATCTATTTTGAATGGAATGCTCGCCTGCATGTGAGAGGCTGTAGCAGTTCACAAGACCACTTCATTTGACTCCACTGAGCATGAGTGCATGTACCGTCCCTCAGCTTAAAAATTTGCCCATTGGCATGAGCAGTTGACTCACTGCCCTCAAAAGCACAATGGCCCTGACACGAGGACCAAAACAAAAGCAGATTTAGTCCACCTTGGGTGGGGGTACAAAATAAATACAGTTCACCTTGGAAGGGGGTACAAAGAAATTGCATTCCACCTTGGACAGGGTGCAAGAGAAAATACAGTCTACCTTGGACTGGGGTACAAAACAAATACAGTCCACCCTGGATGAGGAATTAAAATAGATATTAAAAATCAGTCCACCCGGTGGGGGGTGAGGAGAAGGGTTTAATAAATACTCGGAACAAAAATCCATGCTCCCTCAAGGGGCTCATGGACACTAGGGTGCATGAAAAAGGGTGGTGGTGCCAAGAAGATTGGGTTTGTGGGAACATGACCAATGGCATCACCTGGGTGGTTCACAGGGATCCCCATCCTTTGTGTATTCTCGGATGGTGCACTCTGACCATGCATTGTCAAAGCCTGTTCTTCATTGGCTATGACCACTTGGGAGAGGGATGCATGTCTGAGGGCCCCAGTTGCAACAAGGTCCTGATGATGGTTGTCGCAATTGGCCAAAGAGGCAGTATGCATGCTGACCCTTGATGTCTCCAACTGCATGTTGAGAGATTGTCTCAAGGAATACATCTCCTGGCTGTGGATGTCCGTTGTGACAAACATTTCATCATGCAGAGATTGCCTCAAGGAATCCATGTCTTGACAGTGGTATCCCTTAAGGCCATCATCTCTGTATGCACGCATTTACTCATGGAACCCATGTCATTACATTGGGATTACCTTGAGGCCAACCATCTTGACATGCAGGGTTGCCTTCAATGTGTCCATCGTCTGACACTGGTGGTCCCGTGAGGCCAACAACTCATCATGCAAGAATTGTCTGAAAGCCGAACCATCTTAGTGAATCAACTGCCTCAGTTGTTGCATGTCGTCTCTACTCTACTGCCGCAATAGACAGATTTCAGCAGTGACTGCAGCATTTGATGAGATGACATTTATTTCCAGATGATGGATGTCGCTGGCCATCTCCTGCAGCACCTTGTCCAGTATGGCACTTGCACGCAGCAACTCCTCCTCCCACTCTGAGTGTCCATCAGGCTCACATCCACCATGTGTGCATATCCTACCAAGCTGGGATGAAGAAGCCCGGGCCTTTTGCAGTTCGTACACTGTCATTGGCTGGCGGTCTTCTACCCTCTGGGTGACAATAGCCTCCGCTGCTGACTCCATGGTGGGGTAATGCAGTCTTGCAGATGCTGCTATTGACAAAGGGCTTCCCACTGCCAGCCCCAGGATCTCCTGGCTCTTTTTCTCTGACCGAGCAGCCTCAAGGAATTCAAGGAGCTCCATGGCACCTGGAATACCCAGTGGTGTACCTTGCACCATGTCCAGTATGGCCTCCACATCAGATTTGCCAGCATCATGGGAAGAGTCGGCAGGCCTGCTGATGATAGCCTGCAATCCAAGAGGATTCTCACCAGGCACAGCACCCCGGGCTGCACTGGTGGATGGGTGTGCCTCATCCCCCATCTCCTCCACTACCTCCTCCCAATCCACAGGGTCCTCGCCTGCACAAAGTCAGACAGCAATCAGAGACCTACCTACCTAGCTGAACATGCATACGTGAATTATAATTCAAAGACACAATAGAGACAGCCACACATACATAACACAATGAACTGGGCATTCTGAAATGTGAACGGCACAGGTGACTAACATTCAGGGCTCTGTGCAATCATGTTGGTGCATATCATGTCCTGCATCAAGCCACAGATTGGCGAAGTAGGTGACCATACATTCAGACATACATGCCTATTTGAAACATGTGGAATTTTCATGTGTTCCCCTGCTTGCAAATCTTGCCTGCAGGCATTTTTGTTGCCAAAATCCCCATTACCACCGGTGTCACATTGTACAAGGACAGATTTGTGATTACCCATGCCCACGTGCATCTCCACTATGTTTGAGGAGAATGCAAAATTGACCTGACCAGTGTGCATGTGCATGACCTCTGAACCATGTGGCACTCCAAAAGCAGAATGTACATCACTCAAACATCTTCTGGCCAACCATTGTAACTCCTGTATGGAACACGCACACATGAGACTTCTCATTGACATAGTCACTTATCCATGCCACGGTAGCCAGGGCCAGTGAATGGGAGACTCCGATATCATCCACTGATTAGTGTCATTCCATGTGAGTCATAATTTCATTTGATGTGATTTGAATCACTTATATCACGCACCTGATGAACTCAATCGTATCTGGGTGCAGCTGAATCAAAAAATAATATATTTAAGAAATCAATCGTCTGATGCAAGGATTCTACTACATTCCAAAACCAATAATGAGCAAGTAAGTCAACCATGTTACCAAGTTTCCCAAGTTAACTAACTAAAGTAAGTGTTTTCATTGTTTGGATTTTCATTGGGAGCTTGTTCCACAACTTTGGACCATATACTGCAAATCTCTGATCAACCTTAAAGACATATTTGGAAGGGCGGACTTGCAGCAACAGCTTATCACAAGTGCATAGCTGACATGATGGTATATACAGATTAATTTTGTCCACAAGAGAGCTCGGAGCCAACTGATTGACACATTAAAATACCATACAAAGGATTTCAAAATCAATGTGCTCCTTTACTTCAAGCCAAAGCCTTGACCTGCACAAATTTGAAATCAGATTAGATTTAGAAACCCAGAAGATAAGTCTAACAGCCACATTCTGGGCTATCTGCAATCTCTGTACTAGGGTCATCAGAATACATGTAAACAGAGCATTGCAGAAGTCCAGGCGTGAGTTGATAAAAGTTCCTACAACTGCTGCATGGTCCTTTGCTGGTATAAAAGAAAGAACTGGTCTTAACAAGCGCAGATTACTGAAAACTGATTGAACTTTAGTGCTCACCTGCGCTTTACTCCCCTGATCCTCCTCCAAAATACAGCGTATGTTTGTTATCTTTGGAGCTAGAACCAGTGTGAACCCAAGACGCAGTGAGATGGAGGGCACCTGCAATGCTCAAGCCGATGTTTCGGGCCAAACAACACCACCTCAGTTTTCCCGGCATTCAAAAGGAGCCGTTGAAAACATCCATGCTTGAACTTCCTTCAGGCAGCATTTAACTATCTTAAAGGTCTCTCTCTTGCCATCTTGTATGAACACCTGAGTACCATCATCATATGAGTGAAATTTTACATGTTTCCTCAGGATGTCCATAAGAGGTCTCAGATATAAATTAAAAAGAAGGGGAGAGAGAGAGGAACCCTGCTGGACACCGCAGGTCTGTAGAAGAGAGTCTGTAAAATAACCCCCAAGTCTGACTCATTGTTCCTGATCTGACAAAAAGGACCAAAACCATCCCAAAGCTTGTTCAGAAACATTTCTGATCTCACTGAGGCGTTCCAGCATGATACAGTGATCCACCGTATCAAACGCTGCTGACAGATCTAACATATTCAGAAGAGATAACTCACCCTGATCCGACACCTCAAGGAGGTCGCCCCACACAGTCAACAGGGCCGTATCAGTACCAAAGCCAAGTAAAAAGCCTGTCCGAAGTGGATCCAACAGAGATTCTCTTTCCACATAATCCTGCAGTTGAGATGTAAAAATGTTGTTGAGAATCTTCCCCGACCAGAGTAGTCTTTCCACTGACTAATAGTTCTGCAGATCTTCAGGATCCAGTTTAGATTTTTTTAGAAGAGGAGTAACCACTCATTTGTTTAGCATTGTAGGTACAGAGCCTGAGAATAAAGACTTGTTAACAAAGTCAGTCAGAAAAGATGGGGCTGATTCATGGAATTTGTGCGCTGAAAAACAGGCATTTGTGCGCCATTCTGCCCGCAAATCCCTGTTTAACAAATGGGGATTTGCGGGCAGAATGGCGCACAAATCCCTGTTTTTTGGCACACAAATTCCATGAGTCAGCCCCGATGTGTTTACAATGCACTATCCACAAGCATGTGTGTCCATTGATATGTGTTTTGCAGGCCATTGCCACATACAGGTGTATTGGCATCGCTAAATAACCTGTATACAGTAACGTGTGCTGTAAGATCAATGTCAACGGCAAACAGAGTTCAAACATCCGGCTTTTAGGATGGACAACATGTAACGGAAGTGATAATGGATGCATTACTGTAGTACTCATGGATGGGTGAGAAGGACTCTGACCCACTGTACCACAACATTTGATGGCACATCATGTGTAGAGGAAAGCACATATGACATGCACACATGGCACTCACTTGATGAGACTGCATAGGTGTCCATGCCTCCCTCACCAACCACCTGCTAACTGCTGATGAGGCCACTGGTTACCTCTTAAAATGGAGTCAGCTCATCTATATGTGGTGATCCACCTCCAGTTACCTAAGCAGAGACCACATTGCTGCCAAGCCTCTCCTTGGTCCATCGCATGAGGGCCCCAAACCTATTGCGGACCCCTTCGATAGTGAACCTTTCCACCCCACACGCATTGATGTGATCTGTGAGCTCTTGTCACAACCTACATCACTGGGTAACAGGAGGGCTACTCCCAGTCCAAGTGTCATGAACCGTCGCCTACGTCCCTTTTGGACCTCGTGGTCCGTGACCCATAGAGCACTGAATGCAGTAACCCTCCCAACATGGCCGTCACATTCAAAACACAGCTTGCCAGCCTTTACGTTCCACGCTCGGAGCACTACTAAACAGACACACCCCTGTGGCTCTGTGCATCTCAACGCTACTGTTCGCTATAGCTGGACGTGTGCTGTCTGAGTTCGCTTGGGGCTAATTTCCTGATCTCTCTATTCTTAGTTCCTTGATTCCTCCTCCTTTCCTTTCATCCCTCAAACTTACCGAACTTTCCTGGATTTTCGCCCACGCTCGAGCCACGGTTTCCATGCCTCCGCGCGCGGATATTGTTCCTTCCTGGTTCCGTCCTGGACAATCTGAACAAAGCATGCTGGAATCCGAAGACCCGCGCGCAGGCTTATATAAATCCCAGACCGCACGGAAGAAGTCACAAAAGAAGGTCACAAACAAACAGGAAAGACAGGTGAGAAGGAGAGAGACTTGTGACAGATTGAGACGCCTAAAAATCGATACGGATACAGGGATAGAAGCTGCGGTTCAAGACCTCATGCGAGGCATGCAGGAACTCACCACAGAAGTTCAAAACCTTAAATCTGAGAACGCTGACTTAAAGCAGCTGGTATTGTCTCATGATTCTGCTACCAAGGAAAGTGTGTTATTGGTGGAAAATATGATGGCTCTCCAAAGACCCTTCATGCCTTCCTAGATTCATGCTTGGTGCATTTCACCTTCAAGCCCTACTACTTTTCCACCCCTAGACCAAAAGTAGGGTTTATGATATCGCACCTCACCGGCAACGCATTAACCTGGGCAACTCCCCTAGTCAATTCGGGCGACGCCCTCCTGGATGATTACAATGCATTTGTGGAAGCCCTAAAGGCCATGTTTGATCGTCCTGAGCAGGTTTACAGTGCTCAAGAACATCTACTTGATTTTTGACAAGGATCCCAGGATATGCTTACCTACGTCACCTGTTTCAAACAACTTATGAAGGAAGCTGATTGGTCCCAAGAGGCTAGCTTCACTCTCTTTAGCAGAGGGTTGAATGAAGAAATAAAGGACGAGCTAACAAGGGTAGCTTGCCCTAATTCCTTCCAGGCCCTCTTGGATCTTTCCTTTTAAATTGATTTTCGAATCCAGGAAAGAAAGGCGGAGAAAAAGAAGTCGAAATCATCATTCCCAAAGGCTGACATAGACCACCCTTCTAGTCCAGAACCCGCAGTTTCTCTGACCTCAGATCCAGAACCCATGCAACTGGGGGCATTCCATGGACCCATTACCCCACAAGAAAGGATGCGCCATATTCACTCTGGTCTCTGCATGTATTGCGCCCCCGATAAACATCTTGTCAGAGAGTGCCCTATTGCTCCTCCACGGCATTCGGGAAACGCCAGCTCCTGATCCTAGATGGGGCATAGTTTCGGGAGAATGATGTCTGCTCCACATCAATTCCTTCCTTGAACTCTCCTGGACAAAATAACCTTGTGATTCTACAAGCCTTTCTATCGCCTTCCAATAAAGAATCCTAACCCATCCTGGCATTAGTGGATTGCGGAACCATGGGCATATTCATAGATCATGATTGGGTCACAACTCATCACATTCCATGCGAAACACGAGAGACTATGCAACCTGTTGAAGTTATCGATGGAAGACCCCTGTCTTCAGGACCCATAACCCTTCAAACCAAGGAGCTATGTCTCGCCATAAACCACCATCAAGAAAAGGTTAAATTTGATATTATAAGTTCTGCCCATTATTCAATGGTATTAGGCATGCCCTGGTTCCAGAAGCACAATCCTTATATCAATTGGGCAGCAGGCTCTATATTTCTTGGTTCAGAACATTGTATGTCCCACTGTTTGTCCCTGAACACCTTACCAAAAGCCTCTCAAGACTTCCAAAAAGATCAACAAATACCAGGCACCATCTCTAACATCATTCAGATTCCCAGGGTCTTTAAGGCGTACACAGATGTCTTTTCAACAGCCATAGTTCAAGCTCTACCACCCCACAGACCTGAAGATTGTGCCATCGATACCGAACCTTCAGCAGTAATTCTGTTTGGAAGAATGTTTATCTTGTCAGAACCTGAAAAGGGGGCCCTCTGGGAATACCTGGATACCAATCTGGAAAATGGAACTATTCGACCATCCAAGTCCCCGGCGGGCGCCTCCCTGTTTTCTGTTCCCAAGAAGGATTTCAAGGAGCTTAGGCCATGTCTCGATTACCGTGGTCTTAAATAATGCACTCTTAAGGACTGTTATCCATTGCCTCTCATATCAGACATCCTAGAAGCCGTCAGAGGTGCTGTCATCTTCACGAAACTAGACCTCAGGGGCGCCTACCATCTTATTTGTATAAAGGAAGGTGACGAATGGAAGACAGCCTTTAGAACACCCTTCGGCCCTTATGAATATCTAGTTATGCCCTTTGGACTTGCTAATGCCCCAGCAGTCTTCCAACACTTCATGGATCGGGTATTTTCTGATATACTGTTCCTCTTCGTCATTGTATATCTAGATGACATGCTGATCTACTCCAAGGACCATCAAATACATGAAGAACACGTAAGGGCAGTCTTACAACGTCTACGGGAACATAAAGTCCTGGCCAAACCTGAGAAATGCCTTTTTCACGTATAAACTGTTCACTATCTCGGATTTGTTCTTAGCCAAAAAGGGATTGGAATGGACTCTTTGAAGGTTGACTCCATTCTATATTGGCCTGTTCGCACTAGCGTAAATCTAATTCAATCCTTCCTGGGGCTTGCTAATTCTACAGAAAGTTTATTCCAGCATTTTCAGAAATTGTTCATCCTATTGTTACATTGTTAAAAAAGGACAACCCCTTTCAGTGGACCTCAGTCCAAGATTCAGCGTTTCAACAGTTAAAGTCAGAGTTTACACAAGCTCCCATCCTTGCTCAACCTCACACAGACAGACCATTCATTGTCGAAACTGATGCTTCCAACTACGCCATTGGGGCAGTCCTGAAACAGGAACTTGGAGAGAAACTGGAACACCCCATCGCCCATCTCTCCCGCACCTTGACTCTCAGTGAAACCCATTATTCCGTCCTGGAGAAGAAATTGTTGGCCATCCGTCAGGCCTTCACGGATTGGCGTCATCTCCTTCTGGGAGCTAAACACCTGGTTCAAGTTCGCACAGACCATCGGAATATCCAAGTCCTACAATCCCTAGAATGTAGAAACAGTCGCCAAGCCCGCTGGGCTTTCTTTTTTGCCTAATACCAATTCCAAATGCATCAATTCCCTGGAACACATAACGTTATAGCCGATGTCTTATCCAGGCGTCCTGACTATGAACCCCTTGAGGATCTGACCTTTCCTAAGATGTTTCCCCACACAATATTTGTTGCCCAAGCAATTACTCTCCTGGAAAATATTCAAATTCAAACCCAGTCCTCTGAACCTTGGAAGGAGTTTAAGGGAAACAATCGATGGAATCTTAAAACAAAGGACGGATACCTGTTCAAGGACAATCGCTTGGTCATTCCCACTCCTGGACTGAGACAAAAGATCACAAGCCTATGTCATGATACTTTCCATTCAGGACACCGTGGCATCACCAACAGTCTCCATCTAATACAAAGACAGTTTTGGTGACCGAAGATGAAGGATGATATCAAGATCCATATCCAGACATGTGCAGTCTGCAATCAGAACAAACATGATAACAAAAGACCAGCAGGTCTCCTGCTCCAACCGGCGACACCAACAAGACCCTGGGAAAGCATTGCCATGGATTTCATCGTGGATCTACCCTCTTCCAGAGGCTACTCAACTATAATGGTTACCATTGATTTGTTCACTCATATGGCTCATTTTACACCTTTATGCAAACTGCCATCCTCATCCGAACTTGCTGGAATTTTCCTGGAACACATATTCCGGCTTCATGGGCTGCCTTCCAAGATCATTTTGGATAGAGGGCCCCAGTACATATGCCAGTTCTGGAAACAGTTATGTCGTATACTGGGTATCCAGCGTGCCTTGTCTTCGGGTTATCATCCACAGACCAATGGAGCTACTGAGTGAGTAAACCAAACTCTGGAACAATATCTTCATAACTTCGCCACCAACGTTCAGGAGGATTGGTCACTCTTAATACCTGTGGCCGAATTTGCATACAACAATTCGGATCATTCAGCTATCAAAACCAGCCCCTTTTTCTGTAGTCAAGGATTTCATCCTTCAGTCCAACCGTCCATTCTTCCACATCCAACCCCAGTTCCTACGGTTGATTCCTGGATTGAAACACTAATCAATGTACATAAAGAAGCTAAAGAAAACCTAGAAAAGGCCTGAAGAGACGTGAAACATTATGCCGACTTCAAAAGAAGACCAGGGCCTTCCTATTCAATAGGCGATAAGGTCTGGTTATCCTCAAAACTCCTCCCACGTCACCTACGACCAAATAAATTGGCTCCCAGGTATTACGGTCCCTTTACTATAAAAAAAATCATCAATCCAGTGGCTTTTCGAGTCCGACTACCAGAATCATGGAAAAGGATCCACACTGTCTTCCATACTTCTCTGTTGAAACCATATGTTCAACCGTCTCGAACTACTCCAAGATCTACTCCAGTGATTGTCAATGACCAGCTCGAATACGAGGTCTCCAGAATGTGTGATTCTAGGTACTGACGTGGTCATCTGCAATACATGGTCAAATGGAAAGGATATCCACCTAGTGAGCGCACCTGGGAACCCACATCAAATATGAATGCCCTCAGGCTGATTTGAAGATACCACCTTATCCATCCAGGCAAACCCAGAGGAGTTGGGCTTCAGAGGAGGCATGCTGTCATGAACCGTCGCCTACGTCCCTTTTGGACCTCGTGGTCCCTGGCCCATAGAGCACTGAATGCAGTAACCCTCCCAACATGGCCATCGCATTCGAAACTCAGCTTGCCAGCCTTTACGTTCCACGCTCGGAGCACTACTAAACAGACACACCCCCGCGGCTCTGCACGTCTCAACGCTACTGTTCGCCATAGCTGGACGTGTGCTGTCGGAGTTCGCTGGGGGCTACTTTCCTGATCTCTCTATTCCCGGTTCCTTGATTCCTTATCATTTCCTTTCATCCCTCAAACTTACCTAACTTTCCTGGATTTTCGCCCGTGCTCGAGCCACGGTTTCCGTGCCTCCGTGCACAGACATTGTTCCCTCCTGGTTCCGTCCTGGAAAATCTGAACGAAGCACGTTGGAATCCGAAGACCAGCGCGCGGGCTAATATAGAAGAAGTCACAAAAGAAGGTTGCAAGCAAACAGGAAAGACAGGTGAGAAGGGGAGAGACTTGTGACACCAAGTGTACAGGTTGACATGGTGTCCGTCAACAAAATGAGTTAACTCCTTATCTGTAAAGCACCTCTTCTATGGTGATCCATTCTCCTTGACCTGTGCCTCGTCATGAGGTTCTGCATGCTCCTGTTCTGCAGTCTGCAGTCTGTGCCTACCCTTGGACGTAGTTACCCTTGGTGGTACAGGTGATCCTGTAGGCTCACCACCACGTTTAGCAGGTGGACCCTTCATCTGCCCTCTTCCACATCCACGTCCCCTCCTCTTATCAGAACCCACACACTCATGGTGCTAGTGGCGTTCACAGAAAGGTACCCAAAATGTTCAGTGCAAAATCTGTTTTGTACCTACTAATTATCATTGCCTTCATGCACACCAGGAAATTAGTGGTTTACCCCCAAATTATCCTCAGCTCAATGCACGTCAGGTAATCCGCAGTGTTCCCCTAAATATCTCCACCTCTGAGCATGCAAGGGAGGGCATATCATATACGGCACCCCCTGTGACAAGTCCCTCAAGTTCCACATCGACAGACACCTCACATTCAAACAGCACATAGCAAGTAAGACACAAACAGCCTAGTACCAATTTTCTCCTGTGGAAAATCAAGCCCTTAATTCCGGAAAACAACTTCAGATCTGCTGCCCAAGCCTTGGTCATCTCTCACCTGGATTCTGGAAATGCCCTTTTGGAAGGACCTCTGGTGTCTACCATGGCACACAAGAAAAATGTGTACTGCAAGGCACATTAAAAGACTCCACAAATTCGACCACATCAACCTGACTTTCAACAAACTGAACTGGCTCCTATTGCAAGCCATACAGGTATTGCATCATATAAAAGGCTGTCATCCTGAAGTTCACAAGCTACCTCACTGAGAAACTAAGCATCTCTGGGGGCCAGGAAATATGAAGACTTGAATTATGACAGTGCAGCAAGGAAAGAACCTGAAGGCAGGCCATCTCTTTCTAGGCTCCAAGACTCTGGAACTCCTTTCCGTCAACCTCAGACTTGCCAATCATTTCTACAGTTCAGGAAAGAGCTCAAGACATTCCTCTTCAAGGAATGCCTCCTCCTGAACACCTAGGTCCACACACCCTGCACTCCCCAACCCTAACTTAGACTCAGTTTTTTGCGCCCCATTGTCTTCCCCAATTCTTCCAATTGACCACCCTCCCCTGTTAGCTACCTGCTCATTTTTTCTCTGATTCCATCACTGTGTTTTTCCCCCTATGATTGTAAAGTGCACCATTGCTTCCCGCAGTTAGGTCCGTGCTTAATAAATACAATAATAATAATAATAATAATAATAATAATAATAATAATAATAATAATAATAATAATAATAATAATAATAAATAATAATATACAGTGTTTCACGTGGACGCTCACTGCATGTAGCATGGCAAGTACGTGCAGGGGGCCCTTCCTCTTATTTTGTCAATGCTGCCTCGTGTTTGACCTCTGCCTTGTTGTAGCTCCTGCATTGTGCAATATCTTGCATTCTATGGCCTTATTTTGTCTCCTTAACTCAACATATCCTTCTGCCTGGTAGTGTGTCACTGGCTGCTGTTCACTAGCACTGCCTTGAAGTGCCTGCTATTTGCCCCCAGCCTGTTCTTCTGTCCCTCTCCTGCCAGGCTCTTTGACCACCTCATCTGACATATAAGGACTTCCACCACTCTAAACCACCACCAAAGCTCCACAGTAGGTATTGTCAGGGTCCAGCTTCACTTCAGCAGCATCAGGTGCACCATATCCGGAACATCAACCAGCAACCCCTAAGGTGAGGCTGAGGGCTGTCAACTTCACAGCTGACAAAGTTGGCATTGTGGGAGAGTAGGACTTCATGAATTATGATGACCTCTTTATTTTGGAGAAGCAACTTGTAACATGTTGCTGTCAGAAGATCTGGGTGGACATCACTCCTGCCATCAACACAGTGGGGGTGGCAGTCAGTAGAGTTGACCATGTAAAGAAGCCCTGGGGTGACCTCAGGATTCAGAGCCAGGCAAAGGCGAAGGCGGCCCATGAAGCAGGTGCATCTGTGGAGTCGCGCCATGAATGCCATCATCGGGTGACACCCCTTCATCTCCAAATACCAACCAAGCAGTCCATGTCCAGGTTCTTGAGCTGCAGTCACACATCTAAGCTGCTGGTGAGTACTCACAGGCCAAACATTTCCACATACTTTAGTATGCCCTGCATGGTATGCATGACGTCAGTTAGTTAATGCTTTCCATGGAATGTTTGTTGCATAATTCTTCACTGGCATGCTGGCTGTTGCCAACAAAGGAAGTATGAGGTGGCACACATCTGTGAAGTGGACAGGTGCAGGTATGAGCACTCTCAGCTTTTGGGGACAAACATTTCTTGTGTTCATGCACTGTGTGATGCTGAAAGCAAGGCCTCTTACAGGAATGATTGCTAGATTGAGATGTTGAGGCCATGTGAGGAACATTCATGCAGGCTCCTCTATGGGTTTTTCAAGTGTGTATGGCAACTGTATCATCTACAGTAAGCAGCGGAGACTGACACATCAGTATGGATGTACGGTCATGTTATTTTAGTGCAGCTGATTATCCAGCTCAACATGTGGCCCTGTCAGGCCACTGATTGAGGAGGCATACATGGTATGTCTTCATGACATATATTTTTGTTGGGAGCAAGAGCATTGCTGCTTGATCCTCAGCAGTTGCATGCTTTCATGTTGGATTGTCAGGGTTGCATGTTGCTAGAAGTGGTTTGATGTACATGGGGCATGGGCATGGGGACAGGTGGCCTTTCCATGCCCATGCCTACAGGATACACTTGTGTAATTGCTTCATTGTGATGGTGATGTGTAATGAGTTGTTCTCATGTGTTTGTGCCCACATGTCGATATGCAATGTTCACATGTCCATGTCTCCTCATTGTGGCTTCTCATTTTACCTTCCCTTGTGAGATTGTACTCACTCATTTTTCAGAGAATGGGACTGTGTGTTGTGAGCCAGTTGCTTGTTGATTGATGCTCACCAGGTACACACAGTTGTGTGATTGTGGTACACATCATTCTGATGGCACTGCTGCTGAGGAGGAGTCGCATGGGCCCCACTGGCGTGGTGGACACCTCAGAAGCAGAGGGAGAGATTGTGGTGGTGGTGACTTTGACACACAGGGGCCCTAAAGCATGTAGCCCTCATTGGAGATGTGCTTTAGCAACTTGAAGCATCTTTTGTGCTAGTTGAAATTACAATAATAAATCTCAGACCAAATAATTGGACAGACTCAAAGAATATGACAAAGTACCAGTTTATTATTAATTGAATAAAATAGGGTGAACCTGCAGACATCAACGGATGCTTGCACACTCACAACCACATTTGTTTACATGGAGGTCTTATACCCCAATGTGAGTCATTTATGACATCATTGTTCGTGGCAAAATACAAACTCTATCAAGGGAAGGGATTGGTAAGGTAACATCTCTAATTATAGAACACATAAGGATTAGTGCATCATTGGCTACCCCTTATCTGTAGGGGATGCCTTGAACTACCTCTAAATACATATAATAGTGATTGTAGTGGACATAACAACAGTGGATTGGCTTCTGAAACTTTGTATGTTGGGTTGTCCCCCAACCCCACTGATTGGGTGGCATACTATCCCAACCTTGGACCTTTGGCTCCTTAGCATCATGCATGTGAAACAAAACCTAGGTGTTTGAATCCCATCGGACTACTCCCCATTTTCTCAATTAGTCCCTCATCTCTCATTGGTAGGCTATCAGCCAAAGTCTTCCGTTTGTAGTTGACATTGTGCCTGCTCACTGTCCTGGAACATTCAAGGGAGTGTGAGCACACCACTATCTTAGATCAAGGCTCTAATGAATAGCCTTTGTTTTCAACTTCTGAGTCACATGTAAAGTGTCCACAAATGTGTCCATTTCATCTTTCCATTACTGCCATTTGATTCAATTGATGCAAGGTGATGTTGCTCCTCTTGGCCGTTAGATACTTGCTCACTCTATGTCATATGAACTTTGTAAACATCTAATTGACCAACTGTTTGCCTCTCACAGATGTTTTTTGTATTCATCTATGAAGACTGTCCCACATTCAGAGCTTATCCATATACTCCCTTTTTGCTCTCTGCTTAACCTTTGAAAATTGCATCCTCAACTCGAGGCTAACCTTGACTCATCGTCGGCTCTGAACACAAAACTGTTTTCATGTGTCTCCTGATTCTTACAGTCTCGGCTGTCTCTGAGGTAGCTTGGTTATGTTCAACATGAGCCAGTGCCCATTTTCCTAATATGGCTGTCCTTGCATTACTGCGTATTTACAGTTATTGGTCAGCAAAATGCTTTATTTTCTTTAGATCCATGATTACTTTAGCTTTAAGTTCATGTTACTCTTAGTGATTCAGTTACATTGATACTTAGTATTTTCAAATTGTTTAAACATAGGTTCATATATCTCCATCATGACATCACTTTATCCTTTTCAGATTTCATCTTAACATACGTCCATGATGTCCATAGATGCGTACAATGTAGAATTCTTCCATACGACATCCTTCCACACTTTCAGTGTGAGGATACATTCTAAATTGCTGTCTAAGTCCATAACATCTCTCATACACTTGATGCGGTACAGGAACGTTTTAGGGGTCCCATCTATGGCTCTTCTCTGACTTTTCCAATATGATGGTGGTGAGGGGATGGGTACAGGCAACCCCTCACAGGTACTGGTGGGTAGTGTCTACCTGCTCCTCTACAGAGGTGTCTGAGTTGATGGAGGAGGAGATATTCCACTGTGAAAGGGTCAGCACAACTGCCTGTCCCAAGGCCATCTGCTACAGCACTGCCCACCTTCAGTGATGCCTCCACCCAGACACAGCCCACACTTCCAGCCGATGTGGCCATCTGGGATGCAGTGCTGCCACTGCTGATGTGTTGCTTGAAGTGGCAGGTGTCTATGTGTGATATTGTGCAAGAAAATCATGAGTTGCTTGGGGGGCATCATGGGCGAATGGACCACCTCCTGTCCCAACTGGCATCAGCACTGCTTTCCGGTGGCCACCTTGGACCAGCCACTGCAATGGCCCCTCATCCCCCTCATCTGTGCCCCAGTCAACCTCAACTGAGGCCTCCATGCCAGCTACCACCATGGCCTCATGTGCCCCTATCCCACCATGAGCCAGTCTGGATGTTCATGGGCTCCTGGTGGAGGTGGAAGTCTGTACTGTGGCAGATGGGATTGTCATTGAGCCAGACTAGGAACATACAGGGGAACAGGCTGTGAAGGAACGGCAGGCACTAGATTGCAGTGTAGGCGCTGGTCTCCCTCGATGCAGACTCTCATTCAGTTGGCGGGAGTACCTCTGCCACAGGCACATAGCCAGGCAGCAGGAGATGTTATGTTGAGGAGGCAAATCCTGGATGGCATTGCAACCAAGATGAGGTAAACAGGTGCACACCTGGTGCAAGTGAGGCAGGAGGCTGGATGGCACCTGCCGGCACTGTTGTCTTTGCAGATGTAATTTGTGAGGCAGCAGGACAAGGAGAGGCATTGGGCACATGAGGTGGCAATTGCCAGGGCCGAGGTGGTGGAGAGGTTGGTGCGGGCGTAGCTTGTCATCCTGGAGGACACTTGCAGGGCAGTGGAGGAGATTGAGTCTCAGATGAGAGAAGCCCTGCAAGCCATCCAGGAAACAACAGAGGCCTGCCTGCTATAGGCAGATGTGGAGAGTTAATCAGCCTCAGCAGAGGTATTGTCAGAGATGTACATGGATTAGCCCTCTGACTCATGTATATAGTTTACTAGTTGTGGGTTTCCTTTATTTCGTCAGTTTTTATGAACAATTATTCCCTTCCATGTTTGCACATTGTTTGTGTTTAATGCATTTTTGTATTCATTATTCAACCACAGCGTTTGCCGTCTCTTTGTCCATGTGCACCTTTTGCTTGTACATGATCTACATATGAGTATGTCCTATGGCTGTTATGTGATTTTAGGGTACGCTCTGTGGGTCATGCGGGTATTGCTACTGGGCTGTTTGCTGCAGGACATATGTGCATGCTTCATATGTATGTTATGTTTAGCATTATTCATTCATGGTCATTGTACATATGTGTACTATTGTAGATGTGGGGAGATGATATGTTTTGAGATTCACGTGTTTCCCATCTTTGTCACACACATTTGTTGCTTGCCTACCTCCGTGCTTTGCAATACAGGCTTTTTGGTCAATTATGTACATGGTGTGCATGTGTGTGTGATACATGTATGCTGTAGTTGACAAGGCACTTCATTTGTGAATATGTTCCTGGGTGTTAAGTAATGTTGGGGGTTATTTGAGATATGCATGGTAGCAGTACTTTGCTTGACTTGCCCATAAGGCAATGTGGACATGTGTTTCACCTGTAGGGGAGGAACCATCGCAAGGCTGGGGGTTCCAAGGGATGGTTATCTGATGCCATTCTGTGTGCAGGGGCACTAAATGTTTGGTGCTGGTGTTTCAGTGTTGATTGAGTACATTTTTGATTGTGTGTCTTATGGTGTCAATGTGGGGATACATTTTGTGAGGATTGAGATGTTGTATGATGGTGTTTTGGGTCTAATTGGGGATGGGTACTCATTTCTTGATGTGTTTTGCCAGATATTCCACAAAATAGAGATGTTTGAGGTATCTGGTGACAGGGCATTCACATGAGCCCATTCACTTCTCGAGGTTAAGTTTAAAGTATGGTGTGTGTTCCTGTCTGGTACCGCTGGTTTTTAGGTGTCCCTTTGGCATTGCTTGTCCATGTGGATGTGCTCACACTTTTAAAACAGGTATGGCTTATTGGCATGGACGATGGAGAGAAGTGATGTGGCCTCACTCTGGATCACTCTGCTGCACACGTCACATGTGGGCTGTGTCACCTGAACATCATTGGAACAAAGTGAAGCTGCAGTAACAGTGTGGTTGGCTGTGTTTGTGCAGCAGAGTATGATCCAATTGGGAGCCAAGGAAGAGGTGACTGTGCTGGATTCAACAGCACTGCTTCAAAGTGATCATTTTGGAGGAAGATGTCTGGCAGGTGTACTTCATGGTAAACACAGGTCAGAAAAATGGAGGTAGGTAAGTGCTCCACATTGAACTGGGCCATGGGTGTCTTTGGTGTGCTGAAATGCATTATGGGGTTGGGGTTTAGATTAGTGGGGGTACTGGGAAGAGGGTGGACTTGTGAGTGCTGCCTTAAATTTGAGGTTGTGGGTGCAGATTAGTGGGTTACTGGGATAAGGGCAGACCTGTGGGTGCTACGTTACATTAGTGGTTTAGCGTGCAGATTCATAGGGGTACTGGGACAAGGGCAAACTTGTGGGTGCTGCCTTAAATTAAGGGGCTGGAGTGCAGATTAGTGATATGATATGATATATGATAGGTTATTTATAACACGCTTAATACCCAGAGGTTTCTAAGCGCGGACTTGGGGATCTACCCTATGTTGCTCCTTGTTGTCTTGCTTCCAAGGCAAGCATGTTGCCCCTGAGCTATCCTCCCGAGAAGTGGGGCTACTGGGATGAGCACAGACTTGTGTATGCTATATTACATTAGGGGTTGGGATGCAGATTAGTGGGGGTCCTGGGACAAGGCACACTCGTGGGTTCTTCCTTATGTTAGGGGGTTAGTGGGCAGATTGGTGTGGTGTACTGGGATAAGGGCGGACTTGTGGGTTCTTCCTTATGTTTCGGGGTTGGTGCACAGATTGTTGTGGGTGCTGAAATGAGGGTGGATTTGTGGGTACTGCCTTAAGTTAGGGGGTTGAAGCACATATTAGTGGGGGAACTGAGATGAGGACGAACTTGTGGGTGCTGCCTTACCTTAGAGGGTTGGGGCACAGATTAGTGGGGGCACTCTGATGAGGGCAGACTTGTGGTTGCTGCCTTAAGTTAGAGGTTTGGGGTGAAGACTTGTGCGGGAACTGGGATGAGGGCATTCTTGTGGGTGCTGCCTTACATTAGTGTATTGGGTCACAAATTGGTCGGGGTACTGGGACGAGGGCAGACTTGTGAGTACTGCTTTATGTTAGGGAGTTGGGGCACATATTATTGGGGGTACTGGGACAAGGGAGGATTTTTTAGTGCTGCCTTAATTTAGGAGGTTGAGCCACAGATAAGTGGGGCTACAAGGACAAGGATTTATCGGTCGCATGAGAGGAGAGGAAGTAATAGTGATTGCTGGTAAGTAATGCTTGATAACTTTTTTCTATGGTTCTGGTGAAAAAGTTGTTCGACAGCGCTATGTTCTCTTTGCCGTGGGGCGTATTGTGGGCATTGCAGGCTCTACTCATTTGTCATTGCACTTCAGGTTTCTGCAGATATTTAATTCCATGAATTGCTTGCCAGTTCTATACATTTCATCTGCACAATGTTCTTGCTCGCACTAACTACTTAGCATGGACTTATCTCTTTTTTGTGTAAATTATGCTCTGTTTCTCTCAGTGATCATTGCACTTGCACAGTGCAAAGTTTCAGTAATACCACAATACATTTCAGTCAATTCTGATTGACCATGGTGAAGTTTGAGATCAAGTGCTTGAGTTTTGTGGGAATGAATGAGCAAGATGAAGTGAGAGCTCAGTGTGCGGAGAGTAAATGTATGGCCTGTCTTTTGTAGGATACATATCCAATTCTTTCTATAAATGGACTATGTTTTCTAGTCGTTCTGAATTGCATGAAGCCTCTCTCCACTGATATGTATACACCATGCATTTACACATGTATAATATATACCTTCTTAACATTTGTGCATACATAAATTGATTAGAAATGTATTTGCGTGCAATAAAATGGACATGGCAGCTCTGTATGTGATTTAATGAACTGTAAAATGTTAAATTGTTAAGGCAATGTGAATGTACTAATCAGATTCTTCAGTCAAACTCATTTAGATATTAGAACAGGCAGCTGCATACTCTAAGAGCACGCAAAGAAAATTCTGCTTCAGTTCAAAAGACAAGCCTTTTCAAGATCTCACAGACGCACGGGGTAGGGGTCTAATGAGTACTACAAAGAAAAATAAGACAAAGAACCTGATTCTCAAAGCGTTTTTCAATGTGATGGACCAATTGAAAAATGTGTTGAGAATCAGGCCAATAGTGTTCTGTGATGGCACACGCATTGTCCCAACCATGTGCCTAACCTAGCATTATTACACCTAATGATTATGCCTAATTTCTGTTTATATATGTGTGCAGTTTTATTTTTCCCCTAATACCGATTGCAAATATTTACAAATATGTGGTGCCAAATTCATGTAGCATCCCTTTTCCTTCCACATAATTCTTTGCAATCTGAGTTAAAATGGTAAAAAAAGCAGCCACACTAGAACTTAGCACTTTAAACTGTATATTAGAGGGCTGTGGTAGCAGCCGTGTAGTTATGGTTAAGTTCCTCAACTCATAGAAAGAGCACTTTTTTGGCAGCTTATAACTTTCACGCAGTGTGACGAATACTCACCAAACTTTGCAAAAAAGTATATGGCCACCTCTGAATGATTTTCTTACGATTCGTCAAGAGGGGGCAAAGTTAAATGGGGGGAATCCAAAATGTTTAAAATCCTCATAGACACAATGAGAAAAAGGTTTGTTCACGCCTACATCGCAAACCGCTGGATGGATTTTGTCCACAATAGTGACAGGAGCGGAGGCCGGGTCCCAAAAGCGTGCTTTTGTAAATTTGGTGTATATTAGTGCAGTAGTTTATAAAAAAAAAGGTCAAAGAGTAGGTAAACAAAAATTAGTGATATATGGGTCTGGTCCGCAGACCCATTTTATGATTCGGTATCTGCTGACACTTGTGAACCAATCAGATGGTAGCTTAGTGTCCGCAGACATCAAAGACGCACACTGATTGAATGTTAAAAAAAGTGAGGTGCATCAGCATTTTTTTAAACGGTCACCATGTTGGATTTGCAGACAGCCCCCGCTGACCAGGTACACCACGGTGAGCAAAAAGTCGATAAAACACATTTGGGGTTATTTGGTGGCCGGAAGAGGACTTGGAAAGGGTGGGAGAGTGCAATAAAGTTAATATGGAGTTATTTTTATAGGTGAAAAAAGGGTTTTCAGGTACCGCTGAGTCTGCGGACATCGCCACTGACCATGTACAGCGCAGTGAAAAAAAAGTCTGGAAAACACATTTGGGGGTTATTTGGTGGCCAAGAGGGCCTGGAAACTATCGGGGAGTGGAAAAGAGTTGACATGGAGCTGTTTTATAGGTGAAAAAGGGTTTGCAGGTGCTGCTGAGTTTGTGGTTAATTTTGGTGTCCGCGAACATCATTTGGATTGCTGGGGGTTTAGGATGGGTCTTGTTATTTGAAGGTGTATTTTATGTCGTTGTTAAATGGTTTAATTATATTGTGGTGTCTGTGGCCGTGTCCCCAAGAAGCTGCCCACTGGCCACACATACTATAGTAATATGTGTATAGTAATTATAGCTACTTTAAGGGGAGTATACAGTATTTGTAATATAGTGCAATGATATAATTCAAGTATATATAGTATTTATGATTGTAGTAAAATTGATGACAATGCTTATGGAACAGGTTTTTGTTTTTTGTGAAGATAACAAATAGGATAGTATGGTTACTTCGTTGCATACAGTAGTAAAGCTGGAATCTTGGGTTCTTTTTTCTGTGAAAAAAGCTGTATAATTTGTTAAGCAGGATAGTTTAAAAGCTTTAATTGCATAAAATTTTACATACAGATTTACTTTTTTGACCCGCATAAATAGTGCATTCTATGTACTGTGTTTGGTACAACATTAGTGTGTGCTACACGGTTGTTGTATTGACATGAAATAATCATTGGGTTATTGGGAATATAAATCCATAGATGATTACAAACAAAATACTGTAATTATGTGAGTGTAAGTGTAATGATATGTTTGTTTGAAGTGTGTTGTAATTAGGTCATGCCTTTAAGAGCCCTAATGTGCCAAACTAAGTTTCACAAGAGCCCCTGTCAAATCGGAACTGTAATCCAGAATATGTCTGACGATGGCAAATTAACCACTGAAAAGCATGCTCGCATTGGAGCATTTTGTACAAGATCACACCTGTCTGGCTTCATACTCCTGCTCAAAGTGTTGCCAATCACTCTTTCCTGGCTTCTTCCCATGAATCCCGGAGTAGAGCCTCACAGAAATGTTGTCTTCTCCCATCATCCTGCGAGGCCTTTGAAGAGGCTGTATTCAGCCTGCACTATTGGCTCAGATGAATGCCGGGCTATGCATCCACAACCTGCTCTCAATCCCTGCTTATGCAAACAGCATGCAAACTGCTGAGGTGAAGGAGCGCACAATTATATTATATCCTATTTCTATAGCCTTCAAGACATATTCCTATTGCTCCTAAATGCTGTAATGTTAGCTATTCTTCCAAATACAGTTTAGAAAAGATGTAGTTGCATGTCTATGTTGTAAATTGGGTTAGAATCCCAGCTTCACCAATAAACCAAAATACATGATCTTAGGAAAATAATTAAACACGATTATTAATGTAACTTCCTATGGCACGCTCAGCTACTCAGTGGCTGATCTATGACATAATTGTCAGTGATATATGTATGCTGATGTATAGGGAGCCTTGCTTGTCTTTTGACACATGGAGCCTCACAAATCCTAGAAACGCTCTTGCATTTCAGGGTGCTTGAGTTTGCTCTCGCCTCTGTGGTCTGTCTTCAGAAGCTGGACATTTTGCCTCGGTGCAATAAACAGGATTTAAGGTTCAGAACTGGTTTTAAATATACCCATGTACAGGGTAGAGGGGAATACTTACAATATGATTTTTTGCTAAAGTTTAAGCACTAATTCCAGTCTTACACAATAGCATGTTCCCATCAAATAGTGGAGAAGGTGACAAGGAAGAATAGCAGTCAGTGTAATGAAGGTTATCCTTACGTTATCAATGCCCTCTAAATATTTCCAATCTACCAGTTTTCAAGAGAGAGGCCTAGTAGAAAAATATGGCAATGAGTTTAGCTGAAAAATGCATGTAATGGTAGGAAATGCAGAAAATGTGCACTAGGTGGAAACAGCACCTATAACCAGATGCAATTTAGCAAATATTAATGTGAATGTAATCGTTCCTTTTACCACTGGGGGCACTCTTGGGTTATTCTTCATGGAGTCTTTTGGCTTCTAATTGTCCTGCACCTGGTTTTCAAAGACTAATTGTACTCTTAATGAATCTGATATGTTGGCTTGCATCTTGGGAATCGTTATCTCGTGCTTCCACTCCAATGTTCCTATCCTCCCTTTTTCATGGTAACCTTGGCATGAGTTGCTAGCTAATGCCTCTCTGCATGGGTCTATGTTTTATTATTTCAGCATTTTGAGTTCTCATGAAGCCTTGAGGCCTTTAATTTACTTAGAAGCATGTTGCAGCTTACACTTTGGAAAAGATGGCCGGCCATTTGCGTTTCCATGTCAGTGAGCAAAATTTGCACATGGTTCTTGTTGCATTCAGTTCATACATTGCTTATGTTAGTATTCTTCATGTCCAATGGATGCCATGTGAATATTCTTCCTGTATGCATGTGTATATTACCAAGTGTGTGTGTCCTTTGTGTTGCGTGCACATTTGCTTTGTGTCTAATGCATGCACATGAACTGTTTCATTGTCGGTTCATTTATTCTTGCCATCTTTAGCTTAGATTGTGTCCATCTCCTTTTGTACCTGCTTGGGATATGAGTGGTATGGTTGCCTTAATGAGTAACGGTTTCCACCAATATGATATAGGGCTGGCGGGGGGAGGGGCGTAGCTATGGATGATGTAAACATCTGCCTCCCAACAAGATGCTTCACATTTGTTGTGAAGTGTCCCTCAATTTAATTGTCCTTGCAGGCGTATCTTTAACATACAAAGTTAGTGTTAATGCGAGTATACCACTCTCCTGTGAATTACAATGCATGTGTACCATTTTAGTAATTGCACAGAGATAGCACATTTTGAACACATGTTTCTGTGTGTCCTACCAGAAGCAACTGCCACACTATGAGTACGACTCCATTTGGGGCACACACATTTTGCATTTGCAGCTGCAAAAACACTTTTCCAATCCGGCCCAATGTTACTAAGACCACATGTTGCAAATAATTCATTAATTTCCTTGAATTCTGTGCGTGGTGCTGGCCATTGAGACTGTGATGCCGTTTAGATGACATTCGTTCTATGGAATTGAGTTATATGTATGATCGGAGCATATTAGATCACTTTTAAATATATGAAAACCATGTGTTAAAGAAATGCCATGTTCAAACCACGGTTATGAAAAGTGAGTGGTTTCCTGAAAATAACCAGTTTAGCATCAAAGATCTGAAGGTGGACTTTCCCATTCAAATTCAAATTCGATCTTCCTGAGAGTCTCCCTTGCTTCATTCACATTTGCATTAAATTGGTTTGTTTTTCCATTTCTTTCAGAATTCATAATCGAGAGCTTAGAGACAGTAGGGGTTACTGCAAGCCAAGATTACTTGTACTTAAGAGAGCTTCTAATCAGTATTAAAAATGAGAATAGGAACCAGTGGTACTATACTCTGGCTGCATCCGAAAATGAGACAGTGTTATGCTGGGAGGAGTGGGAGAAGAAGCAGAGGAGGGACCTGGTGGGTCTTGACCTTTGCAATATTCATTGGCTCTTGTTGGTCTTGTTGCGTTGCGGCTTGACTAGACAATGCCTGCAGTAATACATGAATGTCACTTGATGTATCCCCAACAGAAATATCCAAGCAATGTATTAATAAATATATATATCTCTGATCCACCTACGCATGCAAAGTAAACAGGTTGCTTTTCGACCCATTCACCTTTTCAGAAAAAAGCTTATTAGTGTTATCCTTTACACTATAACACGTATTTGCAAACCTAGCTGCAATATGTTGTGATTGGCATTGAATTAGAAATGCACAGGGCTTTGACCATTGCCAGTAGTTAGAAATGAAGTCAATGCAGCTATGAAAGAAAGGCGAATCTTCAGTGCTAATTTTATATTAACACTGGATCATTTTCTCTGATTTATTTTTCGTGTAAATAACAATGATTGAGCAAAAGAAAAATGCAATAATTTGGGTAGCCCATAGCAGTGCCTTAAACTCAAGGCACTTTGCAGTTGCCAGTAACCATCAGACTGTAGTCAATTCAATTGGATAAAATGAGCTGAAGTAAAGATAAAGTGAGAGATAATGCCAGGGGTGGATTAGGGTGTTCCTCATGACAAGGAGTCAAGCAGAACCATATTCCTTTGTGAGATGTTCCTTTAGTATGTTGCCCCTTTGGTCCTTAGGTCCTTGGTGAGTTACTCTTCTCTACTCTGTTCCCCGGCTGGTGATTGGCTGCCCTGGTCCATCACCCCTATGCTGCCCTGGTATTCTGTCTTGATGGTCGTGCGGATAGAAGGAACCTCCGTCCCCAAGTACCACACGGGTAGAAGGAAAACCACTACCCATGCAATCTTCAAGGCCACAGGTGTAGAGTGTCGTCAGCCTGGAACCGGGAACGCCGGAAGGACCCTCCGACCACTGCAAGGCAAGGTATGGTTATATTACACAGTGACAGTGAGAAGTACTTCAGGTTGATAAATGGTTAATACCAGGAGTTTACCTAATGGGAACGGAAGGGGACTCTGAAGAGGATAGAAGCAAGAAAATGACCGGCGGCAGCAGCAGGCTGGTGAAGATCTTGGTGGCACTCTGAAAACACACCTGAGCCAAGGACAGAGCAAAATTGTTGATCCGTGATCAGTCCAGAACACAATCCAAGGTCAAGCGCCAAAACAGAAACCAGAGCCAAGGAAGTCCGATTTAGTGTCCATTAAACAAGCCAGAGGTCGATGTCCAGAAAACAAGAAGTTGTGCCTGAATCCAAGGGAGTACCAAAGACAGTCCAGGTAAACGTTCTGTGGTCGTGAAAACGTAGGAATTGCAAGAGAAAACCAAACGCCAAACAGTCCTCAGAGGAAGCAGCTGTGAAGCGTTGCTTCCGCATTTGCTCAATCCATTTGAATGCGAGGAAAGTCACATGACGCGGGTCACGTGACCGCGGACAGCGCGTCACATGTCCCGCGATGTAGACAGGGATTGGTGTTGCCTCACGTGATGCTACTGTAGTTTCCTGAACACGTGACGCGAGGGCTTCCAAATGCCTGTGTAGTGCCGCTGAGTATGGGGGAATCGCCACGGCAACTGCCAATGTAAAAAAGGCTGCAAGAATCCTGGTCTACCAGCTGGGAAACCCTGTTTCTGGCTGCCGTCTTGTACGTGAGTGAGACTGGGGAACACAAGAGACTTGGCGGGTGGTGGATGTGTGATCGGACATGACACCTGGTAAGTCACTTTCCTCTGCTTGTAAGATCCCTTAAGTGTTGCTCCTCTGTTTGTTCTGTCTTATGGCCCATCACTCCCTGTTGAGTCGCATGCAAAGGCAAACACAAGAACAATGATTCCTTTGTACTTTTGCTGTATACTGTGCACTTTAAAAGCCCTAAATTACCATGCTTGCACTGTGTGTTCATGCAATCAATGTTGCCAAGTTTATTAGAAAGATACAGTCAATTATTCTACCTCCTGTTTTAACCGGCAATACATTTTCACACACAACCCCTCAGCCGAAATTGCATTGTTTATAGAATGGAATGTAAATTTCCCTAAACAACACACACACCCACCACAAAAACACAAACACAACTCTGCACACTCCTTAAGCCCTGCTCTGAAAGGCAGCACGGAAGACCTCATGGTTACCTTATCCGCCTAGCTCATATATTGACTACTGCTTCAGTGAGCTCACACAATATCTAAAACCTGCACCCTTCAGAGGGCAGTATCTTTTCAGATTATCACCCATCCACATTATAACAAAGCAACCTTGCCCTGCTCCCTAGCTGCTGCCATACTCCCCTAGCCCACTCCTTGCAGATCCTGATGCCACAACCAACCTCGCAAATGGTGGTTGGGTTTATGTATGGATCTTTGTGATTACTGTGAATAGAAAATACTGAAGACGAAAATGTCATTTTTTTTTCTTTTTGCAGATTTCAACACAATTAGACCCCCTGTAGCCCTCCCATATTCCTCTCATATTATGTATTGCCCTAACCCACCCCCCACATATTTACATTGAAATTTGCAGTATGTCTACATGTTCCTCGTTTACAGTTTCTGCTGCGCAGTAATTTGGCGATACCTGATATGCAAGACTCAATAACATTGCATAACAGAGCATAGCAAAGAGTTTCATTCATTCTACTCTGAGGCAGTACTTTGTATGGTCAGACCAACCTCAGTGACTGGCAGCAACAGGGAAGGAAATTATGGTTGGTCCGTCCTGTCACAGTCAGTGTTCTATGCTGACATCTCTGGTGCACTGACTGGTTGGTGAAACTATATATCTGAATGTCAATCAAGTGACATAATTCAGTCTAGTTGACAGCATCAAGGGCTACTTACAGAGGTACAAGTGGGAATACCATTTTGTTGTAAAGTCATCAAATCTATCCCATTGTAATAGAGGCTTTATTCCGATCACTTTTACGGACCCCAGTTATTTTTCATTTCGGCCACTGTGGGATTACATTATTTGCCGAGGATCACACATGGTGGTTGAACCGTGGATTCAGGGATTGTAGTCTACTGTGCAATTCAGGGACTTAACCACATACCCCTCAAGCTTTGCTTGTTACAAATATTTTTGTTTTGGATTTAAAGATCTACAATAATGTAGTCTAATGATGGATTTCTAAACTCTGACCTGGTGGGTAGATGTTTATGAGGCCACCCTCGGTTTAGTGAAACAGTAGAACCTTCTGGACACGCCAAACCAATCTAGGTAGCTTGACAGGTGGTCAAGACTTTGACAAGTGTATATGAAAAAATATTTATACATTTACTGTTGGCCGGACCAAATAGACACAAGTAACATTAGCAATGAGAACACAATTATCACACAAGTCTATACAGTACATATATATTACATTTCCTAGTGCAATTTAGTTATAAACTACAACAACAACCTGTAAAAGAAAGTAATTCTTCAGAGTTTGTTCCATAACTTTCGAGTCCACTCACGAGTGGAGCCTTGTGCTCAACAGTACCAATGTGCGTAAAAACGCACGATCGCGCAGATGAATAAAAGAGCGGGTCTTATTGGAAGAGCTGTAATATTTCAGGAAGGGTTAGATAATTCTGATTAGAAACAACTCTTTCATAATTGGTGATAGGCTCCTTTTGTCTTTAACTGTCTGTCCTGAAAAAATGGATACATAACACTATACAATAACATTGAAAATAATTAAATTAATTTTATCGATATCAAATTATTAAAAACTCAATTACACACGCGTTATAAAACAACACATCATATAAATCAATACTAATAAAAGAAAACTAAAAAAAAAATCAATACTAATTATTGATTCTATCCATGCGTCGCTTCCTCTGTCGCCTCGAATAATGCTGGCTCAGATCCCATTCTTTGACCAACCAATCCTCTTCTCTTATCACTCTCTCTATGACTCTTGCCTCACATCTGCCAAGCGCTCCTACTTTTCTAACCTCCTCCACTCACAAGCTTCTCACACCCGCCGTATTTTCCAGACTCTCTCTCGCCTTCTTTCGCCTCCTACATCTGTCCCTTCCACTAATTCTCCCCTCTCTCGCTCTGACTTTGCCAACTTCTTCTCATCCAAAATTATCTCTCTGTATGCCAAAACATCCTCTCCTCTCCTTCCCTCTCCCCTCATTCCCCCTCCTCCTCTTCCACCCCTGCTAACATGTCCACCTTCTCTCCTATCACCCAAGACTGTGTCTCCTGTATCCTGTCCAAAACTCACCCTACTGCTGCCCCCTCTTATCCCATCCCCACCTCCCTCATCCCCAAAGTCTACCCTCTCCTCATCCCCTACCTAACCACCTTCTTCAACATCTGTCTCTCCTCTGCTACCTTCTCTTCAGCCTTCAAACACGCTACCATCATCCCTATCCTGAAGAAACCCTCTGCTAGCCCTCTTCTTTCCTCCAACTTCAGACCAATCTCCCTTCTCCCCTTCATCTCAAAGCTCCTCAAGCACCTAGCCTACTCTCAACTCTCCGCTTTCGTCTCCTTTCACTCCCTCCTCCCCACCTCTCATTCTGGTTTCTGCCTCAAACACTCCACTGAGACTGCTCTCACTTATGTACTCAGTTCTCTCCTCACCGCTCGCTACGCTAAGCAATCATCAATTCTCATCCTCCTTGACCTCTCAGCAGCCTTTGACACCGTAGATCACCCCTTACTTCTTAGCACTCTGTCCTCCTTCAGCTTCAAAGGCACTGTCCTCTCTTGGCTCTCCTCTTACCTCCCCATCCGATCCTTCACTGTCTCCTGGGGCAGCCGCACCTCTTCCAACTTCCGCCTGAACTATGGCATTCTCCAGAGATCTGTAATCGGACCTTTCCTTTTCTCTCTCGATACCTCCTTTCTCGCCCCTATTATCTCTTCTTTCGGCATGTCCCATCAATTCTATGCGGATGATACCCAACTCTTTCTCTCCTTCTCTTCCTTCACTTCTGACCTCCACCACATTCTCTCTTCCTGCCTTACGGCCATAAAAAATTTGATTTCATCCCATTTTCTTTCCCTCGATACTGACAAGACTGAAGTGCTTTTCTTCCCTCCTAGCACTCTCTCACCTTCCTCTCCCCCTTCATCCACTTTCCTCCTTCGAATCTCCCCATCTCGACCCATGCCCGCAACCTTGGCCTCCACATTGACTCCTCTCTCTACTTCTCCAACCACATCTCTTTAACCTCTCGTTCCTGCCGGCACCACCACTTCAACATCCGAAAGATCTGCTCCTCCCTCACCTTTCACGCTTCTAAACTCCTAATCTCCTCTCTTATTTTCTCCTGTCTCTTCTACTGCTCCTCTCTTCTCTTTGGACTCCCTGGCTCCCACCTAACTCCCCTAAAATCCATCTCCCACTCCTCTATCCGCACTCTATGTCTTCTTGGCCCTCAAGACTCTATTTCAACCTCACTCTCTCAACTCGGCTGGCTCCCCTTCCTCTCACAATTGAAATTTCAATTCCTCTGTCTTGTCTACAAATCCCTCCAAGACCTTGCCCCCCATCTTTCCTACCTCCTTTCATTTTACTCTCCCTCCTGCTCTCTGCGCTGATCTCTACCTTCTCACTGTACCTCCTGCCCCTTGTGCCTCCTCACGCTTCCGCTCCTTCCAACTCTTGTCCCCCCTCCACTGGAACTCCCTACCTCTCTCTATCCGCTCCTCCCCCACCTACTCATCGTTCTGCTCCTCCCTGAAGGCCCTTCTTCTTCACTCCCCCTGACTCTCCTTCCCTACCTCTCTCCCCCCATGCCCCTGCCCCACATTTCCTTCCCCTCCCCCCACCCCCGATGACCTCAAATTTGATACTAATGAGTGGAATGTCACCTGCAGGCTCCCCCCACTCCCCCTCTCCTCTGAGTAAATTGTTCTAAATACTGTTCCACAGGTTTGTTTCATGTTGTAAATTATGCTTCATTCACTACTGTACGTGTTGTTATTCTGTAAAGCGCTTTGGTATAAAGCGCTATATAAGCTCAATAAACATGAACATAATTAACACAACAATCAAAAATACATAAACAATAACAGTACATCAGACACAATTTGACAAAGTGTTGACTACAACACAAATAAAGTGTCCCTATATCAAACTCCCAACATGTTTCTGTTCATCGCATTGCATTCATCAGGGGATGTCTTTTTGTGTATTACTTTTGTTTTTAACAACACATTTTGCTGTGGGTGTCTCTCAAGAAACACTGTACCATTTAAAAACTCTAAAAAGAAAGGAAAAAAGAATACCAAATCACCAATTTGACTATGCTAATAATGCTAATAATGCATTCAAAAACTACTTAACCCTTATCAATATAGTTTCAACGTGTTGTTCTATGTGCATATACAGCACACCCAATTTAAATCTAAGGGAAATACATATAAGTTATACTTCTTCCGCCATGTGGAAGGATTCCACAGATTCCAAATTAATGGGAATTTCTTAGCTTAAACTTGCTCTGAGATACGTAAGCTCATCTGCCACTAGAAAAACATCAGAGTGGAGGACCAATCAAACTCATGTTTAGTCTCCGAACAGTCTGACACACATAATCTTTTCGGACCATCACACATCTACCAACGCAAACTTCCTATCTTTGAATCAATAGCAGACCAAATGGACTTAGTTCCATCTAATCCAATTCACAGACAGTATTCCTTCCAATAAATGTCCCATATCTGATCTAAAAATCAGATTTTGTATATTTAACATACCAGTCTATGTTGAACAATAAACATTGCTCAAACGTATTACAATCGAGCTCGCTAGAACACACATCTTACCTAGGATGGACTTGTAGCCAAATATATTTTATTTCACGCCTACAGTGTCTCAGGGTCTGTTCATACACAATACTTTTTCAAATGAAAGTACAGGTCACATGAGCCACTCAGTAATTTCGAAAGAACACCATTCAATATTAACAACCAGTGCACACTCCCTCGGTGTACATACCGGTCAGCACGTCCCGACTTCTGCATGGCTACATAATATTCATCACAACACTACATCTCTGTATGGAGTACAGCCTAGAACATTGTACAAAATATTATCATTTGGGACACACTTCAGACAATGTGCCCCAACACTTATAGGATCCAAATCAAACACTGCGTGATAACTCTCTCCTAGGAATCATATAACGATCAAGTAGCCATGCTCTAGATACAAACTGACCCAATTTAATCTCTTACCTGGTACACAATGCACAATGGCGTACTTGCAAAAATTTCTGCACTAGCACTTGGTTCAGCCCACAAAGCAGCACTGTATTACATCCCATTGACACTAAAGAGGGACTAAACATGGCCAGTACCCAGCATCTACAACAGAGACCGCCATGTTGGAAATCTCGGGCGTAGTAGCTACTCCATGCTAAACAACGATCACAATGATAGATGTAAGTCTATACCAGATATACATTCACATTACAAGGCCAAAGCTTTTCTATGTGTACAGAAATCTCTCTGCATCACTATTGTCAAATAGTTGAAACAAACCCTGATCAACCTGTTCTAAGACAGTAGTCCTATTCCACTTGACAGTAAAAAGGGACTAACTATAGCTAGTAACCTGCAACAAACACATTGCCTGCCATATTGAAAATCTCAGCACAGTGGCAACTCCCTGGCATACAACGATCACAATAACAGACAAGAGTCTATACACGATATGAATTTGCATACCGCAGTCAAAGCTTTTTCTATATGTACACGAATCTCACTGCATCACAAGCATCAAAGGTTTGGAGAAAATGATGATCTGCCATGTTCTGAAGCAGTTCCAGCGTGTAAGGATCTATATGCAAGTGCTCACAGGAAGGTATTGTACTGAAATTTTGCCATATTAACAAAAAACATGGTTGCCTTTCTTTCACAAGTTGGACATGACCATAAAAAAAATCTGTCTAACTGTGTCAAACGCTCACAGGGCAATGTTACGTATTCAAACCATTGTCAATGAAAAATACCCCACTGGATTGCACCATATACACAAGGAGGGGAAGCCCAAATTTAATGTTCACATCTTTACAAAGTGGAAGAACATAACCCCTGGTCATCTGATCAAAGAACAACCCAGCTGCATCAATTCAGGGAAATATTCTGTATTGCAATTACGTCAGGGACACATGATGCCATACGATCCCTTTATTCAAACCCATAGGTGGCTTTGCATTTTGAATTTTGAACATAATTTACTGTTCAAAATTTAACAGTTTACAGTTTGTATCCTTCTTATGACTGCCCTGGATCTTTTTCAGTATCACCCAGCTCAAATTTTCATGGTTATGACTAGACAGTTCCATCCCTCTTCCTGGGCACACATACGTGATATATAGAAGCCAGCGAAAGAGATTGATTTTGCGGGAGGCTGCATGCCGAAATAAGGAAAACCCAGATTACTTGACCTGGGTGAAGGCAAGGGACAAAATGGCCATGGGACAGAACAAAAGACATGTGGATCTGCCATTTTTGGACCTGGACACATTCTTGAGCCAAATGCTATAAACACAGTTTAAATCAGTAAAAAGAAGTAAAACATATGAAAAGTAACTGCTGCCACCAGTTCATCCCAGGCACACTTGTATGACCAAAAAAATCATCTGATGATGTCTAGGGCCATAAATCAAAAAGGGGCCCCTGCACACAGTACTGGAAGGTACATTGTGCATTGTTAAAAAGTTACCAAGTACTGGAACAATAGTCAAACGCTAAGGAAAACATAATTTCCCAGTAATAACAGTCTGAAGGACATTTCAGTTTCCTCACAGCAAGTGATGAAAATACCAGGGGACCACAGCTGAGGGCTAGGCTCCACTTGAAAAAGTCAGGTTAGGATAGCCAAACAAAAACACAAATTTTGAGGGGTTTATACATGGGGTGAAATTTGCACATAAATGAAATCTTTCCTAACACATACACATGGCATATTAAAGCAATCCAGCAACATGTAAATCCATATAAAACATGATCAGCCAAAATAATATTGCCGTAGCTTCATTGTCAACATCCTGAATGAAAAGTAGACGTCCCAGAATGCAAATAGTGTGTGCCTGACTCATGTAATGATTACTGTAATACACAAAACATTAGACTCTAGTTTCCCTGGAAGTTTGCCTGCACTCGCTAAACATTTAACATAAGAGTATGCAAACAAATGCTTTTGCATATCGCAAAAGCATAGCCTTTATTAATGTATCAAACTAGCAACATAATATAGAAATGGAAAGACCTCCAAAGATATATAAAATGACATCTTGATTTACTTATAGCATGCACAGTCAAAGAAACACTGTTTTCATGATGCTTTACGATAATGGTAATTGGTGGTAATTAAAAATACACAAGCTAAGCATCAGAACACGGTGTCAGTTTACTAGCATAGCACCAGTCTCCATGTATGGTTCAGAGATGAACCCGACATGTTCCCTGGAAAAGTGAGTCACCTTCATGGGAGGGTAGCAGGGTGGATGTCTTATGAGGAAGTAACATGTGCCTCAATTAACTCAGTTAAATAGATATCTTCCTATTAATCACCATGAGTGATATATGGGGTCAAGTACCTAATAGGGCGTGGAATCAAATTTAAGGTAACCCTTCATTAGAGGTCAGAAACCTACACATGGAAAATGGAGTTCAGTGTTGGAGTTGCCCGAACTTCCAATGAATGGGCAGCACTAGTAGGACATGAAGGGTAAGTCCCTAATGGACAGGTTGCTGTGCGTTCTTGTACGAATCAACTCTACGTTCAGCCAGTGGTCAAAGAGGGTGTTAGTAGTGCTCCTCTAATTCTTTTTTTATTTTTTTTATTTTTTTTTAATGATTTACTGTTCCTATACTTTTATTATAAAAAGAAACTGTTTCCAGAATGGTTTATATTTAAAATAATAGTGTAGGAAGAAGTTGAAACGTGCACTTCTGTGCACGGCAGTGAACATTACCTTAAATAGCAGGTGTGTTTGTTTGGGGGTTTGGATTGCGTGTGGTAGTTGGCATGGCAATGGGGTTTGTGTGGCAGGGAACATAGTTCCACTACTTCTTTCCGTACACTTTGAATACTGCTTTTAGCACTATAGGACACACATTAAAAGAAGTTCGCAGTAAAGTCACTTGGTATAGCGATTCTTTGCCACAATCTTGCAGCTCAATGATATGCATGATGGAAATTAAGATCATTTGAATATTGCAATACAAGCAAACCTATTTTTGCCTGTTAAGCTAATAAATATTATGGATACAATTATGGATACAAACTAACCTTCATAAGGGAGCTCTATTGTATTACTCACTTTAACAAATGTGGAAGAGGGAGTTTGCTAGGTGACTGGATCTGTGTGGGCTCTTTCAGATGACAAAATCCCATCACACATTAAAAAAAAGTTCTGCTGTTAAAAACATAAATGTGTTTGGGGGGATTTTAGTGGACGCACAGGCCCCAGCTACTAGGAAATGGGCATCATATATCTAAATCTGGGTGTAGATAGGGGTATCAGCTGCAGCCCCGGGCAATTCCCTTAGTGCTCCTGGCACTGTGTTTTTGAACCCTATCCTACTGGCCGTAAGTCTTACATGTTAAAGTGATTTATTGTTCAGTGGAAAAAAAACGAAAAAAAACCCCACAAAACACGACTTTTGACTAGACATAAATCACTATGCTTTCAGCAGTCTATATTTAATCCCAATCACCTTTTCAAAATCATGACTGCTTGTACAGTGGCTATTACCACTGCATATCTTTCTTGAAGGAGTGTATTCTTTGTCCATAAACATAGTGAACTTAAAAATCTCCCAGCACAACAGTTTGCAGTTTTTCTTTTTTAAGAGTGAGGTTTTATGTTGTATGTGTGACATATCATTGTAAATTGTGCAAAACATGTATTACTATGTATTCCTGTTCATGCAAACAAATAACTTTTCTTGCACTATGAAGCAATAGATGTGAATAGCTCCGTGCATTAATTGATAACCACACGTTTTTGAGAGCCCCGGCATACTATCACAACACATCCTAATTGTTTTTCCCAACAGGTTCCGAAAAAGTTGCATTTTATAATATCAAATTAATTCATAATACGGTTTGGTGCCACACATATCCTTAACATTAAACAGAAATATCGGTGTCTACCCATGAGAAACCACAATGAAGAATTCTTAGGATGTTGGCATTACATGAAATATGCAATGGCAAGCGATGTGGTCTACTGGATGAATTGGAGACAGTGAAATAGCCAAATATCCTGGAGTCCCCACTTGACCGACATGTGTGATCGTGGACAAAACATGTTGCTCACGGGACCTAACCTTCTCCAACGTCTCAATTGAGGTCACAAAAAAGTGATTCAGTGAAGTTCACAAAAAAAAAAAAAACACACAGAAAACCAAGCTGACGTAGTGTTTCAGACCATTGATGGCACAAGAAGCAAGTACTTGGGTGACTGTGTCTGCAATTGGCAAAGATAACACCACTTAGGCTTGGAAGGGTGTGGCTTCCATATGATTACTGTACATGGCATATGAGGCTTAACTTGGTATAGATGACAGTATAGGGCATACGAGGATGCATTTCGAGAGCAGTGCCTGGCATATAAAACAGTAGCATATATTGGACATACCCAGCAGGGGAGGCATGCCATAAGGAAGCAGTGCACCTGTCCTATGATGGTTCTGCTGGGTCTGGCCCTGGCATACCATGATTGCTGCCATTACGTATAGGGACAGCACCACACACCATTGTTCATTTATGTGTACATTTCTTAATTCATTTTACTTTTGATAGAGGTTCGTCTTTCGGTGCCATTATATGTCATACATCCAAAAATCAAACAATGTATTTGCGCAGGGTTGTGCCTGCGTTAGTATTGTCTGTTAATATATTAATCATATACGTTGCGGTTTTGTTAGTTGTTTTTTTCTTTATTCTCGCGTTTTTCATTTTGCAATGCCACTCCCTGTGATGTTTACCAGGGCACACACTAATATAGCACGAGTCCCTGTGATGTTGTCAGGGTCAAAGGTCTTGCAATGTAAATTCCTTGGATGACATCAGAAACGTGATGTCACTTCCGACATTCCTGGCATGCTGGTGAATTGACGTCCGTTGAATATTGCTTGATCATCTAACATGTCTCCTCAGGCAAAGTGACGTTTTGGGGTCCCAAGTCTGTTTGTTGACTATTTGCAGCAGGTCATTCTTACTGCCTGGCAGGGTATGTTGGATAGTTGGAGCTGAAATATAAATAAATAAATAAATAAATAAATACACAAATAAATAAATAAACAAATAAATAAATAAAAATCTATGGGCGAGCATGTTGTAAGGCATCCATCAGAGAGTGCCTGTGGCGGCCTTTTGCTTCCGTTCACAGTGTTTGCATCCGCTCCCCTGATTGCTTTATGCATCCTGATGTACTGACTGGGCTGAAACTATCAGGCTCCGCTCTGGCAGGGGCACTCCGGGACGGGCATCGCAAGCGGCCTGAATGCGCACCGCCGCTCAGTTAATAGCTAATTGAAACCCCGAAACAGGCCTTTTCGCCGCTGCACAGGATAAGGGCATTGCGCGGAGGGATTGCAGCACCGCAAATACGCGCGTGTTATGATTTTATAAAACCACCTTACCCTCTGACCGCCTTACATCATGTACACAATGTATGTGTTCATTGGTTTATGATAAAGCATGACAAAGGCGTAATAGCGCTATCTACTGTGCAACACCCTTACAGTGGTGACCAAACAACAAAGGAAGAGGGCCGAAGTGTATGCTTTCTCTGCAGCTAGCCATTTTCTAGCCACTGTGTGCCCCCACCCCCCTATATCCCCAACAGACATTAGAGTGGCCTCTTCTGGAAGAGAGGACGATTACACATCCCTGACATCGCCTCGTTCAAAGATACGCATTGGCCAGCTTGCAGTGGTTGCCACTGCGCTGCAAAAATCATTGCCAAGCCAGACTAGAAAAACATTAATTAGAGTCAACATCAATAACTCACACAGAAGAGCCGACACAATACCCCCAGAGCTGGAGAGGGAGGCGGGTGAAGAGTGCTCCAGCATTGACGGAGAAGCCAAGCACCGTTCTGAGAGTACGTGGCATGACTGGCCATGCCCCCATGCACTCTTTAACATGCACCCACTGACTTTTCCTGCGAGGGATTCTATTTTGCCTGCACTGCACATCTCCACCAGCCCGCATCATTTTATCTGGGTTACCCCACTGCATACCACCGCCTCGTGAATATATACTGTGGTGTAGAGAGACCTTTGGATATAACACTCTTTTTTAATCACCTGAAAAGGCCATTTCATTTACACATGTTGCCTCTCATTTGGGCCCAACATTGTCACGATGAACACCTGAAAATCCTGTATGAGACAAGGAGCCTGATTTACTAAAGAGTTTTACAATGGTGCAATCCCATTCAAAATCACTTTGTCAATCAGACCAAGGGTCTATTGTTTTTCCACTAGATCTCACCTTTTCGTTCTGCAAAGGCCAACACACCTGGAAATGCATGCCATTGAAATTAAGGACGAGGAACTGGGCCGGATAAAATCCCACGCACTCAGCAATGGAAGAGTACAGAAATGTGACACATCTTTCAGTTTTTTAAAAACTGTTGCAACAGAGATTGATAATCAGATATTGCAAGATTTCCAAAGCTTTCGCTCACAGTAACAGGCCTGTCATGGGGGTTTCAAGCTCCAATGACACCACAAACAAAAGATACATTCTAAAACAACAAGTGAAACAGGATTGGTTGAACAGATAGACATACATTCTATGTCTTGGGAGGATAGCTCAGGAGCAACGCGCTCGCCTTGTAAGCAAGAAGACCCAGAGCAACACAAGTTCGATCGTCGGGTCTGTGCTTAGAAACCTCTGGGTATTAAGCACGTTATAAATAACCTATCATATAATTCTATAGGGGATAGATGATCTAATTGGTCTGGCCATATCTGTTTACTGCACCTTGGACCACCTACAATATGCTGAAAGTGAGGTCATGTTATGCTGGTGTGGTTTGAGTGGCTGCTGCAGCAAACTGTGAGCAGTGTTAGAAATGGGTGAGGATTGGCCAGTGAGAGCTTTCTCAGCCTGGGAGAATTACTAGCACGTGAGCACAATAAGGGGTGTGGAGGAGGACCCTAGAGAGCCGCCTTTTCCCAATAAGTTTACCAGACTCTGATTACACTGGCCGCAAGCAAGGACATTCAAACTTCTAAAGTCATGTTGTGTTCCAAAGTCATGTTGTGTTTCTTTTGTATCTTCTGTCTTCAGTTTGGTGGGAATAACGGTCCCTGCCTCGCTCGAACAAATTTGCTTTGTTTCACAGGTTCATATCACATGTGTAGGAACCGTAAACTTGAGCTGCTCTGCTTGCATTTATGAGAATTTTCAGCATCTTACCCTCGTAGGTGTCCTATCTTTTCTGTTGAATAGAAACTTTATCTCTCCTGGTGTCCTTGGCAAAGCTGCACACAATCGCTGCACTGCCAGCCTGGTCTGTGTTTCTCAGGGAAATCCGCATGTCAGGCCTCTCCAGTATCTTTCATTCAATTCAATCGAGCTGTGGCTTCCATCTTGATTTACATGGCTGTTCATGTTAGTTGTGTTTAAGCATCAGTAAGCAGTTCATGTGTATTCTTGTGAACTAGCTAAGTGAATCATAAGCATGTGCTTTGTGCCTACAAGAAATGAGGCCTAAGAGTCAGTGTAGCTTCATGCAGGAATGCGTGTGCTTCATTGCTCGATGCTCCTACGTGGGTGTGTTCAGCCATGTCACCTATTCATTATTACTTTGGTGATGTCATGCAGTTATGGTCTGTGGGGCTGGTTCACTGCGTATTGTCTATCATCTTGGTAGTATGGTGGGGGTTATGGTGGGGGGGTTTTGATGCCCACACTACATCCTGGCCATGACAAACATGGGTGCACTGTTCTCAAGTACATGCACACTCAGAGCCAAAGCATTGGGGTTACAAGCCATTTCATTGTGGGATTTTTTTTGCAGTTTTTTACTGTCATTTTTTTACGAAAAAACCCATCCATTTTTTTTACATTATTTTAATTTAACCCCATTTTCTTTAATTTGTATTTATTCCCAAACACCAACACCTGATATATATAATTGACTAACACCCCCTAAAAAATTGAATGGGGTTTTTCGAGAAAAAAAATCACGGCAAAAAACCCCATGAAAAAACATACCGTGATGAAAGGACGTCGTACCAGCATTGGTTGACTGAAGGTTAGAACACTTGAATATGGGGTAGCAATTAACAGAGAGTGCTGAGTTCCATCCTCACAACTAATGTTCTCCTTTTATTTATTTATTTCTGTTAGTTATGTTAATTGCGTTACTCGATTAGTCTAAATTCAATGATGTCTCCTTGTCAATGTAATGAAAGTGAGGAAGCTTGGTATTGTACTCATACTTCAGAGGGCCATAAGCATGCTTAAACATTTCATGTGTTCATTTAAATGTGGTCAAACAATGTTCCTTTTACCCAAAGTTTATTTTGGGGAAGTGACCCGTCGAAACCTGACCCACACAATTAGGAAAGCAGGGTGGCCTTTTATTTCACCACCACATGCACAATGGACTGGTAGACTTGAGTCACTTCATCAAACCGTTGTTGACCTAGATTTGCCTTATCTTAAACCCTCTTTGAATTCCACACTTTGGAAGGGTGAAATACTCAACAAATGATCCTTGGCTACCTCTGTGGTTTATGAGGATAATGACAATGGCTAAGCCCCTCTCTAGACAATACAGGACACGTCAAGGTCCGCCCTATAGAGGATTGCAATAATTCATGCATTTGGCTGCAGAGAGATTTTTCGAAATTCAGTGACCCAGTTGTGATAGACAACAAAGGTCTCAAGAAAGGTTTTGCAGCAATTGATGAGGATGTGTATTAAAGAAGCTAGTGAAAGCCACATTTGACCTCAATGCTTTCTTAACTGGTCAATCCCATATGATCATACTGCAGCAAAATAAAACCACAGCTTTTACAAGAGTGGCTGCTTGCTTGTAGGGTATTTGAAAGTCAGGAATATTTGCACACATATATCAAGGGCCCAAGATTTGATGAGATAAATTAATGAGAGCTAGGGTAATTTCATATTTTCAATCAGAATGGCTCGCTCTGGAATGTGGCATTCCAACTCAGAAGGCAAGGAATATGGGCTACATCTGCTGGGCTAAGCCCATATTAGATTACTCACTTTTGCAGCTTTTCTGAGAGACGTCATGTCTACTGGCTGGCCATGCCCTGCCTTTCACCCGGTTGACACCCTCCATCACCCTTACCTCCCCTCTTTTCCCAAATCTCTTACTTCACCCCACTCCAACCCACCTGGCCTCTGACATCGTTCTCCTCTTCCTGTTCATGTCCCACAGGCATATCATTGGTGAAAGGACTTAAGTCCTGCACTCCTTCTCTTATTTCTTTCACCTGCCATTTTGCTTCTTCTTCTTTCTTCAAAGGAAGTTGCTGTTGCTTCAGTTAATAGCATCTTGGATGCATGTTAGGGGTTTAACAGTGATGATGCACTTGCAGGCAAGTCACCTAGCTGTTGTATTGACATTATGGCTAAAATGTACACCACAGAGTTTTCCCACCACATACCATGGTATATCTGCCTATCAGCAAGGTATCCCCTCACACCCAATGTTACTGCTCAAAAACTCTTAGCTATAAAACAACTGTTCCTATAGACTACATTTTATCAGCTATCAATCATTAACACAGGGAAGAACCAGAGGCAGGACAGTCTTCAGTTGACTCTATCAATTATGTTGCCGCATATTATCACTGATCCTGTTAAATCTATTTGACTGCCTATGAGAGCCTAAGATGTTGGGCTCTCAAGCCAGGTCAGGACTGATAATGACAAAATACTGCTGACACATATATTTAATTTAAGGAGATTGTACAATATTTTTCCAACATGCTGGTATTTACGTAAATTCCATCCTAATTTCCTAATTGGTTGCTTCCCCATAACAGGACCTGTCTGTAAAAGGAAAATTGCCATCAAATAACACCATATTGGCACGTAGTATCTTCCGCACCACACACTGAATGCATGTCCCTGCTTCCACAGTGTCCCTCAACAACGGGAACTATTTGATCAGGTCGAGTGGAAATACCTGATGAAGGTATTGCAGTGGAAGGGCTTTTGCACTGTTGTGAGCTTGTAAATTGGGCTTGTATATGACATCACTAAAGCATTGCTAACAGTGAGTGGCTGCACACCCAATGTGTTCTCCCTTACACAGAGTTCCGGACAGGGTTGTACATTGTCACCTATGCCTTTTATGCCTAGCTGGACAAAGCCAGAGAGAGCTAATGAAGATACACTCACGAAGAGGGTTCTGATATCAGTCAGCTGCTTGCTCATGATTAAACATCCTACTTGAAGCCCTTTAAAAGAGCTATCTATGTGTTAGGGACAGTGGCACTGTTCAAGCTGCAGAGAAATGAGTTCAGTGCTTGTTAAAGACTCATTTTGTTTCGATGTTGGCGGTGAACTGTTGTTTGTCTTTTTATTTCTCACTTTAATGCTGTATGAGAAAGTATCTGCATTAAAGAGAGATTGGTTGATTGATTTTTTAAGAGATTGGCCCTCATTATAAGTGTGCTGGTATCCCACTGGGATACCGGCAAACTGTAATACCATTTCCGCTGCTTGGCCTGCTGGAATTATCATCAGATTCCAAGTGGCATACACGCTGGTAAATCCCCATTCCATGGAGTCCGATAGTTGTCCGGTCCGGAAACGTGATGGCAGATATTATTACGCTTATTGCGTCATGGCTACCTCCATTCCGAGTACCGGGTCCGGGTTCCCTGAATGGGGAAGTACCGGGCCATTCCAACCTTGGAGGGTATGGTATTTCCTCATTTAGGGAACCCGGACCCGGTACATCCCCATTCCCATTTCAGCCCCCATAGGGCTCAATGGGAATGGGGATGATGCTAACAATGGGCCCGCTAATGACAGGCCCGTTGTTAGCATCCTGGGCTGCTCGCGGGACCCGCTAAGGATGCCTGGTAACCAGGCATCCTTAGCGGGTCCCGCAAGCAGACCTCGTAATGGTGCGGTAAGGGGTTAACGGCTCTGGGACCTTTACCGGTGCCGTTAACCCCTTACCACCCTCCTCGTAATGAGGCCCAGTGTCTCTTTATTTGCCATTGGCTTTTGCACTAGCTTGGTTTAAGCTTTTATGAAATTAAGTTGTAAAATGGATGTCCTTTTGTGTTGCTCTATATATACAGCTTTTGAAATAACATATGTGTCTTTGTGTGTATTTGTGTTGCTCTATATGTACAGCTTTTGAAATAACATATTTGTCGTTGTTTGTATTTGTAAATGCACACACAATTCTCATCCTTTGTGTTGTGATACAGCTATCTGCCAACAAACTCAAGTGACCTTATTCATACCATGGTTTCAACACTCACATTGATATGATGGAACACAAACAATGACTCCTTAAACAATTGCATATTATACATGTATGGAAGAGACTCTAGCAAAGATACACTCAAAGCAAAGGAAACGCCAAAATTATCGGGGTGTCAAATAAAAACAAGTTATTAAATACTGACACATGCCATCTTAAACCAAACCAAATTGAACTATTTATGTGTACCTTCAAAGCCCTTTTCTGAATTGGTCTATGGGCCTCATTAAGACCCTGGTGGTAGGGGGTTAATGGCACTGGTAGAGCTGCCGTCGCCGTTAATCCCCTACCGCATGATTACGAGGTCTGCTCTTGGGTCCCGCTAAGGACGCATGGTTTTCCCGCGAGCAGTCCAGGATGCTAACAATGGGTCCGTCACAAACGGGCCCGTTGTTAGCATCCTCCACATTCCCATTGAGCCCTATGGGGTCTCAAATGGGATTGGGGATGGCCCGGGTTCGGGTTCCCTGAATGGGGAAATACCGGGCCCTCCAAGGTCGGAATGGTCCGGTGTTTCCCCATTCAAGGAACCCGGACCCGGTATGGGGGTATCCATGCCGCTAAAAGCAGCATGGCTACCTCCATAGTCGTAACGAGGCTCTATGTTTTGAGAAACACAATAAAGTCTGCCAGTTTTGCAAACATAATTCCTCGATAAAATGCAGTGTATTCATGTATTGCTCAATCTGCAATGACAATTTAAAACACGTTTGTTTCTATCTGATATTTGAGTTTTTACTAATGAGTGCACCCTCGCCCATGCAGCATATGAAGAGCATATAGTTGACAGCACAGAGATTCTCACCTGCTACGTTTACATACAGGAAATTGTGGGAAGGTCAATTTGCAAACTCTGAATAACCTTCCTGTTTCCTTTACACAGCTATTTGGTTATCCGTTTTTTGGCAGGGCAGCAGACGGATGGTGTTTGCCTTTTATTGCCTGCAGGAGGCGATTTCAACTACTGTGGTTTACCTCTGGGCTTGCCACAACATTTGATGAAAGCAAATCTAGTGGGCCCCTTCGTCATGCATCCTTTGCACAGAGACATGTGTGGGATAGGTGCTTTTCTAGCCCCTTTACTCGGGATGATGGTTTTGGAGAAGTCACCCACTATCGCTCTAGTTGCAATTCCCATAACTCAATGTAATGTAAGCATGTCAGAACATAAACATACACACTTAAAATAGAGGCACTCTTGTAATAGAAAAGAGCTATGCTATAATAATGTTCAATTATTTTAAATAGTGGGGTAGCACACTTGATGATCTATTCACAAGAACCCTTTAGCTAAGAGAGTCCTCGAAGTCATGGTGCAGAAGTAAAGATGTGCTGTTGTTTTATTTGTTGTTGTTTTTTTAGACGCTCTGGCTCAGTAAATGTAGAGGGAAATATTTTTTTGTAAAGGACCCACAGGACTAACAACCTTTGTCTGCTACATTTCCAAAGCAAGACCGATATGGTTGGCCAATGCGTGCTATTCTGCCTCTCAAGCGTCTTCATTTTTATGAAGATCAGGAAGGAATCAAACATTCGTGGGTTGACTGATAAAGATATATTTTAAAAAATCTCTACTTGTGTGTATGGTATTGATTTTTCTGTAATTGTCGTAAAATGAATTTCCTAAATTGTGTAGCCACTTACAATGAATAAGGCAACATCTCAGGATGCATTGTTTATTAGGATAACACAAAGGTTCTCCTACTTATCAGTTGCTGCTTCACATCTATGCCAAATGGTTACCTTATCTCTTGGAAACCCATTGGACTCATATATCTAGGAGCACTCTTTGCACAATCATTATATAAAATGACACCCATTAACGTAAAGACATTTCTACCAGGCATAGACTAATTAATTCCCCCTGGAGCCTGTTTTCTAGCTCCTACTGGGTTAGTCTTGAGACCATAAGGATGGTGCTGAAGTCCCAAATGTTTCATTATCTGCCTTTACTGCAAATCTAGTTTTCAAAACGTGCCTTTACTAACCTTTAAAATAAGTTGACTGAACATAATCAAATTAATTTGAGTGGACTCCAGAAGGAGAGGGGTCGTGGAAGCTTGCACATCTCTGTCTTTGAAGATTACCATCAAGTGTGGGCAGTATATTAGTAGACTACTTGGTATTGATTTGATTATTTTTCCAGTGGGTTTCCTGTGATGCCTGCCTGATGGCCTCTTGCCATCCATTAGTCTCTTACACACACCCCACACACTTCTCCTCAAACTGTTCTGTAATTCGCATCACTATTCTGCCGTTCAGGCATCTGTGCAGCCAATGTACAATGCACAGCATTGGGTTCCATCTCAATTATAATATGGGCCAATACAAAAATCCTGACTCTAGCAAGTGACAGCTGTTTGGCCCAGGTTGGTTCTACATAGGGTCCACTCAGTAAATCGATGCCTAGAAGCTGGCTGGTGTAAAGATGTTATTCTGATGTAGGACTCGTTTCGCTCAGAGATCTTTGATTTCTTTCCATACCTGCAGCTGAAAATATATGTCATTCAGGCCCTTGACAAAGCCTATCTGGGCAATCCTGATCAATTGGATGTACATGAAAATACAGAAAGAGAAAAGTGCGCGTTGCAAAAAAATATCAGAGATTTGGCAAAGGAGGAAATACACAACATGTAAAAAAAAATAAAAAAATGCAGCGTAAATGAAATAAATAAATTATATACTGAAAGACGATCGCAAGTGAGGCAAATTAATAGAATAAGAGCGGGGGACCCGCATTCTTGCAGGTGAGCGCATGCAGGCACATGTGTGCTGAATGCCATTATAGCGGACAAGGGGGCAGGGAACCTTCCCACTCCCCTTATTCACTATAATAGTCACGTATAGTGTAATTGTTTGACATTTACAGCTGTACAAAATGTTAGCACAGCCTAAATTCGGACAAATACCCATCAAAGTGCATGCTCTCTCTGGTTGTTCTCGACCAGGAGGTGGGGTGCATTTATGTCATCACAATCTTTGTCCAAAGGAAAAATTGACAATAACTAGGAAGGAGATTGGCATAATACTCGTACACAAGATCAGTGGGTGGAATTGTGCGAGAGATAGCTGCTCCCCTCCAAATCAGGGGCCAGAGTTCAATCAGGTTATTCAGTCAACCACAAGAAATTCTGAATGCCAGCAACAATAGTTAAGGCCAATCAGCTCAAGTCAGATAAATATTGGTTCTGTACTAGGGACGCAGATGCACTCTCTCACATGTTTTTCTAATTGTGAGGTCTTTCTGGTAGTTATTACAGAGCACTGCTTATGTGGCTAAATACTATATCTCTGGATAGAGAAAAAGTCAGTGAGATCCATCCTCAGCCTTTGGGAGGTACATTTGGGAGTCGCTGTAACAGCCCAGTTTCTGTTGGCTCACATCCCCCATACGTTAGGATCGGGAGTGCAGGCGACTCACCACATTCCCCTTCCCTTTCTCTGAGGCTCCCCTAGAGTTATTAGAGAATATCCTGCCTAAATATTCTGCATTGTTTTCTTCTCTGCCCTGGCAGCGAACTTCAAATGTCCAGGGCTGCAAGGCTAGGAACCACTCAACCATTATGGCATCAGACTCACTTTGGTGGGCTAGCCAAGAAAGGGGGGTGGGGAGTGGCCTTTCATCAGGGAACATCTCCATCTCATCAGGTAATATCTTAAGGTCTCTATGGACCATTTTACATCCAGTGCTTCCAGTCCTATAGGTGCATAGTTTCTCTCCCATGGAAGCAACTTTCTACTAACGTGCAAGATGCGTTGTCCTTTGCCATCAAGGTAAGTACCTTTGAACAGACTACTCACTTTGTAGGTATCCTTTTGCAGAAAATGTGTTTGGAAAGGTCGGCCCTTTTTTATAGCAGTGGATGGCACAGGCAATGTTATAGTTTGCCAGAGGATTGTTGTTCTTCTTTACCAAATGACATTTTATTAGGACAATGATTATATTGGCTTTATCATTAGCAAGGCTGCCACGGTGGACACAGATGGAATTACATGGATATGATCACCGAATAACCCCAGTAAGGCTTCAGTTCCATTTTCTGTTAGGAACTGGGGTAGTTTTGAATGCCTCTACTTGTTTCTCTTGAGGGTTATACGAGCGTTGCCCACCCAGAACCCTAAGTATGTGAAAGTAATATGTGCTCTATATGACACTTTTCTGGATTCTCTGGTGGTCAAGTGCCTCCAAAGGCACTTGCTATCTCATAAAGATGGACCAGACCATCAATCTAGGTGGAACTGTGGATGATAATATCCTCAATAATATGCTTTTCAAAATGACTGACATTAATACAGGTGCTCCATGTCCCAAACTGCAAAATGGCGAATTACTATAACCCATCAGGTATGGTGAAATCTGCATTTCATAAGTCACCTTGTGCTAAGTGAACCTGCCAATATCTCTTATTAAGGCCTAAAGTGTACATGTACCTCGTGTCCCCTGTCCTCACAATTAGCTCATCAATCCAGGATGAATCTGGGATATGGCATAGACATAACATGCTGAGATATCATTGACACACTGGAAGTCAACGTATAATCTTCAGCTGTCAACAGGTATTTATTTTTAACTAGCACCATTACCTATTGCTCACAGAAGGTCATTTAACTTGTAGTATAAGGATTTCCTGGACCTGCTCGTGGAGAATTTCTCACTTACCTCCAGGTGCTTCGTAAGGTTTCGATCAGACTAGGTCTCCTAGTGATGTAAGGATGCGGTGCAAGAAAACCTCCACCACCCTGGATATGCAATCTGGGAATTATTCAATTAAATACTGAAGACATTTCTGAGGATAAGCTCTGGAACGCTGCCAGAGCATTTCATATCAGGCCATACTTTGCAATAGCATGTTAAGGTATTTCAAATCCTTAAGTAGGTTAGCATGGCAAATCTGCTCTGTTTGTCTTTTATCAGGTTTTATTGCAAGATAGTTAAAACTGATGACTACATCTGTGATTTTATGGAAGCATGCCATTCTGCAAGCAACTGGTTCTCTGGGGCCAGTAGAAGGGCTAGGAGCTGATCCACAAAATTAAAATTCCAGATCCTTGTCAAGAACAGATTTCAAGAAAGAGAGTATATAATACAGTGATTAATAAAGCTTATGCCAAGACTAAGAAGAAACACAGTACAGAATTGCTCATAGCGAAGGTGAAAAATCAGACTATAGAGAATCAACAGTGCATTAGATTAATTAAGTCATACTCTTTTGATTGTAGCAGTGTGATATTGAAAAATCATTGGAATCTTCAATTAACAGATTATGTGCGGGGTCAGAAATGTAAAGCGGACACCTTTGTGGATATATTTCAAAAGATGCCATTTATTAACTCAAAAGGTTGGATTAATACCTCACTATCTATACCCTGACGAGGATTTCACTGCCTAAAATAAACTAAAGGAAACACTGTAACAAAAGGATTCTGTTCCTCACACTTATACATACAATAACTCAACAAGGCAACATTTGTCAGTTCACATATAACAAATGTAACAGTTGTATTCACAACCTGATAACTGTCTTTCCTTAAAATCTGGGTGTAATCGCCTTCCCCAGATTTCAGCACAATTCTATTCAATAGTTCCATAAGGGTAAGGAAATCCTGTTTTGTAATAAAGTTCTTACTTTTGGTTCAGACTTGACAACACATGTTCCAACGTGACAACAAAAGCTCCAACTTGAATTCCACCAACAGTTCAAAATTGTTCAACATGGTTTTTCCTCTTTCCACTGGTGACCAAGACCTCAAAACAACTTCTTCTTATAATTGATATTGATATTTTATTTATATCGCACTCGTACACAAGGTTTCAGAACGTGACCAGACAAGGGAGGGAGAACAGGTGAGAACAAAACAACAATCTTACTAGGTCCAGTGACATTGAGAACACGCAAGTGCATGGGAGAGGGAGAGGGGAAAAGTGCATGGGGGGGAGTGGAAAGTACCGAGCATAGGAGAAAAAAGATACATAATAATACATAAATAAATAATAAAGACAACAAACCATGGTAGTGCAGCCAGCAAGTGGCAAGTGATGGGTTTAAGGCAGCAGACAGGGTGATGTCTGATAAGTGCAGGGAGAAAAGGGGTGGACTGTATGGGTACAGATACAGACCACAGTGTGAGGGGTGGCCCGGAGGCAGCGTGGGAGGGTGACAGGGTGAGCAGGTACCTGGGCCTGGAAGACAGAGGGTAGGCCAGGTGCACGGTGCCAAGAGAGAACAGATCCGCAGGAGAGGGGGGGGGGGGGTTAAGGCAGAAGCAAAGAGAAAGGTCTTGAGGTGCTTCCGGAACAAGAGATGGTTCTCCTCAAGTTTCAGAGTGGCAGGGAGGCTGTTCCAGAGGGAGGCACCAGCCAAAGACAGAGATCTACCCCCAGCTTGTTTCTTTGAAAAACGACTGACCCTATGGGAGTTTGAGATAGAGGAGCGAAGAGCTCGAGAGGGAAAGTATTTATGCAGGGATAGCTGAATGTATTTTGGACCCAGGCCCCAGAAAGCCTTGTGGACAATGCACAGGGTTTTTAATTTAATCGTTGCACCCGCTGGGAGCCAATGGACAGGTTTCAGAGCTGGAGAGATATGATCCCAGGACTTGAGGCCAAGGAAACCTCTTGCAGTCCTGTTCTGGATTAGTTGCAGAGGGCAGAGAGTAGATTTGAAAAGAGGCTGTTACAATAGTCCAACATATAGAGAACCAGAGCTTGGGAGACAGTGAGATTCTGGGGGAAGGAGAGGAAAGTCAGAGTACCTCTGAGTAGGTGCAGTAGGAAGTTTGACTTTTTTGAGACATCATAGATGTCGGTGGAGAGGGAAAGTGTGGAGTCAAAGATGACCCTGAGGTTCTTGACCTCACAGGTGGGGATAGGAGGAGGGCCAAAGGAGGCTGGTCAGAGAGTGAGAGGAAAGGAGGGTGAAGGTGTCCCGATGAGGAGGATCGCTCTCTTTCTGGCATTCAGACAAAGGTTATTGGCTGCACACCAATCTTGAATTGCATTTAGGCCATCAGAGATGAGAGAAGGAGAGGAGGTGGCCGAGGGCAGCCTGAACATGTTTTGGGTATCGTCAGCATAGCACTGGAAAGCATAATATGGCAATGCAGTGGGAAAGAGCTACCAGGTACTGTTCAAATAGACAAGGCGAGGGGTTAGACCCTGGGGAACATCACAGGTAGAGAGGGAGATAGATGATTGGAGGGACCCAAGTTGGACTTGGGAGGGTCGATCAAAGAGGAAAGAGGTCAGCCAGAGCCTGATCAGTGATACCCATCATGGAGACGATTGTGCAGGATGGTATGGTTGACTGTGTGGAAGGCAGAGGAGAGGTCGAGTAGGATGAGGACAGAGGGAATGTTAGAGTCAAGGTTGGAGAGCAGATCTTCACGGATGCTCAGGAGAACAGTTTCCGTGCTTCAGGCAGCTTTGAAGCCAGACTGGCGGTCTTGGAGCCAGCCAATAGAATTGGAATGAAGATTAAAGTGAGAGATGACTAGCTTTACCAGGGGTTTGCCCAGAAAAGGAGTAATGGAAATTGGCCGATAGTTAGTCGGACAAGAATGATCAGCTGTGGGTTTCTTGAAAAGAGGATGCACAAGGGAGTGCTTCAGAGGGGAGGGGAAGGATCCTGAGGCTAAGGAGTGGTTACAGAAATTGCAAAGGGCATGAGCGAGGGTAGCAACGTGGTCCTTGATGGTTTTAGAGGAACAGGGATTAACCTGTTTTGACAAGGCTTTCCTAGATCTGCTTTGTCTAGAGACCTCATCAGCGGAGAAAAGAGGAAAGGATGAGAAAGAGGGTGGAGGGATTGCTGAGGGAACATCAGCATGTACAGATGGAGAGGGGAGAGGAGCGGTAAGGGAGGAGAGGCTGGACAGGATGTCCTGAGTTTTTGAGATAAAGTGAGAGGCAAGGGCATTGCAAAGAGCCTGGGAAGCAACAAGAGGGGCAGAGACTGCAGCAGGGTTGGCCAGCTCCTTGCATATGTTAAAGAGTTTGGCCGATTTGTTAGATGCCGACGAGTCAAAGGCTTGAATGTGGACTCTCTTCTTGGTGAGGACAGAGAGTCTGTAATGCCTTTGGAGCAGGAGATAGGCCAGTTTGTCAGAGAATGAACAAGAAGCCCTCCATTTCCCCTCAGCCACCCTACACTTATGTTTAAAGGTAGCTAGGTCAGAGTCATACCAGGAATTGCACTTGGCTTTGGACATCAAACGGATCGTCATGACAGGGGCAAGATCATCAATAGTATCAGAAATAGAAGAGTAGAGCAGAGACAGGGCTGTGTCAGGATGCAAGTCAGCCAGAGGTGGGGTGGCAGCGAAAGCCTCAACTGACGCACGCTTCATGGGCCGGATGTCCGGGAAGGTAGGTGGCAATGTTGGGGTCGGCTTGGCTTGGGGGAAGAGAGGGAGAGATGAGAGGAGGGAATGATCGCTCCAGGAGAGAGGAGTAGTCAGAGGGATGGAGAGGGGGAGTTCAGAGGAGATCAATAAATCTAGTGTGTGCCCTGTAGAGTGAGTCGGGCCAGAGGGGAGGATGGACAGGGAGAGGGAGTCGCAGAGGTCACAGAAAAGTAAAGAGGAGGAACAAGGAGACACTAGATGGATATTGAGGTTACTGAGGAGAAGTTGAGTGGTAGAGACCAGGAGGGAGGAGGAGAGGTCTGCCCACTAAGAGAGAAATTAGGTGATTTGACCAGGAGGCTGGTAGATAGTAGCCACAGTAAGAGAATGGCTAGGAGAGAGAGCCTAAAGACAAGGCATTCAAAAGAAGAGTAGGTCTGAGTGGGAATGATAGAGGCAGGAATCCACTCAGGAAAGATCCGGGCTATCCCCCCACCGGACCGGGAGGATCTGGGTGCTGAGAGGATATTGTGGCCCTCGGGGAGGAGAGTGTCAAAGCTTGTGAAAGAGCTGGCCATGAACCATGTCTCAGTAAGACCAAGGACATCAAGGTCTAGTTCTTCAAGGAGGTGGCAAATGCCAGAGGAGTGTTTGCCAGCAGAGCGGGAGTTTTTGAGTGGCAAGATGAAGAAGGTTGCCAGCCTTAAAGACCTTCCGGGGAGGGGTACAGAACAGAGGTATGCCCTGCGGAGGGGAAGGAGCCATAGGAGGGGCAGAGGAGGAGGGGGAGTGAGAGGGCAAGGTAGTCAAGGGTGGAGAGTAGTGGACAGCAGGAGATGAGGGGAAATTGATGAGGGAAGTGCCTATAAAAGAGGAGGAGATTGGGCCTTGGACCATGACAGTGCCATTAAGGCCGATATTAATGATGACTTTATAGGAGTCGAAGGAAGCCATAAGAACTTCCCAGTGAGTGCCCCCATTAAGGGGAGAGGAGGAGATAGGACAGAGCACAGAGATCATATGATGGGTCCATAGATCTGGTGAAGGAACGACAAAGAGGATGTCAGTCTGGAGTAAGTTTTGTAGTATGTGTCGGCGATAGGAAGACCAGGGTTGGAGGGCAGGGTCATCTATTTGAACTCCTTCTACCAGACTTAGTGAGAAGGGAAGGATAGTCAATGGATAAGCAGTTGGAAAAGATAGGAGAAACAGAAAGCGCCATGGGGGTGTAACTGAGGAAAGGAAGGAGAAGCATGGGGGTGTAAAGCAAGTAGGAGTGGAACAAAAAGAGAGTGGTAAGGTCACTGGTCCGGCAGGTAACAGAGAAGCAACCATTTACAAGCAAAGTAGGAGAAATTAGTACTGGGCAGCAAAGTTTGACTTTCAAGCAAAACGCAAAAACAGCAAAGTTTGACTGACCAATTAGAGATTGAGATAATAGCAAAAAGTTTTAAGAAGCACTGCAATCAGAATGATAACATGGGATAAACAAGCAGAAAGAACAGTGATAGTCAAAGGTGGTAGGAGTGAGTCCAGAAGGAGGGAACTAATCCATAGTTCAGGAGGTTATAATTTCAAGGCAGTCTGTATTTCTTAGAAGAGTGAGGTGGCAGCATCATAGCAGTGAGGGTTCTAGGGTGCAGAGAGGACCCCAAAAGAACACCAAAAGCAAATAGCGTCCTGGAAACGGACAGGGAGCAGACAGGGGCCTTAGAAGTGGGCCTTTTGTGAGGGGGCCGGCTAAAGCCTGCGGGTCCCCGGTTGTCCAGAAAAGAACATTTGCAGCCAATGCCAGAACAGGAAAGGAGAAGGCACACTAGACACAATGCCTCAAGCAGACCTTAGAGCATGTACACTGAAGCTCAATTACTGTGTGTAGCAGGCAGCAGGGTGAAGAAAAATGCTGCCAAGTAGCGTGATATAAATGCGCTGTAAATGCTGTCCATCAACCTGAAAAAAACAAAAACATTTTTTTTTCATTTTTTTTTCCTGATCTTGCTTCCAAATGCTTCTTTGGCCCCCGAAGGTGCAGTAAAATGTGTTAGATGCACATACCTGATGGGCGAGGCTGTAGCAACACGGCACAACAAATAATCTAGGAATTGCAGATAGAAGATGGGAAGCTGCAAGACCACACGCTCCGTAGTGGAGAGGGGTTATGAACAACACAAAGTCAGTGGGCCTTGCTGAGGTGGCCCTCTAACGCCTGCCGGTCTGCAGTTGTCCAGAAAATAAAATGTGCAGCCAATGCCAGCACAGGAAAGAAGAAGGCACACAAGATACAATGGGTCTCATTACGAGTCCGGCGGTAACTGAGGCAGTAAAATTATGACCCTGGTGTCCCGGGAATTTCGGAGGCAGAATTCGGTTAATCCCCATTCCCATTGAGTCCCATAGGACTCAATGGGAATGGGGAAATGGAAACACCGGCACCATCTCGTGTTGGTGCTGGTGCTTCCATGTCCGCCTGCAGGCTGGTGGTGTTAAACCCACCATGTCAGACCTGGCGGGAACATCACCTCCCGCCTGCAGGAGTCGGGATCGGGCGGTCCGGAATTAACAGTGGCGGCGGGTTTACCGCCACTGTTATTTTCGGACGGCCCGACCAGTAATGAGGCCCAATGCCTCAAGCAGACCTTACAGCAGGGTGGCCATGTTGGAAGCACCTCATGGTGATTAAAGGTGCAGGCAAGAAAGTACAAATAAGCTCAATTCCTGAGTGTAGCAGGCAGCAGGATGTAGAAACCGGCTGCAGCTGTACATGCGCTGTAAATACTGTGCATAAACCTGGTGGGTGAGGCTGCAGCAACACAGCATGACGAATAATCCAGGAATTGCAGATAGAAGATGGGAAGCTGCAAGTCCATGCGCTCCGTACTGTAGAGGGGTTACATAAACCAAGAATACTTCCACAATTCAGTAAAATCAACACCCTTTTCTTTGTCAGGATAATTGTGCAACAATTCATTATCCACGTGTTTTTACAATGTTAGATGATTCTTCAACTATTAACACAAAACTTGATGCAGCGATATTCAGACCTGCCAGGTGCACAGGCCCAGGAAAGCAGAGTTTAATTCTGCCGGTCTAGAAAGGGTGCCGGTAGATAGCTACCGGCACCCTTATTTCCTGACCGGCAGACTAGTAATGATGCCACTCTGACTATGGTGAAGTAGAAAGCAATGTGGTGGGATCTGGAGAGGAATTTTAGGATGGCAGGCTCTCTATCTTCACTCGCCCTGTTAATTTCTTCATGTGATCCCAGCCAGTGGGGTGGTGATATATGTCTTATTTGATCTGGGGCCTGTAGGAGGCTGATGCTTATGACCAGGCTAAATCTGCTACCATTCAAAGACAGGATGAGGTGGGATATAAATGCAACATCTAGGAATTGCCATTGCAACAGGGACAGGGCGAAGGACCTTGGACATTTTCTACTTCTCTGTCCATGCTATTTAGATCTCCTTAAATGTTTTTTAAATTCCTACTTTAAAACCAAAAATATGATATTTTACTTTGATGCAATTTGTTTGAAAATGCATTGCAATGATGCATTTTTGTACAATCTATATAACTATGTTTCTAGAGCGCTCAGTAGAAGGGCTTCTATGTTATATATAGTATGATGTTGTTGTCATTGATGATGCTACAGTGTTTACAATGATTGTTGTTTATTATTAAGGAAGAAATCCACATTTTTATAAAATACTTACTATCTATTATCCTATCAGACTCCTAGAACCCATTCTCTCATTTATTTCTGAGAAAGACCGACTAGTAGTTGCAAGAGAGTTGGCTAATTCCATACTTGACTACTGTAATGCTATACTGCTATACTGATATACTGACTGGGATCCCTGCATGCCAAAACCATCATCTGACAGTTTCTCAGAATGCTGCAATTAGACTCCTGTTTACTCTACCTAAAACCACATCTGTGTCTCCCTTACGACGATGACTTCATTGGCTGATACGTCAGAGAATCATTTTTTGAGATCTTCTGTATCGTTTATAAATGCATTAAAGGTCTGGCTCCCATGTACCTGGTCTCCAAAATGATTCTTTATTACCGAGAACAATCTCCCCATTCTTGTGCTCTAAAACTATTGACAATGTCCATATAACATTTTGTCCATAGAAGCGATAGATGCTTTTCTGTGCTTGGTCGCTGGGGCCTGCAATTCCCCCCTTTGAGCTTCGTAACCTTGATTGTTTTCAAGTTAGAAAGAAACTCAAAACCCATCTTTTTTATCTAAATCCCTCTTGAGGTCTTTATATGATGGCTCCTCTGTTTGGAGGAACTAGCGTGATATAACTAAACAAATCAAATCAAATCAAGTGATGATATATGGTAAGAACTAGATACAATTCTTACTTGTCAATTTGGACATTGTATATGAACTTTACTGTTTTTTGCACTAAAAAGGAATCCTTAATGTAGACATTTTAACAGTGATTTCTGTTTTTCCTCTTCTTTTTGCCATTATTTGCTTGTTTGCTCCCTTACCTGCCATTTTATGTACAATATGTGAGATCAAATAAATTGAATGCCTTGAAAAAGAACTAGCGGTGAAATACTTTTTTGGGAAATCAAGTTGCAATAAATACAAATTAATACATTGCAATGTTGGACCATTGATAGTTTTAAGTAAAATTTGGATATGCAGATTAACAAACAATAGACATGAACAAAATATTGTATTGTGACAGCGCATAAAGGTATATGGCTACTTTTCCTTCATATTACATTTCCAGAGGAAGGCCTTCCAATTATATAATAGCTGCCAGTGATCTTGGGTGCTTGGAAAGTGGGAGTTAACAATTTCCTGGTTAAGGCCATGCAAGCTCTTTTTGGAAGAGCATAGCCAGGTTTTTGTCCCTATGGTCATTCTCCTTCCAGCTCTTTCTTAAAATGTCCAAGACATCACAGAGATGCCTCCCATACACTAGCTCAAAGGGGAAGAACCCAAACACATGTTGCAATGTTTTTCTGACTGCAAAGGGAGCCCAATGGATAAAAATGTCTGAGTGCATGCATTACCAACTTCTTTAACATTGTTGTTCCCTAACTTAGAGAAGACTGTACAGACCTCTTGCATCAAATTTCCTCTTGAAAGTCTACCTGGGAAAAGATTGGTAGAAGATCTTTCAAAATGTGTTGCATTGTATTGGCTTTCAGGGGAAACATTTCAGTGTATCTAGTATTGTAATTTAGGATGACTATATAGTTATTGCTCTGTTTTAATGGCTCTAAAGGACATCCTTTGTCCATATCAATGCAAGCAAGTAGACCCTTGTTAGTAGGCTTTGGTTGTATAGGTGCCCTTGGAACTGGATGATGTAAGGTCTTTGGCAGATAGAAAATAAATGTATATATTTCTTTATGTAATGGTACAGTCCGGGCTGGTCAAATCAAGAGAGAATATGATCTTGTGTCATGGCCACACCCTTATGTCCCTCCATAAAATGAACATGGACATGTGTTCATCATCTTCCTTTGTAAAGGGGTTGACACTGACAACTGATGAGAAGCTTTTCCATCATCCTTTCGGTTTGTTTGGACCTTGTTAAGGAATCCATTCTTCTCAATGAAATATAGCCCTTGCAAATGATTCCCTGCTGTCTCAGGGATAATCTTTTTGAAAGCATCTATAAGAGTAGGGCAATTTCGTTTAGCACTATTTTATTTATTTATTGGTTATTTGTAATGCACACTATATCAAACATTGTGTTTTGAGGCGCCGCAAGACAAAGAGGGGGTAGGGAACAGGTACAAAATAAAAACAAAACATTCTTAAAAGGTCTTGAAACATTCGGAGTGTGCAAGTGCTAAAGCATGAGTACAGGGGAGGGGGCAGGCGAAGGTGAAGGAGCGGTAGAAGGGAGGAAGACAAACAGAAACAGTCTGACTATGTTGTGAGATGATTTTGAATGTGCAAGTGCTGAACATGAAAAGGGGGAGAGAGGGTGGAAAGGAGATGCAAGAGGGGAAGAGGAGTGAGAAACAAAAATTACACAAAACAAGTAAAAAGTGCAGGGACAAATAGGCAGATTGCTTTAGGAACCCAGAATTCAATTATAACAAGCAGGTATGAGTGAGTGCAGACTGGAAAAGCCTCACCTCATTAAATGAGGGGCTACACCAGGCATGCAGACAAACAATTAAGATCAGCAGGCAAGTGACTGGAGACTGGAAAAGACTTGCCTCCTGGAATGAAGGGCTACATCAAGCACACAGACAAACAATGAGACTAAGCAGGTACGTGACTAAAAATTGGAGAAGCCTCACGTAGGGCAAGATGGGACACACAAAGCAGATACAAGACAGTGAAAAAGGAGGCGAGGGCTACAATAAAAAACAAAGGGCATAAGGGAGGGGTCGAGAATGGAAGGAAGCAGCGAGCACAAAGCAAGCAGTGCAGCATAAGGCACGAGAAATAGAAGAAAAAGAGTCGAGGGATTACTGCAAGTAAGGATTCAGTAGCTCCCAGGCATAATATGATATGTGCATAGAGGAAACGTCTCACCCAAATGAAGGGGGTTACATCAATATGCAAGCAAGCAGAAAGGCAAGACAACACTATGCTGCCAGTTTGCAACACTATGCTGGAAACTACATTCTCTAATAAAATATGTAAGGCAAGGGAAAATATCAGATCATGTATTTTAGCCAACGATGCACCATTAAACCTTGACTCTGTTACAGAACCAGATAATTCTGAAAAGGTGAAATTTCACTTCGCCCCAATCTCTGTAGAGGAGATGATGAAAATCTTATCAGCAACTAAATGCACTTCATGTGCAGAAAACATCCTACCTCCGAAACGGATTCTTGACACCGCCGAACTGTTCGCCCCTTTTCTTTGACGTATGGTCAATGCCTCCTTCAGAGATCTCAAAGTGCCTACTTCAATCAAAACGGTAACAGTCACTCCCTTAGTAAAAATCTGGTCTAGACTAACGTGATCCAGAAAATCTCTGTCCAATCACTAACTGCAGCTTTTAGTTAAACGTCTTGGACAAAGTTGTCACAGGACAGCTACAAAAATATATTGACCAAAACAATCTCCTGCATGTCCAACAATCCGGCTTCAGAGAGGCGCATGGAACTGAGTAGGCATTGTTGGACCTTTAGACTAAAATGCTGGAGATAATGGATACGAGTAAATTAGGATTACTTATATTACTAGACCTCTGAGCAGCTTTTGATTTGTTGGATAATCAGAAGCTCTGAGAGGCCCTAGACAGGGCAGGAAACTGCTCACAAGAGGCTATTGATTGGATCTCCTCATTTCTTGGCAATAGGAGTTGCAAAATACAATGGGGTGAACACTTTGCAGCCTCTCAACCAGTAGACTGTGGTGTACCCCAAGGATCCAGTTTCTCCCTCCTCCTTTTTAATATCTATATGCATTGTCTCTGCACCCTCCTTACCAACATGGCTATATTCTTCACCAATTTTGCAGATGACACGCAGCTAGTTATGGAGTTAACAGGCTGTCATATTACTGACAATGACAAGCTTAACACCATTTATAACTCCATTGAGGCATGGATGAAGTCCAATTGGATGTGGCTCAATGGAGGGAAAACGGAACTCATGGTTTTTGTCTCTAATCAATCTAGATCCAAACTTGATCCAGCCTATAAGCATTTGAAATTTTAAAAGCCACAGTTAAAGTGTCAGAGAAAGTAAAGACTCTTGGTGTTTACTTGCAGGCCTCCTGGGAGGAGATGCACCTATTGCCCATTTGAAGCAAACCTGCCGGTACCATCAAAAATTGTTAAATAGAATTAGACCCCATCTGAATCAACAAAATAGTTCCACCTTAGCCAGATCCATTGTCCTGTCCACATTGGACTATGGAAATTCGCTCATGATGGGAGCCAGCACAAAATGCATTAAGCAATGCCAAACCATCCAGAACAATGCGGTCAGGACTATCACCAGTAAAGCCAAAAGGGATCATATCACCGAAGAGAGGAAAGCCCTCCACTGGTTATCGATTCAAGAACGCATTACCTTTAAGGCAATTACCTTGGCCCACTACTGCCTATATGGAACAGCTACTGAGTAGCTGAAAAAGAAAATCAGCCCACATACTCCTGGTAGGAGCTTAAGGTCAGAAAATAAAGGCTTAATTCAATCAGGAATTGCAAAAAAAGTAAATGGACTGGGCGGGTCTTCCTGTTAAAGCTACCCTAAAATGGAATGAACTTCCATTTTACCTTAAACAAGAACCAAATTAACTCAAGTATAGAAAGATGTTGAAAACAGTTCTCAGATAAACTCATATCTCAGGACCTTTCTTCTCTGCCATTTATAGGGCCTGCTTGTCCTGTCATTTATTTGTCATCCATGTCTTCATGTCAGGCGCCCTGATGCCTGCGGGCTGTGGCGCGATATAAACATGTAAACATAAGCATAACAAATACATGCTGGGTGAACATGTGGGAAAGCAGCAAGACATGGAATTGTGGCAGCAACAACAAAGGCGGCAGGGCAGGAGCAGAAATAATTGTTGTTGTTCAGTTAAAGTTAGAGTCATATGCTGTAAGGATCAATCTCAGGATTCAGAGTAATCTGAGAAAAGTGGCGCTGCAGCAGTGAATATAGGTGGCATAAGTATCAGTCAAAAGGGAGTGAGACAAAGGGATGGGGATCCAGCCTTCCTTACCTTCGGTGAAACAATGTGTTGCAGCAAAGCGTCACATCAGGAGGAGTGCAAGTGAGGAAGCGGGTTAGGTGGGATCATCAGGGTAAAAAAGAGGCATAGAATCATGATGAGCTGTGTTAGGAAAGATTTCGTAATTGTAGGTAATTTTCCTTCCATGTGGCAACCCCTAAACTTTTTGCTGTTGTTTTTCACCTTGTTCTCGACTTTGCCAGAGAAGTGCAGCCTTCTGCCGCACTCCTCTGGGCTTTCGCTCCTTTCTTACGGGGAAACTGACATGCCCTTAAGACAGTCAGTACCGGGGAACGCTGTTTCCCGTAGTTTCTTTTATCATGTTGCGGCTTTCGTGCAACATGACACAAGAGGGCACTGTAAGCTAAGTTACAGCTCTCTTGGGTCTCTAGCCTTCTACAGGCCCAAGATACTCGTTTAGGATTGTATCTGATCGGTGCAAGTGATTCAGGGACGGGAATGGTGGCAGCGATCGTTTCTTGTGTTTTGAGCTCCTTTTGGCGTTCTAAGCGCGTTTCTCGCGCTTAACCCAAAATGGTGGCCTGGCTCCCAAAATGGCCAGACCACGAGGCTCCTTTGTCCTGTCCGCTGACCGTCTTGCTCCCTTCACCTTCCCCAGGTCGCGCCGACCCGGGGCCTTCCTTATTTGGGCATGTACTTTCCAGCGAAACACGGATGCTTTCGCGGGCTTCTACATGCCTGGTGTGTGCCTCCAGGATGTGGGCTGGGATGTCTGGTCCCAATACACATCCTGGGTGCCAGAGAGTCTAGGGTGGTGTGAATGCCTGGGACCACCGTGGTCCGTGATAGGTCCACGAATGGTGTGAGTGTTGATGAGCGGATCTCCCATTGGGTCCCCTCCGTTTTGGCGCGAAGGGAACCGTGGATAAGAGGGGGCTGGAAACACCACTACCATGTCGATCTCCTGAGTTCTCACGAACGAAGGAATACAGGAGCCAAGTATCCTGCAACCAAGAGGCTGGAACGAGGAATCGCTGGTGACCCGCTGAAGGACTTCTACTCTGCACTGCTGTCGCCTTGTGAAACCCTTTTCACCTTTGATCGAACCAGAAGGCCTGTACTGGTACTTCGAAACTTGGAATAGTGGGAACAGCTATTCTCGGCATCTTCACCATCTCCTGCCAGTAAGCCTTCGGAAGCGTCTCTGGGCCATCCAGCTGACTGACCAGCTTACACGGGAGTCTTGCTCTGTAACCGCCGCCAGGTTGCGTAGTATTTCGAGTCCTTGTCACTCTCACACGCTTCGTACGCTTGCCTTTCCCAGGTCTGAAGTGAGTAGTGTACATTTGGCTCAGATACACATGGCCGCTCCGTTGCCCTGCTGTGGTAACAAACTGTGCGGGTTTCTTCGATTGGGACGTCTTTTTACTCAAAACGACGACGAGGCGTTCCCTGCTCTTCTGAACCTGCCAGCTCCTGAAACTGACGCGGAGAAACCTGGGTCTGCTTGCATCGGGGACCGGTGAGTAGCATAGCTAGGATCTGGTTGCCCTCCTGCAGGAGCCCATTGCTTTTCCCCGCTGTGTCAAACAGCACCCTTTTCCGTACTCGCGCTCTGCTTCTGCCCACTGTGGAGGCTGCGCTTGAGTCGCGGAACTTGTTCTTCTTCTTTTGTGCACTAAACTGAACTGCCTGATTTCCCTCGAAGAGCTTCTCCTTTTGCCCGTTGGCACCAGCGCGTCCAGGTACTTTTGAGCACAAGGCTCCACTCTTCGCAGGGCTCGGACTTCCATCTAGTTCGGTGCCTCTGAAGGTGAACTAGGTCTAAGCATTATTTCGCACTGCCTGTTTTCCCTCCCTTTTAGGTGGACTACACATTTCGTGCATATAACACTTTAGACTTGTTGTATTTGTATTTATATTGTGTTGATATGGTATGTGTTGGTTTACTATCGTTAAATTGTGATTTTCTCGCTACGGTCATTGTTTTAAAGGCCTTGAAATAAATGTGTATATATTTTTAATATAACAACTGTTTGGAGTAGTTTGTAAGTGATCTTGCTTTGTGTGCTCATTGCGGGCTTTCAGTCACCCTCACCCCTCTTGAGACCTAGTCTTGACCGCCGCGATCGCTACCTTGATTGGTCTGGCTCGTCCAGAGGTTACCCTGTTCCAAGTAATTAGGTTGGCCTTCTGAACTTCTGCGCCACCAGGACAGAGTTCACAAATCCGTCTTAACAAATTGGTGTACAGCGGTGGGATACGACTGAAGGTATCCAGTGTTGCGCACTAACTAAGACATTTCAGGTTATTCCAACCAGGACACGTAGTGAATTGTTGTAGTATAACTTTAAAAAGGCCATAGTCCTATCTAACAGTATGGAAACAAATACCTTGTTAGCTTTAAATGCTTCCAAATCAGAAACATTGAAAAAGATGTGTGCGGAGAGAGGTGTTTCCTCTCAAGGCACGAAATTGGAAATGATCCAAAGAATCGTGGAGTGGCAAGAAGCGCAGCTTGATGCTATAACTTCTGAGGACAGTGCGGAAGGAGGTGGGGCTACTCTCACTGGTAGAACCGACGGTTCTGCCGCTGCACTGATCCATCGCGACCACGAGGACAGGGAGGACGAGATGTCTAATGTTTCCTCTGCCAGTGCTGATGGGGAGGCTATGCTTGAATTCAAGAAGCAAGAGCTGCGGTTTAGGCAGCAGGAGCTTGAATTCCGCATAGCCAAACTAAAAATCGAACAGGCAGAAAAACAAAAAGACAGGGATCACCAGTTGGAACTGGCCAAGCTTCAGGTTGCAAATGGGTGCAAGGGTCCTGGACATGGGTCTGGGGCCTCCTCTCATCCACGGTTTCCGAAAGATCTGCTCAGTGTGTATGAGGAAAGGAATGACATTATGGACTGGCTGAATGCGTTTGAGTATGCATGCGAAGTTCAACAAGTTGACAATGCTGATAAGATTGCCTGGTTACTCAGCAGACTGCCCCGTTCTGGCTGTAGTGCCATTATGGAAATGTCAAAGGCTGAGCGAGCTGATTTCGCAATGTTAAAGCAAACTCTCATTTTAAAGTTTGGAAAGACACCGGCCCAATATTTGAAACGTTTCAGAGAGTATAACAAAAAAGAAGGTGGTACTTGGGTATCTTATGTCACTGAGTCCTTGAAAAACTTAACTGGCTGGGTCGACGGTTATAAGGTTTCTACCTTCGAAGGCATGATAAATCTTGTCATGCTGGAACACATTTTTGCATCTTCTTCCCCGGAGCTTAAGCAGCATTTGGCCGATTCGAAGGAGATAGATCCTAAGAAGCTGGCCATTGCAGCCGACTTATGGTTGTCACATCGAGTGTCCCATAAGGACAAAACTCATCCTGGTAAGCAGGAGGAAGGGAAAAAGTCCAAAGATAAGGAGGGTGGAGAATCTGATAAATCGTCTTCTCATAAGGGCCACAAAAAGAAAAATAAGGGTAAGACACAAGAGAACTCACAGGGTAGTGGAGGTCAGCCTCCGAAACAGAACTCTGGTTACAATAAGCCTCCCTATGTAAACAGACCCAATGGATCTTGTTTTGCTTGTGGAGCAACTGACCATGTGAAGGGGATCCCCGGTGTAAGGTTAGACCTTTGGGGGTCCACTCCGCTAATCTGGCCTTCTCCTCCTATGAGGAAGAAGAGATTACAGGAGCATCCTTCTCCTCAGACTCATTTCCCAGCGGGATAGAGGCTGAGGTAGTTTTAATTTCCCTGGGTTCCTGGGAGCCTAAAGTCGCAGAGGCTTATGCTAGGATTCCGGATAATACCAAGCACTACTTTAAAGACAGTGTGCTGATCAATGGAGTAGATACTCCAGCTCTTAGGGATAGTGGGTGCAGTCGCACTGTAGTGGATTCTACCTTGGTAGACTCAGAGGAAGTTGCCAGAGCTACTCTGATGCCCACTAAGTTGGCTGACGGCCCACTCCGTATGTTCCCAGTAATACCTGTAAATCTTACTTTAAATGGTACAGCAGTCAGGATTCCAGTGAGCATTCAGAGAAACGTCCCGGGAAAGGTCTTGTTAGGTAATGATCTCAGAGCTTTAGGGCTCGTAGGGGACACTGCCGAAAGACCCTACACACGGTCTCAAGCACGGGCAGCATTGGCCAAGACCAATACGCCGCCCCAGCCGAAGGGGAAACCCAAGGCGAAAGGAGTCGACAAGTCAAGACGAGGAGGTGGCGATGCCTGAAGTATTTTACCCCAACGATTATCCTGAACTAAAAGACTTGTTAGTTGAAGGAGGTCCTGATAGGGATGAATTCAGTAAAGGCCAACGTGAGTGCCCATCTCTGGAAGGCCTAAGGAGACAGGCCTGCTCCCAGATTGAGGGTGAACCTCCTGGGACGCATAGGATTTATTGGGAAGGTGGACTCCTGTATAGTGAGCCCACAGAGTCTACAGAAGGAGACCATAGGAGGTTGGTGGTTCCCCTTGCTGTTAGGCCCTTCCTCCTGCAGTTGGCGCATGAAGTTCCGCTTGCTGGTCACCTTGGTATGAAGAGGACCAAGCAAAGGTTAACCATGCACTTCTACCGGCCCAAGATGGGGGTTCAAGTAGAAAGTCACTGCAGGAGTTGTGCCTCCTGCCAGTTGTCTGGTAAGGTTGGCGCGACAATCCAAGCTCCGTTGGTACCGCTCCCAGTTGTGGGGGTACCATTTGAAAGGGTAGGGATCGACATTGTTGGTCCCCTTGACCCGCAAACATCCTCGGGCAATAGGTTTATCCTGGTGCTGGTCGACCATGCAACCAGATCTCCTGAGGCCATCCCATTGAAAACTGTAACTGCCAAGTCAGTTGCAAAAGCTTTACTTGGCATATTTACTAGGGTTGGCTTCCCTAAAGAAGTTGTGTCGGATCGTGGCAGCAACTTCATGTCGAAGTATATGCAGGCTATGTGGAAAGAATGTGGGGTCACCTACAAGTTCTCTTCTGCATACCACCCCCAGACCAATGGTCTGGTGGAACGTTTCAACAGAACGTTAAAGAGCATGATTGGGGCTCTGGAGGAACCTCAGAGAAGAAAATGGGATCTTCTTTTACCATGCTTATTGTTTGCCTACCAAGAGGTACTACAGGAGGTTGTTGGCTTCAGCCCCTTCGAATTTCTGTTCGGTCATCCCGTACGAGGACCCTTAGCCATCGTCAAAGAGGTAAAGGAGATGCCCGTTCCCCCTGTTACTACCAACGTAATTGATTATGTGCTAGGGCTCAGAAAACGGATGGTACTTGTGATGGGCTTGGCTAGTGATAAATTGAAGGCAGGACAAGCGCTGGTGAAACATTGGTACGACCAGAAAGCTTCCCTCATCAACTTTACACCTGGTCAGCAAGTCCTGATCATGAATCCCATAAGGCCTCGAGCTTTACAGGACAAATGGTCAGGCCCTTACACAGTGGTGGAGCCCCTGGGTGAGGTTAACTATTTAGTGGACCTTGGAAGGCCTGGACAGGCTCCAAAAGTGTTTCACGTGAATAGGCTGAAGGCTTTCGTCCCAAGAGTCGAAATCGCAGCACTGCTACTGGCTTCAGATGTTGAGGAAGAGGAGTCGGAACCTCTCCCCGACCTGTTCCAAAGCGGTCCTTCAGATAGCTCCTTTGAGGGTGTCCGAGTGGCCCCTCACCTGACTTCTGATCAGCAGGCTGAGGTGAAAAGTTTGCTTAGGCAATTTTCCCCCCTGTTTTCACAGTCGCCTGGTTTGACACCTTGGTGCAAACATAACATTGACACAGGAGACAGTGTACCTACCAAAATTAGGGGATACAGGATGTCAGACAAAGTACGGTCTTATATTAAGACCGAGGTCAACAAGATGTTAGACCTTGGGGTGATTGAACCCTCTAGTAGTCCTTGGTCCAGCCCTGTGGTTTTGGTTCCAAAGGCAGGCACTTCTGAATTGAGGTTCTGTGTGGATTACAGGGCTCTGAATGCTGTCACCAAGACAGATGCACACCCCTTGCCTCGAACAAATGAGCTGGTGGATACTTTGGGTGCCTCCAAGTACCTCAGCACGTTTGACCTCACTGCTGGCTATTGGCAAATAGCTTTAGCAGAACATGCCAAGGAGAAGACAGCATTTTCTACCCCAGACAGCCTTTACCAATTCCGGGTAATGCCGTTCGGGTTGAAGAATGCACCTGCCACTTTCCAGAGGCTTGTGAATCATTTTTTGAATGGGTTGGACGAATTCTGTCTTGCATATCTGGACGATATAGCAGTTTTCAGTGCCACCTGGGAAGACCATGTGAAACACCTCGGGATTGTGCTCCAGGCTCTTCAGAAAGCACACCTGACCATAAAGGCTAGTAAATGCCAGATTGGACAAGGCTCAGTGGTTTACCTTGGACATGAAGTAGGTGGAGGGAGGATACAGCCTCTTCCCAGTAAAGTACAAGCAGTACAAGCCTGGCCTACCCCCACTACGCAAACCCAAGTGAGAGTCTTCTTAGGACTCACAGGGTATTACCACAATTTTGTGGCATACTATGGCACCATAGCTGCCCCTCTGACTGCCCTCACAACTCCGAAGAAACCCAAGAAGGTAACTTGGACTTCAATGGCTTAAAAGACTCCTTGTGCCAGGCCCCTGTCCTCAGGGCCCCTGATTATCAAAGACCTTTTATCGTGCAGACGGACGCCTCTGACACTGGGATAGGAGCTGTACTATCACAAGTAGATGAGAAGGGTAAGGAACACCCTATTGGTTTTATTAGCCGCCAGCTTAAGGACAGAGAGCTCAGATGGTCCACGGTAGAGAAAGAATGTTTCTCTGTTGTGTGGGCCCTAAGGAAGCTGAGCCCTCTTGTGTCATGTTGCGGCTTTCGTGCAACATGACACAAGAGGGCACTGTAAGCTAAGTTACAGCTCTCTTGGGTCTCTAGCCTTCTACAGGCCCTAGATACTCGTTTAGGATTGTATCTGATCGGTGCAAGTGATTCAGGGACGGGAATGGTGGCAGCGATCGTTTCTTGTGTTTTGAGCTCCTTTTGGCGTTCTGAGCGCGTTTCTCGCGCTTAACCCAAAATTGTGGCCTGGCTCCCAAAATGGCCAGACCACAAGGCTCCTTTGTCCTGTCCGCTGACCGTCTTGCTCCCTTCACCTTCCCCAGGTCGCGCCGACCCGGGGCCTTCCTTATTTGGGCATGTACTTTCCCGCGAAACACGGATGCTTTCGCGGGCTTCTACATGCCTGGTGTGTGCCTCCAGGATGTGGGCTGGGATGTCTGGTCCCAATACACATCCTGGGTGCCAGAGAGTCTAGGGTGGTGTGAATGCCTGGGACCACCGTGGTCCGTGATAGGTCCACGAATGGTGTGAGTGTTGATGAGCGGATCTCCCATTGGGTCCCTTCCGTTTTGGCGCGAAGGGAACCGTGGATAAGAGGGGGCTGGAAACACCACTACCACTACCATGTCGATCTCCTGAGTTCTCACGAACGAAGGAATACAGGAGCCAAGTATCCTGCGACCAAGAGGCTGGACCGAGGAATCGCTGGTGACCCGCTGACGGACTTCTCCTCTGCACTGCTGTCGCCTTGTGAAACCCTTTTCACCTTTGATCGAACCAGAAGGCCTGTACTGGTACTTCGACCCTTGGAATAGCGGGAACAGCTATTCTCGGCATCTTCACCATCTCCTGCCAGTAAGCCTTCGGAAGCGTCTCTGGGCCATCCAGCTGACTGACCAGCTTACACAGGAGTCTTGCTCTGTAACCGCCGCCAGGTTGTGTAGTATTTCGAGTCCTTGTCACTCTCACACACTTCGTACACTTGGCGTTCCCAGGTCTGAAGTGAGTAGTGTACATTTGGCTCAGATACACACGGCCGCTCCGTTGCCCTGCTGTGGTAACAAACTGTGCGGGTTTCTTCGATTGGGACGTCTTTTTACTCAACACGACAACGAGGCGTTCCCTGCTCTTCTGAACCTGCCAGCTGCTGAAACTGACGCGGAGAAGCCTGGGTCTGCTTGCATCGGGGACCGGTGAGTAGCATAGCTAGGATCTGGTCGCCCTCCTGCAGGAGCCCATTGCTTTTCCCCGCTGTGTCAAACAGCACCCTTTTCCGTACTCGCACTCTGCTTCTGTCCACTGTGGAGGCTGCGCTTGAGTCGCAGAACTTGTTCTTCTTCTTTTGTGCACTAAACTGAACTGCCTGATTTCCCTCGAAGAGCTTCTCCTTTTGCCCGTTGGCACCAGCGCGTGCAGGTACTTTTGAGCACAAGGCTCCACTCTTCGCAGGGCTCGGACTTCCATCTAGTTAGGTGCCTCTGAAGGCGAACTGGGTCTAAGCATTATTTCGCACTGCCTGTTTTCCCTCCCTTTTAGGTGGACTACACATTTCGTGCATATAACGCTTGAGACTTGTTGTATTTGTATATATATTGTGTTGATATGGTATGTGTTGGTTTATTTTCGTTATATTGTGATTTTCTCGCTACGGTCATTGTTTTAAAGGCCTTGAAATAAATGTGTATATATTTTTAATATAACAACTGTTTGGAGTAGTTTGTAAGTGATCTTGCTTTGTGTGCTCATTGCGGGCTTTCAGTCACCCTCACCCCTCTTGAGATCTAGTCTTGACCGCCGCGATCGCTACCTTGATTGGTCTGGCTCGTCCAGAGGTTACCCTGTTCCAAGTAATTAGGTTGGCCTTCTGAACTTCTGCGCCACCAGGACAGAGTTCAGAAATCCGTCTTAACAAGCTGTCGGAAGCCCCGGACAGGCCAAGCCAGGGGATGAACCTCGCCTTTTGCTGCGGCCCTGAGCTGTGAGCCGGCTTCTACTTTTATTGAAGTGGGTGTAAGTGACAGCAAATATGTGTTCAACCCTCAATGGTACAGGAGGGTCTGAGTCTACTTCAGATGGAAGGGAGGGTTATTAGTTTAGCCAAATCCACCTCTACCCGACATTGTGGCCTCTGAAGTGTTTACTTGTATAATAAAGGGATACCTATTGATGTTACAAATTAACTTGGTGATGACATCCCCTATCTGAATTTAATAATCATATTCATCATTTGCAAGAATCAGATAGGCTTCTCCTCTGTGTCCAAGATTGATCCACCTTTCCTTGCCTTCTACTCAGTGTAAGAGTGCCAAGCTGGAATTTGGGCCACTATTCCATAAATCCCAGTGGGTAATTGAACATTGATGTCAGTGTTCACACTCAAACTACCTACTGCGGGGATTCAATTTTTTTTCGATGTTATATAAATCAAGGCCTGCCAAAGCAGGTTTGGTCTAAAGGGCATCTCTGCTTCCAGGGACATTCTTACTACTTTAAGTAGTGGGTCAACAGAATGGTGCTGAGCTGGAGTCTTTGTGCCACAGCTCGGCTCCCTCCTTGTGAAATCACCTCTGGTCAAGCTGAACAATGACAAACAGGGCATTGACTTATGGTGGTTCAGCAAAGTATCGTTATTAGTTCTTTTTTTTACCAGGAAAGAGGTTGAACAAACCCATATATGTATTAAAGGATAAACTATAAACCAAAAGAGCATTCAACACTAAACAGTGCTAAGGATGGGTTAACAGAAAATGGGTCTCTCAGTGGGTGTACAACACCTCCAGAGGTTGATGTTTAAATCACAAAGTTCTTAACTGATTCTTACAATTCCTTGTCCCTCCCTGTGAAACCCTACTCTACAAAGTAGTATCCAAAGAGATGATCAATAAAAAGGTTCCAACGTCTAATGTTAACAATTGCTTAACTTCCAATCTTTCCTAAGCTATAATACAAACGTACCAAGGGTGGCCCACACAACATTTCAAAACTCCTAATAAAATAGAGAACATTCTCTTGGGAAGACTCTTCCAGGGTTTACTCACAGTCTGGACTCATCAGCAGTCTATTTGCTTTCACCATGCGCCTTCAGACGTCTCCTAGAGTTCAGGTGTCTCAGACTTCTCAGATCAATACCTCATTCAGCTTCTATTTTTTCACCTTTAAGTTAAGCTTGCACAATGCCCCTCAGTGGCTGGTGGTGTTCCTCTACACCCTGTTGATATGTTTAAGTCTCACAGAGTTCTCATCCAGCACCTCACATCTCGCAACCTTTTCTTTCAGTTCCATCCTTAACAGCGATCCCTCAATTCTCACCTCTAGCTTTGTTCCAGTCAATGGGTTTCTCAGAATTCGCTTTAGGTCATCCGAGACCTTGGATTTCTGAGAATTAGCTTCATGTATCTGCGAGATTTTGGGTTTCTCAGGAGTCACTACAGGCCTTTCCAAAACCTTGGTTTTCTCAGTATTTGATTCAGGAAACTCACAGACAGGGTTTCTCAGGATTCACGGCAGTGATAATGGGTATTGTTTTGCCCCCACATTCAGGTTCCTTTTCAGACAGACAATCTTCTGTCATACATCTGCCACTGGTCTGGTGTCTCTCCTACCCATTCCTAGTGATCACTGGTTTAAAGACTCAGGCTCTGAATTACCTTTTTCTCTAAGGGCTTAAAAGGTGCTTTTAAACTTCTCCAGTCTCCCTCTCTGCCTAGGGCTTCAAGGAGTCAGCAGCTCCCAATGTCTCCTTCCAGACCCCAAGGTCATACAAGCTTCTTCCAGGAAGTGTGCTTCTCAATTCAACCTTCTGGCACATGCAACCACCTTCTCCAGGATTATTCATCAGCACTTCCCCTTGTATCAAGGGAGAAAGAATAAGCAAATCTGCGTCCTCCTGTTTTCTCCTCCTTACTGGGCTTTCTCAGTCTCTTTTGTACACCTTAGGCTGAAGAAGGATTTCTAAGATTATTTTGATTAGTTATTCCACTGTAGGTTTTGTATGCTTGGCAAGGAGTGGCCATTTCCCGTTTTTACTGTCAATTCCTCTCATTAGGGTATTAGTAGTCACACTATGATATTGGTTAGTTTGTTGATGATTTTAAAATGGCTAATGGGGGCCTGAGAGTTTTCAAAGTTGCCCACGATGTGCGATGCTATCTTGGATTTACTTTCAGTATTGAAATCTGCTCTGTATCATCCTGTGGTCTCTCCTGTCTGATCTATGGGGTGCCACTATGCAGGTGGTGTAGTGCAGGGTGCATTTTCCGATGTTCACCTCCCTTTCCCCATGTAAGGCAGTGTATTCCACCTAGCATCGATAGTGAACAGTGAACATTGTGGCATGTGTAGCACCCATCAGCCTAATATATAATGATTTCTCCATTCTCCAGAGTATTAGCTCCTCTGACAATGCTTTCTGGTAATTGAGGTTGTTGTGGAAGCTATTATAGAGGGTCCCCCCTAGGGCTAAAATACAGAAACTCTTAAGGTTGTTGAGTCGTTGGAATTCCAACACATCCATCACCAGAAAATCACACTGGAAGGCATCAAGCCCAGCCCATTCCAGTCCCTATTGTTTCACTTTCGTCACATGTTTGAATGGGCAGTTTAGGGGACACACCACATGAATCTCTGCCCTAAAGCCTACACTCCCCTAAAATACATAAACAGCCCCTAGATGTGTATGGGGATGGAGTTTACAATGAAAGCATAAACCACTCTTGAACTTCTTGGTTCATCACACCAAGAAGTGACATGGGGGTCAGGCCCTTTACTTTATCTTATACTACTTTACCCTTATTTGCATCTGTTTTGTGTGTTCACTGAAAAATGTGCATAGATGTAAATGCATAAAAATGTAAATGCACAGATGTATAGATGGAATTTGAGGAATCGCCTTTCTTCAGGCAAATCACAGGAAATATGGTTTTCCCTATAAGCACCTCTCAATAATATGTATGGCTCTCACAGCTGTGGTGGTGAGAATGAGTTACAATCAGGATAATTACAACTCGGATAGGCTATAAGACAGGTTATTCCTTTTCCTCAGCTCCTCTTCTCATGTGTAATGAGAGTGCCTGCCGATCATAACATTCATGGTATTAATGGGAGCTATGCTTCCTACTTGAGGTAGATTTCATTGCGAAAAATGTGCTCCTTGTTGCCACATCTTCTGTGTTATGGAAGAAACAGACATAAAGGGATTGCTTACCAACTGGAAAGTCAGATTGTATAAGCCCCTACCAATGACATTAAAATTGTTTACAGACCTAAACATAGATACCTTCCTAATTCTCAATAGGGAATATTGTACACCAATGTTATGTCTCTCAAAATATGTATTCCGTCAAATAACACATCCCATTATAAACTCAAGTTTCACCGATTGGTAAACATTATTAAAGATGATGTGAGGAAACAGAATCACCTTACAAGCTCTGGTTTTGGAAGTATGTCTTTGATAAGAGTACATATCTTTGCAAGGCTCCTCTTTAAATCTATTGTGCTGCTCAGTTTATTTCCCAAAGTAATTTTTAGACACCTTTCCAAGGCTGTACATTCTGTTATGGGCAAAAGAATGAAAGTTGACAAAACACGTCATTAAGATGCTGGTGCTTCCCAATGTCAAAAACCATTATGACAAGTTGGGCGCTAAGTTTGGCAGAAATTCCGCTGGACAGAATTACTGTTACTGTCGTGGTGTCTGGGGAAAATACCGCCACACAACAGGTTGATGGGTACAAACCATCTGCAGTAATGGTAATTCCGTTCAGTAGAACTACCGCCGAACATCCACTCTGAATAGTAATTCTGCCAATTTTCAGCAGAATGACTGTTACAGCTGGACAATTGAGGAATTACAGGATGGTAATTCTACCTGCGGACTTACCCCATAACAGAAATAGAATAAATTCACAAACAAGAAACTCAGTGGCGGCCATCTCTACAAATCCAATCCATTCAAAATCCTCCACTTCCTGGAGCCATCCAGAACCCATAAACACAGGAAGGATCCATGGAGACAAGGGAAAGGTCAATGTACCAGAAATGTGAAACCCAATAGATGGAAGTGAGCTTAACACAGATTTTCCACTGACATCACCTAGTCAATACCGCAACACATTTTACTAAGCATTGTTCAACCTGACAGGGATTAATTGAACAGCCCCATTCCCCTAAGTAAATGTCAGCCCATGCAATCATGTGAGCCGTTGCTCCCCCTAGGCAGTGCTCGGCGTGAGCGGGAATGGTCGGGAGCAGTGTTCCACTACTTTTATATTTGACTGTTAACAGCTCCACTACTATTTGCAAAGATTTTTACCATTCCAGAACTTTTATTTGTGAAGTTAAAGCACACTTCTCCAATGTACTGTCGGATATCAATTACAGGTAAACTGAAAACTATTTCAACTCAATTGGCTGCGACCAGCATGACTGTAACCCTTAAAAATGTGTTGAACATTTCTCCCTTCCTGCCTAGTCTGTTCCCTGCTGGAGTACAGTTCCACTTCGTTTTTCAGTACATTTCTAACACTGCCCCTAGGCCATGATCATGACCCAGCAGGGCATATGAGCCCAAAGCATGTTTGACCAAATATCATAGACCATGATATTAAGTATCGATATTGACATCACCAAAGTGTCTTTAAAGCTTTTCTGTGGATGCCTGAGGTGGTCCACCGTCCATGTCCCAGTAAGTGAAGTAAGGAACATCCACTTACAGTGACAAAGTACAAGCGAGCTATCATGTGTATCAGTCACAGACAGCCCATACCAGATGCATGCACTAGAAGAATGGTTAAAATTAATGGGAACAACTACCTAGCATGTCACTAAGCACTGCTCCTTTTACCACAGCAGGCTCCCAAAACAGCCAGGTAGATGACACAAGCCTCAGTGCAGCAGTATCTTCAAAGGCTAAAGCCACAACTGAGACACACCAAAGAACTGCCAGGAAAAGTGTCCCCTCACCCCATACGGCTCAAAGTCTGGCATCCCAGAAACAAAAAATACCAGCCAAGAAGCCTTCATCCACAATGACTGTTGTTCCCACTACAACAACGCCCACCACTCCACAGCTGCAGGAAACATACACACTACCAACACTGCTGGTCTGGCTGCAGGCACTCAGTAGACTGCCCTGTCATTGTCAGCACACTGGTATGTGCATTTTCAGGGGATGACATACCTGCACCTTACACTCATCCCAGCATTGTCCTCCCCACCCCCCCCACGCCTCCCGCCAGCCTTTGCTTATTCATGCTTCTGAGTTGCTCAGGTTCCACTGTAGCAGCCCCATAAAAAAAACAATATATATATATATATATATATATATATATATATATATATATATATATATAGGCACAGAGGAAAAAGATCCTGCAGCTGATGGCGATGACGCAAGAGGGATACACCTCCTACATGAAACCAGCTCCCCTACCCACCCACCAGATCAGCTGCCACAAGAAACCCTGATAGCCATATGGGAAATGATTGCAAGGATGGAGCCTTGGCACCAAAGAATGGAGTAGGTTACACACCTGCAAATGCTGTATGCCAAAGCAATGCAGGATGTATTGCATGGTGCATCTCAGCAGAGGGCAAGGAAACTTGGCTGCAAGTGTAGACACCTCATGGAAGCCACTGCTTCAAATACTTTGGTTGGCCAGAGAGTGCAGGAACTTACTGAGAGCATATCTGGAGTCAACAAATCGACACAACATGCTCTGCTGATGACACTGCAGCACATCAGTTGACTTGATTCTACTAGCTCCACTTCTGCCACCCCAACAGAGGGATCACTTGCAGATAGTCCAAGACGCAGGTCTCGATGCATGCACCAAACTCTCCATATGGACCATGGAGCTGTGGCAAGAAGTAAAACACCTGTCTGTGGTATGTGTGGTATGTGTGAGTGTGGAGAGAGGACATGGGCTTTGGTGAGTGAGGATGGAGGGAGTACATGGGTGTTGGGGAATGAGAGTGGAGGGAGGACATGGGTGTTGGGGAGAGGGGGTAGAGAGGGACATGGGTGTTGGGGAGTGGGGGTGTAGGGATGACATTGGTATTGGGAGTGAGGGTGGAGGGAGGATATGGGTTTCACACACTTAATAAATGGATTTTACATCACAAGTAAAGATCTGGTAGTCTTTTATTTTGTGTCATAGACATTACTACACTATTTCATTTATTTACATTTTGTAGTACAGATATTTTTTGTCAGAAAAAAATGCCTATCAATTCTTGATGCTGCATGCACCAAACACTTCCTTCTGCATGGCCACCCTGTGCTGGTCTGCCAGCCATGGCTTGTCACCCTCCTCCTCTGAGTCTGCCTGTGCTACGTCCTCCTCCGCAGGCAATGGTACATTCCTCTTGATGCAATCTCGTGAGATTCACGTGTTCTTCTCCTGATAAAGCAAAATAGTTCTACCTGTAACTGTCCCTGTAAAACACCCTCAAAACCCAAACTTCACATGGTGTCTTCTTCCCCACTCCCAATCTCTAGCCTGATGTGATTGCTGCTGTTATTGCTATTTATATAACACCTGTGGCCAGGCCATCTAAGTGCTGTCATTCAAAACAATCAGTTTTCCCCTATGACTGACTAGATAAACAGAAGAGTTGTGAGTCTCTTTCTGATGTCGAGAATATCATTAGACACTGTGAGGCCATGGGGAAGTTCATTCCAAAGTTTGATGGCATCATTTTACCGCCTCCAAATAGCATTTTCAGTACTTTCATTTGCAGCTTCTACCGGTAATATTGAGGTAATCATTCACATTGGGCAAACAAAAAATGATGTCTTCATTACTGAAAAGCCTCTCAGCCTCTCTGCTCCAAAGCTCCAAGGCCGATATATATATATAAAGGCTTTAAGGAACATGTCTCTGTTCAGTAGTTTAATAACTACTTGAAGGATTGCCCCCAAACCAGTAAAGGAAATTAAGACACCACTTAGTGTTCAAATTGTTTCTTATTTGGTCCGAATCTGACAAGTGGTTTACACACTAGGGCTGTTAAAAAACAGCACCTTTTCCCTATGGGAAAATGAATAGGAAAAGGCTAACAACTCTGTTTTTAAGTTTTATAAATAGCTTTTTTTATTTTTTAACAACTTGTTCTCAAATTGTCGAGGTTGGGGGGGGAGGCTTGACAACCTTTCTCTTTGGATTATTTCATCTAAAACCATCCAGCAAGTCAAAGTTTATTAGCCTCTCTCATCCCCTCTGCTGCAAAGCAGCATGGCCTGAATAAATGTTTAAGGTGCAGGGGGCACCCCCTTCTCCCACAAATATTTTAAAAACTAGATGGATTTACTCCAAACAATTCAAGCAAATTATGTCAGTGCTTTGTGTCCAAGTTTGTTTCTCATTTGGTCCAAATCTGTCAACGGTTTTCATGCTATGACTGTTTGAAAACGGTACTCTTTCTCTATGGGAAAATACATGGGATGAAAACTGTAGTATTGTTGTTTTCCTTATAACCTTTTCATTTTATACCATATTGTTCCCAAGTATGCAGTTGGAGCAGGGGGGAGAATGGGGGGAGTCGGGTGCCTTGACAAACGTTTTGTGTTGACAATTTCCTCAAAACACATTCAGCAAGTCAAACGTTATTAGCAATACCATTCTGGGGAAAATTGCTACTTTTTAATTTCTGCAAAACACCATCAGAGATATAGCTATTTTTCTTGGGAGCACGGTTCACCTACTTCCCGTCAAATATTTTAAAACCCCTGAATGCATTTACCCCAAATCTGTCCCAGAATTTGAGTCAATGATTCATTATTTCTCATTTAGTCCAATTCCATCCAGCAGTTTTGGCACTTCAGTGTGCAAACATGCAAACTCTTCCACCATAGGAAAATTAATGGCAGTAGGCCGAAAACAGTTCTTACTTTGTAGTAATTTACTTTGTAGAATTTACTCCAACAGTTTTCATCAAAATGTTTTTTTTTTTATGCAGTCTCCCACATCCACTTTCCCCCTTCACTATAACACTTATCCGAAAGGCCTGTCCACCTCCCTTTTCCATAACCCACACAAAAAAAACATTTCAATAAAAACTTTTGAGGATATTTCCACTAAGTAAAATTTACTTAGTGGAAACAATGTGATACCCTGAAAACACAGTGGGGCTGATTCATGGAATTTGTGCGCTGGAAAAAAGGGATTTTTGCGCCATTCTAGCCACAAATCCCTGTTTAACAAATGGGGATTTGCAGGCAGAATGGCGCACAAATCCCTGTTTATCGGCGGACAAATTCAATGAATCAGCCCAGTATTTTTTGCTCTCTTAATAACTTTTTCATTTTTTAACAAATCTCTCCTAAGATTTCCAGTCTGGGGGTGCCCTTGACAACTTTGTGTTTGGAAAATATCAGCCAAGTCTGCCATGCAAGTCAAAGGGTATTAGCAATAGATTTTCAGATTTCCTATGGATCTAGGTAATCACCTTAACTATTGTGTGGCGGCCATATTAAATTCATCATTGCACCATGTTCACCACTGATGTAGAAAAGAGATTTCATCTTTTTACATTTCGTTCATTTTCCCTCGGGGGACATGGATTAGGGGTTTCTTTTCAGTCATGAACTCAAGCTTCCCCTCAAGAACATTTTCACAGGTGGAAAGACATGTAATTGGTCCCAAGCCAGCTGCGGAAGGTGCTAATGGCAACAATAGCTGGCATGGTTGCAGAATCAGTTGGTAACAGTCCTGCCATCTCTTGTTAAGGAATGTCATCACTCGGGCCTATTTTCTAGTGCGAGGGACCATTACCTCCCAGGGCAACCTGCCAGCTGGTGATTATTGCCCAACTAGCAACCTCAATAATAAGAATTCTTGTGTTGAGACCTATTGTGGCATCGTTCACTTGCTAGACCATTTAAGGGAGCAAAAACGCAGAAGGACAGGAATATGATGTTAGCCCCTAAGCTAATTAAGTGAGATCTATGGAGTAAACCTGCGTGCAAATTATATTTCCAAAGATATTATGAACGACACATTTATCTTTCCAATGCAAATCAATGAGTGTGGTAATGGTAACACAAATCTGTTGTCATTGCTGTGATACAATGTGGAGTTACTGCAATATGAAAGATCACTTATTGGCAGTAGTGATATTGGTAGTTTTAAAAATACCATTATTAGTATTAATTTGATTATCTTCAGCCATTCATGTAAACATTTATTGGTGGCCTGTGTAACATCCCGACTGTACCCCCACTATAGACAGCATAATAACCCTTAAAATGATTAAACACCTCTGCCTAGAAATGTTTGATGCTGGCTACATTATCAAAGGGTCACCTAGATTTTGACTGTGCTATGGGTGAATTGTGTTTTATGAATGTCCTTTATATACATTGATACATTGCAAAAATAAACATATTTGCTGTGCCCGTAATGCTCATGGCAGTGCCTTTAAGCAAACACAAGTACGGAATTAACTTTGCATTGTGGAATTTGTAGTCATGGATTGCCCAATTATAAATCCAGGACTATAAATCCCAGAATGCAAAGTTAAAACCAAGACTGGACTAGCATCTTCCTGATAAAAAGGTCAAATATATCGGAGGACTGAGTTTACCCGGCTTTGCCCTGTCTCATTGTTTTTGTACACTGGTGTGGAGTACTTGGCCCTCAGCCATTCTAGAATGCCTATGAAAACCTCAGAATGTTTTTTCCATTTCCCCACGTGGGATTGTGCTGGTTAGCGAACATAATGGATGACGCGCTCGACATACAAATGAATCGCGGCCATTGGGAAAGAGAGCAGATCACTGACAGACGAGGTTTAATATGGATCAGTTCGCGGGGACCTATCTGGGCCTCGACAGGAGGAAAGCACAATCCAAACGTAATGGATCAGTGATTTACCAAAACAAAGCAGGGAAGGGATTAGAATATATCATTTGACAAAAAGCCAAACAAGAACACTTGTAAAATCGTACAGTGTTGTGCATGGTCAGTAATACGATGTCCCAATGCTTCTCAGTTTCTTACCTGTTCAATTTGTTCAATTCGTATTCATATCAAAAGAATTTCAATACAATAAAAAAACCATAGCCTTAAACTTATATTAAAATAAAGTGATATCCTGTTTCGAATTCTGGTTTTGGCTCGTGAGGATAGCCCAGCGGACAGTGCTAGCCTTGGAAGTAAGAGGACATGGAGCAACGCAGGTTCGATCCCCGGGTCCGTGATTAGAAATAGCTGGGTATTAAGCACGTTAAAAATAACCTATCATCGTAATGAAACACTAAGATTGTCTATTATCCGATACAATGAAAATGTAAAAGGGACTTCAAAAGACAATGCTTGTGAACGATCACGTAGGGGATGTATGCAAGTGTGTTAATATTTATGCACTTGAATGTTTTTAGCGGTCTATGTGAAATACATTGTAAACCAAATTAAGAATCACTGATAAGACCCAACGAGGATGACACATGTCTGGGATTACTTTCGGTCTCGTGCAGAAGGGGTGTGACCAAGCCGTTTGGAGTGTACGGCCCCTTTTGGAGTGGGACCAAGCCTGATTTGTATATGGTATTTTCCCTTTCTGTGAGGGCCTGGCAGGCTGAAGAACAATGGTCTGGAGGGTTTCCAGAACAGTTACCAGAGGTTGAGATTAATTCTAAGCATACCAGCCATCATGTCTTGTCTAAATTGTTTAAGTTACACTGAGTAGGACGGTATGCCCAGAGGTGGGCCCAGAACTTGCTCGGCCTTACCGCCCAACTCGTGATGAGGCCCTAGTCTTAAAATATGCCCACAGCAGTTGCCAGAGGTTGAGTTTAGTTCTAAACCTCCCCACTCCCACCTCCTTTGTGTCATCTGGGTCACCTTAACAGGGACTGTATTCCCAGACATGGACCCTGAGCCCAATGGATCTAGAGAGCCAAGCTACACATCACTGATGATGTCCATTGAGGCCGAAACATGTCTGGGGTTGCCTGTGGTCTTGTGCAGAAGGGATGTGGCCAAGCGGTTTGTGCTGCACCTCCTTTTTAGGGTGGGACGAGGTCTGATTTGCATTTGGTCTTTCACCTTTCTGTAATGGTTTGGCAGGCTAAAGAACAATGGTGGGGAGGACTCACACGAGCAGTTGCCAGAGTTTGAGATTAATTCTAAATGTCCCAGCCAGCATCTCCTTGGGGGGTGATAGTCTTAATGTAGCATCTCTCTCGTTTTTCCCCATTCTCCTGACTGACGTTTTGTTTTTTACCTTCCTCTATGCTCCCGACAAGTGCTTGGAAGCCAAATGTTTCTACATGTGGCACTTTATAGCACACAAACAGTATGCACATCGCAAATTATATTAGTATGCTACAGGAGGTGATTTTTATGTTAGCTTAGCATTACAGGGTCAGAGTTGAAGAATTCACCGAATACGGATCAGGTGTTTCTTAGTAGCATCTATCAACAGTGCTTAGAAGAAACAGTGCAATGTCAGTGACTGCTATATAGGAAGCAAGATATTATTACAATCATGTAGAAGGCAGAGCAAATTTTTCTAAATAAGTCTAAATGTAGAAACAGTAATAGGATTTGAGGAAGTGCAATGGAGTAAGTTGGTCAGACCAGAGGTGAAGAGTGCCCATAGCAAATACATTAGGGGCCCGATTCATGGAATTGTTCGTTTGGAAAATCGGGGCTTTGCACGGCAAACTGAATGCAAAACCCTGTATGCTGATTCATGGAATCGAGTGCGCAGCACTGCTTCATAACTTGTGTGGACTACGCGCAGGTGTGACACATCTCTGCGAGCGGTCAAATGTCTTCGGCAAGACACCATGCAAAGCGTGGGCGAGGCCTCGTAGAGGGCGGAGAAGGGGCAGAACTCGCAAAAGGTGGAAGAACAGGGGGAAAAGTGGGCGTTAGGAGGGACGGGCTGCAGACAGTCGATAGCACGCCCACGAATGCGAACGATAAAGCATTTTCATGGATTTGACCGCGCAACGTATCGCTTGCGAAATGCCCACGCAAATCCTTCCTTCTTTCCGCCACCCAAAGACAGGCGTAAGAACACTTGCACATAGGGGTGCACTTAGGGGTGCGCATACGCAGTATAGTGTGGGGCAGGGGTATATCACCTTAGTAGGACAACTGTCACACTTTTAAATGAATAGGTGCAGTGGTAGTCATTGGTCGTGTGTATATGATGTTTGTCATAAAATCTGAATGCATTAGTGTTATATTCAAATCATGGCAAACCCCAAATGGCTGTGATATATTTTAATCTAGTCATGTGGTGTTGTGGTTGACCTTCACTAATACTCATCATAATTAGGGCAATGGATATATGTTTTTCAGAAGAAAAAATAAATACACCATTAAATGCAAAAGCATATGAACAGCTTTATCATAATGAAAACGAGTATGGAATCAAATTGCATAACTGAAATGTATCTCTGTCTATTAAGAGAAAGTCCCAATTCCCTATGGGTGTTGTGTTATGTAGGTATTGGCTAAATGAAATTGTGTGTGCTGTATATGCAAAGGTATCCTCTATTGAACAATGGGGGTGCAGTGGTGACTATTCCATAAAGGGAGAGGGGGTGCCAACTTACCACAAACCCTCATGCAATGTGTATAGCCGAGCCAGCCCAGTGTAAACACTGGGCGCTCCCCCAGCTGCTTCCTGCAACTAATAGAGTGTTCTTGGGCTGACTTAAACTGTTAAAGGGAAACATGTTTTTTTTCCATGGGAGACGGGCTACGCAGGTATTGTTCAAGCACAACGTCCCATCAACAAATAAAAGAAACAAGATGGCCCCCACCGCAGTAAACATTTTTATGGTGGGTGGCAAGGACGGGATGGGACAGGAAGGCGTGCGGCACCTGGAGCAGAAAGCTCCGGAACAGAAGGTAAGTGGAGAAGGAGAGATGGGGTTGCGGGAAGAGTGCAGGAAGTCTGGAGATGTGGGGGAACCTGAGGGCATTCAGAGGCAATAGGGGGTTTCCCTGTCGTCACCCCACAAACAAGATGGTGGCAACCAGAGAAGGGTCTCTGCATGTGCTGCGTCGTTAGCGGAGCACATATGCCTAATCGTCAAGCTTTAATGCCTCACGAAGTAGTGCAAACTGGAACACTATTTCTGCTTTGAACTGCAGCACAAGGCTTAAAAAACAAAGCAAATACCCTTGCAAGTATGCAGCGTACATGAATGTGCATTGATATCTTCTTCCAGGTACGCCTGAAATCAAATCGGATCCCGGAGCAGAGAGAGAGGTGACTCGACAGACGTGACAGAGAACACCCCTTCCTGTGCCGAAATAACCCCCATCAACAGAGAAGGACACGGGCCCCAGGGCTTTCACCCTCTGCAGCACCATCCCACCCTATTTAATTAAAAATGCTCCCCAGGGCCAGAAAGAAGGACAGGAGCCACAGGGATTCCATCCCATGCACCCCACCCCAATACGAAATAACAGAACCCCCAGGGACAACACCCACCCACTACCCACCACAGCTGAACCCCTCCATTACAAGAGAAGTATTCCACCTCCAGGGCCTCCAGCCCCTGCACCCTGAGCCCAACCAATTAAAAAACAAATCTCCAGTGCCAACACCCTCCAGGGGTTACATCTTGCCCCCCAACTCCAGAGAGGGGCAACAGTCTCAGGACTTCTAGTACGCAGCAATCCCCCGCTATGTCTGAAGTCCCCCCGCCCCCTGTCAACAGAGAATTTACAGGGGCCTCAGGGCTTTCATAGCACCCAACCCAGCTCATTCACAAAAAAAGAACAAGCCACAGAGCCAGCACCCACCCATCTCACCCCCAGAAGTGACTCCCCCATGAACCTATGCTCTGAACGCTCACTCCTTCCTACTTAAAAATCAAACCCAACAGTGCCTGTGACCCACCCAACGCCTGACAAACTGCCTCCTTCACTGGTTCACTCCGCCAGCCACCCACAAGTACCATCTCCCGCCATTCAATGTACACTGAGGAAGAGCTAATATTCCTGTTGGATGTGAAGTGAAACATCACAGGTCCAGAGAACCACAAGTCAATGGCCAACCATTGCAATAGGATCTGGGAGCCCAGATGCACCAGGTGAATGCCGTCAAGCCCACCTAATGCACCCTGGCCTAGGTACAAAAGTACTGGCAGAGCCTATGGAGTCATGTCTGCAAGCTGGTCAGCAAACATCACAGGAGTGTATGGAACTGCAATTGGGGGACGAACAGGCCATGACAGTGATTCGCCTGGGTGGCTGTGAGGGAACTAGAGGAATCAGGATTCAAGCCAAAGGTGAGGACATAGCATACATGCAATTGTACATACATAGCCCCATTTTACATGGAGCAGAGTGGGAAGTGGACATTTCATATAAGCAAGACTTCATGCCCTAATGGGTCTGTTGCACACACTTCACTTATTTGTTCAGTCACATGGTTGTGAAATGGCATGAGCTGCCTTTCTGGGGGTCACCTCCATCTTATTGTGATATTACCCCATCCTTATTGAATTCTCATCAATTGAGCTCCTGCTAAAGTACAGGCGGATTGCATAAGGATCCAGTAGCAAGCGGCGCCTAGTCACATATACAAGACCGATCACAAAATGGAAGTATAAAGGCGAGTTATCATCGCTACACCCTTCCGTTTTGAACTCAGTCATGCACATTTCTTAAAATAAGCAAGGGGACCTAATCGGTGTCCCTCACATGCAATATAAAAGTGTAGGAAAAATGAGCGCCTCCATTCCCTGTGAGCACGTCGCAGGTCAAGGCACAAGAACCTCTTGAAACCTCATTAAAGGGATCTACGTGCCAAATTCGAAATGAACCCTGCAGTGAAATCACGCGTGATTTCAGGCGCATCTACTAACCCAATCCCACACCCGCCACCCTACTTACCTGTTGGCGGCACACCTCGTTGTGTGCCGCCGAAACCCCCATCTCTGCAACGCTGCTTCCCTTCACTTACGTAAATGGGAACTTTATTGTACAGGAAGCGGGGACATCCCTGCATCCCCCCAGTACCACTATAGGGAACAAGGGTGCGGGAGACTTCCCTGCATCCCCCGCTCCCTTTGTTTGCTACAATGGTATCGTATGGTAGATCTGATCCAAAGTTCGGGCTGTGCAAAATGTTCGTACTGCTGAAATTCGATGAAATCTACCATACGATTCATTTATTTTCTATTCAATATTTTGGGCAATACCCTTTATACAACATATCCATGATGCGTTCGGCATCCATAAAAACGTCATGTTTTCATCACACCCTAAATTTTCCATGCAGATGTACTATACAAACATATAGCCATGTTTAAAAGTGCGGTGAAAACGACACATGTAATGCATGTGTATAAGCAGCGTTACAGGCCTAAGCTTCACACGCATGTACCCAGGTTCCTCTCCAAACATGAAACCAATCAGTGACATGCTGTGGCCAATGAACGGGCTAAGCATTTCAAAGCTGTCCACCACTCCATTTCACACAATCATTGGCAGAGCAGACTACTAGGATGCCCATGTAACCTGCTGCCCAGTTTACCCGGTGATAATGGGTGCATTGCATGGCATCCCATGAGAGCACCGCTAACATGGACATCTGACCTAATGGATAATCATGCGCACGGTTCATTGGAATGAACACACACAGACCACGCATGAAATACTAATATGCACACGCAATGCCATGAATTACAAACGACACATGCACAATAGGACCGCAACACATCAACCAATGTGTTGGCCATTGCACCTGGATATATGACACCCATATGTCCATGCAAGGAACGTGATGCCAGCTGACCCTGTGCCACACCCCGCAGTCACCCTAACTTGTGCATGCATGCTGTTTAGCCAACAACGTACACGTGCAATGTGAATGTGATGATTAAAATGCCAACACTGACCTCATAAATACATGCCTTTTTGATTGAAAGTCACGGTTAACTGTCAACAAGCGGTCACCATCAACATTTCCACAGATATTCCTCTACAGCACTCTCAACGACTGCCTAAACCAAACCATCACCCAGGTTATTATCACAGAGCTAAGTGGTGGGCGGATTCTCAAAAAACCTCTTTCAAACAAGTCATAAAGTGCACTAGTGCATTTCATTACTTGTGCAACAAAATCGTCACATAGGTTGTGAATAAGGTAACCTGTCAATTTCTCAAAGCAATTATTATTATTTTTTTTAAAAACGCATCATCTACACCTTTTTTGATCTCATTACTTTTCTGTGAAAGTATTTTTTTAAGAGTACAATTGTCTGTTAGCTGCAATCAGAGAGTTAATTTTTGCTTTATATATTGAATAAACATCCAGATTCACACCATTCTTAATTTAGGCATTTTGCTTTATTTGAGAATCCCTGACAGGACATGTCTGCCCTATACCATTCAATGTACACTTGATTTACTTTGAAAATGTGATGGCGGGAATCACATTTTGGATCTTTTCAACCTAATGAGTACAGAAGCATTTCCTCAGCATTACAATTGTATGAACTTTACCTGAATCTGAATCGAAACTATTACAGTTTGGGACAAACCAAATTGACCAGAATTCAAGTGGTTTGTGATTCATCCGAATAATATGGCACAGACTTAATAAATAGTGTGCACTGCCTTTGCTCATTGTAGGCCTATTGATTGAGCACATCAGAGATCATTCTCATATGTCTTTATTATTCGAATTCATTGTTACTTATTAGGGAGCTCACTTTTTCGAATTACTACCTGTTTGCCATTTCATCTGTGTACATTTGTTGCTAAGGGATATGTGTCAAAGAGTTTGTTTTGGGGGAAGAATGGGGGTTCACATAGAAGAAACGAAAATGAGCACAGCTGCTTAACCCTTCACATCTGCTCATTATAAGATTTTACCCAAACAGCAATATTGCTGGGTCTGTGTCAGTCACACCCATTGCACTTCAGAAAGTCACCATGTGAGTTCTTCAAATCATTCCACATAATCAGAAAGGAGGTGACAGAGAATGACCACTGAAACAACATGAACAGTGTTTAGATCTGGTTTCTTTAAAACCAGTTTCCAGATGGAAATATTATTAAGTTTTGCTATTGTGATTTATACCTTTCACCACTGCCATTTTCATGGTCTCAAGGTGCCCTGGCGGATCTGGAAAGGGAGGAGGGCTTGGGGGGATTGGTTAGTGGGATGGAGAGGGAGAGCACGAGAGAGCTTTGTTGTGCAGTTGGTAGCGTCAGTTTATAAAAACAGGTCACTGCATGCTGGATTTGCTTTTAGTTGTTAAGGGTTTGGCAGGGTTTTGGCACATGCGTGTATACGTGGTGGTTTGCCTGTCTGTGGTTTGGTTATCTGGAGTGTTTTGCATTGAGTTGGGTGTTGCAGAGTGTGTGCATTTCTTGGTGGGTTCAAGTTTCTGCTCCGGTAGATCTATGTGCATGTTGTGTTTGGTGATCGAGGGTGAGTATGTTGGATACTGGAGAGTAGTTAGTAGGGTTCAGTGATGAGATTGTTATGTTGCGCTTCTCTGACATGGTTATGTTGGTTTGGCTGGGTTCATATCCTTGTATGGTGGTTTGCATTAAAATGCTTTATTTCTTTGGTCTATCCCGGTTTCGGTTAATTTTGATTTGGTTGTTTTTTGTTTTGGGTGTCTCACTTTCTGTTGTGGTTCGCTGTTTTTCTTTGATGGTATCTCCTCTACAGCTCGCTGAATTAAAGATCCATGTTTTTTGTAATTTTAGTTCTTCTGTTGTACGTATTTCCTTGGGAATTGATTTCAAAAGTTTTTGTGGAGATGCAGGAGGATGCAGATTCATCAAATTTGAACTTTGCATATTGCTTTGGTACGAGGCGGATGCCATTGCTGGACCTTGATGTTCCGTTTGATTTATAAATGGAGATTTGTTCCTGTATAAATTTAGCTCCTAGGCCATAGATTGCTTTGTGGGTTATGCAGAGTGTTTCATAGAAAATTATTTTCATGACTGGTAGCCAGTGTAGAGACCTCAGTGTTTGTGAGATGAGTTCTCTCTTACTGAGTCTGAGGAGTAACCTTGCTGCTGTGTTCTGTATCCGCTACTGTGGTGCAGTAGTCTGACCTTTGTAAGCAGATTCAATTCAACACTACAGCTAAGTCAATGCCTAATCTGGGATGCTGAGGGAAACCCTTATTGATATATTTTTATGTCCAGTTCGTTTACTCTGGATGACAACCCTTATATAACACCCCTCTCTTAGAATCCCCCTGACCCCACTGAGCCAAGAAGTAGGTTTGTTTTGCAAATTAAAAGGTTTATTTGAAAATTAAACAATATATATCTATCACACTCTTATAGTAAATTAATATTTGATAGCACACTTGTGAAGATGATAGTGATCAACAATGGATAATGTTACAGTGATACACTCTTTTGATGGCTTAGTGATATAGAGAGGATAAAGTAGCTGAGAATGCTTTTATGGCTTCAAGGACAATGCAATGATGAATGAAAATGCAGTACAGAAAATAAACTTGATATGACTTCAACAAAAGACAATGTAATCACTTTTCTTTGACAATTCACCCCCCTTTATGCAAGGTAAAGAGATGGAAGGCAAGCACACAGTGCTCAGGAATGCAATCAAATATAATTCAGTTCCCCCCTAGCAAGCTTAGATGAAAACAGGTAGGAGTTTGAAACACAGGCAAAATACTTTGATGTGGTATGCAAAGAAGTGAAAAATATACTCATATTGCTTTTAATTCCCTATAGGAGGTTCAGGGTGAGTGAGAGATACTTAAATTAATTCAGGATCACTTTAGCAATGCTCTATGAATAATTGTCAGGTTGCACACGAATTTCAGCAAGGAAAGCAAGGACAAATATTTTTACACGTGGCTGAAATTAAGCAAAATGTCAAATCGCGGCAAATTTAGTCACGTGTGTCGAACGCAATTACGGAGGCACTATAAGGAATAGGAAAGCTTAGAATCTTAGCTTTAAGATGACAGTTAAAACTCTCTCCTAGCACAAACGGTTCCGGAGATACGGCCGATTTAGTAAAGGTAGTTTTTCGGATTTGAAATTTTAAAGCTCAGAATGACAGATGACAGTTTTCAGTTTTAAAGATGACAGAATGACACGATTCTAGGAGGCAGTTCTAATAGGCTAAAATAGTTTGGATTAGATTATTTTAAACTAAGAGATTGGTTTTGGCACAGTGCTAACTGGGTACTCACACTAGATTTTGGACAGGAATGCGACTTTGTCACCGATCGGGTCAAGATTGGCTGGACTTCTGCTAGCGGTTCTTCACAGCGATCTGGTCTCTGGGTCTCCAGTTCTGTTATCGGTTCTGGTAGCGGTTCCGGATACAGCGGTCCCTGGTTCTGCGGGTCTGGATCAAGTGGATTCTTAGCAAGCAGCAAACCGCACAGCCCGGTGGTTGAATAGTTTGCAAATTATTTTTGAGGCCTGCTGAAGAGAACTCAGCTTGTGGGTTAGCCTCTCTGCTACAAGTTCTGAAGTAAAGTTCTGGATCCCTGGAGTTCTGGATTTGAAGTCTGGAGTCTCCCGGCAAAGCGTCCCACAAGAAAGTGGAAAGTGAATGTCTCTACCTGGGTTTCAATGTTCCTTTTATGTGTTTTGAAAATGGGTGTGTGCCTGGGCCTAGCTAAGCCTGCCCCTCTCACTTATCATTGGCCAAGCTTTCCTCTCTCCATTGATTGGGGGAAAGAAATGGAGTGTCAGAGTGATGCTGTAGGTTTTATGGTCAGAGGAACCTCCCCTTGTCAAATTGCACACAAATCTATTTCTGACCAAAATACATATTTATCTATTTACCATTTTTCTAATATTATTGGTCCAGTTAACATATTTTCTGTAGCACCAAACCATCCGATCCCTGTCTTTGTACGATGTCGTGTCCACTTATGACAGAATTATCCCCTTTTCATCCAGATAACGACCTCTAAACCTTTCCAGATTTTACACAAATGTGCACCAGGGATATGGGTTTCAGATGATAAAGTGTCAGATTTGTAACATGCATACATTTTGATTAACAACCTTTTTTCCGCTACTATCCCCAAGAACATACCACAGGGTCCTAACACCTCTTAAAATGTGCACAGAAAAATCACAAGAATGATGATGTTATTTATATAATTTTTACAAGTCCGCACTATGAATTATCCATCTTTTTAAAATCATGTTCTGGCCCCAAAGGGGTGTGGTTTTCCAAAGCACATGGTGGAATTTCTGGTTTATCCACTTCCCCCAAGCTCAGCTTGCTCACAGATGCAGTGCCCCTCCCAGTTTCTCCCAAGAGGAAGCCATTTTTACGACCCACCCAATATAACATTTACCTGAGCCAGGGACAGTGCTTTGTTTAGTTTCCTGTAGTCCCCAGGTGCCACTCCCCTAATTCAATCAGAGAGGTGTCATCTCCTTTTGGCTGGGACAGCAGGATACAGCCAGGCCTGGGAACACAGCTGCTGAATTCCCTCTCCTGTCGGGGGTAGTTGTCAGGCAGAATCCAGTTTCATTAAGCCAGGCTTCAGCTAAATGTCACTTTTGTTCCCAGTTTTTCTTCATTCAAATCAAACTCACGATTTTTGTACATGCATCTAGAATGCTGATTCTAAGTTCAAAACTATGACATTTAACAGTTGCAACCTATGTTACACTCAAAAGTAGGTCACTCATTTATTTTAAATATTTCGATTTTAGTGGCTTTCTGTCCATTTAACTTAAGCTGCTGACATCCACAGCTCAGCCAGTTTTGTTATAAACATTGTTTTGGGCTCTTCATCCTTCCAGATTTTGTATGCACACAAGAATACATTCTGCCAAATGTCTGCTGGTGTTCATTGAGATTTTCGAATATCGTGTGATGTTTAAAATAGGCATTTTGAGATTGCATTCAGGGAAACAAAGGTGATTTTAAAGCGCTTTTTTTTTAGCCAACCGGCACTGCTGTTTTTCCTTTGGCACACATTTCACTCATGGGACTCCTGGCCCATCATGCTTGCACTGGTGGGTGGCAGGTCAGGGGACTACTTTGCTGTGCGCAAAACTGCACGGTTCTCTAGGATTCTAGCGCAAATGTGGGCTTTTCCGCCCTCTTGGATTTCCTAAGCCCACAGCACCAAATCTTGCAGCATAATAGTCCAAACGTGGGTCAGGACACCCAACAAACTCCCCCGCCCGACTGCACTTTGATTTCGAGTCGAGATGGAGTCGGGTGCAAAAGATGTTTTGATCCATGCGCTGGGATGTCCGCATCATCTTCTTCCAATTCCGCAGATGGCACAGTTCAGCATCTTTTCCTCCATTCGGTTGGATCGATCGGTTCTCCTCACCTGTCCTGATGGGAATATTGGGCGGTACCCCGGGCCCCTCGGATCTTTGCTCCCGGTCTCGGGGTCGTTCTCCTTGGTCAGTCTCCGTGGTTTCATCTCTCCTAGGATGATAAAGCAAAAGCGGCAATACCAATTCGTAGACATTTCTCCACCACTATTAATGGTGTGGCGAACACATACATTTTATACATCCGGTTACATTTTTCAGTCTTGTTTTAAAAACAAGATATAACAGGAAACATCTGTGGGATATTTTAGGGTTGGAACTGAATTACTCTGGGGCGGCCCCCTCTGGGATTCCAGAGGATTCCTCCAGTTGTTGCAGAGTGTGCCTGGGATGGCAACACTTTAGCTGATTAATATGGACCCACTTGTCTTCCCCTTCCGCCAGACTACCTTTGGGGATGCGGATCTTATACGCTACTGGGGAGACCTTGTCTATAATTTCAAACGGTCCCTTCCATGTAGGCAAACATTTGTTGCTGTTTGGCTTGGTTCCTTTGGAAATTGTATAGATAGACCCGGTCTCCCAGAGTATATTCCTTCCTGGTGGTCTTCAGGTCGTAGTGGGTTTTCATGCTATCAGCTGATCTTTCTGGATTCCGCTGAGCATAGGCAAAAGCATGCTGAAGGTGTTTCCTTAAATTCTCCACATACTCATGAGTTGTGGAGGCATTTATCAGTGTCTGCTCTTGGGTCCTGTAGAGCAAAGGCTGGGGAAGCACCATCTTGCATCCGGTCATCAACTCAAATGGTGACATTTCAGTTGCAGATGAAGGGGTAGATGTGATGGCCATTAGGACCAGAGGTAATCGGATATCCCAACTTGGCCCAGAATCTGCCACAAACTTTATTAATATGCTCACAATGGTTCGGTTGTATCTCTCCACTGCTCCAGAAGAAGCTGGACGGTAAGCAATATGTAGCTTCCCTTTAACCCCCAGCATCTCCCACATCTTTGTCATTACCTTGCTGGTGAAATTGCTACCTCTGTCTGACTCAATCCTTTGAGGTAGACCAAAACGGGAAAAGATGTGGTTAATCATCAGGGCAGCTGCTGTTTCTGCCTTGCAGTTTGGGGCCGGGAGACATTCCACCCACTTGGTAAACAAGCATGTGATGGTCAACATGTACTTGTTTCCTCTAGACGAGCGAATTACAGGGCCTACGAAGTCGATTTGCAAATCTGACCATGGCAGTGTCATCCCCCTCTTTTGGAGAGGTGCACAGTGTGTGAGGGATGATGGCTGAAATTGTGCACACACCAGACACCCCTTCAAGTATTGGTTGAGGTCCTGGCCCATATGTGGCCAGTATGCAATCTCTCTTAAGATTTCAAGTGTTGTATGAAACCCCCTATGACCCGAGGTGGCCGCATCATGGGCGTGACTTAACATCATGCTTCGGAATGAGGTAGGAACCACCCACTGATCATGGCCAGCTTGGGATTTCCTTACCAACAAACCGTCTTGGATTCGGAATCTTTTTGGACATTTCATCAACACTCTTAGGTCCTCTTTCCCAATGTAATCGGTATCCGTCAGGGGAAAGTTCTCAGGGTCCTCAATGTGTTGGTAAAACTTACCAATTATTGGGTCCCCCTTCTGAGCTGTAATCAAATCAGCATCAGGGGTCTCCTTACTCCATTGTGCAGTTGAAAGATCATAGTGAGCATTTGTCTGGTACCTACCTAGTGATAGCAGTGACCTGGATTTCCCCCAAAAGGGACTCTATTTCTATTAGATCCCCTTGGATGGCCCCGGTTTTGGCCAGCTGATCAGCTAAGTCATTTCCAGTTTTGTCTGGTCCCTCTACTTTGGAAAGACACTTGATCTTTTTCCAGTAGATGGTCAACCCATTCGATGTGACCAGATCATCAATATTTTGGATTAACTTCCCATGTTTCAGGGGTTTGTTATTAGCACATAACATGCCTCTGGTTTTCCAATTAACCAGGTGCTCCACGAACCTGTTCCGTACATAATCCGAATCTGTGATTATGACCAGTTCGTGGAGTTGATGTTGGACAGCAGTGAGGATGGCCTGATGCACAGCCATCAACTCTGCCACCTGACTACTTCGGGGACCAATTTTGTACCCAGCGGAGGGTTCTGGGGACTCCTTCACCCATTCATTCCCTATGCCGGCCACCAGTTCTTTCTCCCCGTTGTTGTCAACATGGTACGAGCATTCATCCACATAGACAGTGGGCATTCCCTCACACTTGTCTTCTTCAAAGACTTTGTGTGGGGAATTAAGGTATGCCTCCATGTTGTCCTTGATTTTTAGACTTTCGTCCTTGAGACAGTTTTCTCTGGCACAATCATGCAAGTCAGCCAGACCTTGCGCGAGGGGACTCTTCTTGTTTTGGCCATATCTGACCTCCACAGGAAAGCCTTGCATTGACAGAATCCAGGAAGTAATTTGGGAATTACTCACATTTCCGGCCCGGATTCTGTCACTTTGGAGATATTGCAGAGGCTGGTGTGGAGTCTCCACTATGATGTGTTCCCCCTGGATGAACGGGCAGTAATTCTTCAATGCCCACATTGTTGCCAGGAGTGCCTTCTCACAATCGTTGAATTTTTCCTCCACAGAGGATAAAGTTTTGCTCGCCTAGGAGATTACTTTATTGACCTTGTCATGCTTTTGGTATAATACTTCCGTCAAGCACGTATTAGAGAACCCTGTCTCCAGGAAGAACTCCTTGTTTCTGACAGGGTAAGCAAGGCAAGGTGCTTGTGAGAGGCTTCTCTTGAGTTGTCTTACTGCCTCGGATTGTTCTGGACCCCATTCCCACTTAACACCCCCCCTTCAAGAGATGAATCAGGGGTCTAGTGATCTCTGCGTAGCCTTCAATGAACTTTCTGCTGTAATTAGTCAGTCCAAGGAGGCTCCTTAGTTCCCGCAGAGTGGTGGGGTCTTTCAGTTTCTGAAGTGCTTCCACTTTCTCTTCCTGGGGACAGAGACCCTGAGGAGTAATCTCATGCCCTAAGAAATTAACACGGTTTCTACACCACTGTGCTTTCTGAAAGGAAAGTTTTCCTCCGGCGGCCCTCAACTGTGTCAGAACAAAACGGATCTCCACTATGTGTTCTTCCACAGATGAACTTTTGATGAGGACATCATCCACATAAGCCAGGTTACCCCTCGCACCCAGGTCGGGCATGGCCTTATGTAGGAAAATGTTGAATTCATTGCCGGAGTTGAGGTATCTGAAGGGAGTCCGGGCCCATGTGTACTGCTGGCCCCCAAAGGTAAAAGCCAGTTTGTATTGGTCCTCCCTACTGACAGGCACGGTCCAGTATCCATTGGTCAGGTCTATTGCAGTGAATACCTGCGACCCCTGAATCTGGGCCAGCCCTTGGTCAATGTAGGGCAGAGGCCGTCAGGAAGTATGGACCCGTTTGTTGAGCTCCCTAAGGTCAGCGCAGAGTCTCCACTGGCCGTTTGGCTTCAATATTCCCAGCACCGGATTATTGAAAGTGCTGTGGACTGGACGGATTATTCCCCGGGACTCAAGGTTCTTAATTATTTCAGTAAGGGACTCCATGGATGCGAGAGGCAATCGAGGATATGTGGGAATTGTTGTTGTGTGGATGTCGGTGCGACCACAGTCATATGAGTCTACCGCAAAGAGATCTTGGAAATCCAAGAAAACTTGTTTCAACTTTTGCTTCTGTCCCAGAGTCACACAGGCATCAGCTAGGTTGATTCTCTCTTCCACCATCTGCCGGAAGCCTGGAAAGACTTCTGGTTTGGCTATCTCAGCGGCCTCCTCCCGCTAGGTGGAGAAGTCCCTGGTCAGAGTGCTGATTTGGACTGGAGGCTTCAGGTGGGAAAGGCAGCCCTCATGTACCTGGAACATCACCTCATCCCTCCTGAAGTCACAAGTCACATCTTCCTTACCATAAGGGCAAGAAGTGTACACCAGGAAGTTCCTCCTATGCCGGGTGAAAATCCTGTCTGGTGTTGTATTGTCATCACTGTCGCTGTCAAAACAGTCCTTGGGGATGGTTCCTAACAGTTCATTTCCTAAATCAATGGAGAAATGTCGGTCATCAACCGCCATTCCAATAATGGTGCCTGCGGCTATAGTAATACTCTTTAAGTCGCTGTTATCCACCTCTATTGGAATGGTGTCATGTTCTATGTTGACTAATGGTGTTGGGTTTACCCCCAACCCTTGCTGTTGGAGAGAATCATTTAAATGAATGTAAGCATCAGGGTTTTTCAATTTTTGTCCTCTTTTAACTTTCACTTCCAGGGAGAATTGTCGGGTCCTTTCTGGGATGGTGACTTCCTCTTTAAGCTGAATTTCAACTGCTTAAGGTAGCAATTGAGCTGACCTAAATGCTTTTTCTTGATCATCAAAGCCCATGGGATTATCCGCTAATCGGGACCAAGCTTTGAAGTTTATTAGGTCCAAACTAATGGCAAAGCGATTGAGAATGTCACTGCCTAAGTAAAAGGCGACAGTGACGTCTCACACGACCCAATAATTATGGACTATGCTCTTGTTGCCAATGGAGATTTTGAGCATACAGCTGCTTGGCAGGAGATGTTTGGAATTGGGTGCTTCCAGGTCCATTTCCCATTTGTCTATCAGTTTGAATGTGGGAATGGCTGGATCTTTTGGGAGTTGGCGGAACATGGCTTCGCTGATTAAGCTCTTACCATTGTTCACACACACTCGAGCGAGAACAGAGTCCTTCCCATCATTTAACTGAACAGGGATGAACAACTGCTCTCCAATTTGCTGAATATCGGCCAGGCTCTGAGCTGATTTCACATCTTTCTGAACTATAGGAGTGGGAGTGTCTGATTGTGGATTGGTAAAGAATTTCAGAGTATTTCTTTCCAGTGTGGAATACCACCTTAAACTGGAAGGAAGGTTGATTTTCAGAAGTAGAGAGGACCCCCCATCACCAGTCTGTTGTCCTACTGCTATTACTGTCACGTCTGGAATTTGGTTGTCCTGGAAGTGAAATTCTACTTGGTCAGATTTTTGTTCAACCATGTGGCAGGTGCCATTTAAACTAACATTGTTGACACTCTGTTTTAATTTTATTGGTCGGCTAGTCTGGGTCCAGAGGACCTTGTTTACGCAATCTATTAGGGGTGACAACCTTCTCAGGAAGTCATTCCCTAGTAAACAAGCGGTGCCCTCTGGAGCCACTACTATGACCGGGTGTTTCACCTTGTGTCTCCCAATTTTAATGTCCAAGTCTGCAGTCCCCTTGACGGGAATTTCCTTCCCGTCAAAGTTCTGCAGTTGTCCAGGAAGAGAGGTGAGAGGAATTCGGTAATTCTCCCCCCTTCCTGCATTTAGTTCATCAAGGGCCCTTTTGGACAGAAGGGTAGCTTGGGATCCAGTGTCCACCAGCGCCAAGATTGTACCCTGCCCCTGTACTTGTACCGGGGCATAGTATCTTCCCTCCTTCTCCTCAAGGGGGCACAGATAATGCACATTTTTGGACTACTGGTGGGCTAATTTTCTGGTTTTGGACATGGCGAGAGAAGAGATGTGGGCAGAATTCTGTGACGAGCTTGGGGAATCTGAAAGAAAAAGTTGGCAACTGGAAATGGTTTCGGGTTCTGAGCCGCCCCACCCTTTTTGGAGGCAGTCATCAGGATGGGTTTGACCCATGGGATTTTGGTATTGTTGGTTCTGGGATAGAATGATGGGCGGCGACAGCTCAATCCCCACATCTACACAGTCTGTTGATTCGGTTTTAGATTCCCCTGGTTCCGGTTCTGGGCCGCCCCTGCATTTTTGGAGGCAGTCACCAGGATGGCGTTGAACCAGGGATTTTTGGTATTGTTGGTTCTGGTATAGAATGATGGGCGACGACAGCTCAATCCCCACATCTACCCAGTCTAGGTTGGAATCCCTTGGGACCCATTTTTCATTGGGAGGAGTTCCCTCATCTCTGAAGGAGAAGATCCTATTCCCAGGATCTTCTGAGGATCCCTCTCCCTCAAATTGCAAGACCTGTACCTCCTCCACAAAGTGAGTCTGTTTGGGTCCTTTGTTTCTCCTATCTCCTCTCTGCTCCTTGGGTGGCAGACTTTCAGGGGTAGGAGATTTTGTTTCCGATTCCTGGTTTTCCCGGGCCTGTTTACAAGTTGGGAAGGAAGCTTCCTCCAAGGCTTTATACCCCCCTTCCCCTTGTGCCTCCTCCCTGGGAACCAGTGGGTTATTGGGGTGCTGCCCCCGTCATTGTTCTGGAGCACCAGGCCCAGAGTTTGGGGCATTCTGTGGTGGCATGTTCATCTGAGGGTTCTGTTGCCCCCTCAGCATGTGACCCAGATCCCGTGCCATGTTTTGGACCTGGCGCTCTAACTGGGAAACCCGCTCAGGCTGATACGGGGTCCGGTTTTCTCCCCTGGGCTGCTCCCGGGAAGGGTAGCTATCCCTTCTCTGGTAATACCCTGGGTATTGAAGATTTGGGTACCCCTCCACCCTTGACCTCCCCTCTCCCGGATTAGGTTGTCTGGGCTCAGGGAATTGGGGAAAGAAGGATGGATGAGTTTGGGGCTGGAAACCTTGTGGATACCTGGGGAAAAAGTTCGGCCCAGGGTTTGGTGAATTTCTGCCCTCCTGTGGGAAGTTTGGAGGGAAGTTCTCTGGGTTAGGTGCTTGACTGGATCCCCCCCTTGGGCTGGAGGAGTCCACACATATCCCAGGATGGGTCGGTTTCCCTTGTAGCGGGGACTTACATAATCAGGGGAGCGAGGGACCCCATTTGTGGGAATACCTCCTCGACTCCCTGTCTGTGACTGGCACGAGGGCCTTCTAGGCTGTGAATTATTTGGTTCAGGCAGGTTTTTAGGCCCCCCCATCTCCAAATCTAAAACGGGGGCAACCTTTACCTCTGCCACCTTGGCAGCAGCAGGGGTGCTGTTGGTTTTGGTGTTTTTCTGCGCATTACTTTTATTTTCTATGGGCTTCTGCACTTCATAGATCTGGGTGGCTTGCTCAATGACCCAGTCTAAATATCTTTTCTCGTGAAAATCTCTCACGAGCTGGGTCATTATGTACTTGGGAAGAGCATGTAAAAATGTGTTGATGAATTCTCTGCTGTCCGTGCGCACCCTTCTGGTGGTCTGCGCAAAGGCACGCTTCAATTCTTGCACGAATTCTTGTGGGGCCTGATCCTCCCCACATTGCAAATTGTAGGCTGCCTTGCGAGCCTCTTGAGGATTTCTATGTACAGAAAAATGTTTCAAGATGGCTGCCCTATATGTGGACCATCTTGAATGGTTTTGGTCCTCCAGCCCCGCAAAGAAACTGGAGTATTCAGGGGAGAATGTCCATTTGACGTACTGGATGCAGCTACTGCTGTCCTTCAAATGGAAAGTCTCCATCATTTGCTCATAGAGCTCCAAGTGTTCCCAAACAGAATACTTGGCGTTCTTATGATAAGGCGTGATGACACTCCTGATTGCCTTAATCTGTTTTAAGGGGACCTTAAGCAAGGCAATTTTCACCTTATTGGCCTTTTTGGTTCGGTTAACCCTGGTCCATTCATCCTCTGATTCAGAAGCACTGCTCCCAGAGGTGCCCGTCTGATCTTCCAGGTTTTCCCGGATTCTGCAAGCCTGGGAATAGCTGGCCGAATGTGGGGACCTGGTCTCCTGTGTCCTGTGACGCTCAGAGGAGTCTTCAGATCCCTCCTTGCTACCAGGATTAGATGGGTAACCCCCCCAGTGACCTAACTGGGCAGAGGTTTTTAGGATGCCCTTAGGGGGCCTAATTTCCTGGGGTTCCCCACTAAATTGCACTGTACTTAGGTGCCCATGCCCGGGTGCCCGCCCATCCATTCCTGGGTGGTACTGGCCTATGAGCCCCATACTTTTGGCTGGATAGTAATCTGCCATTCCTGTGGCCCTGTGCTCATGCGCGCCAGGGGACATGGGGGTGGCAGAGTCCAGGGACTGAGAGAGAGGAAGGCCTCTGGTACTAGGGCTTCTGAGGGTATGCTCAGGTGTTTCCCTTTCCCAGTGAACTTCGCTTTCAGTTCCTCAGTTAAGGCCTTACTAGACTCTATCAGTCTCTCCTGCATGGCTACCTGTTGCTGGAGCCTATCATTGTGCTGACAGAGAGCCTCATTTTCTCTCTGTGCCTCCTGATTGGTCCTGGAGTACTGGGCCAGTCTCTGCTGCAGGAGGGTTACCTCCTGAGTCCCATCCCTACAGGCCTGCTCCTTTCTTGCCAGAGCCTCCTCCACCCTCCTGGTGTGATCTAGCAAGCCCTGATGCTCTTTTTGGAGGTCAGCCAGCCCCTGGAGGGCCAAGGGATTTTCTTCAATTTTTCTTTTTAAATGGCAGACTTCCTGGCCTAAGGTATCCCTTTCCTGACCAAGAGCCTGCATTTGTGACCCCAGGTCGTCCCTCTGCCTTTGAAAGGCACCAGCTTTCTGGCGTTCTTCATCAAACTCTGCCTGGGTATCCAGGTCTTTCAAAATCAATTTATTGCTTTCCTCTTTCTCTCTGTCTAGTTTGATTTGCAGGGTGGCTACCTGCTCTGTGCATGCCCTGTTGAAATTGATCTGTTGCTCCAGCTTTTTCTGACTCTGCAGTAAGGAGTCCAAACTGTCTTGGTGCTCCTTCTGCAAAGCCAGAATTCTGGTATCCTGGTCTGTCTTTTCCTGTTGCAGTATATCCATGTCCTCTTTTATTTTAATGATATACTGCCTACTATCATTTTCTGACTCCTGGCTCCTCTGCAGCCTCTGCTCAGAAGAGACCAGGTCAGATTGGGCCTTCTCTAATGCCAACAGTTGCCTACTTGCCAGATCTTGGCCTTCAGCACATTTGTCCTGCATGGCTCCCATATATAGATACAAATATGCCGCTATCCTAACCATCTTGTCGTGTTCATCTTTAGCTTTAGGAGCCATGCATAGTTCTCTCAGGGCCACATGTAAGGGACCCTGATCTCTCCAGTATCTAACCCAGTTGCAGTGACCTGTTGTGTGATTGCCTGCAACCACGCATCCTGGCCATGCTCAGTCCATTCACCTCTCACAAATAGCTTATCTAAGAAGTGCTCTCTGGCTATTTTGATGTCTACCAGTGTCGTCATTCTGGAATTTCAGTTCCTTCCTGACTTACAGAAGTTTGTATTTTATTTTGCAAAACAGACCGTTTCCTTAGAGCGTTCCTTTGAGGAGTGCTTCCACAGTGTAAAACAGCGTGGTGATCTAACCGGATATGTGTATCCGGTCAGTTGGCACACTATATTAAGCTGCACAAGTGGTAAATCTAATCCAGAATCTCTGGCTGTGAGCCCCCACTTTGTAAGCGGATTCAATTCAACACTAAGGCTAAGTCAATGCCTAGTCTGGGATGCTGAGGGAAACCCTTATTGATATATCTTTATGTCCAGTTTGTTTTCTCTGGATGACAACCCTTATATAACACCCCTCTCTTAAAATCCCCCTGACCCCACTGAGCCAAGAAGTAGGTTTGTTTTGCAAATTAAAAGGTTTATTTGAAAATTAAACAATATATATCTATCACACTTTTATAGTAAATTAATATTTGATAGCACACTTGTGAAGATGATTGTGATCAACAATGGATAATCTTACAGTGGTACACTCTTTTGATGGCTTAGTGATATAGAGAGGATAACGTAGCTGAGAATGCTTTTATGGCTTCAAGGACAATGCAATGATGAATGAAAATGCAGTACAGAAAATAAACTTGATATGACTTCAACAAAAGACAATGTAATCACTTTTCTTTGACAATTCACCCCCCCCTTTATGCAAGGTAAAGAGATGGAAGAAAAGCACACAGTACTTAGGAATGCAATCAAATATAATTCAGTTCCCCCCTAGCAAGCTTAGATGAAAATAGGTAGGAGTTTGAAACACAGGCAATATACTTTGATGTGGTATGCAAAGAAGTGAAAAATATACTCAAATTGCTTTTAATTCCCTATAGGAGGTTCAGGGTGAGTGAGAGATACTTACATTTATTCAGGATCACTTTAGCAATGCTCTATGAATGATTTTCAGGTTGCACACGAATTTCAGCAAGGACAAATATTTTTACACGTGGCTGAAATTAAGCAAAATGTCAAATCGCGGGAAATTTAGTCACGTGTGTCGAGCGCATTTACGGAGGCACTGTAAGGAGTAGGAAAGCTTAGAATCTTAGCTTTAAGATGACAGTTAAAACTCGCTCCTAGCACAAACGGTTCCGGAGATACGGCCGAATTAGTAAAGGTAGTTTTTTGGATTTGAAATTTTAAAGCTCAGAATGACAGATGACAGTTTTCAGTTTTAAAGATGACAGAATGACACGATTCTAGGAGGCAGTTCTAATAGGCTAAAATAGATTGGTTTAGATTATTTTAAACTAAGAGATTGGTTTTGGCACAGTGCTAGCTGGGTACTCACACTAGATTTTGGACAGGAATGCGACTTCATCACCGATCGGGTCAGGATTGGCTGGACTTCTGTAGCGGTTCTTCACAGCGATCTGGTTTCTGGGTCTCCGGTTCTGTTATCGGTTCTGCTAGCAGTTCCGGATACAGCGGTCCCTGGTTCTGCGGGTCTGGATCAAGTGGATTCTTAGCAAGCAGCAAACTGCACAGCCCGGCGGTTGAATAGTTTGCAAATGATTTTTGAGGCCTGCTGAAGGGAACTCAGCTTGTGGGTTAGCCTCTCTGCTACAAGTTCTGAAGTAAAGTTCTGGATCCCTGGAGTTCTGGATTTGAAGTCTGGAGTCCCCCGGCAAAGCATCCAGCAAGAAAGTGGAAAGTGAATGTCTCTACCTGGGTTTCAATGTTCCTTTTATGTGTTTTGAAAATGGGTGTGTGCCTGGGCCTAGCTAAGCCTGCCCCTCTCACTTATCATTGGCCAAGCTTTCCTCTCTCCCTTGATTGGGGGAAAGAAATGGAGTGTCAGAGTGATGCTGTAGGTTTTATGGTGGGAGGAACCTCCCCTTGTCAAATTGCACACAAATCTATTTCTGACCCAAATACATCTTTATCTATGTACAATTTTTCTAATATTATAGGTCCTGTTAACATATTTTCTGTAGCACCAAACCATCCAATCCCTGTCTTTGTACGATGTCGTGTCCACTTATGGCAGAATTCTCCCCTTTTCATCCAGATAATGACCTCTAAACCTTTCCAGATTTTACACAAATGTGCACCAGGGATATGGGTTTCAGATGATAAAGTGTCATGCATAACAAGCATACATTTGGAGTAGCAACCTTTTTTCCGCTATTATCCCCAAGAACATACCACAGGGTCCTAACACCTCTTAAAATGTGCACAGAAAAATCACAAGCATGATGATGTTATTTATATAATTTTTACAAGTCCGCACTATGAATTATCCATCTTTTAAAAATCATGCTCTGGCCCCAAAGGGGTGTGGTTTTCCAAAGCACATGGTGGAATTTCTGGTTTATCCACTTCCCCCAAACTCAGCTTGCTCACAGATGCAGTGCCCCTCCCAGTTTCTTCCAAGAGGAAGCCATTTTATGACCCCCCCCCCCCCAATATAATATTTGCCTGAGCCAGGGACAGTGCTTTGTTTAGTTTCCTGTAGTCCCCAGGTACCACCCCCCTAATTCAGAGAGGTGTCATCTCCTTTTGGCAGGGGCAGCAGGATACAGCCAGGCCTGGGAACACAGCTGCTGAATTCCCTCTCCTGTCGGGGGTAGTTGTCAGGCAGAATCCAGTTTCATTAAGCCAGGCTTCAGCTAAATGTCACTTTTGTTCCCAGTTTTTCTTCATTCAAATCAAACTCACAATTTTTGCACATGCAGCTAGAATGCTGATTCTAAGTTCAAAACGATGACATTTAACAGTTGCAACCTATGTTACACTCAAAAGTAGGCCACTCATTTATTTTAAACATTTCGATTTTAGTGGCTTTCTGTCCATTTAACTTAAGCTGCTGACATCCACAGCTCAGCCAGTTTTGTTATAAACAGTGTTTTGGGCTCTTCATCTTTCCAGATTTTGTATGCACACAAGAATACATTCTGCCAAATGTCTGCTGGTGTTCATTGAGATTTTTGAATATCGTGTGATGTTTAAAATAGGCATTTTGAGCTTGCATTCAGGGAAACAAAGGTGATTTTAAGGCGCTTTTTTTTCAGCCAACCGGCACTGCTGTTTTTCCTTTGGCACACATTTCACTCATGGCACTCCTGGCCCATCATGCTTGCACTGGTGGGTGGCAGGTCAGGGGACCACTTTGCTGTGCGCACAACTGCACGGTTCTCCAGGATTCTGGCGCAAATTTGGGCTTTTCCGCCCTCTTGGATTTCCTAAGCCCACAGCACCAAATGTTGCAGCATAATAGTCCAAACCTGGGTCAGGACACCCAACACATTCCAACATAGATGCTGTTGATGTAGTGGACTTGAATGCTCACATGTACTATGTTTTTAGAACGGCCATACTGTTTATTTAAACAAATAATGCACCTTGACTTCCTATATCAGGACACATAGTGCTCACTAATTTTAGTCTGGTCACTGCGTTTTTAACCGTGGTACTTATATACACAAAACACACTTGTTGCCTGACAGCTCCCTGCTTCACAACCCTTGATGTTAGTTACTGTTCTGGCTGCCACTGCAAACATTCGAATGATGGGATGTGTTTTAAAGTTGTGTTATCATTGTCTTATGCTTGAGATTGATGGCTACTAATAGTTGTCTTGATTTGATAACTGATACATGCCGTGGTAAAGATATCTACCTTTTATCAGTAATAATGTATCAATACATTTCAGAAGAAAATTGCATTAAAACTGGTCTGGCGAAAAGTGTGTTAGTAACTTGATCCATTTCATCATTACATGATCCCTGGGCTCCAGGGATTACCCCTGCAGCAGCACTGTTATCATTTCGATACATTGAGTATGGCATGGCAAATACAAATTAATTAGTCACATGCTATATCTGGAGGAGGTCATGATATCTGCCGTCTTTACCATGTGTATCGTTCCTGCAGAGAGGCGCTTATCTTCAAGACCTTTCAACACTGGCCATTTCTCTAAAACTGCCAAAATGTGGCTCTGCTCTAATACTAAAGGCATACCACCATTGATGAGATGTGCTGGTACCATTCAACTGAATGATCAGCTAGAGTAGCAGGGGTCCCCGGTGCATGGGTTGGGCAGGATAGGAGGGACCCCTGAGGAGCAGTATATTAATGCAAACTGTGGGGCTCCTTTTGTGTGGTTTGTACCATGTGCTAGCAGTTTAGAAGCAGGTGCAAATTAATTTAGGAACATCCCAATTCATCCCAATCATGCATTCAAACGAAATGCTAGCTGATTATGATGTCCAAATCAGTTTATAAGGCTCCTGTTTTATAAACATGTCACTGTTAGGGTGAACATTGTGGTGAATAAATTGAGTACAAGACTAGTGAGTATTGTGTTCTCAGGAGGCTTTCCTGCATACATCACTATCGGACATATGTGTCAAATTTAACACCATCTATGATCATGTGTGTGTTCCCAAAATATTCTTTGATTTTATGTAAATCTGCCAAGTGCCCACATGGTTTTGCTCCCTGTCCCATTTCTCATCAGTGATTTATTTACAGATTGGGCATGAATTACTTACTCAATTGTTCATATACTGAGTGAGAGAGTGTTTTATTCACAAACAGCAATTTATTTACAAACTGAGCCAGAGAGGTGTATTTAGAATATGCAAACTGGATAGAAACAAGACCTCCTGGTTCAATGTTGCGTGACCCAAACTATATGTTGCAGGGTCTCAAGATTTATTTCTTGATGCATGGGCAACCACAGCCACCCTTTTTGAGTTAAAAAGCTTCTTCTTCCACCATCATGGTCGGAGTCATGGTGTATACTAATGTAATAATCTCACTGGCACATTTGGAGACCAGGGGCCCGACATAACCACCTCTCTTCTTTCTACACTGGTGAACGATGTAAGGTTTGATTAACGTGCATCTTTCATATAGTGCAGTGCACCAATCACCCTGCGGTAGAATGATCACCATGAGCATTAAACATGCGTGGTGGCCCAGTCTATGATGGGTGTTGGTAGCACAACAAGTGCTTCTTTGAGATGTTTGGGAGGCCCATCATAAAGGTTTGCAGGGGTGGAGGGGCTCATGTTTTGTGATGCCACTGAGTTTAAGGTTTTATTTGAGCCCCTCATTGCTACCATCATGTTTTGCCATCCGGAATCGACCTGTTTATGATGGTGTGTTTACTAAAAGGACTATGGGCCACATTACAAGCATGGCGGTATGGTAACAACGGTGCCGGTAGCGCTACCGGCACCGTTTCTACCATACCGCCATACTACGAGCTGTGCTTGAGGGTGCCTGTCAGCCCACCAGGTCTGACCTGGCAGGCAGAGCGGCACCCGCGAGCTCAGCAAGTCGGATGCACCGGCATTGTTGTAAACGGTTCTGGTGCATGCAAAGTCCCCATTACCAAAGGGCTCAATGGGAATGGGGACTGACAGGCACCCGCACCCAGCAATGGAGGAATTACCGGGTCCAGCAGTCGGAATACCCAGGTAAATCCTCATTGCCGGGTGCCAGGTTTTACTCCTACCTCCAACCTCGTAATGAAGCCAATGAACAGTCAACCCTTAGAGAGTCTGCTGAGACTGCCAACAAGTGCCAACCCTGGGTTTCGAGCGGGTTTGCCTAAGTTCCATTGTCGCTTTTGAGGCTGCTACAGGCAAAGTTTTAAGTTGCTCTAAAAACTCTATAGGGAGCTGTGTAGATACAGAATAAAAAGAGATATTCAGCCTCCGCGGGCAATATAGCTGCCGCTTTATCAGGATTGCACTGCTTTTGTCCAAGGCGAGGATTAAGGATTAGGACCGTCGCTGGATTTTTAAGAATACCTTGCATTGGGTTTTTCAGTGGAGCTGTGCTGGGGAAGATTTTACAAACCGTCTTTGAGTTCATTTCGTACATGGAGCTGTCCACGTGCTGAACAGAAATGGATGCAGTTTCGGTGCAAGGACGGAGCTGTCCAGGCACCAAATCAATCATCTGGGGCCAGATTATGAAAGATGTCCACTTGTGTAAAAAAGAAGAGCAAATTAATGTGGCAATAATGTTGATGCTTTGTTAGTGAAGAATGGTGCAAAAAGGTTTAGCCCCAATCGGTATTATCTCAAATGTTTTCACCTGGGGAAAATTGGAGCAGGCTGTTTTAAGTACTATGTGTACTGCGTAACATCAAATAAATGTAATACACACCTTGTTGGTATGGTATACAGAAAACATAGTACAAAAAATAAAACAGCCGTATTCACTTTTTTACCCGACTGCAAATGTTTTTAGATAATATGGATTTTGACAATATCTGTTTGCTCCATTTTGTGTTATCAAAGCATTTGTTCATGTTTGAGCACCAGTGCAAATGTTAGAACATCAGGCCTCTTTTCTGAAAAGTAAACAATAGTCAATATGACAATGCCACCCTAAGGCGCAAAATATGTTCACAAAGAAATAGTCTTATTTCATAATTGCTTCTTTTCTTTGTGCATACTGTAAACTGTTCAATGAACATCTGGAATTGTATATGTCTTCAGCATCATCTCACATGTGGTTGGAGGGAGAAATGTGCTGTATAGGTGACCATGGCAAGGTGTATCAGTTTGCTCATTCGGACATATAGGGAGAATCAGTCTTGTTGCAACATTGGTAATTAGTGCCGCTCAAAATTGATTTCTAACATATTTTTTAGAATTCAGATTACACAGAATGAGAGGCTAAGTGCTGTATGGCTGCATTGGTGATTAAGAGAGTATGGTTAAAACGGATGTATGAATGGATGGATTGTGAGTGTGAGTATTAGGGTGAACTTTGCATAGATTGATTGGAGAGTGAGAGATGGTGGGGTATGGATGGATAGATGGATGAATTAGCGACTGAGGTTGAGGGTTGGATTGGCGTCTTAGTCAGTGAAAGAATGAGTGAGGGTGAAGAGAGAGCGGCAGTGTAAGTGCTGGATGGATGGAAGTATGAGTGATAAGGTGCCATGTTTTGGATGAAGGGTGGCATTGGTGAACGTGAAATAGGGGTGCAGGCTTCATGGATTGGTGATAGAGGGATTTTTGAATAGATGTATGGAACGACAAGAGTGTGGATTAGATGCGTTCTGGATTAATGGATGAATGAGAGAAGTAATGAAAGGGTGATCATTGGATTGGTTGGATTTGCGAAAAACAGTGGAAGTGATATTATTGGATACAGGAATGGATGAATTGGTGACAGAGTGAGTAAGCGGGGTGAGTGTTGGAAGGGCAGATCGATTGCTGAGTGAGAGTGAGTGAGAGATGGATGGAAGGATGGATGGCTGTATAGATGGATCGCTTCTTTTGATTTGCACCTTGTTTACACAATGATGAGACTTTGAAAGTTGCTCAGTGTACAGTTCACCATCTGCAAACCTCATTCATGGTTGTTGTGTTGCTTGCACCATATATCATGACAGCGTCTTTTCATCTGGGTGTCTCAAAATGACCAGTCGCGGGGAAAGTTATGGATAACCTCCCAAATTCATGGCAATATTCAAACCCAATCTAGAATGTGTGCTACCCGTGCAAATGCAGGGCCAACACTCGAGGCAGACAGTTACGTTTTCCAAATCATATTCTTACTTAACATAAGACGATGAGAATATGTTTTAGGAAGTTCTTACCAATCCACAGTTTCAGAGCAAAACGTCTTACCTTGCTGTGCCATATCTGCTGAACTTGTGAGTTCCTCGAAGATGCAGACATTACATTGCGCACTTGCACATATAAATCTTCTTCACTTGCTGTAGGGTTGTTGACAGGAATGTCCTGACGTACACAAAGCTTACATAGATCACACGCGCATTAGCCTCCTTTGTAATTTTACATAATGTAATTTCTGCCCTGTGATACTCGACTATGTCATTTTTATAATGTTTGCACCCTCTGAAATATAATTGGCTACTTTTTTCAACACCATTTACAATCTTAATCATTCCAAACAACACCCTTAACTGTTCTAAGAAACCATCTGGAGAACTCAACCTAGACATGCCCCGGATTGTAGCTGACACCAGTCATGCTGATCCTGAGGTCACTCAACTTGCCAACCAAAATCCCACCCCGCATAGCAGCCACTCTTTACATACCCAATAATGCAGCAGGCTTTGCCTCTGCAGCCCACAATATGGGAACATGAGATGAACATTTACATTTATTTTCCAAATGTCTCCTGTTATTTTGCATAAGGCAAGCTTGTGGATGTTTCTGCCTGAGTTTGACAGAGGGTGCCTGTCCCTTTCTGCAATCTCATAAAACATACTAATACATGACAAATAATCGGTTTGTACGCAGAACCAAACAGTCCTGCAGCAATATATAATGAATTGGCACGTGGGATGGGGGAGCAGGCCAATCAGGTTGCTCGGATCACTGGCTGAATCCCACAATCCAAGCCTGCGTTCTGAGCAAACTGACAGCTGCTTTCCCAACCTGTCATTTCCCCCTCAACATCTCCTCCAGTCTCCAGTCCCTTCCCACACCCACTACCCACTTACATGATTCCATCTGTGGTGGGGGTGCGGTCTCTGCTGGCCACTATAGAAATGGAAGAGGGACTGCACCTACTGTCTCCATGGCAGCCATCTTCGGAAAGTATTTTGTTTTTGATCAAAGGGAGGCCAAAAACATGTCCTGTTCATTCAAACAAAATGACATTGCTGTCATTTCTCTATGTATTCGTATTGAAAACCTGGGACGCTAATAGCAATAAAACCCGATCCAGCATTATAACTTTGGTCAGGCCATTACAACCCGATCTGGTGCACAAGAGTGCGTTTTACTGGTTAAACGTAGCCTGCTACGGGATCATTTCCTCATAGTAACCCAGGGCTCTTGGTTCCTTTGTGGCATAGAAGTACGGTGGCTTGACCACAATCACTAATGCATTCCTAAAGCTGCTCGTGCAATCCCATTCAGATAATCATTGATGCAAAGAGACAGAACGATGACTGTACTGACGGAAAGAAGCACTCCATCGTGAACATTACATTGTAAGGTCGAGCAATGATATTTCTCACCTCTTCTCATAGACAATAATAGAGAATGCTCAAAGGAACGGGTTCAAAGCAGGCCCTCCCAGGAAGGGCGCATCAGTTAGTAGCATGTGAAGGCAACTGTGACAGACTCTGTAATAGGGCGTCCAATCCATTGTTGGAAGAAGCCTGTGAACATGTACGATGCTGCGGCCAAAGCCCATAATAGGCTACTCCTGTTTCAACCCTTATAGTGCAACTTTGACTGGTACATTGCACACAGCATGTTCATGTGAAACAATCACTTAGCACCATGCATGTTGGGTATATCCGACTAAACCCCAGGATACTGCCTTTTCACACTTACCCACTTCATTCAAGTCTTGTGTTACCAATAAGATGACATTGCTTATTAAATCCCAAGCCAACACATAATGAATAAAACGAGGGCGGCTGATCTGGGGCTAATGCCTGCATCTGAACATTCAGTCCTAACCCAAATTAGAGAAACAGTGCCTTCCATAAGTTTCCGTAGCAGCTTGCTTAACAGTTTGACGTTGTTAACACGTGCCAAGCCACACGTTCCATAACTTTGGCTATGGGAGCATCCCGTTCACTTATGCCTCCCAACCCCACTGCACATCCTGGCAACCACATGTGCAACATTTGTTTAATGGACACGTGTGAAACTGGATTGAACTCGGAGAATGAATTTTGTAATTGGCTCTAATTGAAATCACTTTCTATTCTTCTTGTTTTTCATTTTCTGCTCTATTTCTGTTCTTGTCTAAACATTTACTTTATCTTCTACTAATTTTTACATTACTTCATACCGTATATAAATGAATAACTGCCTGTAAACATTTGACTGGGCATTACTCACATTTTGACAAAGAAGTGAGAGAATGAATCAAAAAAGCCCCAACAACACTTTTTGAGTAGAAAGCAGCCGAAAATGCAAGGCTAAAGAGAAAAGTTGCGGCATCTAAAATGGCCGCTACGTAGCACGTGAGCGCGTGATGACGTCATCGTGCACGCGGGAACGCGAGCATGATTAAATCACACGCGGAAACTAGATTAAAATGCGCGCGATGTAAAAAACAAAGCGCAATAAAACAGGAGCCAGGGAATGACAAGCGGATCATTTCCAAACAAAAGGTAAGCTAAGAAAACCATTGATTCCCCTAGAACTTTAGGAATCTTTTGATCGAAGAAGTAGGAATCCTATCAAGGTTTTCACTGGAATAAATGTTCCCTTTTGTTTAAATAGGTAAATACCCACAGAGAGTGTACCGACAGAGTGGCACAGTTCTGCTTCTTTCTCCAGCCTGAATCAGTGCAATCCAAGTGAGAAGATGCAAACCCACTGCAGCCTTTGCACGCATTGGAAGATGGCATTTCTAACATGCTTTTTCAGGTCGAATAGACCATGAGGGCCACTTGGTTCCCAGTCTTCTTTGATGCTTTCACGGGGTGCCAGGCAGTTTCCAGCCCTTCCCTGGGAATGCACGCCCTGGGAAGAGGTGAAGAACCATGTAGTGGCATACCCTCCACACCCCCAGGCAATCCCGGTCCCCTCTTCACACAGGGCCAGTAATGTTCAAATTACCCTGTAAATGAAACTGGCTCCAATGTTTCTCATACAGGTAGGACTTCAGGGAGCCCTGTGAGAGAGAACACCCTCTATCCCTGCTAGTCCCAGGCCACTTAAAACACAGCAAGATAAGTGGCAAAGAAGTCCAGTTGAGTCCACTGTGCTTGCAATGTGATCGGTAGGGTAACAAAGGCAGCAGGTGGCTTGCAGTTGTACACCACAGAAATTGAAAGTAACAACACAAGTTCCAGTCACACTCCGCTAAACGTATAATATTTGTAAACTGCTTGAGTTGCAGAAGTATTTAATTGAACATATGCCACCTGAAACGTGTTTCAAGCGTATCCATGCTTTTTCTCTGAGGCTGATTACAAAACAATTAATGTAAATCATTTAAAACCAAACAAATGAAATAAACAAAATAGTACAACAATCATAAATCAAAAGGGGAAAAGGGGAGTTTTTGATAGGGCGTACAAGCACAATAATTAACCAGTCATAATTATGACATGGAAAAAATATATACATGAAAATACATCAACCATCACCTTTGTATTACATTCAAACATGGGCAGAAATCAAATACATTTCCGGTACAGAAGGAAAACGAGAAAAACAAACCAAATACCGTGAATATATTATTTGCCAGCTGGAGAAAGAGCCATATTAGAAAGAAAAGACAAAATAATCATTAGTGTGGATTCCAATTTTAAGGTGCAGGAGTGAAATACAAAAGCACAGCTGCTCACTAGAGCCTATTAGATATGCACATCTAATTCAATGTAAAATACCTTGTCTCTGAGTAGGATCTGATAAGATCGGTGTTGGGCAACGCAGGCAAGGTATCCTGATGGCCTGTCAGGTTGTATTAAACTGTGGCAAACGGAGAATGCCGTCATTGTCATCGAATGATAGACAATTGTCAAAATGAATTTAATGATTCAATTTAATTAATTTTAAGATAACTTATCTGAGAGGTTTACATAGACATGCCTTTAATTCTTCGCAATTGCGGAATATTACTGCTTATGTGAAACCCATATCGGTTAAGGTGTGCGGTCAACCGTCATTGTGTAAATTGATTCATAGTTGGATGCGGAAATATGTGGAGAGAGAGAAATTAAATAGAGCAGATGTAAGCGACTGTTAACGTCTCGTTATCTCATCCCATCATTAAGTCATGAGATATGCGCTCGACCTGTGTCTGAGCGTGGTCTATGGGACCGTGTTGAAATCGTGTTACCTTGGTGGTCGGCTCAACAGGATGATAGTCCCCACACAAGTGCCGGTCCGTTCGAGCTCAGTATAATGACTACGGCTCGCTGGCCGTGATAACATTGCCCTGAAATGGCATGGTTATACCACCATCTTGGGTATGTGTTAGTGCATTACACGCTCTTGGTGAATACAATGTGAACAATTCTAATTCTATATATATTAAACAGAATGCATTGATATGCGGAGCCGGAAAAGAATATGGATGCCCACACCAATTTTACTAACATTTACAATCTTTGTGGGATATTGTTATATCACGCATAGCGATCTTTTTAAAAAAGAACCCTAGCTTAAATAGCAAATAACCACGGCTGTTGCCAACTATATGGATGTACATATATAGGAAAGAGTACGCTATGACTACAATGGAACAGACTAATTTTATAATGATGTGAGAACGAGAAGTCCAAAAAATTAGAACACTCAAGCTCCTCCTTGACACCTGCTCAATTGTCGCACCCATGACCCTATTTTCCCTAATTGACATCATTTGTCATTGGATATAACAATATGGATAACATTAACACCCAAATTGTTGGCAGATGAGGATTTGTACTCTGTAATGATTATAACAGGTTAAGGAAAACCATATCCTTAGTGGCACTGGTATATTACATACCCAGGTCACAGACTCAGGTAACAATAAACTGCAGAAATAGTCCCCTAATTTATAAAAAGACAGCAAATTCATGGTCAGAATTTAGGCCACAATATACAGTCCTATATTTACGAATTAACCTGGCTTCAAGCCTACGCAATTGCAAAGTCAAATTATCCCCACGTGGGGGCAACATGACTCTGGCCAAACCAGTGAACCTAATGCTCTCTTTTATATCTAATTGGTGACATTTTTGCCAATGGCTTGCTAAAGGATATTTTGCATCTTGGCTGGCAATAGTTGACAAATGCTCCCTAATCCTGATCTTGAGAGGTCTAATAGTACTGCCAGTATATTGCTTGTTGCACACACAAATAATACAGTAAACAACACATTTAGTGTTGCAAATAAATGCAATAACTACTTGTTAGATTATATCGCACGTTGCCAATCTCATGCCAACATAACTAATAATCAGCAATGTGTTACCTGATCCCAACGTTTGACATGACTGGCCCATCTAACTCCACTCTATTCAGAGGAGAATCAGGACTGCATGTCAACCGGAAGCATCCCTTAAATTCCCTGCTAACCAGTGTACCCATCCCTGATTTCACAGGCTCAATTTAATGGTCAAACACAAACTATGAATCTGAAGCTGAAATAACACTGTGTGTGTCAATGAATCCTTGATTTCTACATTAAACATATATGGTGCCCAATTAGAAATGTGTGCATGTTGAATGCATGTATGCACAAACAAATTAAGTTCCCAAAGGAAAAAAACTATTTGGACAATCCTCTGACAACCTTTAAACAAGTCACATAAAATAGAAAAGTCACCAAGAACAAGCAATATTTCATCTTTAATATAACTAATACTTTGATACTCAAACACTGATTTGAAAATGACTATATATACATCAACAAAGGAACTTCAAACAATGATATTAACAACAAAGAAAATAATCCAAATGATTAATTCAAAAGCTCTTTGACTATAGATAAACCACAAAAGTCAAAATCCATCAATAATAGCAAGTGGCTCATTAAGTTGATCAGTAAATCTGTGGTCTAAGAATATCAAATAAAATAATGGCAAGAGAAAAAGTAATTCACATTTATCACATTCCAAAATTGATAGATCAATTCAAGAAAAAAATGGCATATGGCACAGATAAGCACTGTTTAATGGGGAGAAATTGAAAATTTGCAAGAACCTCACATCACAAAGTTAAACAAAAATCTGAAATACATGGATAGAAAGGAAAATCAATCAAATCTGAATGAAACAAAAAAAGAAGTATGTGTATAAATAACAAAGCCCAAAAAAAAATACTCCAACTATGATCAAGATCAGAATGGAGGGGCTAATAAAGCACCTCTACAGATAACAATCAGATAAAGCACCTCTACAGATAACATTCAACGTAAAGCACCTCTACGGATAGACCAGGAAGATAGCTCAGGGTTTGTCTTGGAAGCAAAACAACACATAGCCACACAGGTCTGAATCCTGGTCTCCCGCTTAGAAACTGGTTCTCCGGTATTAAAAGAACAATTATAATTATAATCTCTATTAAGGTACTGTAAAGACTTGCTCCTGTGATAACAAACACTCAGAGTAGATGTAAATGGCCACAACTGTCTCTTGGATGTATTACTAGAATTTGGACTAGATCATAGTAAAGACAAAATAAGCTCAACAAGGACCCTCATTTACCTCTATGTAATACAATGATCCGGCAGCTGAAGAAGCTCTAGATGCCAGCAGTGCCACTCGAATTTTATACTTTAGGTTGGACATGTAAATGAAAACATGAAGCAAGGTCACTTCCTGATTAAAATACCCTCTAGTCTTCCATATGTATTTTAGAGGTCTCTGAATGGTGTCATCTTTAAAGAAAATATGGCAACACCAAAAAGTACAAGACCAATCTCATTTAATGGGGGAGACTAGTAACCATGTTGAAAGTAAAAATGGTGACAAGAACTTGTTATGGTTTCCATCTTCTAAGGAGAATCTCACAGATTTATTAAAAAAAAAAGAAATGTGATCTATCTGGAGTGATGAATTCTTCCATGAAATTCAGATCTGCTGAACAGTCTGACCTTCAGTCAGCACTCTGGCTCTCATTACAACCCTGGCGTTAAGGGGTTAACGGCGCCGTAAAAGGTGGCGGCGCCGTTAACCCCTAACGCCTGATTATGAGGTCCCTTTGCGGGTTGGCGATTTTAACGCCTGCTTTTTGCAGGCGTTAAAAACCAACCCGCAAAGGGACCTTGGTGCTAAGTACGGTGCCGCAATTTGCGGCACCGTACTTAACGCCTTCCCCATTCCCATTGAGCCCTATGGGGCAAAAATGGGAATGGGGAAGGGCCATGGCGGCATGGGGAATTACCACCCCACCAACGTCGGAATGGGGCGGTAATTCCCCATTCCGCCATGGCGGAGTCGGTAAGTTACCGGCATGGACCACGGTGCTATTAGCACCATGGTCCAACGCCAGGGTCGTAATGAGGGCCCCTGTGTTTAACAATAATGCTCAAAAAATTATTATGTCCAAATTGATGTCTGCTGAAACTGTCTAGTTACAAATCCCACAACTGGATGTTACAGAAAACATGTGCATTGCAGTAGACTGTTGTAACCCAAGTTCTGACTGACAGACACAATCCGCCTTTACCTCTGGTCAACCCTGACCTAAATTAAATCATATGTGTGGGCCCTGGAATCTGGTGGCAGATGAAAATCATAAACATAGGGAATGTCTGGTTATGACTTGGTGATCTCTGGGATTCAACTTTATGCTTGACAAAATGAATTGATGTTGGTTTACTATCATCGTGGCTACTTGTGACTCTCCTGGTCAAGGCCTCCTGTGTGTTCACTAACTGTGACTGAGTATACCCCAAAGAAGGCGTATGGGTGCAGCCCCAGCTGAAACCTTTTTTTTCTCTGGGGAGAAGCTGTGACCTTTCAGGAAGGCAGGAACTTCCCCCAGGGAATAGTGGTACGTCCAGTTTCTCAAATAGGCGGGCTCTTCCAGGCCAAGTGAACTTACACCATGGTGCTAATTACGGAAATCCTTTAGATGTTTGCAGACTGGGAAATAGGATGGCATTACAGTTAGAGTAGTCCTGGATGCAACTTCAATCCACAGAGTATCCCCACCATCTTCGATTTTCTATGGCTCCCTGACCTCTTGTCCCTTCTTCACTTTTTGAAGACAGAGTTCTCTGGGTATGACATTACAAGGCAAAGGACACTTGTAACAGCAGCCGGTAATGTACCACTTAGAAGGGAACCAATGCCCTGAAGCCTTTTGCTTATCAGAGTGGGAAGACCCTCAATTTAATCCATTAATCTTTGGACTCTGACAGATGAAGAAGTCCCATGGAAGTCAGTTAGGAGTACAGTCTGCTACAAAATAATCTTCAGTAGGTGTAAAGACAGAAAACTCCACGGAAGGGGCAGCCTCTTCCTCCTAAACACTCTAAGGTATTATTTGGAGAGACTGCAGCTGGAAAATTCCTACAACAGCAGAGTCCACTGGCACCCAGGTCACTGGAGGGGATAGAACCAGGCACCTGCTCTCTTCCAGGTAGAGAATTGTAGAAAAAGGACCTTGCCCTTGAGACCCTGCAACTCGGTCTCCCGGTAATCAAACAAGTGAGGAAGAGGCCCCTGGCTCTCCCTGACCAGATAACAGAGTGGGCACTTCCAATGGCGTCCAAGATTCTGCGGTATTACCACCAGAGAAATCTTTGGTTAGTCAACGACAGACTCCTCCATCTTCGGGTTTTGCTTGGTGCTGACATCAAAGCTCCGCTGTCTCCACATTATATATGCAGCAAGTCTTTTAGTATCCCCAATTTCAAGCTCCCAGCAATCTCTTCTGCAGTGTCATGACACCTTGTTGAGCCAGTAGAGCTGGATTACCTCCGAAGGCAAGTCTCTCCTTATCTGCAACTTAGTTTGCTGAATCTTCAAGCACCACCAACCAAACATCACTTGCCATTTCCCAGTGTCTTCAACCTGCAATCCATTGCTGCTGCTAAACTGTACTATGTTGTTGGATCCCATCGACACCGCTCCACACCATGTCCACAGCACATTGCTCAAAGTGCCCAGACCCAGACTCCCAGTTTGATGCCGAAAAGCATGAAAAACAGGAATAAATGTACTGGTAGTCCAAGAGACCTGCTTTGAAGGTCCCTAATGACTTGTAAGATCCACGCTCAACATTTATAAAAAAGCTCTATCCAATAGCATTGACATTTTGCTGCTGAAATAACTGCATTACACCCATGTCTTCAACCCTTTCCATTGCAGAGGTTGGGTATGGTCTTTTTGACTATTGTGTTTGTATTTGCTAGTTTATTTAAAGTACCATAATGTATAGAACCTTGGTTGGACATTCTTTAATTTTGGTACAACACAACCTTTGTTAATTGGATTGCTTTTATACTACCTCACAACTCTCCTGAAATGTATAAACTGTCCTCAAACTTCTCTAGTCTAAGAGTTGAAGGAGGTATAAGTATTGGACTGTCCCTGTTTCCCCTTTATGATTGTGATCCTTTATGAATTAGTAGTAGTGTGCGGTTGACTAGAAGATGTGTCCACTTTAATCCCTGTATGCCATCAGAGCATTAGGTATTTTGTCATAGACACTCTCTAAACAAAAAACATACTATCCTCCCAAACCGAATAACTAAGAAAGACTGCAATGTATGCTCACCTTGTTAGATGGTGCTAGCACAAAGACTAAATAGAGACACCTATTTATATAGGTCATATAATGAAATAGACCAGTGACTACGCTAAATTAAAGCAGTCAAGTGACTTCCAGGTTGATTACTATTCAATGTTATACACATGTAGGGAGTCTAATCAAAATGGAATGGTTATCCAAGTCATGTTTTCTACGTACATTTCCAAATTCTGCTGTTGGTATCGGAATGATTAACGATCACAACATAATCAACCAATGGGGCCTGTTTGTATGTTGTCTCTATATTGAGTGTATGTTGTGTAAATCGAGTGTGTGAGGATTCTGAGGGCGTCCTCACTACTTTCCTCAATGCATCCTCCTCCCATGTGCCAGGGAAAGGTTGTCACTATCGGACACTGATCCTGGGGATGGATATGCAAGTCAGGATTACCTGGGTGGAGGAGACTTGGGGAGTGGGGATAAGGCACCCTTGGTTGGCACACGGTATCCCCCATTTCCCTTTTCTAACAAGTCCAATATACCCCAGTCCTTTGTAGGGTATTACCAGTCCCTTCCCTGTTTATCCAGTAAATCATCTCCCAGTAAACACCAGTCAGGTACTGGGATGAGGAAGAGACAAACCACAGCCATGCATCCTCTCCTAATTAACTCTTACACACACACAGACATACACATCACTTTGGTACTGGAACGTGGAAGAGGCATCGAACACTGAAAAAAGGCTGTTTGTTTGACAAGGAGCGGTCTAGTCTTTATGAAACCTTAATTGATGCCGGGAACTTTCCAATGGAGATGCAATGGCAAGAGGACTCCTTCCCCTTTTGAACACGGCATGACATGGGACAAGACGCAGAGACCCAGAGAAGCAGCAGCAATAGAGGTGCGGGAACTGGAGAGAAGCCAGGTCGAGTCTCGGGAGGAAGCCGGGTGAAGCAGATCCGGCGTTGTGAAATGCTGCAGAGATGCTGGGAACAGAGGGAACCTCCCTGGGCATTTGCAGATGCAGAGCAGCAAGGACAGTGCTTACCAGTGCCCCAAGGAAGAAGTGGGGTGCAGTAAAGTTCTTCAGAAGGGAACCTGAGGCCGTTGAAAGATGGTGCGAAGCACCAAGAACTGAAGGAGGTATTCCAGTGTTGTACCAGAGCCTACAGACATGTGACTTGAAACTGGTGAGTCTGCCCAGAAGGCATGGTGACCCCGGGGTGTGTCGCTTGAACAAAGGGAGCTAAGAAAAGCTTGAATAAATGTAATGTCAGAGAAAAGGGGACCAGGATTAGTTAAAGAGGCACATTTAAAGATGGCATTAAATTGAATGAAGAAGACTTGTAAAAACGTTATCTTGTGCTAAATGAACATTGTCAAGAGGCAAAAAAGCATTGCCAAAAGTGAAGCAAGCATTGCCAAAAGTCAAGCAGATATTGTTAACTATTACTGAAAGAAATGAATGGTTGTAAAAAGAAGACCTGTATGAATCTACAATGAAACCAGGCAAAGGGTGCCAGACACTTTGGTCACGAGAATTGAAACAGTGACTATGTTTCCTAGCTGGAGAGTGTACTAGGTAATTTATGACAGCTTGTGCAAAAGAACTGAAACTGTGATCATGTTTCCTAGCAGGAGAGTGTACTGGGAAGCTTATGGTGGTCTTTGCTTGCAAAGCTACCAAACAAGTGAATGGTGCTAACACACGCACTGATAAAGCATCAAGAGGATGTGAAAGGAGAATAAGTTGAACATTACTGGGAAACTGAAACCTTGACAGGGTGCCTTTGAAGCAGACACAAGTAAGGGGTGTTGGTTGCGTAAACTTTAATGGGTAGACTGTGTGGTCCGATCACTGCACCTAGACCGAGTACACCCACCTAAGGAAAAGCCACTTGAGTCACCCACAAGCTCCTGATAGAATAAAGGGAATCTTGTACAAGGCCGAATGGTCTCTCCAATGCAATTTTTAAATCAAACCCAAATCTATGGTCCAGGGTCTTAAAGGCATTATTTGATAATATCATTAGAACATCTACCATTCCTAATTCTTGGAGAAGTTCCATTATAATTCCTATTTTTAAGCATGTCGATCGTCTAGTGGCGGCTAACTATCGTCCGATATCTCTTCTGGACGTGGACAGCTAAATATTTGCTGGCCTGGTCCCTAGAGATCTTGAAGATTGGGCCACGGCGAAGGGAATTCTCTCTAAATTCCAGGCGGGATTCTGTAGAGGTCTATCTATCACACTTAATAACCTCATCCTTACTTGCATGAGCTCTGGAAGTACAGCTAAGGGGGGGGGGGGCTCTCTATGGGGGCTGGGTGGATTTATCCCAGGCCTTTGACACGGTAAACAGAGAGCATTTGTGGTGGAAACAGAAGACCTGGGGGATTCCAGACTCTTTATGGGTTATCCTTATAGAATTGCATTATAATTCCACCGTAAGACTAAGGTTATTTAGTGCCGGCAATTTGTCGCAGGTAATTCGTATTGAGAGAGGAGTCCACCAGGGTTGCTTAGTGGCCCCCTTTCTATTTAATCTTTACCTATCAGATGTACTCCATTGTTTTTCGACTCTCCTGTTGGCCAGTCCTAAGATATGCGAGACCAGGTTGTAATTTTTCGTCCATGCAGACATCATCGTTCTGGCTTATACACAAATTGGCCTACAAAGGCTAATAACGGCACTGGGAGACTATGCATCAGCTAATGGTCTGAAAATCAACCCAGAAAAATCCAGAGTGATGATTTTTAAGTGTCCTCTGACTAAAACAAAGTCATTTTCTTGGGAAACTGATGGCAGTACTGTATCTTTGGTATGGGAACTCGTATATCTTGGCTCTAAGATCACTCCTTGTCCAACTAAATTGGACTTGAATAACGCCTTGGATTTGGAAGCAAAAAAGCTGGATCTCATATGATTAAGATTTATTCTAAATAATGTACATTTTCACTTACCCTGTTGATAAAGTATTATGTAGGGAAGATAATACCAACTTTGCTGTTTGGATTTGAGTGTAATATTCAATGATTTCAAATTAACTGGACATCTGTCGAAGCAAGGATATGGAAAAGAGTCTTGAATCTTCCCAACTCTATTCCTATGGCCTTTATCCGCTATGAGATGGGCCTGCTTTCCTTTTTACTATTGATGGAATTTGGACGGTTCTCGTTATTCAGACTGATTACTGTCCCTCAAGCGGACTCTCTTTATGAGGATGTTCGTATTCAACTGCCAATGGAGGACAATATCTTCTTGAAAAAACTTAAATCTAAATGTTCGGATATCCTTGCTTCAGCGGACTCAGACATAGATACTTAGAATTCCAATCCCCTAAAATCTAAGGAATTTATTAAGAGAAGAGACTGGATTAGGACAATTGATAGGCTACGAACAGCAAAGCTTGCCACACATTTTTCAGCCTATAACAAATCTGGAGCCCTTCTATCAATCTACCTACAAAAATATCCCGATAATAAGGCTAGGTTGATATTCTTCCATTTTAAACTAAATGTTTTGGCGACCTTGGAAATCCTTCATATTCGGGATAAGATTAGCTTCCCGTCTGACATATGTCAGGACTGTGATATGAACTCTAAACATACAACTAAACATCTTCTGCTATCCTGTTACGGGATAAGGGAATTAAGACAGAGGAAACTGTGAGGCTCTTTGATAGGGAGAGATGGCTAGACCCTGATGATATATGGGAAATAATTATTTCAGGCAAGTCTTTCTAACAATGGAAGTGGTCAAACTTCTTAATGATCTAAAATTGGTTGATCACATTCTCATTTAAATTGGTGAGGTGAGCAATCGCTTGGCCAGAAGGAGGAGGTTATATTTATGTTTTGCTTCCTCCTCTTTGTGATTTTCTTATATTCTTTTGTATATATTGTGATACTTTTTTGTTTTTAATTTAGAATTGTTTGTTTGTCTTTGCCTGTTGTATTGACTTTGGTGTAGTTGAGTAAAGTTCTAAATAATTATTTTATTTGATTTAAATGATGTAACTTAGCTATATATGCTTTTAAGATTTTGTATTTTGTGTAAAAAGTCGAAATTTGTTTGGGCTAATATGCACAATAAAAACATAAATTATTATTAATTTAAAAAAAAAGGCAATCTTGTGCAAACTCAAATTTAGGAACTGAACTGTGTGGAATTGCTGAAAGATAACCAATCCAGAAGAGCTGGGAATTGTGTTGTTTTTGAAAGTTGAGAGACTTGAAATCTTGGGGAAGTGAACCCCTCTTTTTTGTAACGTGAACTATTTTGAACCTGGGGGAAGGGAAAGCCCCTTTTCCAACCAAGAGCTGAGGAAGTTCTGAACTTTTATTTTCAACACTTCTCATTTTGCGGCTGACATTCCTGCATATTGTAAAAAAATAGACGTGAGGGCAAGTATAGGTTTTGTACACAGACAGACATTTGCTTTGGACTTCTTGACACAGACCACCATTAGTTGTACTTAGGTTGGGAAATCCCACCTTAGCATAGGGCAAGATAGGCCTTTTTCCAACCTTCTTTTTCCAGTTAATAAATGTTTATAGCACGTACTTTATTCAGTTCTCTGTGTCTACTTCATGCCATCACAAGAGGGAAAATTTCAAATAGTCACACTGGCATATAGTTAAGGTCAATGACACTGGATAGGAAAACAAAATAAATGTTTTTTAGTTAAATAGTTTGTATGGTGTTTTAACTGTCTGTTAAAGCATCAATGTGTAAATTATGAGTTGAAAGAATATGCCACACAGCATACACAGTGATATTGCTCTATCACTGATGAGAACACTAAACTGAAACAATAGGGAATCATTTGACGTGTTCAGATTTAGGGAAAAGGAAATTAAACAATGTATTGTCAAGCTTACTTTACCTTTTCCAAGAGAAGATTGGGCTGCTCTACATAACACCACTCAGGCTGGGTATCATTTTTGTTTAATTGAATTGTTCCATTTTTGGTGTGTATCTAAATCAAGTTGCCAAACAATTGATGATATCCTCAACAGTTTTACTCTCTTGGGGTACAAGATGCATCTCTTTGTCAGTGTGTCAAGCTAATTTTTATTTTTGTTTTTTTTAGCAATTTTTAGTAGGCTTTGCAATAGATAAAATCATGATAAAATCGTCAACAATTAACCATTATAAAACTTGCTAACCAATAATACAAGATACAAATTTAAGTTGAGTTAACAATTAAAAGGCATGACATAGTGTATCAAGGTTACAATAAATGTAGAGATTCACTAAAAGTTCCTTGCAAAACTCTAACATCAGAATTAATTGAAGCAATATATGACAAATATGAATCTAAAAGGACTACAAGAACCCAAAAGAAGAACAAAACAGACAGGAAAATACAAGACACAAGAGGAGAAGGAAGAACAAACCAAACAACATAAGCAACAAATTAAAATGACTCTGCTGAAGAGGCATCAAGATATTCAATCACTGGACTCCTCTTTTGATTATATTTAAGTTATGTCAATTAGAGAAGTGGCAAAACCCTTTTCTATTCTGTTGATGTCGCATGTATAATTCCACCAAGTAGCATAAGATAAGCGATCAAAACATTTCCAGTTAGAAGATATTAGATGAAAACCAATGAAGACACGTCTGTGAAATAACCTGGGAGAGGTTATTAGTTAAATCAGAGTAACCATGTGATCCGACAGTTAGATTGTCAAGATTGAGTTGTGCTGTAAAATGAAACATTTTTTGTAGAATTATCAACATTCTTTCCCAGAATGAAAAAATGAATTTACAGTAAGGTTGTCAAGCTAATCTGTAGTTACCCAGTGATGATGTGCACTATTCATGCCCTGGGACCTTTTCTGTTGAAGTCTGAATCTATAACTACATCCCAGGCTCTGCCAAAACTGGCACGGCTGTTCCATCCTGTTCCATACTTCCATATACTGCAGCCACAAGTTAAGTTCAGACTTGCAATCCCAATCCAGCTAAACAAGCTGATGATAGGAATTCCCTCACTGTAGATGCCTGATCCTTAGTCTTTGAAGGTCTTGACTGTGCAGTGGCTCCAGAATTATAGCCTTAATGGATGACGCCAGTATGACTATAAGTCTTGCCAATTCTCTGAGTGACACTTTTTCTCTTGTGAGGAATGTCTTAAACCCTCTCTTGATTACTCAATTCCTGTGCAGGCAACTCCAGTGCTGCTAATGTCATGTATATCAGAAAACGTACAATTTTCAACTTGTTTACTGGTTCTAGTTCTGATTTTGCCAGTTCACCAGGAAACCAAAATACCTTAACAGCCTTATTGCATACAATAATTGCTCCTGGAGCAGTTCTGCATCTAGTGCCATCATAATCTGACTATCAAGCTAGAATAACAACCTGATCCCTTGTTCTCTGAATGCTGCTGTAAGCAGTCTCAGAACCTTGGTGAAGCACCAAGATGACAAAGAGAGACCAAACAGTTGATATGTGAACAGCCACATTTGACCTTCTCGTCAGAATTGCAGGAATCATCTGTGTTTATTGCATACTGGGAATATGAGGAAGGTGTATTTCAGATCTAAATGGACCTTCCAATCTCCAGCCCCCACAATGTTCCTGAGAAACAGATTTTGTTTTCCATTTTGAAATGTGTGTACACCACCCATTCAAGCCCCTTAAATTGATAATGGATTCCCCTTTGCCTTTCTGATGTACTAAACAAATATTTCTCAGAAATCATCCTGGAGATTGTTTCCCTTTCTCCGTCTTAATAGTTCCTCTTTTTTTTATTTCTTTGATTTGGCTGAAAAATTCAACCTTTCACTACAAAAAAGATTTACTTCATTTTGATTGTTATACACACATGTACAACGGATATAAACATGCATGAACCAAAAGATTTAAACAGACATTTCATATTTTCTTAAAATCAATTGGCAACATTTAAATGCTTAAAAAACCATGATAAAAGGAAAAAAAAACTAAATTACTATCTATCTAAAATCAATAAAAAGGACAGCCTTAATGGTGAAGGTAGTAAGCAAATAACAAATGTAATCAACACAATGCATAAAAAATAAAATAGAAGAACCACAAAGGTGTAACTATACCATTACAATTTCAGCTTTTTGTCTTATGATTATCATCGTTTTCCAGTTCTAGTTCATTCAAAAAATTGATTGTTGCATAACCTACAGTTCACGAATACACATGAAATACATATTTCCATAGATCTTTTGGCCACATGGGCGTTATATGTTGAAAAAGATGTTTAAAGTATTTGATTATTAAGGGCTCCACCTCCAGGCAAACAGTAATAATGTGTTCCAAGGACTCCTTGTGTACATTACAGAACCAACAAATTTCATTTCCTTCATTACCAACAACCCATTTCGATGTGACTTCTCTAGTCTTCCACTGATTTAGCCTCAAGCGCAGGAGTCCTGCCCGATGCAAAACATTTGGAGATTTTAAGAGATACACTTCAGGGGTTCCAAAGGGCTTTAATGCAAAAGGATTTTGTTTAAAGCATTTATAAAGATGACACAATTCCCTGGTCCGGATCCAGTCCATTTCCCATATTTTTTGCTTTGCCTTGTCTGGATTTTGTAACAACACGTCATTCTCTATGTCTGCCTCCTGCATGAACTCCTGCACCTGAGACTTCCATTGCTTAATGAAGCTATCCCTTGACTCTCTCACATACTTTGCAAGCTGCATAACTAGTCCATTCTGATGGTTTTCCAGAGCACATTTCCTGTACAGCATGCATACTTTCCATATATAAATAGCATATATTGATGTGAGTCCTAGTTCGTGCCTTATGAGGGCCACTGGTGTAGATTTAGGGATTTTCAGAAGACTTCTCCAGTAGGCCCCTTCTTTTTTATCCCAATAACTTCTTGGTTTGCATGCTCTTGTTTCAGCTCCGTATAGCAATATAGGGAGAGCGTTTTGCTTATAATATGTCAACAAAGGTGCAATGGTGAACTTACAATATTTACCACTAATAATTCTAGATTGTGATGTTAATCCATTCCATTTCAACATTATAGTGGTCTCATACGGTATGTCTTTTGGATTATTGTTAATATTTACACCCAAATAGGTGTACTCACATACCGATTCAAGCTGCTGGTGGTTAAGTAACCACCTGTTTTTTTTGTTTCTTTGTCGACAATTTCCAAACTGAATCACCTTTGTTTTCTTGATGTTTATGGTCATTCGATTAAGCTTTGCATAATTCTCCAATACTTGAAGCATATTATGCAACCCCATTGGTGGTTTAGATAGCAAGAGGAGGTTGTCAGCATATAATAGCCAGTTAATCTCATGATGCCCAAGTTTAGGTGAATCAGTTATGACCTCATGAAATTCCTTGCCCATGTCAAGAATAAAAAAGTTGAAAATTGCTGAGGCTAGTATGCATCCCTGTTTAAGTCCCCTCGATGTAACAATGGGGTCAGTCAAGAAACCATCACTATCCAGCCTTATCTGCAGGGAAGTATCCTTATGAAACTCAATAATCCACTTTAGAATGTTCCAGGGACAATTGTTTCTCATTAATTTCATGAAGAGTATTTCTCTTAGGATAGAATCGAAGGCAGTCTTGAAGTCGACAAATGCGACATACAAAGGTATTTTCTTGCTAGATTGATATGCAATAATCGCATATATCGTCAACAAATTAATGCCTGTGCCTAAGCCTTTAGGAAAACCGGTCTGCCAGGGATCCCTCAAGCTCTCTCTATCTAGCCACGCATTAAACTCACAGAGAAGCAGTCGGGCGAAAATTTTCCCCGGACAGTCTAGAAGGGCAATCGGCCTGTAAGAGGCAGGATCAAGTCTGCTCCCTTTCTTAAAGAGCAAGATCAGTATAGATTTTTTCCATGATTCAGGTAACTCACCTGCACGCATTACTTCCTCAAATATTTTCATTAAAATAGACGACCAGACTTCTGCATTTTCCTTGCTCATTCTGTTATCGAGGCCATCCGGGCCTGGGGCCCTTGACGAGCTCAATTTTGAGATGTAAAATAGCACATCTTCTTTATCAAATTTTATCGTGTGATCCCAGTTTTCGCTCTTAATGGGCACATGGTCATTCAATATTGGAGTCTGGTATATTTTCTGAAAGTAATCGCACCAGGTTTTGGCTGAAATAGAGTTAACCTGAACCGAGGACTGATCTTTGAATCTGGCCTTATTCAACACATTCCAGATTTCAGCGGAGGACTTGAATGCAATCTTTTTCAACATGTCCTTGCTGTCCCTCTGGTAGCATATCAACTTCCTTCCTCTTAACCAATTTTTATATACTGTACGTATATGCTTTATTTGTACAAGTTTCTCTTCTGTTGTTGAATAATTTAACAGGCGTATCTGTCTTCTCATGTCGGCTTTTTTGGTTTTAACATCAATGTCGAAAACATGAGTGTGTTTGTAACTCTGTCCTTGTACACTGTTCTTTATGTGCACATATTTTTGCATTGATTTAACAAAGTCCAATCCAGGACATAAAGAAAGATTTTTCTCAAAGTCACTCAATGAAGTGCTGGTCCATTTAATTCGATTTCTCATATTATTCGAGATTATGTCCCCTTTGTAGATACTACAAACTCCTTCTATCTGGCTTTCCTCCAGTTCCCACGCTAGTCAGAGTTGGCTATGATCACTTTTGCCATTCGATCTTATGGTTAGGGATTGGACTGCGTTCATCATTGCTCCATTCACAAATATATAATCTAATGTGGCTTCGAAGGGGCCGTTACACCACGTACTGGCAGCTGGGATGTCACCCTCCACTGTACCATTTACCATGAGTAACTGCATATCTTTCATAAGTTTAGACCATCTTTGCTCTTCCACTGTTATTTTCCTTTTGTCTTTAATCAAGAGGTGAAGATTAAGATCAACCATGACCAACACATAATCAACATTTTTTTCAGAGGCCATCCTAACAAAAACCTCTTGGAGTAGGTCAAAAAATCAATCTGCTGATAGATGCAACCTTCCCCAGTAGATGTTAACAATTATAAACAAGTGTGTATTGCTTCTCAGCGTGATGGTTTGAATGAAGGGAGTAATAGAGTCATACATAGAAACTTTAAATCCCCTCGATTTCTTGGTTGCTATCATAAGGCCTGCCATGGGTCTGCCTCGCTGCAGGAACAAAGCTGGTTCTAGGAATATTTCATAGCTATCCCAAGTGGGGGCCTCCACCATCCAGGTTTCTTGCAAAACCACTATATCAAAACCATCAAGCTCTGTAGTTTGTGCATTTGTGAAGTGCGTAAATCCATGTGTATTCCAGCATATGAGCTGGATTTTTTCTTTTGTTGTGGATTGTTATGCATGTGCTAACTGGTGGCTACCTACATCATTTTGTCGAGTAGTATTGGAGCCATAAATACGAGGGGGCCATTTCATAGATCCCCCCATTCCTCCTTCTGTTGTTTGCTGATCTTCTTGGTATAAATTAAAGCCCATTTGGAAGAGAACGTCCCTTGCATTCCACATTATGTCTGCCAAGATAGTCGAACGGATGGTTATTCGGGATCGATAAAGCTCTTGATCATCCAGAAACTCCACTCTGTCGATATCTGCTGATGTTATATTCCTTAGTTGGGGTATTTCCTTACAGATATATATGACGCTTGATCGATTCAGATCAAACTGCTGGAAAGGATGGTTTCTACATTCCAATATGAAGCAATGGTTGTTATTTTGTACAACTGCTCTCGATGTGTATTTAAGATCTTTAATTGTATTCATGTTTTTTTTTTCATTGCAAGGATTGCCTCGTATTGTCTGAGCCCAATGGCCTTCGCATTGGAGTCGGCAAGTTAGCAACTATTGAAGAATGGTGTGCCAAATCTTTTTGAGCCTCCTTATCCATTGCAATTTCAGTATTTTCATTTAGCCTATTGGCCATGTACCATTCTACAGTTTTATTTATTTTATCTCTCATTTGGATCTCAGTTAACCCACTTAGCCTTGGCTCGGCAGGTTCAACAGCAGGAGGTATCTGAGGGTTAGATCGTTCTTTCTCTCTCATGACAGCTTCTTCAGCCACTAGGTCATTTAATGGTTTATAGAACAAGCTAGGGGTGATTTTATCTTTATTACTTACAGCCGGTAGAAGCAATTGACCACAGCTTTCATTACCCACTATTTGCTTTTCAAAAGTTTCATTGACAGCACTTGTTATCTTCAGATTTTGTCTGTTTTTTGCCCTTGCTTTACAGACCTTTTCAGCGGCAATTGCCCTTTTTGTCTTGTTTTTCCGTTCTTGCCTCACCTTGGTGTGGTTGTTATGCTCTGTGGCCGTTTTTAGAGGTGTACTCGACACATCATTTTGTTTTTTCTCACTTATATTATCCGCAACAATTATCACTGAATTTGTATTCTTTTTCTTGAGCTTCCCACCAATATCCCCAATTGCACCATTCTGTATTTGTGATTTTGGCACTTCCACAGATTCTTTAGGGACCGTTACCCCACTGAAGTTAAACTGTTTTAACTGCAGCAGGGTCTTATTTCTTTGGTCATGTAGGAATTCAGTCTGAGTCGCAGAGTGTTTTGACTCGCAGTGTCTAAATATCTCATATTGAGGTTGACACTCTCTAGTTTTACCCATTGCCTGGCCGCCATTACTTTGATTTGTCAATTTGGTTAATAGTATTGCCTGGTAATTTAGCTTTTGATCCATAGCTTCGTACAACTTGGCTAAGGATAACAGAGTGGCCAATAGAATCATGCTCATATCAGGCTGGCCTATGGCCTCCTCTGCATGTTTTTCAGCAGACCCCAATGATCGTGCACCTTCACAAAAAAATGTTTGCGGCTGCCTAGGAGTTGGGGGAACAAAAGAGAGTGAATTTACAAAGGCTTCTTCTTCTGAGCACTCAGACAAGTCTAAAAGAGGTTTTAGTCTTTCGATTTACTGGACTTTCCGTGACATTCTCCATCTCAAATCTTGGCATAATAGAGTTGCTGGGATGTTGCCTTTGAATAGGGGACAGGTTATCTACCTGCATTAGGTCCCCTGTGTTGGAATGAACAAAGACAACTTCCTCCTCATTGACAGAGGCAGCGCTCAAGTTCATAAAGTTGAGCGCTTCCTCGTCCACTTGACCCGTAACATGCAGATTTTGGTAGGCTTCTCTGAGCCTTGGTTGTGACTCCACAGAACAGAGTATGCAAGGACTTTCAATAATCTTTTCAAGGGTTGTATGTGTCAATATTTTATCATCCTCACATCGTTTACTTTCGTGCTGCATAGTGGTGTCTGATATCATGTTACCAGCACCCGAACTTAAGATTGCTGGCCCAGTGGCCTTGATTGCGGCTACTTCAATGTCAAGACGAGTATTTAACTCAAAGAGTTTGTCTTGATTTACAGGACAGTTTTTCATTTGATGTGCTTGGCGAGTTTCATCCACACTCTGGTTGTAATATAAGCGTATATCAGACCCTTTCGAAGTCAAACGATTCCTGTTTTTATTCACCATTTTCTTATCACCTAAGGGAGTTATTACCTTTTTTTAGCTGTTGGTGCATTGGCGTGTGCAGGTTTACAGCAATGTTTTCCACAGTGTCTTTTGGGTTCAAAGTAGTTCCCTCTGTAAATAGTGAGATATTTACAACCGGCATACCAGATTTCAGCGTGTATGGACCCCTCTCCATTTTAGCACGGTTAATAACTTGTTACACACTTATATACACCACCAAGCAGCCTTTTTCACTCTAAAAGGATGATTTGGTACCAACACACTTTAAGCTGTTTGGGACACGGCTTTGCTTTATACCAGAGGCTTTGCGTTACTTAGCAATGTGTGCTTTCAAGGAGCTTTTTAAAAAACTGCTTTCCTATTACTTTACATACAATAAAAGAGTAAAACAGCAGTATCACATACATCTTACCCTTGGGTCCTGGTCAGTTCTCAATTACCCGATTTTTTTTTCTTTTCCTATTACTAATTAAAGTATAGGAGCCCACAACAGGGACCTCTTTTTTTTCCTTGCACGTAAGCCTTAATTATTACCCAAAAATAGAGTTAGCTCCACGCTCCAAGCTATCCAGCTAGACAGCGAGACAGCAGGCAAAAACACTTGCCAAAAGCACTTCCCAAATGCGCGCGCGCAAATGCGGGTGCACAGTGCTTATGTCTATTTCTGGGTAGGAGGGCGGGATCAGCGCTATAACAAAGACAAACAAAATGGCATTACTTAAGGGAAGACAGCCATTGCAGGCTGGTGAAAGTCTATGTAAAAGTCTATGTTGTGAGTCTATGTTGCCCTATGGGCCAATGGCAATCCAGAGGAGGCGTACCTGACCAATCCACAAGCTGGAATCACGTCAGTAAGGTTGCTCCAAATCCAGGCGAATTCACGGCAGAAAGGTTGCTCGAGTCCAATCCCAAACGAGCAGCAGCCCATAGCGAGACAGCAGGCAAAAACACTTGCCAAAAGCACTTCCCAAATGCAGACGTGCAAATGCGCGTGCACAGTGCTTATGTCTATTTCCGGGCAGGAGGGCGGGATCAGCTCAGACCAATCCGCAAGCTTGAATCACGGCAGTAAGGTTACTCCAAATCCAGGCGAATTCACGGCAGAAAGGTTGCTCGAGCACAATCCCAAACGAGCAGCAGCCCACAGCGAGACAGCAGGCAAAAACACTTGCCAAAAGCACTTCCCAAATGCGCACCTCTATCTAGGCTCTATACTAGTTCGTCTATCTCTGTCTCCTGTTTGTCTCCACTATGTCTCTCAAAAATTGACATGGTTATCGGACTAGGCATTGTGCTCTGTACAGGTGTTTTAAGGAATTCCAGATGGTAACCTTTAACCAGCAGGGGAACCCCAGTGTCCCCTTAAAGCATGTTACAATTTATAAATAGTAACTCAGTCTTGCCCCATATAGGTAAAAAAAATCTGCCTGTTTTATTACCTGCTGTAATGACTGGCTTCTAAAGTGAACACATGAAGTGATGGTTGTGATCACCTCTGCCCTTTGAGGGGCAGAAGGTATCATTTTGTCATTCCTCAAATATTGACCAGTTGAGTGGATCCTGATATGACTGGTGCCCCAAAACCTTCTCATGGGGAATATCATCCTTATTGGTGCTCGTGCTTTGGTGATGGTAGTGAAGGTACTCATGAATTTACTGAGTTTCTTTGAAAAATAATTGCCAAAGAGTAGGCCCTACATGGCAGATCCCATGCAATCTGACCCCAGATCTCCTAGCTTGGCATTGAACTTGAGGAGTAAGCTTATGCTGCACCCTGTTGGCAAGTCAAGTTAGCATTTCAGAGCACACACACTGCCCTTTGAGTCCAATTTTGCAAAGATTCTGTGTCCACTGGCTCGCAAGTGTCCTTTGCCCCCTCAACGAGGCCCATTATTGTTGATAGAGGACCTCCTAGGTATAGAATATTATCCTGGCAGGACCTCTATGAATAATTCATCAATTATTTGGGGTCCCACTGTCATCTGGTGACAAAAGCAAGCATTTTGGGATCAGGCTCTGGTGTATTGTGTCTGGACAGTATGCTCTGAGGTGCTATTTTGACCTCTTCACCCAGAGAATTGCATTATCTAGCCCACATGTTCTCTGCCAATTTAAGGAATGCAATTATTGTGAGGATCTTCTGTGTCATATGTCATTGTAAAGGAACATCCCTGTCTACTCCTCTCTCTAATGTACCTCTGGCTCCATTGTGAAGACCTCTGTTCCCTATACCTTCTGTCACTATGGGGCAGAGTTCTCCTTTAGGCGTGGATGTCGCCTACACTTTATTCACCTCTGTTAAAGCAGAAGAGTCAGAGGCCTCCATGTTATCCTTCCTGGGGCAAAAGGTTGTGAGGCTGGGCACTCTGCTACGAATCATGAAATCCTCTATCAGGTTAGCAAAAGTTATTTTGCTTCTTGAGGTGAGGCATTTCCCTCATGGTACTAGAAATACAATAGGTGTTGGTAGTGGATCTCCTCTCTGAGTCCTTGGTACACCAACTGCTAGCTCTAAGTAGAGGGTTCTCGTTAGTTACCCAGATAATGTTTTTCTTTTCTCTTCATTATAGTATCTACTTCTACTGCATAGTACCTGCAGAATGTTAATTGTGATCCGTAATCTTGTTTGGAATGGGCTGCAGCCCGAAGAGGACTGTTTAGAAGTGAGGATGGAGATGGAGTTGTGAGCAGAATCCCTCTTGGAAAGAATAGTTATCCTATCACTTCCTGTGATTCCCTTTTGATAATGCCACATTTGGCGATGAGTAGCCGTACACTCTGTCCAAGACCCAGAGTAGGATCAGGCAGAAAAAATCAACGTTGTAGCAGATTTTGCACCACTGAGGCATGCCACATATGGTCCAGGGGTCACGGAAGATATGAGGACATCCCTTTACCGGAAGTCCATGCTGGTCTAATGGTTGCCATTTGAAGGGAGAAACTGGCCCGCCTCACTGGACCCATGAGCACATGCCCCATGCACAGCAGGGAAGTCCTGCATTGCCTTTAGAAGAAGGGTCCTCTCAGCATGGCCCACATGCCAAGAACCCTACCCAGGCAATGAGCTGAACTGATGATCAACTCAGCAATGTGCTATATGTGCATTGTGAGACTGGATCTTGGGCACATGAAGCAATTGACTGCATAAACGCAAATATTCAAAGGTTCTTGAACCGCTAAGTTTCTCAACTATAATAAATATGCCATTGAAACTAACCCATCCGAGTCCTACTTGCCCATATCTGGATAACCTGCCTTTCCATGGATAGAATGGAAAGTATGTTGGTCTAACTATTTGGATGCGGTTGAGCATGGTGGTTTAACCACAGACAAGAATACGTTGCTACTGCTTCATTCCTAAGTACAAAATGAAAGGAAATTCCAAGAGATTACCCCTCCCAATGCGGAAAAAGGAGGAGGTGACATGAATGCTTATGAGATGGCAGAGAAGCAGCTGGAAAGTTATTAACTGCTGAAAATTAATATTGCCATCAACAAGTATAATTTATATATGGGGCGGCAGAAACCAAATTGAACAATAGAGTAGGATGTGTCTGCCTTGTGTACCATGACACCTTCAATTACATTTTGGGGATTGATGAACTCATCAGGGACTAATAATTATATACACTATAAGCTCAATTATGTAGGAATGACTATGGATGTGTGGAAATCCGACAATTGAGGAATACATATAATAGCCAAAAAAGTGGAACACTCACTCTTATGTTAAAAAAACAATTAGAGAAAGGAAACAATGGGTCAGCAGCGAGAATGCTGACATTCTTAATGTCTATGAATTCAGGCAAGTCAATCACATGAAAAAGAACAATAAAGTTGCAGAAGGAAAAGAATGAGAACACAAAGACAAAAATGATAAAAGAAGGCAAGGGCACACGACATGGACAAGCACACCTACTTCCAGTGTGGCAGGCAATGAGTCACGAGTTGTGCCCTATAAGGTCTCCCCGGAACCATCACATACCAGAATGACTTCCTCGTTTATGGGAAGAGCCAAAAAGAAAATGACCACACACTACATTGGCTTAGTTGCCGTACTCTCACAGATAGAAGCCGAAAGAGTTGAAGTCGAAATCCAGATAATCTCTCATAGAGTGGAAACTATTAGCAGGTGTATGGGGAGTGGAATATATTAGAGGGGCCCTTTGTCATCCACACAGACCACAAACATATAGTAGAAATACTCAATGTCAAGGACATGTCTAGAACAATACCAATATTTGCATGACTAAGCATGATTCTATGAGTGTGATTTTCATGTTGATAACATGGGCCTGGTGCACAATAGGTCTGTGTGCCCCAGTGGAGAATAAAGAGGAAGTGGTAGACAGGATTATGGCCTCACTCACTCAATACCCAGATGCTGCAATCCCCAGAGAAAAATGGCAGAGTGGACTATAGCTATATCCCATTCTGGCACAGGTTATTAAGTAGAGTAAGGAGGGTAGACCTGAAAAAAAGGAACATTGGCATCCACATAACGTCATTACGGGGGATGTTAAAGGGATAGTTTCAGTGTAGAATGTGATGGTGCTACCAATTAGTAGTGCCCATTTCTCTTAGGGGGAAGGTTAGTCAAAAATGCCCATGGTTTCCATGCTGGGATCACAGAGACAAAGGAAAAGGGATGAGAGTGATAGAGATTGCCCAGTTTTGCTATCATGGTGGAATGCATAGTGTTGGAATGTTGGTCATCTCAGAATTCAAACAAAAAGCTCTAAACTACAAAAACCGGAGTTGCTCCCCATTCCCCTTTCTGAAGGCGCATGAAGTTGTTGGGAATATACATCCTGGGGTCATGCCAAGAACCCAGTTCAAGATTGTGATAATGGATTTTTATTTTTAGTGGCCAGAAAAGAAGCTTGTGAGACGAACGTTGGGCAATGTAATTGTACACTTTTAGGGTACATTTTCAGGAGGGAAGGATGACCTATTAAGATTGTGAATGGCAATGGTTCCCCGACTCTGGAGGCATGGAAGTGAAAGCAGGTGCCAAGAAACTACTTAGATATCAAACTAATGAAAGGAGGGGTGGAGGATCAACAAACCTGGTCCAGCTAAATAGAGTAAACTTTTTGTTTTGTCAAATGTGTACTAATGTAAACTAATAAGGAAAGTTAGAGTTATCCATTTGCAGTATGTACCTATCACGGAGTGGCCCACTTCACCAGGAAGTATCAGACAGAGATGAGAATTACGTGTGCATGTTTTATTGTGGCTAAGCATGGATGAGTTTGAAAGTAACACATATTTAACTTAAAGTCTACACTATAGCATGTGCTTATGTTTATTCTTTACTAAGGTTTTCTCAAGACAGATACAATAAAGTTGTGACTCTGAAGTAATGAATTATGAACTAGTACATCACAAACATTATTTTCAATCAGTCTTGCTCCCAATTATTTTACTTTCACCCATTCTGTTATTTTCTGCTCTGTCAAGGGAAGGTGAGTAGGATCTACTCCTGTGTATCTGCAATATGTTGATTGATTTTTGCCCGAAATCTAGAATGTAATGGGTTGTGACACCAGGAGAACATTTTAAAGAAACGACGATGATGGAGTTGTGAGCAAATACCCTATGTGAATTAATAAAAATGGTACCACTTACCACTAATTGCTCTGATTCTTTTTTTGGTAACACCGCATTGCTTTTACCACACCACATTGTCTGCGACGTCATGCCTCCTAGGGCTTCCAGTCTAGAATGCACAGGTTCAATGTCTTCTGAGATTACCATCCAAAGAGTAATCCAAAACTCTATTAAATCTGTTGGTCAAATCCATATCAGGATAACCTTCTTGGGTCAATTCATCCTCCATGAGGTCTTCACACTTGTAATCTAGGTGTTCCCTCTTTTTGGACCAGCCTTGGCACAACAGCATACTCCTTTATTGAAGAGTGCCCAAGGCCTCAACTAGCAGGCTGGAGATCTGTGATTTGTAGGGAGGAAGTGCTACTAGTCACACTTATCTGATCCTCTGATCACATGTGAACTCCACCACATATGGTCATGGTGGGTTTAGGGGTGTAATCAATGGACCATGGAATTGCTTCCACAGTGATGGCTGACCTCTCCAAGGGGAAAAAAAACAATATAGATGTGTTCAAGCTTTCAGGGATATTTGTGACAATTTAATGTGGCAATAGGAATGGCAGATTTGTGCATTGTTCTTTCAAACTGAGCAATTATCCAGTCAATGTTAGAGCCAATGCACTTCAGACCTTTCAGTGTCCTTCATGAGGGCAATGACTGTTGGAATAAGAAAAAGAAAACAAAAAGGTGATCCTTAAAATGGAGGACTAATTAGGTAAGTTAAGAATAAGAAGAACTAGGAACAAAGAGAGGAGCAAAAAGCCATACCGTGCCTGTGGTGGTAAAAACCACCATTGAAATACCACCAATGTAAACAACGAAATAATGAACGTACAAAATAGAAAAAAAGAACGAAAGTTGCAAAATATAAGGAGATGTGCATAGGGGAATGTAAACCCCCTAATACATTTGCATGGTGTTCACCAACAGGATCAGAGAACCATCCTTGAGTCATCTGAAGCTGGTCCTTGGCTGGGAGTAGTAGCCAATACTGGCCTTAAACATTTGTAAAAACGTTCTGGGTCGCGTGGAAAAGCTGCACACGATGATGTCACCATGTGATGACTTAATTGTGGTATGGTCTCATACGTTCTATAAACATGATGCAATCACGCAAGTAAAACCGTGGTGATACAAAACATGCAAGGTAAGCAGAGTCCATGTATCCACAGGCCAAAAAGGGGTTTGCATATCCATCCAAAGGATTAACAATTTCTCAATTGTGTACATGCTCTGGATGGTGCAAAAAAATAGAAATGGAAATTTAGGAAAATTGAAGAAAATGCAGCATAAGAATAAACATAAAATAAAAAATTTAAAAAAAACAGGAAGCAGAATGATAAGCAATTAAAACAAGAAAAAACAAAGAATTGTAAATTCAAAATAGTAAGTAAAAAATTTAAAATAATATGAGATCAAAATATAAGAAAGTGTGAAAAATTAAAACCATGCATACAAAAAATTAAAATACAATGGTGGCAAAAAATCAAGTAGGAATATAGACAAACTAATAAAGAAACTAAGGGACAGTTTTAAGAATTATAAGAAGGAAAACGTGTGAAAAGATGTAGACAAGTACATACATAGAATGAGGGTGTATAAACACCAGCAAACATGTCGAGGTACAAGATCAAAAGAGCAAAATCAAACAAGGGTAGTCAACATATGTCATAGAGCACCAGGTCCTATACATGTGATATATGATCATATCATGGTCTGCACAATTTTAGACAGTAATGCATTCCAGTTTATAAGGCATTTATCACAATTGTGCAAGTTATATATTATATATAATACAATGAGAGTAAGTAGATAAACATGTGTGATGTAAGTGAAAACAGTGTGGGATTTGATCATAATGGGGCATTTCAGCTCAGTATGTACACATGATAGGTAGGTAAGCATGCATAAGCCAGAAGAAGGAGTAAAACCAGAAAACATAGGTTTCAAGTCATTTTTTTTTATTTAACTTAAAGAAAATGCCTCACTAAACTTATTACTAGAGGGTGATTCCCTGCCTAACAAACTTAACTAAGGTGCTTGTATTTAGTCAAAATGAAAATAGTCCTCTGTCCAAACCTATCAGCTAACCGGACCTACAACTTATCAAAACATTCAGAAAATAGTTGGAGTAGCAAGTACTCTCAATCATCTTGGAAAAGTCTCTCCAGGTGTTCCAGGGACATTTTCCTGGCTCAAGTTCCAGTGTTCAAATCGTCTAAAAGTTCTTCCTTAATATACAGTTTTTGTCAATCACTCCATGGTTCACACAGTTCTCCACAACTTCACACAACATAACAAGTTCCCAAGAAAATAAAATCTCTAAGAGTTTTCAGGGGGATGGATATTTCCCTGATCCCTCCTCTCCACTTATTTGGGATTTTTATCATATTCAGAAACCCGGGTACCTCTGTGCTTCCCATTCATCTGCTTCTCACCTCCTTCCCGTGTATATATTGGTTTTCTTGATGTTGTGGTCTGAATATGCTTCCTTTTCTCCTCAGTTGTTCTCTCTACTTTTCCATTCTCTAGGTCATGGACAACCTGCACATCTATTATCTTGAAGGGCCTGCTTATGGCAACATGGGACTCTTCAGGGAGGTTCCCCACTTCTTTTCGCTTGTCTTCTATGGATATAAATGGTAGTTGCTTTCCTTTTGTCTGGATTTTACCTCTCCCCTCAGCTTTCTTGCTGCAAACAAATACGTTGCTTTGTTCAGTTCTGTGGTTAAGTATGGTATTTGTATCTGCTCTTTGAGTGAAGGGGTTGCTCTGCTCTTTTCCCCTGGTCTCAGCTGATGTTTGCGGCCCCCTGCCCCAGCACGTTCATGGCATGGTCACGTCTCCAGGTAGGTGTCGGCATGCTTCCTCATTCCTTCTCTGATCTATCTCAACTCTGGGTCTGCACAGCAGCGTCTTCACCTGATGTGCGCTTCCTTCCACACCACCACAGGGCTGGCAGTTCAGTGTTTCTCTGCCCCTCATTGGCATCGCTTTGTCAGAGCCGTCCTGCTGCTTGTGTTCTCTCCTCCTCCACTCCACTGTCAATGGCTCTATGTTCTCGTAGTTGAAATGAGAGAGCAGTGGATTGTTTATCACATGATGTTAAACGCAACAAAACTTCCACATCCTTGCAAGTAAAACACTAAGTGGTTTCGGCCACATCAGCTACTCCCATGTAACCAGATAATATCTTTTTTGGAATAATTGCATATAGTTTACTAACCAACCATTCATGATACATTCAAGATAGAAAATGTTATACAAAAAGCAGATGTTAAGAATAATTAAATGATGTGAAACAGGATACAATCTCACTCATAAAGAAAGAAAACACTCATTAAAAATTGCTCAACAATCATTAACTACTTCCTATCTGTCAGATGCATTGTGTTAAATAATGATTTATATTGAGTTAAAAAGTCCACATATTGTGGGGTCCATGTTGTTCATTTCAGTTCACAGCCAAGATTATTAGTTCCTTTAAAAGGATTAAAGATGTCATCAATATGTCTCAAACCTGCTCGAGTTAGAGATATGTGGGTCCCCCACCAGTATCTAGCTCCAAAAGTGTGTACTTGCATAAAGTCTTCTATCCTGTAAAAATCTCCTAAAATCACTTGGCATCTGAGGACAGGATGGACCATGGACAATAATGCTTCCTCCAGCATTTTGAAGCCCCTCACTCTGGTTCCCACGGCAAACTTTGCTGCGTTCACATACTATTGTACGCTTCACCATAGCTGCTGTTATGATTAATGTAATGCTCTTGAATATGCCAATAAAATGTTGTTATGAAAAAAAAATCCCCTAAAATATGTATACCTTAAATGCTGTAAAATCCCTGGCTTCTACCACGGCCTACACATGCAAGCTAATAAGAGCTGGCAAGCCATTCCTCTCCAACGACAGCTGCCTGATCCTGGCCAGAGCCTTAATACTATCCAGAATTGACTACTGGAATGCACTATACAGTAGCGCTAATAGAACCACCATCCGGAGGCTCCAAACACTACAAAACCCATGCCTTGAGAGCAGCACTTAGCATAAACAAAAGAACCCATAGCTCATCCATTAGACGTCATCATAAATGGCTATCTACTGGGAACAAAATCCAGCTTAAGACGCTATCTCCGACTCACAAAGCGCTTAACAACGCGGCCCCCAGTTATCTCACAGACAAACTTCACAGAAGAATCTCCCTCAGACCTACCAGAGCTGGCAACACCAACTGCCTGGCCATACCTAAATACAGGCTCACCACAATTGGCGGCAATAACTTCCCAGTGAAAGCCGCCAAACTATGGAACTCATTGCCACTGGACATAAGAGCAGACCAATCCTACCCTCACTTCAGAAAAAACACCATCAAACACCTCATCTCCACTGACCCCTAGACTCCTATCCTGACCTACGCTGAACCTACATCACTGTTACCCACCTGCTCAACTCTCCTGCTAAAATCTGCAACATGTTGTTACCTGCATAACTGCACATCTTTGCCTGTGCAACCACGAATGCAGCCAAACTGTATATATTGTATAGTTTGTAACTATGTAAGCCTTTTCTCTGTACATTGTGTATTTTGCATTGCGTATTTTGTATCTGTAACCTTTTAAGCCTTGTATCCTCTTACTGCTGCGCCCTGCTACTCACGGGTCTGGTGCGCATAAAAAGTGAATAAAACAATCAAACAAGCTATGTGTTGGGGCATACCGTGAGTAGGTGCTCCAGGGTCTCAACTGAGTCATCTGTACCCACTATCTACATATCCAGTCCTCTCCAGACATATTCATCATAGCCCCCTCCACTTCCAGTGTGGGAGTAGGTTCAGTCTAAATCTGAGAAAAAGACATCCTCCACTTAGAACAAGCACATTTCTTAATGTAGGTCTCCACTGTGTATAAACGCTTCTCCTGGAGCGTGAGATTGCTATAGAGAGAATCTTTTGTTAAGGTTCAGAGACACTCTTTTCTGATCGAGGTTAATAAGGTTTTGCATTCCTTAACCCAATTGGTAAATTGGGTGGAACTCTATGTTTCCAACAGCAAGTTCATTTTTTAGGGGGGTCCAAAATGTTTCTATAGAATGCAAGGGTTCTCCATTAAATAAAAACTAACATAAAAAGTAGGCCAAACTCATGTTTAATAATAGGAACTGGGACACAGTTCAGTAAACCATGTACTTTAAGCCAGACCAACCCTTCCAGTTTTTGCCACTCCTAGTCCTTAATGTTGCAAAGTATCTCAGTATCATAGAGCAGGGCAGGAATTACTTAAACCCTATAATACTTGATGATAGGGAACAGGGAAAATCGATCATATTTGAAATGTATCCTTTTCATCTAGGCTATGTAAACCCCACATTTCTTTTTAAGCTGATCAAATTGTGCAGCTATCTGGGTGCGATAGTGTATTGTGGCACCCAAGTAAACATACTGCTCTGTGATTTCCATTGATACCTCATTACTCTTCCATTAATATAGCTGTTTCCTTCTCTTATTCTTACATATCTACAGATCATGTTTGCTCATATAAAGGACTAAGACTTCCAACCTACTCTGAAGACCTGATGGAGTCTGATTTAGTATGACTAGGCCATGAGCGAAAGCAAGGTAAAGAACTGGAAAAGCACCTAGGTGAGGAGGAAAAACATCCTTTCATGTTTTAAATCGTCCCCTAGATCGAACATATAAAGATGAAAAAAGTGCAGGGGCCAAGACACAATCCTGCCAAAGCCCCTGGTTCTTATTCACAGCCCTGGTCATACAACCGTTCCCATCTAGAAGAACTTTAACATATGTGTCTGTGTGGATTGAGATTAGGATTTCCAGAATGCTGTCTTGGGCTTTCCATTCCTTCATTTTACTCCAAAGGATGACTCGGTTCACCCTGTCGAAGGCCAAGGAGAGGTCGATAAATGCTACAGATAACAAGCTCTTCTCGACCTGCCGGGCCTCAACAAGAGCAGAAAAAGATATCCATGAAGGTGAGGGTCCAGCCCTCGTTGGAATCTAGATTGATTTACGTCCAGTCAAATCATGTCAGTGAACCATGCATTAAGTGCCCTCAAAGAAGAACATGTTACTTCCCATGTCAAGGAGTGCTATCCAACAGAAATCTGCACTAGCATCCTGTTGCCTTTCTTCAATATTTGGAATAAAAAGGACGTTTTCAAGGATTCCAGTATGCACTTCTTTCTAAGTATGTTCTGAAATAAACTGAAAAGTATGCCAGCCCAGAGATTAGTATCTCCCTTGAGGATGTAGCTTGAGAGACCATCGGGACCCTTTCTTCAATATTTGGAATAAAAAGGACGTTTTCAAGGATTCCAGTATGCACTTCTTTCTAAGTATGTTCTGAAATAAACTGAAAAGTATGCCAGCCCAGAGATTAGTATCTCCCTTGAGGATGTAGCTTGAGAGACCATCGGGACCCGCTGGTCTCCACGAGTTGGCCTTTCAAATGAAATAGTCAGTGTCCTCTATATCCATCATAGGTACCCATGACCCTTAATTAGACTTGAAGGAGGCCCCCTTTTTACTGTTTGGTACACCATAGAGTTCCAGTAGGTAAATTACCCAAGTGTGCTCTGGGATTGGATTTTGTTGTTTCTCTTCATAACATCCAGGGTCCTCATTCATACGTTTCCAAAAGACTTGAGAGTCATTTTTTAAGAGAACCATTAGCATTGTTTCCCTGCCCCATTGGCAAAGCCTTTATTTATAGCCCTTCAGCCAAGAGGCCTGCTTACGTGCCTTTATTTTATGCAAATGTCACAGGTAATCTCTTTTTTTTAAGTGCTCGCAGTTGTCCTCTCAAGTTTTTCTTTTTTTTCTTGTCCAGTTCCCTAGTATCAACATTATGTTTTCTCCTATTATTTCCAGTAAACCCATGGGGCTGATTTTCCCCTCATGTCTATATACCCTACAAATGAAGTTCTTAGGAGCAGGTGATCACTTTATTTATTTGCAAAGATGTTATACCCCTGGCATATGTCTAACAAGGATTGTGTAACAAATATGTAATCGAACTTGGATGTTGTTTTGTCTATTTTCCACGTAAAATCTATGGAGAAATGGCTGGCAAACTCCAGTTTAAACAATGAAAGTCCTATTCGAGCATGAGGTTACCCATCTATGTGTGTAGTTATTTGTAGAGGGATCATCACCGTTACCAATATAAAGAGTGGGGCTCATGAATTTGCTGCAGTCACAGTTTAAATCACCGAAGATAATTACATTCTCCGAGTTTCCCCCACTGAACCATTCCACTTAAAGCTCTGCAATGCATTCAACCATGTCAGTTGAATAGGAGGCCTAGTGATTCCAGTATGTATTTATAATAAGTAAGTCACTCTCTAAACCAGACCTGTCTATATTTCTAGATAGTACCACTGCATGGATACCCAGATGGGGGGAGACCATTTTTTTACAGCCCACATGAAACTCCTTAATGGCTGTAATGAGGCTGCCATACAGCCTCCCCCTTGGCCCTTGCATTGCTGGTTGGATACATGCAGATTATCCATCTATAAAGGGGTGCTTCTTTAGCCAGATCTCTTGTAGATTAATGATATGACATTTTTATAGGAGGTCTAGGTCTTTTCCTACTATAAAAAAATGATTATGCCCTTGTGTTGCAAGAGGCTATATAGATGGTGTGATCCATTGCTTCATACCTAATCCCCCCTCAGTTTTATATGATCCGAAGATTGCTGCTACCCATGACCATTCTTTGTCGCATTGCGGGATATTATCTTTACCTCCTGCCAGAGAGATTGTGCTGCGTTGACCTCCTCCCAATGGAACCCTCCTGTAGTTCTCACCATACCCCCTGACTCCTGCAGGGATAATCAAGCTTATTTGTTTCATAAAATTAAAACATGTCATAGCCCAGGGATAGAAAGGCCTCTTCTTCTGAGAGCAGGAGGTGATATTTAAATTTGGAAATAACATGCACTAGTATATAATCAGTCGATCTAGGGTCTCAGGACTACATTGAAGCCAGTTACTTTAGTATTTATTTCTCAGGCTCAGAACATTCAGAGAACGTTATAGAAGATGTGATCTAGTTAGAACATGTTTGCAATTAGACTGTAAAGTAAAGTCCAGGTCCACAACACCATATACTCCATCTTTTTATCACATCTTTTGGGACCACACCCTTGTGCAGATTTCTATTCTAGGCCCCCAAACACTCTCTCTTAACCAAGCAGACTGGCCGTGATGGAAATCCAGTGATTTGTGAACTATGAAAGGTTTTGGTAGTATGACGGCCATGTCCAAACCTTCCTCAAGTAAGTCTGAGGCGTCAATCCTTACAGTTGGTGATTTATGAGTAAGGGTCCGAATAACAGGGGCATCGTCATCATGAGTAAGGACTCCTGTGAGCTAATCTTTTGAAGACAAGTTAGAATGTTCCCCTCTCTGGTTTTATATGATCCTTCCTGGGCTGGTTTGCATTGGGTCATTTCTATGCTCGTTCTCTTTTTCTTTGGGGTAGTAATAACAGGTTTTGGATTTTCCGATCCAAGATCGTCAATGTCAGGGTTCAATATTTGGTTTCTGAGATTTCTCATACAATTTCACGATCCAGTTTTTTTTTATAGAGTTAGGACTCTTAATGTTATTTGATTTTTCTTATTGATGCCTTTCTGTAGAGTCTTCCGAGATGGTGGAGGAACAGGGTAGCACGAAATCCACGACCTTGTAGTTCGACACAGATGGTACATCATTGCTTACAGGGCTTATTGCATCCTGCATCACCACTTCTTCATCTAATTGTGATGTGGGTGATACAGGATTCCATGATCGACTGGGAACAGCTGTCTTAAGCATTGTGTCAACAGGCAGGATGTCAGATCTGCTGAGATAATTTTCTGGATTAAACTGGAGAATCAAGGATGTTGCTTGAGGGCAGGGAGTAAGTTACTGACCTCTGCTCCCCATGTTTACTCTTGTGCTGTAATATTGCCCTCAATAAAGTTTATTTTTGCACTCAAAGTTTTCAACTGACCTTGCACATCTCTTATGTCATTGTTAGACCCTGGCACGTGAATTTAGCACGCAGTTGAAGTCCATGATCTTAGCCTCAGCTATTAAATCAGAGTGGGTGTTATAATTTGTATTCCTTAAATCTGAGCCCGCTTCATTTGCTGTAATATCTGAGCAACCATCCAGGTCATGTATGGAGACTGAAGCTTTGAAAAGATCAGGAGATGTATCCAGTGAGTTAGGAACATGGCAATAATTAGACTGGGGTGCATCTAACATCGACTAATTCTTGTAGGGCGTGAAATAAACTCTATTGCTGGCCTCTGTCAAGTCTTTGTCAAAAAATAATAGGCTGAGGTGCCCTCTTTTCTGGTAACGGGGGGCAATGAGGGTATGGCAATGAGAAACACAGAGAGAGAGTCAAGGCTACCTCACCTTTCAAGCGCTGGGGGATGTCAAAAATCTATCTAGAAACTAGTGGAAAAACATTAGATCACACTAGGAAGAAACACGATGTGTTCAGAAACATAGCAGTTTATTCTGATAAAAATAGGCTAAAAAACAAGGCAAAAAGTAGTGCAAAAATGACACAATTTGTGGTAGTACGTAAATGCATAGCAGAATCAATGCATACAAATTATAAATGAACATAGGACCAATTCTGGATGTTTCACGATGCAAAAATGCATTTGCAAGATGTTTTATAAATCACGACTTAATGCATGACTATAGTGAGATTTTGTCGACACTTTAGTGTGGGTACACCCTGAAACTCAGTCTCTCCCTGCTTTAAAGAACACCACCAGTCCTGATGACAGTTTGGATACCCTCTTATGAACCAAGTTATTAAGCAACTACTTTGAAGAATCCTACTGTTTCCGAACTTGAAACACCACACTAAAGTGTTTTTTAGCCTATTTTTATGAGAATAAACTGCTATGTTTCTTAACACATCGTGTTTCTTCCTAGTGTAATCCAATGTTTTCCCACTAGTTTTTAGATAGATTCTTGACATCCCCCCAGCGCTTGAAAGGTGAGGTAGCCTTGACTCTCTCTCTCTTTGTCCCTCTGTCAAGTCTGCCACAGAGGTGAAGTTCCTCTCCACAAAGTCTCTCATAGCCAAATCTAGGCAACCAGATATGGCAGGTGACCGTACCTTCTGAGATTCCTGGGACACTGTCTTGGCCCTTAAAAGAAAGTGACCCCACTAGCTTAGAGCTGCCATGTGTCTGGTCTCTGCCCCGCTGTAAGGATTTAGTCATGCTGCCCATTTCCCATGGGCTACATGTAGTTTTAGAGAAATAGTGCATGATTTTTGGTAAGTCTCTGCCGCAAGGAAGTATGGATAGTTATTTACTATGGCCCAATATGGAGGCAGGGAAATCAAGTGTATTAAACTTTATTAAACCACTCGCAACATTACTCTGTATCCCTCACAATCCTCTTAAACCCCAACATCTGTTCGTATGGTAGACTCTTGATGGTGTTAGAGGATGGACGATTAGGCAGTGTAAATCAATATTACTGTGTGTTGATTTCTGAAATAGCTTAGTCACAAGTTTGCCATTCTCTAATGGAACACGAACATCCAGAAAATGATCTCCAGGATCCCCAATGTCAGTGGTGAATTGGATGTGTCCATCTATTGCATTAATGTATTGTAGAAATCAGCAAGAGTGGACAGTGGATCATGCCAGACAGAAAATATGTTTTCTAAGTAACAAAGACATTGACGTATTTATGCTACACAGGGTCATTCAGGATACTATGCCTTTCAAAGGTGTACATGAAGCTGTTTGCATAGACTGGGGCCATGTTGCTTCCATTCATGTAACTGCTCTGTTTAGGACATATTGCATTTGAACTCAAAGGAGAATTAGGATAAATGAATTGACTGCTCCTATCGAGTCAGTTTGTAGTAAGAGCCACTCAAATGCTTCTAGATCTTGGTCGCAGGGAATTGAAGCATATAAACTTCTGACATCTATTCTGAATAGGATGTTGTCTGGGTTAAGTTCTATTCTGTCTAAAATCTGTAGTAAATGTGTTGTGTCTTTGATTGTGTTGTGCATTGGTTTTCTATGTAAGAGGCTGTAGTAAATTCTCAATATATGTTCCTATTGGTTGCAAAATTCCATGAGTAGCAGCATCTATAGGTCTGCCCGCAGGGTGGGTATGATGTATTTGTACTTTTGGCAACAGGTAAAACATAGGTGTTTTAGGATACTGCTCAAGGAGGAATGCTCTTATGTTTTCGTTGACCAGCCATTGTAAAAAGCCTGATTCAAGAATGTGCCTAGATTGGTCGTGTTGAAGGTTCAAGATCTAAGCTAGCATACATTCTAGCATCTTCTAATTGCTGTTCCACACTATATCCTAGTCTACACTGTTAGGGATAACTTGTACACCCCCTTTATCAGCAGGGGGAATGGTAATCGTATCATCGCTAAATAGGCATTTGATGAGGGACATTTTACAACTTTTGAGAACTGTTTCTTGAAAGATTTCAAAAAGGGTTTCCATAATAGATGGAGTAAAAGTACTATGAGACCTGAATTCAATACATTTAGGAGCATGTCTTGTATTGATGCTGCACTCGGGAACTACATGCAGGGACTTGTCAGTATGCACACCATTCTCTTGCCCCTGTGGGCATGTGTGGCGCTTACTCGTAACGACAAGCAAAATGCCCAAGTTCATTCATAAGAACAATCAGAATCCTTCCAAAAAGGTGTGCACATATACAACATGCTCTATGCTAGAAATGGATTTTTCTGTGTGTGTATGCATGTTAAGCTACCTACCTCACTCCCACACCAACCCCTCCCCTGGCAGCGTTCTCAACTGCACAGGCAATTCCCCCAGTTAAGCTGCAGTCTCTCCTAAACTGTTTGATTTGCACCCCTGTGTATAAAACGTCATTTTCACATGTAAAGAGAAAAATAAAAGTACCACTTACCTTCCAAAGAGAAGAAAAAGAAAGAGGAAGGGACCCAGACTCGATATGATATGTTGGGTCTCAGGCACAGTTATGGTTATGAGGGTCATGTGGACAGAAGAGGACACGCATTTTTAACTATGGAAAAACACTGGCAGCTATGGAAAATGTAGTGTTTGGGAGAACTTTGGTTTAAAGTTATTTTTCACTATTGCTGCTGAAGAGGGCAAATAATGAAAGTTGACGCATAATGCTTTTAGTAGAATCAAGACTCTTTGCACTAAATTAGTCTGGGTGATCTTAAGTGTAAACGAAAACAGACAGACTCTCGGCACAAAGATGCAAAACCAGTTGCAAAGTTCAGATAGAAAACAAGAATTCCATTTGGAGATTCAAAAGGCCTCATTACATCTGAGGCGGTAAGGGGTTAACTACGCCAGTAAAGATGCCAGCGCCGTTAACCCCGTACCGCCTCATTACGAGGTTCCCTCGCGGACCCGCTCTGAACGTCCGGTCAGACCAGACGTCCTTTGCGGGTCCCGCGATGGGACCAGCATGCTAACAATGGGCCCGTCATTAACAGGCCCATTGTTAGCATGTTCCCCATTCCCATTGAGCCCTATGGGGGCTCAAATGGGAATGGGGATTGTTTGGGTTCCCTGAATGGGGAAATACCGGGCTCTCCAAAGTCAGAATGCCCCGGAATGTTCCCATTCACGGACCACGGATCCGGACCCGAGTTTGGAGGCAGCCATGCCCTTGGTTAACTCCAAACTGGTAATGAGGCCAAAAGTCAATATACCAGAAATACATTCTAAGTAGGTTAGTGGGACCCATAACTCTTTGACTCGAAAGAGCAGCAGACGGGCAGAAAAGAAGCACAGAGGTCAACAGGAAAGATAATGCATGAGCCTGGAAGAGCAGTACCCAGGAAAGAAGCACACTGTGGAGTATGGGCGTGTTATATGTCAAAGCCTACTCTCCATGATGCACATAACATAGACATTTAAAAATTTAGAAAGCTACAGGCCTTCCCTCGCAACACAAACATCACTCCTCCTACAACCATATTACACATCTGTAAAGAATCACCCAAAATTGATTAAAAAGTACAAGTTCAACGTTGTTCAAAATGATCTCTTAAAAACGCCTGCCCCCAGCCCCTTAGTAGACTGCGATGAAAATATAACATGTAAAATATTGACTTATCACATACCACCCCCTTCAGATCCTTTGAATACTTCAAAAGAGGGAGACATTAATAAAAAAAGAGAGAAGGACAAAGGGCCAACATAAAAAATGTGATAAAGAAAAGGTAGAATGAAAGAACACACTAGGGAACAAACAACCACAAAGGACAGGGTAAAGAGGAGAAGACATAGTGAAGTCACCAACAACATCCCATTTATCGGGGTCTGGCACCTCACACGAGGTAGCTTTTTGGTGTTAGCTTGGCCGCACATACTTACTCTGGGTAAAATTAAGGAATCCGCCTATAACCGTGTGGAACCACCCCCACTACCAATGCTGAGATATACCTTCAAAAGAAGCCAATGTGATACCCCCAGTCTCCCCAGAAGGTGGCAACGTCCTGGCTAAGTGATTAAACTTAAAGGCCACAGCAAATAAGGCATCTAAAAGCTTCCCAAGAGAATCCTTACCCCTAAATACAGGGTGACAGCTCCCAAGAAAAACAACCACTGGAGAAAAGGGTACATCAGACAAACAATGCACGGAATATGTGGCCAGATCACCCAGAATGCCTTTGAGAACTTATTTCAAAACAGCAAGTGCATCAACAATCCCACCTCCTCCTCACATGGCTCCTTCTTTCTTAGACCCATGTCCATTATGGTCTGGTGCATAAAGCACTCTATTCTATATCATGAAGTAAGGCTGTGTGATGGATGCCTACAAAAAGTGTTGCAAGATATTATACCACAATTATCCCATACAGTGTCCCCCATGGCATTCTCGAAATCATTTTCCCATGCCAGCTCTGTTTTACTAATGGGGCTGTTGTTATATGCCTGCACTAGAAACTTATATATAACTGCCACTCTGTGAGGGGGCCGCTGTTATTCCTCCACACCTCCCGCACCTCTCCCCCTTACCCTATGGAAGCCTTTAGACATGTGCATGTACCGTATGAACTCACCGATTGGAAGTCCAAACCTTTCTTGCAGCATTGTCAACATAAGAATTCCTCTGGGCGACTGAATATTAAATACTCTGTTCCCTCCAGGTCCGCGAGTACAGGGGTTTATCCCGCACATTTATGGAACAATTATACCACAGAGGCACAGCCATCAGGATGCAGAACCCCACCCCTTTAGAGTTCCCCCACGTCTGCAGAGTCACACTTTTAAATTATATTGTCTCAATCCCTTGCAAAGAGGGCTTAGTGCAGATAAGCAGAATTTTTGTATTTGTATTTATTTATATATATTGCGCAGCCTGCCCACGGGCATCAGGGCGCATGTTTGGAAAGGTTACAGAGAGAAGTTACAGAAGGCAATTACATATTACAAAGTATAAATATACATAGGGCAAAGAAATATACATACATTTACAAAGGTAGTTAGTTGTCTCAATATATACAGAGGTAATAGAAGTGGTACAGCATGCAGTAAGTGTTTAAAGACATCATATTTGCTGTCAAGTTTTGAAAGTTTGGATTGAGAACCTAGGATGAGTAGCTCAGTTTTCTCATCGTTTAGGCGGAGACCGTGGTGGGCCATCCATGCCTGGATGACGGTGTATATTGCATTGAGAGCTTTGACGTCAGTTACATAGTCACCAGTGATAGGGATGAGTATCTGGGTGTCATCCGCATAATTTGTGTAGGTGACACCCAGATGGTCAAGAATATCAAAGAGAATGTCATGAGTATGATAGGGGTATGCCAAAAAAGCATCCAAATCCACCGAAACCAGATGCGTGGAATGATCCTCCTTTGGGAGCCACTCCATTCTCTGTCCTATCCCAAAGGTCAGTAGGTATCTTTTAAAGTTAGGGAACGTCACACCCCCTTGAGGCGGAAGCAGCTGGAGTCTTCTATGAGAAATCCTGGGTCTCTTCCCTACCCATACAAATTTGGTTAAGCCCTTATAAATGTCCACAAAGAAAGATTTCAGCCACTACAGAGATAGCATTGCCAGGGCATGCATTATTACTACAGACAAACACATTTTAATAGTCGCCAAAAGCCCCCACCAGGATAACAGCAACTGGGACCTTTTGGCTAACAGAGTCTCCACTTTTGCCTCACCCTTGCACAATTTAAATTTAAGGTGTCCCTTTTACGAGGAGATAAGTCTATATCTAAATAGGTGCTACTCCGCTTCTGCCATTTCACTAACGCAAAATGTCTGTCTTATTCCTGTTGAGTTTACATCCAGACACTGTGGAATATGTATCAAATTATTTCAGGAAGTTGGGAAGTGACGTAACCGGGTAGTCCTAATATGGTCGGATGTCATCGTCATATCCCGAAATCTTGACCCGGAACCTCTGAGTACCCACCCCTTTAATCTCATAATTCAAGCAAATACACTGAAGTAAGGGTTCCAGGGAGCGAACAGAAAATAATGGAAAGAGAGACCACCCATGCTTCGTCCTTCTAGGCACCGGAAAGTCATTAAAAAAGACCCCATTGACAAATACTGCTGCACACCGTTGCTTATACAACGTCATTATCAATGATCTTCTCCTAAACCCAAACCGGTCCCACTGCAACACCATATCCAGATACTCCCGGCACACCCAATCAAACGCTTTTGCAGCGTCTAATGTTACGGCAGACCTTGGTGCTCCACCCAATTCTAGGTTATCACAATGAAGTCTTGAATTGTCTGACGACAGCTTGCCTTTGACAAACCCTGTCTGATACTTGTATAACTGAAAGGGAAGAAGTGGCACAAACCTCGAGGCCAGAACATATGTATACATGTCTGCTTCCATGTTTATCAATGATATGGGTCTATAATCCTTCACATCCGAAAATCTTTCCCGGATTTGGGGATGACATGAATCATTGCCTCATATAACGTGTCTTTAGTCACCAGAAAGAGAGCCATATCCAGGCCAGGATCTCTGCCCGCATCTAACAACTTGGCTGAACTCTTTAAAATCTGCAAGGAACTGGCCAATCCTGCTGCAGTCTCTACCTCTCCTGTCCCCTCTGAGGCCCTCTGCACGGCACTGGCTTCTCACTTCATTTCCAAAACTCAGGACATCCTGTCCTCACTCTCCTCCTATCAACTCCCTCCCTCTATCCCCTGCTCTTCCTCTGGCCCTTCTGCTGCCACCCCCCCTCCCTCCCTCTCTTCCTTTTCCCTTTTTTCTGCAGACGAGATTTCTCGACAAGTCCGATCTATGAAAGTATCATCAAAACAGGTTCACCCCTGTTCCTCCAAAACTATCAAGGACCACATCGACTCCCTGGCTCCTGCCCTGGCTGATTTCTGCAATCACTCCTTCGCCACTGGAGTCTTCCCATCCCCCCTGAAGCACTCCCTTGTGCACTCTCTTCTTAAGAATCCCTCTGCTGACCCCTCCTGACTGGCTAACTATCACCCAATCTCCATCACTCCCTTCCTGGGCAAGCTCCTGGAGAAACTGGCCATCTCCCATCTTAATCTCCACACCAAATCTGTCGGTTGTCTTCATGACCATCAGTCTGGTTTCAGGGCTGCCAGAAGCACGGAAACTGCTCTCCTGAACATCCGTGAAGACCTTCTCTCCAACCTTGACTCCAACACCCTGTGTGTCCTTATCTTGCTTCATCTCTCTTCTGCCTTTGACACTGTCAACCACGCCATCCTGATCAACCGCCTCCGTGATAACCTGGGTATCACTGGACGGGCTCTGGCATGGCTGACTTCTTTCCTCTCCGACCGACCCTCCCAGGTCCAACTTGGGTCCTTCCTCTCCGATATCTTTGTCTCTACTTGTGGTGTCCCCCAGGGTACTAACCTCTCTCCTTGGCTTTTCAACCAATACCTGGCACTCCTTGCCCACCGCATCGCTGCTCTCAGCCCCAATTTTCAGTGCTATGCGGATGATACCCAGCTCATTTTCAGGCTACCCTCGGCCTCCTCCTCTGCTTCTCTCATCTCTGACTGTCTGTCTGCTATCCAGGAGTGGTGTGCCGCCAACGACCTCTGCCTTAATGCCTGTAAGACCGAGATTCTACTCATCGGCACACCCTCTCCCTCCTTCCCTTCAGCTCTCTGGTCGGCCTCTCTTGGCCCTCTTCCTGCTCCCACCTGCAAGGCTAAAAACCTCAAGGTCATCTTCGACTCCGCACTCTCCTTCTCTCGTCACATCTCTGACGTCTCTAAGAAGTCACACTACTAGCAGCACCTCCTCAGAGGTATTCTTCCTCTCCTCTCCATCCCCGAGAAGTTCACTGTCTCCAGAGCCCTGGTTCTCTCTAAGCTGGACTATTGCAACAGCCTCTATCTAAATCTGCCTGCCTCTACTCTCCGCCCTCTGCAACTTATCCAAATAGGACTGCAAGACTTGTCCTTGGCCTCAAGCCCAGGGATCGTATCTTTCCAGGACTGAAATCTCTGCACTGGCTCCCAGTGGCTGCAAGGATTAAGTTCAAAACCCTCTGCATTATCCACAAATCCTACTGGGGCCTGGGACCGCATTACCTTCAACTCTCTCTTCCTAAATACCTTCCTTCTCTGGCTCTTCGCTCATCTGCCTCCAACTCCCTCAGGATTAGCCGCTTCTCCAAGCAACGAGTTGGTGGTCGATCTCTCTCCCCGGCGGGGGCCTCCCTCTGGAACAGCCTTCCCGCCTCCCTGAAACTCGAGGAGAACCATCTCTTGTTCCGGAAACACCTCAAACCCTTCCTCTTTGCTTCTGCTTTCTTTGTCTCTCTCCCCTGCTGAAATTCCCTGCTGATCTTGCACCGGTTACCTGGCCACCCTTTCCGATCTTGGGGCCAGGTCCCACCTTTTGCTCACCTGCCCTGCCTCCCTGGAAACCCCCTGCATTTGGGGACTGGTTCTGTATCCCTTCAGTCCCCCACCAGCACTTATGTCTGCTCTTACCTTGCCACCATCAGGCCGTTTTATTTATCGTATTTATTCTTCTTTCCCATGTTCTGCACTGCACTTTTCCCTTTCCCTTCCCCTGGCACTCTTCCCTTTCCCCCTACCCTCGCACTTGCGCGATCTGAATGACACCTGACCTAGTAGGATCGTTGTCTGTCTTCCACTGTTTTCCCCTCCCCTGCCTCGTCGCGCCTTGAAACATTTGTGTTTAGGCGTGTCATAAATGCCATATCATATCATAACACATCATACCCCCGTTACTGTAACATGCAAAGAGACATCACAGCTTCCGCCCCTGTAATTCTCTGAACGTGTGATAACATTCAATCAGCAATCTGTCTGGCCCTGGAGCTCTACCATTTTTCTGCCTACAAACTGCCTCCTCGATTTCACCACAGGATATTTCACATTCTAGCATATCGAAGATCTCTTGAGGGATACCATTTCGCCTCGAGTGCAGGGTATTATCCAAATACTCCTGAATTAGTGTCAGAATCCTGAGTGTACAAGGCCTCATAAATCCTTGGAAACTCCTGTGATATGTCCACATCCTCAGAAATCGTGCACCCGCCCACTATCAGAGATGCTACTTTGTTATTTTGATTACGAGCTTTGATAAATGTAGCCAGCATGGTTCCCGCCTTGTTAGCACCCCCGAAAATGGTGGAATCATACTTTAGTAACACCTCTGAGGCCTTCTCCACACTAGTCTTATTATAGTCACATTTCACCATATTGAGGTCTTTAAGGGAGTTTTCAGAAGGATTCCTCATGTACTGGAGTTCCAGAGACTAAGGACACGATTCATAGAGTGTTTTCCTATGAGAGTGTGTCATTATAAAATACTTCTATGAATCAGGCCCTTAATGATCTCGGGCTTCCTTCTGGCAGCCAGGCTGGATTTCCTGTTCTCTGTATCGGCCCTATTTATATACAAATCTGTTTATGTATTAAATATAATTTGAAGATGTTCTATACAAATATAATACTGTTTGTATATTTTAATTCACATTGGCGCAGTCAGGACAGAATGGGCATTGTGGCACAGCCTCAACCATGATACACTTGTTCGGTCATGCGGAGTGCTCTAATTCATGAAGTCCAGTCGATAACAGAGGTGATTGCCTATTGCAATGCCATATACTCTGCAAGCCTTGTTTTGAGGCACTGTTGACCTCGGAGGCATGCAGGGCCTCTGTCCCTATAGACAGCAGGAGCCAAGTGGGCCTCTATTTTGCTGTTCTGTTCATGTTTTCCTATGGGACTACTGTATGCAGGACTCATGGAGGGACATGTGAATCGACTTATGGACCTGCTTCCTATTACTATATGGGCCTTAAGGAGATAAGCAGACCACAGGCACCTGGCACGAGACCGATCTTCAAGATATGAAAAAACAAACTGTGCATGTGTGAGAATTATGCAAATGTGCGTCTGTCTGAATGAGAGTGTATACATATGGATGCATGTGCGTGTTTGTGGCTGGGGGGAAGATGCAGGGTCTGTGGCCGATGATAGTGGGGCCAGTACATAGAAAGGGTTTAAATGGTACCCTACCATGCACATTCATTTTCAATGAGGATGTGTTCTAACAGTGGCAATGCTGACATTAATGGTAAAAGGAAACACAAGTTGTTCCTAAAATGGTCATATTGCATTGTTTGGGCAAAGCCTTCATGAGTGTTAATACTCTAGAAATACCAGCGTTATTGCCCAGAGACATAATGAGTGTGCTCATACAGTGAGAAAAAATCTGCCTATACTGCCACAGCCAGGATGAACGTGTCTATTTACAATAACAATGAATACATTGTTGATCGCAGCCAACACAAGTGAGTTCTTGCAGGGAGTAACACCCAATTTGATCGAAAAAACTATCCGTATGGACGTTTTGATCGACTTGGGTGTTACCAATTTAATCGAGACCAAATTAACCGAACATGGCGAGCTGGAACTGAGGGGTTGTCTCCCTGCTCCCCATGTTCGGTTAATTTCGGGGATTTCAAGGGTGCGGGGGTGTCCCCCGCTTCCATAGCATTGACGTGGGGGAAAAAATAAATAAAAAATGAATAAACAAATGAAAAAAACAGGGCCCGAGCAATAAGGCCGCAAGCAGTTTGGGCACGAACAAATGCGGCACAAACAATCACCGTAGATCCCTTGCAGGGACAACGCTGGCATATATTGCTGGTACAGACATCCTGAAAATGCATTGGAAAAGGGGTCCTGTGTACTGTTGGAGATCTGCTATCTCTTTGTTTTTTCATCTGCCTCACTATATAACTGGTTGCAACTTATATGGCTTTTTAACAAACATTTAACGAAATGTGTGCCGTGAAATGCACATTTTAATTGATTATTTTAAAAGATGTCTTGGGAGAAAGAAAATGCACACACACACCCCCATGGTGGATTGTGTTCCTTCACTGTGCTCGCTTTCTTGGGCTAATTAAGGGAAGATGGGCAAACTCTCAATTGAAACAATTAAAACTGAATTCATGGTCAGTCATTTCTATAGCTGACGCATACATAATATGTACAGTAGATTGTCCCTCGGGGCTTTTTCTCTGCACCTATATAATCGAAATTCAAGGAGCAATGTCAGGACATTCGGATCACAACACACAGGCCATTCCACGACTCGTTTAAAGTAAATTAAATGAAAAAAGAAAACGTATTCCACAGTCCACATGAAATAGCATTGAATTATTTCGAAAGATGAACCCACATAGCATCCCAAAGCAAATCCCTTAGACTGATGAGTCCAGTCACAGTGAGCAAGGAGAAGCACTGTGGCTAACCCTCAGAGTACATACTTGTTTAAGGGTGCCTTCTACATGGAAGCAACCAACGCCGTGACCACCTTCCTTTTAAGGATGGAATGGCTTTCACTGACCACACACAGAATCAATACATCCAGATATGATGATGTTTACAGTTTGATTACCAGGAAGAAAACCATATATCCACATTCTGCCACACGGTAAAGGAAACACATGTCCCCCTGTCCAATACATCATTTAACACCATGGCACAGTAAATTAGCTGACAGATGATATGCCATGGTTCTACAAAACAAATAATAGATTTGTTTAAATAAATCCCATTGACATGGCCTCTTGGTCTTAATAAGCACTTTCGTCGATTCGGGCAATAATCCCCACAGCTGAAGGAACAGAGTGTATTTTTTTACATTTTTTTCTTCAGAAAAACAATATGGTTCTCTCTCTGTGCCCACTAGTGGGAAGGGGAGAGCTGTCAATTTTAATGGCAAGATCTTTCTGTACTCCTGCATGTTTACAATCTCTAAATTGATCAATTATTTTATTTTTTGCAAACAAGGGAGCGAAAAAAAAGAAAGTGTAAAAATGTGGCCTGCAAAGTTTCAATTTCTTTTTAAACACTTTATTGGTTTTTAGCACAGGTGGCTTGCAAATGTGTGCATTAATGGATATAGACTGGCCTAGACATTTGATTTGAATGGCTAAACGAGGCGAATGCAGAGGATGCTATGTTCATAGTTATAGTTCTCTTTTATCGTCAGATGACAAAATGTTGCATTCTGGATACTTATAATTCTTTCAGAGGTACTTTATAAGACATGGTGGGGCCCAAGGGAAGAATCCTTGAATTCTCATGAGAGAAATACAGTGGTTTGTGTTAAATGCTATTTGTCTAGAATAAATCACTGTGACCAAACAACACTTCCTCGTATGTGGATGTTTTTAAATGTAACTGGTTGTTCTAGAGGGAGCTGGTGCCAGCTGTGGAACATCTAGTTGTATATTGTGTATTAAAGCTTCATGAAGTCCAGAGTCTAAATAAGTACACATTTCCTGACTGGATCTTTAAAGGGAGCTTTACAGATGTGAACTCATTGCCACAGGTTGGAAGCATGATTCTACACCATAGTATATTTATCAGTTTCAGTTCAGGCTAAGGGAAGACCACTCTCCACCCATCTCGGAACCCCACAAAATGAGTCACATGTTCCATAGCCTGATGAGTGTGAGTCAAGGCCCAAGCATGCGTCAGATTCACAAATGTTTCTATTGAGCAGTACTCCTTTGTAAAGAATGTACCTCTAGAATGTCCAGCTGTGAAGTGAGGAACATCAGAGTGACTCCGTTTAGAAGACAATTCCTATGCTGCACGGTACAATCAACACTAGAATTCTTCCATCCATTATGTGCTGTTAATGCGTCTCAGCCACATTTCTAATTCCCCAAAACTTGAAATATGCATTGTGCTAGGATACACCTTTGACATTGAAATTCCTTAAAGGTGGGGAACAGGGAGCATATTTCCTCCAGGTCAGAGTGGGAACATAGTATCTCACTAACTTTCTTAAATGGCACTATTTGGTTGCCTAGAACCATGTTTATTTATTTATTTTTAATTGCAATGTTTGATTACCTTCAACAAAACAGCCTCACACATACCTCTCCTTATTAAAATCTTTGATATTGTTGCCTTCAGCTGAGTAGTCAACTATCTTGAAAAACACTCCTCCAAGACTATGCTCACCATCGTCAACAATTCCCTTATCATAGTCCACCTCTCTCAATTCTTCTACATCCTCATCCTTTGAGGATGTTCTGCTGCCTTTGATACTGGTTCATCCCACCCGCATTCAAGCACTTTCCCTACCAACAAGGACGCAGTGCCTAACTAGGTGCCCTCCTATTTCTCTGAATCTACTTCTCCATTTAAAAAGAGTTTTGCACCTCCTCCCTGACACCCCTTCCTGTGTGTGTTCCTCAAGGATCAGTTTTATGCCCACTCCTCTTCACTCTGTACACCTCCTTCCTCAGCACACGAATTTGCTCCTTTGGCCTTAGCTATCCTTTCTTTGCTGATGTTACTCAGATTGTCTTCTCCATATTCCTCTTCACCTCTGAAATGTCCAAATGCATTACCAACTGCCTAACCACCATGTGCAACTTAATGGTTCTATGCTGCCTCATGCTAATCTCTTAACAGACTTAGGTTATCTTTCTCCCTGCCTCCAATGCCAACCCGACTCTCCCCTAACCCATTGTTTCCCCCGGTTCCATGTCATTTCATCGCAGGATGTTTTTTCGCTGGGTTTTTTACTGCGGATTTTTTTTCCAAAACACTCATTGCATTTTTGTTTATAACCCCCATCCCCTTTATTTTTTTTATATCCCCGTACACCCACACCTAATTTATATAATTTTTTTAACCCCCCCAAAAATGCGATGATTTTTTTTCAAAAAAAAATCTGCAGTAAAAAACCCCGCGAAAAAACATCCGACGATGAAATGACATCGTACCATTTCCCCCTGACCTCCTCATAACCTCACCTAGGGCTACCAACCTTCGAGTTGCCCTTAACAGTGACCTGAAGTACCACCAATTCATTGTGGCCACTGCAAGCACAGCTGACCCAGTCTCCCAAATGAGGGTTCTTATCAAGTAGTAGTAAGTAGCAGCATCAACCTAGTTTATTTCAAATAACAATTCATAAACCTCTAAGCACCAAATTATACAAAATATAGCAGCATCACATCAGGTACAGTATATACAACATCACACACAAGCAAGGCATTTCATTCTAATTTTCATAGCATGCTTCAAAAACATTGCAGAGCTTAACAGACATTACTGTCCTGTGTTTGCAACAAATATTAATAGCCATCCAGGCAATGTCTAAAATGGCATACTTTAAGTAAAGGATTAAAAAACATTTTCTGAGTAAAACGTATCATGTACAAAATAATAATGAATGCAAATTCGACTCGATTGACATCACACCGGCACACACGGGACTGCTCCTTATTACACATATTGGTGTAAAGAAACAAAGGCATTAGTGGAAGTGCAAACAGTTAATTGATTTCCTGGCAATGCTATTTGATACAAAAGGCACATAATTAGCTCCGTAAGGTGCAATTAACATATGTGGCAAATACGTTCCAACAGCAGACTTGTTTCTGCTCTAGCGAACAGTGTGCATTCCCATTTCTCACAGCCTGTTGGAATTGTAAAACCACTCCACCATTAATCAGCCTGGTATTGGAAAAAAGTGACTTAAGCCCAAGATCGTTAAGGAACTCTGCACACCCTTGATCCATGAGATGCTGTGTACTTTATCAAGTTGTAATATATAATTTACGCTTTGTTTATTCAACTGAGTTCTCTCACTGGCCCAAATCTTAAACCATAGCCGAGCAGGACTAAAGTGCAGTGATACAGACAAAGGAGTCAACTTAGTTTCCTAATGTACTAGTGTGTCTAAAGTAGCAGAATCCACTCCTACTATACATTTCAAAAATGTTCTTTGAACTATTGACTTGTCCCCCGACTCCAAACCCATAGCGGCCAATAGTAAGAGCTTTAGCTTTACGCACTTTACTCACACTTATCTAGATCTGCTTTTGGTATCACCCCGACCCTGGTGTCGTGAGGAAAAGCATTGGGATTCACTATTGAATATAATGTAACCTTTACATGTCATACCTATCCTATTTCCAGCTATCACTTCTCAGGAAAAAAATATTCTTTTGTTCCCCCATTTTTTACCCACTGCAGCTTAAGCATGGGAACTATCTTGGCTCGATGAGGGCAACACTATTCTGATGGGCTTCCATCTTCTCCACTAAATCTGCCCTCAAGGATGTGACCCTCTTGATGGATAGACAGGATAAAGATGAGATTGTTTCAGAAATGCAGATTTTACAAAAAGAAAATTTTGAAAAAGAAAGTGATCTCCAAGGTGCAGAGCAAGAAATGGTTAAAATGATTCAAGAAAGAGACAAGAGAAACAAAGAATTCAATGAATGCCAAATGCAAATGTGCGACATGCAGGAGGTAATAAATAAAGTGAGTGATGAAAACAACTATCTGCAAAATGAAGCACACAGGCTCCTTAAAAAGTGCAAAGACTTAGAACAGCAAATGTGCATTCCCAGGTCCCAGGAGAGGCGGCAGGGTACTACATTCAATGGAGTGGAGGTGAATTCTAGTTCTGCCCAACGAGCTAGTGCTCCAGTGACTGGGCCGGTGACTGAACTTGGTTGCCGCGCCCTTGGGGGATTTGATACTCCCATTGGGGGCAGCCACCAATCCCATACACCTGGAACCACGATTGAGTCACCAAGTAGTGCAATTCCATGCATTGCAACAAGTAGCCCCATAAAAATAATGAAATCTATTAAAGCTCTGATCAAACCATTTAAAAAAGGAGGGGAATGCTGCATTGAGGATCACTTAGAAGCGGTTCATGACATTTTTAAAGCACTCCAGATACCTAAGGAACAGTACAGACAATATTTTCATTTAACTTTAGATGCTCCGACGGCCAGCATCATAAGGGGATTAAATGAACAGCAGAATATGACATGGGTCATATAGAAATTAGGCGTAATTTTTCTCCTTTCCAGTCATTACAGGAGGCAAAGAAAGTTGCTTACACACTTACTGCTGGGCCTAATACATCCCCTCGCCAGTTTTTACAAGACTTAAAAAGAGCATTTTCTCGCTTTGATGTATCTTTTGACCCCAATTCTAATGAATTTAAAACCGCCTACTTCTATGGGCTACAGAAAGACATCAGATCCCAATTGGTTCGTGAATTTGATCGTGACAAGTCCCTTGAGTGGATTGTGCATCAAAGCACAAAACTATATGAGGTACTCTATTGTCAGGGTAGAGAAAGTGATAAAATGAAAGATACTAGACCTAAATCTAAAGAACCCTCAGCAACAGTGATGGAAATCAGGTCAGCCAAAATGTCCCTTGAGTCTGCTCAAAGTCCAGGTAAAAATAATTCGGCACCTGAACAAAGGGTTAATCAACAAAGGTCATCACACTCTGCACCAATGTTTCAATCACATGATCCTAGTGATAGGGAGAGCTACATCAGTCCTACGTATTTAGGAGATAGGCCCCGGGCAGGCTATCGGCCTGATATGTCAGGTATGAACTATAATCAGAGACAAAATCAAGATCAAAGAAATGGTGGTCCCTACCAGACATTGGGGACTGTAAGATTAATTAGCGGGTTTTAGGAGCACAGAGCGCAGCACCACTGCACAGCATCAATGTATAGCATGTTTTTTTTTTGAAGTGCAGCGCCACTGCATGGGTTTGGTGCATTGATATAATGTGGTACAGCAACACATGTGTTATTGAGCATTTTTATGCAGTGCCACTGCATGGGTTTAATGCAATTGCTTCAAGCTATGTGTTGCCAGTGCAACATATGGATATGTAAATGAAGACAGGCTACACAAGTTAAAAACAAACCATTTTTCTCATTTAAAAGCGCATTTTATTTTTCATATTCAAAATAAACGCAATTTGTTCTTTTCATCTGAAATGCCTATGTTGCAAGAGACACATTTGAAGATTAATGAACTAATATAATTAACCCTATTAACATGATTCTAACTTCTTAATAATATAATGTGTTCTTCACTGCAAAATGAGGCAGGCTGAAACTCATTTCAGACTGTGTGCAGATTTTTTTTTTTTCTCTCTTCTGGTTTTTCTGTGCTGCTTTGTCCATAGTAGTTGCAGGAAGCAAGGATTCGAATAGCAGGAAACCAGTTTTGTTACAGTTGCTTACTGTAAAAGATTTCTATTGTGTGCAGAGGGTGGATAGGGCATGATAGAATTTTATTGGTTAGGATCCTTTGGTAGGAGGTAACCAGAGTTTTCTTGTATAATCCCGGGGAAGAAGCTGGGGAGAGGACATCTTGACACAGCTCGGAGAAGGACTGGGTTGATAGCTGGGGATGCCTGATTCCTAAAGCAGATTCATCTTGGTTGCAGAGACTGGGATTTCCAGTCAAAAAGTCCCAGTTTGAGTGACAGCAAATGCTTGTCCTTGCTGGGTGAACACATCAAGAAGGCGACCAGCCTAAGAATTTTACATGCTGAACAGATTAGGTAATTATACATTGCAAAGTACGGGGGTAGAGTGTGTGAATGCGAAACTATTCAGTGTAGAAGAAAGAATTCCAGTGTTTTATCAACAGGTTTAATGTTGCAAATTAGACTATTCTCGCCGCTCACAGATAATGTTGTTACTGTGCTATTTCATTTATTTCTGTAAAAAGGGTGAGATCGTGTTTAAATGCAACTTTTATAATACACAAAAATATCTGAAAGTAGACGGGTATTGTGTTTTATTTTCTCCTTCCTTTGTGCATTTAACAATACAGTGCTGATGATGTGGGGAGATGTTTAGACAGTGCAATTGTCATTTTTAAGGTAGCTAAAAATAAGACTTGGCTGCAGCTGTGTGCACAATTGCATTCAGTATGAGCAATTATAACTAACTGTGTGTGTTATAGCCAGCTGCCGGAGGTCTATGAGTCGGCAGAAAGAGAGGCCCTGGACATAGCTCACCAAACGTAAATAAGTTGGTGATAACTACAACATGTTAGCTCGCTGTTGTAAATAATTCAGTGAGAAATTGCCTATGGTGGCACACTAAAAATGCCAGCCTGAGGTCTCTCTAGTGATCACACAAACAACCTAAACAATAATAAGGGGTTCTGGATATTGGGGCCACAAATAAATCAAAGGAATTATGCTCACCAAAAATACCACCAACCACGCATACCAACCACGCATACCAACCACGCATGTCTGTGTACTGAAATAATGCATATCCACTGTATTATTATTATACATAACCCAATCTGAATACAAGGAGTGATTGTTGCTAAATTGTTTTTCGGCGGTAAGAAAATACCGCCAGGCCCCAAATCTACACAAAATACCCAACAGGACACAGAGCAAATTTGATCCCAACACCATGATATATGGTAATCAAGATAGACCCCGATATGTGGATTGATTTGCTGATAATGGGAATCAACATAGGGGCCAGTACCCACAACATGAGAGACAGGACATGAGACAGAACATGAATTATACTCCACGTCAGTACAATGATTCCCCATCAGGGGACTACAACCAAAGGATGGGTGCATTCTGCTCCCCTCCACAAATGAATCAAGAGTTCAGAAACTATCCCAATAGAAATCACTCACCTGAGAGGTATCAGAATAGATCCAATCAGGGAGAAAGCAACCAATATCGATCTAGGCCACAGAGGGAGGATTCTAGAGAGATGGAAAGGTTCCAGTGCCTTGAGGGCCAAGTGAAAATGTTAGCTGAACAAATAGGAAGCTTTGTACACTACAAAAACAGTCATCAAAGGAGGGGGCTGATGGCCATAGCAATACTCATGATACCTAGAGCGCCGGAAAGACAGATTGCTCTGATGTAATTTCGCATAATGACTCTGAGATGTCTAATGATTTAAAAGTGAAAATGCCAGTAAATGAACTTGTAACAGAAAGTGCAAATACTTCTAAAAGAGAGGTACGGTTTAACCTAGAGCTAAATCCAACATTGGAGATTTATACAAATGAAATAAGAAAACCTGAAACTCCAAGAGATCAAAGAACCAGATTTAAGAAAAATGACTCATGCATGGGGAATACCAGTAAACAGGGAGTAAGTGGGGATGCTATGATTTCTTCCCTGGGTAGTCAAAACAATGACCAAACACAGGCAGAAAAACGAAATACTCCAAAGGAGGGTACATGCCAATCACCTGAATAATTCTTTGAGCCACATATTTTTGAAGAGGCTGAAAGGGCTGGTACCACACTAAATGATCACAAATGAACAGAATTAAACAATGACAGATTGCTGAATTATGTTGTTACACATTTTCAATTGGAGGGTTGTAATGTGGCCTCTGATGATACCTGGATGGATAGGCGAACAGTGGCCACACTCCAAAAAACCTCTGAACATGGAGAAATGAATAAAGTCTCTCGCGCAGAAATGGGTAAAAAGGAGGGAAAAATGTCTTTCCATTTACCAACGTGCTTAGCCAAAAGTGAAAAAGGCCTGAGAAAGGTGAGTCCTGAAATCAGTAAGAATTCACACTTCTTATGTGTATTAGAGGAAGTTGAGGACAGGTATTATGCTCCCATCACTGTAGAAGAAAAATGCCAAACATTTGCAATGATTGACACTGGCGCACAGGCCACAATTATGTCCAAGGAGCTGGTAAAGGGTAGCAATGAAGGGAGATCCCCACAGAATCAGATCACAGTGAAGGAAAATCAAGGTCCAGTGCATAACTTTAATGGGGAGGAGGTGCCCATCATAGGTGTAACTGAGGTTGACATAAAAATAGGAAAGCACAGAATGAAACAAGAGGTATTGATCACATCTATTTGTGAAATTCCATTTCCGATGGGGACAGATTGCATGAAAAGATTGTCTCCTCTCATAGATGGGGTGAATGGAGTGCTGTGGTCCTTAACCAAAAAACCATTGAGACCTAAGAAACTAAAATCACAAAACAGCAACATAAATGAATGCCACACCGTTGCCAAAACAAATGATGCTGTGGAGGTATAACTCCAGAATAGCTGCATACATAGTGTCACTGTTATATTAATGTATCAAGACAAAATGCAGAGCGACAATGAAAAACTACCTGTACAAATATACTTGGACGCAAGGAAAAATTGGCAGACCACCATAGTCGAACACACATTATGTTTTTATTTAAAAGAAAAGATATGCAAACAAAATATTACTCCTAAAGCAGATTCAGAAAAACACATTACCACTCTTGCTGAAATACACATGGAAGATGAGCAACCATGGGTTCATGTTGGTATAAATGATTGTTTTAAAACAATAAAAGCCACTTTAGTGCTTGAACAGGAGGGGAGCTTCATTAATGAGAAATTGTTGCAAAAAATAATGGAGAGGGAGGAAATCCCGAAAGTTAGTATTAAAAACCAATATGTTTCTGGGTTGGACAGTCCAGACTTTGAAAACCGAATTGCAGGCAGATGCATGTTTAAAATTAGCATTGGGCAGAAAACAATTTACCATAATGTATGGATAGTGAGTGGAGCACAAAATGATTTTTACATGGGCAATGACATCATGCACAGAATGTGTATGGTGTTAGATTTCCTTAATCAAAAAATATGGTCATGCCTAGGTGGGCCGGCACCTGAATTTGAAGACAAAAGAAGGGCTTATCATTGTGCACAACTGGTTCCTTATGCAATCGAACTACAAATGAGGAAAGATACTATTATTCCTCCATTTACAAAACAGTTTGCAATAACACTGAAATGCAAAAATGGACAGCAGATGAAAGACTCTGATGCATTTGTGTGCCTGAATGAATCCATAAAACAGCAAGGCCTGAATTATGAATACATTCCATTGGTAGATATTGGTGAAGGGACTGTAAGAATTATGGTAAATAATAAGGGTTGTCAAGATATTCACTTAGAGGAAAACTCCCCATTAGGAATGGCCATACAAAAATCACATTATACTGCAGATCTAAATAACATGGTGATTGGAAATATCCCTGAAAAGTATGTAGATGTCAAGGGTGAGTTGCCAGAATACCTGGACTCTCAGCCCAAAGTAATATTTAAAATTCATTCTGTGTACCCTGATGATTTAAGTGAGACAGTGTGCTGTTATCAAGAGAGTTGTATAACATTTGATTCAAGTGAAAATGAAATGGAAAATCAGCCCATTGAAATGGAAGCTGACATGACAAAACATTTAAAAGTGGCAGCTTTACAAAGAGACACAGCCACACAGCTAGAGGAAAGTGCCGAGATTCCACTACCAGAACATTTTCCGGAATTTTCCAAAATGGTAGAAGAGCAGATCTCCTTAGCGGATGCGTGTGACAACGATGAGGATAGAAATGAATTGAGGAAGATATTTATGGAATTTAAAGATGTATTTGCAAAAGATGCCTATGATTGCAGGTTAACTAATTTACATGTGGCCACACTTCCGGAAGGGTGTAGCAGAAGTCCAGTATTTGTACACCAGTATAGACTACCGCTGGCATGTTTAGAATCATTGGCAGAGATTATTAAAAATTTAGAATCGCGAGGAATCATCAGGCCTATCCATAGCACATCCAACACGCCCATTTTAGGTGTGTTAAAGCCAAATGGTCAATGGCGGCTTTGTGCAGATTTGAGGGAGTTAAATAAAAGAGTACCAGTGTCCAGATGGCCCCTGCGATTCATTGATCAGGGCCTAGCTCGGGTACGTGGTTCAAAAGTGTTTACCACATTAGATCTCACCTCTGGATATTGGTGCATGCCATTGGCAGAGGAGATACAAAATTTATTTTCCTTTACATTTGACAGGACTCAATACGCATGGGTTAGAACTCTGTTCGTTTACGTTAATAGTGGGAGTGAATTTGGAATATTTTTGAGGAGCCAAAGTATCTTTACAAAAAGCACAATGGTGCAAGAAAAAAGTGAATTTTCTAGGCCATGAAGTAACTGAACATGGACTAAATCCACAAAAGAAGAAAATAGAGGCTATACAAAAACTAAAAGACCCTAAAAATGTGAAAGGGGTGAAAAGTGTATTAGGAATGACAGGCTATAACAGAAAGTTCATTGAAAATTATGCTGAAATCACTCAACCATTGACTAAACTGCTAAAACTAAATACGCCCTGGAGATCGGAGAAAGAGCAGTCTGAGGCAGTAGCCAAATTGAAGGAATGTCTTGTAAAGGCACCATGTTTAGCATACCCCATAAAGGATAGGGATTTCTGTATAGAAATAGGTTTCTCTGAACATTGTATGTCAGCAGTGTTATCACAAAAACATGATGTGAATCACAAAACCATTGCCTATGCAAGTAAAGCATTTTCCCAAGTTGAAATGAAATTCAATGAATGTGAAAAGGCCCTATTAACCACTGTGCGGACGCTACAACATTTCTGCCCCATTGTTCAGGGAGAAAAGGTGATTATTGAAACAAATCATCAACCTTTGCAATTCTTAGAGAGTAAAAGAATTAGGTCAGGTAATCTAGCGCAGTACAGAATCACTTCATGGATGCTAGCATTACAAGGTTTTCCTGTAGAAGTGAGATATGGCCAAAATAAAAAGAGCCCAATTGCTCAAAGTTTAGCAGATTTAAACGACTGTGCAGCTGAACAAGCATCAAACGAAATGGAAATAGAACCTAATTTACAGGAGTTTGAACAATCACCACAAAAAGCTATTGATTAAAAAATATCCAAGGACGTGCCAACTGTATATGTCGATGGTTGTGCTTTTCACATTGAAAATGACAGTAATAAACAATTAGTGTCAGGAATAGGAAATGTCTGGTTGAAATGTGAAGGTATCCCCAGCATAGGGATGAGAATTGGAGCTAGGAGTAGTCAAGTAGCGGAATTGACAGCCATTTTTAAAGCAATTGCTACTGCAATTGATAAGAAATTCAGTGAAATTGTCCTGGTGACTGATTCTGACTATGCACGAAACAGCTTTGTGGAATATCTACCTGGCTGGAAAGCGAGAGGCATGATTACATACAACAAAAAGCCACTTAAACATGGAAAAATGATACAAGCCATAGACAAATTAGTGTCAGAAAATAATTTGACAATATACTGGAGAAAAATTTGTGGGCATTTAAAAACTCCAGGAGAGGATAAAGAGGGGAATGATAAGGCAGACCACCTGGCTAAAATTGGGGCTGTGATGGGATATTTGCTACCTATTGAACATATACTGGGTGAAATACAGATTGATGCAGTAACACGTTCTAAATCACCAAAGGAGACAGAACAATCAGTGGTACAATGGAGTTACAACACCTCAGACCAAGATTTGATTGAGGCACAAAAGAATGATCAAATTTTGGGAATCTATTATAACCATTTGATAGATCCTGGACAAAACCCTTTAACAGAAGATGATTGTGTGGGAAAAGAGGAATTGAGGGTGCTATTAAAGAATAAAAAACGAATTAAACTACAGGCTGATCTCATGGTTAGAGAGTCCATAATAGGATAGATGCAATGGGTGGTACCCCTTTCATTTAGAGGGCTAATGCTGCACGATGCACATGATGCCATAACTGCAGGCCACAGAGGTTCACAAAAAACATTGGAAATACTAAGGGGGTAATTCATAGAATTCAGCGCACAAGTGGCGCACGCGGCTGGCGCACAGTGTGCGCGTGCGAATCCCTGCGCCAGCCGCGTGCGCCAAAACCCATTTCCGCGCACAGCGTATTCATGGATTCCAGCCACCAAAACCAGCCGTGGCGCACAGTGGTGCAGCGACCTTCCAGCAGCGCCAGTTACGCCCCCAAGAACGCCTTCCGCGCAGGGAAAAGCCATCAAAATCCCCAATCCAGCGCAAAGGGCTGCGCTAACCCTGTACCAGCACGGCAAGCGGGCTACGTGTATTTCAGGGGTTCACGTGAACTTTTTCACGCGATCGGGCCTGGGGGAGCGGGCTACGTGTATTTCAGGGGTTCGCGGGAAGTTTTACACGCGAATAGCCTGGGCGCGTGTATTTCAGGGGTGCGCGGGAAGTTTTACACGCGAATAGCCTGGGCGCGTGTATTTCAGGGGTTCGCGGGAAGTTTTACACGCGAATAGCCTGGGCGCGTGTATTTCAGGGGTGCGCGGGAAGTTTTACACGCGAATAGCCTGGGCGCGTGTATTTCAGGGGTTCGCGGGAAGTTTTACACGCGAATAGCCTGGGCGCGTGTATTTCAGGGGTGCGCGGGAAGTTTTACACGCGAATAGCCTGGGCGCGTGTATTTCAGGGGTTCGCGGGAAGTTCTACACGCGAATAGCCTGGGCGCGTGTATTTCAGGGGTGCGCGGGAAGTTCTACACGCGAATAGCCTGGGCGCGTGTATTTCAGGGGTGCGCGGGAAGTTCTACACGCGAATAGCCTGGGCGCGTGTATTTCAGGGGTGCGCGGGAAGTTCTACACGCGATTTCAGCAGGGTACGTGTATTTCAGGGGTGCCGGGGAGTCCTACATGTGATTTGACAGTGTGGGTCCTCCCAGGTGTTCCCTGTACACCCTCCACGGCCCCTGCAGGCAGCCCACACCACAGGGGACTACCCTGCATCCCTGGTGATGTCCCGCAGGCAGCCCACCCAACATGGGCATGCCCCCCAGCAAAGGCACATGTCTCCTTGAACTAATGAACACCAACTCATGTCCCCCACCACCCCCACCCCCCAGCACTGTGGGGCACCTGCCAGCAGGCCCCCACCCATGTCCAACTCATGTCCCCTACCCCCCCCACCCCCCAGCACTGTGGGGCACCTGCCAGCAGGCCCCCACCCATGTCCAACTCATGTCCCCCACCACCCCCACCCCCCAGCACTGTGGGGCACCTGCCAGCAGGCCCCCACCCATGTCCAACTCATGTCCCCCACCACCCCCACCCCCCAGCACTGTGGGGCACCTGCCAGCAGGCCCCCACCCATGTCCAACTCATGTCCCCCACCACCCCCACCCCCCAGCACTGTGGGGCACCTGCCAGCAGGCCCCCACCCATGTCCAACTCATGTCCCCCACCACCCCCACCCCCCAGCACTGTGGGGCACCTGCCAGCAGGCCCCCACCCATGTCCAACTCATGTCCCCCACCCCCCCACCCCCCAGCACTGCGGGGCACCTGCCAGCAGGCCCTCGCCCATGTCCAACTCATGTCCCCCACCCCCCCCACCCCCCAGCATTGCGGGGCACCTGCCAGCAGGCCCTCGCCCATGTCCCATCCATGCCCCCACCCCCCCCGCCCCCCAGCACTTTGGGGCACCTGCCAGCAGGCCCCCACCCGTGTCCCATCCATGCCCCCCTGCACCTGGGTCCCAACAATCCCCAATCATGTCCGTAATGGCCATCCTCCCCTGCCAAAAGGCCCAACCAACTATCACATCCACCCACATATCAAAGGCAATTACATGTTACACACCCAATGTAAATAATGCAAATGAACACATGTCTGTCACACACAATGGCTGCAAGTGAATGTTAAAACACCCAGCATGACATGCATGAAAGTAATGAGATGATACGACACATTGAAGGATGAAAATAAAAATGTATTGAAAATCAAAAAGAATGGAAATGAAATTAGAAAAACCACAAAGCAAAACAACGAAAAGAAGATGAATGAAAAAAATCCAAATAATCCAAAAATCCATAGAAGAACTATATACAAGACAATCCGGGTCCATGAGCCCAACCAAATGAAACCTAACTATGTCAACTAACTAAAAACTGAACTATATACAAAAAAGTGGCGCATTGTCCAATCGCAACCAAATAAAAAAAATATCAAATTCTAAAGGAAACCTACCACTAACTATATAACTATATACAATGGCAGCGGGCAAGTCCTGCGGCTCACTCTGTGATGTTGCCGGCCAGGGCATCATCGAACTCCATGTCGATGTCCTGGAGGCGGGACTCTGTCCTGGCCCCGAGGTCTCGCAGGGATAACCCCATGTCCACCTCAAACTCCCTGCGAGCTTCCTCGAGGCACTCAGCCCGCCTCAACGCTCGACGCATGGAGAACTCCGCCCTGACCATGGTGAGCCGCTCCTCTTCCGCCCGCTGCCGCTCCGCACCTATCCGCTGGACCAACTGCTCCCACACGGAAGACACTACCATCCCAGGGTTCTCCTGCCCTCCGGCCGATGCCTGCCCCTCTGATCGTGATGGCCCCGAGCCATGATGCCTCCCACGTCAAGCCTGCTGCTGCCTCCGACGCCACTGCCTCTGCCAGCACGACGGCATCCAGGATGATGGAAACCACCGACGCCGTCGTGCACGTGCCCTGCCCGATGATGCCGTCACATCCTCCATCTGCTGGGGTCCAGTTGCTGTGTTGTCCACCCCTGCTGGACCTCTGACTCCCGACTGTGGCAGGGATGGGATCCCCACCGAGCTGGCTGCATTGGTCAGGGCAGGTCCACAGGGGGCCCTGGTGGCATCTGGGCCGGAAGACGGCAAGGAGAACGACTGGCGTATGGTCTCCACAGAGGAGGAGAGGGCCGCCAGATTGGCCGACACATGCAGGAAACCCCCGAACATGGCCGATCCCAATTGGGCCACGTCGGCACGGTGCTCTTCGTGATGACGTGCGTGCTCCTCCTGGAAAGCACGCACGGCATCACGAATCACAGCCGTGCGCATCGCGACCCCAATCAGGACCTTCTCCACACGGCCAGGGGTCCCCTCGTCCGCAGGTGGAGGGGAGTCAGATGACATGGACATCCCTTTCTACCTGCGGACGGGCCTGGGACGGGGCATCCCTGCTGGTGCAAGGTGGTGCACCCACAGGTTCAGGGACAGCGACATGCACAGGCCCCTCCACGGTGACCTGTGCTGCCTCCTGCCCCTGGACTGCACCACTTGCACCAGCAGGGATGCCCCCACCAGGCCCCATGTGCGCCTCAGTGGCGGCCTCCTCCTCCTCTGTGGAAACCACCAACCTGGATGGCTCCTCGCTGTCTACCGCCGTAGCAGGCCCCTGTGGGGGCTCACCCACCCCTTCCGCTGCAGCCGTGGGGGCATCCCCGCCGCCTTGCTCCACAGCGCCGTCTCCGCCCTCTCCTTCACTAGCCGCTGCGTAGAGGGAGACATAGAACACAAGCATCAGGGTACTGTACAATGGTCCCCTAGACAGGAAGCAATAGCAGATGAGTGCCACTGTCAAAGTACACTTCCATCATGTCACACCACAACACATGTGTCAGTCCAGGCAAAACACACACAGTGACAGTCATGATGCGTGCCATGGACATTTCAATGCATGTCCAATGGACTCTCGAATCATACAATGTAATGGGACTCACATGCATCATGGGTCATGCCTATCACATGCACACACTTCACCTCAGTCACATCCATCTGGCCCCGTACACCCCAATCACAGTGCATACAAGGATGACTAGGCTGCATCAGTGAATCTGTACATTGTCACAGACATGTGTCATGCATCCATGGCACTCACAAGTCACAGACACGCAGGTCAGGCACACAGACATGGATACCACATATGTATCTGGCATCAGCACCCATCCCTCGCCCCCACCCATGTCCAGGAACAGAGACTGCCATGCTCTCATGTGTGCAATCTGCACAGGGCTCCCCATGTCGCATTCAAACACATGCAACAACCGTGCGGTTCACACATTACAGGTCGCACATGCATTCCCATGATGTCCCTGCACACATACATGCGTACATGGCCTATGTCACACATGCAGGCAAGTATCAGACAACCAGCACACTGCTACATGCCCTGTCTCACACAGCAATGCTTGGTCACTTACCGCTCAACTCCAGACGGGTCTCCCTCTCAAGGACCTGGGCGTGGAGCGCTGGGTGTGCGCGTTCCAGGACCCTCAACTGGATGGAACTCATGCGGCCCCGGCCCCCCTCCACGAGGCGCCGGGCCTTCCTGAGGGTCCTGGACCTCAAGTCTTCCCAGCGCTTCTTGACCTTCTGGATGGTGCGGGTTGCCACCCCCTCCGCGTTGATGGCAACCACACAGTCGGCCCAGATCCTGTCCCGTCCTTCCTTGTTGGCGCGGGACGATCCGAAGAGTGCATCATACTGCCCCAGGACTTGCTCCACCAGGACACCAACTTCGGTGGCAGTGAAGCTGGTGCCCCTCTGCCCCTCTGGCTGGGGGTTGCCACTGGTGCCAGATGTTGATGTGCCCGACATGGCAACCCCAGGGGCAGGAGTGGGTGGGCAACTGGGTCCTGGGGCTGGGCTGTGGAGCGATGTTATCCGAGTCGGGAGTCTTCTGTTCCAGCAGGGGTGGACACAGCAACTGGACACCTGCAGATGGCTGATGTGCAGGCACCAAATGGCAGGGCACGGTGGCAGCAGGCAGGCAGGCAGCAGCAGATGGCACGTGGGAGGCTGCTCGGGGCACTGGGGGGCAGTGATTCGGCCTTCTGGGCAGGAGCGTGGTCTTCCGTGTGTTTTCGTGTGGCCAGCTTGATACGGAGTGATTTGGCACGTGAAAATCCTGCACGTCAGCGTGAAAATCGAGGAAAGGCCCTTAGCGCGTAAGCGCGTCAGCACGCGTACGCGATTTCATTGGACCCAAGGCCCTTGCAGCGTAAGCGCGTCTGTGACGTTTTGCGCACGGGCGTTGCCCTGGCAGGGCTTGGTGATCCCGCGTGCATTTATGTTCTGTACGTGCTTTTCGTGCGGTGCGTGTGTTTTCCATCCGTTGGGGTTCACACGCTATTACTTCACAGCGGGTGTTGGCTACGCTTTCTTCTACACGTAAGGCAGACGGTGAGTGGTACCCCGCTCCCCCAGGCCCGATCGCGTGAGAAAGTTCACGCGAACCCCTGAAATACTGAAATACACGTAGCACGCTCCCCCAGGCCCGTTCGCGTGAGAAAGTTCACGCGAACCCCTGAAATACACGTAGCACGCTCCCCCAGGCCCGATCGCGTGAGAAAGTTCACGCGAACCCCTGAAATACACGTAGCACGCTCCCCCAGGCCCGATCGCGTGAGAAAGTTCACGCGAACCCCTGAAATACACGTAGCACGCTCCCCCAGGCCCGATCGCGTGAGAAAGTTCACGCGAACCCCTGAAATACACGTAGCACGCTCCCCCAGGCCCGATCGCGTGAGAAAGTTCACGCGAACCCATGAAATACACGTAGCACGCTCCCCCAGGCCCGATCGCGTGAGAAAGTTCACGCGAACCCCTGAAATACACGTAGCACGCTCCCCCAGGGCCGATCGCGTGAGAAAGTTCACGCGAACCCCTGAAATACACGTAGCACGCTCCCCCAGGCCCGATCGCGTGAGAAAGTTCACGCGAACCCCTGAAATACATGTAGCCCGCTCCACCAGGCCCGATCGCGTGTGTGACTTCCCGCGAACCCCCGGAATACACGTATCCCGCTCAATCGCGTGTGTAACTTCCCGCGCAACCCCGAAATACACGTGCCCCGCTCGCACAATTGCTGTATGTTGCCACTTTTGTAATGCGCAGGGACGCTACCGCCTGCCTTCGTGTGGCGGACGTGTATCGGCTTGTGCGTGTCTTTCGCTGTGCGTGGTTTTGCCCTATTCGATTCCATGAATACGTGTGGTTCGGGTGCGTGTGGGCGTTCCATCTGCTTCCCTGCAGTACATCCCCAGTTACGCCCTTGTTTTCGCGAGTTGTTCCCGATTCCGCGCGTTACGCCCCGTGTTCCGCCCACTTTCTGGTGTATGCGCCGAGGTTGTGCGCTTTCACTGTGCGCATCGCGCACGTCTTTTGGGATGTTGCAGTGACGTGTGCGCCATGCACGGGTTTGGCGCACATCCCGTGGTAAACACGCGCAGGGACTTCCATGTTCCATGTTTTTTTCCGCTTGCGCCTGCTTGCGCCTGCTTGCGCCTGCTTGCGCGAAGATTTTCGGCGCACGTTTGTTCCATGAATCGGCCCCTAAAAGATTATGCTTATTGGCCACATATGTCCCAAGATGTGGAATTGTATACTAGAGGCGCACATCCCGTGGTAAACACGCGCAGGGACTTCCATGTTCCATGTTTTTTTCCGCTTGCGCCTGCTTGCGCCTGCTTGCGCGAAGATTTTCGGCGCACGTTTGTTCCATGAATCGGCCCCTAAAAGATTATGCTTATTGGCCACATATGTCCCAAGATGTGGAATTGTATACTAGAGGATGTCTAGTATGTGCCCAATTTAAACCTGCTTTACCAATGCACAGAGATCCACTAATGAAAAGAGGCCTAACCCTTCCATGGTCAGATTTGCAAATAGACTATGTAGGGCCTTTAAAAAGGTCGAGCAGAGGAAACCGTTATATTTTGAGAGTGGTATGTTTGATGTCGAAGTGGAATGAATGTATTCCTTCACCAGATTGTAGTGCGCAAACAGCAGCCACATTGCTAGTGAATCATGTGTTCTCAAGGTTTGGGTTGCCACAAAGAATTGAGTCAGACAGAGGAAGTCATTTCACAAGTGCTCTAATGAGCAAGGTATGGCAAATACTGGGTGTGAAAAGGAAACTACATATCGCATATCGGGCGGCTTCTTCAGGTGGAGTTGAACGGGGTAATAGGTCTGTTGTGGACATTTTAAAGAAATTTGTAGCTGAAGCAGGTTCAAGCTGGGATTTATGTTTACCGTTGGTTTTGATGGCAATCAGATCAACTCCTGCCAAAGCAACAGGTATTCGCCCACATGAGGTCTTGACAGGTAGGAAAATGGTGTTGCCGCAACACCTGCTATACAGAACACATGAGCAAACACTTGTAAGCGCATCTACAGTTCAGGAATACATTGATGAGCTGAGGAAGCATTTACAACATGCATTTGCTTGTGTACAGAGAAATCTGGAAAGGGCTGCTGATGGTGCTAAAACATATTATGATAAAAAGTCAACAGTAAAGGAATATTGTGTAGGGGATCAGGTGTATAAATTCCATTTTGGAAAAAATAAACAGAAAAATTCCAAATTCCTAGCAGCCTGGCAGGGGCCAATCCCGAATTATAGATAAAGTCTCTCCTGTAGTTTACAAAATTTTAAAGACTGAAGGTGAAACAGCAACAGAACAGTTTGTGCATGTAAACCCAATCAAGCCATGTCATCCAAGACATGAGATAAAAAATCTGGAGCGTGTAGAAACAGATAAAGTCCCTTGAACACAAAAAGGTAAAATAAATGGGTACAGTCAGGAGGCAGTGACAGAGAAGTTAAATAAAGATGGTTGATTATAATGGCACATAAACACTGTAATATATGTCAAAATATATATTAAAAAAAATAGAAGCTGAAGTTTATGGAGTTGGTGTGCAGAATGAAAATGTATTAAATATTGAATGCTGTTTTATGTTTGATTGTTTTCTTTTTAACCTGTATTTAATTTCAGAAGGCGAAAGAAAAAGGGCGAAATGTTTTACAAAGCAGGTTTTATTTTTGGCAAAAGTGTGAAGTTAGTATTGTGCTATATACTTAATCTGTTTCTTTTCTATTTGATTTAGAATATTAACATATTTGTACCGGAGGTCACGGGAGACAATGGAGTCCTGGAGTCCCCTGGATGAAGATCGAATGATGCCTGCCTCCGGGTGGAGGTGAAGACAAAATAACCGGAATGCCAAAGAAAAGATGACTTCTATAGAAAAGGGTCCAAGAGTACCAAAATGGAAGAACACCCGAATGAGCCAAATGATGTGACATCGCTGGCCGGGACATATCAGAGGCAGACAAGTGTCCTGGCATATGGAGTTCCACGTATTTATTATTTTAATTAATTATTTTAATCTGTTATGTTAATTCTTTGTTTTAGTTATTTGTTTTATCTTATCGTTTTTGATTGACTTCAAGTATAAAATTGAAGCACTGAACTATGGACACTTCCACTGGGAAGGAACATATGGACCCAAAGATGAATTTTGATAGTATGTTGATTATACAGTGGTTTTTCAACTTTTTCGTTTTTGCATGTGAATATTCAATTTGTTGGATTGCTACATTTTAAAAGAAGGAAGGGAGCAAGTTGATTTTCCTCTAATTATGGCATGGACTGCCAAATTCTCAGAAAAAAGGAGGGAATATGTAAGAGTATTTAGCATTTTTTTTCATGCAGCACCACTGCATGGGTTTGGTGCATTGCTATAATGCGGTACAGCAAGGCATGTGTTGCCAGTGTGACATGGACATGTAAATGAAAACAGGCTATTCAGTCAAAAACAATTTCTACATCTAAAATGCAAATCATTTTTTTTTCACAGTTAAAAGCATATCTTTTTTTTCTCACCTGAAATTCCTCTGTTGCAGGAGACACATTTGAGGATTAATGAACTAACCTCATTAACAATATAATGTGTTCTCCAGTGCAAAATGAGATGGAAAATGACAGGCTCTGAAAGTCATTTTAAACGCGCATCCAGATTTATTTTTTTCTTTGCTTCTATCTGCGCTCTGTCCACAGTATTTGCAGGAAGCAAAGATTCGAATAAGCAGGAAATCAGTTTGGGTACAGTTGCAGTTGTATAAGCCAAGCCATTGTTAAAGAAAAGGAGGGTAGGACATGATAGAATTTCATTGGTTGAACTTGTTTGGCAGGCTGTAACAGAGCTTTGCTAATGAATCTCGGGGAAGAAGAGAGGAGAAGACATTTTACACAGCTGGGAGAAAGACCTGGCTGGTGCCTGGGGATTTTCCTGATTGAAAAAACAGATCCCAGTGCACTGCTGCAGAGACTGGGAATTCCAGTCAATAAGCCCCGGTTTGAGTGACGGCAGATGCTCGTCCTTGCTGGGGTGATTTAAGAAGAATTCATTGAACCACTTCCAGAAGGCGACCAGCCGACGAATTTCACATGCTGGACAGGCCTGGTAATTATATTACAGAGTGTGGGAGCAGTGTGTATGTGTGCGAAACTATTCAGTCAGCGTGGAAGAGGGAACTCCAGTGTTTTATCAACATGTTTAATGAATTGAATATGTTCTCGCCGCTCTCTTCTCATTTTGTTACAGATAAGGTTGTTACTGTGCAATTTCCATTTATTTCTGTAAAAAGAGTAAGATTGTGTTGAAATGCAATTTTTATAATACACAAAAAATATCTGAAAGCAGACGGATAGTGTGTTTTATTTTTCTCTGTTATTTGTGCATCTATCTTTACAGTAGTGATAATATGGAGAGATGTTGAGACAGTGCAATTGCCATTTTTAAGCTAGCTAAAAATAAGACTTAGCTGTAGCTGTGTGCACGATTCCATTCAGTATATAAGTGTATGTTTTCTGAACGGAACATAATAATAATATAATGAAATAGACTGCTGCTGGAGGTACATGAGTCAGCAGAAAGAGAGGCCCTGGACATAGTTCACCGATGTAGATAAGTTGGTGATAAATACTGCATGTTAGCTCGCTGCCGTAGATAAGCCATTGAGGACAGCCCATGGTGGCACTTCAATTGAAAATGTGGTGTTCCTGAAATGTAAGCCTGAGGCCTCTCTAGTGATCACACAAACAAACTTAGCAAAGATAAGGGGTTCTGGATATTGGGGCCACATATAAAACAAAGGAATTATGCTCACCAGAAATACCACCAATAACACATACCAACATAATGTATACCACTAAATGTATCTGTGTGCTGAAATAATGTATGTGTACTGTAGTACTATATACCAAATCTAATCTGAATGCAAAGAGGGATTATTACTGAATTATTTTCATTTTGGCGGTAAGAAAATACTGCTAGGCCCCAAATCTATACAAAATACCCTGCATAGTCTTTGTCTCCTAGACTATCAAAGTGGCCTAATCTGGTACCAGTAACTAATTCTACATTACACACAAATCTTTAATTTTGAATTTCTGTTAAATGCAATAGCTACTTTGAAATTTGCAAAAAAAATCCTCTTAGAATTCTGTGGTCAGACCCATGAATACCAGAAATGAAGGGGGGAGAGAAGTGGTTACTGGTGGCATAGTCTTTCAACTGTTTCTGTGGAGGAGTTACCTTTCTGCCTGGGTCGTGATCCTCCTGCATATAATCCCCAGTCCAGCACAGAGCGCGGATGGAGAAGAAGTAGGAAGAGAAGTGGCTACTGGTGTTTGCGGTGTGGCGGTGAACAGGGAAAAGTGCAGTAAGTTTTCACGCATGGAAGATATTTACTTTGTGGAGCATTCCTTGAAGACTTTTTACGTGTGGCTGCTGACTCCCTTCCGTGGGGTCTCTAGGGGTCCGGAGTATATGGACCAGCCCTCTGTGCTTTCCCGCCTCTGGCCTAATTCTCTGTGCCTATTGCTTGCGCGCACCAGATTTTAACGGACCGCATAATCTACGAACTGCCAGAGTCCGGGAGTCGACCGTGATGGTTAAGACAAACACGTTTTCTATCTAGTTGCTTCTTGAAGGAGGGGCAAGGGGGGAGAGATGGACTAAGGATGCTCCCTGAGCTGTCGGCATTCCCTGCCCACTTGGCCCAATATTACGAGCTGTGATTTTGGTATCGTTTGGGAACTTATCTTCACATGTACCATCTGGAAACTGTTTGAAAAATCCCTGTTTTTGGATTCTGGAACTTTTTTTGTATTTTAATTTTTTTTCCTGATTATTATTATTTTTTCTATTTCCTAATTATTTTTTTAGAAGATTTTTAGAGATTTCTAAAGATTTTAACTAAGATGTGTATTTTGTCATTTGTTATTTATAGTTTCAGGTGCTTTTTACTTACTAATCTGCATGTTTGATACATTGGATAAGATTGTGAGAAGACTCTAGTGTGAGAAAAGTATAGTGCATATAGAACGCTATACAGAACTCTTGCTGGTTGCTGGGTTCTAATATGGCTAAAAGAAAAGCTCGGGAGGATGGAGGGCCGGGGAAGATATACTCCTACATAAAAGATATTCCAGAAAAAATTGAAAACTGCATCCAGGTTATGGAAACGGACATCTGGGATGTCGCCTCTGGTACTGAGGGCTGCTCTGAGGTTGCCCTAAATCCCAGGCGGATTGCCGGTATGGATGTCAGAGGGAAAATTAACTGCCATACTTACAAGGACAAGGATGCGGATAAGGAAAAGGACCAGGAAGACATACTGGTATTAGCCTTGCAGGAAAGATCCTGGGTCGATCAGGAAGTACTGAAATGTGTGGTAGGAGTAGATGAAGAAGAGGTGGAGGGGTAGGATGAGGTGGTAGAGGTGGTAGAGGTGATTGGGGAGGGTGTGGAAGCGTCTGTGGGGTGCTCCCATGGGGGGGTCAGTAACACCAGTAACACAGGATCCTAGTGTGGTCTCTGTGGAAGAGGAGGATAAGAACTGGTTTGAAGCCCTACTAGATGAGAATCTTAAATCAATTTACCAACTCCTTGTTAATCAGAGTAGTGCTCCACCTAAGGAAGGTCTGGAACAAGTTTGAAAGGAGAAGTGGGAGGTACATCTTCAGATAATATATGAGTTGCTCCAATCTCTTAAGTGTGGGGTCATGAACATGCTTGCTATTTTGGATGATTCCAGAAGGGGACTCAGGAGAAAAGTGGAGGAAAGTAGTCCAGACAGGGCTAGGGAGATAGATTAAGAAGCTTCCCTGATAGCTGCGATGCAGGACCAGCAAAGGGTGGTGGTGGGGAGGGATGATAGGAGGAAGGAATTGGAGTTTGAAAAGGCTGAAGAGGTTGGCCCTTAACATTCTAATTCCATGAGTGTAAACATGGGCCAGGGAGGCAGCTTTCAAAACGATGTGGGAGTCAGTAAGGGATCTCTTTTTTTGGGGAGAACAAGGTGAAAAACAGGATCAGAGGGATTCTAGGGAGAGTTGCGAAATACTGGAGAGGGGTATGTTAAACCTACCTGATACAGCCACCCATTTGGTGGGGGTAATTATGGGTTTACCAGGGTTACAAAGGGATGATTTTGAATCCACAATTTCATTGATAAACAAGGCAAGTCATTGGATCAATACAATGTGATGGGCCCAAGTATTGATCCTAGACTTATCCTGATAGCCTGACTAATAGGGTGATTTGGTCCTCAGTGCAAATTGGTGGAACAGAACTGTATTGTAGTCTTCTTTTCAGATCCACTAATTGTAAAACATCTGATAAACTCTAATCTGTAAAAGGCCTTAAATCTAAGGTTATAGACTTCACAGTAGGATGGTTTCGTTGAACTTTTTTTATCTGGTCCCAGGGAGGGGTGCTGATGATAGGATTGGCTCATTGAAGCATTTAGGGAAGAAGGGAGAGTGGGTGGGGGCTTTTTGGCAGGGATATTCTAATCCCAATATGTGTTCTAGTTATAACTTCAGGACCAGGACTGGTATTGGTACAGCTTAGTTGGTAATGAAGGATAGGGTGGATGACCCCCTGGCAGTATTGACATCCGATCATTTTGACCAACTTTCGTCCTCTAAAGAGGTACATTGACGGATGGGCTCTTCACCCATCGGTCATGAATGTGGGATAGTTGGGTATGGAGGGGTGCCCTGAGTACAGAGAGTAGTCATGGCTCTGCTGGGGATGGGGATGTTTCCTGGGTGGTGGGTTTGTTATCATGGAACATAGCCGGGGTTAGGGGGAAAATGGAGAAGCTGGATATTGTGGAGTGAGTTTCTGAAGTCCCAAGAGTTAAAACTTCTTCAGGAAACATGGGCTTTAGAGATTCCCCTCCTTGGTGGTTTTGAATCGTATGGGATTGTAGCCAAGAAGAATGGTAGAGGCAGATGTTATGAGGGAATGGTTATTATGATAGGCGCTCAACAAATTGTAGGGTGAAGGTAAGGGAGATGAGGATGGATTATTTGCAGATGTTGCTAATCTCATCATCCCAGGGGGACTGGCAGCCATATTATATTTGTATCATAGTCCTCACAAGGTTGAAGGGAACAGGCTGGTAAAACCTAAAGCCTTTATTGATGACCAACTAAGGAATATATCATGGTAATGTTTGTGTGGAGGGGAGACTTTAATCTTAGAATGGGTGTTGGGTTATCTGCTGATCTTTTTGACCAACTAGAGGACCTGACTCTAAACACCCCAAAGCCATTAATGAAGGATGCTCGGGTTTGTGTGAAGGGTCTGAAATGTTCTTCTTGGCTTCAATGGGGGATGTGATCTGTGAATGGCTGCATAGCATCCGATGTTCTAGGCAATAAAACCTTTAATAACCATCTGGGTTGCTCCATGATAGACTATTTCTGTCTTTTATTGGGGTTATGATAAAGGATAGTAGGGTTTGAAGTGGTGACTGACCCTTGTAGTGATCATAACCCAATTAGTTTGAAACAAAGGGGTGTTGTCGGTGGGGGGGGGTGTCCAACAATTCCCCCTGTATCGTGACAGCAGAGGATATGTATAACAGGAGAATCAACTGGGTTAAAGTTCGGGATTCGGAATTCTGGCTGAGAAAATCCCGGAATTCCTTTGAATTCTGGACAATACTGCTAATTCATAGTTGGTTGTGGAATGTTTTGTAGATATATTGGTGGCATGGAGCAATGGCTTTGTGGCAGAGTGTAAGAGGAAGGCAAATCTAAAGGAGAGGGGACAGTTTCACAATGCCTGTAGCTCGGCAAAAAATTATTGACAGCATTAAAATCACTGGCTTGCTCCAGAAGGGAGATCATTCAGGCTAGAGATAATTATAGCTCTATGTTGGAGAAGAGGAAGATAGAGTTGGAAGAGGAACCATGTGAAGAGTTTTTAGAGGCATCATGGTCAAATAACTCTCACATATTCAGGGAATTTGTGAATGGGGGTCCGGCCTATAAAGGCTTGGAAAGATCTAGAGGCACCAACATGAAAGCAGCAGTTTGGGTGGAGTACTTTGTTACCCTGTTTGGGGACATGTCTCCATCTGAGGGACATAGGAGTAGATGCACTTCTCTCCACTTTAAGTTAGAGTAGGTCTCTCTGGCTATTAATGCCCAGGTTCTCAATCAGGCCCCAGGCCCTGATGCTATCCCCTCGGACCAACTCGTTCTATGGGTGCCTCTTTTGACAGTAGCGTTTAACGCTTGTTTAGATTCCGGCCATTTCCCATTCTCATGGAAATCCACCACCATCTTCCCCATTTTCAAAAAAGGGAATTCTGCCAGCCCTTTGTCATATAGACCTATATTGCTATTCCACAAGTCTTTTAAAATATTTGGGAGGGTGTTGTTGGGCTATTTAGAAACCTGGATGTTGGAAGGCACGGTACTCTCTGATGAGCAGTTTGGCTTTCCTTCAGAAGTAGGAACAATCAAACAGGGTTCTGCAGGGGGGAGGCAGTGTATCTGGCATTTATGGACCTGAGCATGGCCTTCAATAAAGTAGACAGATTGAAGTTATGGGTCCTGCTCAGGTCCATGCGTTGTCCATAGGAAATTGGGGGCAATGCACTGCACGTTTTGATGTTGGACACTGTGTCCATCAGGGTTGTGTTTTAGCCCCCATTTTGTTCACCTTGTAAATCAACAGGCTTTTGAAAGCCCTGGTGGACACTGGGGTGGACTATCCGAGCTTGGGGGGTAGGGCCTTTGCACTTCTGGTTCATGCCGATGATACAGTGTAAATAGCCAGAACCCCTAGGGCCCTCCAGATATTGATCGATGCCTATACCACCTTTATGAACAATTTGGGGCTAAAAATGATAGCGGTAATGGGGTGTGCGGCAGGGAAGAGGCCGGTAAAGATGTGCCCAATGGTCTGAAATGGAGTTGTAATTCCTATAGTCAAGGTATTTGATTACCTTGGCCTCAGATTCTCAAAGCACATGTTAATAAACAATACCTGAAGATGAGACAATACGTATGGAGGATTTTCTGTTTTTGTCCTGTTGTCAAGAACAACATTTGGAACAGGTTCTGAAGGTTTATGGTGTGCAGTCCAGGGCTGGAACACTGTATGGAGCACCTCTAAGGGGTCACATGAAGGTGTTTGAGATACAGGTTAAAGGAAACAGGTTTCTCGGACGGCTTTTGGGACTCCCAGGATTCTCCCCCTGTGTCTCGGTACATAGGGAACTGGAGTTGGATTTTTGGGATGATCATTGGATGTTAGCCCGAGCATTTTTTGGCTGCCCCTATGGCCTAATGATCGTGCTACTCTGTGCCACTTCATTATCAGGACCCTCATGAGAGGGCTAATTGGCATGAAATCCCTTGATTGGCATTTATGAATGACTCGATGTCCAAGAGTGACCTTTTGGTTCTTTGCCATCCTAACAGTCTGTTGACTTTGGGGCAAATGAATCATTATAAGGACATTTCTAATCAAGTGGGGAGGGAGAACAGGGAGAATATGGAATTTGCCAAATACTCTGATAGAGATTGTGCCGTGATTAGCAGAGTGAATGAAATTCAACCATACCTCCTGAGTTTGAAAAAGGAAGATCAGTGGCTGATTACACATGCAAGACTTGACAGTTTGATGTTGAGGGGAAACCCTGATAAAGCTAGTTGTCCAGCATGTGGGGCTGCCTGAGAGGATTTGAAGCACTTTTTATTGCTTTGCCCAGCCTATAATGATGTCAGAATGTCCACAATTTTGCTGGTTCTTAGGGAGTCACAGTTACACCTCTATAAGCCGGCTTTGCTGTTTCTTCGAGCAGCAGAATCAGCATTGACTGCATGGGCACTTGTGTCTTTCTTTATAAGAGTGATATAACAGGGAAAGGGGATTTTGGTTCAATTTTGGAAAGCCTTTTACGCCACTGGATATGTATGCATCTCTGCATCTGAAATTGTAATGTATTATCTTTTCTGTGTGATAATGATGTTTTGATAGTGATGTTGTATATTTCTGACGAAATGGTATTTTTAATTGTGTTTGTGTTTATTCTGTGTGTGTTTAATGGATGTCTGTATCTGAATAAGCACATATTGATTCATTAATTGAGAAAGATCACGGTTCTGCCTTAATGAGTTTGGATAAGAAAGTGGACACTCAGCATACTATCATTACCGCTAAATTGGGCCAGGAGATTGAAGAAAAATCTCAGCCGCAACAGGCTGCTAGAAATAAAATTGATGTGTTTCTCGAGGCGTTGATACCAGAGTTGGGAATAAGTCATATCAGGCCTGGAGTATCATTTTAGAGATTTTCCGCACTAGAAAGCAGCGCTGCAGGTTGAAGCGTTTGGAGGCCCGTAAGAAAATTCATAATGGCAGTCCAACTGTCAACAAACTGGGACGAAAGTAATTTCTTCCTCTATTCCTGAGTGGACTAAGCGTAGTAAGAAAGTTTAAAAAAATGCGAGACAACGTACGCAAGGTATATTAAAAACAACTGGCATGCTGACAAGTTGGCTTCTGAAAGATACAAATTCCTGCATGGCTGATGCCAGAAATGGTACCAAAGCAAATAATTCTGGGAATTAATCATATGAAGTTGAAGATCTGGTTTGGGAAAGTGGATCTATCCTGGTTAAGCTAGGAGAAAAGGAAAAGGTTGAGACATTTATGAGAAATGGTATTGACCCAGAGGTCATTAAGCCTAGTTTACACCCCCATCTGAATATGATATGATTGGTTATTTATAACATGCTTAATACCCAGAGGTTTCTAAGCGCGGATCCGGGGATTGTACCTGTGTTGTTCCGTGTTGTCTTGCTTCCAAGGCGAGCATGTTGACCCTGAGCTATCCTCCCGAGCCAATAGTTAAAATAGAAAGATAGTAAATCATTCACGATTTGTTGAATTTTTCCTGGAAATGATTGTAAGAGAATTAATCATCCAGATCTGTTACATATACTGCATCTTATTCCACCACTGAGGATTTTTAACACTCAGCACTTTTATTTTCTTTACCCATTGGATTGTGAAGAGGGGGTTATGTTGCGAGCACATTGTTATCAATCGGAAACAGTGGGGACTATTAATGAGTAGTCTCAACAAATGTTAAAGTGTGGCCACAACCTGTATTCCTCTTCAGTGATATGCTAAATATATGTTGCCACTAAGACGTCAAAAACAGCTCCACCCGTTAAGCCATTTATCTTGATAGCATGGTATGTGAACGCTTATTGTTTGGACAAACCCTTGAAATCTGTAATGGGTTATCTGAATGCTGATTGAGTGTTGCAACATAAAATATCAAATAGCCAGGGTAGATCTTGGGTGACAGACATGAACAAATGTGGGTTTGTTGATACTTAATGGTAGAACACCCTGTGACATTCTGGGAGCTCACACGTGGGTGCATAGAAAGTTCAGATCAACTTTAGACAATTGGCCTCATTACGACTTTTGTGGTATGGGTTAATGGGCTCCGCTAATGGAGGCGGACCCATTAAACCCATTCCACAAAATTAGGAGGTCCCCTCGCAGGACCCGGTAAGGATGCCTGGTAAACCCAGGCGTCGTTACCGGGTCCCGCGAGGGAACCAGGCAGCTAACAATGGGCCGGGCGTAATTGGCCCGTTGTTAGCTCCCTGCACTCATTCCCATTGAGCCCTATGGGGGCTCGAATGGGAATGGGGAAGGTCCAGGCCCGGGTTCCCTGACGGAGGAATTACCGGGCCCTCCAAACTCGGAATGGCCCGGTAATTCCCCATTCAGGGAACCCGGACCTGGTTTTGGAGGCAGCCATGCCGCCAATAGCGTCATGGCTACCGTCAAAGCTGTAATGAGGCATAATGTCTTGTTGATCCTGCTCTTGGTGCAGAGATTAGTAAAGTGACTATTGATCAATTTAGCATTAGCACCCATGTTCTGCTAACAGTTAATGTTAGAACAACCAAAAAGGCACCTGACCAGCGAATACTACGTGACTTAGATATAAATGACACAGGAAATAGGTTTGTGTGACAGAGCGAAACATCAGCAATGTGACACTGGATAACAGCCTGTCCTACCCAGGTACCATTGTATCACCCATTGGGTGTAAGTCCCCTACCTCATTTCATGAAAAGGTCACACCTTGTAGTTAAGTCATATTCATTGATTGTGAATCTTTCACCTGGGAATACTGTCTCATTCATTAGATAAGAATCTCATATCTGCCAGCCAAGGAGTGTATGTCACACCCCAGAGAAAAGATTGTGAATAACATGTCATGTTGCAAAATCCCACTAATGTGTTGCAATTTTCATACCTGAGAGCAAAGTCTCACTCGTTCAGTGTTACACTTAAAGCTCGGCTCAAAGGGCATGAATCTTATACTTGTGAATTCACTCATTCATTCTGTATGAGTCTTGCCCCTTGAAACAGTGATATTTATAGGGTGTGTGCCTCAAACATGGACCATAAGGTCACCCAACGGGTGACAGTCTCACACCTGAGCTTCACTTTTGGGTAGTCTCCATTAACACATTTATACTAACAACGTCAGTATCACACCTGGGAAGAATCATATTTACTTTATAACCTGAATATGTGTTCATGTACTGAGACACCTCACTTGGAGTGTTCACAAAGATTTAAGAACCATAGCATATTAGTTCTGATTGTGTGCATAGGTGCAACATTGTGTTTGAGAGAGTTGTGTTTTCCATGCAGGAGTGTTGCTGGGGGTAACAACCTCTATCGGTTGGATCAGACACATTTTTCATTATGGTGCCTCACTTCACAATGTGAAGCTCATTCCAAGAACCTGCTAATCCTGCTACCAGAAAGGTGTTAAGGGAAAACGGCAGTACAGTCCCATGTAACGCAAAGCAGCCCCGCTTAGATGAATCAGCACTGTCCGAATTCAAAGTAAAGTTTCTGCTTAGAGAATTGCCGCTACTCTGTAATCAAGAATACAGCATGTCCCGTAAAAATACTATTTAATTTTGTGCTGCAGGTTATTGATTACGTATGCTCTTTTTAAAGTTATCTCATCCTTTTCTGAACATTGCAGTGCTTGTGCATCCTAGACTGTGTGTAGCATTTTGCCAAATTAACACGATAATGAAGAAGATGAAGATGACGACAGTCTTCTTATCTAGTGTTGGTAATGTGTCATTAAATGTACTACATATTTCCTTAGAATGTGAAAACATAAAAATTGATATGAGGCTGGGAAGCCCAAAGGAAACACACCAACACAGGTTACAAAGGACATACAAGTGCTTTATTTAAAAGCTACAACAGTTACAAAAAGTCAATTGACAAACGGATAGCTATTCGGCTCTCAGAGTAATGTAATGAACTTCAATGAGGGTTCGATGCATTAGTAGAGAGACCGTACATTGGAATACTTGGGCTTTTATATCCTTTATCCAGCCCTTGGCCAACCCCCTCGCGGGTTAACCATTCTTGGGACCAGGCCTAGGGTTCCTTGCCAGGTCAATCCTATAACGTATGCATTTTGATCAGTTGCGCTGATACAGTTGTTCATTTACACATAGGTCAGGGATAGGACAAGGTCTCAGTTCGCGACCCCGACAAGTGCCTGCAGGCATATTAATTATTTGTGTGTGCGGAGGTCACAACGGCCAGAATCTCACTCAGAATGTTATTCGGCATCCATTTTGATGTTCAGGGTGATTCCACTTTACAAGAGAACCTAAAATGGCGGCTAAATCCAAGATGGCGACTTACATAACTTTTCGTTAAGGTCAAGACCTTGCCGCGGAGTCTATTTGCATGATATTTTAGACAACTTGACGTAGGCCAATACACATTCACATACTGCGATAGGAGGCATAATATAATTTCAATTCCAACAGACCCTCCTTTTGGCATATGCCAAGTGCTAATATCATTTCTAATACTTTTGCAAATAACTCCATGTGCTGTCATCCATACATCCCGAATCATTGTCTGTAATATCTATAGCCATTAGGTCGTTCATCAGAACCTCTTGTAACACAAACTCTTTGGATGCTGTATCTGGGGCATACATTCTATGCCCTATTGTGCTCATTGCTTGGGTACAACATCCCACTAGCATTCCACATATACTTGGAAGACATTGAAAACAGCAACAAAGGAATAACAGGATCCCCAAAATAACTAGAATAACAGAAAGCACCTTCCAAACCCAAGATCGTAAAGAATCCCAGAACCAGGTGCTAAGATTCCAATCTCCTACAGGGATATGTACTTCAGAACTAAGAATATGCAAGTTCTGTATTGCTTTAAAAATTGTCAGCGAGGAATCTGGTACGAAAACACAGCAAGCGGACCCCACCAATTTGCATACTCCACCTCGTTCCGCCAAAATGACATCTAATGCCATCCGATTTTGGAGTGCTACCAATCTTATTGCTTTTTGTTCTAGTGTCATATTGTAGAGTATGTCCGTGGTCCGGTTGATCGTTCTCTCCAGTACCCTTGCTAATCCCCTAATGTTCTCAGAGTTTGTTATTTGTCCCCAAAAGGGCACAACTGATTTTGCTATATCTCCCAATACTTGCCCAGGGGTATCTCCGTTCTTGTCCCACCGTGGGCGAGCCTTAGAAACCTCCAATGTACTAGCTACAAATACCCCGGGTAACAGGATTCCTAAATAACAGGTTCCCTGCCAATCCTTGGGCAACCAGGGAAATGCTAAACTACCACAAACAAAAAAAACAGGCCCCCCTACATACAGAGGCCTGTTTTCTCCAGTCAAATTTACAATGTTCATACAACCTTCAAAATCTCCCATTGGCCGAGTGCCGTTTCTTTGTACACAAAAGGGGACCGAGTCAGGGCTATGATTTATAGAGTAGGAAGGAGGCACGGCGTCCTTATTGCCTATCGGAGCCATTTTAAAGGAAATTAAAGTTTGAAAAGGAAGAGACAGTTTATCAGACGGCCTAATAGAAGCGACATTAGGTTTACTTCTATTTGCAAAAAGCGAGCATTCCAGGGGAGTTAATTCACGTTTCTCGAAATCATTCAAATTAGTTCCATCAAAGTTCCCTGAGATGCTATCATTCCAACGGCCAAAGAATAGTGCTCTAAGAGAGGCATAGCAAGCAGTCGTTAAAGGTAAAGGGTGAATATACCATCCTAGTCCCTTGTTCCCATGTTGCGGTAAATGAGTGCAAATCCAACAATTACTCTTATTAAAAATGGCATGTGTTGCATTCATTACTATCATTAGAGTGTTGTTATGATACTTTTGTCTATGTCGGGAGTCTCTAGGGGACAGAGTGTGAAGGTGTACGGAGGGAGTCAAAGCAGTTGGTACAATCTTGGTCGGTAGTAGAGGTTTTAGAGGATAGATTTCTTCAAAGTACCAAAGTCCCACAGCAGTAATCGCAAAAATAACAATTATCATTATCAAAACACAGCAGTACGTTTTCGGGGCCCAGGCACATTGTTCATTGTCCAAGTTGGTCACCCCCTTATTCACAAGTCCAGTGCGGGGAGCAGCAGTGGAGGTGGCAGGCATTGTAGTTCCTCAATCGACGACCCCAATGTTCGTTGCTGGCGACGCTACGGTCGCGCGATTTCTTAGTCCTTCCCAACCCTAGCCAGCAGAATCCCTTTTGTTCAACAGAAACTTTCTTATACAAAAGAAAACTTCCAATCACTTCCCTTTCCCAAATGCACGGAAAACCCGTGACGTAGTTCTATTTTCTTCGTCGAAGGTTGTACCTGGTGGTACCCAAGATTGTTTGATCCGAAAATAAGGTGTCGTCACTTCCTGAGGGAAAACACGTGTCGGAGGCGACGGAAGTCGCAGAGCTTGAAACAGTGTTTTCCGGAAGTGATTTTTCAGAGAGTGCGGAGACGAAATGGACTGTTCCCCAAGCTCCACGGGCTTAGAGAAATTCTCTGACGCACTCACAGCACTGTTTGCTACTCCAAGATCAGAGACTGTAGCATCAGCGAGGGGTTCTGCTTCTTCTGTAACGTGTGGCGTCGGGTGAGGAAGTTTCTTGACATGCGTCACGTGGATCCAGTGTTTCTTCCCTGCCACCCGCACTGCTGTCCGGGTGACAAACAGCACCTGTAAGGCCCCTTCCAACGAGGAGCAAGACAGGAAGACCTTTCGTAGGCCTTCACTAGGACCCAACTTCCAGGCTGTATATCGTGTCCTGGGCCCGTGAACCGTACAGGTAAAGCTGCATGCACCTGGTGATAAATGAAATACAGGTTTTTAGTTAACTGGTTACAGTAGTACAAGCAATACATTTTCCACCTCTCTCAGGGCTTTAGGTTTTGGGAGACCCCAAATGTTAGCCGGTCTCCCCATCACTACCTCAAATGGAGAAAGTCCAGTCTTAGTTTGAGGTGTGGTACGCATAGCCAATAATACAATAGGTAAGGCATCTAGCCATTTCAGTTTGGTATCGGCACATGTTTTTGCAAGCTTATTCTTTAAAATACCATTGTGTCTTTCCACCAACCCAGCACTCTGAGGATGTCTAGCTGAGTGAAATCGTTTCTCAATATGTAAAGCTGTGCATATCTGCAAAATTATTGCTGCAACAAAATGAGGACCATTGTCCGACCAAATTACCCTTGGGAGCCTAAATCGAGGAAAGAATTCTTTTACCATAATCTTTGCAGTGGTCATGGCGGTAGCATCGTTAACGGGGAAAGCCTCGACCCATTTACTGAAGGCACAAATAATTACAAGAACATATTTCAGATTGTTACACCGTTCCATCTCAATAAAATCAAAGTGAATGACCTCGAAGGGAACAGAAGGGAGCCCAAAGCTTCCCCTTGGAGTTACTGTCCCCTTACCCACATTGTGCTGTAAGCAGATCATGCAATTTCGAACATGATGTTTGGCAGTCTCCGGAATCTTGTTATTCACCCAAACTTGTTCTAACATTTTCGTGATCTGCTGAGCACACACATGTGTAGGACCGTGTGCCATCGTAACCATTGCCAGTACATATGAATCAGGGAGCAACCATTTTCCTTCAGATGTATCTATCCAACACCCATCATCATCTAGTTCCCCATTCCTTCGGCCCACCTTTTAGATTCTTCTACTGTGGCATCAGTTTGAATATCTCGCACAGACCCAATACCTTCATCCATTATATAAGCATCTTTCATTTCCCTCAAAGCATACATGTCCGTGCTAAAGTCTGTGGCCGTTTGCCTGGCTATCAGGTCTGCAAAAGCGTTCCCTTTTCCCACATCATCTATGACCTTACGATGTGCTGCACATTTCATGATCGCTAACTGCCTAGGGAGTGAGAGTGCCGGGAGCAATTGCACTATCAAGGGGCCATGCTGAATCTTGGTCCCATGTGAGGTCAGGAACCCTCTTTCCGACCAGAGCCTCCCAAAGTTATGAGCTACCCCAAAGGCGTACTGGCTATCAGTGTATATATTTACTATACGCCCTTCGGAGAGTTCACAAGCTCGGGTCAATGCTATAATCTCTGCGGCCTGCGCGGAGTTATGCGAAATTCTCTTAGTTTCAACAACTTTACTCAATGTAGTAACTGCGTAAGCAGCTGTAGATGTACCATCTAGGAGTTTGAAGCAGGAGCCATCACAAAACAGCTCCCCTTCTGCATTGTCCAAAGGAGTATCTATAAGATCTATCCTGCCCTTCGTTTCCTGTTCAGTGGTATACAGGCAGTCGTGTAATTCTTCGCCACCGCAAACAGTGTTTGCGGGAAAGGTAAGAGTTCAGCCGGATTAAGAACACAACACCTCTTAATTTGAATGTGCGGGGCAAACAGAATTAATTCATACCTTGTTAACCGTGCAGAGGTGAGGTGTTGCGTTTGGGTTTTGTTCAATAGGATATCTACAGAGTGAGGTACCATCAAAATCAAATCATGGCCTAGGACCATTCCCTCACTCTGTTTTACAGACGCGGCAGCAGCAGCGACAGCTCGCAAACATCTTGGCAAAGCGCATGCGACAGGATCAAGGGCGGAGGAGTAGTAGCCGCACGGCCTATTCTTCCCTCCGTGTTCCTGTGTTAACACAGCCAAAGCACATCCATCACATTCATGCACAAACAACACAAAGGCCTTGTCATAATTTGGAGTACCCAGAACCGGTGCAGAGCATAACACGGTTTTGAGAAGCTCAAATGATCGTTGATGTTCCGATTTCCATGGCAGTGGCAGAGAAATGCCCTTCTTCGTCAAAGCCAACATCGGTTTTATCACTAGCGAAAAGTTCGGGATCCACAACCTACAGTAAGAAGCCATACCTATTAAGGCTCTGACTTCCTTCTGTGTATTTGGAACAGACATGCCAGAAATGAGTTTTATTCTTTCAGGTGTCAATCTTCTCCCCTCCTTTGACAGGCAGTACCCTAAATAGGCGACCTCCTGACAACAATATTGACATTTTTTGAGCGAAGCTTTATGACCATTTTTGGCTAGATGAACAAGCAACAGTATAGTGCCTTCTTTACAAGCACTTTCAGAATCTGCAGCCAAAAGCAAATCATTGACATATTGAAGCAGTGTACAAGTAGGTGGCAATTCAAGGCTGTCGAACTGCTCTTTCAAAGCTCTACTATAAATGCTTGGACTTTCAGTATACCCTTGAGGTGCCCTAGTAAATGTAAATGAGCGTCCCCCCAAGGTGAACGCAAACAAATATCTACTTTCCTTTTGTATAGGGATGCTAAAGAAAGCGTTTTTTAAATCCACAACGCTGAAGTGCCTAGCCGTAGCAGGGATCATTGTCAATATCATCGTCACATCAGGCACGATTGGAAATTGTGGGGCGACAACTCTGTTAATAGCACGAAGATCAATTATGAACCGGTATGGGATTGCATTGTCGCCTTTCTTATATACAGGCAAGATCGACTGTTACACAAACTACCTGTAATCTCCTCGATCACCCCACGATGCACAAAATCAGAAACAATGCATTTCAAAGCACGCTCGCCCTCAACTGATATTTTATACTGCGGAATGCGTGGTAGTTCAACTCCATGTTTCAAAACTATCTTAACAGGCTCAATCTGCAGTACCCCGACATCATTGTCGTCAACCACCCATAAACATTCCGGGACAATGCTAAACTCGGGAGGTAAAGGTCGAATCAGAAACTGAGAATTAGGAAGTTGCTGTGGTGAAACCGTCAGCCGTACTCCATCAGAGGAACAATGAATTACTGCATTCAATTTCTTTAACAAATTCAACCCCAGCAAATTCTCTCCATAGTTTGAAGTCAGAAGAAAAGGGCAATGGTCCGTAAAGGGACCCAAAGAAACGGACACCGGTGAAGAAACCGGACAGACAATTGGTATGCCAGAAAACCCTACGGAAACATTTGTTTGCCCTGACAGTGGAATGTTTGGAACCCGAGAATGATCAATGGAGCACTTCTGTGCTCCAGTGTCTATCAAAAACTGGTTTTTCCTATTCCCTACTAATAATTCAACGTAGGGGCCTTTCTGATTAACGGGAATAGGTGAAGGTTCCAAACCCTGCTTCGGGCAGTCCTAATGAAATAGAGTATCGTCGGAAGGAAGCTCTTCAGGAAGGTAGGCAGCAGAAGGGTGATCAAATATGTTCCTCGAGTCCACACTCGAGGTCTGATTTTCCTGTGAAAAAGGTTGCTGAGGATCTTGCAAAAACTGACCTCTATCAGGGCCCCCTGCTCCAGGGCGGCCCCTAGGTCGTCTACCCATACTCCCAAACGCACTGTTTGACCTTTGTCGAAGGACGGGGCACTGTGCTCGCCAGTGACCTTCCTGGCGGCAATAAGCACATTGATTAATATTCATAGGACCCAAAGGAGCATTTCCTTTTGGGACATACTGACCTCTGGTCTGTGTCGTGCCCCCTCTGGGGTTTGTAACAATTTGTTGTAGTAATACTTTGGTTTTCAAATCTCCTTTCCTCTTTTCTATTTTCTCCTTTTCATTATTAACACGGTTCACATAATACTGAGCCATGTGCAAAACCTCAGATTGAGATTTTGCCTGCCAAGCGCTCTCAGAGGACATCATTTGTGACTGGATGTCGGGCAACAATCCACGTACAAATCTGTCCACAAACAACCTTTTCCCAGACTCTGTACCCAAATCCTGCCCACTGAAGTCAGAAAATACCTGTTCGAAACTGTTAAAGAATTCGGTGGCACCTTCAGTTTTCCCTTGAACACAGGCCGTAAGCTTGTCCCAAATAATTCTTTTCTCTGGAATTATAGTTTTTAATTTTGCGACAATTCTATCAGGCAAAGTAAGTATTACCTGTGGTGGTTTCTCACCTGCTGGTCTTTCCTCATCAATCCTAATCATATTAGCCCACGTATCTCCCAACCCTGGCACATCGTCTATTGTCCGAACCTGCTTCCATACATCTACGGGTAGGAGTACAGGGAATAACAAGTCAATATCACTTAAGGTGAACACAGAGGACTGCAAGACTGTCGGGTTTTTCCTGATATCGGGAACTGATTGTCTAATAGTGTTCACTTCCTGTCATGAAAACGGGACGTGAACGAATTGTGATACATAATGTGCAGGGATATCCACAGCGGGGGCACCAGTCGCAGCGTTGGCGGGAATCTCAACCTTTGGGACAAAGGTCGGAGGAACCTCTCTCATAGGCAACTGAGATATAGGTACCTCCGGCCGCTTACTAAGAAACACAGCCAGGTCGAGCGCTAAGGCAGCCGAAGAAGTGTCGGGCGAAAAAGCCCTTTTACAAATCCCCAACAATTCTATGGGGCAACTAACCTTCTTTCTTACACATTCTTCTTGCAGGTACTGTACCATTACCTGAATTACCTTTCTTTGCATTTCTACTGTATACTGACTATACGTGTCATATACTTCATCTGGCGGAATCGATGAATCCGAGATCCATCGAATCGCATCTTTGGTACAAATTCGTACTTCTTCAGGTGCCGATCTACGACACGGAAGGAACCGTTTCTGCACATACATAATGTCATCTTCATCATCCTCATCTCGTGCTTTCTCTAAGTCCCTCCTATACTCAAACAATCTTTCAACATGACCATGTACTTTCTGCTCTGTGTCCCTCGAAAGTGCCAAAGCATTTAGATCTCTCACCCCTTGTGGAAGTTCCGAATTTTGTAATCTACCCCACATCACACATAAATGAGTCCCCAAACCTTCGATAAAAACATTTTTCTCGGGAAAACTGTTCAAATTAGATAATGTGGAAAAAACATTAACTTGATCACCTTTCTCCATACAGTGCTTAGCCCATGCAAACAATTCCTGTTTCTTATCTGCAGAAACAGTATTACGAGTGACGATCTTTGATCCTGCACCTTGATCAACTTTAGTCAATACGGGACCACTCGGGAGTGGAGGTGCAGGTAAATTTAATAAAGGTGCAACTATCGGCTCAGAAGGAAGGGGCGGTGCGATAGGTGGAGGAACAACAACTAGAGGAATAGGAACAATAGGTTGTACAGGGTGAACAGGAATAACAGCAGGAACAACAGCAGGAATGGGCAGAGCGCCCAAGAAAGGATCATACGGAGGCGGCGCAGAGGCACCAGGCCTGCGTTCGGTTAACAATTTTTCAATACATTCTTCAGAATCATGGAAATCTTTAGAGGGGTAAATTTTCTGGATTCCGAGTGAAAAAGCCCTATCCATATTTTTAACTGATTCTGAATGTTTTTCTTTATCATATAACAACGCTGTTTCGGCATTTGTTTTATGACGGCGTGCATGTTTATCCCTACTTTTAAGCTGCTGTAATGCTTCTTTTTTCCAATTCTGTAAAACATCAAAGGCTGCAGGTCTAGCCTTCTTTTTTAGCAAGACCGATTCTAGGTATTCAATACGGGGGATCCCAAAACTGCCATTGATTGGCCACTGAAATTTGGAGGCATGTCTGGTCTGTCTGTGCCTAATATCATTAAATACTATACTACCAATGCCATACTTACAGTACATAGTACATGCAGGCGACCCCTCCTGTGGTGCCGGGTGGCTAAATTCCAAAGATTGTCGATCGCTGCGGAACAGAGCCCTAAAGCAGCTAGACAATTTCCCAGGCATTTCACAAAAAATTGGTGTTACCTGGTCAATAATTGTGTCTGCAGATACAATACGCCAAATTCATATTGTCAGGGTTAAATTAAGAGCCGGGTCACGACTACACCTGACCAAACCTAAGGAGGACCGTACGGTTTATCAAAGAACTTACCTAACAAATTTTACCTTATGTTTGGTGGTTTTGACAAATCTGCCCACCTCAAAAATTGACCCTCGTCAAGATGCCGTGTCAGACCACACGAGTATCGTCCAAGGATCGGATCGTGCAGCGCTGCTGAGGTATCGCGTCTCGTTCGGTCGGGCCCGCAGAATCACACCGTCCGATCCATACACATTACTCAGAGACCTCTGCAAACATTACTTTTAGATATTATTGAGACTGCAAGATGGAGGCAATATGAGCAGTACTTTAAACTAATATGATAGTCCGCTTTCTATGCAGAATCATCAGTGATCTATTCTTGGCCAACATGGTGATTACTATTAATCAGAAAGCTGTTTTTCATACGGTTATCATGCCGCTGTAGTTCCTGAGATTAAGATATCTTCAAATACTTCTATATTAAAATACATGTTTGAAAACTGTGTATGGGATTGTAGACAGTACGTGCAGGGCTCTGCAAACACCATTTTAAGTTCCTTAACTTTGTAGAAATTCAAGAGATTATTTGTAAAGTACATCAGGTTTAATTTTAACTCGTAGATAACTATATGGGAACAAATCTAACTGGACTTAAATCAAGAAAATTACTATATTTCAAGCAAAACAGACAGTAGTAAATCTGAAAATTGGAGATTGTAATGCAAGTAGACACATTATGATAGTATATTCAACAGTCATTGGAGGAGCACTCCTCGATCCAAACCGAAATTCAGGAAACCAAGTTAACAAAATCTTTCACTTTATTTCAATTTCATAAAATCCTCGCACATTTTCATGGCACCATAGTATCAAAAGCCACACACATTTTGGTTCTCCCAAAGTGCCTGGCGCATCCTAGATATCAAGGCATAAATTAGTTTTCAAAAATTGATTAGCAGAATTTGCTATTTAAATATTTTTGATTAGCAAATAAACCTATTTGATTAGCAATGTTGTAATCCTATTTTAAATGTCACCAGAAGTTAGTTTTTCCCCCAAGGCATACAATTAGCAAGAATACAGCATTTCTATGTACCTCTGAAGTAATGCATCCGTGCAATGAGTGTAAAATGTAAAGGTTCACTGCATGAATGGACTACGTAAATAGATCTGATAAAAAAAGCTCTGTAACATTTTTTCAGTTCAACGCTCTGTGCAGCTGGGTCATGCAGCAGTCATTGGTGCATAGTGTAGTGTCCATCTCAACAAGACATCAATAAAGACGCAATTGTGCGTGTGGCCTTTTTATTTCATTATCAAGTTTCATTTAACTAGTGTTTGGCATAAAAAAGTCACAAGCAACTGCCCAAGATGAAGACAGCAGCTACAATGAGTTTATGACAAATTGGGACATTAGTTATCTTATTCTGCAAAACCAAATGGCTAGATGCCAGTATATTGGTCTGCCCAGGTCATTGAGGCGCTGATGCAGCACCTACCATTTACTATGGTCCTAAAGTTTCATGTGCGAGACAAATAGGCCCAGCAAGTTAACATGTAATTATCCATTTGTGGTCAGGCTTATTGCAAGACAGCAAAAACTGAGATGATTTAAAAGATCAAAATAAATGATCTAAAAAGGGAGCGCCATCGCAGACACCTACAAGCCGACAGAAAAATTATCAGGGTGCCCAAGAGGTCAGAAATCTCTTCTCTAAACATATGGCTCACAGGCACCACATTTTGTGACTCCATGGCTTTGTTTGAAGTACTGAGTGGCAAGTTAGCAGAAAATTGTGGAATGCAATGCCCATCAGGCCACCAACACTGCCTAAGGATAAATAATGCACATTTCTGTTCTTGCCAGCACACTGGTGTGGCTGGGTTGGATCAAAGGATTTGCCCAGGATCACACAGTTTCGTTAAGCAGTGAAGCCAGAATTAGCCAGCAACTTACCACATACCTTCCAAGCTCTAATTAGTACACATTTGTTTTGTGTTTCAAGAACCACAAAATGGTTGTTTATTTGCAAAGAACACAAATCACTTGAAGCAACCACCTTTGGGGGAGTATTTGCACCACCCTGACTATAAGACTACAAATGGCAGCCCCATAACACAACCTGCTTGCAAAAGGCCTTTTAAATATCGTTTCATTCTTGTAAGGCGCTGCCTATAGCACGAACACAAAAGATGTTTTCTTGTATAAAAAGATGGGCTACGTTTTTCTTACCTCTCTGGTGACTCTTCGTTTGTTGTCAGTCAGTATGAAGGTTCACTCTTTCCAGTTATCGTCCTCTACAGACACATTCCAATGTCTACAAAACAGACAAACAGCAACTGATTACCCACAGCAATGTGCTTAAGTGGCTGGAAATATTTGTCCCACCGGAACGGGTAGTAGAAATATTACTGCCAGCCACTTGCTAACAACAAGCCCTTCAATCAGGGACAGCATCCGGGCCTTTCAGCCTTTTCATTTGATAAGGGACATGAGCCTCAGGGATGTCCACAGCAACTAACCCATGTTGCCAGTTTGCAGTGTTATATAATAACACAGCAATTTACATATACTTTTGTTCTGGGGCTTAATGCCTTAGCTGCATTCGTGGTGGCCCTTCCGGCCGTCACTTCCCTTGGGGTATACAGAAGTGTTATCACCTTGTTGCCTTTTCACACGGGTTCCTCCACAGAAGGCACTTGCTGACATAGGCTTTATATAGGATTTATTGCTTTTCAGTGGCTATTATTGTTTCAACTTCCTGCTGCCTGGCCGTTTAGTGATAATCGGCGGCTGTTAACCCCCCAGGTGATTTCTTTGTCATTTCATTGGGTAAAATTGATGTGACATCTACTGTGAGGTCATCATATGATACTTACTATTTTTGAAACTGGTCCCAGAATGTTGGCATGTCACAGTCTATCAGATTATCTATATGGATAGCAGTGTGCTTTAAAACTGCAGTTATCTGACATACAAAGATGTTCCAAAATGGATCAAGTGTCACTGGAACCCTGGCTTTCAGTCTCATGATTAAATGCTTGTGGCACCTTAATCACGAGACTGGAGGACTATCTAAAGGCCCTCTGCAGCACCATGCTGTTATTAGTGCAGGGCCTGGGTGCTTAAAAAGTGGCAATTATTTCCATCCACTTTCTAAGCACCTATGCATTGCACTAATAACAGCATGGTGCTGCAGAGGGCCTTTAGATAATCAGTCTCGTGATTAAGGTGCCAATAGCACTTTAATAATGAGACTGAAAGCCAGGGTTCCAGTGCAACCTGATCCGTAATGGATCGTCTTTGTAATGCCCATCAGGCCACCATAGGGTGACCAAATTTAAAAAGTAAAAAACTGGGACATGGCAACTAACATAAAAGTAGGACTAACTCTTGAAAGTGGCTGTCAAGGCACTACACTTTAGTAACGTTTGGAGGAGAAGGGGGTTTAAGTGTTGCTATTCAAATAAACACATTATAATACATTTATTACAAACTAAGCTCTATTTTAATTTGTAAAATAAAGCATGCATTCTGTGCGAGATTGTGCATTCCTGCCTGCAAGCTATAAAGACCTACTACAAAAAACCAAGACCATTTCAGTTTCCAATGGGAACAAAATCTTGAGAAAGGGGGACAAAGCACCAAATACTGGGACAGTCGCGGCAAAAAACCGGGACGTCTGGTCACCGTAGGCCAACAACATTGCCTGTTTGCATATGGCATTTTAAATATTCTTTCAGTCTCGTGATTAAAGCGCTTGTGGCACTTTTAAGCACTAGACTGAAAGAAAATTAAAAATGCCCTCTGCAAGCAGGCTACGTTATTACTGCAGCATACTTGCCAACCCTACTGATTTAGGCAGTAGGCTACTGCTTTTAAAGCAGTCCTACTGCCTACAGATGTGGGTGACATATCCTACTGCTTTTTACAGGGGCAGGTAATGTATGTGACTCCAAGGCAGGCTGCATGAGACTGGCCCAGGACAAAACATGCAACACATGAGTTAGTCTGTCTGTGGGGTGGGCGGGTAAGTGATTACTTTGAGTGATGGGCTCAGACCAATCCAGTGACCGGACAGCTACATGACTTTGCCCTGCACTCTGGCCGGGACAGGCCTTAGGTGAACCACCAGTGAAGGCAGGTGGCAGAGCTTGCCACCATCACACATGATCTGCATATCAGACTGAGGAAGGTATCCGTCTCCATGTTGTGCAGTTATTTATCTTGCACTGCAGGAATAAATATGTATTGCCCGGGCTGCTGGTACAGAGCAGTGGCACACGTTGCCTGCCAGCTCTGTGTGATTACCTTCTGTGAAGGTAGATAATTGGTGTTAACTTACATTCAGAATTATACATTTTTAACATTTGAACATCTTTCCATCTTGTGCTGTTGGATGGGTTATGTATTTTAGAACACTTCAGTGGTGCCAACAATGTATGTTTTGTATTTTCCTGTGATGTAATTATTATGCAAAGCATTAGTTTTGAAACTTGAAAAATCCTACATCTTTTTGGCCACAAAAGAAAATTAAAAATGCCCTCTTCAAGCAGGCCACGTTATTACTGCAGGCCTGGGTGCTTGGAAAGTGCCAGAAATAATATTTCTCCCATCCGTTCGGGGGGGAGAAATATTATTTCCAGCCACTTTCTAAGCACCCAGGCCTTCAGTAAAAACAGCCTGCTTGCAGAGGGCATTTAAAAAAAAAAATCAGTCTCGTGATTAAAGCGATTGTCGCACCTTTAATCACAAGACTGAAAGAAAATTAAAAATGCCATCTGCAAGCAGGCTATGCTATTTCTGCAGGCTTGGTTGCTTGGAAAGTAGCAGTAAATAATAAATCTCCTACACATATGGCCGGGAGAAATATTATTTACCGCCACTTTCTCAGCACCCAGGCCTGCAGTAATAATGTAGCCTGCTTGCAGAGGGCATTTTTAATTTTCTTTCAGTCTCGTGATTAAAGCGCTTGTGGCACTTTTAAGCACTAGACTGAAAGAAAATTAAAAATGCCCTCTTCAAGCAGGCCACATTATTACTGCAGGCCTGGGTGCTTGGAAAGTGGCAGAAATAATATTTCTCCCATCCGTCGGGGGGAGAAATATTATTTCCAGCCACTTTCTAAGCACCCAGGCCTTCAGGAAAAACAGCCTGCTTGCAGAGGGCTGCTTGCAGAGGGCATTTAAAAAAAAATTCAGTCTCGTGATTAAAGCGATTGTCACACCTTTAATCACAAGACTGAAAGAAAATTAAACATGCCCTCTGCAAGCAGGCTACGTTATTACTGCAGGCCTGGGTACTTGGAAAGTAGCAGAAATAATATTTCTCCCATCCGTTCGGGCGGGAGAAATAGTATTTCCAGCCACTATCTAAGCACCTGGGCCGTCAGTAAAAACAGCCTGCTTGCAGAGAGCATTTTAAAAGAAATGTCAGTCTTGTGATTAAAGCGCTTGTCGCACCTTTAATCACAAGACTGAAAGAAAATTAAAAATGCCCTCTGCAAGCAGGCCACGTTATAACTGCAGGCCTGGGTGCTTGGAAAGTGGCAGAAATAATATTTCTCCCATCCGTTCGGGCGGGAGAAATAGTATTTCCAGCCACTTTCTAAGCACCCAGGCCTTCAGTAAAAACAGCCTGCTTGCAGAGGGCATTTAAAAAAAAATGTCAGTCTCGTCATTAAAGCACTTGTCGCACCTTTAATCACGAGACTGAAAGAAAATGAAAAATGCCCTCTGCAAGCAGGCTATGTTATTACTGCAGGCTTGGGTGCTTGGAAAGTAGCAGTAAATAATAAATCTCCTACACATACAGGCGGGAGAAATATTATTTACCGCCACTTTCTCAGCACCCAGGCCTGCAGTAATAATGTAGCCTGATTGCAGAGGGCATTTTTAATTTTCTTTCAGTCTCGTGATTAAAGCGCTTGTGGCACTTTTAAGCACTAGACTGAAAGAAAATTAAAAATGCCCTCTGCTAGCAGGCCACGTTATTACTGCAGGCCTGGGTGCTTGGAAAGTGGCAGAAATAATATTTCTCCCGTCCGTTCGGGCAGGAGAAATATTATTTCCAGACACTTTCTAAGCACCCAGGCCTGCAGTAATAGCATAGCCTGCTTGCAGAGGCCATTTCAAATATTCCTTCCTTCTCGCGAATCACGAGAAGGAAAAAATATTTGAAAGCCGATCTGCTAGCATGCCATTTTATTGTGGGGCTGGGTACTAGCAAGTGGCTGGAATTAATATTTCTCGTGGCCACTTGCTAACAGCCAGCCCCGCAGACAAAGTGCTCGCCCTCCTCCATCCTCCCCTAAGCACCCCAGCATGACTCCTTACCTCGGATTGAAGCCGGGTCTATGAGTGCAGCTGGGTGCTCCTGCTGAAGTCTTCTCCGTGTGACTTCGACGACGCCCCGGGCTGGGCTCATACATTGATACAATGTATTTAGCCCAGCCCGGGAGCTGCTGCCTGCTGCCTACACACTGTGAGCGCACCGAGCACAGAGTTTAAATAAACAGGCACAGTAATCTGTGCCTTTTAAGCTCTGCACTCGTTGCCATAAATCATATTGCAGTTTCTGCGACATGATATTAAATTTAAAACGCAAACCAGCGGTATCGTATTGCAAATTGCGATGCAATACCGCTTATTTTATGCCTTGAAAATATATATATATATATATATATAAATATACATATTATATATATTATATGTGTGTGTGTTACAGTACCCTACACATATCAATTGAACTTAGAAGACTCCGATCAAATATTCATAGTCACACTCAATGATTCATGTATGATTCAGTCTTGATACTTTAAAAGGATTGTAAAGATCATGTTGACAGTAATATGTAGTGTAATCATAAATTATAGCCATTCCTGGAGTAACATACACAGTTTTAGCATATTGTAAAGGTCAATATCGTTCAGAAATGAGTAGGGTCACTTATGTCTTCCTTCTTAAATATCAAAATTACCACTAATTGCTTCCAGGAAGGGGGGCTAGGTCTCTGTGACTTATTCATGGTCACCACGGATTGCTTCCAGGAAGGGGCGTAGGAACCTGTGACGTATTAATAGTCATTGAAAAGGCTAAACGTATAGGTAACTGTCTTCTTTTGAATTTGAAATGCATATTTGTATCAGATGGAATGTGAGGTATAAGAACCGTATCTAAGTTCCATCAATTACACAGGCCGTGTCTTTGTAGATGTGTAATTATCAACCTTATTCCATTGCAGAGTCCATGTGATGGCATAAGATTGCGTTGTAGCATAACATCAGCACTTACTTTCAGTTTCAGCTTTTGAGGAGGCATTCATTCTACAGTGGTTTGTTATTTTGAGACGGACATGTTGAGCCTGTAATTGAGTGTTCATTGACACTAGAACTGCCGTGCCCTGTGAGAAGAGAAGTGTGTGTGTGGAAAGAAGTAGCTTGAAATTATTCCAACTGTGTGTGATAGTGGAAGGTGAAGGTGACCACATAGAACCGTGCTCATTCTGTTTGTTAAAATGATAGCTGTTGTTGAATTGGACAGGCAAACAGAGGTGAATGTTGCCATTTGGACAGCAAAGGGCAACCTAACACTGATAAAGTGCATCAGCTGAGTATAGAAACATATCTAAGCATTCTAAATATATAGGTGATAAAAATGACTGATTCAGAAAACATAACAGACATCTAGCTGGTTGAATCACTCTATCTTTTATTGTTTACTTCTTTTTCTTTTTATGACTGCATTCATTTGTTCATGACAACACCAAATATATATATATATATATATTCAGTAAAAAAACTTTGTTAAAGGGACGTTATGGTTAAGTTGTGCTACTAAAAACCTATGAAATTCAATGGAAAAACTTTGTTAAAGGGATGTTATGGTTCAAAGTAAAACCGAAAAACCCCTGAAATTCGGCAATTATAGTAAGATAAGCAACCATAACTCGCGCCACCGTGCACTGCTAACACTAACAACCACGACATCAAAGATGACAGAGCTAACAGGGAAGTGTGTCCGCGAAGCGAACACAGCTATCACTAATTTTTTTCACTTACATTTTTGTCATTTTTTAAAAAACTACTGAACGGATTTACACCAAATAAAGCAAAGCACGCTTTCGGGACCAAGCCGCCGTTCCTGCTGCAAATTTGGTGTAAATCCGTCCAGCGGTTTGGGCTGTAGGCGTGAGCAAAGTTTTTTCCCATTATGTCTATGGGAAAAAACAAAAGTTTTGGGACCCCCCTATAACTTTTCCCCCCTGGACGAATCCTCACTAAACTTTGCAAAAAATTCACAGTGGGCCATATACTTTTTTTGCATAGTTTGGTGAGGATTCGTCCAGGGAGAGCGGAGTTATAAGCCGCCCAAAAAGTGCTCTTCCTATGGAAACACCAACTTAACCATAACTACATGGACACTACCGTGGCCAAGTAATATATATATGACCTATGTAGCTTTAAATGTATGATAATGCAAGCAGGGTTAGTGTTGTTACATGGCTAGACTAACATTTTAATGCAAACAACCTAACCATGTCTTAATATGCCATGACATGTTTTACTTGGCATCTATGATACATAGACGCCCAGTGAATAAATGTCATGCCACAGTAAGAAATGGCTTGACATACTACACCATAATTCCCCTCTAGGCACGTAATAACACTTATCATGTATATTGATGAGTGCTAGTACGTACACACTCAGTGTAGCCATTTCTTACTGTGGAATTACATGTTTTACTGGGCATCTATCATAGATTCCCAGTGAAAAATGTCATGCTATAGTAAAACATTGATAGACTAAATTACTTAAAATGCCACTCTAGCCAATAGTAACACTCATCATGCTTGCTGTATCATGCTCATGCTTTTAGATCAAACATGATAGGTGTTATTATGTGCATAGAGTGGCATTGCACTGTAGTAACACTTCTCACACTTGCTTTAAAAGCATGGCAAGTGTTATTACATGGCAGTATTGGCATTTTGATGCATTTAGTCTAGCCAATTCTTACTGTGCCATGATTTATTTATCTTTTATTTTTTTACTGGGCATCCATAATAAAACAAGCATGATAAGCATTATTGCATATCTAGGCTGGTGATTTGGTGCAGGCAGTCTAGCTATACTATCTTACTGTGGAAAAACATGTTTTACTGGACATCTATGATGAAGCAAACATAATATGTGTTGTTATGTGTCTGGATTGGCCTTCATTGGAACATCCAGTTTGACCATGTTTTTTTTATTGTGGCATTGCATTTTTAATGGCAAAGCCAACAGTAGTATGTTCTTATGTGGGGGTACTGGCGTATATTTGCAGAGCCAGTTTAGGCATGTTTTCTTATGGTATCATCACCGGCATTGTGTGCAAAGCAAACGTGAGCATGTCTTGTATGGGAATACTGGCATATGTAGGTGCAGCAAGCATGGAAATATATAGGTGGAGCCAGTGTGAAAATGTTTCTTTATACTGGCATATATTTTGGGGAAATACACCATGAAGATGCACTGGGAAATATTCCTGTGCACTGTTGGTGACTTGCATCGATTGTTTATTTTTCATGAGTTACCCTGTGAAACCGATTGCCTGCTGTTTGGATTATTACCCACTTGTTCACATAACGTGTGATGTATAATGCATAACTTTAATCTATTATGCAAAAACGTTTCTCGGGTGAAGACACCCTGTGGACTCCCTTTGGTTGCTTCAAACACCTTCGCAAAGTTTGGTCACTCTTGCAACCTTGTGCCAAATAACCTCACTAGCCCAGGTGCAGGATAATCCACACTAACCCATCTGACATTGTCATGACACGTGTGGGCATCCATGCCACAAAGGTCCCAGCTATCCCACATATTGGGGCACAATCAGCAAGTAGGATTGTTGCCACAAACTGCAGTTTGGATAGAGAGTTTTCCACCAACAGGAAACTGCACTGGACAGCGTATCTGCCAAGGAGAGCTGTTTTGAACAGTGGGCGAAGCAGACTAGGGAACTAGAACAGGAAAGTAAGAAGAGACACTAGCATTAATTACAAAAATGCCAGAACATGAAGAATCACAATGAAGCTGTATGATCTTTTATGCACCAGGCCATTGAAGCCTGCAGGCTGAAAGAATATAACGCTGAACAACACCTGACTGGATTAGGTAGGCAGAAAGAGGTGAATACGAACATGGATGAGACAGTGGCCATAACGTTCATCTGTATTGCTCATGCAATGAGGGATTCACATCTGCCAGTCAGGGCACATCAAGGAGTTGTCTCTCCACCCAGAATCCAGTCTCTTACTACTATGATGAGGACAGCTACAGGGGGCATACATGTCTGTAGAGCAAAAATACAGTGGAACATGCTCCCTCCAAAAATGTACATTAATTGTCGAAAGACATAATGTTGCGGCTGTGCTGTAACATTCACATGTATGGGTGAAGGATACATGCCTTTAGACAAAAGTTACTCCTCTGCTGCTTGTCATATTGACTGCTCACATCCATGCCATTGGTTTCATTGAGAAAATATGCAACTGCTACAACCTGACCTATGTCTCTGTGCTTTCCATCATATTGTTGCTCATGACACATGATGGGTGCATGTATGGTATGGAAATACTGGCTGATGTATACGTGGCAGAACACTATATCTGATCGATAGTATCTCACATTTAAGCATTTTTCACAACACCACTCTGAACCAGTTTTTTGTCTGCTTCCCCCTAAGATTTGTTTTTCCTGCCCTGAGGAAGGCGCTAGTGGATGCCAAACAGTTGGTGTGCCGAAACATGCTAATATGCCCATCAGGCAGGAAGGGGCATTGTAAAAATTAAGATTTTGACACACACGTAGGCAGGCTGAGTGCATGAATATGTACTTGTCATGCTAAATCGGGGTATTGTATGACTACCCTTTGAATTACGAAGCTGCAATTACATGGATTACAATAAATAAGTAATTCCAGATATATTGCTTGTATATTTTCTGTCATTTTTGTTACTGTTTTGCCTTTAATTCATCTTTTTTGTTATGCAAATGCTTTATTTGTTTCTATTGCTTTTTATGTACAATAACGACACATGCATTTTTTCATTTCATATAAACTTGTTCTTTAAATATTTGAGATACTATCAGTGACTTTTTGCACAATATGATTTATCTAAAATAATTGAACTTCATACACTGAATTGAGTTGTTTGCAGCATGGACCATGTTTCTCTATACGTTTGTTTGTTTTTTTATTTATTTGATATAGTGCAAACCAAAACCCTTGGGTAGATACATGGAATGGGACATAGCTGGTTTATGGTTCCATCCATATGTGTACAGTGAGGTACATGGTGCAGCCCTCACCTCCTGAGTTGGGTACTTTTGTCTGAATTGCTCATATGTATGTGCTTTAGTCACTGCAGGCTTCTTTGTACAACATTTTATTGGCATTTTCTGAAGAAGAAAAAAACAAATGTTCTCCTTTTTGGTTATTTTCTCTCACCCCCCTACAGCAAACTAGGATACCTGGGTGGCGTTACGACTGCCTACATTTGGGTTAAAAGGGGCCAACTTTGGCCAAGATATCTCATGTAACAAAGAAGTTACAAGGGATTGAATGGCGACATACCGAAATCACCAAGAAAGGGCTTGGCACTGGGGGGAAATACCCATGGCCGTTAAGGGGTTAAGACGGTAAAGCCCCAGAGGAGATATCATTTGTAAGGTAGCTCAGTTAGTTAATTCTCCAAATGCAGATTGTGCACAGGAATATGTAACACCTGTGTTCAGCACATGGCTTAATCTTCTGGTGGGATAATAGGCAGAGTGAATGCATTCAGCTTCCGATGCAGCACAGCATTTTCCAGGTCAATTGGTTCAGAAAAAGTGGGGGAAAACAGTATTACTGTCGGTTGTTCTAATTGGCCAGATATTTGTGCATTTGCTGGGTGGAGTTCGGGAGCTGAGTGGACACACCAGGACCCCCTGTATTTCCCGCTCCACCAGACAAATGCGACCTTACTGCCAGCATGGACTCTCATGCTGGAAATAAGGAAAGGGATTCCTCTGGGATCTGCTTGGAAATCAAACCTGGTAAAAGCGGGCGGAGTCCAGAGAAAGCCATTGTCAATTCTGCCAGCAATCGCTAATTGTGTGAGGTATTTACACTCTTCCAAAGTGGAAAAGCAGGGTGATTTCACCTGCCTTTTATGCTAAAATCTTCCATTTTGTGGCGGAAAAGTAAAAACGTGCGCCAATGGAAGTGGTCCACTCCATGCAGTTTACTTTGCGCCTTGATGCTTGGGGGTTTTGCGTGATGCTACACATCTAATAAATAAATAAATACATTTAACATGACCCCAGATAAATGACAATTTGTGATCAGAATCAGTGAGCATGGCATGTCGCTGGTAAGAGGGTGTCCTGTGCTTCTTGAGTGTGTTGGCAAATGCCCTTAATTGCCATCTCGCGTTAAGCAGGTGCTGAAACCCATCAGTGTGGATTGCGCAATAATAAGTCGACAGAGGTATTTCAAATGGCCAATTTCGCTCTTTGGGTGACATTGTCAAAGTGGGAGAATGTTGCCCAGCATATGCCACTTTCTCTGCAGAGTGAATTGTGCCCACCCCGAGGAAGAAGTGCGAAAAACCCACAAGGGCACTGTGCCCTGCTCTTTCTGTGTGTGTCTTCCCCACAGGGCAACAGGTTTCGACTCAGACATGGGTAAGACTCAGGTGGCAAGCCTGTAACCTAGTTGATGTGGCAAAGGATTCCAGACTTCTGAAGTTGATAACATTAGTAGCATTGAGTTACATGCCACCTGACAGGTATGTATGATAAAGTTGCAAAGAAGAGCTGTTAGTGGGCTAAAGCAGGAGGCAATGTCTGCCCACCCTCAAAGGGTACATACAACTAAAAGTAATAGGCCCTTCCCCCCATCATGGCTGCAGGGTGCAGGCTCCAAAACAGGACAAGAATGCCCTCCAATCATCCATTCCCATGAGTAGGGTACCCCTCGTGCTCCAGGAACCCTGTTGAGCAACCTCTGTGCTTTCCATGTGATACTAACGTTATTTAAAGCCATATGTCTAAAAGGTCATCGCTTAATTGCAGCTGAAAATTAGCTCCTGGCGTGATCAAAATGTCTTAACCAAGTTTGACATCATCCCCTTCCTTTATAAGCAATATGTGTGCTCTTGCGTTTCTTCATCCACTGAATTACTGTTAGAAACAAAGGCAAGAGTTGTGTCTCTTGTGCAGGCATTAGGAAGGCAGTTGCCAGCCTCTGGCATAATATGCCCATGTTCTTCCCATATTGGCTAGCTGTTGCCCTCTTATGGCCAGGTAGAACCATCATGGCAGTGACTGTCAGATTCATTTCCCCTGCAGACAGAAAAGAGGAAATAAGAGGCCAATTCAAGACACAGAACAAATAGAAGTTAAGACAGACTGCAGCTGCCTTTGCTGTGTTAGGGAGAATATGTTGAGTGTCCAAGCAAGGAGGTATGTATCAAGCAAGCAAGCGGTGAGACAAGGGAGAGGCAAAGAAAGGCCAGAGGGGTTCTTTGAATAATGTAACAGGGCAGAGGACCCATGCTCTGCCGTCCTAGTAACATATGAGAGAATCAAATAGATCAGGCTTTGCAGCAAATATTAAACGAGAATGGAACAGAGTCCAGCTCTGCATTCAGAATAACAAAGGCAAAGAAAGGCTAGGCCATGAAGCCAGCATGAGATGGAATAAGAGGGACCAGACCCATCGTGAGAGGCTGGCCCGGCACCCTCCTGGGTCCACATACACCCCACCTACTAGGCATCCCCCGAGTCTGACACATTGGCCGCTTGACCTCGGGAGTTCTTATAAGGGGGTGGGGTTGTGATCGCTCATCCTGCTTTTTTGCAGTACCCTCCCAACCCCTTGAGGACAGTCAAAGCAGCAACATCACACACCTGGTACCTCTACTCCCATAACAGGGCTTACTCAGAGGTACAAACAAGATTTCCTTTTCTTTAAACCTCCCTTCTTTCCATGCCAAGAGACACACACGTCTCCATGCCCTACACAAAAAAAGTAGCAACTTGCAGTTGGTAGAAAAGGCTTCAACTCCTTTATTTGGAAGGAGTCCACTTACAGGTGATCTGCCTCTTAACGAGCTGGCATCCTAGCTGTGGCCCACTGGAAGTAATTGTTATTTCCTCTCTCTAACCATGAGCTCATAGTCAGATGTAAAATCCAGAAATGTAACATACAAAGACATGTTCTTTACTGCTGCATCCTTTAATTTTCTTCGGTGTTCTTTTTTTCTTTTCTCTTATTTTATACAGTGATATTTGTAATTGAATACGTACTGCTATTTTAATTCTAATTTTGTGAAAAATCGAGTTCTTTGACTAAAACACAATACATAAATAAATAAATAAATAAATAAATAAATAAATAAATAAAAACATAAATACATACATACATACATAAAGCAAAGCCCCCAAGATGTCCCCTGTCCCCCCCAAGTTTTATTTGTCTCCTACGCCCCTGCCTGAGCTATTGGGCTGTATTGGATTATTTTGTATGCACCAAAGCACACCAAATTCCCACGTTCAATTAATCATTTTAAGAGATGAGCATGGTATATTACTCTGTTTGTGACTTCAATCCCAGGAATTGAGGGCAGCAGAGATGTTATCTGTAAAACAAAGTTCACTGTCTTCTTAGGATGGGATTAAATCATCTAACATAAGTGCACAGAAGTACAATAAAACAAAGTGAACATTGTTAGTGTTTAGAACCACTTAAGCCATTTAATTTCCCATATACAGGCTACTCTGCTGCTAACGGAACATGGTACACACTTAATTGTCTTGATTTCTAAATATCCCCTTTTGTTGATTTGCATCTTCCCCTACATTCCAGTATGGTAATAGATTGAAATCTCTGTGAGGGATATTTCTACAGGTAAGACCCATTGTTGGATACAATTTAATGATATTCCCAGCTAGCCACAGATTTCAAGCCCTCACACTTTAGTCACTTTGCAGAAAAAGAAAACTGTATAGAACAAGGTAGCTTGTGAGATACAATGCACACAAACACAGTTGTCTTGAAATGTTTGTGTGAAGGCCAATGGACAATCAAAGTGTCATCAGAAGGTGCTCGGAAGCCTGGAATATAATTTAATTATTTATTTATTGGGCATTTGTATGGCACCTATACACAACTGTTTCCAGGCGCCACAAGACAAGATCTGGGGGAGGGATGGGAATCTTGAAAGTAGAACAACAAAAACGGTTATATTGTCCTTGTGACAATCTTACCGTGCAAGTGCTTAAAAAGGTGATAAGTGTAATGGGGGAGGGGGTAGAGGGAGAAGTGCAGGAGTTGGAAGCCGCCAGAGAAGGGGGTCGAGAAGTGCTGGGTGGGCTAATGAGGCACATGCCAGGGGAAAGAGGGGAAAGGGAGGATGAGTGCGATGGATAGGCAGGACCAAGAAGGGCTGATCCGGTAAAGGGAGCCCGAGGACAAGTGCTGGCAAAGGATGCTGGGGGGACTGGTAGGGGTTTATTGAACACAGAGTTCATCAGAGTGATCAGTGTTGGGCACCTCCAGAATTAGGACTACATGGCTTTTCCATCATAAACCAATAGGATGCACCCATCTGGTTGGTGCAAACACACACACTGCAAAAGTCCACACATACTCACAGGAACGGTATGGCTGTAACATGCATGTTTCAGGAATAAAACACGATTTCATATCTGCACTGCACCCCAGTCACTATAACAATAGCACATGAGAAAGTTATCACCACACGTCTGCCCAACACTCAGGAAACCCATCCCACTAACCGACCGAACACAGTTGTGGACTATCTCCCAAGAACCATCTTGGCAAAGACACTCACTGCTGATACTGAGAAGAACCTGCTGATTATGTGACATGATGTATATGGCTATGTGTAGCAGATGCACACTACAGGTTGCCTATAAGACCATACCCTGGAGATCGTAGAGAGATAGAGTTAGTTTTGTTTAGGTATATTGATGATGTGAAAAGAATGAAAGGCATGTGTGGGAGGTGTCTTGCAAGATGCACGTTAATGTTCCCCAAAAAGGGGACATCACGTATCGACAGAGATGCCAAATGTCTATGACAAGAACTGAAGGTGGAATTATTAATAAAAATAATGGAATGTGTTAAACGCTTCTGGTCCAGACCAATAGTAGGCTTTCTTAGATGTTCATGTTCAGGCTTAAGCAGATTTTGTTTATCAGAGGAGTGTATGCATAGAAAGGACAAACAAAATATTCCTCAATAGCCTCTTCAAATCGGGCCCTGCCTCCTGTGTATCACCGCTTTGTGCCTGGAGGAGAGGTCCCCCAAAATAATGTGTCTCTACCACCTATGTATCACTGCCTTGTGCCTCCTCTGAGGAGAGTTCCCCAAAGATAAGATGGCTCTGCCATCTATGTATCAGCACCCTGTGCCCAGAGGAGAGTTCCCCAAAGATAAGCTGGCACTGCCATCTATGTATCGGCACCCTGTGCCCAGAGGAGAGATCCTCCAAATATAAGCTGGCTCTGACACCTTTGTATCACCACCCTGTGCCCGAAGGAGAGTTCCTCCAAAAATAAGAAATTACTTTTTTCCGAAAAACACGGGTACATAAAATAAATAGTGATCATTTAAACGAGACATAATTAGTGTGCCATTTAAGGAGATCGACACGGTCACAAATGACATATTAACTCCGCATTAATACTTCAACACAATCAAACGCAAATATCAGAAATTCTGCATACCACCACACCAATGAATTTTGCACCATAATACCACACTCAGCCAAACCGGTACCATACTTTTCTATCTGCAATTTCTGAGAGAGAGCCTTGCCTGAGGGTAAGTCAGTCTGAGTTCTTCATTGGGGTGTGACTCTAAAGAGCAAGCAATGAGTGTGTCACAACCTGGTACATTAAAAAAGGCTGTTAGGTCTGTGGCAGGGGCAGGTGCCTATTAAAATCTTGTAAGGTGGTCACAGTATCAGCCAGAATTTGATTTCTCCGAAAAGCAGATATGGATGGCGTATATCTTGTGGCATGTGATCAACTCTACCTCTGGCTTCCGCTATTTTAAGGTCAGGGGTATTTAACCCAGTTCAGACAAAATGTGAACCACCCGAATTTTGGGCAGTTCGACTTCAGTGAAGTTTTCAAACTTCTCTAGAAATGCATCCCAAAATGTTTGCTGTCACCCAGGAGTAAACAAAGACGGCCATGCAACCTGTGGCACACTACTGCCATGACCCACAGGGTCCTATGACATTTCCCACTGCCTTTCTGGGACCTGGAAGGCATCCCACATGGCAGTGGGGCATGTTAACCTTTGTTTCTATTTAATTGAAAATAGGAGAAAAAATGTGACATTATTCTTGGGGTACAGCGGGGAGAGAAGAGGAGGGGCCGAGGGAAGCAAAGGGGTGCATTTGGAAGATCAGGGGTAGGCTTGTTTGCAATCCCGCAACTCCCCAGACTAATTTATAGGAAATACAACTGTTATCCCTGGTCCCGTTCATTGGACACTTTTGGGAGAGTTTGAAATACGTAGTGCCTGCCTACAAGTCATTTTCTTAATTCAGCGCAGGACATTCCGTGCCTGAGTTATCTTTAAAGTAAACATGTAGGAAGACAGGATTATTGATTTGGAAGTGAAAAGAATAGCGATGCCCTCGATAACATCTGCTGTGAATTCAAAGGACAGAGGCTCACATAGACAACTATGGAAACAGGATACTTTATGATGTAGACGGTGGGAGCGCATTAATGGGCACAGTGAAGAGCATCTAGCAAAAGCTTTTGAGTGTTTGTGAAGTGTGGATAGGATTATTAATATAAGGTTGCGTTTAAAGGTCAACACTTCCTTTACAGGATTTGCAACATTAGATGTCTATTTTGCAACCACGACTGCTTGACTTTCCTACAAATAGCAATTATAGCATCCATTTGTACAAGGTAAAAAACAAAATTAAACTGTATAATTAAATACAATGACACACAGAGTTAGGCAAAATAATGTTATCTAACGTATTGTTAGATAGCATGCTTCTGCCATTTTGTGGTCCATATTTTATGTCGCTTTGTAGGAAAAGAGGGGGGATCATTAGTAGGATGAGGCAGATGCAACACGTTTGATGTTGACAGGTCCCAGGTACTGACGGCTTATCTGCTTTCTATGGTTTGGCAAAGACACTTGAGAGTGTGTCATTTGAAGGGAACAGTGCAGGAACTGATAGACTAGACAATGGGTAGAACTTTTTGTTACACTGGAGTAGTAGAATTGGGATGTGATGAAAGTGGCTGATTCTCACAGTCACCTTCCAAAATGAAATGAAAATTCTCATGCTACCACCGTCCACCATTCTCCTGGTATTGAGGCATCGCCATGTCTTTGGTTTCAGAATTATTCTGAAAACCGACATGGGGTTCTTCATGGAGGAGCAGGAAACCTTAAAAGCTGAGTGTGGTTTATTTGAAATGCCCCAAAAATCTGGACACACCATCCCCGGGCCTAAAGAGGTGCAGTGTCTGCATGCAAGTGTTTAGAAGCATGCTCGCAGTGAAAATATTGTACTGGGCAGGAGGAATTTCAAATTGGTAGTTTTGCTATCCCTTTGCTGGGTGATGATCTACTTCTGAACTCCTTGACAAGGTTTTTGCTGCCGCTTAGTAACACAACCAGGTCAAAACAAGTCTCATTTTAAGGGTTGTCCTTCCAAGGATAGGGAAGGGATCACAAGGATTATCATATGCACAAGGTGTAAGCTGTCCCGACATAGGGCCTACTGGCACCCAGAATGTACCACCTTACCCAATAACAACTAGCCAAAAAAAGGGGGGTACTAACAAGCTACCTTTTGATATCCTCACCGGATTTTGGCTCTCTCTGTACCTAGTCCTTTTCCAACAAGCCCCTATATAAAAAAAAAGAGGACTCATGCTGTAAAAGCGTGCTCATTGTTTTGTATAAAAAAAACAATAACAACTATTTGAACAACAAAAGGGCGAGGAAGGGTGAGAGGTCTGTCTTTCTGAAATAAGGTGGTATTGACTTACTTGTGTCCTAATATTTAAAATGTCATAAACTTTGAGACAATTTGTGAGATAAGATACAGCCAATTGTAATAGTATACTTTTGAAGCTAGCTCCAGGAGCCACAGGGATATAGGTGTGTTAGACATGTGGGCTTACTCATTCTCTGTCTTCTTGTGGCACTCAGGCTCTTCCGGTTTTCCAGAACTTCTGATTTACGGGAAATAATCAGCTGTCGAAGACCTGAGCAGATACGGTGCAGTATATGGATTAAGGGGATAGCTCTTCTATCTAAAGACTGACATTGTAAGGGTTAGTACGTGCAATGTTCATGGATAGCTGAGCTGTCTAATAGTTGTGTTGAAGGAGAAAGGCGAGAGAGATGAGGATTCAAGGGGAGCACAGGGAAAGATGAGCGAGAGTTAAACTAATTTGAGTGGAGGAAGAAAGGCGGAAGGTGATGGGGATGCAACAGGTTAATAGGTGATGCTGGGAGAGGCTTGGGGCCAGGTTGTCTGAAGCCAAAAATGCCAGAGAAGCTGGTGATGCAGGAGTATTGGACTGCTGGTGTTGCAGAGGCACCGGCCAGATTGAAAATCTTGACAATAGCAATAGACCATTCCTCCGTTGGAAACTCCTGACCTGAAAAAGACTGTAATCTGTCCAAAGTCTGTCCAAAGTCTGCAAGGCTTGGGAGGACAATGAGTTTCAAACACCCATCAATATCTATCTATCTATCTATCTATCTATCTATCTATCTATCTATCTATCTATCTATCTATCTATCTATCTATCTAATATATCTATTCCTCTATATTTGTATGTCTCTATCCATGTATCTTTCTCTATCTATCTTTGGATGTATCAAAACAGCTGTCTATACATGTGATGACATATTACAGTGTGTAAAAGGTCTTTACAAATAGGAAAAATGCAGGAAAACATGAAACGTGTTCACTGTTTATTGATTCATCATAAGCAAAATATATATTTTTCATATTTGGTGAAATGAAGACTGTCCCGATTTGAATGAAATACCAATATTTTGTAACTGGTTTGTCACCTCAAACAAATGGCATTCAACACACACACCCTCCCCCATTATGTTTTAGCGTGTGCAGCAGTTTTGTCACTGCCACCTGCGGAGAGTCTAACATGTCTTGTTGCTTATTGCCACTAAAAAGCTAACATAGTCACCATAAGGTTCTCCCATGCCACACGTGTTTAATAACCCCCACTCTACTTACAATACATCCTTCTCCTTTGCCCACTCTAAGTAGATGTTTCAGAGATCCTGCCAGGTCTGTGATAAGATGATCAGGTAAGGTAGATACCAATGAGGGTTTTTTAAGTGTTTCTTTGTGTCATGGTCCCTGGATAAACATTATGTGTCACCCTTACCAGAATGCAGATTTGGGAGATGGCTAGGAACCCTCATTATTACAGAGTAAGGGCCCACTCCATGTGGAAAAGGGTTGGGTCTATGCAAGGAATGGCCCATGGCTACTATGGTAGCAGCATTGTGGTACTGGACCACTCCTTCAGAGTGCACTTACACAGCACACAATGCCTCAATACGTGTCAGAGAAAACTACTGCTGATGTGAATGCGCAGCACTTGCAGTGTAAAGGCTGATGAGTTATCCTGGCAATACAGTAAATGTCATAACAACTGCCAAATTTATGATTGTATAGGTACAGATCCTTGAATAGGGCCCTCACACAATGCTTAAGGCCCTTTGTCCATCTACAACATGTAACAGGTCTACCTTACACTTAGTAGTTGGAGTCATGCCCCCTAAGCAGGTATCTAGAAAAAGACAAAAAGGCAAGGTGAGGGGAAGGCCATTTCTTCAGACCAGAAGTTAGCAGACTCAGAGTTGATCTTTGGCAATTTCCATGGATGACAATTTAGATAAATCCGGAGGCAGAGTGACTGTAAATGGTAAACACAAGTCAACCACCCCTGCCTCCTCCAACTCAACAGCTTCCATTTCATCTACTTTTCCATCCATTGATTATGATGAGGCAAATTTCCTCTGAACAAGAGTACCAGCAGCAACTCTAGACACGTGTTTTGGCCTAGTCGGAATTCATCAGTGAGGTGAAGCTGCACCTTTCTAAGGATAGTGAACAAGGGGTCCACGTCTGGATTACCCTGGATTACTTAGGGTGAAACCCCAAGTCCCTAAACAAATATACAAAGGTGTGGAAGACCCTCTAATTAGAAAGAAAACAGCCAAATGACCTGCTCTGGGTAGGTCTCCACTTAGGAGGTTCTGTGGCTAGTATAGCTCAGTGGCAACATGCTCATCTTGAAAGCAAGACTACCCAAAGCAACACAGGTTTGAATCCCAGGTCCGATCTTAGAAACCTCTTCAGTATTAAGCGTGTTATGAAAAACCAATTATAATTATAATAATTATAACCATTTTTAAACTCACTGAGGAGGCCCAACAAGGCCGAAACGTGTGTCTGGGGTTGCCGATGGTACTTTTGTTCAGAGGCCCTGACATTTCAGTGCTAGACTGCCCTTGTGGGTGGGACAACAACTGTTATGCAAATGGATATTTCTCCTCTGTGAAGTGTGCAGTGACCTAAAATGTGGGTGCAGACCCTTCTCAGTTCTCAATAGAGGGACTCCCACAACCCTTTTCAATTTTGTAAAACTTGGTATTTCCCCCCAAGTACCCAAGGGTAATCCAGACATGGGCCCCTTGCTCACTGTGCCTTAGAGAGGCTCAGCTTCACTTCAATGAGGAGGCGCAACAAGACTGAAACATATGTACGGGTTGGTGATGGTACACTTGTTCAGAGGAGAATTGATTACCTGGCATTACAGTGCTGGACTGCCCTTGCGGGTGGGACGAAGACTGATATGCAAATGGATATGTCTCCTCTGTGAAGGCTGCAGTGAGCTAAAACATGGTTGTAGACCCTTCTGACTGGAAGAAGTTCCATAAAACAGGGTATTTGACCAATGTCCATTCGCAGTAGAGGGACTGCCACAATCCTTTTCAATTTTGTAAAACCTGATATTTCACCCCAGGTAACCAAGGGTAATCCAGACATGTACCCCTTGCTCACTGTGCCTTAGAGAGGCTCAGTTTCGACTCACTAAGGAGGCCCAACAAGGCTGAAACATGTGTACAGAGTTGCTGATGGTACTCTTGTTCAGAGGAAAATTGTCTGGCATTTCAGTGCTGGATTTCCCTTGTGGGTGGGACAAAGACTGGTATGCAAATAGATATTTCTCCTCTGAGAAGGGTGCAGTGATCTAAAACGTGGTTGTAAACACTCCTGAGTGGATGAAATTCCAGAATATGTGGTATTTGACCCATGTTTGTTCTCAGTAGAGTGGCTCCAACAGGCCTTTTCAATTTGGTAAAACTTGGGGTTTCACCCCAAGTAACCAAGGGTAATCCAGACGTGGACCCCTGCTTCCTGTACCTTAGAGAGGATCAGCTTCACCTCACTGACGAGGACAATAAGGCTGAAACATGTGTACTGTTGTTCAGAGGAGAATTGCCAGGCATTTCAGTGTTGGATTGCCCTTTTGGGTGGGACATGTAATGATATGCAAATGGATATTCATCCACTGTGAAGAGCGCAGTGAGCTAAGAAGTGATTGTAGACCCTTCTGAGTGGATGAAGTTCCACAGAACTGAGTATTTGACCAATGTTCATTCTCAGTAGGGGGACTCTCACAGTAATTTTCAATTTAGTAAAACTTGGGGTTTCATCCAGTGTAACCACGTGTAATCCAGATGTGGACCCCTTGCTCACTGTGAATTAGAGAGGCTCAGCTTCACTTCACTGAAGTGGCCCAACAAGACTGAAAGATGTGTACAAGTTGCTGATGGTACTCTTGTTCAGAGGAGATTTGCCTGTCATGTCAGTGCTGGATTGCCCTTGTCAGTGGGACAAAAACTGATATGCAAATGAATGTTTCTCCTCTCTCAAGGGTGCAGTGAGCTAAAATGTGGTTGTAGACCCTCTGTAGTGGAAGAAATTCCATAGAACAGGGTATTTTGCCCATGTTTGTTCTCAGTAGATGGGCTCCGACACTCTTTTTCAATTTTGTAAAACTTGGATTTTCACCCAAGAAACCAAGGGTAAATCCGGACGTTGACGCCTTGATCACTGTACCCTAGAGAGGCTCAGCTTCAGTTCACTGAGGAGGCCCAACTAGGCTGAAACTTGTGTAAGGGGTTGCTGATGGTACTCTTGTTCAGAGGAGAATTGCCTGGCATTTCAGTACTGGGCTGCCCGTGTGGGTGGGACAAAGACATATATGCAAATGGATATTTTGCCTTTGTGATGGGTGCAGTAAACTCAAATGTGGTTATAGACCGTCCTGAGTGGAAGCAATTCCATATAACAGGATATTTGACCAATGTTTTTTGTCATTATAGGGGCTCATAGTCTCCTTTTCCATTTTTGTAAAACTTGGCGTTTGACCCCAAGTAAGCAAGGGTAGTCCAGACGTTGACCCCTTGTTCGCTGTGTCTGTGTCTTAGAGAGCCTCAGCTTCACCTCACTGAGGAGGCCCAACAAGGCCAAAATATATGTATGGGGTTGCTGATGGTACTCTTGTTCGGGGGATAACTGCCTATCATTTCAGTGCTGGATTGCCCTTGTGGGTGGGACAAGGAAATATATGCAAATAGATTTTTCATCTCTGTGAAGCATGCAATGAGCTAAAAAGTGGTTGTAGGCCCTCCTGAGTAGAAGCAATTCCATATAACAGGGTATTTGACCAATGTTTTTTTCTCATTATAGGGGCTCCCAGACTCCTTTTCAATTTTGTAAAACTTGGGTTTTTACCCCAAGTGACCAAGGGTAGTCCAGACGATCACCCCTTGTTCATTGTGCCTTAGAGAGGCTCAGCTTCACCTCACTGAGGCGGCCCAACAAGGCCAAAAAATATGTATGGGGTTGCTGATGGTATTCTTGTTCAGAGGAGAATTGCCTATCATTTCAGTGCTGGATTGCCCTAGTGGGTGGGACAAGGACAGATATGAACATTGATTTTTCATCTCTTTGAAGCATGCAGTGAGCTAAAACGTGGTTGTACACCCTCCTGAGTGGAAGAAATTTCATAGAACAGGGTAGTTGACCCATGTGTATTCTCAGTAGAGGGGCTCCCACACTCCCCTTCAAACAAGATAGATATAATTTCCTTTGAGTGCTCGTCAGTGTTGCAATTCTAAACACATTCTACTGATTTCAATGTATGTTTTTTTTTTAAGGGGGAAATACAATACTTGGATCCATTGCCATACTGCAGTGCATATGCAGAAGAGGTCTTAATTTCGATTTTTGAAGATTGCAACTGGAAAATGCAGTCTTTTCTTTTTTTTACCTCCAAACAGATCAATCCCAGTGGCACCACAGCAGAACATATACAAAATCGTCTATTTGTGTTAGGCAGAAACCTGTGCAGTTCCCTTAGAGACAACTGCAAAAAGTTTAAGACTACAGGAGTAAGCAGTAAACCCAATTGGTAGCAGTCTGCACCACCCAGATTTGCCTGGTAGCTGTGGCTGAGCAGTCAGACTTCTCTTAAGAAGAGTTAGGCATTATATAGAGTATACACAATAGGGCTAAAAATACAGTAGAACAAGCAACCACTGACCAGAGCTTTGGTATAAAAGTATATAATTGTTTATTTAAAAACACACTTATGAAAATACACTGGCACTAATATATCAAGCAAGTTCAAACACAGTCACTATAAGTATATACCCCTCCCTAGTTAATTATTCGACAAGTCTAGGTTAAGACATCACTTATTTAGCAAAACAGAGGTGAGCACGTAACCGTAGATGGCACTCCAATAATTCGTTTAAAAAGGGAGAGAAAAGGCAGAGTAGGAAAATGACACAGTACCAACACTTTTAAGAAACCACAGCAAGTCAAGAAAGGCAGGGTCTACTGTAGAGACAAAAGTTCATAGGCCAGGCCCACTCTTGGAGAGAGCAAGGCGGAATATGCCCAAGATCCCACAGTGGAAATGCACTCACAGTCTTTGCAGAAAAGTCAAAAAGAGGTTGGATCAGTTCAGAAAGGCAAAGTTAGCAGGTCTGAGGTCAACCCAGTGAGAAGGCCAAGGATTTACGGGACACCTTGGACAATCTGTTGCAAGGGAGACCAGGCGGAACACAGTACCTGAAATGGTTAGAAAGCTCCAGCGGTGGCAGTTGTTCCTGGCAGCGGGTGCAAGTCGTGGCTTCAACCAGAGGAAGAGATGGTCTCGACGAGGAAGAAAGCTGGAGGTCGTTGCACTGCCAGGGAAGAAACCAGCCGTGGAGTTCCCGATTAAAAGGTACGACCCTTTTATTCGCGGTAGTGGTGAAGCGTGGCTATCTGGCCGCCGGGGTGCTTGGCATGGGCGATTCGACCATGAGACGTCCAGGAAGGCAAAAAAAGGCAAACTGGTTGGTCCTACCAGCTCAAAGGGAAGAAGACTCTCCTGGAAGAAGATCTCCTCTGTCGTCGGGAAAGTGGTGAGTTCGTACAGCAGGGCTCCACCTGTGGTGTCATCATTGTAGATGGCTCAGCTTCTCCCCTCTTCAGATTCTTTAGGTCCTGTGGCGACTTCTGAAGTTCCAGTCCCCAAAGCCCTGCTTTTATGCAGAAAAACCCCCATTCAACAGCCTAGCTGTCACTCAAACATGCTAAGTGGTGAGCCGGGCGGCTCACCACTGGGCCAATCACACAAGAGTGTGACTTGAGTGCCCAGGCAACTCAGTCCAGGGTGCCTAATCCCCCTCCTATACGTCCTGTAGACCCCAGACAGCGTGCCACCATTTGGAGGGCTTCTGTGGAGAAGCCTGCAAAAAAGTGGAACAAAGGGCTTGACTTGGGTTAGATTTTCAGAGGCGAACACAAACGCCATTTTAAAACCGAGTCCTGGCAAAAAGACCCAACCGGGGAATAAATATTAAATAAATAACCTGGCGGTATCTTTAACATTGCAAAGTGGTGCTTTTAAAATCAATGGGAAAATCCCATAAGAAATATTCCGGTGGAATATTTCGCGTGGTATCCACTGCCACCAGCCAGAAACTCGACAAGGGGGGACTGGACAGTGCCCCCTTGGAAAACAGACCCAGGGGAAATCGAATTACCCATACCAGTACTTCCACAATATGATGGTTTGTACTGGTTCTGTTCACAATTTCAGACTAGTAAAGCCAATGGTGACTTTACATGCCCTGGGAGACAGTAGTCAGTCCCAGGGTATGGAGTCTATGTATGGGGGTCACTATGACACCCCTGTGTTACTGCACTGAAGGTGCTGTGTAACACACATACCAAAAACACATGAAGCCCTATGGAGTAAAAGACCCCATAGCCCATAAAACACATTTACAGTCAAAGGACATTTTCAAATCATGCCTAAGAGTGGGAGAAAAAGAGTCTCACTCTTAGCAGGAGAACAAAGTAAACCCCAAAAGTCCAGCAAAGCTGCTGGGGGACTCACTAGGTTTGGGAAATTAGCCTTAACAGAGAATTTTCCCTAACAATTTGAAAAGACGATCCGACTTTGAATTTAAGACTCATCCAACAGAACAATTGTATGTTTAAAAGAGGAGAATGCAGAGGACACAGTTAACTGTGTTTTGCAGATAATGTGCTGTTTGCCATACATGCTGAGCCTCTGCTTTTTTTGTCACAGCTAAATTAAGCAGTGGCAAACACTAATCAGTCTTGCAATCAAACACCTTGTATGCACTGTAGACAACATCAACTCTTGATTGTTTACATTGCTGAGATGAATATCATTTGTGGCAAAAAGACATGTATGCCAACCAAAAATGTAGAAGTCCAGATAATCCTGAAGATGAAGCAGCACTGCATACCCTTCACATACACTGTTCATGCATATGGGGATTGGGAGCAAGTACGCCTGGAAGACTTTGAACATGTTTGTGCTGCTGCTGACTCAGATGACAAAAATGCAGAGGATGTCACATCATTTACTAGTGCTGATGTGCTCTACTGAAGGACACTGCATTTGAAAAATCAGAGTGCAGCAAACATGGAATGACGTTTTAAAATCTATATTTATTCAGTCGATTCAGCCCACAAGTGTGATGTATTCCTTCCCCAAAATTCAGAGATGCTAACAATAGTGCATTTACTATTTAGGAAATGCTTGATCCATGCATGGGAAAATAGAGTTTAAACCTGACTGCAAACATCAGATAGAACAACAACAACAGAAGGCCAACTCCCTGAGGTTGATTGTCCATCTTCCTGCAATAGGAAGCTTGCCTTCCAGGGTGACTTGTACATATACTGTACTTTCAAAAGCAATGTTATTCAGGATCATTTGTGTCTATATATATGTTATATAATTTAGTTTAGAATGCACATTGTACTTAATCCCAATGTAGGGTTTTGTGCGGTTGAGAAGAAATGGAAATGCAATGTTAGTATTTACTTCACAAATGGGAATATCCTTTAAGAACCGTAGAAGAAGAAATCAACCCACAACGTTTCTATAGACCAGAAGTCTATGAGTCTTTGACCCTACAACACCCACATATCTGGCCAAAGCTCACCTTGAAACTGTGACACTGGTCTAGTGGCAACCAGCATAACATAGCAAATGTCTCAACAGTGTGCAACACAATTATATTAGAAACAGTAAATTAAACCTTGGAACAGCAACATAAAAATTCAAACATATGTAAGAACCAAAGGAAAATAGAGGGTTCCACTGTCGAGTCACAAATAAATACAACAATGACAAAATGGAATAAGGGAAATGGATTTTTTTTAAAAAAGGTAATCCCAGTGGAAGGCCTGTTGAGCCGTGCTTCAAAATGGCCAATTCCTGGCCTCTTCTGCTCCATTTGATTTTGGACTTCCCAGAACTTCCCAGTTATAATCGTTCACAGTCCATGAAGGATGAGGTGCTATTATGGCTTTCAGTGGATTGGTGCAGATGCCACCTTGAGGGGTGTCGTGTGAACATGAAGGGAAGTGAGTGGGCACCACCACTTCATAGTAAATCCACGTATCTCAAGTATTCGAAATTCTAAACAACAAGAAGATTAATTCAAACAATTTATAACCAAATATTCAAAAAGGAGCTGGCTGCGACGAATTTGGAGACACCCAAACTCAAAATACATGTGAAGCAGGGGACCAAGTGGAATACTAGGTCACACAGCCGCTCTCTATAGAACCCAGTCTGGGTATATGGTTAGTTAAGATTACTAAGAGTTCAATTTTCAAGTAAAAAGTAGATGTCTTTGGTTGAAAAACGACAAAAACATTGAGGTTCGGTTGTTTTTTCAAAACAATTTTATCAAAAATAATAATCTCAGGAATGAGAAGTCATTAATATTTTCTTAGTGAGGAAGAATTTGCCACCATTGATTTATCAATCAGACCGAAATTGCCAATGCATTTCGGAAATAGATTTCCTTCGTCAGGGCCAGTCTAAAGATAATACGTACAAGTTAACAAAATAGAGAAAACTGTTCAAATTTTGTGTAAAGCAGCATATAAATGTCATACATTATTGTAACAAAGTTATGAACATACCATTCAGTTGTAGTTTCAGAAGTGGATGAATAAGGTGAGAGCATGGGAAAAAAGAGAAAAATAATAACCATCATAAAACCCTTTTTACTGTGGGTATCAGATAGTAAAGCCAAATGAGGGAAACGTTTACCTGAGATTGGTTGGTTGCATGCAGAGTGTGTGGCGAAGTTTGCTCATGGAGGCCATGTGTGGTCAAAAGCTGCCTGACAGAAATCAGCAGAGAACAACAGCCAGAAAAGTATTGGCTGAAACCAGAATAAATCAAAAGTTGTCAAGGGTTGAAATCCGCATTTAAAGTAAAATATAGAGATGTGAAACAAGCTTACCGTGCGTGACACGGGAGTAGCGGAGTTCTCCTGTTGCCGGCTCGATTGCTACTGCGGCCATCACATCGACGCGTTGCTAGGGCAACGTTTCCTTTAAATGACACGTGACCGCATAGCAGCCCGGATGGGCACGCGGTCGAAATTGGAGACTGTACTCAAGCCAATGGGCTCGATTTGGATGAATTTAAGTATTTATCTGGTCTCATGTGTACTAATGGGGAATAGTAATGTGATAAAAATGAAAAACGAAATTTTTTAAAAGTTATATGGAAACCACGCCACACACTCTGCATGCAACCAACCAATCTCAGGTAAACGTTTCCCTCATTTGGCTTTACTATCTGATACCCACAGTAAAAAGGGTTTTATGATGGTTATTATTTTTCTCTTTTTTCCCATGCTCTCACCTTATTCATCCACTTCTGAAACTACAACTGAATGGTATGTTCCTAACTTTGTTACAATAATGTATGACATTTATATGCTGCTTTATACAAATTTGAACAGTTTTCTCTATTTTGTGAACTTGTACGCATTATCTTTAGACTGGCCCTGACAAAGGAAATCTATTTCCGAAATGCATTGGCAATTTTGCTCTGATTGATAAATCAATGGTAACAAATGTTTCCTCACTAAGAAAATATTAGTGACTTCTCATTCCTGAGATTATTATTTTTGATAAAATAGTTTTGAAAAAACAACCGAACCTCAATGTTTTTGTCGTTTTTCAACCAAAGACATCTCTTTTTTACTTGAAAATGTAACTCTTAGTGATCTTAACTAACCATATACCCAGACTGGGTTCTATAGAGAGCGGCTGTGTGACCTAGTATTCCACTTGGTCTCCTGAGTCGTGTGAACATCCCTGCTATTGTTACTAATTCGCATAAAACAAGAAAAAGGTGTATATAGTATTCACGAAATAGTCTAGTATAGTTTGGAGTTTAAAGGTATAGTTTATATTGTTTTGAATTTAGAGTGTTTAAAGTTTAGAGTTTAGAGCTTGATTTACAAGTTTAGAGTTGAGAGAGCCTAGAGCTAGAGTTTAGACATGGGAATGGGGAATGGTTTATTGAACGGGGACTTACCGGGTCCTCCAAAGTTGGAATGATCCGGTAACTCCCCATTCAGTGAGACCGGACCCGGACCCGGGTTTGGAGGCAGCCATGGCGCTAATATTGCCATGGCTACCTCCAAACTCGTAATGACCCCCACTGAATCTGATGTCTGTCTTCACAACTGCCAGTCTGGTTTCAGAGCACCCACAGGCACTGAAACTGCTCTCCTAAATACCCATGATGACCTGCTCTCAAATCTCAATTCAAACTCTCCATCCGTTCTTATCCTTCTGAATCTTTCCTCTGCCTTCAACACAGTCTATCATTTCACCTGGGTAAATCGGCTCTGTAACACCCTTTCTCCACCTGTGGCATCTCTCAAGGCTCTGTCATCTCGCCATGGCTCTTCAACATCTACCATCCCCCAATGGCTCAACTGATCTCCTCCTTCTCTGCTCACTTCTAGTGTTATGCAGATTGCATGAAGCTCTCCTTCAATCTTCCCTCCAATGCTTCCTCTTCCTCCTCTCTAATCCCTGCCTGCCTGACATGAAATTCAGGCACGGTGTGCTGCCAATGCCCTCTGCCTTAATGCCAGTTAGACTGAGATCCTTATCATTGAGACCCCAGTTCCCTCCTTCCCTCCAACCCTCTGGCTGCCCTCTTTGGATCCCCTTCCCTCACCCTCTTGTGAGGCAAAACATCTTAGTGTCATTTTTGACTCCTCTCACTCCTTCTTTCCCCACATTGTGGACCTTGCCACAAAGGCCCACTTTCAGCTGCACCCCCTCAGAGGCATTCTCGCTTTCCTCACCTTACCCCAGAAACTCAATGTCTCCAGAGCTCTCATACTTTCTAGGCTGGACTACTGCAACAGCCTCTTCCTCAATTTTTTTTATCCTCCCTATTTCCCCCTTCAACTAATCCAGAATAGGACTGCCATGCTTATCCTTGGACTCAAGCGTAGACTGCATCTCTCCAGCCTCTCTCCAAACACTTGTGTATGAGCACTATACAAATAAAATATCAATGTCAGCCTGGAAATCTCTCACTGGCTCCTGGTTGCTGCTAGGATCAAGTTCAAGACCCTCTGCATCAACCACAGGGCTTTCTGGGGCATGGGACACTGCTACATCCAGCTCTCTCTCCCTAAATATTGCCCTGCAGAGCCCTTTGGTTTTCTAGCTCCAACTCTCTGCAGATCAGACAGTTCTCGAAGTAGGGAGTGGGTGGTAGATCCCTCTCCTCTCCAGGAGCCTCCCTCTGGAATGGTCTCTCTGCCCCACTCAGGCTTGAGCTGCATCTCATTAAGTTCTGGAAGCTCCTCAAGACCCTCTGTTTCTCTTCTTCCTTTCCACTCTCCCTCCCCTGCTAATGCTCCCATCTCTCGCAGTGACTGGCTGCCTGGTCTCCCTCTGTGGTCTACAGGGCATCCCCCCACCCATTTCATCGCTTCCTCGCACTTAGCATGTGGACCCTCACCCCCTGCACCTCATGTAATCCCTTCCTTTTCTTGCCCACCTGGCCGCCCCTTTGCAATTGCCTAGCCCTGCGGCGCTCATCCTCACCCTCATTCCCCCTTTCACGTGCATTCTCTCCTCTTGCCCTGCACTCCCCTTCCCATCCTAGCACTTTGCATTTCAAGCAAATCACACTCCCGCCTCCCTCACAATTCTTGTTACTGCACTTGCATGATCTGAATGTCAAAAGATCAATTAGGACCGTTAGTGTTATCTTTCTCACCCCCCCCCCCACCCCTTTTTGTCTTGTGGCACCTTGAAACATCATTTGTTGTATGGGCGCCTTACAAATATCCAATACATAAATGAGACAAAAATGTCACAATTATCTTCTTCTAACCTTCCACAGCTCCTGCTCCAGGCTTGGGTTTCACAGAATCCTTTACCTTTGTGGCGAGGGTTGTAAGCGGCTCTCTGGCAAGGTGCCTGTTTGGAGTGTTATTGACTAGTTCTCACCTCAATCTTGGAGATCACTTTCTTCTAGGATAGGGGAGGGGTACAAATCAGAGTTACACCCTGCGGAGGGGAGGAGGTAGCCTATAAAGGGGCAGAGAGAGAGGGAGGAGTGTGCAAGGTAGCAGAGGAATGAGAGGAAGGGACAGCAGCAGTTGAGAGGAAGTTAATGAGGCTAGGGAAACACCTATCAAAGAGGAGGAGATTGGCCTGAGGACCTTGGACCATGACTGTACCATTTAGATAGACATTAAGGATGACATCCCAGCGAGTGCAGGACAGACCACAGAGATCATATGCGGGGTCCATAGATCTAGCGAAGGAACGACAAAAAGGATGTCGGTGAGGGTCTGTCTTGAAGAGGTGCTGAAATAGGTATCAGCAATAGGGAGGGATAGTTGATAGAGAAGCAGTTAGAGTAGATAGGAGAAACTTACCGGAAGGTCTTTAAGGCCGGCAACCTTCTGCATTCTGTACCCCTCCCCGGAAGGACCTTCTGCGTCTGGCCACTCTGAACTCTCGCTCCACTGTCAAACATTCCTCTGACATCTGTCACCTCCTCAAAGAACTTGACCTTGATGTCCTCGGTCTTACTGAGACATGGTTCACGGGCAGCTCTGTCACAAGCTTTGACACTCTCCTCCCTGACGGCTACAAGATCCTCTCCGCACCCATACTCTCCCGGCCCGGAGGGGGTGTAGCATTGATCTTCCCTGAGTGGATTCCTGCCACTATCATTCCCACTCAGATTTACCCCTCCTTCGAATGCCTTGTCTGCAGGCTCTCTAACTCCCCTAACCACTCTCTTGCTATTGCTACTCTCTATCGCCCCCCTGGTCAAATTGCCTCCTTTTTTTCAGATTGGGCTGACCTCCTCCCTCCTGGCCGCAACCACACAACTCCTCTTCCTTGGTGACTTAAACATCCACCTTGATTCACCCTGTCCCTCATCTCTGCTCTTTCGTGACCTTTGCGATTCCCTCTCTCTCTCCATCCTCCCCTCTAGCCCTACACACTCCGCAGGACACACCCTTGACGTCCTGATCTCCTCTGGCCTCCCCCACTCTACCTCTCTGACTACCCCACTCTCATGGAGTGATCACTGCCTCCTCTCTTCTCATCTCTTCTCATCTCTCACTCTCTTCCCCCCAAGCCAAGCCTACCCCTACACTGCCACTTACCTTCACGGACATCCGGCCCATGAAGCGCGTGTCAGTTGAGGCTTTCTCTGCAACCTTCTCTCCCCCATGGCCCCATCTGGCTAATTCACACCCTGACACAGCCCTGGCCCTTCTCTACTCCTCTTTTTCTGATACTCTCGACGCTCTTGCCCCTGTCATGAGGATCCCTTTGAAGCCCAATGCCAAGTGTAACTCTTAGTTTGACTCTGACGTAGCCACACTTAAAAGTGAGTGTAGGGCGGCTGAGAGGAAATGGAGAACTTCTTGCTCATCCTCTGACAAACTGGCCTGTCGTCAGCTCCAAAGGCAATACCGACTCTATGTTTGCACTAAGAAGAGAGCACACATTCAAGCCCGTGTCTCTGCGGCATCTAACAACTCGGCCAAACTCTTTAAAATCTGCAAGGAGCTGGCCAACCCTGCTGCAGTCTCCAACCCCCCTATTGCCTCCCAGGCTCTCTGCAATGCCCTTACCTCTCACTTCATCTCAAAAACTCAAGACATCCTATCCACTCTCTCCTCCCTACCCCCTCCGCCCCTCTCTACATCTGTATTTTCTGACCCTCCTTCAGACGGAGCCCCACCCACCTATGAAAGCCTCAACCATATAGGTTCATCCCTGTTCCTCCAACACCATCAAGGACCATATTGGCACCCTCTCTCCGGCCCTTGCCAACTTCTGCAACCTCTCCTTTGCCTCTGGATCCTTCCCCTCCTCGCTGAAGCACTCCCTTGTGCATCCTCTTCTCAAGAAACCCACAGAGGATCCTTCTGATCCCGCTAACTATCGCCCAATTTCCATCACTCCCTTTGTGGACAAACTCCTTGGAAAGCTGGCCATATCCCAGCTTAACCTTCACTCCGATTCTGTTGGCTGTCTCCACGACCACCAGTCTGGCTTCAGGGCAGCCAGAAGCACGGAAACTGCTCTCCTGAACATCTGTGAACATCTGCTCTCCAACCTTGACTATGTCCTCATCCTCCTTGATCTCTCTTCTGCCTTCGAAACAGTCAACCATACCATCTTGCTCAACCGTCTCTGTGACAACCTGGGTATCACTGACCAGGCTCTGGCTTGGCTGACCTCTTTCCTCTCTGACCGACACTCCCAGGTCCAACTTGGGTCCTTCCTATCATCTATCTTCCTCTCTACCTGTGGTGTCCCTCAGGGTTCTAACCTCTCACCCTGGCTTTTCAACCAATACCTGGCAACTCTCGCCTACTGCATTGCCATCTTCTGCTCAAATTTCCAATGTTACGCGGATGACACGCAGCTTATTTTCAGGCTGCCCTCGGCCACCTCTTCTCCCTCTCTTATCTCTGAGTGCCTAACTGCCATTCAAGATTGGTGTGCCGCCAATGATTTTTGTCTGAAAGCCAGCAAGATGGAGATCCTCCTCATCGGCACACCTTCACCATCCTTTCCCCTCACTCTCTGGCCTGCTTCCCTCAGCCCTCCACTAACCCCTACCTGTGTGGCTAAGAACCTCGGGGTCATCTTTGACTCTACCCTTTCCTTCTCCGCCCACATCTCTGAGGTCTCTAAAAAGTCAAACTTCCTACTGCATCTCCTCAGAGGTACTCTACCTTTCCTCTCCTTCCCCCAGAAGCTCATGGTATCCCAAGCTCTGGCTCTCTCTAGGTTGGACTACGGTAACAGCCTCTTTCTAAATTTACCTTCCTCTACTCTCTGCCGTCTGCAACAAATTCAGAACAGGACTGCGAGACTTGTCCTTGGCCTTAAGCCCTGGGATCGTATCTCTTCATTGGCTCTCTGTGGATTCAAGGATTACATTCAAAACCCTCTGCATTATACACAAGGCTTACTGGGCCCTGGGTTCAAAATACATTCAGCTATCCCTCTGCAAATACCTCCCCTCTCGAGCTCTCCGCTCCTCTACCTCTAATTCCCTCAGGGTCAGTCGCTTCACCCCCCCTCTCCCATGTTGATTCTGGTCTCCCTTGTTACTGTGCACCGGGCCACCCTCTGTCCACTGGGCCCAGGCTCCTGCTTATCTTTCCCACCCTCCTGCACTGCCTCCCAGCCACACTTTACACTGGGGTCTGTATCTGTACCCACACAATTCCCCCTCTTTGCCCCTCGCACTTACCAGACCTACCCTGTCTGCTTCCCACAATTTAGCACTTGCTTGATGCACTACTATTTCCTGTGGTTGCTGTTTTTATCAAGTATTTATCAGTATTAATTTCCGCTCTCCCCTTGCTCTGCACTTTCCACTTCTCCCCTCTCCCTTGCACTTTTCCCCAGCACCCTCTCCCAATCACTTGCGCGTTCTCAATGTCACTGGGCCTAGTAACATCATTGTTTTGTCTACTCCCCTGTTCCCCTCCCTTGCCTGGTCGCGCTCTGAAACACCTGTGTATGAGCACGATATGAATAAAATATCAATTCAATTCAATTCAAATTTAATTCAATTCGATTCAAAAGTCCTCCACTTTTACATGCCTCTTCAGTTCTCTTCTTCGTCTCAGTCCCTATGGATTTCTGGGACATGTAGTTCACTCTATTAAAGTTAAGGTTATTCTGCTTCTGTACATTGTTAAGGATTGATGTAATTCTCTTAGTCATTTTAACAGAGGAGCTGCAGTTTTTTACTTTATTAAAGGAAGGAGGTGAGAAAGCAACATTTCTGCCATTCCTTGTAGTATAGTTTTGGAATTGAGGAGGGCATTTTTTTTTTAAATATCTCTTTATTGGGATCACAAAAAGCATCCGCCAAAAGGCTTGGAAAACAAGCAATACATATAACAATCTGATCACCAAGTTATAACATTAGAGTACGAAAGAAGAGAAGAAGAACAGGATACAGATTAGCCAACGTCTCCCCCCAGCCCCCACCCTCAATCCGCACCCCCCCGGGTATGACCGCCATAGCAGACTATTATCCAGTGAGGCTCAAGAGCACACATTGTCCACCAGGGGCGTACAGCTAGCTTTGTAGCAGAGTGCAAGCTCATTGGCTGGGTTACGGGATAGATAAGGTTCTGTCAAGGTAGCAAATTCCCAGTGAACATGCTTGTGCTGAGCTTCAAGAGTGCTTTAGGCGTGTGGACTAAAACCTTTGCTTCACCATTCCCCTGACAGTGGAGCCACATTAGGTCTGGGCTGCTTGACCCTCATTGAGATACTCCAAGAACGGAAGCCATTGCTGGTCGATGTGTGTGTGGGATTCCGTCATGAGGGCTGTTAGGCTTTCCATGTCATATATTTCTTTCGCTTTGTTCAGCCAGTCTGATTTTGTAGGACGGGAGGATGCTTTCCACCTGATCATAACACAGACACGGGCAGCTAATAGCAAGTTTCTTGGCATACGTGGGAGAAGCAGATATCTGTCTTCAATCTTTTCAATTCCGAAGAGGACTAAGAGAGGAGTTAGGTCTCTATGAATTCCTTCGATCTCATTAATCCACCCCAATATCTCCTTCCAGAACAGCTGAATCCGTGGACAGCTCCACCATTGATGCCCGTTTGTGCACACCTGTGTGCACCCTCTCCAGCAGTACGGGGAGATGCCCTCATACATTTTTGCTAAGCGTTGCAGGTTAGGTGACATTGAGTCAGAATTCTACAATTGTGCATTTTATATTGCATCGAGATCGAGGACTTGCATACTGCCTTGTATATAGCATCCCAGCCTGCTTGATTCTCTATCCAGCCCAATTGCTGATCCCACTTGGCTTTAGTGCTTGGAGGAGAGAGGTGCACCCTGTACATGGAGGCTATGAGCCCCTTGGAACCAGAGTGCATGTTCAATATGTTTTCAAATGACGTTAAGGGGCGCTTTAGCATGCCTTTCCACTTACGGTCCATGAGGACTCCCTTCAATTGCAGGTATGGCAGGGGGTTGATAGTCAGACCCTGTTGCGACTCTTCGAGCTCTCCATTAGACAAGAATGAGCCTTCCCTCCACATTTGCCCTGCCCTGACCAATCACTGTTCTTATTGGGGCTAAAACCAGAGGGGCTCCTGAATGGCATCCCTAATTGGTGTGGCCCTGATGCAGCTAAGTGGTGACGGCCACGTTGTTACCCCCTTCTTACCTGTGTTTCTTCTATCCCATAGTGGCCAGAGTGCCCGTAGGATGGGATGCTCCCTTGCTCTGCGCGGAATGGCATCCCGAGGAGCCCATAACCATTCCCCAAGGGTGATTGGGGCAACGAGACCATTTTCCAAAGAGACCCATTGTTTGCTTTTGGATTCGCAAATGTGGTCTATAAGTACACGAAGCTGAGCGGCTGCATAATATGTGTGGATGTCCGGGTATGCGAGACCTCCATTTTCCTTTGCTAGGATCAGAGTGTTATATGCAACATGCAGTCTTTTATTGTCCCAAAGAAAAGCCAGCAGAGCTTTTTGAACCGTGTTCAGGAAGGCCCTGGGGAGTACAATAGGAAGAGATTGGAAAAGGAAAAGGAGTTGTGGCAAGATGTTCATTTTAATCGCTGTGAGTTTACCTGGAGAGGTTGAGTTTTCCCCATCTTTATAATTAGACTGATATAACTCTTGGGGGTTCCTCGTAATCAGTATATCTAAGTATCTGATGCCTTTTTGCACAGCTCGGAGGCCCCATGTCTGTGGGTGTTGCGCACTTGATGGGTCAGGATCCCTAAGAGGGAGAATCATTGTTTTATTCCTGTTTATGCGGAACCCTGATTGTGCCCCATATTCCTCTATATCCTGCTGGAGTGCTGGAATCGAGTGTTTGGGATGGGAGACATACTCCAGAACGTCATCCGCAAACAATGCCAGTTTGTATTCAACCCCATATCGGAGGAGCCCTCTAACTTTTGAGTTTCGCCTAATGTTTTGAGCTAGCAGCTCCATGATTAGAATGGATACAAGTGGGGAAAGGGGACACCACTGCCTAGTACCCCTGGTTAATATAAACAGTTTTGAAGCGATTCCATTTACCACTACCTTAGCTTGAGTTTTCCGATATAAAGCCTGTGCTCCCCTGACCCAGTGTGGGCCCAGACCAGCTCTGCACAGGACCTCTTACATGAACCTCCACTCCACTTGGTAGAAGGCCTTTTCGGCATAGACTGATATCAATGTGGGTCCTTCTTCTGCATCTGGGATGGAAGCCATGAGGTCTAGAGTTTTGCAGATATTGTCTGAGCCTTGCCTACCGGCGACGTAGCCAGCCTGATCATTTTGTATCAGCGGGGGGAGAGCAGTGGCTAAACTTTTAGCCACGATGCTAGTGTAGACCTTTGCATCCACATTTAACAGCGAGATAGGCCTATTGGAGCTACAGTCCATCCTGTCTTTCCTCTCCTTGGGTATCACTATAATTCTAACCTCTGTGAAGGAAGGGGGGGCTAGACCTGACTCCAAAATACTGTTAAAGAGCAAGATGAGAAACGGTGTCAGAGTGTCCTTAAATCTCTTATAATAGGCTGAGGTAAATCCATCTGATCCCGGTGCCAGACCCGCCTTAAGGGCGGAGATGGCATGATCAACCTCTTCGGTGGTAATTGGACCATTCAGTTTATCCCGGTCCTCATCGGTCGGTGCGGGGAACACTACTTTGGAGAGGTATGCCTCTCTGATTTCAGGGGTGGGGGCAGTGTCAGATGTGTAAAGCTGCTCATAAATTGGGCAAATCTGCCTGTGATGTCTACCGGGTTCCTAAGTATCGAACCCGAGGATGTCTTGACCTTCAGGACCGCTCTGTATGCTCTCTCCCTTCTGAGCCTAGCTGCTAGGAGTGTGTGTGCCTTATCCCCTTTCTCGAAATATTTTTGCTTGACAAACCGCAGGCTAGAAAATGCCTTGCTCTCCCAAATCTCTTTTAGTTCCTTCCTAAGGGCTCTAATCTCGACCCTCGTTTCAGCAAGGTCACCTTCCACCCCAGCAAGGGCTATTTCTTTTTCTGTAATTAACCTTTTAACTTGGGTCTCTCTTAGCAGTTTCAAACTTTTGACTTAGGAGCCCTGTTCCATAATTAAGCCTCTTATTGTGGCTTTTGCAGCCTCCCAAACAGTATTGATGGAGGTCTCACCCATGTTATTTCTCTCAAAGAAGCTATGTATTTCTACGTCTAGGGTCTCCCGGAAGAGCTTATCTTTAAATAGTGTATCATTGCATATCCATCTTTTATCCCCCAATACGTTCCGACCTAGGTCTAAGCCAACAGCGACCATATCATGGTCCGACCAAGCCACCACTTCATTTGTCGCATCTGTGATCAAGTGTTCTAGGCACCCTTCTAAGAATATATAATCAACGCGAGTGAAGGTGGGGTGGTGAATAAAATATATAGGCCTTATTCTGTGAGTGTGTGGTCCTCCATGCATCTACGAGGTGATGTGCTGCAACTAGCTGCTGAAAGGCTCCACTGTCTGGGGTGAAGGGGTTTAAAGCTCCCACGCAATAAGACCACCAATCTAAGTTCGGGTTTGTGATTTGATTAGAATCTCTGCCACTAACAGCCCCCCCCTCTCCCTCTAGGGTCATCAGAAAATCTTTGCAAAACAATAGCTGCTGAGCATTGGGGGCATACACTGAACACAGCGTGACTGCTGTGGAGCCAATGGACCCTTGTATGATGAGAAATGCACCCTTTGGATCTCTGTGCAAACGTGTTATTTGGAGCCCCAGGGAGGCCCGGTATAGCATGCCCACCCCTCCTTTCTTCTGAGGCCCAGATGCCCATATTGATCCCGGTATGCATCCCCCTCTCACTTCAAATTCTCCCAACTGCTTATATTTTCTTTCTTGGACAAATAGTATGTCGAGGTTAGCTAATCTGAAAGTGCGTCCAAGCATGGCCCTTTTTTGCGGCGAGTTTAATCCTTTTACACTGAGGGAACCTACTCTAATTGCGATAACCCCATCATCTCTCTGAAACAGGCTTGTATCTGGCTCTGGCTTCCCCTCATTGAGAAACACAAGTCTTAAGCAGTTGCTCTGTATCAACTATCAATGATGCCCAGCCCGGCTTCAGTTTGAGTTGAATCTAGATTGCACGATCTGCCCATCTCGATACCATCAGGGGTGTTTAACCTTTGAAACTTCTTGCCCCCTCTGGACTTGATTTTTTGTCACCAGGGGCTCAAGGGAGTTCTTACATGCTCTGATGATGAAGGGGCTTCTTCCCCTTCAGTTGCGCTTGACCCCGCTTGTAGGCTATGAAGAACTCCCTCTGCTTCCTCCCTTGAGGTGACCCTATAGTCTTCGATTCCATACGAGAATATCAAGGCGAACGGATGATTCCACCTATATCTCGTTCTCCTTTCTCACAGCCATAGGGTGAGAGGACGGCACGTGCTTCTCTGTGCCAGGGTGCGGCTGACAGATCCTGGTAAATCCTAACTTTGCGGTCCTCAAAGTCAATTGTTTCCAACTCTTGTGCCTTCTGGAGTATATCTACTTTATGCTTGTAATGGTGACTCGTCGCCAGAACTGATCTCCGTCTGCCGGGGGGGCTGTCTGCCCGATGGACTCTCTCAAATTCCAGTTGTGGGGAGATTGGGGAGGGAAGTATGGAAGTTATGAGAGCTTTGATTCTTCTTTCTGGGGAAGCAGGGGTCTCATTTGGGGCTTCCTTTAGGCCTTGTACACTTATATTCACCCTTCTTTCCCGATTGTTCAAATCGTCAACTTTTGCTTCAAGATCCCAGTTCTTCTGCTCAAGCTCTTGTAAACGGCCCTCCGTCCTCATAGCACTTATATCTGCCAACTGCTGGTAGTTCTCCAGAGCCTTGACCTAATCCTCTGTCTTATGAATCTTGTCCTATAGCATGGTGACCGTCGTGGTCATGCTTATCCTAAACGCACACATTTCTTCCAGCAGGATGCAAATGTCAGCTTTAGTTGATAGTTCCTGGTCACCTCCTGGGATTGCAGTGTCATCTTGGGGCAAGGGAGTGGCCATGTTCGTGGACTCCCTGCAGAATTTCTGCAACTTCTGAACTGTAAAGGGGCCCGTGTCCTGCTGCATAAAAAGTGTGCATTATGTGTCGCTGCAGGGTCTTTGTGGATGCTCCTTACAAAAGGGGGCATATCCCTGTAGGCCGCTGCTCCCATGGGAAAAAACCTTTGAAATTGTGGGCAGAGTTTTGAGAGCGCTCAGTGTGATTTTGATCTTGCAACTGTTCTCGCTGTTCCTGGCTGTCACGCAACCTTTTCCTTCCTCACCCCAGCTTTCTTGTTCACCATGCGCCACGGGAGGGGGATATGCCGTCAACACTTGTCCCAGGCTGTGCTGTTGCCCTCCAGCCCCAATACAGAACACTTCCTCACCGGGGAACAGCCTACCCCTCCCTGTGTGTCCGTACACTCGCAGCCCTGAGTGGGCCCCCACTTATTGAATATCACGGGACTCACAATCTTTGTCTGCCGGTGGACAAATACGCTATAAGAGTCTCAGGGGAAGGTGCGGGATGAAGCTAGTCTCCCCTGTGAAGGGAGAAAGAGTGTCCTCCACTAGGCAGATTTTGCAGTTGAGCGCAATTCCCCAGTGTGCAGTTTTTGTGCCGCGTGACTGGCTAAAAGTCTTTGTGTTGTCCACTCCCGGTTGTGGACTCAACCCCAGCCTGCCGCCACAGTCCTCTGAGTGTAGGGCCTCCTCTCAATTGGGTCTACTTGCTGTGATTTGCCCCTCCAGATCTTGCGATATAGACCTCGCGGCCGGCTTTATAATGTTTGCCCCAGAGGATTCCTGCATAGGGGCTGCAGGCACGCCACTCCCCACCACCTGGCTGCGCCCGCTCCACTCTTCACTCCAATGGTGACGAGTCGGGCGCAGGGGAGCACACGCGCAGACACCCAGGTTCGGGGGGTCGGGGGGGCAGTGCTCAACTCTCTTGGGGGACCAGGGAACGCCAGGGGCAAACCGTCCCAGCTCTCCCCCCAGCACTCCAACGATGTGCGCTGCTGCTGGAGTCTGGTCAGGGCCAAAGCTCAGTCTGGGGGCTCCCCGTACATGCCTCAACGGGTCTTCCCCGCCCCGGAGCCCAAAGCTGAATTGTCTACTTCATCGCTGTGATATCCGGCACCTCCAGGCGACCCAGCGAGCACACCGCACTCCACTCCAGAGGGCATCCACGCATGGGCAGGGGGGGCAACTTCGCCATCAGCGTTCACTAGGAAGAACAGTCCGATTTTAATCAGGACACCGGGCAGCAATGCAGGACCCCTTCCTCTACAAGGATGTCTGCTAACTGTAGTTTCCGGGCTGGGCAAACTTCTAAGATTCGCTCCGTACTGTCAGTTCCTCTGGAGCTGAACTCTCAGGCTTCCATGTAGCCTGCGCCCCCTGTTGGTCTCCCAGGGCATTTGTTTTTAGTGACCAAAAGGATTTTTTATTTGATTATAATAGATTTGGGTGTTCCAACCTTAGGGTTTACCATCTCAGTTTTACCAGGAGGTTGAGAGATATCAAAATTACAATAAGCCATAACCTCTTCTGGCATAGAAGTAAGTGTATCCCGTTCAGAGAAAACATACTGTCTCATCCCATGGAATCTCCTCACTACCATTGTGCCTGTCTCCACACAGGTTATCCACCCGCAGTACACCACCCCCAGAGTTGGGATCAGGAAACATCTGCCCTCCCCTGGCCACCGCGGAGGAGACTTTAGGCAAGGTTTTAGTGAGGGATCTGCAGGATTCTTCACAGCAGGCATAGTCAAGTCGCCTTCCTCGGGACCAGATTCCCTGGTAAAGAAATAGTGATAATTAATACTTAAAACTCATAGCTGAAAAGGTGAAGGATACCTAACTAAAAGCATTGTGCTCAACTCACCTAAAATTAAAAAAATTCAATTTTCAACTATTTAAGATCAATGCAGTGTTCAATGGTAAATCGATCTAAGGTGGATCAACTGGGTGTCAGGCCAGGGCTCCACAATTGTAATCAAGGTAGAAATAGACAAGGCTAATTACAAAAAGGTCTCTTTATGTACCACAGCCTAAAGACCATTAAATAAAAACCAAACATTCAAATGGCACATGCCTCCAAATTGAATCAAGAAGGACATAACACAAGTATGTTGTAAATTTGAGGATGAGACGACCCAGTCTGCGCAAGGACAGCAATAGCCTACCCATGGAACTAATTATCAAGGAGAAAAGAGAAAAACAACAAGGGGAAAACTAATTTAGAAATTTGAATTATAACGGACAGGGGAGAGTGACAGGAAGCTTCAGGCAACAAAGCCTCCAGAGCCAGGTCAAAGTGCTTACCTATCGGTACAGAATTTCATATGAGTCGCACCAGCCACAAAACCACCAAACATCTGGAGTAGAAGGGAATGAGTTCATCAGGCGGATGCTATATATCCATCTACGTGACAATGGACGTCACCACGTCCTAGAACTGTAGCGGGCTGACATCATAGATGTAAATGATAATAACTACAACATTTACCAGCCGTGACCATACTATTGACATATTAAAAAATACTCATAAAACCAAATAATGGTCGCCATTAAACCGCAAGTTGGAAGATACAAATCCAAAATGATATTCTGGAATTAAGGTATAACCCATGGAGTCTGCGTCATGATAACGGCCCTTGCCGTTTTGAGGGAACGGTTAAATGTACACACGGACACCAAAATGTGCCGCCATTAGAAGGCAAAGTAAGGAAGTTAAAATCCAAAAGTTTGTACCTGAATTGAAGGCACCATCACTCTCTAAAAAAAACCTATACCGAGTTGGTTATGGCACTCAATAAAGATGCGGTGAGCGAAAGATGTCAACAGTGCATTTAGGTGCAATATAAATCCACAAATGTAGGAATAATGTGACAGGAGGTTGTAGAATATACATTCACTATGTAGACCTTATTCTTTATGCATTAGCAAGACAAAAGACATGAGCATGAGGTGGGACTAGCAAGGATGTTAATACCAGAAATAGTTTGTAAAGCGGCAATGCCGTCAAGAGTCATAGTTAATAGAACTGAGACCCAACAATACAATACTAATGTGGAGCCTACAAGTACAGTCCTATAGTCACAGTATAAATATGAAGAATAGTCAGGATAGTTACTGATTTTCGGATTTTTTCACAGGAGTAAAATGATTTTACACATCATAATTGACATTGGTAAATGCACACAATCATGGGTACAAAATCATTTGTGAACAACAGTCTTCTACGGAGGCTAATGGATATATGTGTGGAGTATGCAACTTAACACAGCCTGCAATTATAATGCAGTCATAAGGTAAGCACACATATAAACAAAATCCATTAGGGAACAAGTGTCTAAAGTAAGTGGAATATGCATCTCATACCTGTTGATTGAGCCTATCCAAAGGTTTAGTATCACCGCCCAGAGGGGTAAGTTGCATGCTGATTTTTTCACTTAGGACATGCATGCCGGTTGGTACCCATCCAGGCAATACAACGAGATTCCTTGAATAGAAGCAACTGTTTAACTTTATTACCTTTCACAGTATCTATCACCCACTATCTGATGTCATCAGTGTCTTAGAAGGAGAACGTGTTCAACCTTGGGTGCATTGCTAACTTTACATCTGATTCTCAATCTGTGCTATGAAATTCTAGAATTCACTTCACTCCTTGCCTTCTTGTTTGTCCAATGTATCTAAGGTGACATGGACATTTCACACAATGGATAACATTGGCCTCATTACAAGTATGGCGGTAAGGCAACAACGGCGCCGATATTGCTACCGGCACCGTTGCTATCGTACCGCCATACTACGAGTTGTGCTCGCGGGTCTCGCACAACTCGTGGATGCACTGGCACCGTTATGAGTGGTGCCGGTGCATCCAAGCTCCCCATTCCCATTCAGGCCTATGGGGCCGAATGGGGATGGGCAGTCCCTTATTGCCGGCACCCGCTGTTAACGACTCCAATCAAGCAATCCCACTAAGTCAGTGCCTGGTCTGGGATGCCCAAGGGAAGCCCTTATTTATATATTTTTATGTCCAGTTCGTGTACTCTGGATGACAACCCTTATATAACACCCCTCTCTTAGAATCCCCCTGACCCCACTGAGCCAAGAAGTAAGTTTGTTTTGCAAATTTAAAAGGTTTATTTGAAAAATTAAGCAATAGATAGATATCACACTTTTATAATAAATTAATATTTGATATCACACTTAGACATATGACAGTGAGTGATCAACAATGGATGATGTTATACTAGCACATGGTTTAATTACTTAGTATAGAGGATAAGGTAGCTGAGAATGCTTTATATGGTAGAAGGAAATGCAAGGTGGAAAAGAAGCAATACAGGAATGAACTTGATATGATTTCAGCAAAACATAATATAATCACTTTTCCCCGTTTGGCAATTCACCCCCCACTATGCAATGTAAGGAGGTGGAAGTAACACACACAGTCTTCAGGAATACAATCACAGTACAAAACGAATTCAGTTCCCCCCTAGCAAGCTCAGAGCAACAGGGATGATTTTAACCACAGTCAAAGTACTTTAAAGGTGGTATGCAAAGAAGGGAAAAATATGCTAAAGATGATTTTAATTCCCTATAGGAGATTCAGGGTGGGTGATAGCTACTTTAAATTAGTTCAGGATCACTTTAGCAATGCTCTATGAATGATTGTCAGGTTGCAAACGAATTTCAGCAAAGGAAATAAAAGACAAATATTTTTACACGTGGCTGAAATGATGCAAAATGAATAGCGTGCGTCGAATGCAATTACAGAGGCACTATAAGGAGTAGCAAGTCGGTTTAGGGCTGGAAAGCTTAGAATCTCAGCTTTAAAATAAACGTTAAATTTTGCTTCTATCACAAACGGTTCAAGAGATACGGACAATTTTATGGAGGTAGATTTTCAGAAATGAAATTTTAAAGTTTCAGAATGACAGATGACAGTTTTGCAGCTTTAAAGTCACAGAAGGACACACAATGCTGTGGTGTAGTTCTAGATAGGTTAAAATAGTTTGAATTAGATTATTTTAAACTAAGAGATTGGTTTTGCACAGTTCTGGCTGAGTACTCACACTATATTTTGGACAGGAATGCAACTTCGTCACGGATCGGGTCAGGATTGGCTGCGATTCTCTCGCCACTGGGTACTGGTTCTGCGCACAGCGATTTGGGTCAGCTGTCAGCGATCTGGTCTGGGTCTGGTCTCCCTGGATCTCTGGTCTCTCTGGATAATTCTGCCTTCTGGGTCTCTGGTCTCTGGAGATTGATGGATTTGAAGTCTGGAGTCTCCTGGCAAAGCGTCCCGCAAGAAAGTGGAAAGTGAATGTCCCTACCTGTCCTGCACAGTCTCCTTTTATGTGTTTAGAAAGTGGGTGGGTCGGCTCATTCTGCATGCCCAACCCTCTCAACTTATTATTGGCCAGTTCCTCCTCTCTCTCCCTTCATTGGGGGAACTGGGTTGTGAGTCAGAGTGATGAGGTAGGTTTATGGTCAGAGGATCCTCCCCTTGTCAAATTGCACACAAATCTATTTCTGATCCAAATACATATTTATCTAGGTACCATTTTTCTAATATTATATGTCCAGTTAACATATTTATATTTTCTGCAGCACCAAACCATCAGATCCCTGTCTTTGTAAGATGTTGTGTCCACTTATGACAGAATTCTCCCCTTTTCATCCAGATAACGACCTCTAAACCTTTCCAGATTTTACACAAATGTGCACCAGGGATATGGGTTTCAGATGATTAAGTGTCAGATTTTTAACATGCATACATTTGGAGTACCAACCTTTTTTCTGCTACTATCCCAAAAAACATACCACAGAGTCCTAACACCTCTTCAAATGTGCACAGAAAAATCACAAGAATGATGATGTTATTTATATAATTTTTACAAGTCCGCACTATGAATTATCCATCTTTTTAAAATTATGCTCTGGCCCCAAAGGGGTGTGGTTTTCCAAAGCACATGGTGGAATTTCTGGTTTATCCACTTCCCCCAAGCTCAGCTTGCTCACAGATGCAGTGCCCCTCCCCGTTTCCTTCCAAGAGGAAGCCATTTATGACCCCCCTAATTTAACATTTGCCTGGGCCAAGGACAGTGCTTTGGATACCACTAATGTGTCATCCCCATATCTGGTTCCCTTGTTGAAGATGAGGCAAGAATTAACAATATTTATAAGAAAATTCAGGACTGGATGGTACTCAATGGCCTAGCTTTGAATAGCGCAAAGACCGAGCTTCTAATCATTGGCTCAGAGGCCAAACTAGACAAACTAGGGCCTAGCTAAAAATCGCTCACTATTGATGACTGCCGCATTGAGGTCATGAGCAAGGTGAAAACCTTAGGCATTTACTTGGACAAAAACCTTAGCATGCACGCCCAAGTGAATAACTTGGTCTCTTCCGCTTCCTATTTTCTCAAATTGTTTCGATGTTTGAGACCTTTTATATCGGAAGCCAATGCAGAAACATTGGCAAGGGCCATAATCAGCTCTAAGATCGACTACTGCTGCAGCCTTCTCATAGGGCTGCCGGTATCTGACATCCACCGTTTGCAAGTAATTCAGAATGGAGCAGTTAGGGTAGTGAAAGGACTAGCAAGAAGAGACCATGTGTCGGAGGCCCGGCGTAGACTCCATTGGTTGCCGGTTAAGGCCAGAATTATGTTTAGATTGCTTCTTATCACCCAGAAATGCATACAGGGAGTTATGCCACTATATCTAAAAGAACTAGTTTCAGTAAAAAATAACATCCGTACCCTTCGTTCTGATGAAACAAACATGTTGGCCATCCCACGGGTAAAACCCCAAAAATCCAGAGATTCAGCCTTCTTCTCAGCAGCTCCCCTTAATTGGAATTCACTGTCTGTTACATTGAGGGACACCACCTCGGTAGAAATCTTTAAAAAAGGGCTTAAAACTGCACTTTTCTCATAGGTCGGATTCGCTTCCTGATTACTCGCCCCGCTTATGAACCTTTTTGTATCTAACTGGGTTTGTCTCTCCTGTCCGTCTTTTTTTGTTTTGTGAGTGTTTCGTTTTGAAGCGCCCTTAAGCCCTCGAGTACTTGGTGCGCTATTTAAATGTTAAACATAAACATAAACATAAACATTTGTTTAGTTTCCTGCAGTCCCCAGGTGCCCCTCCCCTAATTCAATCAGAGAGGTGTCATCTCCTTTTGGCAGGGGCAGCAGAATGCAGCCAGGCCTGGGAACACAGCTGCTGATCAAGTTTCAACTCCTGTCGGGGGTAGTTGCCGGGCAGAATTCACTCTCTTAAGCCAGGCTTCAGCTAAATGTCACTTTGGTTCCCAGTTTTTATTCATCCAAATCAAACTTACAATGTTTACACATGCAGCTGGAACGCTGATTCTAAGTTCAAAACTATGACATTTAACAGTTGCAAACTATGTGACACTCAACAGTAGGTCACTCATTTATTTTAAACATTTACATTTTAGTGGCTTTCAGTCCAATTTAACTTAGGCTGCTGACATCCACAGCTCAGCCAGTTTTGTTATAAACATTGTTTTGGGCTCTTTCTCTTTCCAGATTTTGTATGCACACAAGACTACATTCTGCCAAATGTCTGCTGGTGTTCATTGAGCTTTTTGAATATTTTGCAATGTTTAAAATAGGCATTTTTAGCTTGCATTTCAGAGAAACAAAGGTGATTTCAAAGCGCTTTTTGAGCCAACAGGCCCTGCTGTTTTTCATTGGGCACCACCTTTTACCCATGGCGCTTCCGGTCCCTCACGCTCACACTGGTGGGTGGCAGGTCAGGCGACCATTTTGTTGTGCGCAAAGACTGCGCGGTTCTCCAGGATTCTGGCGCAAATGTGGGCTTTTCTGCCCTTTTGGATTTCCTAAGCCCACAGCACCAAATGTTGCAGCAGAATAGTAGTCCAAACGTGGGTCATGACACCCAACACCGCGAATGGGCCGATCTCGGCATGACCCAGTAATTGCCCATTCACGGGTCCCAGAAAAATCATGGGTCCGGCGGTAGCCGTGCCTTTGTTACAGGCAGGGCTACCGCCAGACCCATAATGAGGCTCATTGTGCGTCTTGCAGTTGGTTAATTCACGTAATTCCCAATTTCTGCCACTGATCTGAAAGGTTGTTTTTTTCGATAAACCTGCAAACACAGCATGTGCCACACACATGGCTAATGGCCAATCACTGGGTCTGTTTCGGCACTTTGTTTTCCAAACTAGATTGCACCAATTTATCTTTGAGGATTGGTCCACAATTCACGAACATAGGAATTTCTTCATCCAGTAACTTTAATTTTGCAACTGGCTAATATTTTGTAATGATTTTCTTAACTTTCAGAGTTGATGGAGAATGTGATGGAAACGATTGCGACGCAGGCCAAATTCATAATGATGTAGATTTTGAATAAGTGAATAGTTGTGGCAAGTGCATTTCTGCCGTCCTGCCGAGAAATGGACTTCAAGGTGTATAGTGTACAGAAGGAAATTGCATTCTTTCACGTGGACAGGAAGGTTTTGGATCAGAATTAGCAGGAAAAGTGTGAAAATCAACCTTAATCAGACTCACACACATGTTTCCATGTGTAGATAACCGGATTTTATCAAACATTATGTTCCCTACGCTCAAAATACATCCTCCTCACCATACTCTTTTTGACAATGTTAGTTTCAGGCAAGATATTGGAAGCACAAAGAAACATATTTGTTTTGTTTTGTTTCTTTATTGAAAGAGCTGCAACATTCCTAATGATGCCCCATCTGGATGAATCGATATTCTGGAGATTAACGTTGTTCCTCTGGTGAAAGAGGAGGTGCAATGTGGTTGCTGGAGATAGGCAGACAGGCTACTCAGTAGAGGTTGCTTCTGAATATCCGATTCGAGAATCATTTTGATCATTTGGTTTAGCAATCTTGTCCAGAGCAGTGCTCTTTTACCTTTGAGGACTGAGTCATGTGACGTGATTTCAGTTGTACCAGACATACAGGGCATGTGTGTTCATTTTCCCCACTTGATGTAACCTGCAGGTTGAATAGAGCATACATATAGATTTAAAGGAGCTTAGCAAATTCTTTCAGATGCAACACCTCAAAATGAAGATCCTCAAGAAAATGCAACCACTGACTAATTTGGCGTGTTGTGTCTATAGACATATAGACCACTAGCGTGCTTACTTCCCGCTGGCCACGTTTACTCCATAAAAATAGGCAAATACTCCCCCAAAATAAAAATACAGAGTAAAAATACCACCAACAAAAAATAGGAAACTGACACAGACTGCCTGATTCATGGAATTATTTGCGTGTAAACCGCAGATTTGCGCGCCTTTCTGCCCGAAAATCTACATACTTTAAACAGGGATTTTCCGGCAGAAAGGCGTGCAAATCTGCGTTTTTCACACAAATAATTCCATGAATCGGGCAGAATAACTTGTGCCCCTGTTTTTACCCACGCAACTACATGGATTTGTTTGTACCAGTAGTGTACATACTACCACAGGAAGAAACAACTATTATAACTGTCCGATCGAAAGAAGTAAACATGTATCTTTTAATGTGCATGAATAAATAGGTGCAAATAAATAATTATTACAAACACAGCATTGTTTTCCAGTTAAAACATTTTTGCACACTTATAAAAAATACTCCCATTGGGATTTGGACTTACATTTTGACTCCCTAAAAAATAATTCTTCGCCCAACTGTATAACATTGGGAGTAAAACACTCTGACTTCCAAATCTTATCTGGAGCATTGTGCTTGAGGTTAGTCTATATGATGCATTTGTATTTCTATGGTTGACATCCTATTCGCGGTCCTTCATTTTGACTTGATATCAGCAGTCCTAGTGTTTTCAACATTTATATGATAGGGGGAGTGGTTATGGTGCGAAGAAGGGAGCACAACAAGAGGAATTATCTGCAACCTGTGACACATCTATTGATCTACCACTGATTCTCTGGAGGGATGCTTCTATTATGTGGCCAAGGAAAGGCAAGAGTTACCTGACTCTGAATCTGGGAGTGGTTATCCGCGGGAGGACCACATAGGGGAAGACCAACTGCAGAGAGTTAGGAAAACTGAGAGCAAAATAACCTTGCAACCTTAGTTACACAGGACACCCATACACAATTACAACATACGTGTATGGCTCAATGGCTTATTGTAAAATAGAGGAAGAAATCCCAGGTTTTTCCAGACAAAAGCCTTGTCCCCCCATTTAAGTACAGAGACGAGGAAGAGAGATGGGGCAATGACAATTCCTAGAGGCGGTAAGTCAATGCTGCGTTCTAGTCTTTCAAAACTTTTGACTGAGGATGGGAAGTTTAAAAGTGCAACAGCTGATATCAAAGGGAGAGTGAAGCAGCTGAGAGAGAGAGATGGCTGAGAGTGTGGCAGAGTCTAAGGCCATCAGCAACAGTGCGAACGCTGACAAAGACGCCAGAAACCAAGAGATTATGAGTCGCAGCATGGAGGCCCAAATGGACGGTGCGACCAGTGTCCGAACCGAAAGAAACCTGCTGCCTGCCCCGAGTTAGAGAAGCCAGAGTGAAGCTGAACCGGCTGACAGGATGTACGCCTAGTTTGGGGACCAAACAAGAACCCAAAGAGGAGATGCAAAGACTGCCAGAGAAGCCCGGTAAACCCAGGGAGACGGAGTGGGTTACCAGGGTGCCTAACATTGACTGCTGTGTCATGCTGAGCACGTGCGATAAAGCCATTGAAAATAATAAAGGAACTGACTTAAATGAGAACATTGTAAAAGACGAATCAGTGACCCAGTATTACAAAGGAGGGAATTATTTGTATGTGAACATTGTTGAAAGTGAGACTAAAGCCCAATACTGTAAAAGAGGGACAGTTATACAGAAAGACAGAGTTGAAAAGCAGGCGAAGACCCAACCCTTGGAAAGGGGAGATAAAGTAAATATAACATCTATTGGAAAGGGGTCATTGACCCAACTGTGGAAAGCTATTGTGATGTGGATGAAAGAAAGAAGAAATAAAGACAGAGAAAGCCCTGCAAGCTTAGTGCACATGAGACTCATGGCCAGGGGGGGACAAGAAGTGAAGCAATATCCTGGCAGGAGAGTAAACCACAAGTGAGATGCAAAGTGATATCTTGACAGCAATGTAAACCAGGAATGAGAAGAAAGTGATATCCTGGGAAGGAAGTAAATTATGAATATGAAGTGGGACTCATATACCAGAGAGGAAGATAAGAAGTACAGTGATAACCTGGCAAGGGAGTAAAACAGAAGTATGGGGTGAAGTGAAATCCTGGTAAGGCAGTAAACCCGGATTAAGAGGTGCAGCAATATCCTGACAGGCGAGTAAACCAGCATTGACATGGGAAGTGATGTCCTGGCAAAGAAGCAAACCAGGAGTGAGAACAGAAACAATATCCCGGCAAGTGAGCAAACCTGAAATGAGAGGAGCAGTAATTTGATAGGCAAATAAACTTGAAGTTGTGGAAACAAAAGGGAAGACTCATACCCCTTTTTTATTCAAATAAAGACTCATGCCCTTGTGAATACTGTTTAACATGTAAAAGAGACACTTACGCACTGTAGGGGAAGGGAGGGCCATTTCCTGGCAGAACCCTGTATTTATTTAATGTTCTGCTCCTTAAACCTTTTATTTTGAGAACTTGTTAAGCAAGCCACAAGTGTATAGCTTACCAGAGTCCCCATGTACACATTATATTGAGTTTAGAGTGTAAGGGTCAAATTAGGATTCTTAGACACAGGGTGGAGGATGCTCATTTTTTTAACATTCTGATACAGACAATCCTTAGTCTGGTTGAAGCAGGGAAACCCCTTTTTGGATTAGCGATAGATAGAATTTTCCCCAACCCTTCTTATTATTTTCTGGAAATAAAAGTCTAAAGCAACCAACAAACATACCACGGTGTGAGAGTCTTACTCCTGACCCCTTACATATAGTTTCAGTAGTGGGATCCGATTCAGCTGATAAAAACTGGGGGACCCTGAGATTTTCCAAAAGAACAAAAACTAATTCCAGTCACATAAATTATATGTCAGAGAAAAACTCCCCACATGTCACCAGTTCTTTCAATGGGCTGGTACCCTTAAAGAGAATTTCCACCTTGACTTCTCGGGCCATTTTACCCACAAGGGGAAGGTCAGGGAGAATACTTATAGTTTTTCTTTCCCCACAAGTGTCGAATTCTCAGTAGAGACAAAATCATCACCATCCCCCTTGTACTTAGGGTAGAGATTCCTACCAACTCTGTTATCTATCTCAACTGAAATTATGCACGAGATAATAATTGCCCTCCTAAAAGTATCTTTCAGCCTGATGCAGGTTAAAAGTGGTGAGCTGGTATAACTCACGGTATATGAAACCCTGTGGGAGCCTCTGTCTCTGCCAGACTTGAGAATCAGGGATGTAGAGAACCCAGGGAAACAACCCAATGGAAGGGGGACACAGAAAACTTTTGTATGACTCAAAGCTGGAGACAGAGTTACACTCTGACTCTAGTTACAATCATTCTGAGTCAAAACTACTAAGGGGAGGGACGAGATCACCAAATACCCCAAGATCACAAGAGATCCCCTCTCCCATTAAAAATAAAAGGTTGTGGTGCTCTAGAGACCATAGCCTTACTATTTTCACCCCCAAAAGGATGTAATAATTGATAACACCTTTCTCTATAGTAAGAGGTTGGAAATATCTGAAACACCCAAAGAGAAATTCCAACCCACTCCCCATGGAAAGGACTCCCATATTGTGATTTCCGCTGGGGAAAAGAGTGGTAAACATGGCCCCACATCCTTGTCGATTTCTTGACTTGAAGAAGGATCTGTATGTAGTTCGAGTAAAGTATTGGATAATGAAGGTGCTGACCTTCCCAGTGCCCTAACCTCTTTGGAAGGTTATTTCCTTTTGGAAATAGAAACCCTTGACATTTGGGAATCTAGAACCTGTGTGTCCTCCCATGGGATTGATACCTCCATAGAACTGTGAGAAAGTGAAAGTACCACTCAACACACTCAAAAAGAGAATACCTGGGATAACAGTTTGTTTTTCAGGTACCATCCTGATAGATGAACCTATGGTCTCCTATCACTCCCCATTCTCTCTTTATAGTTTTGTATGTTATTCTTGTGGGGAATATGGACACATTGCAAAGGGTTGCCTCTCAAATTTAGTTGGCCATCCTCCTTTAACTTCCTTACCAGGACCGTTCCCTAAATTGTAGGGAAAATCTCCAGGTCTACCCTTCTCCACAGACAGACAGGAGACTGTTGAAAACCTTCTTGACAGAACTTTGAACCCACATGATTTTCAGATGGAATGGGAGGAGAAGGGAAAATCGTCTATTTTATTAAAATCCTAACTTAACTCCAAAGAGTTTGTAAAACCCCAAGAACCACTGGTTCTGTTAAAACACCCATAATAATAATAATGGAGAACCCCATGGAGCCCAGGCATACAGACCTAGATATGGAAATGTTTATAATAGGAGAAGAAAACAAACAGATACCATCCTCTGGATCCATATCTCCTGCAAAAGATGCACCAGATCCCTCATGGGAAGAATTTGAATTCCTTCTGAGTATTGATCTTCAGAACCGGATGAGCGAGAACTATCCACCCCAGGGGCACCCCTCTATGGTTAACGTGCATCAGAGAAACCTATTAAATCCAGGGGTGGTGAACAATTGACCAAGACCCTCGTGATAAGAGACAAAGATTGTTATATACCATCCCCTACCTTGGACCAGAAGTTACGAGGAGAGTATGGTCATTCAGTAGGGCATTTCCCTCGAATAGGATTGATCTCCCCACCAATACCATCAATAAAAGACTACAGCCAGAGTGGGTGAAGTGAGTATGTGGGAATTGAACCATTGTATGCAGATATTCTCTACACCCAAACTAGTGAGGAAATGGAACCTAGGAAAAATAACTCTAGAGATATCTCCCTAGGGGGAAGAATAAGAACAGCAGAGGAGCCAGCACTTTCTTTATACCAGGAGTAGTACTTCATATAGAGTCCCGGCCACCCTTAAACGAAGGAAGAATTTGGACCAACTTGACAGTGGGAGTAAGGGATATGCCATAAGAGAAGAATATCTTCCTGCGGGTGGAAGCGGTAAGGAAACAAAAAGGTGGCCTGTGTCCATGGCTCCATGGCCATATTGAAAGACACCCACAGACACAAATCCTATTACCATCTTTGGAAAATAATGATGGCTTATACCGACAGTGATCCCCAGTTTACAAGCCAAATTAGTTACACTTAGTAGCTTTCCCCAGTTTGACCTGTGGGTTTCACAGTGAGCCTAAATAGGGGTAAAGATGAAAACAAAAAGGGGTTGATTTCCCAGTGTACGAGAGGAGTGAGAAGAGAATTACAGTGATAGGCAAATACACCTGAAGTTGTGGAAACAAAAGGCAAGACTCATACTCCTTTTTAAAGTTTGAAGAGAAAGTCACAAATACCTGGGCATGAGAGTACACCAGGTGTAGAAAGTGGTCAAATTGTGACATTGTAAAGAAACCACATGGTTGAATGAAACTCAAAGGAAGACTCATGCCCTTGTCAATACTGTAAACATGTGAGAAAGAGACACTTTGAACTGCCAGAAGGACTCAAGGTGAAGGGAAACCCCTTTCCTTCCTTTTATGTTTTACACCTTAAACCTTTTATGTTGAGACCTTTTGAAGCATGCTATGAGTTTATAGCTTACCAGAGCCTCCCTCTACACATTATATTGGGTTTAGAGTGTAAGTGTCAAATAAAGGATTTTTGGACACAGGGCTTAGGATGCTCTTTTGTTTAACATCCTGACACAGAGGGTTCTTAGAATTGTTGAGGCAGGGAAACCTCTCTTAGGATTATGGATAGATATGATTTTCCTCAACCCATCTTATTATTTTCTGGAAATAAAAGTCTATAGCAAACAACACACATGCCACTGTGTCCGAGTCTTCATCTTGACCCCTTATACCCCCTACATGAAGCATTGGCTGATCCATCCCTTTCCAAACATAAACTTCAAGCATGAGATACACAGGAAGTGGGAAGGGTTCAAGCAGCACATGGATTCCTTCTGAATCTCACTGTAGCCGATCTTCCACCAATTCATGTATTGTTCAGGAATTCGCCCCGAGCAGTAATGATTCCAGAATCTAGAGCTGCCCATTTTCCTAATGCACATGCCCCTTTGACAGTATAAGGAACTGAATTCAGCCAGAAAGCAGATACATTCCCAGGTAGTTACGGTTGTTATATTTAAATTGTATCTTTGACTCCGTACATTCTTTTGTGAGGTCTTTTGGTACTTACAGTTATTGCAGCATAGCTTCTTCCTGAGTCTCTGGTAAAGGTTCCACTTCAGCATTGGATTCCTGCCTTCGTGAAATACAGGCCTTTTCTTTTAATATAAGTAGTGGTTTCTTCCACAGAAACCTGAAAGTAAAATGTCATTTTTCCTTCTGGCGCCCCTGATAGGTGGCACATAAAACCTTATGGTCAATGGTCCTCTAAGGTTTATCTTCACTCCTATAACTGGAAAAATTCAGAAGCAGTACAAATGTCTCTGACGGCCTTCACAAATATATTAGGTTATCTCCTGGTAAGGACAAAAAAGTCCTGTGAAAATGTTCGACCTCAACATAGTGGAGCTTGATTTGTTCATAGGATATACCTTTGCTGGCGGTGCTGATAATAATCTGGGAAGAAATGCATATTCTTTCTCTGTCTGCAGTCCATATCAGCACAGTGGGCAATGTCAGGTGGATCCACATGAAAGGTATCTTTCTACCCTACCAACACTTCATTCTCTCCAGTGATATTCTTGCCAATCTGATAGCATTTTGGGAGCCTGATGGTTAACTTGGTCAGTCAAATGCCCTTCTCTTCCTTTGCCCACAGCTACAAGTAGAGGGTGCTTAGGGAGTGGATAACACCAGTCTCTACTGCCTCCTCACTTACTGTATGCATTTCCCACTTGCATTGTATCCCTAGTATGTTGGCGAAAATTTGATTACGGTTGCCATGATCCTTTTGATTCTCCGATGTTCGTGTTCCACTTGTAAGGTCACAGTGGAGTCAGATAAGGTTATGGCACTGGAGTCGTAAAAGGATTTCACATCAAAGTTGTCTACTCTTTCTATCATCACGTGTCTTTGCCTTCATCCATCATTCTGGAATTTGAAAAGGCAGGACTCCACCTCCTAAATCTGTCTCAAGTCTTGACTATAGCAGTTCATGGAATACGCTCATTAACAGAAATACTTGCACACCTGATACCATGAGAGTGAGATACAAAACTGAGACTGTGATACCCTGGTAAATTAACTGTCTGGTCAAGATGTCTTTGATCTCAAGGCTTCTAACTTTAGAATTCGATGGCTTTTAAAGAACCGTTTGTAGGAAGGTTATAAACCTTTGGTGGCATGTGTGACAATCTTCTAGGTGTTCCCATTTCTGGCCAGATCAGTTGTCAAATGACTTGTTCCTAAATGGGACTAGCCACTAGTCCCAGGCTCCCAATCAGATCTTTCCTGTGAACCTCTCCTTGAAGGAGCCCTCAAATTTCTAACATTGAATGTACCGTTCTTAAGGCAATACATTTTGTTAGTCACCTTAGGAAGCAATTAACCCAATCTAAAAAAGAAAACATAGAATTTTTCCAAAGAGGATGGTGCAACACTGTGGAACTGGGCTTGTGTAGAGGTAATGCTCATCATTCTTTTAAAGCACACAATGCACTCATGTCCATTTCCCAGTGCCTCCTCAGAAGGGTAGACGGGCCTAAAGGGAAGTTTCCCCAGCAATGTCTCTTTCTCTTGACTGTTCCTCTTCATATGGGAATTGAAACAATCTGCGTGTACATTTTGGAGCAGCAACAATGTGATTTTGTATTCCACCTCCAGGTTGAGAAGCTGTATACGAATGGTGATTTGAATATCATGTGCATGGCCTATAATGTACTATAAGAGGTCGGGTGCATCCTCTATAATTACTATGGGTCTCACTCACAAAAAATATACTGCAGAAAATCAGGTGATGCCAAGAGTTGCCCCTGCTACCGTATTCCTTATCCGCAAAGCCTAAAACTGGGGTACATCTGTAGATGCCTGGAGAATCTCTGGGAGCAAGTCACTGTGAATTTCACTTGCACATGAGCATCTCAAAGATGTTCCAGTAATATTCAGATTTGCCCAGTTTTCAGGCTTGAGAATCATGTATAAGTCAGCAGGTGAAATGATGGGGTGCTCACGTGCATCTCCTCATTTGCTACAGTGCACATTTTCGAGAGTGAGGCCCTGGTGGTCTGCAACCTGGGCAGAGTATGGAGAAAAAAACCAATAAGATAGAGAATATACACTGCTCACCTGATTAATGGATGTTAAACTTCACCTGAGGATGACCTTAAATCAGCGAAGCAATGATCTTGAGGTGCAGGGGAAAAATGCAATCCTGGCACATGGATGGTAAAATATGCAAACATACAGTAAAGTTCCCACAGTTGGGGAACTCCTGTCCCCTGCACACTTTCACTGGGTAACAAAAGCCAAGAGTTCAATATACAGATTAGGTGAGTGGTCTCATAAAAATAGGTATGCATAGGTAGAATTTTCAATGTTAAAGGTAATGAGAGGTTTTTATGCATCATAATATATAAATCATTTAAATGTTTGTGAGCCACACATCTTCAGACTCAGTCTTATGATGGCCATCATTTTTCTTTTTAATTGAGTGCCCAACACGTTTCAAGCAGCTGCGCTCTTCATCAGGGGGTTATGCAAACTTCATATGTCTGTGATATAACAGATAACAGAATTCAGTAGGTAATGGTCTGAATATATTATGTACAAATGCATGTGTAAACATATCAATGTTTTGGGGGATGGGACTTCGATGCTACCTTTATCACACATCTCACGTCTTAGAATAGAGTGCTACATATTTGCAGAAACTCTTTTTCATAGCCCACACAGATGCACCGTAAAACACAAACACACTACAAAAGCGGACATATGTACCAGGCACTGTAAGCACCACATGTTGTTAAACAACTGGCACAGAGACCGATCTGAGACAAAGAGGCAAACAATCACAGAAAGCTAAATATGCATGCTGCATATTCATGATAAACACCATGATCACAAATGCATATTCAACCACATAAAGGGTTCATGGAATGATTGTGGTGTCAGAGCTCTTATTGTAAACTTGATGTACCATACATTCTAACAACAATCGTTATTCCCTGAATGCTTTCCAGCTGTGAATACATTGAAATGCATTCTTTGTTCCATATATTGCTTATTGCTGTAGCTTATCCTTGGCATGATGTCTACTGCTAGCACTGACTGGTCCCACTGGCATGATCCTTTAACATTGAAATGTCAGTTTCAATTGCACTATTCTTATAACGCATACATAGTATGCCTTAACTGTACAACTGGCACTTTTTTTCCACAGGAGAATATTTTTTATCTTGCAATAATCATGATGTGGAATGATCTAACAGGAACCTGAATACCCCGAGAACAGCTGTCAAATAAAGTGAGGGATCCTCTGCTTAAAAATAGATTAATCTTGAATAGCTTATGGTCTAGCCTGTTGCCCATTAAGTGGGGTGTCATTATGGCGTTAATCCCCCGCTTGAACGTGGTAATGGCCCGAGCTACCCCGTTGGTCACCCACAGTGAGGTGTTGTTCAGGTGCAGATGCCTCACAAGTCACATGGATGCCCGAATCAAAAGTAGCCAAGAATGAGAGAACTCATCTATTGAGAGCAGACATTGTATGGCTTGCGGTTTAGGATGTCTGCCACACAGGAGGTCCTGTATCACGTTGTAGCTCTTTGTGCCATACTAGAGAGGAACATTCGTAAAGTTGCATTATGCACCTGTTCACAGTGTAACTTGATATTTAGAGTAATGTATGAAGATGTTTTGAGGGACTATGTTCGAGATCTGGTCAAATTAGATTATGTTGTTTGGACCACGCTGTCCAGTGAGACAAGTAAAAGTTACAATGATTCTTAGGCCTGGCTGAGCCTACTCACATTTGCTTGAGAGTTTGCAAAAGCATGTGAATATGCACAAACTCCTAAACAGAGGTATACACAAAAGGTTTGTGTGATGCCCCTGTCTCATATAGGCCAATTGCATTGTTGGATTCTCTTTTAACAATCTTTATACATGCACTGCTGGCAAGGCTAGAGGAGTGGGTTACAGACAGTGTGGTTCTCTTGTTATGCAGCCTCTTAATCTTTATATGGTGATCTCTTATTCCATTTATATAAGGGAGGAGCCTATTTATTTTGCATTCATGGATCTGAGCACAGCTTTTGACAAGATCAACTGATCCATGCTGTGGGCCATGCTCGGATCCATGAATTGCCCTCCAGAGTTGGTGAGTCTCATGACACAACTGCATGACTCAACACAGGCCTGTGTTAGGAGTGGGGCCAATGGGAAATGCACATGTTCTTTTTAAAGTGCGCCAGGGCTCTGTCCTGGGAGGTGTATGCGGATGACACCGTGCTAATGGTGCATACCCCAATGACTCTTCTGAGGCTTATCTCAGACTATGCCTGCCAGTGATGGCCTGCCATAGAGGAAGGTGTATGCTGAAATTCAAGGCAATGTATCCCCAGGGTAGAAAAGTTTGACTACCTTGGAGTCAGGTTCTTTTCCAATTTTGCCCCGAACCAACATGTGCGTAAACAGGCGGTTCATTTTAGCAGGCATTGGGAGGCGTCATCACGTCATTGGGCATGTTTCAAGCTCAACCAATTGACCTGTTGTTAAAAGTGTATAATGGCAAAGCGGCTTCAGTGGGCAGATTTGAGATGGAGTTGTGGGGTTAGTCTGATGTTAATTCCATAGAAGAAGTAGAGAATCATTTCTTTGTAGTTTGGGTCTGGCATTCTCAGCTCCGAATTTCGGGGTACATTTAGAATTGGGCTGTAAAATAATTGGGGATTTCATCTCGTTGCAGCCCGTTTTTCATTGGCTGAGGATATGGGCCAATGAAAAAGCAGTCTTTAGCCACTAGCTGATTAATTTAATGAACAGCACAAAATACCCTTGTCGAGCCATATTAATGAAACAAATAAAGGAACTCAATATTACACATTTGCATCATTTCATCATGTTATAACTTGAGGGGAGATAAGATTGCTGACTACTCGTTTTCATGACCATGTAGGGAAATGGAGAGAGAGCTTGGAGTTCTTGAAACCTAAGAATGGAGGGCTAATGACCATCATGCTGACTCGCATTCAGAAGTATTTATTGTGGTCTGAGACGCTGTTGGAGCGAGTCATTATAACTAGGGCAAGCTTTGATTGTCTTTTATTACGGGCAGTTATTCCGGGCAGTGGTGGCAGCCTGGTCTGGGGAGATTGGCAGTCAGTTCTGTCCTTTGCATCTCACCCATTTGATATTTTTTTGTCCAGCCTTTGAGAGAGTAGGAGGTTTTTTGTTCCACCCTTTGTTGTGTGAACTATGTTTTGAGCAATATCAACCTGCTCTGACTTTTTTCCTATGGCCCGACTCAAAAAGTGTTGGACAGACTCTCTTATCTTACCAAAACAGAGTACTTTTTATGATAAAGTGCATCCTCAGGGATATGGTATGAAATGTGATGTTTGTATGGTTGTTTTAATGTGTTTTTTTGTTCTTTTTGGCACCCTTATTGTCATGTATTTTATTTTGTTTCTTCGTACTGTTTATATGGAAGGTTTGTACATTTCTGAAATTAACCTGATGTTGATGATGAGGTACTTTGTTCATATGGTTTGTGGCATGTGAGAGAGCAGGTGTATCTGTGAAGGAAGACATTTGTAAAGCTACCATTCTTGGAAGGTTTCTGTCAGATAGAAAAAATGCATTATTCAACCAATGCCAATATTATTGCTTAGGTGCCATGTTTTCCTTGCAATCAGAAAGTTTAAAAACTTTTCGACCATACATTGCCATGTGGAGCAAACAGTAATAAATTGTGCGACATTCTACTCCAGCACTTGTGACTGAATTTTTGAAAGGCTGGACCATTAAACATCACTGTACCATTCTCTAGACAATGGTTTGCTTAAGCAAGTGATTTTTTCCATTGCGGCTTGGGGGAAATGATTTAAAATATGGCATTGTAAAGAAAGGTTATGGCAAATGATATGGACCTAATGGACAAAACCTCAGTTAGTAACAGTGCTATTTTCATGCTATCTGGGCTAGTTGGGTAGATTGTAGAGTAGGATGTGGCAATGAAGAAGGTCAACGAGACTATTGTGTTTGGGCTGTAGAGGTATGAAAATAATAACACATTTGCACCTCTCATCTCAGAGCATTTTCCTATAGAGATGCTCCTTTACTTTGCAGGTCAGTGTAAAAATACTTTCCTGCAGGAAATAGAGAACTTACTTTAATCTTCCCTGCCAAAATATTTTCATTTATATTATTCTATAGATCTACGGTTGTCTATTTACCTAGTTTAAATGACATTGATTGTCATCTAATGTCATATTTTGAGACAAAATGCTTCTGTGATGTGCACAGAAGCAATTGGTCATGAAATATGGCGAATATTCCGAGAAGAGAGGCCTCAAATTAATGAGGTAAACATAACAAAATCAGAAAATATTACTCCCGCTTTAGATATCTACCAGAGACTATCAAAGACCGTGGGATTTAACATAAATTGGCTCAATCAATAATCAGGAGTCTATTAAGAAGCAGCTTTATTTAAATATTTTGGGTAGACATTATTTTAGGAAATACAAAGATGGTTTGTTATTTGTGTTTTCCTAAGAACACAGGAGCACATTTAGTGGAGAGATATGTTGACGTAATTGTCCTGATGAAGGCCACTACATTTCTGAAAAGAGCACAATACAAGTAGCTCTGCTAGGCAGAAACACATTGTGTCAATGACATACTTTGGTAATGCCTAGGGGCATTCCTAGATATTTTGGAACACAATCCTCAAAACACTATGCATCTCATAAAATGTATGATAAGGGAGATATCAAAATCATACAGGATACTCCAAGATACTAATACAGAGTTGAAGTCATAACAGATATTTGGTCTCTTTTACTTTTTTACAAATGTGTGTATTTGCTTGTTATGAAAACTTGAAAAGGAATTAGGTTTTTGCATAGAAAGTGTGCAGAATATGTTGTGATGAAACATTGTGATGGCCATATGTTTTGTTGTGATTTCGATCAAAATGTTTTAACAGGATAAGTAAAGAGGAAATCATCTTTTTGAATAAACAAGTTGCGTGAATGTTGTACTTAGTTTGTTAATTCTCTGTCTATCCATAGAGCCTTTTACCATTTGTGTTTTTGTACTATGGCTATAGTAACAGAAATGGCTGAACCAGAGGGCAAGAGGGTGAGCAGATAATCTTAGGAGTCAAAAAGAGTTCAGAGAACAAATTGAGCTGAACGCTCTGGAAAGGGTTTCTTTCATTGAAGGTTGATGAATAGGAGACACTAGGGATAGGCAACTGTCTCTACTAAGTATTAAACTAATCAAGATGTGGTAACGCCTGTCTAAAAATAATTTTCTTTAGCTATCCTTCAAATCTGAGGAATCTGGTTTTGTTTTTGATAGCATTAGGCAAATTGTTCTATGCTTGAGGGTCCATAGCTGAAAATGTGTTACACGTAGTCTGATATTTGTTAAATTCAGCACTTTTAACAGGTTCAAAGTTGCTTATATGAGTACTTTTTAGCAGAAGATTATCTGGGTAAGGAAAAGAACATTGAAGTTGAGTCTGAGCTCGAAAGGCTGCAACCATAATACCTTGAGTGTCTCTCATGCTGAGTTCTAGTATCTGACAGGCTTCCCCAGTCAGTATGTGATAGGTGGTGGATTTAAAATATGGTCTGACACAAATATATGTGATTTTTTACTAATCTTTTGGAAAGTAGTAGAGGCCAGCCATTTTCCTTCACATCAAGGTGTAATGACTTCAATCTATGGAATATATCTAAAAATATATCTAAAAATCTATGGAGAAATGTTCCTGATCAAACACTCCCCAATAATGACAAACCCAAACCAAAATCTGGAACAAGAAATTGGCTGCTTTTAATTTGAATATTCTGTTTTATTTAAAATAATAAATCAAGCAATTTCACCCAAAAAATATTCCATATAAATACAGGATGGTTTTCTACAAATAAAGAAACTCAACCGGCCTACTTTTATCTTGCTGATGTTTACATTCACAAAATACACAAAATACACATAGCTTCATACACATAAAAACGATTTAAATACCTTTTCTAGACCAAGCATGAAAATCATTCCCAGATGAACATACACACTCTAATTGGCTTAACATAGAATTGATTCACTTTAAAATGTTGGACACCAGGGCGAGAAGGAACCTTTGTGTGCCATGGCACAGAAATAATTCTGCGCACCAAGCCTATTCATGGAATTAAAGACGCATTACTAGCTGTTGTGCCATTAAAAACAAGCTGCGTGAGGAACGCCCCCAACACGCCCCCAAGCACACTGAAAAACTAGCGAAAGGACAAACACAGTGCAAGCCTCCATGCCATCCCTGGCCCACTATCCAGTACCCCTGTGAGAAAGCATGCCTCACCTTGTAAGCCCATGCAGCACCCCAGCAAAATTGCATTCCTCACCTCGCAAGCCCAGGATGCACCCCAACGCAAATGTGGGTCCTCCCTTCCAAGCACAAGCTGCACCCCAGGGGAAACACAGGTCCTCGTTCGCAAGGCCAGACTCCGCCCCAGCGAAGTCGCGCACCTCACCTCGCAAGCCCAGGCTGTACCCCAGCAAAAATGCGGGTCCTCCCTGGCAAGCACAGGCTGCACTCCAGCGAAAAGGCAGGTCCTCCCTCACAAGGCCAGACAGCACCCCAGCAAAATCGTGTGCCCCACCTCGCAACCCCAGGCTGCACCTCTGCGAAGACATGGGTCCTCCCTTGCAAGGCCAGACTGCACCCCAGCAAAATCATGCGCCTCACCTCGCAAGCACAGGCTGCATCCTCCAAACTGGACACAACCCCCATACCCCCTCACCTGTGACACCCCCCCAGGCAGCCCCCATCCAGACTGGACCCCCCCCAGTTAGCCCCCATCCAGACTGGACCCCCCCAGGCAGCCCCCATCCAGACTGGATACCCCTTCAGGCAGCTCCCATCCAGACTGGGCACCCCCAGACAGCCCTCATCCAGACTGGACACCCCCCCAGGCAGTGCAATTTCAGCCCTGGCCATCACAACCCTCACTCCCTGAGCCAGCTGCCTCTCTGCTCCAATCTGCACTTCATATCCATGGAACACAGAAGACATCCTGCCCCTCAGGTCCATGTGTGCCTCCTGCTTCACCATTCACACCAGGCTCCTTATGGTGGTCTGACCTGAATCAAATAGCCTTCTCCACATTGCTACCTGCTGCCACAGTGACCGGTGCATGTTATGTGGGTACACCCTCTGAGCAGATGATGATACAGAGGGGTGTAAGGCACCTGCACTACTCATGGGTGGCTGCTGTCCTTCCATTGCCGGTGCCCCTGTTGGTGTCTGGGAAGGCATAGCGACCACTTCAGCTGATGTGCCTTGGACTCCCAAATCAGGCAGGGATGTGGTCTTCACCAGATGGGGCATTGTGGTTGCGACTGGTGTACACTGGGTCCTGGTGGTATCTGGTACGGAGGACACCCTGGAGATGACAGGTGCAAAGAGGAGGAAGATGAGGAGGTGGTCGCAGCAGTGAACATCCCATGGAGGACACCATGGAACAGGCATGTTTCAAGCCAGCCGATAAGTTGGGATAGCTCACTGTGATGATGTGCAAGCAGACTACGAGTAGCCTACACATCATCACAAATTAAAGCAGGAGTAGCACATAATCCCGGATGGCAACACCAGATGGTAAGTTTCAAGTTTATTTGTATACATATAGCAAAACAAATGCGTTGTATAATTTCAGCAACAAATATAACCGGACAGTGTACGGACTTGGATAAGCATTAATATAGCCCGGAGGGGAACATCTGTTTGTACGTTCTTGGCAGTAAAGGCCGCTATCAGATTCAGTGGCAAGGTTAGTTAGCTGTTGTTCATAGCAGACTTCTTTCAATACTCTTTTGAGCTTAGATTTCATAGTTAATAGGCTAGTTTTCCCATGTGTGGAAAGTACACCAGCCTACTTAGTGTGTAATATTTTTTAGTTTGCCCATTATACCAAACAAGGCTTTACCATCAAGTCTAAAAAAACACAGCTACATAGGGTCCCATAATTGTGTCTGTTTCCAGTCTATTCAGTTTCTCGTAGTTTATCACACAATGATTGATAAATACATATGACATCCCAAGAAGATCAAATTCTAGATAAAGATACTCCACGCTAACATTGGTTGGTAGGTGGAACAATTTTCGTGGCAAACAAGCTTCAAAATGATCCACCAGCTTAATGAGATTATGGCCCCATATAATGATAGCATACAATAATATTGCTCTTATTTTTGCTGTATATATGGACAATACTGCTGAAACTGATGTTAAGGGGGTGTTGGTCTGGGTGGACACATCTGCTGACACTGAGTGGTGGGTCTGGTAATAGGCATTCTGGTAACCGCAAATTGCTGCGGCCATGGCACTGGGACTAGATTTTGCACAGGCACCTCCAGGGTGGCCTGCACAGCCTCATGCCCCTGGGACAGGACTGCAATAGGCATGCCCACCTCAACACCCCCACATGGCCCCATGGGCTAGTCTGCAAGAGCCACCTCCCCCCTGCCCCTCCGTCAACCTGGATGACTCTGGGGCATTTTCCGCCATGGATGGCCCCTGTGTGGCACCACCTCTCCACACTGCTGCTGAGGAGTCTACTCCAACCTTCACCTTCATGGACTTACCCCCAGCAGCCATGCCCGATATCACCGGCACTGCCACAGCCACATCGCTCCCCAAAAATGAGCTGTCACAGGGGTGTGCCTGGGCCCTGCACCACTGCATTTTGGAGGCATCCCTGCTGCTATGCTCCACAACACTGGTTCTGCCCTCTTCGTCAGATGCAACTATGGAAAAGGAGACACAGAACAGAAACATTGGTGTGCTGCACCAAATTGTGTGCGGCAACACCAACATTCACATGAACTTGACTAGTCAAGGGAACAACCATCAACCTCCACACCCACACACATGGACAATCCACATCCATGCAGATACCTGCCTGGCCATCACTCCACACATTCACATCAAGCTACTTGTCACTGTCACAATCAAACAATTGCATATGCTATATACACATGCATCATTTGCACATGCACATGTGAGCATGCCACAGCAAGAAGCACATACACATGTCATACACACACATCATCTGAGAGGCCCCAAGCAGTGCAATGACCAATCAGATCAGAGTCGTGTGAACTTCAATGCCTCGAAGTGACTAAGCCAGACATCCAAATGCATGTGTTGCATCCAGGCATGAGTGATGCTGAGTCACACATTCCCATCTTTGGCACATACAAATGGACATCATGCAAGCATGCACATGACGGGGGGAACACTACCTCAACTATCATACTTGTCACCCTGGCACATCTCAGACACAAGTAACATTGCATGTGCAAGTGATAGCACATTCAAAATACATATCGGTCCGAAAGCTGGCAGTGAAGTTGACAGCCCTCTGCCTCACTGCCATTTGGTTGCAACTCGGGTCTGATGATAATGGTGCAGACATGGCAACCCCTGAGGCACATGCGGGTGGGCAAGGAGGTCCTGGAGCTAGGCTGTGGAGCAGTGGTGGTGGAATGGCATGGTGGGAGTCCGATGAAGCAGCTGAGGTGGTCACAGGGCCAAGGACAGGAGCATTGGCAATGGCTGGACAGCAGGCACTCCAAACACAGTGCAGGTGGGCAGCAGGCACACACACTGGACAGGCAGTAGCAGATGGCTATGGTGGAAGCAGCACAGGACAGTAGGAGGCAGGTAAAATGGCGCAGAGGCAGAAGCGTGGGTCTTCCAGAAACAGCCAGAAACATAGTGATGGGACATTACATGTAAGGAATTAGCATGAACACATGAAATCCGAGGACAGGCCCTCAGCGCTTAACTTACGTGACACGTGCTGCGTGCAGGTTTTAAGCGCACCATTTTGGGGGATACTTTAGTACGTGTAGAAGCAACTCCAAACATGCGTGCGAAGGGGAGGAGATGGACAAGTTTATGAACTTCTTTTTTTGGTGGGGGATTTTGCCTATGCGCATCTAATTTTGATTTTTGCAAGGCTAACGGTGACTTGCATACACATTTGTCCTACTCTGGGTGCCTCTGTGTATAGTGTACCTCTATTCTTTCCTTTCAGGTAGCCTTCCGGGTTTCATGTACGCATTTTTTGTGTTGCTGGGTGCCACTGCATATCATGTACCACTTTTTCCTTTTCCCGCAAGCAATCCTGGTCTCACGTACGCATCCATTTCTTTCTGTGCATTACGCATACCATATTTTTCACACCTCAGGTAATTTGAGCCTTGCTGGACCACATAACTACATCTTCCATCAGGTAGACTGCCCCCTCAATCTAATTTCCCAGGACAATTGCTTGGTGTGCCTTCTATCTATTCCTTGAACATGAGTTGAAAGGCCCCAAGAGGGAAAGAGGGCAGACATGGCTGGGGTCAGGGATGTCCTGCGGAAGCAGCTGTCCCAGCCCCAAGGGTCCAGAGATGTCCGGCAGAAGCAGCCACCACAGCATAAAAGGGTAAGGGACATGCAGCGGAACAGCTGTCTCAATCCCAGGGGTTCAGGGACCTCCTGCCTAAGCAGCTGCCTAAGTCCGAAAAGCTAAGGGACGTGCAGTGGAAGCAGCTGTCCCAGCCCTAGGGGTTCCCAGGACCTGCTGGCAAAGCAGCTGCCACAGCCCAAAAGGGTAAGGGACGTGCATCAGAAGCAGCTGCCCCAGCCCAAAAGGGTAAGGGATGTGCATTGGACACAGCTGCCTCAGCCCCAGGGGTAATGCCATGCCCCAGGCCACTAGTGGTCCAGATTTGGACCCCAGAGTTGTCCCAGCCACACAGGGGCAACACCAAAACCTTGTGGCAAGAAGGTAAAGCCTGCACAGCAGGAACAGGTTCAACCCCATGGCACAGCACAGGACACTGGCACATTGAGGAAGAGGAACTTCCATGATGAAGAACTCCATATTCTCATTGACTACATGACCATTCACCACTGTGATATGTGCCAGCAACCGGGGAGAACACATACACATGCTAATGGTATGGTGCATTGGCAGCATGTCCCGGATGAGATCAATGCCTTAAGTGTTATGTATGGGCTGTCAGTATTATGGGGATGTTCTGCAGTTGCTATGGATTTGCAGTCCATCTCTGATGTGGTGCCATTGGCCATTAGAAGGCTGATGTCACAAAGTGCTGCTTTAGAACCCTGATGCTTGTTATGGTTTGTAGTTGATCAGTTGGGGATGTGATGCTGTTCTGGTTGGGGGTCTCATCTATTTATCCTGCGCATTCATATTAAATACATGAAAGAACCTACCTGGTGTGGTTTACTTCATAACATTAAGGTTTGAGAAACACACTGCTGCACAGGTAATGAAATGCTGGAATGACCTCACCCGTCAAACCAAGTCCAAGCTGGTGCCAACCTCACCTCTGCTCTAGCAACTGGAGGGTGATCACCAGAGGAGGAGGAGCTAACCTAGCATAAAGAGGCTATGAGTCAATTCATTCTTCTGGAGCAGGTGCAGGGTGTGGGAGGCCTGACACATCCGGTGAGTTACCAAGATTGTGCATCCTGAGTATGTGTAGTGTGTTATCACCAAGATGTATGATTGTTGTGCACATATAGCTGCATTTGAATGACTGCCCAGGTGAACCATGTCATGGTGTGCTGACTCCTGTGTACGAGAATGGATACAGCCCATGTGTTGTACATCAGTTGAACATGGCTGTGTGATAGTACTCACCCCCCACTAGCATACCCCCACAATATCTGCAACATGATACCACAACGTGCACTCTTGTTAGCTGCATCCTTGATGTCAGTGAATCTGCTCTGCTAGACATGTGCGTGTGTCCAAAATATGAGATACACTTCATGTCCTGCAGGGTATAGAATCTCCTTTCACACATGTACGCAGGTGCTTCCATGCTACATAGAAAATACTAGATGACAACCAACACCCCTTATGGCTTGCCATCGGTGAGTGTGCATATGTCTAAACTGTAAACATACCCTCTGCCCCAATGATGATGACTCCTGAGGCAAATCGTTGTGATGCCTGAACCCTGTTACCCTCCCACACTCAGCACACACTCCATGGGTCCATGCCCCACTCCCTCTTGTGGGTCGGTGTACCTTGTTCCTATCAACAACTCCATTGACTTAATCTCTCCACCAATGTTCCCTCTAAGCTGTGCGCATGTGCGCTTGCCCAGCTTCCTTCTAGGTGCCGCTCAGAAGAATTTTACCAGTGCACACAGACCATTCCCACCTATTCAAAAAGATGTAATAATGCACAAGCCACAGCAGTTACCTTATATTTGCTTTCTCTCAAATTAAGCTGAATTATACTGATATTCTGGTATAGCCTATTTACATTGCCCTACTAGGCAAGCATGACCTTAAACACCCTAAAACCCTTAATGTAGAACACACCCATAATAGGTTAAAAAAATATGAAAAAGTAACTCCATGAACAGAAGATATAACTCATAGATGCCTTCACACATTAACCAAAGTATCTCCCCTCCCCCACAATGCTACTATACTTGACTCTACCACACTTATACTATACAACTCGAACTTCCGCCACAGGACTCATTCAGATATTACCACACAATCTTGACTCTGCCTACCTTGGTTCTGCAAAAAGTTGCCAGACTTGTACCTACATCCACATTCTTATGTTTGTCATGATATGAATGATGTTTAAGCACAATAATGTCTGTTATGTATGGTGCCTTAGCAAAAGCATCACACAGACTATGTAACCCAACTGTCAGCTCAAATATCAGATACTGAGTGTGGGTAACCAGGCTACGGCTACTTGGAGTGTAACCTCATCCCATGATAATTATTCTTTGCACATATGTCACACAAACACTTGCAAGTTAATGCATGATAAAACTCAAATATGAATTTGCCCTCTAAGGATTTTGAGTTATCAAATGTCATTCTCAGCGTCTCCTCCTTTAGCATTGCTAACATTACCCTTTAAGTGGACAGCAACATTGCCCTTGCCCCTCACATTATCTCAAAAACCCGGGACATCCTGTCCACCCTCTCCTCCCCTGCCCCTCCTCTCTCCACTCTGTCTGTGCTTGCTGACCCTCCTTCAGCCACCCTCCACCCTCCTCCTCGTCCTTTCCTCTTTTCTCCCCTGATGATGTCGCTACACAAGTCTGATCTATGAAAGCTTCATCAAAACAGGTTCATCGTTCTTCCTCTAAAACCATCAAGGATCACATTGACACACTCGCTCCAGCCCTTGCTGATTTTTGCAACCTCTCCTTTGCCTCAGGATCCTTCCCCTCCCCTCTGAAGCACTTCCTTGTGCATCCTTGTCACAAAAAACCCACAGCTGATCCTTCTTGTCCGGCTAACTATCGCCCAATTTCCATTACTATTCTGGGCAAACTCCTGGAAAATCTGGCCATCTCTAAGCTTAACCTTAATTCCGATTCTGATGGCTGTCTCCATGACCACCAGTCTGGATTCAGAGCTGCCAGAAGCACAGAAACTGCTCTCCTGAACATCCATGAAGCTCAGTTCTCCAACCTTTACTCTAGCATTCCTTCTGTCCTCATCCTACTCGATCTCTCTTCTGCCTTTGACACGGTCAACCATACTATCCCGCTCAACCGTCTCCATGATAACCTGGGTAACACTGATCAGGCTCTGGCTTGGCTGACCCCTTTCCTCTCTGATCGGCCCTCCGAGGTCCAACTTGGGTCATTCCTATAATCTATCTACCTCTCTATCCTTTGGTGTTCCCCATGGGTCCTACCTCTCACCCTGGCTTTTCAACCAATACCTGGCAACTCTCGGCCACTGCGTTGCCATTTTCTGCTCAAATTTCTAGTGCTACACTGATGACACTCAACTCATTTCAGGCTGCCCTTGTCCACCTCCTCTCCCTTTCGCATCTCTGATTTCCTAACTGAAATTTGTGTGCTGCAAATGATCTTTGTCTGAATGCCAGCAAGATGGAGATCCTTCTCATCGGCACACCTTCACCATCCATTCCCCTCTCACTCTGGCTTGCCTCCCTTGGCCCTCCTCATACCCCCACCTGTAAGGCTAAGAACCTCAGGGTTCACTTTTGACTCCACAATTTCCTTCTCCGCCCACATCTCTGATGTCTCAAAGTCAAACTTTCTACTGCACCTCCTCACAGGTACTCCCCCAGAAGCTCACTGTCTCCCAAGCTCTGGTTCTCTCTAGGTTGGACTATTGTAACAGCCTCTTTCTAAATCTACCTGCCTCTACTCTCTGCCCTCTGCAGCTCATCCAGAACAGGACCGCAAGACTTGGCTTGGCCTCAAGCCCTGGGATCGTATCTCTCCAGCTCTGAAATCTCTCCATTGACTCCCAGTGGATGCAAGGATTACATTCAAAACCCTCTGCATTGTCACAAGGCTTTCTGTTGCCTCGGTCTAAAATACCTTTAGCTATCCCTCCGCAAATACCTCCCCTCTCGAGCTCTTCGCTCCTCTACCTCTAACTCCCCCAGGGTCAGTCGTTTTTCAAAGAAACAAGCTGGAGGTAGATCTGTGTCTTCGGTTGGGGCCTCCCTCTGGAACAGCCTCCCTGCCACTCTAAAACATGAGGAGAACCATCTCTGCTTCTGGAAGCCCCTCAAGACCTTCCTCTTTGCTTCTGCCTTCGCTCCCCCTCTCCCCTGCTGATCTGTTCTCTCTTGGCAGCGTGCACCTGGCCACCCTCTGTCCTCTGGGTCCAGGTACCAGTTCACCCTGCCACCCTCCTGACTGCCTCCTGGCCACCTCTTGCACTGGGGTCTGTATCTCTACCCATACAGTGCCCCTCCTTTTTGTTCCTGCACTTATCAGACCTACCATGTCTGCTGCCTTAAACCCAGCACTTGCCACTTGCTGGCTGCTCTACCACTCTTTGTTGCCTTTATTATTTATTTATTAATATTTATCTGTTTCTCCTTTGCACTTTCTCCCTCTCCCATGCACTTGTGCGTTCTCAATGTCACTGGATCTAGTAAGATCATTGTTTTGTTCTCCCCTGTTCCCCTCCCTTGCCTTGTCACGCCCTGAAATGCTTGTGTATGAGAGCGATAGAAATGAAATATCAATTCAATTCAATTCAATTGCAATATAATTTACTTGGGCTGCAAGGGATAATGGATAAGGACTGTGCCTGGAATTATTTGTATATAGCATTAGGGCAAAATATATTCAGATAACTAGAGTGATTTTCACACAATCTGCAGCCTTACCAAGTTTTCAGAGTTCCATGGTGAATAGACCTTAACAAATTATATGCTAACTCGCTGCTATACAAAAAACTTTTCACTGATCAGTTTTATAATCCTACCCAACAATTTAAAGATGGGGTATATGTTGCAAACGATCTTGTATGCATTTCATAGTAATTGTGCACATACCGATTATGATGAAGATATTTTGCTTGTAAAGTAAGGTGGGTATGCAAATATCCCAGTTAGTGTTTTACTGCTACAGTCCCTCACTTTTTACAGAGCTCTGTCAACTAGTACTGGAGGCTGGCACAGCAGCCAGGTGGGGTGCAGATGGAAGGGCACGGTATAACACTCCTTCAGTGTGAAGAACAAATCAGCAACATTCAAAATCTAAATTAAATGTTTTGGCTGTACAGTACAGTGAAATAAATGTGTTTGTTTTCTAAAGGATAGGAAACTCTAGCAACAGTCTAGGAACTGTGCCTTCCATTTCTTTTTGTGTTTAGCTGCGGAGGGCTTTTCAATATGAACATGTGTTCGTGTTTATTGCCTTAAGCATCCCCATGCATCTTGTTCAACTGATAACAGTGTATTTCAGAAGAGGGGTTCCTAGTTAAAGAAGAAAGCACTCAATCTGTTGTACCTTTTCGCATTATATCAAATAAATGTGATTTTCTTCAAAGGTGCTCCAGACGAAACCTCAGTAAGACTCTTGTAAAATGTTGTCTAGGCTGTGGTGAGGAATGGGGGGGGGGAACTATAAGCTGCATTATGTAACCTGTCATATCACGTCCTATGTCAGCGTTACAAGGAGGGCTCTGATATGATTTTACTCCCTACTAGGAATCAAATTATTTTTCAAGGAGTACGAAAGTAATTAGCTTTGCCAACAGGGATATTTCATGTTTATAGAAATATGTTCTTTCCCCTTGAAATTCCTCTCGATATTGGGCATTAGTATTATTTTTTTTATTTTTTTTATTATTGATATCTTTGAAATAAATCAACTTTTCAATACAAAACATTACATACAATTGATCTTAAAAAGTACATTAGAAGATTAAGAAAGAATTCATTATGATTGATTGAAGCATTAAAATTGATTCATAAGGATAATGTACAATTCTCATTAACAGTGAAAGAGAAAAAGAAGTTATTCAGTTCATATAAAACACATCTAACCAGAAATACTGAGAACAAGAAGATTCAACATGCCATTCCTGGATAAATGACAGAGAACTCAAGTGAACAGCAACAATTGTTTAACAGGTTAAGTTCACTCCATAAAGAAAATTGACAATGGTAATTTGAAGGGAGACATTGGTCGTCAGCAGTAATGTGGACCATCTTTCTACTGATTCTAAGTTCCCCAAGTAGCTACAATGCCATGAGAAAAATTTCAAGCGCTCTTGAACTGGCGCAGGGCATAACGAAAGTATATGCTCTAAGGTTTCTATGGTTTTCGTATCACAACAAAATCTACAGAAAGAGGCCACCTCCTCACTGCCCTTCCGTTTGGCCAAAAGTTCACGAGTGTGCCATAAGTTCAGGCGCATTCTGAGGATGGCTGAGCGTATTCTCTTACAGGAAAATTTTAAGAGATAAGGTTCAATACATCCCAACCTCTTATGTCGAAATTTTTCAGGGTTTGCAGACTTATATTGCAAGCATTTGTCTCGAGTATTAATCCAATCATTGCGGTAAATTAGTTGTTTTACTTTGTTTGGATTGGTCAAGAGCAATTTAAGCGACGCATCTGCCTCTACCAGAGTGCGATAAATTGCCCGCAACCACTGTTTGACAAAAGAGTGTTCAGTACGGAAAATGTAATTCGACAAAAATTGTAAAATATTGTGCTCACAGTGAGGTAGAAGAGTTTTCGGCAATAAGGCACATGTTCTCCACTGATACTGAGCATTGAGAGAAGTGAGACCTAATTCATACCGTATCCAGACTATCGGGATACATTGGGGCAGCTGAAGAATGGCTTTCCAGAATTTGCCTTCGAGCTTATCAAAGACTTTTGGTAGCCATGGTGATTGAGACTCCAAACCATATAGGATGCATGGGGTGGCTTTTTGTTTCCAAAAGAGGACTGCTGGTTGCATCGAAAAAGCACCATACCGATGCATTATAATTTTTGTTTGGGAGATAGCCGAATTGAGCTTACACTTAATAGCATCGAGGTGAGCATTAGTCGAGACACTAACATCAAAAACCATACCAAGATAAACATAGCTTGATACTATCGCCAGATTTATGTGATTGATGGACCAAGATGAAATAGATCTCATTGTATTACGTGGTCTGTAGACGACAACCTGGGTTTTGGTTGTATTCACACGTAAATCATTGGTCAATATATAGCTATTAAAGCCATCAAGAAGTTTTTGTAGTCCAACTGGGGTTTTGGAAACTAACACCAAGTCGTCGGCATACATTAAAGTTTGAATCTGGCAATTGTTTATCTTGGGGGAGTCCGATGTTATTTCCTCAAAAACCTTTTGCATGTCATACATAAAGTAGTTGAAAATTACTGACGCAAGAAGGCAGCCTTGTTTAAGGCCACGAGCTGTTGGAATGGCTCTGGATAGAAGACTGTTTAAGTTCAGTCTAATGCGCACTGAGGTTTCCCCATGCAACAACTGAATGATTTGTTGTAGAGTGGACGGACACTTATCTCTGGTAAGTTTTGCAAAAAGAATCGGACGAGTGATGGCATCAAATGCCGTGTGGAGATCCACAAAGGCAAAATAAAGTGCTTGTTTGGTATTTTGCGTTTGAGATTTAAGAGCGTTAAGACAGAACAAGTTAATATTTGTGCCTATTAGTCCCTCAAAATAAGTTTGGAAAAAAGCTTTCGGGGGGCATCAAGAAGGGCAATGGGTCTATAATTGCACGGTAAAGTGCGGTCGCCCTTTTTGTGAATAGGAACTATAATAGATGTTTTCCATGAGTTGGGAATCTCCCGAGTCCTGATGATAGATTCGAAGAGATTATTTAATATTCCAGCCCACTTTGTAGGGTTCAATTTAAACATATGATTACTAAGGCCATCAGGGCCTTTAACCCGAGAAGAGCTTATAGGTATGATGTATTCTTCAAGTATAAGTGGGGAACAAGCAAGAGACCAACGCTCGGAATTATTAGGTAGCTTGACCAAAGGCAGAAACGACGAGTCTGCATACTGGCTAGAATAGTGTTTGTTCCATTGGGTCTCAGTAACACTGGAGGCCTGTAAAGTACCTTGAGGTTTATTAGCACATTGGTTGAAAATTGCCCAAGTTTCGGCCGTATTCTTATTTGCTATTAATTTAAGCATATATTCACCATCTACTTGCAAAATGTGTACACAATTGTGGAATTTGGTTTTAACGATTCTCAACTGTTGAATGAAATTAGGCAAATTCATTTTGACAATCATTCTTTTTTCACAATGATATTCAGTCTTTTTAGCCTTGATAGTGGATTGAAGGTATGTTTGTGTGGATGAATCTCTTTTTTTTATATGGTTTCATACGGGAATCAAAAGTAAGGAGAAGGTTAGTATACTGTTTTGGATAAATAGAGCTATCATTTGAGATGACTTAATGAGCTAGATATGACAAGTTATTATTTGACCAACGAAAGCGCGTTTTAGCATTATTGACTATTAGGTCGTTCGTTTAGTATGACCTTTTGATAGTTAAATAATTCCACTTAATTGTAAGCACTAGTAGATGGTGATCACTATGTACTTGTGGAAATATTTTAAAAGTGCTTATTTGTCCAGTTAAGTTGGTATGTGTATACATATAGTCTATTGTAGTAGATATGGAACCCCTATGCCATGTGGGCTGAGCCGGAATATCGCCTTGAATTTCACCATTGGTCATGTGAAAATGGCGATTTGACATAAAGGAGGTCCATCGCTTAACCTTCTCCATTGTGATTTTTCCTTTAGGATTAATACAGTCCAAGTTAAGATCACCTACAATAAGGGTATCCGTAATGTCTTGGGAAAAGAGTACCAAATCTAAGAGTCTGGACAAATCTGCATAAAAAGCAGTATCAGTCAACCCTAAAGGATTGCGATAAATATTAATCAATGCAATAGTATGTGCTGGACATGTAATCTTGACAAGTTGGATAAAAGCAGAAACATAATCCCAGGCTTCAATGGCAAAACCACTAGATATGTTCACTCCTGTCAATAGTCCTGATGATGGTCGACCTCTTTGACTCCCAATAGCTGGAAGGAGAACAATTTCGTAATTGTTCCATACAGGTGTTTGCAGGAGCCAAGTTTCCTGTAATGCTATTATGTCCATAACAGCTGGAAAGTTAGCAATAGAGGTTTGTAGATGTGTGTAACCTCTAGTGTTCCAACTAGCAACATTAATTAGATGGTCTTTAGATGTTTCTAATGGTTATGACATATACGACTTGGGACGACCAATATTCTGCATCAAAGGGAAGCTTGCGCTAGATTGATTAGATGGTTTCTTTACATTAGAGTCCCCATTCATGAATGCTGGGTCTTGTGCTAATAAAAACCCCATCGAAAATAATTGCATTTTCGATTTCCAAATGGTATTTAGAACGATACCCGAAGGTATCCACAAACGCACCACTGAACAAGTATTCTCAGAAATAAATTCAATCTGCTCAATATCACTCGAACTTATGTCTTCGAGCTCCACCACTTCAGAGAAGATGTTGAGCACACTACGACGGTTCAAATCGTAGGTGCCAAAATTTCCTCCTCGACACTTCAAAATTAAAGAATGACATTTGCGCCGTGCCAAGGGATGAGAAGTGGGTATCAGTGGGATGTTATTTCGGGAATTGTGGCTATCAGAATAAAAAGGATCGTTTAAGCTAGGTTTAGATAAATCTGTAGCGTGAGATGGGGCAGCATGAGGGCGATTGTCAGTACGCAGAGAAGATTGTTGAGTTACTGTGGATGTTGGCATAGAACTCGGTAAGAGTCACTGGCTCAGGGACGAAATTGGACCACTTGGTTTTTGAGGAAGCTTAGAAGGGATAGGCTGAGAGCAGGAGGCCAAATATGCATCTACAGCCTCATGTATTTGTTTCGCCGAGATTGTGGTGGAAGAGTCGATGCTCTTTTTGGTGGCTGAAGACACAATTTTGTCACTAACAACTAGGTTTGTTTGGCCTTTGCATTTGTTTAGAAGTTGGAAATTAGAGGTTAACTCAAGTTCACGAATCAAAGCATCTAAGGGAGGATGGCTAGAGGCCATGGTAGTAATAGGCACTGGAGGCAACACTGGGATAGTAGACCCAATGTTGGACTGTAAAGAGCTCTGACACGGAGGTGGGGCAATTAAAATCACGTTTGAAGACGGCACTATGGTATTAGCCAGGGGTACAGTCGTAAATCCCAAAATGGGATTAGGATTCTGCAGACCAGAAGTAGGAGGCACTGAAGAAGTGGATATTGATATCGGTCGTGTAGAATCGAGAATTGGCACTGACTTGCTCACCAAGGAAGCAATTGGGACTTGGGTCAGAGGACAAGAATTTACACTACTAATGGTAGAAGCTGGATCGGGAGCCAGCGTAAGTGAAGGTTGTTTAGACACTGGCGGTTGTATTGAATCTTGAGAGGCTTGTGTAGCTACCAAAGACTCAGGTACTGGGATCAAAGTTTGAAAAAAAGGTTTTCATGGTTTGTTTCTGCAATGTTAGAGTAAACAGGTTAGAGTTTTTCTTATTTTTTTTCTGAGTATTGTGAGAAATTTTGAGGTCTTTTTTCTGTTTCTTCTTGCTGGTAAGGACGGAATATCATTTCCTTTCTAAAACAGGAATCGCAGAAGACATAGGGACTGGGGGAGGTGAGAGCTCTAGGGTAGAAGGATCAGTTGGGAGAACAGTGTGTGTATCATTCACAGGATCACGAGTGGCAGAAGGATTGAGCCGTCCTTCAGAAGTAATAATAATCGCAAATGCAGGTATAATCTGCAGAGGTGGAAAATTAAGGGACAGGGGACTTGTTGATCCGATGGTCACGATTGAAATATCGTCATCATGAGCATTGTTAGTTGGACAAGGATCGTGGGAATTTGATGACAGGTTATCAGCCAAAGTCTTGAGTAGTACTAAGGTTTTGTGTGCTTCTACTGAATGAGCAGTAACTTTGGCATCTAAACATTCAAATAGTTTAAACAAACTTTGTAGATTTAGCTGCATAGCAGCCAAAGTAATATCGGATTTTGATAGAGCAACCCTGGCCTCTATTGGGAGGATAGCTGGAGGGAGATGTGAGTCAACTGATAGTACAGTCCGCACTGGTGATTTTATTACAGGGGATAAGCTCTTAGAGGGCACGTTTGTTTTGTCCACCAGATTAGATAATGAAGTATTAGATGGATTCTGAGAAGTGAGTTTTCCCACAGCACTTTGAAAAGAAAGTTCCTGTGGGACTTGTATTTGAACTCTGCGAGGAGTCGGATAGACAAAGGAAATTGAAGGGGAACTTGGTGAACACTCCGAACATAAACTGGCTGAAATAAGATTAATTACGCTCTGAGAATCCTGCAGTATTGAATTGTTCGAATCAGAGTGTCTAGCATGTAGTGAAAGTTCAGACTCGAAACATGGAGAGGACGTTAAAGGTCTATCTAAGTGCTTAGCGCCTCTTCTTTTCAAACATGGCAAAGGTGTATGCAACATTGTGTTGTCTGAGAGTGGGAGTGCCGCTCTCATAGCGTCACTTTTAGTTTGTTCCTCCGTTATGGGCTCATAAAGAGACAGATTGTCAAAAACTGGAAGAACTCCACTAATGTTGTCAAGGGTTGATGGAATCTTTGTGCAATAGGAGCTGGCTAACATAGTAACAGAAGGAAGATGGACAATCCTACGAGAGAGACAAGGGAGTCGTGCCGCAGGTATAGTTAATCCCTTCTGACGCAAATTCTGAGGCATACCAGAAGTTAATAAATAAGCCATGTGAAACAAATTAGAAATGCCCAACCATTCAAAATTGAAAATTAGATGAAATACAAAACTGAGTTTTTCTCAATGGTACCACAACAATAGACACACCGTAGTTGAATTGGGTGCCTTCAAAGTTCGAATAAAATGCTTGTAAATAGAATACAACAGACACTTGGTTCTCTTAATTCAAATAAAAGTTCACAACTTATCCAGCCACAGGGTAAGGAACGCCCGACAGCTTAAGGAGCTGCCAGAGTCCATCTCTCCCCCTTACCATTGTGGCAATTGGGTGATTGTACAGCTGTTGGAACAAAGTACCCCCAAACTGGAGTACTCACCACACAAGGACACAGACACAGCCAAACAGCTCAACAGCGGCTCCAGCCCTTACTGCCTCCAGGGCTTAACGCCGCAAGGGTGGTTGTGCCGGCGCTTTATGCCTCACTGATGGTCACGTGATCATGCACGTGACAGAGCTAGTCCCTGCCTCCTCCAGGAAGCGAATCCGATCTCCAGGTACAGCAAGAGCTCCAAACTGCTCACAGTGCTTTTTTTGGATAATGCCGTATAAGTGCAGGATGTGCAGTGGAAGACTCGTGGTGGGCGAAGGGAGGCAAGGGTGCGTCCCGCTTCACAGCAAACTTCGTCGAGATGAGGGGAATAGAAGAGTGTATGCCGGGAGCAGGAGCCACGAGTGGGGCCTTTGCAAGTGGGCCAGCCAAGCCTGCCGGCTTTGCAATAGGCTCAGATAGATGGGCTCAGGCAGTCTTAGGCTCTATGCTTCAACACACTGTCATTCCGAAAATAGGAGGCTACTTCTTCGTTGCAGTTTCCTCTGCTGTGAAACTGTTTGTTTCCAATGGTAGGCCCAGGCAACCCGTGTTCAGGGAAAATAAGGTTGTTTATCACTAAAGAACTTTGTAAGGAAGTTGTCAAAATGTTGCCACTTCGCTGTAGTCCGCTCACCACCTGTCCTGCTCTGTGGTTAATGAGAAAGTCTATGTGAATCCAGAGAGGCTTTGCTGGAGCGCTCTTCTCCCCAAACACTAATTTGTTTTGATCTTTGAGAGAAAGGGTGCTTAAAATGATGTGTAAGGCGCTCTTTGCAGCTGTGGCTGGCCAGTGCTTTTCGCATGTAAAAATGTTATTGTGTTTCCAGTTTTTTTTCCTTTCTCCCTTAAAAAATATGCTTGGTGGCTGTTATACTGTGGCATGTAATGCTGAAATTAAATGTCATCCTTTAGCAAGTTGCTGATTTTCCAGTGGATCTTTGTGTCTTTTATCCCCTCGGAAAAGCCTGAGAGGCCCCGTGGTCACGAGGTACAGCGAGAAAGGGAGAGAGAGGATTCGAAGCTAGTTGGTCACAAGGACGCGCGTCAGGGGAAGTTGTCGAGCAGCTGTGTGTTTACTGCAATCCTCAAGGCAGCTGACGCAGAGAGAGCAGCGCTGGGACTTCGCAGGACAAGCCTTGACAACGAGCAGCGTGAGTCGGGCAAACATTATTATTAGTATTATTCAAGTTCCTACCAATGACACTGCTGGTCACTGATTCAAAAAAATATGAGTGGAACTGTGTGGGTAGAAGCAGGGGGTAGGTTCCTATATGTTTGTGGTTTCCTGTTTTTATTGGGCCCATTTTCCTGTTTTTAGGGAGTAATAATAGATGGTGTATATGCTACTTAGCTGTAAAGCTGGTTTTGAGCAAATGTCACAAATCACAGGATCACGTAATGTGAATAGCAAGCAGAGAACCAGGAATTCTGATCATCATATTCTGTGGTGCAGTTATTCTCATGGGTTGTAGGTCAAAGGATTGAATCAAAAGGATATAAATACAATAGGGTCGAATCGAAAGGACCGAAAACAAAAGGGTAGAATTTTTTGCTTTAAAAATCACTTTTTTTTTCCTATACGGAAACCATAAAAAAATATACATTAAAAAAAAAATTGAACTTTTTGTTTTAGGTCCTATTGACTCGACCCTATTGCATTTGATCCTTTTGCATTCGATCCTTTGACCGGACACCATTCTTATGCAATTTTTGGGGCATGTTTCACTGGCCCTTGAATTACATCATTGAAGTGGCACATGAATTCCTATTGGTGTGTTTTTGGACACATTGCTTTTAGTTGCTTTTAGTTGCCATTATTCCATTAGCAAAAATTGTATCCTGTCTGTATTTTTTAACAACCGCATCCATGTGAACAATATTTTCTTTTTTGTAATAAACATTAGTGTTTTTTTTCAATGGCATTCAATACTTTCTGCATTGTCTCTAAGCAGTGTCGACAAATGAATAGCCACAACAAAACCTATTGTTTATCCTGAGCATACAAAGCTTTTTTGTGCATACATGTTATTTTCTCTGCAGAGGAGTACTTTTCGTAGGTACTATGGCATATCTTGAAGTCTTGGGCTGGTTGATTAGTTCTCCTTATAATCTCATATAAAATATTTGTTTTTTCAAGCCTATATGTTTGGAAAAAGTGTTCTAAGATGCAACTTTTACAACGATTTGTAAAGAATTACAGTGGTCGGGAAGGGGACATTCACTAACTACGCATGCTCACAAAATGGCTCGCCTCGTAATTCATTTGTGCACATGGAAAATAAGGTGCGCATGAAAGCTAAGCATTTCTGCACTTAGGGAAAAATAATTAGAGGGAACCTTGCTCTCCACTTCATGGAACTTGGCTAGCTGGTACTCTTACAGTCATACATCAACAGGGACTGTTTCCTTTTTCACACACTTACGGCATGTTCCCATTGTATACAGTTCCTGTACAAGGTCAACACTGGTGAGGTATGTGATGGATGCAGACTTGAATGTGGATATGTGTGCCTGCCTGTTGCCATGTGATGTAATTGCACATCACAGGGCCACATGGCCATGCCCATTTCACTGGTATTAGTCAACAGTTATCTGTGCCCTGGGCCATAACGTGCTTCTTAATGGCCCTGTTTCTTGGCGATTTGCCCACTGTCAACAATGGCCCTGAGCAGGGAATGTTGTTGCCAATCTGAATATGCCATGCTCAGATAGCTTGTTGTACATAGTGGGTGGATTCTGTATTTCTTATGGTGACATGTCCTGCATTTTGTTGCATGACTGCAATGTGATACACATGTTTACTGTAGACACGTTGCCCATGACTCTCTATGTCTTTTCCTGTCCATGTGCAGGTGAGGAGGCACCAGATGCAGAGGAGGAGGAAGTGGAGGAAAAAGAGTCTGTGGCGCATCAGACCACCAGTGGAGGACATGGCATGGCAGGCCATGAGAATTCACTGGTGCTACAGACGATCCTGAGCCGTGCTGCAGACAATTCTGACTCTTTGGACTCAAGCAGCTCTGATGCTGAACCAGATGTGCAGTCCTCAATGCTGGTGGAGGTGAGTGCACCAATGGATAGAGCAGTTGGGGCTCGTGAGTCTGCAGGGGGTCAGAGGCCTTCACAAGGCCAGTCATTGGTGTCACTTCCATCTATGGTGATTATGGCTGCAAGGCCACACTCCCATGTATTGGTTTCTAGTCCTGGGGCACATGTCCGAGCGAGGGTTGCAGTCCCTCAGCCAGAGACAGTGGCATCACAGCAAAGGTCATGCTCCTTTGGAACAGGCAGGTGTGGGCCCCGCACACGTGGGGGATGTGTGCAGACTGGGCAGACATGTGGGAGCAGCAGATGTTGCATTCCGGCACACTTACAGGAGGCTGCCTATGAGATATTGGCTGAGGGTATGAATAGGGTGGCCAGTTCCATGATCCCACCAGCAACACAGGTGGAGCAACAGCTGCAGGTCTCGCAGTCCACATACCGCTCCCACAGGCTACACATGGATGGTCAGATCTGCAGTGTCTGAAGGCATCCCTGCTTGCAGAGGGTCGGGCACACAGGAAAGCCCTTAGGCCAGCGTTGTTGGCCCACAGAGCTGCACTCCACAAGGAAGAGGCATCCAGCAGAAGACTATTCCGCCAGTAGATGGTATCATTGAGGCAGACTATCGCAAAGGAACTCTGTGCAACCCGTAAAGTTGTGCATAGTGACCTCCAAGCACTCAGTCTGTTGGTGCATTCGTCAGTGTCACCCATGGCCGCTGCCACTGAGGACCAGGCCAGAGCAATGCCTGGTGAGCCTCCAGTACCACTTCCACCTTCTGATTCAAAGCAGGATGGTGGTGCCAGCAGAGACATGTCTCCAGGTCCACCGTAGCCATGCAATCCGTGAGCCCATGGAGATGATTTTTTTATTTTATTTTTTACATCCACCCTGCCCCTCCACCCAGTCCATGATGGACGTTTTTGATTTTTTTCTTGATTTATTTTATACTATAGTTGACCCCATGGCCGGATATTGGCATTTTTTTTAGTTTCCCTTTCAGGGTTTTATTTTTATTTTTTTATTAATTTTTTATGTCCACTCTTGCACCCTACCCCTCCCCCCCTCCTGGATGGACCCTCTCCCCCACGGTCCATGATCGACATTTTTTATTTTTTAGTTGATTTGTCTATACTTTAGTTGACCCGTGGGCTGGATGTTGGCATTTGATTTTTGAGTTGTCCTTTCAGGGTTTTGTTTTTGTTTTCTTGAGTTGTGCAGTTAACCTCTCAAGGCCATCATGTTTGCAGTGGTGAACATGCAGGCATGCATAGTGTGGACAACTTGCATGTTTGCATGGTGGTGCACAGGATGACATGTGCAGGTAACTATGGGTTCAATATTTCCTTGCACGTGTGCTGTGAGAATGGTACTTCACCAAGCCAGTTGTAATGTCTTCTCCCATGTTGTTTCAGTAATCCACAATCTGGCAGTCACTGCTGTCCCACGGGAGACACCCTCCGCCCTTTGACGTCCATGCTCCCCATGCCCTCCACCAGGCACTGTCCCTCCTGTCCCTAATTAGGAGACACAGTCCCTGGTGAAGGTTATGCGGAATTCACACCATGCCAGCGCAGTCAGCAGGTAAGCATGAGCACTGTCTTGCATGCTGAGAATGTGTTGTTGGTCGCCTTGTTCGTTGCCTGTGCAACTTGACTTATATGTGCTTTGCATGCTACCATGCCGGGATGGTTATTTAAGTGGTACTTTGTTACCTCCCTCAGCCAGTTCATCTATGGGCGTACCAGCTGTGATTCAGTGCATGTCATTGGCCATCTTCAATCCAGGCAGTCTACTCCACGATGTGTGTTTTAGTGGGCTTCATTCTCAATGTCGCTCTCTCTCCCTCTCTCTGTTGTGGTATGCTGCACTCATGGGCAGATCACTATCTATGTCCTGTCACCCTATTGCACCCTGTGGTGCTTCTGCAGTGGGTGCTCACTGAATATTTTCAGTATCAATTGATGTGTTGTCATGGATGTGCATGTTCTTTCTGTTGTTACTATGCATGTATTTGCATTTAGGGGATGTGTCTCCCGATGGGGTGCATCGTATGCAAAGCAGTTGGGTAACCTGTGCAGGTAAGTGAAGAGCATTTGCAGACACTTGTGTGGTGTTTGTCTGGGAGTCTTGCACTGTGTTTGATCACTTGGGATTGACTTGTCTTGTGGGGCTCAAGTACTTCTTGATGGGTGCATGTTTCACAGGGTGTGGTTCTGGTGATACGGCTGGGTATGGTATTGTTTCTATGGATTGGTGGGGCCACTCGTTTCAATGATAGGGACATTGATGCACATTTTTTTGGGATGCTATGTTGTGTGCCAGCACATTATGTTTTGTGGTATTGGTGTTTTCAAATGTGTTTCCCATGCATGCTGCACCATGGTGTTTGCAGCTTAAGTTGGCCACAGCTAGGTGCATGGTACTGCTGCATTCAATTGAATGCAGATGTTGACCACTTGTATGCTGTCACAATGAGGTCTGCATTGACCATGCACTTTTTGTTTGGCATACATTTATCCATGCTTGCAGTATCACATTGATTTGTGTTGTCTGCTTATGTCTTCCGTGGAAGTTTCCTCAGTGGCAAGCCTTTCAGAGTGACATTGGGCTCTGTGAATTGATGTGTCAAGCATGATCCTGCCTGCATTGCAAGAGGTGAGTGTACTTGCGTTATTGTGCTTTGCATCACGGCTGAACTCTATGCAATCTGCAGGGGAATTGTCAACCCGTCCACAGTATATTCTACCCCTAATCCTTCCCAGGCCCTTTGAAATGTACTCACCTCTCACTTCTTTTGCGAAATCCTGGACATACTGAACATCCTAGTCACAGACTCTTCCAACACAACCCTACCCCCCTGCTCCCCACCACTCATCCTCTTCCTTCCTCCTTCTCCTCCCCTGAAGAAGTCACCAGAGTTGTCAACCCCATGAAGGTCTCGTCCAAACAGGTTGGCCAGAACCATCAAGGACATCTCCTCTCTCACCCCTGCTCTTGCTGATATCAGCAACCACTCCTTTGCTACTGTTTCCTTTCCATCCTCCCTCAAGCACTCTCTTGTGCACCCATCCTTATAATACCATCTGCAGACCCTTCCTGCCCAGCCAACTACCGCCCCATTAGCATCACCCCCTTCCTGGAAAAACGGCTTGAGAATTTGGCCCTCCCGCAACACCCATGCTGAACTTGTTGTTGGTCTACATGACAACCAGTCTGGATTCAAAGCTTCCAGTGACACGCACACTGCTCTCCTGAACACCCGTGAAGAACTGCTTGAATCCCTCTATTCCAATCCCCTGCTGTCCTCATCCTCCTCAGTCTCTCTTCTGCATTTGACACAGTGAACCATTCCATCTTCATAAAAATTCTCCATGAAACCCTTGTTATCTTGGAGTGGGTACTGGACTGGCTTAGCTTGTTCCTAACTGATCATTCTTCCAAAACCATTCTGGGCCCTTTCTCCTCCCCTACTTCCTCCTCCACTTGTGGCATCCCCCAGGGCTCCATTATTTTGCCCTGCCTCTTTAACATATACCTTTCCCTGCTGTAATGCCTCATTGCCTCCTTCTCCCCCACCTTTCAGTGCTATGCTGATGACACACAACTCTTCTTCAAAGTTTCTACTGATGCCCTTGAACCTTCCTTCATCCCTGACTGCCTCTCCACCATCCTGGCCTGGTGCATTGCTCACAAACTCTGCATCAGCGCCAGCAAAACAGAGATGTTCCCTATTGGATCCCCTGCAACCTACTTTTTCCCTTCACCCTGGCCTAACTCCATGGGCTCCCTCCTGCCCCCTCCTCTGAAGCCAGGAATCTTGGAGTCATCTTCGACTCCTCACTTACCTTCATCCCCCATATTCATGACATTGTCAGGAAGTCCCACTTTCAGCTCTTCCTCTTACAGTACTTCTACCCTTCCTCACCCTTGCCAAGAAACCCCATGTTATGTGTGCTCTAGTTCTCTCCAGGTTAGACTACTGCAACAGCCTCCTCCTTAATCTTCCTTTGTCCACGCAACACCTCCAGCTTACAGAGAATAGGGCTGCAAAACTTATCCTTGCTCTCAAACCCAGGCACTGCATCTCTACTGCCCTGCAAAGCCTTCACTGACTCAAAGTCTCAACACAGATTAAATTCAAATCTCTCTGTAAAATCCACAAGGCTATCTGGGGCCGGGGACCGGTATATCTTCAATGCTTGCTGACCAAATACTCCCCTTCTAGACTCATACATTCCTCTGGCACCAACTCCCTGCGTGTGAAGCAGTTTGCTGAACAGAGAACCAGTGGTGTGTCAGTTTCCGCAGCGGGATGTCTTCTGTGTAATAGCCTCCCTCTCACTCTGCGTCTTGAGCAGGACCTACTTAAGTTCCAGAAAATACACAAGAGATTCCCCTTCTCCTCTTCCTTCTCCTCCTCTCTTTCCTGCTTATCATACAATAGCGTGATCTATGTGCAGGGCCCTTATGTATCCTCGGGCCCTGACCCCCCACATCTCTCATCCAAGCCGCTGTCTATATAATGCACTTACTCAGGCTCTGCCTCACCACGGGAGGTTGCACTTACGTTTTTAGTTTATTTTCTTAGCACTTCAAACCAAGCACTTCTCCATGAGCACCTCAGCACCTTTCCTCCCCCTTCCCACTACACTTGCAAGTTTGAAATCTCACAAAGCATAGTAGTTTTGTCTCCCCTCCCAGTTGTTCTCATGATTTGTTTGTACTATTAATTCAAATATTTATCTCTGTTGTAATTCATTACCTACCTTCCCCTGTCCTCACTCTGCTGCCCTGTGGGGGCTTTGAAACAGTTTTGTTAATTGTGTAAGCGCCTAAGAAGCGACCAATAAATAAATGGATAAATACATGCTTTGCCGTGACTGTGTTCAGTGCACTGTCAGATTACTATGCAGGGGATGGCATGTCTTGTCATGACATTGGTAGTCTTCGAGGGGTGTCCCTGCTTTTTTGTGGGCTCAATTATCTGCATATGTGATATCTTCTCATTTTCATGCAGCATGTTGACTGCTGCGTAGGTTCTGTACGTGCAATTGTCTAGTGAATTGGGATATGTGACTTGCACATTTGCTTCATGTCATTGAGGGGGACAGCCAGTGTGGGAGATGTTGTTTGTAAGTGTGTGTGTTGTGTGTGTTTTACATGCATGCAGTGTGCATGTGTTGCTGCATGTGTGCTGGGACACATGTTGCTGGTTGTCTTGTGAGTTGTTGTTAGCATGTGCTGTATCTCACTGAGGGGTGCATGTGGGCCATGATTTTTGGGGTGAATGGACATGTTAGCTGCACCCTGTTTCATTTTGTTCATTGTCTGCAGATCCTTCCACCAGGGAATGATGGCTATTTCATGGGATGAAATGTGACTGTTGACTGCATGCCAAGGGGACAGGTAAGATGTGCATTTATCTTGATCGTGTATTTGGTGCATGTCTGGATGTGGTAATTCTGGTGGGTCACACTATTTGTCACAATTGTCTATTACCTCTTGTTAATAGTTGTTTTGGGGATGGGGATTATTGTGGTCATGTTAGTATGTTGAGCAACATGTGGGTCGATAATGCCCTGCTTTTCTACACCCCACAATAGGAACATGTGTGTGTGCATAATGCACATTCTAGGACATGTCTGCAGCTATATGCAATTGTGCTTGTTGTATTTTGTATTCATGTAAATTGTTGAGACCATGTATGCCTTGCAGCTCAGATATGATGTTTCAGGATTTATCTCTGCTTACACATTTGACTGGTATGTTAGTTAGTCAGATCCACCAGAGTGCCAGGGGCCACTACAGTGGGGATAGTGTGCAGGATAAATATCCTTTAACATTGGTTTTGGTGACAAAAAGGTGATTTCATTACACGGCACATGATAGTGGTGTCCTCCCTCTTCAAAGTGTTTCTTTTGTAAATACAAGATGAAATGTCTTTTAGTTCCAAAGGATACACACAGATTTCAACTTCCAAGGGCACTTTCTCAGGGTGGTTTTGTGGGCACAGTGGATTGGCCCATTTTCATCATGGAATGGCTCCGGGATTTTGCGTGATCATGTGCACTCCACAGGGAGGGATTTTATGTGAAATAAGATTGAACAAGCTGGGTACGTGCAGCCTCTCCGCATGCGCTTTGCCCAGCCATACACAAGCAATGTGCCTGTAGGTGTGGATGGGGTTCCACTACCATATCCACTGGGACGCCAAGCAGTGTTGCAACATTGTGCAGGACACATGCTGCCACAATTATCCTGCAGACTACTGGTGGTGCATATAGATACACACTTCCAGAGTGGTCAAGGGAGCGGAAACGTGACTTGAGCACTCCGAATGTGTGCTTCACTATGCCAGAAGTTGCAATATGGGCAGTGTTGTACCTTGCTTCGGCAGGTGTGTTGGGGTTGCGTATGGGCATCATCATATATATGCACTGAGGGAAGGCACTGTCCAATTTAGAGGTGAAAATGTTTGTCATTGTCATTTGTTGAGAGTGTCTATTGTTCTGTGTGCAACATTCAGGCATGTGCATGGCCATTCATAATTACTAATGAGTCAAGTGTTGCCATGCTTCCCAGCTTCCAGGGCCCGGTGTAGCGGGGACATCCTGTAGATGTTTCTTTCATGTGTGCTGCCAGGATAGTTGGTATACACTTCAGTAATGCATCACACTGACCTGAACTTATTTGGAGTGCCAATATTTCTGGTTGCGGTAGATGTGCTCTGTTGCTCGAGGTGGACGTAGAGCAACATGTGTGCAATCAAATGCACCTGGAACTTTTGTGAAGTGTGCCACCCCATAAAAATCCTGGACCACTGCTTGCCTTTCTGCCGGTGTTCTGGGCATATATATATATATATATGCCAGCAGACAGAAGGACATGCAGTTCTGATTGCCAACTCTTGGTGTAGGCAGGACGACTGTGTTGCCTGGGAGATGCTACCTACTATAGCAGTGGTACGCTGGAATGAGCCAGTAGCCATAAAATGTAGAACAGTGAACACCTTCTGCAAGGGGCTTAGTCCTTGGGAGCACATGGTGGGTGATGTGATGTCATCTTCCCACTCCGTGATCAGGTTGAGGTTGATATGGGAGTGAACCTGTACCTGCCATAGATTTGGTGGTAAAGGCATCCCAAAAAGGCTGGTCCTTGGGTGAAATTTCTTGGCCCTGGCAATTCACCTCCTCCTGCAGTGTCCCAGGATGACTGCTGCAACAAATGGTGCATTCATCCTGGATGTGTCTATGCATTTGTTGATCGTGCATGCTTTTTATGCATTTGTTAGTGTGCACATTAATGTTTACACCTGCTATCGCGTGGCGTAGGTGTTTCTGGATTTGCGCATGGTTTTTCATGTTTCGGCATTCCCTTTTCAATTCCATGAATACTTTTGTTTTGCATGCATATGGGCAGTGCAATTGTTTCACAGTGGTACGTCCCTGGTAATGCCCATATTTTCATTTGTTCTTCCTCATTCCACGTGTTCTACCCCCTTTTTAAGTGGCTGCATAGGCCCAGCCGATCCTTCTCTTGTAGTCTCAAGCAAGACGTTTGTTGGCTTTCAGTGATGTGGTGGACCGGCACAGAATCCTTGCAAGTCCTGGGTAAGTCCCAGGCATTGTGTTCCATGAATCAATTAAGAGGGAGTTGCCCGCGATTACGAACACAAGTCCCATTTTTTCCTTGCAGATTATTCCATGAATCGGGCCCCTAGATTTCTACCTTGGACATATATACAAGAATCATTGCTCCGGATAATTTTGTTATATATTGTCTACAATAGTGTGTTCATTGTAGATCTTTAAATTTGAATATTAAATAATTACACATGCATGATACTATAGAAATGAAACAGAAAAGGAATCAGCACTTCATTTTAATCAGCATTAGGAGGCTATGTAAGGCAGAATGCTTTTTTTTGGCACAATGTTATCTGGAAAATCAATGTTGGTTATTTAAATTGACATTATTTCCATGGAAATGAGGAGGATAAACTAACCTCCTCCCAATTTCAATTTAAGGACTAGAAAAAGTGATTCATGATTTATCATTTATATAAATTATTGTTCTCAAAGGTCAACAAGTTAAACAATCCCTGAAAACCTGTAAATCCCTTCATACATTATGCGCACAAACCAGATATACTTTACACATGTGAATTAATTATTAATTGATTACTGTTAGAGACTAACATGCAATGCATAATTACAGGTACTTGGGTGTTCTAATTTGAATATATTTCAACAACATTTCATTTACAAGCCGTATCCCCAAAATACTCTATCTGTGATTTAATTATTCATTGGGAAATGTCTCTAAATGCACAGGGTTTATTGCACTCACTTTTGGATTACCTGTCAAAGGGCCAGGCCTTCCAAATCAATCTCAGGCAATCAGGTTCTGTCTTGAGAAAGGTGTCTTACTCTAGCTGACTGGAAAAGGCAAACAGCCTTCATAAGGAGGTTTACACAAGCTACATTCAGGTGAAAAAAAAAGTTCTTGTCTTGTCAGACAGGCTCCCTTCCTCTGCTACTATCCACCCGGACTATATATATATGATGAACTTTAAATAAAAATCAAACTTCACACCTTCAGCATCATTTGATTCAGCAATTTTGGAAAGGATAATGCCCCTGACTGATTCCCTTTACTTATTACAATTACTAGAATCCTCTTCGTTGCTTCAAATGGCCTGATATATTTTACAATGGCAACAGGGGATGTATACAATTATGGTTTAGCACTCCACTCAGTAATTGTGACTACATTGAACTAAAATATGCCATTTCCTCATATTATTTTGTTTGGACCTATATTATTAATGATACCTATACATTCGGAATCACAAGTTTCTGTTGCCAAATGCATGACCGAGTTATCAAAATATGTGAATTTATTAATAATTCATAGATGTCAAAACATCAGTTTATATGCATGTGATCAAAGCCACGTTGCTGTATTCAAAGCTAGTCTTTGTTTTGAATTTGAGTAAAAGCTTCACAAATTAGACATGATAACATATTTAATTGTATGTCACTTTAAATGCTTTATTTTGGTACACATTACATGCCTTTGTTACCTTGTTATCAAGTGAAAGCCTGTGTTGAAATGGCTATCTTGGAAAACCAAATAAATCATTTGCATAGGTTCTTTCTCATGAAGCATACATGCAATGGATGAAGCCTTAATTCTCTGCCATGTAGGGTTTGTGTGGACAGCACTTCCTCTAAATTTGCCATTGCTGGCTTCAACAGGTTGCCCTTGTTTTCCTCCTGGCTTCAACAGATTGCCCTTGTTGTCCTCCTAAAATATACATGCCCGCTGATTTGAGCTAAATATGTAGCTCACATTTAGCTCTATTTTCCTTGTATTTAAAAACAAGGCCTTTTGTTCTTAGTATACAGAGGTGTGGCTATGTATTTCTTAATTGCATATTTAATGATTCATGGTAAGACCTGTTTTACAGAAAATGGACATTTGCATGTCTTGTCTGAAGAAAACTAGCTTTGTATGAACACATCTTGAGTTTAACCAAAGTTCAAATAAATAGACCATTTTGGGTTTAAATATAAAAGAGAAACATATCAAATCAGATCATGTATTGCTTTACTCGACAACACATCATTAAGCAAAATCAAGAATAATAACCATAAAACAGTCATTACTACACAGATGCATATAAACAGTAGTGCCACATATACAATATCCACCTGCATTATAAAAATGTCCTCATTAAAACTTTAAAACAGTAAAAAAAGAAGACCAATGTGCAAGTGAGGCCGCAAGCTACTCCACTAGGCCCATGTACACATTTTGTCAATTTCATGCTCTGTGTATGTATTTAGCCAATCATAAGACCACTGGTTGTTGCCTGTTGCTTTACAGACATCCATCCCATATTGGGGGTAATTCATAGAATTCAGCACACAAGTGGCGCACGCGGCTGGCGCACATTGTGCGCGTGCGAATCCCTGCGCCAGCCGCGTGCGCCAAAATACATTTCCGCGCACAGCGTATTCATGGATTCCAGCCACCAAAACCAGCCGTGGCGCACAGTGGCGCAGTGACCCTGCAGCAGCGCCAGTTACGCCCCAAGAACGCCCCTTGCGCAGGGAAAAGCCATCAAAATCCCCAATCCAGCGCAAAGGGCTGTGCTAACCCTGTACCAGCACGGCACGTGGGGTACGTATATCACTGGGGTGTGCGGGAAGTTCCTCACGTTATTTCAGCTGGGTACGTGTATTTCAGGGGTGCGCAGGAAGTTCCACACGCGATTCCATCAGGGTACCTGTACATTAGGGGTGCGCGGGAAGTTTCACACGTGAATTCAGCAGGGTACGTGTATTTCAGGGGTGCGCGGGAAGTTTCACACGCGATTTCAGCTGGTTACGTGTATATCAGGGGTGCGCTGGAAGTTCCACACGCGAATGTCCTGGGTACGTGTATTTCGGGGTGCGCGGGAAGTTACACACGTGAATTCAGCAGGGTATGTGTATTTCAGGGGTGCGTGGGAAGTTTCACACACGATTTCAGCTGGGTATGTGTATATCAGGGGTGCGCTGGAAGTTCCACACGCGAATGTCCTGGGTACGTGTATTTCGGGGTGCGCGGGAAGTTACACACGTGAATTCAGCAGGGTACGTGTATTTCAGGGGTGCGCGGGAAGTTTCACACGCAATTTCAGCTGGGTACATGTATATCAGGGGTGCGCTGGAAGTTCCACACGCGAATGTCCTGGGTACGTGTATTTCAGGGTGCGCAGGAAGTTACACACGTGAATTCAGCAGGGTACGTGTATTTCAGGGGTGCACGGAAAGTTCTACACGCGATTTCAGCTGGGTACGTGTATATCAGGGGTGCGCTGGAAGTTCCACACGCGAATGTCCTGGGTACGTGTATTTCGGGGTGCGCAGGAAGTTACACACGTGAATTCAGCAGGGTACGTGTATTTCAGGGGTGCGCGGAAAGTTCTACACGCGATTCCATCAGGGTACGTGTATATCAGGGGTGCGCTGGAAGTTCCACACGCGATTGGCCCTGTGCGAGCGTGGTACGTGTATTACTGGGGTGCGCGGGAAGTTTCACATGCGATTTCAGCTGGGTACATGTATTTCAGGGGTTCCGTTGAGTACTACACGTGAATTGGCCGTGTGGGTCCTCCCAGGTGTTCGCTCCACAACCTCCACGGCCCCTGCAGGCAGCCCACACCACGGGGGACTACCCTGCACCCCCACTCATGTCCCCCAGCACCCCCACCCCCCAGCACTGTGGGGCCCCCTCCACCAGGCCCCCACACATGTCCCCCTGCACCCCCACCTCCCAGCAGTGCAGGGCACCCTCCACCAGGCCCCCAACTCATGTGCCCCTGCACCCCCACCCCCCAGCACTGTGGGGCACCCTCCACCAGGCCCCCAACTCATGACCCCCTGCACACCCACCCCCCAGCACTAAAGGGCACCCTCCACCAGGCCTCCAACTCATGTCCCCTGCACCCCCACCCCCCAGCACTGTGAGGCACCAGCCAGCAGGCTCCCACTCATGTCCAACTCATGTCCCCCTGCACCCCCACCCCCAGCACTGTGTGGGACCCTCCACCAGGCCCCCAACTCATGTCCCCCTGCACCCCCACCACCTAGCACTGTGGGGCACCTGCAAGCAGGCCCCCACTCATGTCCAACTCATATCCCCCTGCACCCCCACCCCTCAGCACTGTGGGGCACCCTCCACCAGGCCTCCAACTCATGTCCCCTGCACCCCCACCCCCCAGCACTGTGAGGCACCAGCCAGCAGGCTCCCACTCATGTCCAACTCATGTCCCCCTGCACCCCCACCCCCAGCACTGTGTGGGACCCTCCACCAGGCCCCCAACTCATGTCCCCCTGCACCCCCACCACCTAGCACTGTGGGGCACCTGCCAGCAGGCCCCCACTCATGTCCAACTCATGTCCCCCTGCACCCCTACCCCCCCAGCAGTGCAGGGCACCCTTCACCAGGCTCCCACACATCTCCCCCAGCCAACATGTCATCACAATCTAGATCCCTGGCCCTTATGGTCAGCCTCCAAATGCCAAACACCCACCCGAGTATTGCATCCACCCACTTAGAAATTGCAATAACATGATAGAACCCCAATTGCAAGTTTGGAAATGAACACATGTCCCTCACATACACCCAATGGGTGTCAGTGAATCTCAAAACCCATATCATGATATGCATGAAACCAATGAGATGTAACTACACATTGAAGTTTGAACAAAAAATATGTATTAAAAGAAACATACATTGAATCAAAAATTAACAAACAAAAATGGGAATTCAAAAATAATAAAAACCAGCATGTCCGTGAAATAATGCAAAACCACAAATCATAATCCAAAGGAAAGGTGTCCAAAGTCACAGTCCACAAAAGTAAATCCAATGGAAAATTAAAATTGAAAACCATTGCTCCATTGGTAAATTGTAAAAAAAAATCAAAATCCAACAGTCAACTATGTACAGATAAACAATCCAGGGTCCATGATCCCAACAGAAGAAATGAAACCTATCTAATACAACTACCTAATTAAAAAAAAATATATACAAAAATGTGGCCCATTGTCCAAAAGGTCCAAAAAAAATGCAAAACCAAAGGAAACCTAACACTAACTACAGAACTATTTACAAGGGCAGCGGGCTAGTCCGACGGCTCACTTTTGGATGTCCCGGGCCAGGGCATCATCGAACTCCTGCTCAATGTCCCGGAGGCGGTACTCCTCCATGGCCCCGAGGGTCCGCAGGGCCGTCGACGTGTCCACCTCCAACCCCCTGCGGGTTGCCTCGAGGCACTCGGCCCGCCTCAGGGCCCTCCGCATGGAGTTCTTCACCCTGACCATCGTGAGCCGTGCCTCTTCCGCCCGCTGCCGCTCCGCATCTATGGTGTGGCCCAACCGCTGCCACACGGAAGACACTTCCCGTCCTGGATCCTCCTGCCCTCCGGGCGCTGCCTGCCCCTCCGATGTCGAAGGCCCCGAGCCATCATGGCTCCCACCACGTTGCTGCTGCTGCTGTGCCTCTGCCCGTGCACTGCCTCCTGCTGCCTGCACATCCTCCGCTGGCCTGGGACATCACGTCGACGGGGGAATGTAGTCGTGCAGCCGCGGGCGGTGCCAACACAGCGAGGACCCCCAGTCCTTGGGTCCCGCAGGGGTGAAGCCCGGCAACGCGGTTGCCGCGCGCAACAGCAGTATACTGAGTGGGAGAAAGACATGACTGCCAATTCAGAACGGCAGGGGGCAGCAATGGAGAACATCGCTGAGAGCATGGAGCGTGTGGCCTGATCTGTGCTCCCCCCTGCTAGGCAGGTGCTTCTCCAGCAGCAGGCGGCACTGTCCACGGCCCGCTCGCTCAGGCTGGGCATGGCGGCCTTAGACAGGGCACGCCAGGCTGAAATGTCGTCTCTGCGTCAAGCAATTGCTGCTCACGCAGAGGCGCACGTGGATGCCCTGAGGGAGGAGTATGCTTCCCTCAAATCCACTCTGGGTGTCCTTATGATGTCCCAGAGGCAGCGGGCAGAGGAGAGGTTTGCACAGCTTGAGCGTACCATCTCGGCTGAGCTACAGGCTTGCCGGGAGGTGCAGCGGTTGTCCAGCCCAGCCTTGCAGGAGGAACTCCGTGTTACACGTGCTACCTTGCAAGAGGAAGCACATGTATCACGTGAGGTTCTGCATGCAGACCTACGTCACATCGCCACACAAAACCAGGCTCACCCGTCCGGCAGACTTGCTGCTGACGAGGGGCAAGCTGCGGCTAGGCGTGGCCAGGCTACTGTGCCACGTCCTCCTTTCCATGATGAGCCAGACTCGGACGACCATCTATCTCCCACATAGGTCGGGCTGTGCAGGCGTTGAGCCCATGGAGATTTTTTTTTTGGTTCAGCATCATCGCATGTGGGTGTTGAGCAGCACCCTGTACCTCCCCCCTCCTGGGTGCCTCCCCCCCGGGTCGTATCTGGCCATTTTTGATTTTTCTTTCAGTTTAGTTAGTTAAGTTTCTGTTTGATAGTTAGTTTAATTAGGTAATGTAGGTTTTCCATAGTTAGTGTAATTAGTTAATGTAGTTTAAAATTGCTTGTCTATTGTGCTTTCATGTGATGGTGCGGTGCTTTGTGGCTTTTGAAGGCATCCACTGTCTGTTCCAGCTGGGCCCTTCAGGCTTGTCTTGTGTATGTGTTTGCTGCTTGGGGTCCTTGACTCACATATGCCACTCCTGCCTCCCTTATCCATGGGCTCGCAAGGATGGTTCGGTGTGACAACCTATTACACAAGGGCTTTGGACTGTCATATCTGTGGCATGTCTGGTGCTGTGTGACTTGTGTTGACACCCCTAGTGGGGATGACTGCGGTGTTATTGTCCACTGTTCAGCTTTTGCTAGATGGGGTGTTTCATGATTAATGTGTACATTCATTGCTATGCATTGTGTAGTATGTTTCTTATCTTTACTGTACACGTGCTTTTTGCAATTCATGCCGTAGATAGTGTGTTCCACACTTTGGATGTGAAAGAAGGACTGATGGTGTGATTTCTGATGTAAGTCTCTGACATGGTCAAGTAATGAGATGCCTGAAAAGACACACACAGATGACTTTAAAGCATTAATCATGTGTTTCATGCCCTTTCTGCAGGGGGATGAGCCTCCAGAGCACCTTTGCCAGCAGACATGGCCCATTGGACGTCTGAATTCTGGACACGTTTGTTGGTGCCCACATGCACATGTGTGCACAAGCAGAGGCACAGGGATTGCAGACCTACATCTTAGAACTGCTGACGTGTTCCAAGGAACTCCAGGCAAGGTGAGCAGCACAGGGGGGCCACAACACAGCAAAGCTTGCACCAGGCAAGTTGCACATGCAGGCTTAGTCACAGCACTGAGGGTGAGCTTGGACGAATATTGGTGTTGAAGCACACAATGCAGCTCAGATGTGTTGGTGGACTGATGGCTGTTGATTGTAAGGTTGTCTGGGACACCTGCAGGGGCAGTGGCACATACCTTCCGGTACACCAAGGTCCATTGAGGCACTTGTATCAACCATGTAGCCTTCCGAGACATGGAAAGGGGCAGCTCACAGGGACATACAGCAAGGGACATACTCGGATGCAGTGCATTTCATTTCCATGTACATTTTGATACATGCACTGCCAACTTTGTTTCGGCCATGGTGGAACACGACTTGTTCTGAAGTCATGCCTTGCTATATGGGTCGGTCTGCTTACCCAGGGAACATTGCATGTTGTGTGAATTGTGACACATTGGTGTTCCATTTGCCACGCACCCACCGGCGGCTGACTTACTGCATTGACTGTGTATGACCCATCACAGGGGTAATGTTATATATGGGTACGAAGCATCTACACCAGATTGTCTGTTTGTAGAGTAGTTTGTTGCTATGGGGCATGTTTGGTGGTGTGTTTTTGTGTAATGGGCAAGTACAGATTATTGACTGTGGCTCTCTTTGCAGCATTGCAGTGCTCCTGTAACCGGACCTGAGAGTGCGCAGGCAGTAGGCCAGCACTCAAAACCAGAGCTAAGTGTCTTGTTGTTTTTCTTTCAAACTGCTCTGCATAGGCTTGCTGGGGGGTGCACTAATGCATGGATGAATGTGTAATTCAATTTGGTATGTTTCTTGTCCCCTAATCACCCGGAGTCGTATCCGATTTTAAATCCTGTACCCTCTACCCGGTGTTCCTGCTTCCCGTACCTATCCAAGCAACGTTCCCTAACCCTCTTTCCCCGCTGGGGTTGCAGATGCCTGTGTAAGCCCCAAACTTGCAGGCGCCAAAACCCTAGAGGGGGTGGTTGGTTCGTGCCACTCCTAAGCCTGGACTACAGAAGGCCATGACAATGATGTCCAAGTTTGTTTGGATTGTGTATGTGTTCATGCAGGTAGTACATTTTCGTGCATTCCCTTCTTTCATGTGTCATTCCTCCTCCCCTCTCCTGCCACTCATTCCAGTTATCCAGTGTGCCAACACCTGTCCCAACTGCATATCCCTGACCCTCCTTCCCCACCAGGGTCTCAGAGGCCTGTGTGAGTTTGACCTTGCAGGCACCCGGGATGGTTGTTTCGTGACACTCCCGCGCCTGTACACGGGACCTGTGACAGTACACATCCGTTCATGGTGCATCATTCTATGTTATGTACCACACATGGTTCACATCCTGTTGTGACATTGTTTTACTGTGTTACCTTGGTTGTTACATCATTGTGGTAGTACTTGGCCTTTGTGAGGTACTGCTACGTCACGTCATCTACTGGAGGGTGTTCTGGTTCGTTTTTCTGGCTTGGATTTTGTGATTTTGCAAATGAGGGTGGACTCTGAGGGTGCAGGCACCTTTTTACACACAAGGTGGGAGATGGTGACGAAGGGGAAGGGTGATCCTGTGGCCAGGTGAAATTGAGGGTTGAAGGCTCCATGACCCAGGTGCAGTTGTTCAGTGGGTCATGGTCATTTGTGAGGGAGGTGGGGGGTTGTTGTTGATAGTTGCCTTGCCCTGCAGTGTGATGGGAACCCTGACATTTTAATGGTGGTATCCTATGTACATGTTGTGTTCTGCTGATCAATGCCTGTTCATGTGTTGTGTTTACCTTTCAGGTGCGAGGGGATAGTTGTGGTTTGACATGCTGGGGTGTACACATGGTGAATGTTCAGATGTGATGTGTAGAGGACACTGATGGTCACTTGATTGCACATGCATATGTTTAGTGCATGTCCTTACTGACCCACACACTTGCACTATGATGCACTACATGTACAACCACCCTTGCATATCCACGTGTACACTGTTTGCCTTCTGGTGCCCACTGTGTCCCTGCAGTACATGTTCCGTGACCAATTATGGATCCTGTACATGCCTAATTTGCTTTTTGATGTGGTCTGTCCCTTAGATGTGATGCTCAGGGTGTGCATCACATACAATGGTGTTCACTGTGCTGTGCGCTGAGCAGTGTGTTGCAGGAGTTGGACACAGCACACAGAAGCTGCAGTGTTGATTTTGCAATGCACAATGTGCATGTAGACAGGCATTCATTGTTATGTTACGTCTACAACTCTTGTAATGCATTTGGAAATGACTTATTTTGGGTGGGAGGTTGTTGGTCAGTCATTTCATCTGATTCCATGTCAGGCATCATTGTCTGATGCCACTGTACATTTTTGACATGGCAATGTGTACCTTATTGTTACTGTGTTGGTGTATGGGTATTGCTTGCCATGTCATGTTGTGGTTTGGGAGGGTTTGAGTGACATAACTGTGATGGCCACGGCCTGTTTTGCAGGTGTGTGTGATTCACACCTTGCATGTCAGGGTCATCTGCTTCTCAAAGCAACTAGCTGGGGGTAGATCTCTCTCCGCGGCAGGGGCCTCCCTCTGGGACAGCCTTCATGCCTCACTGGAACTTGAGGAGAACCATCTCCGGTTCCGGAAGCACCTCAAGACCTTCCTCTTTGCTTCTGCTTTCTCTCTGCCTCTCCCTTGCAAAATTCTTCACTGGAACTGCACTGGATCTGCAACTGGGCCACTCTCACCGACCTCGGTCCCTGGCCCAGCCACTCTCCACTTGCACTGCCTCCCTGGCAACCCCTGCACTGCAGGACTGTCTCTCTATCCCTACAGCCTCCCCTTCCCAGCACTTGTCTGCACTTACCTTTGCAGTTGCCACCAGCTGGGGTATTTATTTGTTTTTTAGTCTACTTACCCTGTACTGCACTCCCCCCTCCCCTTCCCCTTGCAGTTGTCCCTTCCCCCTACCCCTGCACTTGCACAATCTAAATGACACCTGGCCTAGTAGTACCGTTGTCTGTCTTCCCTTGTTCCCCCCTCCCTGCCTCATCGCACCTTGAAATACTTGTGTATAGGCCATATCATGTCATGTCATATGTGTGCCTTTTGGTCACACAGGATAGCTTGTGTTTAAGTAGCTAGGGATGCAGACAATGTGGCACTTCCATGGCAACTATCTCAGGGTGGTAGGGTTGTGACAGTTGACTGTCTCTTTGTCATCATCGATTGTCACCTGGTATGTGCCAGGCCTGTATGCACTCCGCAGGGGTGCGAGTTTAGGTGAAAAATGTGGCCACAAGCTGGGTCCGGGCTTCCTCGCCACGTGCCCTGTCCCCTCCCATGGGCAGCGCCTGTGCCTGTGGTTGGGGATGTGGGGGCACCACCATGTCCTCTGGTACGCCCTGCCATGTTGCAACATTGTACAGGACACATGCTGCCACAATGATCCTGCACGCTACTGGGGGTGCATAGAGTAGCTGCCCGCCAGAGCGGTCAAGGGAGCGGAAACGTGACTTGAGCACTCCGAATGTGCGCTCCACTATGGCCCTGGTTGCAATATGGGCAGCGTTGTATCTTACCTGGGGTGGTGTGGTGGGGTTCCGGATTGGCGTCATCATGTGGTTGCTCAGAGGGTAGGCACTGTCCCCTGGGGAGGTGTAAATGGTTGTGATTATTGGGGTTTGTGTATTTGTGTGTGTGTGTTTGACATGCATGCATGTGCAAGGGCATTTGTACTCACCTAGGAGCCAGGTGTCGCCATGCTGGCCAGCTTCCAGGGCCCGGCTCAGGGCGGACATTCTGTATATGAAACTGTCATGGGTGGAGCCAGGGTAGTTTGCATAGACAAAGGTGATGATTCCCTTTGGATCGCATACCACCTGTACATTGATGGAATGCCAGTGCTTGCGGTTTCGGTAGATGTGCTCAGTGGCCCTAGGTGGACGTAGGGCCACATGGGTGCAATCTATGGCACCAAGCACTTTGGGGAAGTGTGCCACCCTGAAAAAATCCAGGACAACGGCCTGCGTTTCTGCGGGTGTTCTGGGCATGTATATGTGCCTGCGGACTGAGGGGCGCGCTGTCATGATTGCCAGTACCTGGTGTAGGCAGCGTGACTTTGTGGCCTGTGAGACCCCCCCACTATGGCAGTAGTCCGCTGAAATGACCCTGTGGCCAAAAAATGAAGGACATTGAGCACCTTCTCCAAGGGGCTCAATGCTTGGGAGCAAAGGGTGGGGGATGTAAGGTCATCTTCCCACTCCCTGACCAGGTCTAGGATGATATGGGGTGGAAACCTATACCTGCCGTAGACCTGGTCGTCAGGCATCCCAAAAAGGTTTGTCCGTGGTGCGAAAATGCGTGCCCTGGCTATTCTCCTCCTGCGGTGTCCCACGATCAGTGCTGCGACAAATGGGGCATTCATCGTAGCTGTATATACGTGTTTGTTGTTTGCGCACACTTTTATACTGTGCGCGGGGACGCTTCCGCCTGCCTTCGTGTGGCAGACGCGTTGACGCCTGTGTGCATCTTTTGCCGTGCACGGGTTTCCCATATTCGAATCCATGAATACGGGTTGTTCGCGTGCGTGTGGGCGTTCCGTGTAGTTCCCTGCAGTACGTTATTCCCCATTCCGCGGGTTACGCCCACTGTTCCGCACACTTTGGTTGTGTGCGCCGCGCTACGTGCGCTTTTGATGTGCGCGTAGCGCACGCCGTGTGTGCCCGCATGCGCCATGGCAGGATTGGGCGTACGGACAGTGGGAAACACGCGCAGCGTCTTCCTTGAATCGCACGCATGCGCGTGCGCTGGGTTTCTCACGCTTGTGCCACCTTGCGCCTGCTTGCGCTGGGATTTTCGGCGCACGTTTGCTCCATGAATCGACCCCTTAATGTACTGTGTATTCCACTATCTATAGCATTTCTTCTCAAATAATAACACATAGAATTATGATTTAAATGACATGAACAAATATAATGTGTCAGAGTTTCTTTCTCATATACACAGGAAGGGGAACAATCAGAAGTGAAAACATTCCATATGTTAAAGAGATATGACAACAGAAAAATGTGTTAAAGAAATCACAAAACAATTCCAGTTGTCTATCCAAGCCAACAGGGGTTAAAGGTGATAAAACAGTGTTGTCTGCAAAAAGAACAATGGGGACTTTATCATTGCCAAGGACTAGAGCATCATTTGTGATTAAAACTAACCTCTTTAAAAAAGAATGCCTTTAAAATAAATGAACTTCTTAACTACACCATTACAAAATAATTAAAAAGAGTCAGTGTCAAAACACAGCCCTGCTGATACCTGTATTGGACCTTAAACTATGAGGTAACTTGGTATCTCAAGTTCTATCTCACAGTATATACTTGTTTTTCAAATATGCCCACAAAACATGTTAAGGGCCTGCATCAAAAGCTGCTTTGTATCAATAAATAGAACATAAAACTGAATCTCCTCAAATGTACGTCTTTCTGCAATTACAAAACAAATCTAAAACTTTGGTCAACAGTGTTAAGATGAAAACCTGCTTCAAACTGATTAACATTATTATTGAGCATAATCTGTGCACTCAAATGGCCTAAAAGGACTTTCACATATATCCTCCCAGCAGCAATGACAGATAATTAAATGGATCCTCTTGGGCACCTTTTTAGTAAATTGGTAGGTTTTCGGCTTCGGCCCTTGACATAGGATCGAGGAACAATGCAGAAATGGCATTACATTATCAGCTAAACAATGGTAACGTACAGTGAATTCAGTTCTGAAAAAGGTCACAGCGATCTTTTCTGGTACAGGAGCTTTATTTATTTTCTGTGAGGCAAATACTTTACTTACCTTCTCATCTGTGAATGCCAGAAAGGAGTTATCCAAAATCTTTCATAGTAAAATTCACATTACTGCTAATTGCACATCCCCTAGTCTTCTTATAAATTCCTTCAAAATCTGCAAATCATATGTTTTCCAAGAACCTGATACCTTTCTCTAGACAGCCCCATGAAACGAGTTTCCAGAATTTGAGGTTGTCCTTAACATTTACTGTTTCCAATAAATCATTTAATTTCCCTTCAGCATAATCCCTTTTTTGGTTATCATATTTTATAATTATGTCTAATCAATCTAAATGCCTCCTTAACCAAGTTATCCTGGATTTAGCCAGATAATTTTCTATATTGCACATTTTACAATTGATGTTTCATGACCAATGGATAGATAATGTCCACAAATGTCTTGTATGTATTGATAATATCTGATTATGATATGAGTGGTTCAGGAAATACCTCCTCAAAGGGTGACAACAGAATTACTGAGGAAACACTAGAACATTCCAAAGTCACCAGTGGATGATCCCTTTCAAACCTATACATAACAGAAACTTTATTAACTAAGGACCAGTCCTTCAAATTAACCAGAACATAGCAAATATTACTATTCTATAGCCCATTAACAAATGGGGTGCTGCAGGAAAATCTTTACTAGCCCTCAACAGGATCCAAAGCCTAAATTAGCATAATGAAAGGTGTTTTGTACTGTTGTTTGAGGAAATCTGAATTCAGATCAGGTATATCTCAAGTAAAATTCTCACCATGTAGCAAACCTGAAAATATTAGTAAAGGCTCCAAGTGTACATTCAAATCACCAACTATAAACATATGAGATATTTGACCATTATTTTTCTTTTGATTATCTAAAAACAATTTGAAAGAATTTAACATTTTTAGACCTTTGCCACTGGTAGGTCTCTTATGTAAATTCAAAAGCACAATTTTGATCGAAGAAACTAGCATACTACATAGCTTGTAAATCTTTGGACCCTGATTTATTGGGTTCAATACTTGCGTGCAAAGTACAGCAGACTCAAACCAAGAGAAGTCGATTAGGTCAACTCTTCAGGCCCTTGGAGTTCAATACTTCAAAGGAAGCATAGCCATGAAAGAGAACAGGCTGAGCAAGTTCCCTGAAACCGAACAATGCAACATGGATGGGTAAAGTCACACCATATTTGTTCAAGTAGATTTTTCCTTATACCCAGGATGTTCCAAAACAGAAGATGAACATTTTGATGAGGAGAAGCCCATGTACATTCTGAAGAGGTCATAACATCAGTATCTAAGGGACTAGCATTCAGTCAATCCACTGCTTCTAAGCAGCTGTTGATATAAGTTGCTACTTTCAATAAAAATGGCATGAGAGGTGTCAGAGGAGCAGGAATCACTGGCTTTATACTTTAGTTTCAAAATCACCCAAGAACTAGATGGTCTTGTCTCAGTCATGCTTTGACCTGTCCGTAAAATGAGAATATTTGAAGGACTTGCCCTCACCTCGATACTGAAACCCAAAGCAAGATAACCTGTATGATCAAGTGATGGGAGACCATCAACCAGGAGTTCATTTTTAAGTGCCATAGACATATCATCATATATATCAGTACAGGAACATTTCAATATATCTTCCCAAACCACTGAACAAAATCCTCTTTTATTCCTTAACCAGTAGATACATGTCTTCTTCAGTCAGTAACCAGGCTCTTAATTTCCATTTTCTAATTTGTGATCATTAACCACATAAACCATGTTCTTCTGAAAAGTAATTTGTGGAATCTTTTGGTGATTATCAAAGTCCTTTTGTACTTCCTTGTGATTCTTTGGCGCATTAACAAAACATCAAGATGGCAATATATACTTAAGTGAGAATATAGGACCAGACCTACCCAATAAGGGAGGCAGATTTATACAAATATTGTTCTGGAATTCTTCCAAAATGCTACTTGTATGTGTTACATTCAATTGTGCATCCCCAGTGGAGTTAATAGAGTATACACTAATTACAACGTTTTGCTGTTACTTTGGCACAGTTGATTTTGTTTTGCATCACTTGAATGTTCTCCCATCAGGCAAGTGTGACCTTATCCACCGTTTATTTAGAAATTGGCATTTGCAAATGCGCCTGGGGAGGAGCAGACTTTTCTTTGAAAAGGTTGAATGCTTCGGAGGCACGACTGAGGGGAAAGGTGAGTCTATTCTGTAAAATAGATCCATCTTTCACATTGCAATCTGAGCTCGGTATCCCCTAGCATGGATGGTGTTGACCAGTTTGCCAATTGTCACTTGCAAACTGTAGCCTTGGATCTTCCACCTCTAGCTGCAGAGGCAGGATGTGTCAGTGTAAGAAGGGAGGCATCAGCTTTCAGTGCGGCTGCAACACATGTGTACTTTTCTTTTTAATCCTTTACTTTTATTGGCTGATGACTGAGAGACTCGAGAAAATCACCAGAAGAAAGGGGGAAGCATTCTTTCTGAATCAAACTGGAGACATATCTAAGATATGAACCCTTACTTCCTTGGCAATAAGAGTTGGGATAAGATGCTGATGATTGTAACAGACCAACGGTGTGGAGCCCGCAGTGGTGCCAAATTTACTATGTAGTCATATAATCTTGGAATTTACATGCATACATTTCTGCTGTTCGATATCAACATGCCCCTGTACCTAGGCTCTTCATGCTCTCCCCCACCCACTGTGAATAGTCATGTGCCGGGTCACCCATGCACATCGACAACACTGCTGAAATCAAGACAAGTGTTTCACACCATTTAAACTGAAACCAAGCAGGCCTGGGATCATGTATCTCCTTCAAGGCAGGCTAGATTCTGAAGGGGCAGTTGTCACCTTGCCTGCTTCCCAGTCCACCCCAGGATTTGTATGAGGGTGGAAATGGGCATTGGGGATCTAATCTCAAAATAACTTATATTTAACCTTCAGCACGGCGAGCAGTGAAACAGTGTACTGTACCTTTACTCTGAGTAGTGGATTATAAGGTTATTATGAAGTAAACTATATATCAGTAAATTACCCCAGTATGTTGTCAGGATATTGCAGGGCACTGAGGAGTTCAGTGACCTAATAGAGGAATAATGCTGCATGCTGAAATCCTTCATATGGTCACTGAACACAAAGAGGACTTTCAATATCCTTTCTAAGTATATAAAGGGGCCTGCATTGCTTATTGGACATGGCTGCAACACCCTCCCCTTTAATATCTGCTTACCCTAATGAAAAGAGGGTCACAAAAGGCCAACTAGCCCTCTAATTGGTATTTGTCAAAAATGAGACAACACACAGTGGTTGTGGTATGCCAAATGCAAGGTAACCAGATCATTGCAATAGACTGGAGAACAAGCAAGGTCAAAAGCCAAGCTCTCACTCCAACATTCTCCAACGTTTGAACAGACAACAGGAGTTTATATAGTACAAATGAGTCATTCTGATGACTTCATGATCACTGAGTTATGAAATTCTATCGCTCCTGTTCATTGGCTCGCTCTAATGAGCTAAATGTGGAACCCTATAAGTGCAGAACTAGGGATTGGACAATCGTTATCTAAGATCCCACCCTTGAACCTTCCCATACAAATGTGCTACTTCATCATATTTTAATATTAGTGGTGGGCCCTAAACTACTTCGTTGGTGAAAAAAAGAAATGTGCTCATCGTTTAGAATGAGGCTACACTATCCATAAACTGGCTGCATGATGACATGGTTATGTAGATAATAGAGAGAGAGAGACAAGTCTGTCACCTAATTTTATCTAAATCAAATAGCTCATGTTACCTCCCATGCCATGGTCTCCGAGTCTCATGGACATGTTTCTTGCAAAGCTGATAGCCATCCTGCTCTTGACTGTTTTATGAATAACCATTTTGTGAGTCATCCTGCTTTCACCCTGCTAAGATCTTATCGCTGTAATTAGTTGTCTTTTCTTTAATCCCATCTTGTGTCCAAGCCAATTGCAGAAACATTAATCTGACAACTCCTTCTGACTTCCTGGGATGCCCAGTTTGTCCCATAAACTTGAAACGGTCTGTCGAGTGCTTGTAACTCAATTTATCTTGCCAGCTGAACGCACACAATATTATCTTGTTATGCTATACAACCCTCCCTATGAAGTCTTTGGACCTTCACATTCCTTGGGGCAGATCCCATCTAGTTGGCTACTGCATTTTCCGTAAATTAACTGTATTTGTTGGAGCGTGCTTAACTGGGCTATTCTTAAAGCTGCCAAGCTGAATTCTCTGGAGCACAAGGGAACATCACAGTGGGACCAGAGGGGGTGTGGATGGCCTGTGGGGACAGAGGGAGTAACACATGTTAGTGCATGCTTACTTGCTGTCTGAGCAGGGGGTTGGACCCTGGGTCCTCCTGGTCCGAACAGGTCCAAACAGGAATTGCCCTTTTCTTCGTCTGCCCTTCGCTTAGTACGCCTGGGTGAGAGACACCCTTGATCTAATAGTTAAGAGCACGAAGGAAGAGGCAGGGCTGAGAAGTTGGCTGGTTCTTAGGCCAGTTGACCTAGATCCACTTGCACCTGCTCCCCATCTGCAAAGGAAAAGATGCTGGAGGGCTCCTTAAGTAGGAAAAAAAGAGTGGCAAGCAAGAAGGCACCAGGTGGGTGGGGCTTGCTAAGTGGTGAAAAAGAGCGACAAGCAGCAAGGCACCAGGTGGGCGGGGCTTGCTAAGTGATGAAAAGAGTGGCAGGCCGGAAGGCACCAGGTGGGCGGGGCTTGCTAAGTGGTGAAAAAGAGCGGCAGGCAGGAAGGCACCAGGTGGGCGGGGTTTAGGTCAGGTGACCTAGATCCACTTGCACCTGCTCCCATCTGCAGCTTAACTGTTTTAATGTGTTACACCCAACAGTAGTGATGCCATTTTTTCTTCAGCTTGCTGAACTCGCGCCTGCCAGGCTGGGGATACTGTGCCATTAAAGTTGATTTGTGATGTCCCAATGTCTGTTGCTTGAGCCAACAAACTTAAGAATTCCCACTGTCTACGGAGTGCTTTGTTTAAAATGATATTAGCTTTTCATATTCCTTTCTATTTAAATACCTTTTCTGTGGTGGATTTTACAACCATTCATTGATAACAAATTATTCATGGCTTTAAGAATATATTCTATTAAACTGCATATTAGTGATGATTTAATTCATACAAATTCTCCATTGATAGTATATGACGACCTGAAGATTTCTAGTCTAGCAGTACAGTAAGCTAAATAGAAAATGTGTTCCTCATGAGTTTGGTGGTATCTTAGCTGTAAATCTTGAATTACTGTTACCACCACTTGTTCAGGTGGAATTACTGCTGGATTTCAAGTGGTGATAGACAGTATTGGACCCCATTAATAGGAGTCTATAGGACTGTATGGGTATTTCAGCAGTATTACCGCTGGTGGTAAGTCTTCCAGCTCTAATTCCACCGATTTCACTGATTTTCAGTGGGTAGAGCAGTGTATTTACCACCATCTTCGTGCCGGAGGTGAATCCTCCATTTCACTGTATAACTTGTAGTACAGCGATGCAGTAATATGGTGGCAACAGAGTAGTAATTCCATTACCACTGGTTTTTACTGCAGCGCCATAGTTGGAGTGTGGGCCTCATTACGAGTTTGGCAGTTGGTGGTAACAGAATTACTGCCACTTTTACCACAAATCCGAATTTAGTGTGAGGAGGTCAGGTGGAAGAAGTAAAGTTTACCTCCAATAATCTCTGGAATTACTGCTGCAGAATTATCACTCACAGTATTTCCACAAGAATACCCAGGGAATCCTATATAACAAATCCATACCACCCGTCGCAATCCCGGGGTAAGTCCACAAGACCGAGCAGCAGTAATGATAAATAGGTTTGACAATAAATCGGCAGATTTATTGCTGATTTCCGACACAACCTGTAATGAGGCCCCAAGTATTAAAGGAGATTATGTTGCTGCCATGTAATATAAACAATTTGCACTCACTGGATGCATCATCCATCAGCCTTCTGCAATGGCTTGGCAGGTGAAGAACAATAGTCTGGAGGGTTGCCCAGGGCAAGGCCAGAGGTTAAGATTAATTCTAAACCTTGCAGCCATCTCCTCTTTTGTTTTGCTGCAGTCACCCCGAGTGGGACGGGTATGCGAGATGTGAGTCCCATGCCTGCTGAGCCTGGAGATCCAAGCTATTCCTGACAAGGCCAAAAAATCTCTGGGGATGCTTATGGTCTCTTGCAGAAGGAATGTGAGCTAGCAGTTCAGACTGGACTGCCCCTTTTAGGGTGGGACGAAGCCTGATTTGCATGTGGTATTTTGCCTTCTGTAGTGGCTTGGCATGCAAAGAACGATGGTCTGGAGGGCTGCCCAGAGCAATGCCAAAGGTTAAGATTAATTCAAAACCTTGCTGCCATCACCTCTTGTGTTTTGCACTGCTCTATTTGGACATGAAACACCATGTTGACTTGCAATAGCCTTATAACTTGTGGTAGCGGTTACTATGTAATTCCATCAGAATTAGCAGATATCTACAAGAGCACCATAAGCACCGCCATTGACGCCATTGCCCCCCTGCAGACCAAAAAAGCCAAAACTATCAAACACTCAAATACCTGGTTCTCCACTGAACTCAAAGAACTCCGCTCACAGAAAAGAAAAGCACTAAACTCCTGGCAGAAATCGCCTTCCCCAGCCACCCTATCCTCCTACAAAAAAATCACTGCCCAATACAAAAAAGCCATAATCACAGCTAAATCAGTCTCCTATAACGAAAGAATTGCCAATGCAAGCTCCGAATCTAAAGAACTCTTCGCCATTTTCAACGAACTCACCACACCGGCCACCAAATCACAAGACATTGTTGAAGACCAAATCTGGTGCAACTCCATACAATCTGCCCTGTTAAATAAAATTGAACTCCTACAAACAAAAATTATGGAGCACCACAAAAACCTATCACTGCACATCAAATCTCCCACCACCACGAGCCACATGCCCACCCCCAGCTCGGGGACCCCATCCACCAAAGCCCCCACCACCCTGTTCAAATTCAGGGAAGTCACAGAACACGAAGTTATCGAGGTAATGAACAAGATCAAACCTTCCAATTGTAAAGGAGATCCCTGCCCCGCCAGTCTGATCAAAGACTGCACTGAAACACTCGCCCCCTTCCTTAAATCATTCATTAATGCCTCTTTCAATACCAATACTGTCCCTGACAGTCTAAAAGAAGCCTGGGTGCGCCCGCTTCTAAAAAAAACCACCCTCGACCCAGAAGTAGCTACCAACTACAGGCCCATCACCACTGTGCCTTTCCTGCTCAAGATTCTTGATAAAATTGCCTACACACAAATCCAGGATTATCTCGAAACCAACCATATTCTAGGCAAAAGACAGTCAGGCTTCCGACCAGGTCACGGAACAGAGTCAGCCTTACTTGATCTGAAAATACAACTTGCAGACACTATGGATAAAGGCAAACCGGCACTCCTTCTCCTACTGGATCTATCTGCCGCCTTTGACCTTGTCAACCACGACATCCTAGGCATGCACCTAAAAAATGAAGCACACTTCTCCCCGGAAGCCATTGCATGGGTGGCCTCATTCCTAAAAGGCAGACTCATGAAAGTCTTCTCAGACACTGCTTCGGCAACCCCTACTACCATCCACTGCGGCGTCCCCCAAGGCTCCTGCACGCCCCCACTCTCTACAATATATTCACCCTTCCTCTCTTCAATGACCTCGACTGTCGTAACATAGCGTACACCAACTACGCAGACGATACACAGGTACTACTCCCGCTAACTGGAACCTACGAAGAAGATGCGACAGCACTAACCAAAATCTACACAGCCATCCAAACTTGGATGGCGGCCAACGGCCTCTGCTTAAACGGGGACAAAACCGAAATCCTCATAGTAGGGACCAATGAAATTCTCAACAAACTCCCCCCCCAATACAAATCCTTCAACATCGACAACTCCACCATCACAGTCTCCAAGACTGTTAAAACCTTAGGTGTTCACCTAGATACCTCACTATCTATGTCTCGCCAGGTCAACGCCATAGCCTCTTCCTCAGCACTCACCACCAAGGTGATAAATGCTGTCAAGCCTTTTCTCTCCACTAAAAACTGCCTGTCCATCGCCAGAGCCACTATAGGTACAAAAATAGACTACTGTAATGCCCTGTTCCTAGGCACCTCCGCCCACAACCTAAAAAAACTCCAAATCACGCAAAACAACGCGCTCCGGGCAGCGCTGTCCATTCCAAAAAGAGAACACATCTCGCAAGCAAGGAAAGATGCTCACTGGCTACCCGTGAAGGAACGCATACTTTTCAAAGCCATGACCATCACACATAGATGCCTCTCCCTGGATGCCCCACCCTATCTCGCAGAAAGAATCACAACGAAAGCCTCCATCAGACCCACCAGAGCTCACCGCACCAACATGATTGATGTCCCCACGTTTCAAAGATCCAGGGCGGGAGGAACCAGCTTCCAACACCTCGCACCTAAAAACTGGAACTCCTTACCTACCTCACTAAGGAACGAAAAATCATACCACACCTTCCGTAAAAACCTCAAAACCCTCCTATTCCGCTAAAAGTCCTCCACATGCACATTCATGCTTGCATTGTAACCACAGCATAGCATAACCCCTAAGCTCAATGTTTATTACCAATGTGAAACGTACTCTGTAACTCGGTTTACATCTGTAAACATATTCCTATGTTTGTGTTCAAGACTAAGTCTGCTGTAACAGCGCCACGATGCCCCAGGGCAGTTTTGTGCGCTTTATAAATGCAAATAAATAAAAAAATATGTACTATATACAATCCAGTGATTGAAAACTCTTTATTAATCTGTAATTAAGCAAGTACTGCTGAGGTGGCGTACATGATAGGTAGTAGCCTGCCATCCGAAGCCTGACTGGCCAAGTGCAGCCAGGGTCTCTGAAAGGACTGCGAGATGCTAACAGCGTTGTACACCTTTCGTCACGAGATTTAGCACCAAAGCATTAGCCAGTATGATCAAAGCATACGTCAGGGACATCATTTGGGCGTCACCAGGGGTCACAACTGTGACCCTGAGGTCTCCCTTGCTACCCCTGTGGTCTACCTTGATACACATAAAAAAAGAAATGTAATATAAGCTCCTGGGCTGTGGCCAGCACCATGTGGCTCTTTGTTTCTGCAGTGGCTGGCTTTCTTGCTTAGTCCTGTTAAAAAAACAGTGGGTTCCACAAGTGGAACACTTTGAGCAGTTTACCTAAATAGGAAAGAATAGGAATAACAAATAATTTGTCTTTCTGGAATTCTACAAAATGATTGCTAGACTCAATAAAGGTTTATTTCAGACACACTTCAGGGCGTGAGTCACTGATTTCGTCTGTTCTTAAACACCTGAACTCAGCCTTTTCAGTCTTCTGGGGCTGATGAGTACCAACACAGGTTGGGTGATCTTGTATGTATATTTTTTCTATATAAAGTGCTTAAGCTTAATAACATATAATTATCATTTGGCCTTGGACATATGCCTGCATTCACATTCCTGTATGAAATGAATATCACATTATAGTGATATAATAAACCATATTTTTCGTTGTGTATTTAGGAACAATGCTGTGTGATGCCACTTCCTGTTTTGACTGGGGTGGAAGGTTATGTTCCGTCGTGTCCCTTAGTGTCACTTCCAGGCAGAGCAAATTGCATCACTTCCTGTGATGTCATCATACGTCAAGGGTCGTGTGATTTCACTTTCGCTACCCCTGGCATTTTGATGAAATGACGTCCCTGGCATACATTACTTTAAAACAAAAGGGGTTCTCTTTGATGAAAGGCTGCAGGTGACACTGGCCCTCATAGAATAGGGAGTAGTCCAGGAGCATGTCCGTTCTAGCTTTCAGATGCAGAGGTGGCATATCAGTTAGGACTGTCTAATGGAGTGCTTTGAAGTAAGCAGCAGCTCGGGAGAAAAAAAGTAAGGCACACTGGCAGTCAAAGACCAGCACACAGTGAAGGGACCGAGAGGTCACGAGGGAACACAGGAGGAATTACTCCTGGGATTGCTGAATGCTCATTGGCTAGCTCACAACGGCTCGATGTTAATGGTTCATAAATCGTTCACATTTAGGGAAAGCAAAGTGGCAAGAACTCCAAAGGGAATTATATAGAGCAAGGCTAAGACCAGGGCTTTAGGTGGGCCAGGGCTGAGCCCCGGCAAGCTCCGAAATCTCGTTTTGAGGCAGGGCCCTGCAGGGACTCACTAATCTTGCCTGGCAGTCCCGGGCACTACATGACAAATATTTTTTTTTTAAAGCCTAAAGCTCTCAAACATGAGCTAGAACTTCAGGCTTCAGAAAAAAAACCTTTCTTCCATAAGAGGGGTGCCGCACCTGTGAGACATCCCTTCAGGCAAGGGATGCCCATGGGCCGGCGCCCCCATTATGGAGACAAACATGAGGCCGCTGGAAGCAGAGCCTTGTTTTCTAAATCCTGAAGCTCCCGCGCATTTGAGGAAGTTTCAGTCTTTAGGAAAAAGGTCTCCACTTCCAGTGGCCTCACCCTTTCAGCCTTAATGGTGACCCTGCCCCTTTCAGACTTAATGGTGACGCTGCCCCTCCCCAGCTGGTGAGGGGCAGTGCCACTATTAAGGCTAAAAAAGTGAGGCACTGTCCACTGCCAGGCAAGCCTATAGAAAATAAATGCAGAGATCAGCACCCTCTCTCCCAGTGGGCGAAAGGTGCTGATCTCTACAAAAGACTGCCTGGCGGGTGTCCCTGTACACCATTGAGCCGGGGCCGTCAAGTGACATGCCTAATGAGCCAACAGTTGACCTCCCCGTTCTTAGGCCACGCCCCCTTGCTGAGCCCCGGCTCATTTTGCCAGAGCCATCTTAAGCACTTTTGGGGCCCTGGGCACGGACATCTTTGCGGCCCCCCTCCACCAAACCAAAGCATTTAAGTGATTAAGAATATCTGCCCCACCCCCCTGCCGCAATCACAACCCATATGTTGATATGCTGCCTCATTGCATTAAAATAAGAATGTTTACTCCCTTTAAGTCCCCTTACACTCTTAATTCTTGCGCTAATCAGACTGACAAACAAGTGCCATTTGAAGGCCAACATTATCAGTCTACGAAGAGGTTACTTCTGTTCTAGCATAGATACAGGAGACTTTTTCTCAATAGAATCCAGGCAGGTATGCAGCCTGTAGTATTAATGCATGACTGTATGTAAAAGGTACATGTAACCCAGAATAGACCGATAACTCCCATTTGCTGCCTCACAGAACGCAAACATGCTAAAGCATTAATAGAAGAGACCAATTGGTAGAAAGAAGAAAGCTGCACATACCATAGCATGGATAGTGGATGCAGATTAGAAGCTACCAGGATGGTGTCTGTATCCAGACAGACTGAGATTATAAGTGCAACATGGTTTTCAAATAGAGTTGCCGTTAGAGATCAAAATAATAAAGTGCCTGTGGTGTGCAATATATGAATGTCCACTATTATAGTGGAAGCAACACCACAGCCAGTGAAACCATGAATGAGGCTGTTTTGAAGATCATACCCTGAGAAGGAAATCTCTCTGAAGGGCTGACAATTTTGAAAGGTTTAGTGACTGGCAATTTCGAGAGGCTAGGCAATACACAATTAAATTAGATACACAGCATGACACACACTGGTTAAGTAAGGGGTGAATCTCAGATGTGTGCCAACTCTGCAATTTCTGTATTTGAACACTTTCATTACCAGTTCTTACCATGAGCTAAAATAATCTAATTTTATAAAACTGAAATGGAAAGTACACACAGCACATTACCAAACATGACCATTTTTTAAAAACAAAATATTATAGAAGGGTGTAACACAGAATGATTCTAGCTTCATTCTCTCCATCATCAAGAGACGTATTCAAGTACCAGCATACCAATCAGCGTGATTTAACAGATTTAACCTGCGTTGGTCTTTTTAATTTTAAAGCTTTACATACTTCCAAAACAATGGCTTGTCAAATTGTCATTTATAAACGTGCAGAAAAACCTTAGACTTTTAGAAAAATGCTAAGTTTTTTTGTGTCAAACGAGCAGACTTTAAAATATGCTTGCCCGAGTCCTTCACCATCTGATCCGCTCCCTATTCTCTACCACACCTTCCACTCAAATGGCCTACATAAGAAGAAAGATCAAGTAATTGGCAAAACGATGCCACCAGCATGCGAGGAGGCAAACTGCACAGAAGACAGTACAATAATGTACAAGATATAAGATGATTGATCAGGATCAGTGTATTGTCTGCTGGCAAAGCCAGGATGCAAGCATGAATGATTTGGTTACAAATTCTGATACTTATTAATCTCTTGGACTTACACTTTATGCTAATCATTGCAGGTAATTGCCTAGGTTTTACAACACCCCATCTGAACAACCCAACTTCTAGACCTTCACCTTTTAGAAACCGCTATCTGGTGCAGGTATATTGCTGATAATAGCACCTGCTGTGCTGTAAGACCAAGTACATATGCAGGCAGGTTTATAAACTTCAGACATAGGAAAGGCTCAGCCAGCCTTACAGGAATGTGCTATTCTAATCTTGCATAGGAACACATATCACTGCATATCACACACACTGCATATCACACACACACACTGAGCTAACGTCTGAACCATTATGGCACTCAATTTACCAGTATGCATTTCAGATGTGGTTATTGTACATGATCAACATAATTCCCACAGGAAGGAAAGAATGCTACAGGAGTTGTGCCACAAGGAACACATGAACTATATATACCACCGTGAACACAGAAAGCATTACATGATTAATTGATCGAGCTAGAATGTACTTGCCAAAACAGACAGGCAATAGGTTTAGAGCCTCAGCACCATCCAATATAATATATTCTGATGTGTGCTATTTAAGTCTGGTGAACAAATTAATCTTACTTCTTTAGATCAGGCAGCCTTGTGGGGCCCCCTCCAATGTGGGGGCCCTGGGCAAATGCCCCTTTTGTCCTCCCATAAAAACGGCTCTGCATTTTGCAGTGCCAGGATACACCATAACAATTGAAGAAGCTTTGCTTCAAAGGGAACGTGGCAGGCAACGTTGTATATATGTGCTGATTGAATAGTGGGTTAAACACCTGCACAAAAAATCTGCAGATTAATTATTTTGTATGTCTTGGAATATTTAGAAGGCCAACTCAGCATCTTCTCCTTCCGTGGATGAGAACTCTGGAGTAGGCGTGGGCCCCTTACACCGTCCTTCAGTTCATGCCAAGATGGATCTAGGCCTTTCTGAAACGAGGGATAGGGGGGTCCCTAATTAGTCTCATTTTTGCCCGCTCTTGTTGGTCATGCACTGATCTGAACTGAAGGGGAAATCTGCTCCCATAGCCGAGGATCCTGTGTGCTCAGAAGTTGGCGCCCATTCCCCCTCTGGCGTTGCTAATAAAAACAGATGCCAGTTGTTGGAGGGGATTATACCGCTGTAATCAGGAAGAAGAAGAAGCAGAGACCCGTCGGCCCGGATATCCGCAACCTCTTCTAATTAGCAGAAACATAGAAACATTCCGAAAGCCAGAGGTCTTCATTAGTATTAGCGCAGACGAAGGGCCATTATGCTCTTAACACTTGGCAGCCCAGTGTAAGTCTCGGTGTGCACCAAGACACGTGTAAAACGCTGCAAGAGAAAGAGTTAACGCTTTAAAAATGCACACGTGGGTTTCCAGGTGAAAAAGAAGCAATCACTCGCATGCATTGATATGATAGGTTATTTATAATGGCTTAATACCCAGATGTTTGCCCGAACCCTGGGATCGAACCTGTGGTGCTCCATGTCATCTTGCTTCTAAAGTGAAAACGCATTGTGCTGCTTCTTATTGTTATCGGCTCCTTAGAGCATGGCCAGAGCTGCTCTAGAATTCAGGGTGTTTCCTTGGGAAAGCAGTGACATCACAAAACAAACATTGGCAAAGCAAACAATGTGGACTTCTGTGTGTGTTGGCATGGGATAGGCATTTGCAAGGCACTACCACACTCTTACTACCTGGCAATAAGATGCCAACTTCTGGAAAAACGTGTGATTACCCGGGCATAGGAAAGCAGTACATATACAGAAGCCAAAACTGTTGACTTTGTTAATGTTTTTTATTTTTTTGAACCAGGAGTTCAGTGGAAGCAACAGAGAAGTGGCGGAATCAGAACCCACAGAACTAAAAATGATTCTGAACGGAAGCACAGGACAATTGCAACAGCTGGCAAGTCATAAAAAGCACACAGAAACAGTGCAGTGGAACAACCTACCACACACGTCCAACGTAAAATCACAAGGCCTGGGGCAACAAAACACATTTTCATCACCTCAGACACATTCATCTACAACATGGTAGGCGTTGTTAAGCATTACCGTAATGCATTGTCAGACCCGCATAGGTTTCCTTCATTCTCGTGCTTCACCCAATGAGCCATCCAGCTCCTACTCCCAATGCGCAATGCTCTAAAAACTGTGGCAGAATGCATCCACTCATGAGAGCATATCTGGCGAACGCTTTCTTTGCTCATTCCCACAACAGCTCTGGAGCAACACTTGAAATGTTCGCATATTTCACAGAGGGACAAATGAGCATATAAGGATGTGTGAAGTGCTGCAATCAAACAGCAGTGGGGGGAAAACATCCCCAATATAAAATTGAGCCGAAAAACCTAGCAGTAACAGCAGTGGCAGAGGTAGCTTTTAATTTCAGGCAAGGTGGATAATGGGGCACCAGTGGGAGGGAGGCTGGGGGCTAAGAGGGGCAGTCGCCCCCTGACCCCTTCTAGCTCCCCCACAGTTGTCATTGTTTGACTATGGGTTAGAAATGTACGTCCCTAGTGGTTGCATGAAAGGGCCCTGCAAGTAAACACATTTAGGCCAAGTAAAGCACTGTTTTGAAAAGAAAGCTAAGCAAGCAAGTGGTGTGTAAAAAAGTGATTGTGGACCTCAAAAGCACAAGCTAGGTACAGCATACAGCTTTATGAGACAGTTGTAGGTAGGTATTAAGACATATTGGAGACCAACAACACCTTGAAGGGCTTGAACAAACCCTTGACAGAAATAAAACTGCACTCAAGGATGTCAGTGGAACTGAACACAAAAGTGACATAAAAAGTGACAAGGTTGCCATGCCGACCATGGTGAAGTAAACAAGAGGTCATTATTATCAAACAGAAAGACAACAATGCTTATGTCTGTAATGTGGTTGGTCATTTCAACCAATACACCGTGCCACCTAGTGGCCATCACTGGAAGTTCACCTCCAGATCAGAGCCAAACCACATTGTATCTTGGACATGCAAATTAGCTGAACCTGTGCCAAGTATAAAATAGAAGTTTCCTATAAAGCCATGATAATGTTCTGATTGGAGCAAAAATGCTTTTAAGCTAATATGCAGACCCATGATTCATTGCTATGTGGCTCATCTGGAGGTCGACTTCATGACCACTAGGTGGTGGTGTGCATGTCTAAGCCGAAAGTACCTATTCACCCCATCAAAGAGTCAAACATGCATTGCTAATGGTGCAGAGAATCCCACATGTCCAACATTTGGAGGTCACCATGCAACATAATAAGGTACATAGAACAATAATCCCAATAGCTATGTTAGTCGAGACAAATCACCAAGGTTGGCACATAACTATGGCATGCAGAGCAGGAATGTAGAATGATTATCTAGGTTGCCACTCCATGCTCTGGAACAGAGGAACGCATCCATCCTCCAGGGACGGACAAGTACTTTAAAGACAGGCACATGTAAACCAAAGGACAGGCATTGGTGTCAGGGACCCAGAAAATGACATGGTAGTCATTGGTACCAGACATCAGAAGTCCTCATAGTGTCTACCGTACTTTAAATAGGATAGTTAAGAGCCCCCCACCCAATGACAAGTCAAAAGATCTGAATGTTGTGACAATAGTTAACTAGAGCGCAAGCTTAAAAATCCACATAAGGACAATTCATGATAGCACTAGTAGATACAGTAGGAGTGTACTTCGAGACTCGAAGTAAACATGGAAATAGCAGGGCACAGGACATGTAGTTCTCACATGTTCCCAGTCCAACAGGCTCCTTGTACCCAACTAGGTCTCCACGGCAAACGTCTGTACACCACGGATGCTGCGCTGGTTGCCATGGTGAACATGTAGGCCGACATGTACTATTGCCCAAACACCACTTAATGCAGGCTTAAATAGACAGATGTCCGCTCTAAGGTCAAGAAAGGGGGCCTCCGTAAGCACTGCTCAAGTAAACACTGGCATCACACACATCATTTGGCAGTCAGTGTATGCCCATAGCTGTGTTGTGGGCAGGGTCAGGGCCTTTGAATATTTTCAATCCTATGGGCACTGAGCCACTGCCCAAAAGTGGGAAGTGTAATTGTAATTGCAATTGTTTATTTGTAAAATGCTTATACACAAGTGAAGTACTTCAAAGCACTTCAAAGTGGGAAGGGAACAAGGGAATACAGAGTCATTCTTAGGCCTTGATGTTTCTGAATGATCTAATAAAAAAGACTAGCACACTGCCCTGAGGTCTTTACCACTTGAGCGGTGCATGACAGGAAATGAGTGTGAAAGTGGTAGGAGAGTGAGTAGACATACAATCGATAGTCTACCATACTAGGCCAGCAACGTTTCAGATAGTGCAAGTGCATGACAAAGAGTGAGGTGATAGGGAGGTGGGAAGTAGAGGAACATACAGAACAGAAAGCTACCGATTAGGTCAGGTGAATTAAGCCTAGTGCATTTAAGATAATGTAAGTGCACAGACAGGAAATGTAAGGGAGGGTAGGGGAGGGGAGCAAGTGCGCACACGCACAGTCAAGCAGTGCCCTGGGTTAAGTGCAGAGAGGTTAAGTGCAGTGCTGACACAACAACATATTTGTTTAATTCAGGCCATTAATCGGGTAATTCATAGAATTCGGCACACAAGTGGCGCACGCGGCTGGCGCACAGAGTGCACGTGCGGCAGTCTGCACCAGCCGCGTGCGCCAAAACCCATTTCGGCGCACAGCGTATTCATGCATTTAAACATCCATAAGCAGCCGTGGCGCAGAGTGGCGCAGCGACCTTGCAGCAGTGCCAGTTACTCCCCCAACCCCGCCCTGTGCACCAAAAAATTCGCACAAATACAGTACATGGCGCAAAGGCCAGTGGACCAGCATACAGCATCCAACCACGAAAACCATGAAAACGCGTGTAAAACTCCCCACGCACGTTTTTGAGGTCATAGTAGCCTGCGTGTCCCACGCATATATGTTTCTCGGGTCCCTGGGTGCCACCATGTACTGCAGGAGGTCAATTCCACACACGTGGGCAACCGGGTTTGCTTGCACGGTTTTACTGCAGTTTTGGGGTGCCTGAGCGTTTTGTGACCCCTCACTTTATCACCGCGGTCCTATAGAGCCTTGCAGGTGCACAGGGGTGCTGTTAACATCTTGTATCCCACCCCCTTCACCACAATTGCCCAGAACAATTGTTGTGTACACCTCCCATTGGCACTACTCCATCTATGCTGGCACTACTCCAACTGTAATCAAAAAATAGGGCTCCTGGTGTGGAACCTATTCTACCCAGGAGGGTTAACTAGGAAAACAAAAGATACAAATGAATAGGTCCAAGGATGCTAGGCGCAGAACAACACCTCCACATGTATTATCAAACTCTGCATTGCTAAGGAAGGAATCACTCTTCAATAGTATGTTGCAGAGATAAATCTCATTTTTTTTTTATATTAGAGTCGTGTGCAAAAAGACATAAATCCAACATTTAGAGAAATTAAGACATCAAAATGGTTTGCTAAAACAGAACAATCAGACAAAAAAACAGAAAGATATTTACAACACAGTGCCAAAAAAACATTTTTTGGGACAATCTCCAAATTGTGTGTGTGCAACAAACCCGACTCCTATTAGGATTTGCCAAGAAATTCACATATTACAGTGTACATATTCAAGTCAACATTTGTGGAAAACACATAGAACAATGGTGGTTACACAAAATTATTTTTCTTGCGTAAACAGCATTAATGTGCTGTAGTTTTGGGGGGAGTAGTGCGTCTACACCAGGTGTTTCAGCCGTTTCTAGGTGGGCTAGGTGTGCCTCATCTTTAACACGGCCTTCATCAGGACGGAGTTCTGTGTAGATTGACGTCTGTGCTGCAGGGGAAGGAGACTACAGTCAGGGGGATGTCTGAGCCAAAATTATTTGGTTTGAGTGGATCACGTGTGGTTGATGTAAAATCAAAAAGCACATGGCTTACCTATGGGTTAATAGATTTCACAGGCGCTAAATTTGAGATCTGCTAGCCGCATGGGCTGGTCTCTGTATGATCCTGTTGCAAATAACAGAGAACGAGAGAAGCAAAGGGAGGTTGAAGCTAAGCATGTCCCCGTTTAAAAAGGCATGAAAAAAAGTTCAGGGAAAAAAATCTTACCTCTCGCTGGAGGTCGAAAAATGCTGATCCAGGGTGGTATCAGTGGGAAACAGACACGGCTTGCACAGCTAAAAAATATATATGGCTCAAGGTGAGTGTGGTTACCTAGTAACAACTGTCTCATACATATAGCAGTAAGTGCAGGGTTTATTTTAAAGTACCTGTGAGGGTTGCAGCATGGGCAGCCTGTCTGCAAAAAAGTACGAGCTGGAGCTCCTCAGGCTGCTGAGTCACAGATGAGACTGCAGGGGCCTGACTGCAAAGCGTTAGTAACGCTGTTGCTAGGTCCCTGTAGGTATTTATATGTCGGCCATCTTGGAATGGCCCTAGGATCGAGTGGGAAACAAAATGATGGATTCTGCTCCATCCGGGGGGCACAAAAAAAGCTCAATCAATTTTGGGTGTGATTAGTGTCAACGCGTGTCTAAAAAGTTAATTTAGACAATATTGTTGACAAACGGTTGTCATGGCAACCGTAAGCATTGCGTAGTGGCATTGGTTTTTTATACTCTGAAACAACATAGCTAATGGCCCCATTAGGTTGTGATTACCGAAAATACTTCATTTCAATATGTTGTGGCATGGATCACAAAATGTGTATGTGTCTCAGGAATCTCAGCAGAGAAAAACCATATTTAAGAAAGTGGACAGTTTGTATTGTATTACTAACAGCCCGAGAGGGTGAGAATTAGGGCGTGTCGCCTGGAAACTTAATACATAGTTTCATAATGACAGAAAACATTTGGAATTAACAAAGAAAGTATAGTTTTTCATGTAGGTGATTTCATACATTGACCAAAAAAACACACACAGTGCCATAATGTCTACTGACTTCTGCATTTCATGAAATGAAAAATGATCATAGTGTTAAGAAGTTCATAGCTCATACTCAATCATTGGACACATGTCATTTCAGGAAAGACTTCCATTCAACTGACACATTTAGACCAACCTGAACGGAGTTAAGTCTGTGGACCCACCGTTGTTCTAATTGGGTCAGCGGTTTGTTCAGGTCCCCCCCACGCTTTGCTGGTTTCACTTTTTGGAGGACAAACCATCTTATATCAGTATCACTATGGTTCTTACTGATAAAATGCTCTACTAGGGGCTTGTCTGCTACCTTGTTCCTGATACAGGAACGATGTTCAGAGATGCGCATTTTGATGGCACGTGTGGTTTTTCCTATGTAGAGGAGTTTGCAAGGGCATTGTATTACATATATGACACCCTTCGTGTTACAGTTTGTAAAATCTTTCAAGAAAAACTTTAGTGGGGTTGGAAATAAATGCAGCCGCGATTGGTTGATTCTGGTTATAGACACGGCTAAAGAGGAATGTGAAAAACAAGGCGCTGAATTAATTGATTTGGAAAAAAAGTTTATCGAAGACAAATCCATTCAGGATGCTAAGGATAAGCTGGATAAATTGGAGTTGGAAATCACCAAGTTCAAAAATCTGACACTGGACAGGAAGGTGGACAAGTTCAAAAAGACCTAGCAAACTATTCAGAAGAAAAAACCTATCCTTTTCTCAGACCTACATACTACACAGATTTACAAGCAAGCCAAAACTACAATCGGAGAAATAGATCAGTCAATTTCGCAGGGACCTCCTCCAGTGGGAGTGGAAGTACCTCAAGCCTACCGGGATCTACAGCGCAACAGCAACCACAACCTTTTTTTCCCAGGGGCGGACAAAGAGGAAGACCCAGGAGACGACCGACGCAACCAGGACAGCGAATGAGAACGCGCCAGTGGTACCAAAACCAAGGACAGAACCAGGGATACCAGTCTTCATCTTATCCACCCGCTTTATGACCCCACCAGAATTAAGGCTCCTCGCCAAGGGTTTATCCTTCGTCCCTGCCCAAAAGGCACGACCTTTTGAGATTGAATTAGAACTGCGGAAATTCTTCAGAAATGCACGTTTGAAACATTTTTTTGAAGTTTACTTACCTTCGTGCAGAGACACTGGACAACAACAACCACAGAATAAGTCAGACAACACCACAGGTTTAAAAGAACAATCCAAGTTCTATCCTCCACCTGGCTCGACTCCCGTCGAGATCATAACTTTTGAGAAGATAGTCACCAAGACCATACTAGCTGGTTTTAAAAAAGACAACTTCTACAGCGATAACCTTGACAAAGAAGAAAGGATTGCTATGAGAAATTTGGAAACCGACAGATCAATCACAATCAAGCCCGCAGACAAAGGGGGTGGCATAGTCGTTTGGGATACCTCTGATTACAACATTGAGTGCCTACGACTACTGGGCGATCGAGAAGCTTACCTACCTTTGGAATACAACCCTACCAAGGTCCTCCAAGACGAAATTGCAAGCCTCACTCAACACGCCCTCACGCAAGGTTGGATATGTGAAGATGAGAAGATGTTCTTGAACAAAACCAACCCACGCATCCCAGCCTTCTATATCATCCCAAAGATGCATAAAAATTCAGAAAAACCACCGGGTGACCGATTGTATCGGCGTGCAAATCCCTCCTGGAACCTTTGTCCCTTTACACAGACTATTTTCTAAAACCTTTTGTAATCAAAATGCCCTCCTACCTAAAGGATACCACAAACACTATTAACTTACTTGACGACATCATCCTCACTACCGATAGCCTCCTTGTCACAATGGATGTCGAGGCTCTATATACATCGATACCACAACAAGAAGGTCTAGAAGCCATTCGTGACATCCTGAACACCAGAGAAGACTTAGATTCTACCCCCACAAATTTCATCCTTGAGTGCACTAGATTGGCAATGTCTGAAAATGTCTTCCTGTTTCAGAACCAAATCTACAAACAAACTAAAGGTGTGAGTATGGGCGCTACTTTCGCCCCGGACATTGCCAATCTATATATGGCCCGCTACGAAAAGAACCATGTCTTCACGCCAGACAATCCCTTCCTAGGAAACATCTCATTATGGAAGAGATACATTGACGACGTGATTATTATATGGCAGGGGACACCTTTGGAACTACAACAGTTCCACAGTTGGATCAATTTTAGAAATACTCACATTAATTTTACCATGCATTGGGACCACCACCAAATAGATTTCTTGGATCTGCATATCTACAAGACCGGGGATCGACTAAAAACTGAGTTGTTTCGAAAACCCACGGACCGCAACACTTTGTTGCACTTCCAAAGTTATCATCCGATGGGATTAAAGTACAATTTACCTTACGGACAATTTTTGCGTATACGAAGAAATTGTTCAGAGCTGGCAAAATTCCAACAACATGCGGAAGGACTAACCCAACGACTTGCAGAGAGAGGCTATCCACAAAAGGCCATCAACCAAGCCAAAAAGAGAGCCAAACATACACCTAGAGAAATCTGTTTGGAAAACAAACCGAAAAAAGATTTGGGAAGACTGGTATGTGTCACCACTTTTGGACCCTTGAGCCTATTGATCCAGAAAACCATCAAGAAGAACTGGCATTTGGTGAAACACCCCGGCACTCTGCACAATGTGCCATGTTTTGCTTTCAAGAAAAACAGAAATCTAAGAGACGCTCTAGTACACACCTTCATAGAGCCACCCCCACAAACACAGAACACACTATGGGATTTACCTCCGATAGTTGGACATCACAAATGTGGTCAATGTGTGGCATGCCCTTTGACCCTACAAAAGAAATCTTTCGAACATGCACAAGTTAAATGGATAATGAAAGATTTTACAAACTGTAACACGAAGGGTGTCATATATGTAATACAATTCCCTTGCAAACTCCTCTACATAGGAAAAACCACACGTGCCATCAAAATGCGCATCTCTGAACATCGTTCCTGTATCAGGAACAAGGTAGCAGACAAGCCCCTAGTAGAGCATTTTATCAGTAAGAACCATAGTGATACTGATATAAGATGGTTTGTCCTCCAAAAAGTGAAACCAGCAAAGCGTGGGGGGGATCTGAACAAAATGCTGACCCAATTAGAACAACAGTGGGTCCACAGACTTAACTCCGTTCAGGCTGGTCTAAATGTGTCAGTTGAATGGAAGTCTTTCCTGTAATGACATGTGCCCAATGATTGAGTATGAGCTATGAACTTCTTAACACTATGATCATTTTTCATTTCATGAAATGCAGAAGTCAGTAGACATTATGGCACTGTGTGTGTTTTTTTGGTCAATGTATGAAATCACCTACATGAAAAACTATACTTTCTTTGTTAATTCCAAATGTTTTCTGTCATTATGAAACTATGTATTAAGTTTCCAGGCGACACGCCCTAATTCTCACCCTCTCGGGCTGTTAGTAATACAATACAAACTGTCCACTTTCTTAATTATGGTTTTTCTCTGCTGAGATTCCTGAGACACATACACATTTTGTGATCCATGCCACAACATATTGAAATGGAGTATTTTCGGTAATCACAACCTCATGGGGCCATTAGCTATGTTGTTTCAGAGTATAAAAAATCAATGCCACTCTGCAATGCTTACGGTTGCCATGACAACCGTTTGTCAACAATATTGTCTAAATTAACTTTTTAGACACGCGTTGACACTAATCACACCCAAAACTGATTGAGCTTTTTTTGTGCCCCCCGGATGGAGCAGAATCCATCATTTTGTTTCCCACTCGATCCTAGGGCCATTCCAAGATGGCCGACATATAAATACCTACAGGGACCTAGCAACAGCGTTACTTACGCTTTGCAGTCAGGCCCCTGCAGTCTCATCTGTGACTCAGCAGCCTGAGGAGCTCCAGCTCGTACTTTTTTGCAGACAGGCTGTCCATGCTGCAACCCTCACAGGTACTTTAAAATAAACCGTGCACTTACTGCTATATATATGAGACAGTTGTTAGTAGGTAACCACACTCACCTTGAGCCATATATATTTTTTAGCTGTGCAGGCCGTGTCTGTTTCCCACTGATACCACCCTGGATCAGCATTTTTCGACCTCCAGCGAGAGGTAAGATTTTTTTCCCTGAACTTTTTTTCATGCCTTTTTAAACGGGGACACGTTTAGCTTCAACCTCCCTTTGCTTCCTTCGTCCTCTGTTATTTGCAACAGGATCATACAGAGACCAGCCCATGCGGCTAGCAGATCTCAAATTTAGCGCCTGTGAAATCTATTAACCCATAGGTAAGCTATGTGCTTTTTGATTTTACATCAACCACACGTGATTCACTCAAACTAAATAATTTTGGCTCAGACACCCACCTGACTGTAGTCTCCTTCCCCTGCAGCACAGACGTCAATCTACACAGAACTACGTCCTGATGAAGGCCGTGTTAAAGATGAGGCACACCTAGCCCACCTAGAAACAGCTGAAACACCTGGTGTAGACGCACTACTCCCCCCAAAACTACAGCACATTAATGCTGTTTACGCAAGAAAAATAATTTTGTGTACCCACCATTGTTCTATGTGTTTTCCACAAATGTTGACTTGAATATGTACACTGTAATATGTGAATTTCTTGGCAAATCCTAATAGGAGTCGGGTTTGTTGCACACACACAATTTGAAGATTGTCCCAAAAAATGTTTTTTTGGCACTGTGTGTTGTAAATATCTTTCTGTTTTTTTGTCTGATTGTTCTGTTTTAGCAAACCATTTTGATGTCTTAATTTCTCTAAATGTTGGATTTATGTCTTTTTGCACACGACTCTAATATAAAAAAAAATGAGATTTATCTCTTCAACATACTATTGAAGAGTGATTCCTTCCTTAGCAATGCAGAGTTTGATAATACATGTGGAGGTGTTGTTCTGAGCCTAGCATCCTTGGACCTATTCATTTGTATCTTTTGTTTTACTACTCCAACTGTGCCATGAATAGGAGGCCACGAAAGGTGAGGGGCGCCTTAGCTGGTGTACTCCACGTGGCGGGCGTGGTCAGGGACGTGGCCGGGATGACCAGGGAGTAGGGGGACTCCAGGGTGTCCAGGGTGGCCGCAGAGGAGGAACAGGCAGGGGTGCGCCAGTTTGGCACAATGTTGTGCCACATGTTGGTGCAGTCATGCCACCACCCCTGTGGTTACGGGAGATGCAGCTCTTGCATCTGGCGCTGGCACCCATGTGACCCGGCAGTCCGTTTCATCGACTGCCACGGGCCCAAGAGTAGTGGTAGCTGCAGGTGCAGCTGTGGACGCCACCACCCAGGCCCAGGGTGGGCCAGCGCATGCTGCGTTCGCACTGGAAGAGTCCCTGGATGATTTCCAGGAGTTCAGGAGGCACAGCATATGTGCACGCAGGGCTGTCCTGACCGAGGCACATGTCCCTGGGGCAGTATTGTCATCTGCTGCCCTGAGCAGCAGGGTGTTGGCAAGAGCATGGGCCAACACCACTCCGACTGTGAGTCTGCCATCCAGGACAGTCCCGGTAGTGACCTCAGCACAGCAGATGTTCCTGCGCGGGGTCAAGTCAGGAGCACGCAGCAGCCACAGACGGAAGTCAGGGCTTCCATCATTGTTCCACCCGCCACTCCCTTGGTTCAAATCACCAGCGCCACTGCCCATACTGATCAGGGCGGCATTTGCCAGTCAGGGTCCAGACCACTGTCTAAGAGGAGGAAGGTTGCACCTGCAGTAGAGGCTGGGACCCCAGACACAGCTTCGGCCTCCAGCACTTCGAGGAAGAAGCCTTTCTGCGTGCAGGAACTGGACTTCCTTGTGGACTACGTGCGGGACCACAACCGTGATATGCTAGTGGGGCCGAATTGTCACACTACGGCTGCCCATCGCATGTCCCACTGGAAGCAAGTTGCGGATTGTGTGTGTGCATTCGGACATGAGGTGCGCACAGCTCAAGAGTGCAAAAAGCGTTGGGATGACCTCTGATGCAGTACTAAGGTGAAGCGTGCCTCCAATTATGCTGTGATTGAGTTGACTGGCGGTGGGTCACTATCGCAGAAGGAAGACCTCACTTCGCACGAGTCAGTCGTTCCAGAGTTCATACCGGCAGGATTGGTCAAAGGAGTGGGAGAGATGCAGGACTTAGATGCCCCGTCTAGTGAGTGTTGTCACGTGTTTGTCCAGACCATGTGTGTTTTGCTTGTGTGATGTGTTGTGCTTGACTGCCACTACATGTCATGTGTGCATGGTTCTCATGCGCGAGTCATGCAATGGTTCACTGATGCGTGGCTGCTGTGCAGCATGCTGGACATGCAGAGCAGATGGGGACTGTCCTCATCACCACACTTGCACCCTACTCACATGCTAATCACCCTGCTGCCCCTCCGGTCCATGTTCCAGCTCACTGGCCCTTCTGCATGTAGCCTGGGGTGTCTTTCCTCTCAGCACTGGGACTATGTCACTGCATGACTGACATGCATGTGTGTTCTGCCTGCATGCCGCTACTCCACGTAGGCATGCTCCCTTGCCACTCTACCCCCCTTACCCCAATTTCACCATGGCACTGGTGTGTATCATGTTGGAGTACTGCAATGGCCTGTTCAAGGCTCCTGTGTACATGCACACTTCCCTCAGCCAACCTGCCAGACACATACATTGGGGTACATCCTTTGTCCTTGATGCAGGGTGTCTCACTTGGATTCTGCAGATGGCAGCTGCTCTGCAGGGACATGAGTGCCCATTCATGCTCCATGTGCATTCCATGCATGCCCCTATGTGTCCTTGACTGGATGATCATTGTAGTATGCTTCCAGGATGACCTACATTTCATGGCATTTGATCATCCATTCCATGCCCACTCTGGCTCAGTCCTGCATCACGCACATGTTTAGGGTGTCATAGTCTCTGTGGGGCACAGGCCTCCCCGTTTCAGGCCCCCTGACTCTGTTCAACAGGTGTAGTGGCTTCTGCACACACGGGTGTACTACTGAGGGTTCATCATGTGTCCTGCTTGCTGTCCCATTATCATCTGCTGTGTTGTCAGTTGACTCAGATGATGCAATCGACGCTAGTCAACACTGTCTGCCAATACACAGGTTTCTGGTCACCCTTTCGCTGCCATGCAATGGCTCCCTGCATTTTCACTTGGGGGGGGGGTTGCTTGTAGACATTCAACCCATTGCATGCACATTGCATGTGATGCCTGAACTTGCCCTTACACTGCCTTCACGTTTATTGATAGACATAATGTACTAGTTCATGTAGATAGTGGGTAATGTACAAATGTTCTGCACTGCATCAACCCACTTCTGAGCCATGTTACACCGTTCTACATGCCTACTCACTGCTGCAATGTCAATGTGACCTGGCATGTATGGTCAGATTTTCATCTCTTCTCTGTCATGAATGCCACGGGCACAGGTGCATCCTGTGACACATGTACTCAGTATTGGAACTCCCTAGTGGTTGTTTAGCAAAGTTGATTAGTCAATCTGCAGCCTATACCAACTGGCATATGGTGCAGATTGAATTTAGCCTGCCAATTGGGTTATAATGACTGTGTAGCTGCCTTCACGTGTGTATGTGTACACTTTCACATACATCAAAGCAAGCAGCATTGTAGCTGCTTGCTTTGCTGTATTGGATGCCGTTCATGTTCACAACACAGGTGTATGGGGAAAGGGGTGTTTTTGAATGCTTTCACATGTACATATGCAAGCAGCTTCAATGTTGTGTAGTGTAACATTGCGACTACTCACTTATGTGTTTGTGAAAGTGTTCATTTACACATGTGTCTTCCGCAGCTTTTTTGTTGACTGACTAATATGTAGTTAATTGACGTTAATGCTGGTGAGATTTCTGAATTGCGCATGTTATGTTGAACTGGCATGATCCTGAAGGTGCACTGTTGTGCAGTATGTGTACGCCCAGGCCCACTTAGCTAATATGGTGGGGCCTGGGCTTGGAGATTTCACACAAGGAATGATGGAATAGGGCACATTCATAGCCCAATGTGCTCAATCAGGCCCTGAGGGGTGTTGTGGAGGCCTCATGTCCTGCAGCTCGGTCCGTACTGGGCGTTATGCTCCCTCATGCCTGGTAACATGCCCTTGCTTTTCTTGGGACATTCACTATATCTACATGGCCCATGCCACCCAGTACGGGTGAGCTGCAGATGGATGGAGCTATTTTGCTGATGATGCTTTAGTGATGCATGTCTACATGCATATTATGTTTGTCATTGTGTGTTTGGATTCACTTGCAGAAGTGGTCAATTTGCAGTTCAGACATGCTTATGGTGTGTTCAATCTCTTTGTTGCCATCTGTCTTTTCTGCCTGTGAAATGTGCCTGACAGAGGTGGTGTCTTATGGAGTTCATACACTACATTTTGTACTTGTGTAGGCTTTGCTATTTAGACACATCCATTTCTGTTTTTGGGATGTGTTTGCATATCAAGGCCACTGGATGCATGCCAGGTTATCATTTGTGTGTGACATGTCTGCTTCATGTGTTGGCTGTCAATGTGATGTCTATGTGTGTGTGGGTTATGTGCTTCTGACATGTGTACTCATGTTATTCTTTTTTTCCACTTTTCAGATGATGACACAATGGAGCCAGAGGATGGTGTTGTCATGCCAGCCACAGGGTTGCTATCACACCAGCAACCCAGCACAAGTGGGGGTCGTGGGGTGGTAGACCACGATAACCCACTTGTGTTCCAGACCATTGTGTCTAGGGCTGGCAATGAGTCTAGCCCGGATGATAACTCTGAGGACAATGTCGAGTTGGATGTGCGTCGGGTCCATTCGTCAACGGTGAGTGATTCTGATGTTGATGCTCCTCTGTCCGCGACACCTGCACTGAGTGGCCAGACGGTGGTGGGACCTCCACCTGTGGTGGATCGGGACGCAGGGTCATGCTCCACACCAGTTGCAGATGTGCCAGGGGCATCACGTCAATGGAGGAATGTAGTCCTGCAGTCGTGGGCGGTGCCAACCCAACAAGGACAGTGGCTCCTTGGGCCCCACAGGTGTCAAGCCCAGCAACACGGTGGCCGTGCCCCACTGGGGTATACTGAGTGGGAGCAAGCCATGGTTGCCAATTCAGAATACCAGGGGGCAGCAATTGATAACATTGCTGAGAGCATGGGACGTGTGGCCCAATCCGTGCTCTCCCCTGCTAGGCAGGTGGAACTCCAGCAGCGGGCGGCACAGTCCACGGCCCGCTCGCTCAGGCTGGGCATGGTGGCCTCAGACACGGCACGCTGGGCTGAAATGGGGTCTTTGCGTCAAGCAATTGCTGCTGACACAGAGGCACACATGGAGGCCATGAGGGTTGACTATGAATCTCTCAGATCTACTCTGGGTGTGCTCTTGATGTCCCAGAGGCAGCGGTCAGAGGAGAGGTTGGAGCAGCTTGACAATACCATCTCGGCTGAGATACGTGCTTGCCGGGAGGTGTACCAGTTGTCCAGCCAGGCCATGCAGGGAAAACTCTATGTTACACGTGTCACTTTGCAAGTGGAAGCACGCGCATCACCCGAGGATCTGCATGCTGAACTACGTGTCATCGCAGCACAGAACCAGGCTCATCTGTCCCGCAGACTTCCTGCCAACGAGGGGCAAGCTGCACATAGGCATGCTCAGGGTACTGTGCCACGTTAACCTTTTCAGCCAGAGGGTGATGAGGACGACGACCTATCTCCCACAGAGGTCGGGCTGTGCAGGTGTTGAGCCCATGGAGGTTTTTTTTTGTCTCAACATCATCGCATGTGGGTGTTGAGGTGCACCCTGTACCTCCCCCCTCCGGGTGCCTCCCTCCCCCCAGTTTGTATGTGGCCATTTTTGATTTTTATAGTTAGTTTAATTAGTTAATATAGTTTTTTATAGTTAAATTAGTTAATATAGTTTAAAATTGCTTGTCTATTGTGCATTCATGTGACAGTGTGGTGCTTTGTGGCTTTTGAAAGCATCCACTGTCTGTTCCAGCTGGGCCCTTCAAGCTTGTCTCGTGTATGTGTTTGCAGCTTGGGGTCCTGACTCACATATGCCACTACTGCTTCGCCTATCCATGGGCTCCCAAGGATGGTTCGGTGTTACAACCATTTACACAATGGCATTGGACTTTCGTCATATCTGTGGCCTGTCTGCTGCTGTACTACTTTTGTTAACACCTCTAGTGGGGATTAAGTGGGTTTTCTCCACAACATGTCTACAATCAATTTTGGTGAGTACATGATTGATATTTCCATTTATTGATGTTGATTGTGATGTATGTTCTTTTCTTGCGTGTATATGTGCTTGATGCACTTCATGCTGTAGACAGTAGCCTGCACCCTTTGGCTGTCAAGTCACACTGATGGTGGGAGAAGTTCGAATGTAGGTCTCAAACATGGCCCAGTGACAACCAGCATGAAGACACACACCCAGGGAACTTTCCAGCCTTATTAATATCTTTTATGCCCTTTCTGCAGGAAAATGAGCCTCTAGACTACCTTTCCCAGCAGACACGGGGGCCAAGAACTACTGAAACCTGGCCACGTTGGGTGGTGCAAACGTGCGCATGTGTGCGCAAGCAGAAGCACAGGGCTTGTGCTCAGACGTCCGACAGAAGCAGATGTGTTTCCAGGAGCTCCAAGCAAGGTGAGCAGCACAAGGGGCCACACCCCAGCCAATCTTCCACCATGCCCCTTGCACATGCATGCTAAGTAGCGCCAGTGCTGGGGAGCTTGGCCAGGCATTGGGGAACAAGCTCACAGTACAGCTAAGACATGTTGAGGAACAAATGCCAAGTAGGTTTACAAGTTGGCAGGGGGACACGCAGGGGCCGTCGCCCATTTCCTCGAGTCCCCTCTGCTCCATAGAAGCTGAGTTATTAGCGCAGTAGTGTTCCAAGCCAGAAACTAATACAGCACACGGGGGCACCCCGCGAGGCACAGACTCGAGTGCAGTGCATATCATTTGCATATGCAAATTGCCACGTGCACTACCTATTGAAATCCACGGCTGGCAGAACACGACTTGTACTGAAGTCGCACCTCACCATAGGCGTCTTGCAGCTCACCCAGGGACCATTCTATCATGTGTGATTCTTGCCACATTGGTCTTCCATTTACCGCGCGGCCACGTGTGCCTGCCTTACTGCATTGACAGTGTATGAACCATTACGGGGGGAAGCTAACGTATACAAACAAAGCAGCAGACAAGAGTGTTTCTTTGTAGAGAAGTCCCTTAGTTTGAGGCATGAATGGTGTTGTGTGTGTGTTGAAAACACACACAGATTAGTAACTCACGCTCTCTTTGCAGCATTGAACAGCTCCTGTTACCGGACCTGAGAGTGCGCAGGCAGGAGGCCAGCACTCACCCCAGAGATAAGTCTCTCTTTGGCTTGCATTTGACTCATTGTGTACAATGTGCATGAAGAACATGGTTTCTCTGATTGAGTATGTGTTATTGTCAATAGTTGTATTTTGTATTTTTCCTACTTTCCCTTGCAATCCAACTCCCCTCTCCTGCCCCTCTTTCTGGTTATCCTGAATTCCAATGCCTGTCCAAACAATGGATCCCTAACCTTCTTTCCCCGCCGGGGTCTCGGAGGCCTGTGTAAGTTTTACCTTGCAGGCGCCCATACCACAGAGGGGGTGGTTGGTTCGTGCCACTCCTGCACCTGGAGACGGGAGCTGTGACAGTACCCATCAGTTGTTGCATCCTCATTGTATATTGTGTACTGAAAATGGTACCCATCCTGTTGAACCATTGTTGAACTGTGCTAGCTTGGTTGTTCTATTATTCTGCTTGGAATGTGCTTGGACATTTTCTGCAACTTTAAGTCATCTACTGGAGACTCTTCCAGGTTTTTTTTCTGGTGGCTACAGGCTTTTTCCCTGGTTTTGGGGTTTTGCTCCTTGGAGTTCTCTGCGATTTGGTATTTTTACCAGTCAAGGTGGCCTCTGAGGGGGCTGGACCCTATTTACACGCAAGGTGGAACATGGAGACCAAGGGGTAGGGGAATCCTGTAGCCAGGTAGACTAGAAGGAAGAAAGCTACATACCCCAGCCACAGTTGTTCAGAAGGTCATGGTGATGTGTAAATGAGGGAGGGCCTTTTGTTTTTGGACAGTAAGCTTGGGCTACAGTGTTTGGGCACCCTCTGACATTGTCATTGTGGGGTACTATGTACATGATGTGTTCTGCTGGTCAATGGCTGTTCCTGTGTTGTGTTTACTTTTCAGGTGTCAGGGGATTGTTTTGGTTTGACATGCTGGGGTGTACACATGGGCAATGTTCGCATGTGATGTGTACAGGACACTGAGGGTCACTTGATTTCACATGCGTATATTGAGTGCATGTCCCTACTGACACACACAGTTACACAATGCTCCACCACACGTACAACCACCCTTCCATGCCCACAGGTGCACACAGATTGTCTTCTCTGGCACGCTGTGTCCCTGCAGCGCATGAGCAATTACCGTTTGGGGAACGTGTACATGCGTCAATAGGTTATTTTTTTGGTTTGTCCTTTTTATGTGATGCTAAGGTGTATCCACAACACAATGGCTGCTCACTGTGCTGTGTGCTGAGCAGCGTGTTGCAGGAGACACACACAGCACACGGGTTAGGGAGTAGCGAATTTGGCTTGGCAATGTGCATGTGAACAGGCATTCAGTCTTTTGATGATGCTATCACTGGTGGCAAGCATTTGTGTATGACTTTGTATGTGTGGGAGGTTGTGGGTCAGTCATTTCATCTGATTCCATGTCAGGCGTGATTGTCTCGGGCCTCTTTCAATTTATAACATGTCACTTTGTATGTAATTGGTCATGTGTTGGGCTTTTGCTGTTGCATGCCATGTCATGGTATGGCAGACAAGGGTGATGTAGGTTGGTAGGGTTGGGGTGACATACCAGTGATTGTCATGGCCTGTTTTGCGGGGGTGTGTGATACACACCTTGCATGTGTTCCTTTTGGTCACACGGGATTGGTTATGTTTAAGTAGCTAGGGATGCACACAATGTAGCATTTTAGTGGAAACATTCTCAGGGTGGTAAGGTTGTGACAGCTGACTGTCTCTTTGTCATCATCGATTGTCACCTGGTATGTGCCAGGCCTGGGTGCACTCCGCAGGGGTGGGAGTTTAGGTGAAAAATGTGGCCACAAGCGGGGTCCGGGCTGCTTCACCACGTGCCCTTTCCCCTCCCATGGGCAGCGCCTGTGCCTGTGGTTGGGGATGTGGGGGCACCACCATGTCCACCGGTACGTCCCCCCGTGTTGCAACATTGTGCAGGACACATGCTGCCACAATGATCCTGCACACTACTGAGGGTGCAAATAGTAGCTGGCCGCCAGAGTGGTCAAGGGAGCGGAAGCGTGACTTGAGCACTCTGAATGTGCGCTCCACTATGCCCCTGGTTGCAATATGGGCAGCGTTGTATCTTACCTGGGGTGGTGTGGTGGGGTTCCGGATTGGCGGCATCATGTGGTTGCTCAGAGGGTAGGCACTGTCCCCTGGGGAGGTGATAATGGTTGTGATTAGTTGGGTTTGTGTATTTGTCTGTGTGTGACATGCATGCATGTGCACAGGCATTTGTACTCACCTAGGAGCCATGTGTCGCCATGCTTCCCAGTTTACAGGGCCCGGCTCAGGGCGGACAATCTGTATATGAAACTGGCATAGGTAGAGCCAGGGTAGTTTGCATAGACAGAGGTGATGATTCCCTTGACATCGCATACAACCTGCACAATGATGGAATGCCAGTGCTTGCGGTTTCGATAGATGTGCTCAGTGGCCCTAGGTGGACGTAGGGCCACATGGGTGCAATCTATGGCACTGAGCACTTTGGGGAAGTGTGCCACCCTGTAAAAGTCCTGGACCATGGCCTGCCTTTCAGCGGGTTTTCTTGGTATGTATATGTGCCTGTGGACTGAGGGGCGCGCAGTCATGATTGCCTTCACCTGGTGTAGGCAGTGTGACTGCGTGGCCTGTGAGACCCCCCCCCCACTATGGCAGTTGTACGCTGAAATGACCCAGTGGCCAAAAAATGCAAGACATTGAGCACCTTCTCCAAGGGGCCCAATGCTTGGGAGCACAAGGTGGGTGATGTAAGGTCATCTTCCCACTCCCTGACCAGGCCTAGGATGATACGAGGTGGAAACCTATACCTGCCATAGACCTGGTCATCAGGCATCCCAAAAAGGCTGGTCCGGGGCAAAAAAATTCAGGGCCTGGTTATTCTCCTCCTCCTACGGTGTCCCATGATCAGTGCTGCTACAAATGGGGCATTCATCGTAGCTATATATACGTGTTTGTTGTTTGCAAGCATTTTTATAATGTGAGCAGGGATGCTTCCGCCTACCTTCATGTGGCGGACGTGTTGACACCTGTGCGCGTCTTTTAGCATGCGCGGGTTTCCCGTATTCGATTCCATAAATACGTGTTGTTCGCGTGCATGTGGGCGTTCCGTGTATTTCCCTGCAGTACTTCCCCAGTTACGCCTTCTTTTTCACGCGTTGTTTCCCATTCTGCGTGTTCCGCCCCCTTATTGGTGTGTGCGCTGACCTTGTGTGCTTTCGCTGTGCGCGTCACGCACCGCGTTCAGGATGTTGTTGTGACGTGTGCGCCCGTGCGCTCCACGCTCGGAATTTGGCGCACATCCCGCAGTAAACATGCGCAGGCCCTTCCATGAATGGCACGCTTTGCGCCAACTTGCGCAAAGATTTTCGGCGCACATTTGTTCCATGAATTGGCCCCAAAATGTCATTTGAAGCACGTCTCAGGCTGTCACCTTAATGTAGGACACTTAACATGCGATTTGCACGACGTACAATACATGCGGGTGCCTTCATGCCATCACCTCTGGCAGCATCCTTATAACCGTGTTGCCTTTTACTACCGTTTAGTCTACAATAGCCACTTGCTGAAAAAATATGACTAATATCTTTTCAGTGAACATTATGTCTCCTAATTTGTTGCATTATTTTTATAACAATCACAAAAAAGATTAAATGGTTTCAAGTCAAAGAGTCAAAATATGATTTTTCCACCAAAGATGCAATGGTTTGTTCTCCTAATCTGCCTTTCTCTCCATGGTAGGATAAACAGTCATGTTGTCCAGCCCCATGCAGCAGATCTACACGCATCCAAACTCAATCAAGCAATCCTCAAATTACTGTTCTTTGTCTCACCGATAATTAATGCTTGGTTGGTATGTTATGCTAAGGTGATTTATACCGCACACAGCTGCCATTTCCATGGTCTCCAGGCACTCTCTTGGGTCTGTAAGGTAAAGAGGGGTGGCTCAGTTTGGGAGGTAGAGAAGGATAAGGCAGAGGTGTTCTTCTCAGTTATTGATGTGTGCAGAACCAGGAGTGACTGGTGTCTGTGTGCTTTCTGGGTGTGCTTTATTTTGTACACTGGAGGCTTATTGTTTCCGGATGGGCGGCGTCCAGTGTTTGTGGTGTTGCAGTCTATTGGGTTTTGTGGTTTGCTTTGAGAGTAGAGTTATAAACAGTTTGGGTGTGTTACAAACCTGCCTACATTTGAAAATCAAAAACCCTGAGATGTATGCCCCGCCCACAGCCACACAAGACTCCGCCCCTTTGCACACGGCTCCGACCAAACACACCAAAAATGTAAACTCAGTTGTTGTAGCTGTCATTAGAAAGACATTTCCAGTTTGCACTTTACAGTGGAATGCATTACATTTCATTAAATTGGCTATTCATAACCACCTAAATTGCATAGGACAAATGGCATATGCCTGCCATAAAATCAATACACACACAAAACCGAGAGGATATTTTCTTCAAATAGTGTTTTTGAAAATGTTAAAATGTGTGCATGTTTTAAACTCCAAGAACCGATACAAATGTTTTCCATGGAACTTGCCGATCTGAAATTGGACATTTCACCTTAGTTGTTATTTTTCATGAGGTTATATAGTGCAGTGGTGAGGTGTCCAGCCTGGCAACCTGATGGCTGTGGTTTAATCTCTGAGGTAGGATTAAATTCATGAATTCAAAGCAGACCTTCAGACTTGAGCCTTGGCAAACGGATTGAAAGGAGTATTAGCATGTTTGTTATGCTTAAGCTTTCATTCTTTTTGGCCAGTTTGCCTTATGTTCTAGCGACTAAAACATAAGGCAAACTGGCCAAAAAGAATGAAAGCTTAAGCAAAATAAACACAGTAATACTGTTTTCAATCCAGCAGTATTACCGCGTTTATTTTGCTCCAGTCTGCATTCTTCTTGTTCCCGCCCGGGTCTCGCCCACACCTCCAGCTGATTGGCTACCTGCAGCGGTCTTTTGTAGCCAATCGGATGGAGGATTGGACGGGACCCGAGAACCCGGAAACTCCAGTGTCTTCGCCTGAGACCCAGAGAAGAGGCAAAAAAAACAAAGTCTCTGGAGAAAACCGCAGGTTAGGCAGGTATGGCGTGTTAGCCTTCTGGGTGTGTGTGGTAAGTGTTTGGTGAGTGGGGGAGATTAAGACACTGGGCCTCCAATTTCCCACTTCTCACACTCACCTCCTCCTCAGAATCTGGCCTGAATCCTTCCATGGGGCACATTTCTCCAATTTATGTATTTTCTTTTTTCTACACATCAGTGGTACCAATCTTGCATAAAAAGGCTTCTGAGAAGTCCCTGCCACAATTGAAATATGCTAGTGTCTTCTTAGACACTGACCTCCAAAGAAGGCACATTCACCCATCCAGTTACCCGAGCACACAGGCAAAACTATCAACGAAATAAACATACGGAAACAGTGAGACCGGAAGCCAGGTGTTCCTCGCAGCCTCAGCTCTCTGATCGATGTCCTTGGCTTCCTGCCAAGACGCAGCAAAGCAAGCAAAGAAAACACACGCTCTCTGTCGCTTGGGGAAAGTTAATTTTAAACTTAATTTTAAACTATGTTCACCTCGCTCAGTAATTTCCTCATGTCAGTAACAATCAAACCCAGAAACTGTTTTTTTCTTTGATTCGTGCTCTCTCTTGTTCTATCGTACACTTGAACTGAAAACAAAGATTAACAAAAACTGCAGGCAAAGAAATAGCGAAGTCACACCGGTCAGATCTGAATTAATTAAACAAGAAAGCTTATGGATTGGTTATGTAGGTCGGGGGAGTGGGTGGGGGTGCTGGGTTTTGGTGGGTAGATTGAAGCAAATTAGGAGGTTATTTGTCGTGCTGTGGCAAGTAGGTAAGATTAGATATGTAAGGTGGTGGGCTCTAAATTGCTTTTCCTGATAAGGAGATGCCCCCAGTATGAGTAGATCTGGTCGCTGGAATTATAAGTAGCTCAGCCAGATCTGAAGCTTCGGTTTGATCTGCAATGAGTAAACTTTTGCGGCAGGTATTTAGGTCCTTTATTGTAGAAGGCTTGATGAGTGATAAACATTGCTGTGAAGGTAGCGCACCAACCAATCAGAAGCCAATGGAGGACTTGGAGGGCAGGACAGATGTGTTCTCTAGGATATAAGGGTAGGAGGAGTCTCACAGCAGTATTTTGCACTCTGAGTTTTCTCAGATGTGAGGCACGGGCTCCTTAGTATAGTGCGTTGGGAGGGTGTCAGCCGAGGACCGAGTACCATGCTTCCTCGGTAAGCAACGTGTCCCGCACCATCAGTGGGGTCCAGAACCCCACTATCCAGTAGCCAGACTCAGGAATCAAGGGTCGGAACCCTCTGGCAACACCCTCTGGTGCTGAGAGCCTAATCAGAATCGGAACCCAAAAGGGCGGGCACACACACACAGCAGAGTCTAATAAATACACAACATGGATGATGCGTCTCCCCTAGCAGAAGAGCCTGCAAACAACAAAGCAATCCTGAAACGGATGGTCACCCTGCAAGAACCATTACATAAATGTGGGAAGAAGTGGAAAGCTGTTTGGAATACAAAACAGGGACGGACGGAGAAGCTCGACTCATGAGGCACAACTCGGAAGCAAGTGGAGAAGTGAGCGGTTGGTAAAGACGAACTGTGGGGGTGGTATTCCCTCTCTGGGTCTCGGGTCGGGCTGGACTCAGGTACGGGGAAGAAACAGATAAAGTCCAAAGCATGATCCATCCAGCACAAATAGCCTAATGCAGCAGTGATGGAGGACGGGCTGGAGAGCAAGCGGCTGGAGTTGCAGGGAGTAGATGGGGCTCTGAGGCATTGTCACTGTGAGGGACACCGCAAATAGCACAAAACACACAGAGCCAGATCAATCACTGGGCAGCTCAGAGCAGAGCAGAAGAATAACATATATAGACAAGAGAGACAGAACAAAAGAGCAAGAGCCCCCAGAGTGATTCACGCGTCGCTGGACAGCGTTCATCCTGATAGCAACTAACTGATATTTAGAGCTTATGCGCAAATCAGCTGAAGAGACTTAGGGACTGAAAGCACTAACTAGAGGGACCCCTTAACCCCTGTGCTCCCTTTGTGGACCTCTCCCTGGTTGAGAGGGGATACAATCTGGTCTAACTGCCAAGAAAGGAAGTGGTGGTGGAAACTTCTCTTAAAGAGGCTGTAAGACCATGAGAAACTGAGAATAACTAAGCATCTGAACAAACTGAAGGGGCTCCCCTTCGGGAGATATCAAGGCCATGATGAAGAATCAAGACCCCACAAAGAGACAACAACAGACGGCCACACAAGTTCACTCATCTATGAGTCTCGGGATGAGCTTGGAGGGGGAGGATCCACCCACGAGACAGTCAGATCTTCAGGAAATATTAGCCAAAATTAAAAAGGAAATAAAGGATTGTGTAATCAGTCTCACCAAATCCATCACAGATCTGAACAAACAAGTGCTGACAATTGAGAATAGGGTGGAAGAGACGGAGACAACACTGTGTAAGCAGGGATACGAACAGAGGGAACTGGCCAAACAAATGGACTCCTTTGGGCAAGGCTTACCGCATTCTAGCAGCCAACGTGCGGAAGCAAAAACAAGTAATTATATCAAACAACTATAAGACGATTAGGGCACACTACACACTGCAGACGCTGATAAACTGGGTGTTATGGAGCCCTTTCATGTGGGCTTACTGAAACAAGAAGAGATGTATCTGTGCCTCCAAACAACTTATATTGATAAAGTAGGATTGCCTCGGATATCTGATGAGGAAAGAGATATTTTAGAAAGGCCCATTACAGCAGAGAAAATAATGAAGCCATACCATCCCTTCCTGGTAACAAAACTCCCAGACCTGATGGCTTCGGGAACGGATATCATAAAACCTTTAGATGCCAACTGATAACCCCCTTCACACACCTTTTTAAGAGAATAAGAGAAGAGGGAACAGTTATGGAAGATATGGGTAAATCCACCACTGTATTGATACCCAAACCAGGAAAAGACTGACTGATTGTGCCAACTATCGGCCCATCTATTTATTGAATAGTGACGCTAAAATCTAAGTGAAGGTCCTAGCATGGAGACTAGCGATAGTCCTACTGGGGATAATTCATGAAGATCAAGCAGGATTCATAATAGAGAGACACACGCAAGATAATTTATGAAGGGCAATAGATATAATAGTTCTGGGAACTAGAACATGGCATAAATTCTCTATAGCAGCCCTGGATGCGAGACGAGCCATTGATAGTCTAATCTGGGGGTTTCTAGAGTGTGTTCTGGTAGCGTTTGGTTGTGGACCGGCATTTGCGCAGATGGTACTCGCTAACTTCCAATTACCCTCACTTCCAATTACCCTCAACAAGATTCCTGGTTAATGGGCAATTTACGGCACATGTACAGATTCTGAGAGGCACACACCAGGGATGTCCGTTGTCACCTTTAATTTTCACTATGGCTATGCAACCAATGGCTTCCATAATTAGAAAAGATCAGGGGATTCTGGGAGTAGAGAGTACAGGTGGGACACACAAAATAGTGTTATACACTGATGATGTGTTACTAATCCTGAGGGACATTAAACAAACACTGCCAAGAGTGATGGAAAGAGTACAGGAATTTGTGGCAGTCTCAGGATTCACAATTACCTTCAATAAATCTAAAGCCATTAACATAACTGATGACTAAAATGAAATAGAGCTGAGCATCATCACCCAGGTCATCCACTGACCTGGGAAGACAATGGCATAGAGTATTTGGGTATAAGCTTTGTGAAAACAGAAAAATAATATGAGGCCAGGAAGCCCAAAGGAAACACACCAAACACTGGTTACAAAGGAACATACAAAGTACTTTATTTGAAGGTCAAACAGTGACAAAGTCAATGACAGATCGGATAGCTATTAGCCCACAGTACAACACAACGAACCTCAACGGGGTTCGATGTATTCAGTGAGAGACTGTACATTGGGACAATCAGGCTTATATACATTTCTCCAGCCTGTTGTCCAACTCCTTCGCGGGTTAACCATTCCATGAATGTATTCCTGGTCTAGGGTCTCTGCCAGGTCAACCTTTAATATATACATCAGTATGTGCATAGATCAGTTCCGTTGATACAGGTAATCCATTTGCACACAGGTCAACAGGAGGACAAGGTCTCAGTTCATGACCCTAACAAGTGGCCTGTAGGCAAGTTATACATTAGCTGTACGGAGGTCATGACGACCAGATTCTGTTCGGAATGGCATCGTCCACCATTTTGATGTACAGGGTGACTTTTATACAGCAAAAGAACCTAAGATGGCAGCTCGATTCAAGATGGCGACTTACATCAATTTCTAAGGTCAAGACCTTGCCGTAGAGATTTATTCGCATACAGTTTTAAGCAACTTGGCGTAGGCTAATATACATACAATCATTACAATAGGAGGCATATTTTAATATCCAGTTTGACAAACCCTCCTTTTGGCCTATGCCAAGTGCTAAGACTACTTCTGATCTCCTTGCAAGTAACTCCATACGTCATCATCCATACACCCTGAATCGCTGTCAGAGATATCTATGGCCATCAGGTCGTTCACTAAGATCTCTTTTAACACATACTCCTTGGAAGTTTTATCCGGGTCATATACTTTATGTCCTATCATACTTATTGCCTGAATACAACATCCCCCTAGCATCGAACATATACTAGGCAGACATTGGATACAACAACAAAGGAATAGCAGAATTCCCAAAATAATCAGCAAGACTGAAAGTATCTTCCAACCCCAAGATCGCAAGAAATCCCAAAACCAAGCACTAAGATTCCAGTTCCCCTCGGGAACATGCACTTCTGAGCTAAGGACGTGCAGATTCTGAATTGCTTTGAAAATGGTTGGGGAGGAATCTGGTACGGAAACACAGCAAGCGGACCCCACTGATTTACATACTCCACCACGTTCAGCCAGAATGACATCTAATGCCATCCGATTCTGTAGTGCTACTAATCCTATCGCTTTCGGCTCTGATGTCATGTTATAGAGTATATCAGTGGTCCAGTTGATGTTTCTCTCCTGTACTCTCGCTAGTCTCCTGATGTCTTCGGAATTTGCTATCTGCCCCCAAAATGGCACAACTGATTTTGCTATATCTCGCAGGATTTGTGCGGGGGTATCATCATTCTCGTCCCGCTGTGGACGAGCCTTTGAAACTTCCAAAGTACTTGCTATGAACATCCCAGGTAACAGGATCCCTAAATAGCAGGTTCCCTGCCAATCCCTGGGTAACCATGGAAATGCTACATTACCGCAAACGAAATAGACAAGTTGGCCTACATACAAAGGGCTGTTTTCCCCAGTCAAATTTGCAACGTTGGCACAGCTTTTAAAATCTCCCATTGACCGGGTGCCATTCCTCTGTTCTGAATCAGGGCTATGGTTAACAGAGTAAGAAGGAGGCACAGCATCCTTATTGCCTATCGGAGCCATTTTAAAGGAAATCAAAGATTGGAAAGGATGAGATAGTCTATCAGAAGACCTAATAGAAGCAACGTTAAACTTACTCCTATTTGCCAAAAGCGAGCATCCCAGGGGAGTCAGAACACGTTTTTCAAAATTATTCAAATTAGTTCCATCAAAATTCTCCGAGATGCTATCATTCCATCGGCCAAAGAACAGTGCTCTAAGAGAGGCATAACAAGCAGTCGTCAAAGGTAAGGGATGAATATACCAACCTAGCCCCTTATCCCCATGTTGGGGTAAATGCGAGCAGACCCAACAATTGGTTTTGTTAAAAATGGCATGTGTCGAATTCATAATCAACATCATAGTATTGTTGTGATACTTCTGTCTATGCTGAGAGTCCCTAGGTGACAGAGTATGTAAATGTACAAAAGGAGTAAAAACAGTAGGTACATTTTCAGTTGGCAAAAGAGACTCTAGAGGATAAATCTCCTTGACATACCAAAATCCTAAAGCAGTTACTATAAAAACCCCAATAATTATCATCAAAACGCAGCAATACGTTTTCGGGGCCCAGGCACATTGTTCATTGTCCAAGTTGGTCACCCTCTTATTTAGAAGTCCAATACGAGCAGTAGCGGTGGCAGGCATCGTAGTCTTCTGATGGAAACCCCAATGTTCATTGCTGGTGACCCCCCCCGTCGCGCGGCTTCTTAGTCCTTCCCCAACCCTAGCCAACAGAATCCCTGTTCTCAAATTTGGGCAAAAGCAAGCCCTTGATGATCCTTTCCTTCTTTGAATGCACAGTTGAACCGTGGCGTAGGTCTATTTTCTCCGCCGAAGATTATATCTGGTGTTCCCGGTACTGTTTGATCCGGAAATAAGGTAACGTCACTTCCTGAGGGAAGCAACGTATCAGGGGCAACGGAAGTTGCAGAATTCAGAGCAATGGTTTCCGGAAATGACTTTTCCAAAGAGTGTGGAGACAAAATGGACGGTTTCCCAAGCCCCACGGGCTCAGAGAGATTCTCCGACTCACTCACAGTGCTATTTGCTGCTTCAGGATCATCGATTGCAGCGTTAGCGAGGGGTTCTGTGTCTTCTGTAACTTGCAGCGTTGGGTGAGGAAGTTTCTTGTCATGCGTCGCGTGTATCCAATTCTTCTTTCCAGCCACCCGCACTGCCGTTTAGGTGACCAACAAGACCTGGAATGGTCCCTGCCAGCGAGGCAAGAGGACCGCTCGTATGATCTCACCAGGACCCAGCTTCCAGGCCAGATGTTGTGACCTCGGCCCTCGTAGCATACAGGTAAAGCTGATCGTACATGATGATGAATGAAATACAGATTTTCGGTCAACTGGTTACAGTAGTCTGAAAGCAATACATTTTCAACACTTCTCAGTGCCTTAGGTTTCGGAAGACCCCAAATGTTGGCAGGCCTCCCCATCACCACCTCAAATGGAGAGAGCCCAGTCTTAGTTTGAGGGGTAGTGTGCATGGCTAGTAACACGATCGGTAAGGCGTCCGGCCATTTTAGTTTGGTACCGGCACACGTCTTAGTGTGCTTATTCTTTAGGATACCGTTATGTCTCTCTACCAACCCGGCACTTTGAGGATGTCCAGCCGAATGAAATCGCTAATCAATATGTAGTGCCGTACATATCTGTAAAATTACAGCAGCAACAAAATGTGGACCGTTGTCCGACCAAATGACTCTTGGCAACCCAAACCGTGGGAAGTACTCTTTTATCATAATCTTCGCAGTGGTCATGGCTGTAGCATCTTTGACAGGGAAAGCCTCAACCCATTTACTAAAGGCACAAATGACCACAAGGACATATTTTAAGCTATTGACCGCTTCGTCTCAATAAAATCAAAATGAATCACTTCAAACGGGACAGAAGGAGACCCAAAGCTACCCCTTGGAGTTACTGTCCCCTTCCCCACATTGTGCTGTAGACAAATCATGCAATTTTGGACATAATGCTGAGCAATTTTCGAAATCTTATCATTTACCCAGACTTTCTCTAACATTTTCATAATCTGTTGAGCACACACACATGTGGGTGTTGAGCACACACACATGTGGGACCATGTGCCATAGTAACCATCATGACTATGTAGGCATTAGGAAGTAACCATTTCCCTTCAACCGTGTCCACCCAACACCTATCATCATCTAATTTCCCCAAGCCTTCAGCCCATTTCTTAGATTCTTCCATTGTGGCATCAGCTTGGATATCCCGCACAGACCTAATATCCTCGTCCATTACATAGACATCCCTAGTTTCTCTTAGAGCATACATTTCTGTGCGAAGATCTGTGGCAGTTTGTCTGGCCATCTGATCAGCGAAAGCATTCCCTTTTCCTACACCGTCTGTGATCTTACGGTGCGCTGCGCATTTCATGATCGCTAACTGACTAGGGAGCGCGAGCGGCGAGAGCAATTGTACTATCAGGGGCCATGCTGAATCTTGGTCCCATGTGAATTTAGAAACCCTCTCTCTGACCAAAGTCTCCCAAAGTTGTGAGCCACCCCAAAAGCATACTGACTGTCAGTATATATATTCACCGTTAGCCCTTCGTAAAGCTCACAAGCTCGGGTTAATGCTATAATCTCTGCGGCCTACGCAGAGTTATGCATAATTCGCTTGGTCTCTACAACCGTGCTTAATGTAGTGACTGCATAAGCAGCTGTGGATGTACCATCCAGAAGTTTGAAGCAGGAGCCATCACAAAATTGCTCCCCTTGCGCATTATCCAAAGGAGTGTGCTTAAGATCAATCTTGCCCTTTGTTTCTTGTTCAGTAGTATACAGGCAGTCATGTGACTCATCATCACCGCAAATAGTATTTTGCGGGAAAGGTAGGAGTTCAGCCGGATTAAGAACACAACACCTCCTAATTTGGATGTGGGGAGCAAACAAAATCAATTCATAACTAGTCAATCGTGCAGAAGTGAGGTGTTGCGTTTGGGTTTTGTTCAATAGAACATCTACAGAGTGAGGCACCATCAGGGTTAGATCATGGCCTAGGACCATTCCCTCACTCTGTTTTACAGACGCGACAGCAGCAGCGACAGCTCGCAAACCTCTTGGCAAAGCGCATGCGACAGGATCAAGGGCGGAAGAGTAGTAACCGCATGGCCTATTCTTCCCTCCATGTTCCTGCGTTAATACAGCCAAAGCACATCCATCACATTCATGCACAAACAACACAAAGGCCTTATTGTAATTTGGTGTACCCAAAACCGGTGCAGAGCATAATGCAGTCTTGAGAAGCTCAAATGATTGTTGATGTTCCGATTTCTATGGCAATGGCGAAGAAATGCCCTTCTTTGTCAAGGCCAACATCGGTTTTATCACTAGTGAAAAGTTCGGGATCCATAACCTACAGTAAGAAGCCATACCTATTAAGGCTCTGACTTCCTTCTGTGTATTTGGGACAGACATGCCAGAAATGCGTTTTATTCTTTCAGGTGTCAATCTTCTTCCCTCCTTTGACAGGAGGTAGCCTAATTAGGCAACCTCCTGGCAACAATATTGAAACTTTTTAAGCAAAGCTTTGTGACCATGCATAGCTAGATGGATGAGCAACAATACAGTGCCCTCTTTACAAGAGCTCTCAGAATCTGCTGCTAAAAGCAAGTCGTCAATGTACTGAAGCAACGTACAAGTAGGGGGTAATTCAAGAGTATCAAGCTGTTCTTTCAAGGCCATACTATAAATGCTAGGACTCTCGGTGTAACCTTGAGGAGCACGAGTAAATGTGAACGAGCGTCACCCTAAGGTGAACGCGAACAAATATACTGTCCTTGTGTATAGGAATACTGAAGAAAGCATTCTTCAGGTCCACAACACTGAAGTAAGTAGCCGTAGCTGGAATCATAGTTAATATCGTCATCACATCAGGCACAATTGGAAATTGCTGAGCGACAACTCTATTGATGGCAGGCAAATCAATTATAAAACGAAACGGAATGGCATTATCGCCTTTTTTGTACACGGGTAAAATTGGACTATTGCACAAACTTCCTGTAATCTCCTCAATCACCCCACGATGCACAAAATCAGAAACAATGCTCTTCAAAGCTCGCTCACCTTCAACCGAGATCTTATACTGTGGAAAACGTGGCAGCTTAATACCATGTTTCAAGACTATTCTAACAGGCTCAATCTGTAGAACACCGACATCATTGTCGTCAGCCGCTCACAAACACTCCGGGACATTACTGAATTCTGGTGGGAAAGGTCTAGTCAAAAATTGTGAAACAGAAAATTTCTGTGGTGAAATCGTCAAACACACTCCATCAGACGAACAATGAATTACTGCATTTAATTCCTTCAACAGATTCAACCCCAACAAATTTTCTCCACAATTCGAAGTCAAAAGAAATGGACAATGGTCCGTAAAGGGACCCAAAGAAATAGGTACCGGCAAAGAAACCGGACAAATGACTGGTGTGCCAGAAAACCCTACGGGGACATTGGTTTGCCCTGACAGTGGAATGTTTGGAACCCGAGAATGATCAATGGAGCACTTTTGTGCTCCAGTGTCTATCAAGAACTGATGTTTCCTATTTCCCACTACCATTTCAATGTAGGGACCTTTCTGACTAACGGGAATAGGTGTAGGTTCCAAACCCTGCTTCGGGCAATCCTAACGAAACCGAATATCTTCAAGAGGAAGCTCCTCAGAGAGGTAAGCAGCAGAGGGGTGATCGAATATGTTTCTAGTATCCACACTCGAAGTCTGATTGTCCTATGAAAAAGGTTGCTGAGGATCCTGTGAAAACTGACCTCTACCAGGGCCCCCCACTCGGGGCAACCTCTGGGTCGTCTAGCCATACTCCCAAAGGTGTTATTCGAAGGACGGGGCATTGTGCATGCCAATGACCCTCCTGGTGACAATAGGCACACTGGTTAATGTTCACAGGACCCAAGGGCATGTTCCCTTGTGGAACATACTGACCTCTAATCTGCGAACTACCCCCTCTGGGGCCTCTAACAATTTGTTGTAACAATACTTCAGTCTTTAAGTCTCCTTTTCTCTTCTCGACTCTATCTTTTTCATTATTGACACGGTTCTCGTAGTACTGAGCCATGTGCAGTACTTCTGATTGGGATTTCGCCTGCCAAGCGCTCTTGGAAGACATAATCTGTGACTGGATGTCAGGCAGCAATCCACGCACGAATTTGTCCACAAATAACCTTTTTCCAGACTCTGTGCCTAGATCCTGTCCACGGAAGTCCGAGAATACTTGTTTGAACCGATTAAAGAACTCGGTGGCACCCTCAGATTTTCCTTGGACACAGGCTGTAAGCTTGTCCCAAATAATTCTTTTTTGGGAAATTATAGTTTTTTAATTTTGCAATGATTCTGTCAGGCAAAGTGAGTATCACCTGAGGCGGTCTCTCACCAGCTGGCCTTTCCACGTCAAGCCTAGTTATATTAGCCCACGTATCTCCCAACCCAGGTGTATCATCTATTGTTCTAACCTGCTTCCACAAATCTACGGGCAGTAGTACAGGGAATAACAAGTCAATATCGCCTAGGGTGAACACTGAGGACTGCAAGACGGACTCTATCTCTTTATAGAATCCTGTCGGATTTTTCCTAATGTCGGGAATAGATTGCCTAATAGTGTTCACATCCTGTCGCGAAAACGGGACATGAACATACTGCGATACATAATGTGCGGGAATGTCCACAGCAGCTGTACCCGCTGCCACATTAGCAGGAATCTCAACTTTTTGGACAAATGTCAGAGGTACCTCTCTCATAGGCAACTGAGATATAGGCAACTCCAAACGCTTACTAAGCAACAGAGCTAAGTCGAGTGCTAAAGCTGTCGAAGAAGTGTCAAGTGAAAAAGCTCTCTTATAAATACCCAGTAACTCTGTGGGACAACTAACCTTCTTCCTCACACATTCATCCTGCAGGTACTCTACCATTACCTGAATCACCTTCCTCTGCATTTCTAGCGTATATTGACTGTATGTGTCATATACCTCAACTGGAGTTATTGATAAATCCGAAATCCATCTAATCGCATCTTTTGTACAAATTTGAGCTTCCTCCGATGCCCATTTACAACACGGAAGAAATCGTTTCTGTACATACATACTCTCTTCTCCGTCATCTTCATTCCTTAACTTTTCCAAATCTCCCCTATACTCAAATAACCTCTCGACATGCTCATGTACTTTCTCCACAGTGTCTCATGAAAGTACTAAAGTATTCAGATCCCTCAGCCCTTGTGGGAGATCCACATTATTTAATTTACCCCACATTATGCATAAATGAACCCCTAAACCTTCGATGAAAACATTTTTCTCAGGAAAATTATCCATATTAGACAGTGTGGCAAAAACATTAGCTCGATCATCTCTCTCCATACAATGCTTAGCCCAGGCAAACAAATCCCGCTTTTTATCTGTAGGGACAGTATTACGAGTAACAACCCTCGACCCCGCACCCCGATCAACTATAGTCGGTACAGAACCACTCGGGAGTGGAGGTGCAGGCAGATTCAATGGAGGTGTTATTACTGGTGCAATGGGAAGAGGTGGTAGAGCAGGCGGAGGAACAACAGCTGGAAGAAGCGGAACAACACGTTGAGCAGGGAGAGCAGAAATAACAGCAGGAAGAGGCAAAGCAACAGGAAGAGGATCATACGGAGGTGGTGCAGAGGCACCAGGCCTTCACTCGTTTAACAATTTGTCGAGAAACTCGTCAGAAACATGAAGGTCTTTAGAAGGATAGATTTTCTGAATACCGAGTGAGAAAGCCCTATCCATATTCCTAACTGACTCAGACTGTTTGTCCTGATCATATAACAACGCCTTTTCAGCGTTTGTTTTATGACGGCGTGCATGTTTTTCCCTGCTCTTAAGCTGCTGCAATGCTTCTTTTTTCCAATTCTGTAGAACATCAAATGCTGCGGGTCTGGCCTTTTTCTTTAACAAGACTGACTCTAAGTATTCAATACGAGGGATCTCAAAACTACCATTGATTGGCCACTGAAGTTCGGAGGCATGTCTGGTTTGTCTGTGCCAAATATAATTAAATACTACACTTCCAATGCCATGCTTACAATACATAGTAAACGCCAGCGACCCCTCCTGTGGTGCTGGGTGGCTAAATTCCAAAGATTGTCAATTGCTGCGGAATAATGCCCTAAAGCAGCTAGACAATTCCCCAGGCATTTCTCAAATACTTGGTGTTACCTGGTCAATAATTGTGTCTGCAGATACAATGCGCCAAATTCAAATTGTCAGGGTTGAATTAAGTGTCGGGTCACGACTCACCTGACCAAACCTAAGGAGGACCGTACGGTTTATCAAAGAACTTACCTAACGAATTTTACCTTGTGTTTGGTGATTTCAGCAAATCTGCCCGTCTCAAAAGTGGACCCTCGTCAAGATGCCGTCTCAGACCACACGGCTATCGTCCAAGGATCAGATCGTGCAGTGCTGTAGAGGTGTTGCGTCTCGTTCAGTCGTGCCCGTAGTATCACACCGTCCGATCCCGGTCCGATAGCATGCGTCAACCTTCAATGGTCCAGCATCAATATTGAGGGTCCCTATTCGGGCGCCAACTGTGAAAACAGAAAAATAATATGAGGCCAGTAAGCCCAAAGGAAACACACCAAACACCGGTTACAAAGGAACATACAAAGTACTTTATTTTAAGGTCAAACAGTGACAAAGTCAATGACAGATCGGATAGCTATCGGTCCTCAGTACAACACAGCAAACTTCAACGGGGTTCGATGTATTCAGTGAGAGACTGTACATTGGGACAATAAGGCCTATATACATTTCTCCAGCCTGTTGTCTAACCCCTTCGTGGGTTAACCATTCCATGAATGTATTACTGGTCTAGGGTCTCTGCCAGGTCAACTTTTAATATATACATCAGTATGCGCATAGATCAGTTCCGTTGATACAGGTAATCCATTTACACACAGGTCAACAGGAGGACAAGGTCTCAGTTCACGGTCCTAACAAGTGGCCTGTAGGCAAGTTATACATTAGCTGTACGGAGGTCATGACGACCAGATTCTGTTCGGAATGGCATCGTCTGCCATTTTGATGTACAGGGTGACTTTTACACAGCAAAAGAACCTAAGATGGCGGCTCCATTCAAGATGATGACTTACATCAATTTCTAAGATCAAGACCTTGCCATAGAGATTTATTCGCATACAGTTTTAAACAACTTGGAGTAGGCCAATATACATACAATCGTTACAATAGGAGGCATAATTTAATATCCAGTTTGACACCTTGACAAAAGGATATGAGGATCTTTATGGGGCAAACATACCTCCTCTTTGGAAACAATTGTTGGAGGACCTCCATAGGTAGGATATGCAGGAACTGTCATGGTTTTCCCGGATAGGGTGGTTAAAATGACAACAATACCCAGATTACTGTATGCAGTGAGCTCTCTTCCTATCAAGATACCAAATCGGATGATTAAAACCCTACAGGCAGAAATGATTTCCTTCATATGGTATAAAAAGAAACCAAGGATTCATAGGACAGTTCTACTTTGCACGCCATGGATGGGGGGACTAGGCTCTCCAGACATAAAATGGGACATACTAGCAGCCTAAATAACAACCATGCTTAGGTGGTTGGTGCAAAATTGTACAGGAAGTTACTTCCATCCCACTGAGAGCATTGCAGTCCTTGAGAAATGGAACTTGGGGAGCGGGTGGACAGCTACTAGAGACAACAAAAGCATCACTTTGTGGATGGAATCAGGCATTAAAATGGAAAGAAACAGCCTTGCGCTTAGGGCTTCATAGTCCAATGTGCTACAATGCTGACTTCACCCAGAGTTGGAACATAGCTTATTGTGAGGGATGGGAAGGCTGGGCAAACCTGAAGTTATGAGACTTCTTTCACAATGGGAACCCACCACTCTTTGAGGAATGCAAGCAGAAATGTAGCATAGGAGAGGGAGAATGGTACAAGTACATGCAAATCAGGCACTGGATCTCTCAAATGGAGGTAAAGGAAATGGGTACAAGGGCACCACAGCACTCAAATTAACTCTGCAAGAGGGACCGGCTGTTAAAGGACACTGTTCAGATTATTAGATAAGGCACAACCTGGAGACAAGCTCCCCTACAAGGCTAGATCGGAAAGTGATTTTGGGGTTCCTATTTCAGAGGAAGAATGGGGTCAAATTTAGAGACGGGCTCACAATGCATCTAAATCCAAGGCCATAAAGGTATCAGCATCTAAAATGTGCAAAAGATGCTATCTGACCCCTAAGCGCTTACACAGGATAGACGCAAAATGTCTATCCCTATGTTGGAGGCAGTGTGGGGAAATGGGAGACCTAGGTCATATGTGGTGGTCATGCCCTAGGGCCAAAATCTATTGGAAAGAGATCCTGGGTCACATAAAAGAGATTATGGGGGTACAATTACCTGACTCCCCAGTAGTGACCTTGCTGGGGGCAGAGGTGGAGGAGGTCTATGCTGTGAGTGGGGGTACTGCCACCCTCATCATGCACCTGCTGGCGGCGCCCAAATGACCCCGGCTCAGGGCTGGTAAAGAGCAGAGGGACCAATCCTCGCCTGGTGGTGGGTTAAACTCTGGGATGTGCTGGCCATGGAAAAGGTGTATGCACTGAGAGCTGGTAAATACTAAAAGGTTCCTGAAAATGTGGCTCCCTTTTCATGAATATGTCAAAGATAAGGAACAGCACTTGCTTAAAAATGTAAGTGTGCTATAGGCGAAAATGGGGATACCACACACGAATACTGTGCTGTAATAGATGTTTTTGATACCTGAGATCTGTAATCATGCCACACCTGTTGAGTTAGGGAAGGGAGGCGTTAGGGGAGGGCAATTTGTTAGTATTATTATTATTGTGGTTATTTTTTTTCCTTTTGTTTAGTCTATAACTATGTAAAATGCACTCATTGCCACTGATGACAAGCAGCCTGATTAAGGGCCTTTAATCTGTATCTGTATTGGCTGTGAAATCTGAGAATTAATCTTGGAGAGAGCATGAGCAAACGTGATGTACTGAAATATATGTGACAATGAGTTAATAAATAAAGGTTTTTTTAAAAAAGTATACTGCGTTGCCATAGTCTAGGCGTCATAGTAAGTATGACTGGGATAATTGCGGTAAATGTGTGGAAAGGTCATGGAAGGAAAATGCAGTGATCAATATGGATCTGGGGAAAACATCTTTGTACCACTGAGTTGATGTGAGGTGACAGAGTCAGATCGGGGTCCATGAGGCACCTCATGGACATAGCATGATCTTGTTTTTTTCTGCGTTGAGTAACAGTTGATTGGCCATCATCCGGCATTGGATCTCAGAGAGGCAGATTGTGAGATTGTGAGAGATAGAGGAATAGTTATTTGAGATTTCAAAGATGGGTGTTGTCGCCTTAGTTGCAACATGATAGACCGTGAGATTGAATGAGGGTGGGCAGCGGAATAATAGAGGTTAAAATGGAGAGGGAGGAGTGAGGCACCTTCAGCACCCCTTGAAGAATAGGGGGGGGGGGCTAGAGGAGAACAGAGGTAGGTGCATGATGTGTGATCTGTTGTAGAAGAAGGAGGCAATCTAGTATGGTGTGTAGCCTATCAGTGAGAATGAGTTGTCTATGGTATTGAACCCTGACAAGTGGTCAAGGAGGATTAGGGCAGCACATCCATCTGAGTCTGTGTCTTTTTAGATCATCCCAAATGGAAATTAAGCAAGATTCAGCTCCCCATAGTGGTCTTAAGCTTGATTGAGCAGCATCTAGGATCTTGTTAGATTCTGAAAAAAGATGTAGTTTTAAGTATGCCACTCAGTCAGCTAGTTTGTCTATATAGTGGTTATTCAAGATGGGTCTGTGTAATTGGTCGGGTCAAGGGAGGCCTTTTTAAGGAGGGGGCTTGATGAAGGAGCTTTTTAAATTCTGCTGGGAAGATGCCAGAAGTAAGTGAAGATTTGATGATGGATCGTGCGTGATTGCCAGCAAAAGTAGAGGAAAAGATTTATTTTAGCAAGTTGGGGCGCGGGGTATACGGGTGTATTGAGGAGCCTGCAGGATGTCTGTGTGATAGTAGTTTGTGGAATTCTGAGGGGGAGATTGGTGAGAAGGAGGAGAACATTGGAAGGGTAGATGGTGCTTCTGTGAGATGGAGATGGATAGATAGGTAGATGGAGTGCGATAGTGTGGGGGAGGGGTGCCATTTTAGACAGGATAGAAGTTTGCCTCTCTAATGTTTTGTTGTGGAAGTGGGTTGAGAGAGAGTCAAAAAGGGATTGGGTGTGGCACGGAGGGTGAGTTTGTGAAGCTTGCAGGTGCATTGAATTCAGTGATGAACTTAACAAGTTCCATGTTTGGGTGTGGGGCTTTGGAGATTTTGTTCCTTTAATAGGATTATTTGCCTTTTTTGATTTCTGCGCAGTACTGTTTGAGCTGGGAAGCGTAGGCAAGTCTGTTGGGTGTAGATGAATTTGAACGCCATCTACGCTCCAGGATATGGTTCAAGTTTTTTTAATTTTTAGAGAGTTTGTGATAACCCTATGGGTGAATGACAATTTTTGTTTGAGAAAAATCTGAGGGGTGAAAGAGAGCCAGTTATTGAAGTTAGATATGGTGACCTCAGTTGAGGAAAGGGTGGTCTGAAAGACAAATGGTATCTCTGCCAGGTCAGATATTCCTTTGATTTCTTTCCAGATGTGGGATTGGGCTTGTGGTCTAGAAGATCCCGAAGGGGAGGAAGAGTCCCATGTGGATAGAACAAAGAAGATGGTGAAATGGTCTCACCATACAAGTGGGCTTGTTGGTAACATGGTAAGGAAGTCGGGGTATCCAAATATTACATCTAAGGTGTATCTAGCAGTGTGGGTCAGGGCTGAGATTACCTGTGTTAATGACAAAGTTTCCAGTTATCCAGTAGAGTGCGGGTCTTTGGATTAAGAGTCATATAAAACCAACTGTTAAAGTCCCCTAATACTGTTGGATGGGGGTGAGATACCATTATGGCTGCAATGGGGTCACTTAGGGATTCAGCAAAGGCTCTATTATATCCCGGGGGTCAGTATTTAAGCATGAAAGAGTGGGTATAGGTGGTGGAGAGCAGGAATTTGACTAGGAGTGATTCACAGTCTGGGCCTGGGAGCAAGTTGTCAACATAGAAGCAGAGGGAGGTACTTATGCAGTATGACAATACCACCTGCCTTGCTGGCCCAGTTTTGGATAATGAGTTTATATCCCAGTAGGAAAGCCTCATGTGCAATAGAGGAAATCTTGGGAAAACCCGGTTTCGGTGATGAAAAGGATGTCAGGACACTCAGTTATTATTAGATCATATATGTTATGATTCTTTGAGACAGATCTGGCATTGAAGAGAGTTATTATTTGTTTGTATGCAGCGGGGGTCTTTAGGTGCTTGGTGGAAGCTTGGTGAGGTAGAGGGTTGCCTGTAGAAGGTTGGCTTGAAGTTGAAGAAGATGAAGGTCAGGGCAGACATGGTGTTTGAGGTTGTGTGGAGAATATTAGGGTGGTTGGAGAGGTTGAGACGTTGTTCGGTAAGGCGGCTTGAAGAGGTGATGGAGTATGTGAAGGATGGAGTGAATTAGTGTTTGGGTTGCAGGGAGACTGTAGATCTGAAGAGATGAAGTCTGTGGTGTTAGTGGGAGGAGTACAGGCATTCAATCTCTGTTTTAGAGCTAGTGATCCTGTCGGGAGTGGGGAATCCAGAGACACCCTTCTCTTGGTATCGCTGGATAACTGCTTGGCTTGCATACCTTTGGGGCTGTTTAACAGTCTGAGGAGGGATTTCATTGACTTCGGGGGTGAAAAGGAGTGGGTTTAGATCTGTGTGTTAGTATGATGTCTTTGGGGGAGGTAGGGAGAGCTATGGTTCTAAAGATTTGCAAGGGAGGATAGGTTTCTATTTCTTCTAGATTTTGAGGGCACAGGGTGTATGTGAGGGTGTGTGTGAGTAAAAGTAGGTGGATCAGAGTAGTAGGGGTGGAAGCAGGAATTGGGTCCATTTGGGGTGGCTGCTGAACAGCTCGAAGGGTAATTCTAGTCAGAGTGAGGGGGTAAGGCTAGTCAGGTGGGTGGGAAAGAAGTGGACCGATGGGCTTCACAGGAGATGGTTGTTGGTCTGTGTGGTGCTGGTTATGGAGTCATATGGGGTGTCCAGACATTTGGTCGACCTAAAACTGGTTGAATGACATTTGGTCGACGCAATTTGGTCGAAAACCAAATGGTCGAATTTTTTTTTTAATTATATATTTATTTTTCGGGTTTTCGTTTTTTACAAAAATGGGTTTTTAGAAAAAAAAGGGGGTTGGGGGGACCCCCCCCCAAAAAAAGGGGTGGAAAAAAAAAAAAAAAATTCGACCATTTGGTTTTCGACCAAATTGGTTTGACCATTTGTCTGGTCGACCAATTTTTTTCGACCAAATGTCTGGTAACCGTCATATGGGAGAGATAGAGTAGGCAGTGGCAGTTCTTTCAGGCATGCTAGTAGCTGGGAGTGAAAGGCGTCAGAGATTGAGAGAGATAATGGTTGGAGTGGCAGCTGTGGATTCTGGGGAGGCTGTGTGAGGTGTGTTGAGGAAGTCCCCCATGGATGAGAGGTGGTTTATGCAGTTATAAGCGGTGACAGGTTCAGAGCATAACTTGTGACTGCTGTTATATGGAGTGAAAGTTTGAGATGGGAGAGTGGGGAAGGAGTGGGCAGTGATGGTAGGTCATGAAGCCTAAAAGGGCATAGGCAGGTGGTGCAGGCCGGGATAAGGGTTGGGGTGGGAGGTGGAGCGGGGAGGGTGTTCGATGGGCAATGGAAGATATTGAGTGGGTGAGGAGATGTTTAGGAGGTGGGGGTGTTCTTGGAAGGTAGTGAGTGGCAATAGGCAGGACAGGTTTGTAAGGTGTTAGCAGGGCAGGGGGTATTGAGTCTTAGTAGAGAGGTTAGATGGGGGATGTGAAGTTGTTGCTGACAGTGCGTGCATAGAATTAGTGGATTAGGGGTTTGGAATGTTGTTAGGAAAGATTTCTTATTTGTGGGTAATTTTCCTTCCATGTGGCAACCCCTAAACTTTTTGCTGTTGTTTTCACCATGATCTAAACTTTGCCAGAGAAGTGCAGCCTTCTGCCGCACTCCTCTGGGCTTTCGCTCCATTCTTATGGGGAAACTGACATGCCCTTAAGACAGTCAGTACCGGGAAACGTTGTTTTCCGTAGTTTCTTCATCATGTTCCAGCTTTCGCGCAACATGGCACAAGAGGGCATCGTAAGATAAGTTACTGCTCTCTTGGGTCTCTAGTCTTCTACAGGCCCTAGATACTCTCTTTGAATTGTAAATGAATGGTGCAAGTCAATCACGGATGGGATTGGTGGCAGCGATCGTTTCTTGTGTTTTTGAGCTCCTTTTGGTGTTTTAAGCGCGTTTCTCGCGCTTAGCCCAAAATGGTGGCCTGGCTCCCAAAATGGCCAGACCACGAGGCTCTTTGTCCTGTCGGCTGACCGTCTTGCCCCCTTCACCTCCCCCAGGTCGAGCCGACCCGGGGCCTTCCTTATTTGGGCATGTGCTTTCCCGCGAAACACAGATGCTTTCACTGGCTTCTACAGGCCTGTGTGTGCCTCCAGGATGGGGGCTGGGATGTCTGGTCCCAATACACATCCTTGGCGCCAGAGAGTCTAGGGTGGTGCGAATGCCTGGGACCCCGGTGGTCCGTGATGAGGTCCACAGATGGTGTGAGTGTTTTATGAGCGGATCTCCCGTTGGGTCCCCTCCATTTTGGCACGAAGGTAACCGTGGATAAGAGGGGGCTGGAAACGCCACTACCATGTCGATCTCCTGAGTTCTCACAAACAAAGGAATACAGGAGCCAAGTATCCTGCAACCACGAGGCTGAACCGAGGAATCGCTGGTGACCCGCTGAAGGACTGCTCCTCTGCACTGCTGTCGCTTTGTGAAACACTTTCTACCTCGGATCAAACGAGAAGGCCTGTATTGGTACTTCGACCCTTGGAATAGTGGGAACAACTATTCTCGGCATTTTCACCATCTCCTGCACGTAAGCCTTCGGAAGTGTCTTTGGGCCATCCAACAGACTGACCAGCCTACCCAGGAGTCTTGCTCTGTAACCGCCGTCAAGTTGTGTTGTATTACGAGTCCTTGTCACTCTCACACGATTCGTACACTTGGTATTCCCAGGTCTGAAGTGAGTAGTGTACATTTGGCTGAAATACACACGGCCGCTCCGTTGCCCTGCTGTGGTAACAAACTGTGCGGGTTCACTGCGTTTGGGACGCCCTCAACTCAACTTCTGCTGCTGCGGAATCTACACGACGACGAGACGTCCCCTGCTCGTATCTGAACCTGCCAGCACTGAAACTGACGCGGAGAAGCCTGGGTCTGCCTGCATCGGGGACCGGTGAGTAGCATCGCTAGGAACTGGTTGCCCCCTGCAGTAGCCCATCGCTTTTCCCTGCTGTGTCTAACAGCACGCCTTTCCGTACTCACGCTCTGCTTCTGCCCACAGTGGAGGCTGCGCTTGAGTCGCGGAGCTCTGTTCATATTCATTTGTTCACCGAACTAAACTGCCTGATTCCCTCGAAGAGACTCCTCTTTTTGCCCGTTGGCACCAGCGTGTGCAGGTACTTTTGAGCACAAGGCTCCACTCTTCATAGGGCTTGGACTTCCTTTTAGTTAGGTGCCTCTGAAGGCGGACTGGGTCTAATTATTAATCGCACTGCCTGTTTTCCTCCCCATCTAGGTGGTCTACACATTTCGTGCGTCTAACTCGTTAGACTCGTTTGTATTTGTATATATATTGTATTGGTTTGGTATGTGTTGGTTTACTTGAGTTTCATTGAGATTTCTTGCTACGGTCAATGTTACAAAGGCCTTGTAATAAACGTGTATATATTTTTAATATAACGCCTGCTTGGAGTAATTTGTCAGTGTCCTTGCTTTGTGTGCTCATTGCGGGCTTTCATTCACCCTCACCCCTCTTGAGACCTAGTCTTGACCGCCGCGATCGCTACCTTGATTGGTCTGGCTTGTCCAGAGGTTGCCCTGTTCCAAGAAACTAGGCTTGCCTTCTGAACCTCTGCGCCTCCAGGACAGAGTTCAGAAATCCGTCTTAACAAATGTGTTGGAAGTATTTGACAGTTAAAGTAGCTTAAATTCTGGAGGTTGGCGAGAGAAGGAGCAGTGTGTCATGTGAGTGTTGAGAGTAAGGGTGAGAGATGAAGGTAGTTGTGTGTTTATCATGGAAGGGCAGATTGGTGTGTGAACAGCTGTAATCGGGTTGTGACTGTGTTAAAGGATGTCATAAGGAAGTGGGGGTGGAGAATGGGTGATAGTAGTGCTGGCATTTAAGGGAGAAGTAGAAGGTGTTACTAGTTGCATCTCTTGAATACTTGACTGGGTGGGAAGGATGGTGGAGTCTGACCGAGTAATCAATGTCATTTCTGTTGCTCCATTTGTAGCCTCCTATTTCAGAACTGTTGACGATTATTGGATTCTAGATAAAGTATAGATACTAGCTTACTGTGAAATGGATGTACATCTATGTTAGAAATTTGGAATCTGAAGTGGTATAGATTGAGACCAGTGCTGCCTTAGAGTGGCCTAATTCAGGGTTAGAAGAGACCGGACCGATGTAGTTCCAGTGCAGCAAGGTTCAGAGCATTATAAATTGACCCAGTATGGCTTTAATGTGGACACGTTCAAAGCAGCAGATTTCAAAATTATACAAACATCAGGGCAGGTGAATTCAAATGTGTTGAGTCCTCACAGAAGGAAATGTTGTTCCAGCTCACCGTTGCAAAATTCCAAGAGATAACTTCGAAAGCAGCAGAACTGAAAAAGATGCAGACATCATGGTAGAACATTCGAAACGGCAGGGTTAAAAAAGCAGCAGAATTTACAAGTGCAAAATTCAGAGTGGTGAAACTTGACAGCAGAGATTTCAAAGGTGATGAAATCTCACAAAAGACTCCAATGTGGCAAAACCTCACAGTGGCAGCATTCAAAGTAGAAACTCAAAGGCAGCAGAACTCAAAATGGCACAATCCTGAAGCATCAAGATTCAAGGAGGTGAAGCCTCCCATTAGAAACTTTCAAAGGTGGCGAGAACCCACAGTAGCAAAATGCATGTGGTGTACTTTCACAATGGCAGAATTAAAAGTGACAAGATGCAAAGGCAGCAGAGCTTAGATACAAACATCATAGTGGCAAAATCCAAAAGGATGCAGTTCATAATGAACAGAACTCAAAAAGGTACAAACAATCTGTGACAAATCGAGGGAACTCATCACTTCTTCCCAAAGGGATGCCCCTCCCTGTGAGGATAGGGATGTCAGCCTGCAGCTCAGAAACCGTACACAGGGGTCGAGGGAAGTGGAACCTCACCGGGAGAGACTCTCCCTTAAGGGACAAGGACTCCCATTGCTGTGAGGAACTTCTGACCATAGACTTGAAGAAGGAACAAGAGAAAAGAGGAGCTGGCTCTTTAACTGAAAAGTCTAGATCCACTGAGAGGGGTGGTTTTAAAGACGGGTGCCCGTTAAGTCTGGTGAGGAAAGATAGTGCAAAGAGAGAGGATTGTATGGTTAAGCATCGGTGGTCCCCTGGTAACACTATGCTAACTGCAGGCGGGGCTGTGAATGAGTGCCTATCCTGCAAAATGTAAAGTTGCTGGAAAGTTGCTGGAAGCCAGCAGCTAAAACGTGAGCTCCATGGAAACTGAAGGAGACAAAACTCTGACCCGAGTGAAGCCTGAGTAGTGGTGGTTGCGTGACCATGATACTACAGTAGTGGGCAAACTGCCTGGGTATCGATGCCAAGACCACTGAAGGGAGACCTCTACAGTGAGAAATGCTGAAGTTAGGAGAACACTTACTACAGCACAATTGAGGGTGTTATCAAAGGGACTATAATTTCTCCCCACTGCCCCCGCTGCCCCCATGGATTGGTTTGTGGTGGAACCTGACATTCATCAATATTTACGGAAGATCAGACTTAAATTGTTCTTCAAGAATGCTGATCCAGAGGAGAGAGCTCAGGACACAGGGTTAAGAACTCCATCAAGCTTTATGCCCCATGACAATCAGACTCCATGGGACATTCTTACTTTTGGAAATGTCTACTTAAAGACCTCAGAAATATGCAAAATGACAGACAAGACATCAGGATTTACCTTACCAATGAGGAATGCCATGCCTTAAGGGCACTCACCAACATTTCACAGCTGGCGATCAAGTCAGCAGATAAATGCGGGGTGATAGTCCTGTTCAATACTGATCAGTATCATCAGATGTTACAGAATTACTTGCTGATTCCACAAGCTATAACAAGCTGAGCAAGATCCCACAATGGATATTAAGACTGAGATCTGGGAAGTTACATCATATGCAGTACAAAAAGATTAAATTACAAATGAAGAATTTGGGGTGTTGAATAGTTCAGACCAACGTACCCCTTCATCTTATGCTATACCTAAAATACACAAAGATGCAGAAAAGCCTGCAGGATGTCACATAGCAGCAGGGTGCAGATCCATATTGGAACCTATCCGTAAGTGTATAGATATGTTCCTTCAACCACTCAGCCAATATACTACAACTTACATTTAACCCTACACAAGAGATCATTGGACATAAGGGCTTTATACACCAGCATCCTCCAGGAGGAGGCGACACAGGAGAGAGTTCCAACTGAATTTATCTTCAAATTAATGTTCGCAGCCCTGAGGAAAAACCTCTTTAATTTTAAGTATCAGTATTATATGGAGACAAAAGGCACATTGATAGGAGATGCCTTTGTGCATAGCATAGTCATCTTATTTATGGCAGCCTTTGAAGAACAGTTTGTATTATTAGAAACTAACCCGTTTGTAGGCAGAACTTCTCCATGGTGTTGATACATTGACGATATGATGTTCATAAAGACAGGGACAACAGGTACACTGGATGATTTCCTGACCTGTATTAATCAACACCATGCGAATATCCAGTTTACTTTGAATACCAGCAATCAATAGATCAGCTTCTTAGATTTAACAATTAGGAATCATGAGGGCACTTTGGTCTGTTCGCTATATAAAAAAAAAAAAAGAGACAGACAGAAACACCATATTGCACTTCTCAAGCTTTCATCTGAGAAGCCAATTTCTGAGACTATGGAGAAAGTGCAGTTTAAAACCTGACTATCAGACACATGCTAACCATCTGGCAGAGAGGCTTAAGGTGAGGGGCTACCCAAAGAAACTGGGCTCACATTCATTGAGACAAGCAAGGTTTACACCTCGAGAATCCCTTTTTCAGCTGAAAGAGGTGAATAACCAGGATAAACTGGTGTGTGTCTTAACTTATCGAACCCATTCTTTTGAAATTAAAAAACATATCAAGAAATTCTGGCCATTAGTTCAATTAAACATCCCTAATAAACCACTGCTCCTTTTTGCTTTTAAGCGGCAAAAGAATCTGAGGGACCATCTGGTCCACTCTAAATCCAAGGAGACCAGGTCCTGCAGTACCACCTGGGATCTGAGACCACTTCTGGGACACTATCCATGTGGTAACTACTCAGTGTGTAAGTACTGTAAAAAAATGAAATCATTTGACATCAATGGCATCTTAGAAACCACACTAACTGTAGGACACATAATGCTATATATTGTATACAATGTCCCTTTGGCCTTAAATATGTAGGCCAAACTGTTAGTCCATATCCGAATCACGGAACACAGGTGCCACATAAGATGCAAGAATACCACAGCTCCCTTGGTGTCTCACTACATAGAGCACAGACATACTGTAGAGGGCATACCCTGGGGGATATTAGATACAGATTAACAAGGGGGGTCCTGGGAGTCCCTCTGCCAGACCTTAGTCCTGGTTATGAGAGACTTACCCAGAGTCTTTAGCTCACTATCTTTCACAAAGAAGAAATATCCCAAACATATCAGTCTTTATCCTGCCCTGGGGCAGTCCAGCACCGAAATGCTAGGCAATTCTCCTCTGAACAAGAGTACCAACAGAAACCCCAGACACGTGTTTCGGTCTGGTTGGACCTCATCAGTAGGGTGGATCTGTGCCTCTCTAAGAATAGTGAGCAAGGGGTCCACGTCTGGATTCTCCTAGTAACTTAGGGTGAGACCCAACGTTACTTAAATATGCAGATTAACAAGTGAGCTAAAGACTCTGGGTAAGTCTCTCGTAACTAGGACTAATGTCTGGCAGAGGGACTCCCAGGACCCCCCTTGTTAATTTGGATATTAGATACAGACAAAAATGCACCAAATGCTGCTTGTACATTGGGTCTAAAAGAAGCAAGATCGATACACTGCCTGGATATATTTGAACATGGACTTAATGAGATACGGCTAATATATTGGTGATGTGATTATGTTGATGGATTTACATTCAGTGCAAAATGTCCATGTATAGCAAGCTTACGAGTTTGTTAGGGACTTTGAAATATATGCCCATCAGAATACACATATAGGTCAGTTCATCTAGATCTCACTTTCACACAATAGCATTGCTGTTAGTTATTATAAGTTATCTGGTCTCCAGTATATGATTGTGTCCCTCTTTACTTGATGTCTGAGGAAATAAGGGCTCCAGGCAGCAGTGATGAAGAAACAGTAATTTATTTCATTACAGCGACAGCGGCCTATGAGAGCCGAGTGCCAACATGGCTCTCTCCCTGCAGTCTCTACTGTAACTCCCCTACATTCTTAGAATAACATTCTTAGAACTTAATGAGCTCATAGTGCAGCTCATTGTTTAACTAGGATCTGGTAATCCATTTTTATGAACTTGTTTTAACTTACACTTACATCATAACACATCTCATCCCTTATGAGCATACAGCTGTTTACTCCACATAATAATCCTTAAACCAGCTGGGTTTGTTCTTGACTCTATTTGAATGTGTCTCTGCTGCAGACCTTGAATTGTTGTCATCCTTGGAACACTTATCTATGACACTAGAGTCTCATGTTCACCATTGTCATGTTTATCATGTGCATTGTCCTTCATGCATTCTGGACATTTCACAATTCTGGACATTGACCAACACCCCCCCTTGTACAATTACTACATTGTTTCTTACCGCAGATATTTTCTTGGGACCAATGTATTTGCTTTCTACACATTTGGGAGTGAATCTAGGGTTCTTTATGAGAATACAATCTCCCACTTTCCAGGTATTACTTTTGACACTCTTGTCCTCATCAAATCTTTCTTTGTACACCTCCTGTGCTTCTTTGATGAGAGTCATAATTCTCTCGCGATCAATGTTGGAACTATTGGCTAAGTCCATCCACCCTGGACATAGTTTTGTTCCAGGTTGTCTCCCTTTCAATGACATGAACGGAGATACATTTGTAACTGAGTGTGGTGTGGTACAGTAGTTCCATATCATTTCTCTTACTACAGCAAACCATCTTAGATTAGAAGCCATGGCCAATTGCAAACCACCCTTTATGAACCTATTGGCTCTCTCAACGAGGCCGTTGGCCCTTGGATGATATAAAGCAGTTCTAGTGTGTTTGATGCAAAATTTCTTCAAGAAAGTCAACATCCTTTCAGAACAGAATTGTACTCTGTTATCAGTGATTCATTCTGTCGGGAAACCCTCCCTGTAAAACACTTCCTCGAAGAATAACACCATCTCTACAGTGGTTGCCTCATGCAAAGCCTTCCATTCAATCCATTTGGAATGGTAGTCCACTAACACAACAATGTATTTATACCCATTGTCAAGGTTTTGTAATGGTCCTATCAAATCAACTGCAACTTTTTGCCATGGTTCACTCGGTACTTTGACAGGATTTATTGGTACTTCTCTAACCATCTTGGTCTTGTCACTCTCTACAACCCCTAACACACTTCTGTGCATCGCTGTCAATCCCGAGCCACCAGAAATATTGCCGCAAATATCTCTTTGTTCCTCCCATGCCCAGGTGACCTTGATGTGCTATATTTACTAAATGAGATCGGACTCCACTGGGGGGTATTATCCTATTTCCTTTTCTAAGTTTACATCCGTCCTCAGACATACTTAACTCATCCTTCACACCAAAATATCTGTCAAACTCTTTTCCCACAATATTCTTGTGAGGCCATCCTTCTCTGGTCCAAATCATAACTTGATTCAATATTAAATCCTCCTCACCAGCTCTTATCCACATCTCTTTATCAATGTCATCATGCTCAATTTCTGCAATGCTCACATCTTGAAATTCAGGTGCTCCCTCCAATTCACCATCACACACAGGTAATCTGGATAAACAATCTGGTACCACATTCTCCCTCCCGGGAATGTAACACACCTTGAAATTATAACCCAAGAGTTCTACCATCCACCTCGAAACTCTTGGAGACCCTTTGGCCCACTCAGAACCGTTCATCAATTGAACCAAAGGCTTGTGATCTGATCTGACAATAAAAGGTCGACCCTATAGAAAGAACTTGAGGTGCGTGACTGCCCAAAATACTGCTAGTGCCTCTCTTTCAATGACCGAGTAATTTTTTTCTGCTCCTCTAAGTGGCCTGGATGCAAATGCAATTGTGTATTCAGTTTTAACTGAGTCAAACTGAGTCAAAACTGCTCCTAAGCCAAGGGTACTAGCATCAACTGAAAGCAACGTTTTCCTGCCAAACATGAATCCACTTAAGGATGGGGCCTTGACTATACAATCTTTGATTTGCAAGAATGCTTCCTGATACTCTTTGGACCATGTGTACTTCACGTTCTTTTTTAGTAACTCCCTCAATGGAGATGAGATGGATGCAAAGCCATTCACAAATTTATGGTAATATTCCGCTAGTCCCATGAAAGAACGTAGTTGGTCCTTGTCTTGGGGCTGAGGAATATTACTAATGCTTTCTATGAGTGACTTTTTGGGAGAAATACCTTCTTTCGAAACTTTGTGTCCCAGATACTCCACTTCCTCAACACTTATTTTACATTTGCTTCTTTGGACCGTTAACCCAACCTCGTTTAGTCTGCATAGTACTGCCCTAAGTACTCTGTCATGCTCATGCTCATTACTTGCAAAAATCAGAATGTCATCTTGAAACACCTTAACATTATCCAACCCTTTTAACACTACCTCCATCACCTTTTGGAACACAGATGCGGCCGAAGCCAACCCAAATGGCATGCGATTGTATTTATAAGTGCCTTCAGGTGTTATAAAGGCAGTGAGATGTTGCGATTCTTAGGAAAGGGGAACTTGGTGATAGGCAGCAGAGAGATCAATGACAGAGAACAATTTGGGTTCGCCAAGAGTGGAGAGTGTCTCGGAAATGTTGGGTAGGGGATGTCTCTCCACCAGAATATTGTGATTAAGACTGCGCAAATTTACACACAGTCTTAATTTACCATTATTTTTGGCCACTAAAACAATGGGGGACAACCACTCTGTGGCCTCAACAGGTTCAATGACACCCTTATCTACTAAGTTATCGAGTTCACTGCGTAGTTGCGCTCTCATGTTTAACGGCACATGTCTCACTTTATGAACAATAGGCTGACATTCTTTCTTTAGTCTAATATGGTGTTCGAAGTTCTTGAGTCTGCCCAGACCTTCGGTGAAGACCTCTGGGAACTCTATTGACCACATGTCATCAATCTCGGCAATGGTGACAGACTCAGTGGCACTAGCTTGCACCCTGACTCTCAACTTCCTTTGTTCCTCCCAACCTAAAAGGGAGGCTCCCTTTCTTGCAACCAAAATGTCAGCTATGCATTCTCCACCTCTGTATAGCACACTTGCAGTAAACTGTCCCAGCATCTCAATAGGGGATTCCGCATAGCCGCAGGGCCAAATTCTTGGTGGATCCAGCATTGATTCATCCTTTTTTAGAACATCTTTAAATGTCTCTTTAGAAATGATCGTCCATGGGGAACATGTGTCAACTTTCATGAGTATTTCTCGACCATCAATTACAAAAACATCTGTTGGACCTTTGCTGTCTCCTCCTCCAATGGTCGAAATCTCGAAGACATTTCTGGGGTTGTCTTGCGAGGAGTATACCTCCTGTATGTTGTAAGCTGAGTGAGCACCTTCTTCTTGGTTGTCTCTGGTTTCTAAGAGATTTATTGATGACCTCTTGCATACATTAGCGAAATGTCCTCTGGTCCTACACTTGAAACATTCAGCATTCCTTGCTGGGCACGAAGGGTAATTCGGACCATGCTTGACACTGCCACATCTGGTACACTTCGCACCCCATGCTCCTTTCCTGCTTGTATTGACATTAAGTCTCTTCCTGTGATCAACTGCGCACACAGCTTGGGTACTCTGTTTTTCAGACTTCAGTTCTTTGACATATTGTGAAGTTTGTTCTATGCTTCTGGCTAGGTCCACTGCTTCATCCAACTTCATGTCTTTTGCCAACAATTTCTCCTGTATCCTAATATTATTTGTGCACCTCACTAACTGATCTCTAATTAACGAGTCAGATAGATGTTCGAATTCACAGGAGTGGCTTAATGTTCTTAATGAGGCTATCTACGATTCCACAGATTCTGAGGACTCCTGCGTACGCTGAAAGAACTTGTGCCTCTCGAATGTAACATTTTTTTTAGGCTCAAAATGATCCTTGAGTTGTTTAATCGCAAGGGCATATTCATCTGTGTCCTCCGCTTCACCAGCTTGTGCACTGCCTAATCCATCAAACACTGCACGGCCTTCCACACCAAGATTGTGAAGTAATAATGCCTTTTTTCGAGTTGAGCTGAATCTCTCTCCTCCCATTGCCACCAGGTAGTTTTCAAACATGTCTTTCCACCTGTCCCACCTAACTTGGGGGCGTCCAGGTTCATTCAAAAATGACATTGGCGGAGGTATTGAAGCTGCCATGTCTTAAGCGGTAAAAAGGTGGTAAAGAGTGGGCTTGCTAGATGCAACCAATAGACTCTGGATCAGTTCAAGTATGCCCAGTGGATGCCCAGACTGAGCAGTGACAGTGCTGTGCTATGCAGACAAAGGGATCAGTCTTGTATGAGTACAATCCCTTGTGTATGATGTCACAATCCTCCTTACATCAGTCTGAATTGGAACGTGATGGCTGCTCATCCACAGAACGGATACATGTCATAATGGCTGGCTCCTGAAACTTGCCAGAACTGCATGGGCAGGTTGCTCAGCAACGATAATGTCAATGCTAGGGATCCTGAAAGTAAACACTGTTGCTTTGAGACAGAGTCAATACAGTAATGGGGAAGGCAAGATTACACCCCCAGGGGACGCGCCTGCTGACCTGTTGTTCCGCTCCTCCTGACCTTCCTGCAGCGTCCGCTGTCGCACGGGAGTGTGGAATAATGCAGGTCGCGCTATGACGAGACTTCAAAGGAGTACGGCGACACTGCTGAGAGCCATCCTCGTCGCCAATGAGGAAATAATGGCTCCAGGCAGCAGTGATGAAGAAACAGTAATTTATTTCATTACAGCGACAGCGGCCTATGAGAGCCCCGTGCCAACATGGCTCTCTCCCTGCAGTCTCTACTGTAACTCCCCTACATTCTTAGAATAACATTCTTAGAACTTAATGAGCTCATAGTGCAGCTCAATGTTTAACTAGGATCTGGTAATACATTTTTATGAACTTGTTTTAACTTACACTTACATCATAACAATGTCCTTTGTAGCTACATGGTTGCCTATTATGCCTAGCAACAAGTGTACCTTGGCTTTAGTAGCTGTATCATCTAAGCTTTATTTTGCTAGTGCACAAGTAGAGCCTTGTTTCCACAAGCTAGATACCTGCGGCAGTACTCTATGTTCTCACTGTTATATGTATTTGAGTCAACCCCCTCCAAGATGGTGTCTGGATGCGCTGATGCCGAGAGGTGAGCCTCTTCATTGTAGCATACATTCATGCACATAACTAGGGCTATGCTATGAGCTTGACATGTGTAAATTTCACATTATGCTTTTTGGCCACCGGGCGGTTTACTTTCCTTCTTTAGATCTATCGATGCCGATCCCTCTCAAGGTGGTGTTTTGCTGTTCCAATGCTGAGGGAAGGGATTTACCATGCCTGCATATCTTTTCCATGTGACCAGGCCTCTGCTATCAACCTGACAAGTATAAACAGTGTTTGGAACTGGCCGGCTACCTGACGGACACCGCGTCAGTAAACGAAAGGGGATTTAGGAGCCCTTTTTGGTGTCTGACAGGTTGGCTATTTGCATCCTTTTCATCTCCTTTACTGCATCAGAAGGACCGTTGGGTCCTAAACCTCCCTTCTAGACATTCTGTATGACTCTCCACGGTTCCGGTCGTCATGAGGCTCAGTCCATACTATTGGGCTGGTAGGCACTATTTAGATACATATGGAGCAGACAAACAGCAAGAACCCAGAAAAATATATGTGTGGGACCTTTATACCATTGAATGCCTCCCTCTTTATACTCTTTTCAGACTGACAGTATGCGCTCTTCACTTTTGGTGTCCTGGGGTATAAGATGAATCTAGTCTCCCTTTTGCTTCCCACGGTTCATCTGTGTTTGGAAGCAATGGATTATGTTTGAGGCAGGCCTGTGTATTGGCCCTTTACAGTGTGCACTCTCTCCTTTTTTATAAAAACAATATAACTAATTTCTTTGCTTGTTGCATTTACTTACAACCCCTGTCCTCCTTGACCCATAGCCCACATTTGGTTCCTTCAAATAACTCCTGATTGAGACAGTTTACCACTCTTTTTGGAAGAGGTATATTTCTCCTTACGGCCCTATTACTGAGTAGGTTTACATCGCAATCCTCTGCTCATCTGACTTGCACATATGTTTGTTCTTCCATGTCTTTTCTTGCATTTACCTAGCAACTAGCATGGAGCAATGTGCTCAATTTGATTACATGAAAATAACTCTGCATATCTGGAGAGCATATCCACTAGCCTCCCTCAGTGTAACTACTAGTTGGACCCTTGCTTGGCTCTGGTAAGTTTGAGATGACTTATGCCTTCCTACACATGACTTTTGGGCTATTTCCTTTATTTTCCAGATCAAACTTTAGGTGTAGCTTCTCTATTATAATGGAGGGAACTTGTCTTTACTTTTGGATCAGGTGTGCAACCCATTTTTATATTTTTGGTGATGGAATCATTTTTGGGTGTCAGATCTGCTATTTATGTCATTGCTTTCTGTGCCATTTACAGTTATGCTTATGGATTTCTTTATTTCACAGGGTCATCCTTTTCTCTTGGTCCTGAAGAACTATCTATATCACTGAAACTTTGGGGATATGCCCATCACTTGTTGCTTGTCCACTAATATAATTATGTGGCTTAGTGATATATATGTAGTGCTGGGGCACACCATATTGCGTATACTGTAGTGTTTTGTAACATCAGTTGCCTGTATTGCCCCCCTCCACCCACTAAGCCTTAGACTAGATTCAGACTAGGTACCGTGTAGCCCCTGCTAGGGGTGGCTGGGAGATGATGGGCAAGGGTGAAAATTACATAAGTTGTTTGTAGGTTGCAGATATCAAATTTTCAGTATCTGGAGTTTCGATCAATTCTTTTTTTCTGTTTGATTGCATTTTCTTCATGTTATTGATTTGATTGTCTTGCAATATCTGTGGTATGTGCACATTTAGTTTTTGAGTAGCCTTATGCAGCATGATCCTTTGATGCACTGAATATTGATTAAATACATTTTTCATTTTTTAAAATATTTTTGGGGACTAATTTTTATGCTTGGTTTTTGCATATGTAAGATTTACTGATGATTTCTTACAGCAGATCTGGCACTATTGTGAGACGGGATACAATGGCAATGGCACAGCTCATCAAAGAGAAAAAAAACATTATAATAAGTTGCTATTAAAACCTGATTCGAACACACCTCTTTTTATTTGTTTATGCCCCATTGGAGATGGAGATATCCCTTGTGTGAATATGAAGTTGGGAGAAAGGACAAGCCGTGTCAGGCAAAGACAAAGGCAAGGAGAAGAATGGAGAACAGAGACTGCCCAGAGTGACCCGCACCGTACGCAATCCCGAGACGTTACCACCTGAACGAGAAGGTAACGGCGAACCAGGGAGGATCCGGATCTGAGGTGGGAATCATTATCAGGATGCATACACTCATCCCAGAAGAAACGAGAAAAGTGAGAAAGTAAATCTGACAACCTTGAACTGCCTCGGGTAATGAAAGAGAGCTGTAAGTAGGTTTGAAACACACAACAAAGAAAGTGAGAAAGGCTTGGATGCCTTTTGATAAACAATGGAAAGAAGGGAAGATTAACCCTGTGTGTGAAGGGAATTAATAGTATACAAGAACAACATGAGATAAGGAACAGAAGGCCCAAAAAGACTTCACAAGTAGTAACTGGCAAGAGAATACAAAGGAGAGAAAGGGGAAATAAACTGACAAGAGAAATAAGAATGCCATTAAGACTTATATTTTGCCTGAATATGCAAATCCTTTCAAGATTTACCTAAGGAAGCGACCCGACCCAAGAAAAGTCATTTGATCAAAGGAAGGGAGCAGCAAGAGCATGTTGAGAAAGTTATATGAGCTAATACGAGGAGTCACAAAAGACTATTTGAGAATCACGTATTGAACTGAAGTATGAAAGACTAAAGAGAACAGTATAAGAAGCACCTGTCAGGAGAAGGGAGACATTCTTCTGACCATATTCTTTTCTTTTTTTAACTTAGTGCTAACGTCAGCTAGAATTAGTTATTGGAAGGTGGACTCATGCTTTTCGGACATTTCAAGGCAACTGACCAGCATTTTAGTAAAGTAGGTAGGTAACACCCCATTGCAATAGGGATTATAAGGTTTTCACCATATAATTTAATATAATCATTCTAAAAATGCCCTCCAAGAGTCTGCATCCTTCTTCTGATCCACGACACATCACTGTAGCATAATTTAAATGTAGCTAGGTCTCAAAGTAGCAAACATTCAAAGTGGTGTGACTTATAGTAGAAGAAGAAACATTCAAAGGTGGTGAAAACTCACAGTAGAATACATTCATGGTTGGGACCCCTAAGTAGCAAATTCAGATGTGGAAAACCTCACAGTAGTACAATTCAAAGTGGCAAAATTCAAGATCATTCAAAGTTAAAATGATACAAACATCATGGTAACAAAATTCGAATGGCAAATTGAAAGCACCAGAGCTCAAAACATTGTAAACCCCACAGTGGCACCATTCAGAGTGGTTAAGCTTCACAGTGGTTGCATCCAAGGTGGTAAAAGTTCAAAACCATCAGAACTCATAATCCTGCAATACCTCAATAGTTTCAAAATTCAATGTGGTGAAGCCCACCAGAAGAAAAATCCTAAAGTGGAGAAACCTCACAGCAGCCAAACTCAAATAATAATGATAATGATGTGTTATTTATATAGCACCTTTATCCAAAGCTTTATCCAAAGCAAATGATGTGAAACCTCACAGCAGCAGCATTCAAAGTAGCAATTTCAAAACAGCAGAACTCTCAAACTTTCAAAGTGTTAGAACTCAAAATGGTACAAACCTCGAATAGGAAAGTTCATAAGTGGCAGCAATTAAGCTGCAGTAGTTGCAAGTAGTGAGACTTCACTGTAGCATGATTCAAACAGTAGGGTTAAACGTGGTTACTAACGATGGATTCAAATTTTTTAGTATGTTGAGTTCTCCCTTACCTTCTTTTCAATAGTCTGTTGGGTCAGCAGAGGGCTGCAGTGCAGGGCTGGGTACCAGGTGAACAGGCAAACAGTAATCTATACTTTAAGGACGACACTCAGACTGCTCCTTCCACACAGCAACACTCCTCATATGCCGGGTAGAGGGGCAGCATGGCATGAGGGCATGGATAATACTACAAATGTAGGAGGTCAACTGAAACAAATAATACAGAGGTCAAGAGAGGTCATCACCTGTGATGGATAAGGGGTGTAAACAAATAGGAGCTGAAGGTGAAATCAAATGGGGCAGTAACACTGTTTTCCCTATGAAGTTGGGAAAAATGGGCTTGCCCAAGGGCTGGCTCTTCAGCTTGGTGAAGCTCTGTAGGAAAAAGAAAAGAGAATTGATACAGTGTGCGGAGGGTAGAGCAAGGTGTCATACAGCAGAGCCAGGTTGGGGGACGCTGCTTTTGAATCAGTGGTTGCAACTTGGCAGTATGGAGCTCAACAGTGCTCCACAGTGCTTCCCACATGACCTGAGAATTTGTGGCTAGGAAGGCTGGTGGTTGGGCAATAGTGGTTTTATGTGTGATGCACACAGTATTGAATATTATCTTGGCTTGGTTGGCTAACCAGTCTAATTCTATTAGGGGGTGGTATCAAATTTGTTAGTTCCAGTTATGAGGTGTGCAGCAGTGTGTAGAATATCTTTAATGTGGGCCATTGGTGTGGCTCGGATGCTTGTGAGAAGAACATTCCCTCGGTTGAGCTGTTGGATTACTCGGGCCTGGATTGTGGTTCTGAAAGCTTCAGGTGGGAGGAAGGTTTGGATCTTCCGGAGGAGTGCTAGTTGACACCAGATGGTTGGGGCTTTTTTGTTAATATTTTGTATGTGTATTTATTTTTTATTTATAACACACTTACATCTAAGCAGTGTACAATAGGTTAAAACAGTATGATAAGAAAAGAAAATGATACAAGTAAGAAAGTTACAGGGGAGGAGATGTGATGAGCTTTTGAATAGCAAGTGGAAGAGAGTTCAAATATTCACAGACAAGATGGGTGAGCAAACGGAAGCAGGACTGTGTGCATGTTGGTCTGGATACAGGAAAAAGAGAGAGAGATTGAAATCAGAGAGGCAGAGGGGCATAATACAAAGAAATTAGTGATGACAGATAAGGAGCAGCAAGATCATGAAGACATTTATATATATAAGGCAGATTAAATCGATAAGAAGCTGGGATTCAAAGAAGAGTCAGGACAGCAAGTGGAGGGCAGCAGATTTAAGACAATGCAAACAGGGTACTTGTAAATAGACAAAACAGGGCTAAAGAAAAATGGGGAGACCCATAATAAGGGAAGACCAGTGAACACAGAGAGAAAATACAAATGCATACACAAGGATCTTGGTAGCAGGAATAGAAAGAATGTGTCTAATTATGCGAATATTGAATAGTTGATAGCAACAACTTTGGGAGATATTAGAAATGTGGGTGGAGAAATTGAATGAGGAGACCAAAAGTGGTGCCCGTTTGCATGCAATACCAGAGAAAGTAAAAAAGATAAGGGGGCAGAAATAGGAGGGGAGGATGAAGTACAATAAGTTGGAAAGAAGAGATCTTCTGTTTTAGTGGGGTTTAAGTGTAGATACTGGGAGTGCATCCAGTGTTGGATGTTGAGCAGACAGGGAAAAATTGTGGTTATAAGGAAGATCAGAAATGGACAGGAAGATCTGTGAGTTATCAGCATAACAGTGATAGGAGCAGCCTGAATTAGCAACAACAGCAGAGAGAGGAATACAGAGAAATAAACAAAGGACCCAAGGACTGAACCCTGGGGAAAACGTTGTTGTCGTTGCAAGTACATATTGCTTTCAATATTAAACTTGAGTGATTTGGCACATGGGACCAACTGAGATGTGAACCCATCTAGATAATTGTAATTCTTCCACTCTTGGATGGCCTCCTGATGAGATGAATGTCCTACTGGGATACATACAAACTTGGTGGTATTGAGTTTTAGGTAGGTGCTTTTCATCCAAGTTTGGTAGGAGGTAGGGCATTTCCTAAGACATTATATTCTTTTGGAGAATTCACTTTAGTATATAAGCGATTATCAGCATATTGGTGATATGAGATTTTAGGTTCATTGAGAAGTGACCTGAGCGATTCCATAAAGAGATTGAAGATCATGGGAAGAATAATGATGTGGAACTCTGCATGTGGTTGGGTGACAGTCAGATCTGAAGTTGCCAATCAGCAAGAGTTGATGGCTGTGCTTGTGAACCCCATTCAATCTGTAACTGGGCATGAAAATGTGAAGTGGTTGGCTGAGTCAAACTCAGCTGTGAGGTTAAAGAGGACTAAGGGGCACAATAGACCTTTATCCATGATCAGTTGTGAGGTTAAAGAGGACTAAGGGGCACAATAGACCTTTATCCATGATCGGGAAAGCATTGTCTATGACCTAGAGTGTGGTAGTTTCCATGCTGCATCTGGGTCTAAATACAGATGGGTAGCACAGAGCAGGCTATGATGGTTAATCCATTTGTGGAGTTGTATTGCACCTAGCATGTGATTATATGGTAGTTATCTGGGACTAGAGTGGGAGTATTAATTGCTTAGGAAAATGCCCTGATTGACTATATCTGGAAGATACAGGTGGTATACCCATACAAATGTATGTATTCGGGAACAAACTGGAGGCAGCCAGAGGAGACATATATATGGTAGAGTAACCATGTGCATAGTATTCCCCTGTGCAGAGCAGCAGTACATAATCATGCTCGTAGCATGAAGAACATTACTGACGTGAAAAGTGTGTTGCTCTTTAGGACATATTAATTGTCCACAGCCCATGTTATGAGAATTTGATAAAGCCTAATCATAGGTGTCCTAGTGTGGCAGTATATTTCTTGGGAAAAGGGTGAAGTCATCTTGGAAAACTGCAAACACGATCATAGCTTTTGATCACCAAGCACCCAGAAGAGTTTGCAGAGTCCCATATGTAGGAATTCCTACAGGTGTGTTATACCTTCAAAGCCATCTTCTCTTGAAATGCTGGTTATGTAAAGAGTTCAGAAGACAATATGGGTAGAGATGATGCTGTGCCACTACACCTATGTTAGAACAGGGCATCACCCATTTGCCTGGCACCTGTCCGAATATTGTTCTTCAAGATGGTAATGCTGGGTGTCACTAACTATTTCAATAAGGACTAGGTACTTATAATTGTTCTGACTAATGCAGATTTAGCCATCTAATGCACCATGGGGTTATGAGTCCTAATCTGATACATAAGTGTGAAGCCTACCTTATGGCCATGGTGGATGTGATCAATGGCAGACTATGTCCTCCCAGTTAATTTCTACCATAGATTTTCAGGGGAATGCAGGCAAGTAAAGTTAACAGAGTATTCACAGGCCAGCCCAGGTTTCTCTTATCCATTGGAAAATTTACAGAACAAGGTCATGCCATTTGTGGAGAAGAAAGTTAAAGAGCGCAAGTGTCTGATGAATCTATTGTTGCCTGGTGAAACAATTTGCTCTGGTGTAAATGGGTGTGAGAGACATGTTTGACCAGTGCTGGAAATCTCACTTGCACCACATCAAGATTGCCCTGGTAAAACATAACACAAGGTAAGTTAACTTTGAAGGCAGTAACATACTGGTATTTCCAAATCACATCCATATTGTATCTCTACCCATTTAAAGGCTATGAATCAATGGATCAAGTCCCATACATGTGCCTTAATTCCACCTCCTGCAATTTTGTGCCTGCCTTACTACCCACCCTTTTCTTTCCCTTCTCAAATTCTCCTACTATTTTACTCTTTCTTTAACTTCTGTGTCATCTTTGACTCCTTTATTTTATTTCTCCAATTTCACTTCTTGTGCCTTCCAAAAAAAACTGTAGTCGATCAGTCTAATGATCCTGGCCACCAAACCTCTAATAATCACTCTAAATTATTTTCTAGGCTCCAATCCGGCTCATATTATTCTTCCTGATTTTGATATGTAAACTCTCCAACTCATCTAATATCTATCTATAGAGATCTCGACATATGGCCAGGACTAAATCATTCTCATCCATAAGGGACCCTGCTGATAATCAGCATTCTTTTGAAGAATCACTTGCTCATGATTGGATCAATCTCTCTTGACTTCTGATTGCAGCAAGGACATTGCACAGTGTAAACTTCCTCAGCAGAAAAAGGTATTAGTGTTTCTTTCAACAGCTTCAGTGGTATCCCTAAAAACATTGATAAAAAGTGCGAGGGAAACCAGTGAATCATAGACATGGGAAAGGTTTCCAATATACAGACGTTTCAAGTTTCACATTTAAAAAAGAGTGAGATTAGGTGGTAAGCAAGACCCCTGTGTTACTTCTGGAATCAGAAAACACACACATAATGTATACGTAATCTGTCTTGATTCTCTGCGATATGTATCTTCATTTGTTCTAATATTTGAGTTCTTGTAGTCTTTTATACCCTAGTTAGAGCTGTATATGGAATGGTATTCGAGGATACTCTTTGTTTAAAATGTGACACGTCTTGTTGATAAAATGTGTTGTTATTGCTACAGTTGCTTTTCAAACTCAGAAGCTCTCTAAATTGATTTATATTTTTCCAAACATTGGGATGTGAGTATGTTGTGTTGTGTAAATTGTATATATATTTCCAAATCTAAAAATTGCATTCTGTGAAGTGTTGAGAATTATATGGTTTTGTTGTTGTTGAGATCACCTGGGAATTGATCCATGTCTTCATCAGCAATTCTCATGATATTGTCATGTCCACACTGGGTTTTAAATGTTTTCCAAAAAAAATCACATCCATATTTCATTAAATAGCAAGTGACCCAACTTGTAACATTATATGTAATTTGACCCTACAGCCAACGAGTCTTTCAGCCCTGCCTGGGTCTTTATCAAGGCAAATTGGTACAAGGATTTTGCCTCAGTTTTTTGAACCTTGGTAAAATGTGTTGAATACTGATGGATGATAGAAATAGCCAAGTGGTCTGCACAATGCCAGCCCGAAGATACCAGTATAACATATGGTTGTGATAGTGTTCCTAGTGCACATACAATAATATTTACTGTCAATGTATTGGTCAAATTACTCGCGGACCAGGCTATGTAAGGCCTGTTCAATTCCCGTCTTTCAGCGTTAAAGGCAAGCTGGCGAGATGTCATCTCTGATGTCAGAATTGTGGTCATACGCTGCGCACCAGGGCGTGAGAAGTTAAGATGGGTTTGCCTGAATTATCTGCTGAGTTGCAAGGGTTTTGTTGCGCTAAATGTTCACCTTAACATCTCTTTAACTAAAGTGTTTTCAAGTTTTCATTAAATCTTACCACTACTCTATTGTGCCAGACCTGCATAGTGCTTCCCAATGTGTTTCAACAGGGGATTTGCTAGATTAAATCTGACCGGTTTGCATTTTACCCACCAGTGTGTCCCAAAAATAATGAACCCCACTTTGTATTATGCCGCTGTGTGTGTTGCACCACATTTGAGTTTTGCTGCTGCATAAGTTGATTAACGCTGCTTCTGAATTCAGCCACACTTGGATTGCTACCCTATGCTTTGAATTTAGCCACACTAGAATTAAACTGAGTTGGTTAACAATCCTTTTGAATTTAGCCACAATAGGATTGCAATGCACTGCTATTGAATTTAGCCACCCTAGAATTCACTGTTAGTTAATACTGCTTTTGAATCTAGCCACACTAGAAATACAACCCACTGCTTTGGAATGTAGCCACACTAGAATTGAATTGAGTTGGTTAACACTGCTTTTGAATTTAGCCAAACTAGAATTAAACTGAGTTGGTTAACAATCCTTTTGAATTTAGCCACAATAGGATTGCAATGCACTGCTATTGAATTTAGCCACCCTAGAATTAACTGTTAGTTAATACTGCTTTTGAATTTAGCCACACTAGAAATACAACCCACTGCTTTGGAATGTAGCCACACTAGAATTGAATTGAGTTGGTTAACACTGCTTTTGAATTTAGCCAAACTAGAATTGTAACACGCTGCTTTTGAATGTTGCTACACTAAAATTGCAATGCACTATCCACATTACCTTGAATCCCCATTATCTACCATTCATGTGACCTTCAGCCATCAAATAACCCCAAATGTCTTTCCCAAGCTGTCCGTTCACAACGCTATCTGCAAACTACCATGGCTTCCGCAAACAGCTGCAACACCTGCACAACCTTTTTCCACCTGCAAAAATAGCCCCATATCATCTTTTTTCCTCTCCCCCACCCTTCCCAGCCCCTCTTTCCATCACTAAATAACCTAAAATGTGTTTTCCAGACTATTTCCCCATCGTGCTGTCCGCAGACCACGGCAACTGTCCCCGGATCCAACTTGGCAGGGGTTTCCAAAAATATGACGCCCCTCACACTTTTTACTATCCTATCAGCAGGTGTGTCCGATATCCAAGGATCTTACGCCGGCCGCTGGTCCAATCGGAGGCTCGTTCCCTGGACCGAACAGGGAAGTGAGTCTGTGGACCGAACTCAGATATGACTCACTTTTATTTACCTACTTATTGGTCATTTTATAAAGAACTACTGGACGGATTTAGACCAAATTTACAAAAAGCACGCTTTCGGGACCAAATCGCTGCTCCTGCTGCAAATTTGGTGAAAGTTTTTTCAGTGGTTTGGGCTGTAGGTGTGAACACATTTCTTTTTTTATTGCAACTTTGGGAAAAACCACACATTTTGGGACCTTCCCTATAACTTTGCCACCCCCCCCCCCCCTTAACAAAACCTCACCAATCTTTGCAGAATCAATCTGATAGTTCCATTTACTTTTTTGCAGTGTTTTGTGGGTATTCATCTTGGGGGCGGGGGGCGAAGTTATAAGCCACCCAAAAAGTGCTCTTCTTTTCAGTTGAGCAACTTAACCATAACTACAGGGCCTCTATCGCAGGCCCTGTAATATATCAAATTGTATTGAGAGATATTACTTTGCAAGACAAACAACACATCTTTATCACATCCAACACATCTTTATCACATCCTCTCGTCACCAACTCTTGAACTGCCTTTTTTTGTAATCATATCCCAAGATTGACACCCTTCTCTCTAGTAAATCCTGTCCTAACACTGTCATCCTCACTTACTAGCCCTTTTTATGCTTACGTGGTCCAAAGGTGGTGTTTTTCGTCCTTGTCAGGGTATGGTGAGGAAAGAAACCCAGAGAGTGTAACAGAAGCACACTATGTGCAGGAGATACTAGAATAAGCAGATCTATGTGATCACTGCGACGGCCGAAAATGCCGACTTTTTTTAACCCTATACACCACATATATATGTGGGGAGAGACCCCCGCACTCCCCCCATATTAATATTATACACTTAACCCCCCACATATATATATATGGTCTAAGGGAGGGGTTAAAAAGAAAAAAAAAAGTCGGCATTTTCGCCCGTCGCAGTTCCCAGGTCGACATTTTTGTACGATTCTGAATAAGCATGGCATGTGCAGCACTGTTAACACCATGACAACTCTGCCTTTAAATAAACCTTTGTGTTTGGGGTCATATGTTGACAGCATATTGCTGTTTTGTGGGCATTCTCTGCCTACTGTGTGTACCCATGTACAGATCTGATTCCACCGTGTCCTAAGAGGTATCCGCCCCAGAATGATCGACCAAGCCAGCTCATTGGGCTTAGAATTAAATGACCTCCTCTGCAAACGCTGCTAATGTGCTTTGCGCGGTCAACACTCCATTCTGTACACAATCGGGCTGTTTGGTGGGAGTGTTTAGAAATATGAAGGTCTTGTGTAAACATGTGCAAGTGCTTGGAAAGTCCTTTTAGAGAACTAGCCAATCATCATGGAGTGTATGTTCTCCAAATTTTCCACAGACTTTTCCCTGGGGACATGTCGGCTTTGGCCTGTGCCGAATATTTGCATTCTGGTTGCACATTGACGTTCAGCGTTCTGGTGACTTCGTGCGGTTTGATGAATGATTTCCTTCAGAAACTCAAGTATTTAATTCCTTAGCCTGTCATTGGCTCTATATGTGAGATAGAGCGCCCCTACATGTGTTATAAGGCTATTACAAGTCACCGACGAGTACCGTGACCAACTAAAGGCACGAAGCAGGAGGCTGAGTTCCTTTATGGGGTCAGAGAACTAAGAGATGAGATGCAATATCCTGTGCATGGACGGCAGACGGTATTGTATTGCTAAGAATACATGGCCACGCTCTGTCATCATCTTTAATACCTGGCCTCTTGCTGAATCTATTGTAAGAATGATTACATTTATTGATCCATTCAGTCAATTTAGAATCTGTTTGGATTTAAAAAAAAAAAAAAAGCCTACGTGCAGCTCCTAACGTGCTTCAGAACATAGTGCATGCAATTTCATTAAATGCCTTACAAAACGTTTTCATTAATAACACACACATACTTGTGCACATGTCTAAAACTCCAGCAGTGCACAAATTAAACATTCGACCATACTCAGTTCCTTGTCAATAAAAGTGTCACAGAAAGCAATTCTACAGGCAATTAATTTGAAAAGCTTGCCATGGCTTTAAATAAGTATTGCAGTGAGAGATGGAATTCTGCTCTCTGCTGGCTTAAGTAGCAGTCATTGTGACATCGCAATGGAAGTGTAATAAATGATTACAGAGCGTGTGTGGTGTCATTTCTTTATTACAGGTCAGTTGAGATGTCACACCTAGGGCCTCATTACTAGTTCGGTGGTAAACCTTAAATCCGGCGGTAACGGTGTTAGCGCCGCCAATACCACTTCGCTGGATCATGAGTACAAATCCAGCCGGCACAATTACAGCTGGCAGTAGCACAGCCGGCTGTAATAGCGCCGACTGTAATAGCGTTGGCACCCATTCGCGCTATTACAGAGCCATCACGAGTCCGGCGTAGGCGCATTTAGCAGCAGAAAACCGGTGGAAAATCCGCCAAAAATGCCGCTAGGCAAATGCTCGATGTAAAAGAACACAGGAGACAGCAAAAAGTTCCCATGTGAAACCAATGCCAACCAGAGGCCTACAAAGGACCCACCCAGGCACAAAACACACGTCCAAACACCATGCTGCCATTTGGAGCTTGAAGCCTTAACATGTACATCTACCTGCTGCGCCTGGAGCTACAGAGGCCAGCCAACCAGACCAGGGCCTTGGGAGCACAGGGTGCGGTGGGGATGAGAAGGAGGAAGAGAGTATCACCAGCAAAGTGGACAGCCATCACCAGGGTCATGCCAACACCCTGGGCCCTGACTGGTGGGCAGTTGGTGACCGAGTATAGGCTGAATAGAGCAACCATCACACAGTTGCTGGACACAATCCATATGCAGCCGTATGGCTATTAGCACTGCAGTGCCCCCGCTCGTGAAGCTTGTGTCCAGGCTACAATACCTTGGGAATGACAGCTACCAACACACTGTAGTCATGATGCATGCCATGGCCCAGTCCACCTTCAGTGCAGTGCTGGGACAGGTGCTGGATGCACTGCTGCTCCATGTCAATGAGCAAATTGCATTGGCAGCCACAAATGCACAGGTGAACCAGCTGAAGGGCCAGTGCCATGCCATTGGACACGTCATGAACATCATAGCAGCCATGGACTGTACACATGTAGCACTACTAGCACCCAGGGTACATGATGTGGCGTACAGAACCGTAAGAATTACCATTCCATTAATGTGCAGATGACATGTAGATCTGACCTAACCCTCAGCCACTGCTGTGCCCGCTATCCAGGATACACCCATGACTCCATTATCCTACACAATAGTATGCTGCCAGCGTGCATGTAAAGGCACTGAGGCCTCAACATATGGATGCTGGCTGAGTACAAATGAAGTCCAAAATGCATGTCAAATGACATCTGATGGGGGGTGGAGACACACAGTGAAATCTATGCATGCCAGCGGAAGACATAGGCAGCACTAGCACTGCAACTTTCCCATGCATGTCCCTTGCACGAGAACACTTGAACATGTGGAACACTTCAGAACACAGACGGTCTGTATGGCAAAGACATGTGGGAGCAGTGTCAGATATGGAAGCCCAACTACCACAATGCATCCTGTGTGTGTCGCAGTGTTGCTCCCCACCCTGACACACCATAGACATCCCGCCCTGGCCACCCCACAGTCATGGCAATGGTGCCCGAAAGTAGGCATATCCACAACAACACAAAACACAAGTTGCTCTATCCACGACAATGTACATCCCTGAAACAATGAGTCCTGATTGGCCAATCACATGCCTGGATAAGTGTACATAATAGTGACAATCGGCAAACGCAACACCACCCAAAGGGAATGCCAATGACACATTGCCGAACAACATGTTGCATGCACATGCATATACAAGGGTCCCTTCATCCAACGACAAGGGACAGACCTGCTACATCTAGACACAGATGTGGTGCTAGCAGTAAGTAGTCCATCAATCCAATGCTGATCCTTGCACAGCACACACCACAATGGAAGTGACCAAATGACACGTAGTGCACATGTACCACATGAGTGTGATACACATGAAGACTCAAACATACATCGAAACACAGCTTCATGTCGACCTCAGACCATGCATGTCCTGCAAGATGCAGTGTGCATGGCAACATAGCACTGAGATATCATGACCTCTTCAGCACAAACTTGATTATGCTGCTAATGTCACTGATTACTGAGTCTTGTGCACACACTGAACCAACCTTGTCCTCATACCTGCATTCCCTCCCCTGCAGGTGATTCATGATGTCCCCAGCACAAATGGCTCATGACCCCTGTGTGTAATCCACACACTCAAGCTGAGCGGGCATACAACATTGCCCATGGACTTACACATATCTGAGTTGAGAGGGCATTTGGACTGCTGAAGCCACGCTAATGGTGCCTATACCGTAGGAGAGGGGCATTGACATATGCACTTTGAAAAATCTGCAAACTCGTCCCAACATGTGCCATGCTGCACAACATTTGCTGTTGCAGGAATGTGCCACTGCCCACCGATGCCGATGTGCAGACACCTGGGGATGGAAGTGAAGATAATGATGTGCCCGAAGCTGGTGCACGTGTACACAGGGATGGGGTAGGGGAGGGGAGGTTGGCCATACAGGGTTTGATTGATAATTGTCTTAGATACGGTTGATGGGTACATGTAACACATATCACTTGTACATTAAAGAGCACCTGATCACAATCATGAATGTCCATGCTTTGTATGAATTTTGAAAGTGATTTATTAAATGTTTGACAATCCCCCTCCCACCAGTGAACTCCCCAGCACACACTCCCCCCTCCCCCAGTGAACTCCCCAGCACACAATCCCCTCTCATCCCAGTGAACTCCCCAGAACACAATCCCCCCTCCCCCAGTGAACTCCCCAGCACACAATACCCCCTCCCCCCAGTGATCTCCCCAGCACACAATCCCCCCTCCCCCCAGTGAACTCCCCAGCACACAATCCCCCCGCCCCCTCAGGGAACTCCTCAAACAGTGCAGGTAGGTGCATGTTCTCAGGGCCTGCAAAAATGGTGCTGTGTCCATATATGATGGTCGCAGGTGCTTTCCAAGTCCGGGCACCTCTGGTGAGTGGCCTCTCAGGTTGCGCATTGAACGGCGCCCAGGTGAAGGCTCCAGGGACCCCTCTGTGGCCGTAGTAGAGGACAATGGGATGGCTCTGGTGACCTGCAGCTGCTGGCAGAGAAGATTGTTTGATTGCCTTGTCTGCTCTGCATGCACAGATAGTCCCTCGCACAACTCCCGTACCCTTTCCCCGAAACCTGTCAGGGCCGCAGTGAATCCCTCCACCACTTTCCGGGTCTGCTCATTGTCTCGGGCCATGCACTTAGTGGCATTCCGTATGGCACGACTGATGGCCTTGATGTGGCAGCTGTCGATTTCACCTGTTTGGCCTCAATAACATCCAGACGCCCCATCACGGCAGCTCTTGTGATGAGTAGTACTTCGGGTGTGATGGGGACCGGGCTGACAGCTATGCGCTGCCTGGAAGGGGGACATGTTGCCATCTTGGATGGGGCTGCTGTTGTTCGAGTACCTATCCGCTGGGCTACCATAGGATGGTGTATCCACATCTGGCTCAGGTGTGCTGACATGATCCAAACAAACATGTGGGGTGTGTGCATCCTTTGCAACTGGCTCTGGGCTTCTCTGAGGTCTGGCCATTCCTTGTGTGTCACTCTGGTTGGGTGAGGTGAACAGTTCAGGTTGTTGTGCAGCTGTTGCTGTCTGTCCCTCATCAGAGTCAGACCCACTGGTGGCTGCCTCAACATCCAGTGTTTGCATGGTGGCTTATTGTGAATGAGGTGCTGTCCCCCTGTGGCCTTGTGGATGCTGCACCCGTATGGTTGGGTTACATTGTGGTGATGTGGGATGGGTCCGGAGTTGTGTTGTTTCCGGATGGCCCATTTGTGGGGTGTTGGTGCTGGTAGAAGCGCACTGCCTCGGGCGCGTGCTGTTGTAGCCTCCTCAACGTCATCGTCAGCCTGTGGTGATCGCTGTGTCCCTGTGGGGTACATAGGATGTGGTATGAGTTCAGTGCAGCCTAGATTAGTATCATGTATATCATACCTTCAAGTTGGTTTCTACACAGTATCAATCATGCATTCCAATTGCATTTTGTTCACTCCCCATGTTGTGATTGGTGGAACGTGTCACTGTGGAGGGACACTGCACGGAGATGTTTGTGTGCCGTCTTCAGATGCCTGCTGGGGATGCACGGTGCCCATGTTGCTGTTTTTTTTCCATGCACACTCATACATCACATAGCTGTTCCATGGCCATGGATGTCTGTCCCCTGGGCCTTGTATTGATGCTGTGCACGTACAGGGGAACCTAGGGAGCACTACTGTAAAACCAGATATTGTATGGAGAAGCCTGGTTTGTTATCATTAGAGAATCATTACCCATTTAGGGATACAGCTATCCATCATTCATTCTGATTAGTAGTGATATTAGATTATCCACATATTATGGAGCCATTTGCATTTGCTAGAGAAAGATGCCTGTTATATTTGAAGTGCCTTGGTAGAGACATCAAAACACATGTAGAGACAGACTGACTGTTATGTATTATCTATGCATTGTAGAGACATGCATGAGTGTGCACTTAGAGTATGCATTGAGACATTATGTATAGCGTTTGCCATTGCGAGAAAGAGTAAACGCTAGAAAGCATGAAGCCTATGGCATTCTGAAGCCATCCTGAATGAGACAGAACAGAAGCGCCACGGACTGCAGATTAATGTTTTGAGTTACCGTGTACGAGGAATGCGTAAACAGTTTGGTTGGCAGACACAGATAACATGACTCTTGTCCGAGTGGAGAAGCTGAGAAGGGCTGGATTATCAGGCCCTGGGTTGTGTGCGCAAACAGAAAAGGTGGGGGCAGCAGGGACTGAGTTGCCTCAGAGAGAGACAGAAGAGATGGATTACAGTGGAATGAATAGAGGAATATGGAGGGAGATGGTATGGTAACACGTAGCACAGATAGCATGTACAAGATAGGCTGAAATGTCACGATGACAGAGCACGCAGTGCATCACAGACTTTTAGGCACTGCTCGGATTTAGAAATGCTGACAGAGAGATGAGTGAATGCTTAATGTAACCATACAGATTTATGTATGTCATTGAATAGTATAACCAGAGGTGAGGCTTTCAGAGTTTGTAGATTTAGATGGAGCTGGCCTCTGAGATTGAAGGGAGACCTTTGGTTGGCATGAGATCGAGAGGCGAATGAAAGGAAGTTGCCATTGAGGGAGAAGTGTTTTGGTGCAGCAGAATCCGATGGCTTTGGAAGTTTGGAAGCTTGGGGAGGCATTCTGATGAGAGCAGAGTTTGAGAGCTTGGCAGAGGCAGCTAGAGAGGAGAGACATAGCAAGAAGGGAGTATTGCTGATATGAGGCCTAATTGATCTGAATAAGACACGTGCCATGGGGAATTAGGACAGACACTCACACAGAGCTTTGGGTTTGGAGAAGGGGAAATCAGACACAGATTGTCTTAGAGAGAAAGTGTGATGTGTGTGTGGATTGGAGAGCAATGCTGAATGTTGACACTTGCATTAGGATGCATTAGACATTATAGATCCAGCAGGACTGGATAAGTTGCTATTAGATTGCTTACATTAGAAGCCTGTAATGCTTACAGTTATTGCACTGCATGGTAGATTTGCACACAGAGCATAAAAGGTGCAAATTCTAGATTTGTATTATAGTAGTGTTTGCATCATGCCTTGCTGTGTATGAATAAAAGTGTTTTTAATGTTGAATCGATTCATGTGTTTTTCTTTGTGTCTTATTTTTGTGTGTCCATAACATAGTAACATAGGAATAAATCAGTGCACAATTGCCTGCGATATAAGAGCAGGGGGAGCATAGTGATCCACACACCCCGAGGTAGATTTGGAGACTAGCAAGTGGTCGCCCATACGGGGCTAGGACAAAGGTGATTTTGTTTTAGAACTAACACTACGGTACGGTGGTACAAGGGGTTAGTTATGGGTGTCTGCAGTGTCTCATGCACAATGCATGAACATTCATTCACTCAGGGTCTGCATGTGTGGCCCTTAGAGGTTCATGTATTTTTAGGAGGGGCTCACCTGCAGCCGGCTAGCTACCAGTGCCAGCTTCCTCTCCTCCAACTCCCTCTATGGTGCCCATATCGATGAGCGTTGTCATCTTTTCCTCCCAGGGTGTGAGCTCGGGTGGTGGTGGTGCAGGCCCTCCTCCAGTCCCCATGCTTGCACTCCTGTGCTGGGAGAGTAGGCCATGTACTCGGACCCGTAAGTCATTTAAGCACTTGTGGCAGTCCTCCCCGTCCTGGGGCACGCACCCCACTGCAGACACCCTCTGGCTGATTTCCCGCCAGATCTGCGCTCGACGCTGCCCACTTGACTTTCACTGCAGTGCACCGTATAGCTCTTCCTGGTGGGTCACTGCCTCCTCCACAAGTATGTCCAGCTCCTAATCATTGAATTTAGGTTTCCTGACCCTTTCTATGGCTGACTTGCCCCTGGTGTGCTCCTGAGAAATGTTTCACCCACCAGCTCCCCTCACCTCCGATACTACACCAGGCAGTCCCTGCAATCCCAGAAAAGACCCAGCAGCGTCTGCACATCTCACACTACACCAGACAGGCCCCTCAAGCCCAGACACCACCCACCAGCCCCCTCACCTCCAACACTACTCCAGGCAGCCCCCTGATAGTCTGCCACCCCACCAGTCCAATGTATTTCTGCAATTTACCTGAACCTCTTTCGTCTGCATCTTCCATGAAGTAGACGTCGAACATGTCCACCACCACCACGATCAACTGGAAGCACTGAAGAGCAATCCAGGAATGGAACATCTCCTGTCACTCCCTGGTAGACCTGAATCTGCAACACCTCAACAGCACAGCACAATATTGCACCTACAGCTGTAAGTGATTTCAATCAGGCACACACCCAAGTCTCGCCTAGCACGTGGTGCGCAACTGAAACCCTCATTTATTTTTATCTATAAGTTCAATATTCTGAATGATATACCACTCATATCACACTCTTCTCAAAATAACCCCCCCAGGTTACACTGAACCAGGAATCAGGCTAGTTGTAGAGGTGTCATGATGCCTACCTCCAAGGAGCCAGGTCTGACCCAGCAACCCCTAGAGGCAGGCATCATTTCCCCCAGGGGAGTGCCAGCGGGCCCAAGCTGGGGCCCTTTGGACGCAGTCCTCGCACCTTAGGGGCCAGGCTCATGTTGGACCTCTGTCCTGGCGCCTTAGGCGCCCGGCTCATAAAGCTAGACATGTGTTCAAGTGTTTTAATGTGCTACCTGATGCAGACCATGCTGCCACATCCAGGCCCTCTTGAGGCCTGAATAGGAACTACTTTACTTGTGGGACTACTTTCCACCCGGGTGTGGTCGGGGAAGGATACATACCTGATCGGAGGAAGGATACACACTTGGAACTTCTTCCAAAGCTATTTAAACCACACCCGATCAGCAACTCACGCTTCGCGTTGTTCTGCTCCTCGCAGCTGGATGCTCACCATGTCAGCTCCTACATCTGGACTTCAGCCACGCCTGTCAGCATCCTGGGTCACCTGCAAAGGGAGACAAGAGACCTACCAGCTTTTCTGCACCACGGAGACATCACCGACGATCCTGAAAGGGAAGACATCATTTTTAAAAGCATTTCGTTACGATCGCTGCAGAGCTGCATTTCACTCACCTTTCCTGGGTTCCTCCATCTTCAGTAGCGATCATCCGGATACACAGCCACTTCCCAGAGCCTAGAGAAAAAGACAAGAATAAGAGGTGAGAGAAGGAAGGGAATAGGAAAAGCTCAGTTTCCTTCTAAGACTTACCTGTTGGGTCATTCCCATTTCATTTCGGGTCTTGCTGCTTCCAAGCAGGACCCCGGCCCCTATGGGAAAAAAAGACAAAGACATTAGATGAGCGAATGCAAAAACATTACCTGAGCGCTCATCTAGGATTTACCAGATCTTTACTGGAACTGCACGTTTCACTTCGGGTCGGCGCCATATCTCCGGCATTCCGAACCCCGGCCCCTATGGGGAAAAGACATCAACATCAGCGCTTTGTTGCAAGAAGTCTCCAAAGGAATCTTCATTCATCACCTGAAAAAAGACAATGAACATTATTATTTAAAGCTTGAACTTTTGAACTTGCAACATAACTTTTACAGCGCCTTACCAGTATAATCAAGCTTACCTGAACTCCCATCCAACCTCAATCCAGTGAAGTAACTGGGTTCAACGCGCCCCTGCGTCAGAAGCAGGATGGAGAGCTCGTCCTTTCAGACCCTAAGGTGAGACTTCACGGGGAATCGTGGAAGGGTATCGTGGAGGGTTGGAAGAGAGTGGGAGGCTTGAGCATAACTCAGTCAGTAAGTAATACTCCCTTTTCACGCACAGGGGAATATTCCTGCGAGCCGGAGAAGCCAGAGTAGAGGGCCCTTCCTGTCCATCTTCAGAGTCCTGCGCTTCACCATTGAAGAAGCATCAGCACTCGAAGCCAGACCTGTGCCTCTGTGGGAATCAGGTGAGCGTTACAAGAGGTAATTATTTGTTTATTTAGTTAGAATTTAAAATCACAATATATTTTTAATAGGTAACAACAATCACCAATGGGTGACAAGAACAATGAATAATATCTTTAATGTGCTGGGAATAAGGTAATGAACACTAAAATAATGCAGCACGGAAAATAATACTTTTGGGTTGGTTTGGAACAGATAGCACTGTGGTTAGAGGTTCCCCCTGCAACACCCCTCAACCCAGCAATGGTCAATTTAAATAGATGTGAGGAGAGAGCAGGTACTCTGGAATAATACAGAACAAACAGAATATCACTCCCACCTTTCCCCCTTAAACACAAGAGAAAAACGCATTTGACTTTTCAACTGTCAGGATGGCTTTGAATGTGGCTGAGCAAAAACACTAAATTTGGTCAAAAATGCTTAAATTATTATACATTTCTACGGGAGCCACTTTGAACAGATGTAAACAATCATAAGCAGTGATTTAATCAAAAGAAAACATTTGGAATCCCAAAGGCCAAGTGGGAAATAATTTAAAGGCAATTCACACGTGTAAAACCTTTGCAAATGTAAATTCGCGGCAAACTTTTACTATGCGATTTTTGATTAAAATGCGGTTTTGGGTTGTGGAATTAGCTAAGGATGATAGGTATCAGTGGGAATTGAAATTTCGTTTCTATCTTTAAAATTGAGGGAGTTATAGAGGTTTTAGTGAGAGATGTTTTTTCAGAAATAAAGACACACATTTGGACACAAACTTCAGTTCAAAACCAGAAAATGTGACTTATGCTTCTACTCAAGACTAGAGCATGCAGACTAGACAACAAGGTTGGGCCGCAGTAAGTTCTGACACTGATTCAGGACTTAAGTAACAGGTCTCCAGCACCTTCCCTGGCGTAACCAGTCCACACACTCGAAGTGGGATTTTTGGATGAGAGTTACACAAATAAAAATGACTATGAAAATGACGCTTTAGCAAATAGATAGAATAAGATAGCACTAAGATTTTGACACTGTTGCTGGTAATGACATTAAGGATAGTTCAGAGATTTGGGAGGGACAAGATAATGCAAGGTATACAATAGTTCTCTAGCATCCTATTAATACTCACAATCCACTGGCATATAAGATTTTAGCCCGTCAAGATTCTGGTCAATGGATCAGTCTATCAGGGAAGGACAGCACATCAAGCATGGGACTGGATCAGCTAGGCCGGTCACCAGAACTGCACATGAACTGCCCTTCTTATTTCTGGATATTTCAGATCAGCAGGATGGCGAGTTTGTCAGGCAAGCATTATGGTAGCAAGCCAGATAGTTTCAGGATGATTCCCCACACCACAGTGCTCCACTGGGTTGTAAGGATTAGTTTGGGATTCATTGATGATAGAGGCCTAGCTGAAAATGATTCAGCTACTGCTTGGCCTGGAGATTGGTATCTGGATCTGGAAGGATGTTGAAAGCTGGATGTTGAATGCTGGATCCGAGTGCTTCGCTGGAATCAGAAGAGAGAGTCTCTATGTGTTGTCAGCTGTCTCTATCTATCCTTTCCAATGCCATCACAAAAATGGGTGTATTGGCCGGCTTAACTAAGCTTGCCCCTGTGAAATGGGATTGGATCGGAACCTTATCTCTGCCTTGCATCCAAGGGATTGGATCAAGGGCAGATGATGACAAATTTATGGTTTGGTTTTTACAATCCTTAGAAACCTCCCCTAGCCACTAGTATCAAAATCGAATGTTGTCCTACATACATATTTATACATTTTGAACCTCTATGAAAATCACATACAAGGATTACATATATTATGGAGTATTTCTTCCTCAGAAATCCCATAGCTGTGAGACCTTGTTTCCCCTTTTTGCAGCATTTTGTTCATTTCTCCAAGAAAACATTTACCAAACTTTCTCCAAATGTACACAAATATCTGTGTTTACCTTAGGAATGTGTGTGCAAAGTTTAAGAATTCTAGCATAAATACTGTTTCTATAAAACCACATATATTGCCATTCCTGTTCAGAATATGCTACACAGTTCCATCATGTTTTGAAATGTAGGGCCTAAAATTAGAGTAACAAATTTGCTGTTTTATATTTTTCACCATTTCTGATAGTGAGTTATAAGTCTCTAAAAATTGTTCATTACAGATTCTTAGCAGCAAATGGTCCGCCTTTTGTCTGTGTCATGCTCACCTGGTCTCCATGGGGGCGTAGCATGTAGCCGCACGAATGATGTCCTAGGCGTTGCACAGCTTGAGTGATGATACCTTCCCGCGTCTTCTTCCTCGATATCACCCCAGGAGGAGTTTGCCTCCAATGTCGAAACAAGATATTAGCTAACTGAGTGGAGCCGGATTGGTTCCACCTCCTTTAACCTTCTGATGCCCCTTCTCCTCTTCTGTCTCACCTTGGAGTTCTTAACAGTAGGCTCTCCGTCCTGCAATCTCTAGCAGGTGTGTGGTATGCACAGTCTTTCCCAGGACCTAGTTACTTCACTGATCCTGCGGGGCTGTTGCAGAGTTTTTGAATAGCTGGATTAAGCAGGTAAGTCTCTATGCCAATGGATGCTTGGTATAGGTGCTTAATGTCCTTATTGCCCAAGTTCTAACCTGTGTTTCTCTTTTCTTTCAGGCGCGGTCTTGAGCGGTTTTCGGATGAAGATTAGACTCTTCCTAAAATGCTGAGCAGATTTCCTGCAGGTGAATGTCTGTATAGCGGTTTCTTTTCCGTGTGCGACTACCCTGCTATTTCTTTTCCTTTTCTGCAGGCGCGGTGCGGCTCCAGGACGGAGATGGGAAGAACCGCTTCAATGAAATTCCTGAAGAATGCAGACCCCAGGGAGTATTGGTTGTCCGTGCAGATATCTTCTTCTCTGCAGGTGCGGCGGCCCGGAGAGCAGCTGAAGGCGCAGCCGATTGGATGGAATACTGCAGGTAACACCTTTGTTGCTGTACTAACTCCTGTTCTCTTCTTTTCCTTCTCTCAGGTGCCGCTGGATCGGGATCTCAGGACAGGCATGGCTGTAGACGTTTGTGTACTCAGCAGACACGGTGAGCATTATGCTGCAGGAGTGCAGAATAACGTGAAGCGTGTTCTGCCTGTAGGGTGTGGCTTAAATAGCCTTGTAAGTAGTTCCAGGTAAAATAGTCCCTCAGCCACACCCTGCAATCTCAGGTAAAGTAGTCCCTCAGCCACACCCAGGGTATACAGACAGGCTCAGCCCTATTAGGTTGTGAATGTAGTCCCATGCAATTAGCACATGTTATGAGCCTGGAGTCCAGGAAATCCTAGGACACACTTTTGGAGCTGGATTAGCCCCTAAGGGTGCCAGTGTCTGGGGTAGGCCCAGAAGCTCCAAAGGTTTGGGAGTTTGTACCATGAAAGTCTGTCTCTAGAATCAAGGAGAAACTCCCCACTTATTTGGGATTTCCTTCTGCAAGCCTAGTTTATGACCTTTTCACACGTCCATTTCCTGGCCTGGAGAATCTGCCATTGTTCAGTCCTTGGGGGCAGACACCAATCTGTCCTACCCCACAATTATCATATGTCGTTGAGCATCTGCTGAGAGGAATGCCCTCCCCTTGGGTGGAACCTGTTTTTCAACTTCTTGCAGGCCCAGCCAGCCTCAGTTAATCTTTAATTTCTTGACTTAAAAATCAGTACAAAACAAACTTGTTGCATCAGATGACATAGATAAATTACATTTTTAGATTTAATCCTGTGGGATCAAAACAACTGAGATCCGTGTTCCTTTCAGCAGCAGTCCTGTTGTATTTGCTAATCCGGCAGATCTTTAGTTTTAGACAACTTGTTTAATCAGGAGAGCCCATTTCACAGGCGCTGTCACTCACAGTCAATCCGGTTTTGCTGAGAAAATGTTTTGCTTTTAACATTTCAGGACCTTGAACATTCTCAGTGTTTCATTAGATTAAATGGATTTTAGCGCCAAACAAGATTTTGAGTGTTGGACAGTTTTATTTACAGGTTTTTTTAAGTTTCAGCAACAAAGTAGGTGTCATTTACAGGCGAATTTTGGAGTTTCACTTGCAAAGCACTGCTTCTCCCTCTACACTCTATGTTTATTTGTCATGGAGCTCACTGGCACTTTTCCTGCTGCGTGTGCTCTGTTCCACCACACATGCACCATGGGTGGCAGGTTGTCAGCAATCCTTTTGTGTGTTGAAAAAGGCGGTTTTGGAGGTTTTGGCACGCACAAGGGTTTTGCCGCCATCTTGCTGTTTCTCACAACATAGATAGCAGAGTGACACCCCATAGTATAGCAGAGTGGGTCAATACATCCCACACAACACTGTTCCCACCCAATCCACATGTGACATGTGAATGCAATGCAAAATGGCATGTGCTTTTTGGCCATGGCTCATTGCAAAGGCATCAATGCACAACAAGTGAATGTGTGTTGAAGACAGGAGCACACAGAATCAAACATTGGGCAGATTCACGAATAATGACTAGGCGCATTACAGCCTGAGCATAAGTAGCACAGGTGGTAAGGGTGGCAAAGTCCCAGTCAGGTTCAACAACATGACAGGCTTGTGCATGGGTGGTGGGAGGTCAGTCAGAGAGTGCATGTCTCTGTAATACAGGACATGTGTGCTGCTACACAGAAACAGCAAACACGGGACACAACTGCCTTCCAGTGGCAGAGGTGGAGCATGAAATGAGAGCAGGCAATGTGTGACTGCACATAATGGTGGGCATGTGAGCATAACATGGGAGTGATACAGCAATGAAATAAGAAATGCGCAACTGATGTGTCCAAGCCACCTATCTACAATGAGGCCACCCATCACCACAGCACCCACAATGCAAAATACACACTACAATGAATATCATGTGGGCACATACACAATCCCAAGCATGTGCAAAGGGAACACTTGAACAATAGTGGACCTGAAATGAAAACAATTAAAAAGCATGCAAATAAACATAAACAGGTGGCAATTCATCCACAATGAGATTCAATCAAATAATACATGACATGACTACACATCACTGCAACCATACCCGTATGTACATCATCACACACACAACAGAAGCCTCCACACCAACCACATTGACATACTGATTCCAAACCAGCAGTGATGCTTCACACGTAATGGAAAATGCAAATCATCCAGTGCAGCCTCCAGTTGTCTGATGGCCTCACCCCCACATATCATGCACATGTGCATCCCTCCACTTACAATAATCACAGCGGAAACATGACACACACAGGTATGCCACAATACACATGACCTGCAATGAAGAGATGCACTGTGCAAAATGTAAACAATCAAATGCGCAGACAGACCAATGTACTGCATGAAGCATGGAATGTACTCATAGAAGACCTGTTCTGAATAACACTATTTACATGAAAAACAGGGAAACGATGTTCCAGGAATCTGGCATAAAAAAGAAAATAGAAATTAAGCCTATTCCTAAAAAACTATATTTATGAAAAATTGAAAGGAACGTCACTGAAGTCTGGGTGAAAAAGAAAAAAACTGAAATTAAACCTATACCTAAAGAATTATATACAAAGGCAGCAGGCTAGTTCTCCTCACCAATTTCTGACAACCTGTCAATCAGGGTTGATTCACAGGCCACATCCTCCTCCCTCATACAGGCCACTGTTGTTGCCTGGAGGGACAACAACTGATGTTCTGTGTCCCGTGCTGACTTGCAAGTCACCTACATGATGACAGCCACCTCCATGCCCAATGCAATGACATATCAGCCCTGGACACCATAACCTGCATCTCCCATGTCTGCTGCTGCTCTGCAAGCAGCTGCCTCTCCTATTGCCAGAATACTGCAGAAATGCCTGTTAAGCCCCCCCCCCTATGGTCCTCACGCCTCATTGTTGCAACCTGCCTCCTCAGGGTGGTTTGCACTGTGACAGTCTGCCTCCTCATATATGCCACCTGCTGACGTTGTGCCCAGTGCAGGCTCTGTCGGTTCACCCTCTGATGTGATGACATTTGTGTAGGGCATACAGAACCTGCACTGCTCCCGGGTGCCGGCTGAGGAGGGGGATGCTGCTGTGTATAGCCCACCAGAGAACAGGGCTGTTGCCAGCAAAGCCATGAGGCGGCACAGCTCATTGTGATGATGGACAAGCATACCACGAGTAGCCTGTCCATCATCACGAATGACTGCAGTCTGGCTCGTGAGAGCAGCCTGCAGGGGCAGAACATGATCACTGATGACACATCAGATGGTAAGGGAATGCTGGTCTGGGTTGAGGCAACCTGGATGGTGTGCATCTGATGGCCAGGGGACAGGATTTTGAAAATAAACCTATATGGTGGCCTGCGCAGCCTCATGTCCCTGGGGCAGGGTTGCAGCATGAACACCGAGATTGACACTCCCACCTGACCCCATGGGCTGTGCTGCATGGCAACCTATTCTGCCTCCACCTCGGTGAACCTGGATGACTCCAGGGTTTCTTCCCCTGTGGATGGCCCCTGTATGGCATCACTCTTTCCCACCGCTACTGAGGAGTCCCGGACACCTTCATGGGACTTACCCTCAGCAGTCATGCCTGATGGTCCTGACGCTACTTCATCCTTATCACTCCCCGAACATGAGCTGTCACCAGGGAATGGCTGGGGCCTGTGGTTTGTCTGGTGGAATGGTCCCTGCTTCCACAATACATAGAACTGCTTCTGCTGTCTTCTCCAGCTGCAGCAACTCTGGTAAAGGAGACACAACAAAGACTGTATGGCCTACACAACATTTACAGTAACATGAAGTGGCCATGGTACACCCAGCAACATCCACACTCACACACATGGACATGCAATTCCCATTGAAACAGACACAACAATCCAGGGTCAATGATGACCACAATCATGAAACATTCACATGTAAACACAGCACAACAAGGGCAGTGCACAGACACACACCAAGGGATATGACATGGCACAATGGCAAAGGCAACATGACCCAACTGCAACCTGCTGAGTTGGTACGGCAGACATGTCACAGGGGCACTGGGGTGGGCAGGGAGTCAACTGGTAGGTTGACCAAACAAGGAATGCATGGAAGCATAGATGGGCCAGGATACCACCGTGTACACATTGGTGACAAAACACACAGTGGAATGTTGGCCCCCAGTAGACACTCATGATTGCACCACTCACAGCATGGCCATGCCAACACCTATTTGGACATCTGTCCACACACTCACACCAAACAACATGCCTCGTTGACAGCATAACCTCTGAGCATGCAACACATACATACATTTTCACACATCAACTCACACATTTAGCGGCATGACAGATCGCATCAATGTCTCTGAAATGACAATGCCACAACTTGACACTGCCAAACATCCATATGCACGTGTCTTCTACAGATGTTGACGGTGGATAGCCACATATTGGAATGGTCCACACAATATCATGTCCACCATGTATGCACATCTCATGGGCAACACATCCTCATCTGGCATCCTTGATATCCAAGCACATCTAACCATCAAGTGCACATGCACAACCCACATGCACTGTAAAGCAGTGCACCACATGGCTACTCACCAGCCGCCTCCAGATGCTGTTTCCAATTGCAGATTTGGGTATAGAGCTCTGGGTGGAACCTCGTCAGGACCTGCATGTTGGTGGTGGAAAACATACACCTGCCTTCACAGTGCACCTCCACTGTTGCACCAGCCTTCAGGGCATGCAAGACCTTGGTGTGGGTCCTGGATTTTATGTCCACTGGATAAGCAATGTCTTATGGACACTCTTGGGGCAGTGGATTGCCACCACCTCTGTTGATAGCAGCTGTTATGCCTCTTGTGTCCTTGTGTCCCTCTTTTCCCTCTTGCTGGGTCAAGGAGGGCATCGTAGTTCTCCAGGACCTGATCCACCAGGTTGTCAGCTTCTCTGGAGCTGAAGTTGGCTGCCCTCTGCCTCGCTGCCGTGGGGTTGCCACTCTGTTCAGAGGAGGAAGGTGCAGACATGGCAACCCCTGAGGCAGGTGTGGGTGGGCAAAGTGTTCCTTGAGATGGGCTGTGGAGCAGTGGTGGTGGAATGGAGAGGTGGGAGTCTGACACGGCAGCTGAGGTGGTCACAGGGGCAGACACAGGAGCAAAGGCAATGGCAGGTCAGCAGGCACTCCCAACATAGTGTTGGTAGGCCGCACATGGCAGGGTTTGAGGCAGCACAGGGCAGGAAGAGGCAGTAAAACTGGCATGGAGGCAGGAGAGGGGTTTCTTCCATGTTTAGTTACAAAGACAGCTGAAAACAGAGTAAAGGCCCTTAGAGCATATGTTATGTGAGATTTAAGAGTGTGGATGTACGAAACTGGTAGTGCGCACAAAGGTACGAAGATGAACGGGTATCATTACATGTATTTTGGGGTGCTACACAATCCATTCCCTTCAGGTAACGCATACCAAATTTTACATTTTGGGGGTTGCCTCTTCACATACATGCTTGTATTTTTGTCCATTTTGGGGGCTACGGTGTGTCATGTATGCAATTATTGTTTTCAGGGTGCCTCTGCATATCACGTACCATTTTTGCCAATGTTTGGAAGCTTTCTGGGTATCATGTACACAATTTATGAGTCTGGGCTGCCTCTGTGTATTGCTTACCACTTTTTCCAACTTCTGAAGCTTTCTGGGTATTGCGTATGCAGTTTCTGAGTTTAGGGGTACTGCATATTCTTGCTTCTGGAGTACATTGGAACCTTGCTGGACCACACATCTTTTCGACTGTTCCCTTCCTCATACTGCCCACAGAAATATCTTGGTGTGCCTTCCAATATACCTTAACAACTGCAACTTGAGTGGAAAGGCACCAAGAGGGAAAGGGAGCAGAGGGGATCTGGGTTGGTGATGTCATGAGTACACATCTACCCCAGCCCTATGAGGAAGCGGTGGGTCTCAGCCCATCGGTGACCTGGCACCTTACATCGCAGTGGTTGCAGCCAAACAGCAGAAGCAGCACCACCTAGGGCCACTAGGCTCAAGAAGGGACACACTGAAGAGCAGGAAGAGGCTCCAATCCAAGACACGGCACAGGAGACGGGTCTGCAAAGGAAGAGACACTTCACTGATGAGGAGCTGCAAATCCTCATTGACTATGTGACATAACACCATCATAAGATGTTTCTGTATTCCGGTAGCATGTTCACATCTGCACATCGATTGGGACATTGGCGGCATGTCACTGACCGCATCAATACTTTATGTCTGGAGATGCGCACTTTTGGGCAGGTGCAAAAACAGTGGAATGATCTCACGTGGAGGACCAAGCAAAAGCTCACTACCAAGCTTGCCTCTGGTCTGGCCACTCGAGGGGGGCCAGCAGAAGAGAAGGATCTGACACTAATCGAAGAGGCCATGAATGAACTCATAAGCATTGAGCAGGTGCCAGGCGTACAAGGCACGGAGACCCTCGAGGGCATATCTGGTGAGTGGCATTTTTCTGCATAGGTCACATGGATTATCATGGATGACCTACCCATGTTTGTGTAGCTGTACAGCTGGCTGCAGTTGTCACCCATCCTTGACAATGCATGTTTGCTAACGTGTACACTTCTGTCACACGGCCTGTGTTAGTTGACTTTCCTATGTGGTCCACATGTGTGGCACATGTCAGCTTGACTTTTCATGTCACTGTCTGCCGGCCCACATATCGGTGCCAGTACTTGCATGCAGGATTTGCATGTCCAAAACTTGGGCAAATTACAGTTGCCCCTGATGTGCACTCCTGAAAGGCACACATCACCCACAGGGCACACCTCTGTGTCACGCCAAACAATGTCATATCCACATGTATCGTTAATTGCCACCGTTTTGGTGTCTGTCTCATTGCATTGTACATCACGTACATATAAGACACGTCGACCAAACACATCATTTGCTGCAGTGTTTCATGTTTGTATATCACCTGCACTTACGGGATGCCTCATCAGGATACATATCCGAACTTCCAGCCATGACACTGTGTGGAACAGCCTGCCAGGGAATCAGTGCACACAGACCAATGCTCTGGAGTAGGCTTTGTGAATATGCAACTTCACTTGGGTAATGCAAGCGGCAACACTAGACATAACATGGTGTATAATAGCTGAAAGTGGGCCTTCATGGCCAGGTGGCCAGTCGGGTATACTGCGATTGAAATTACTTTACACATTCCTTGCAAAATGTTAGGGTCCTGAAGGTTGCCAATGAGCATTCCTGTCTTCCTTGCAAGTTGACCATGCATTGTAGGTGCATGGTCGATTTACAAATGTGTAAACATGGTTCAACATGGGCCATCTGTCTGACATGGTGGCCCATGCACACTTACTGGGACAGTCACGTCAGGATGTGTGGTCTGTTGGAGGGTGATTACACAGCTGCATATTGTCCTCATGTCCATTTACAGTGGTGTTCTACAAGGGGGGGGTGTTGTTGCAGAGTATAGGCATATGGATGGAGGCACTTATTTGCGGGGAAGTTGCAGACATGGGGACTCATTACGAGTTTGGCGGTAGCCGGGCAGGTAAAACCAGCACGGCTGCTGCCAAACTCGTGAAATTACTGGCACCCGGCAATGGGGACGTAAGTGGGCAGTCCGACCCCGTTGGACCCGGTCCATCCCCATTGCCGGGTGCCAGTATTCATTACTCCCCATTTCCATTGAGCCCCATTGGGCTCAATGGGAATGGGGAGGTCAGATGCACTGACACCATTCATGAAATGTGCCGGTGCATCCGACAATTTGTGCTCGCGGGTGCCGCTCTGTCCGCCAGGTCAGACCTGGCGGGCAGAAAGGAACCTGCCAGCAAAACTCAAAATTTGCTGGTCCGGTAGTAATGGCACTGATAGTTTACCAGCGCAGTTACTACCAGACCGGCAAACTTATAATGAGGTCCATGGTCTTTTTTAGATTTTAATGGCATGGTGATTTCTGCATGTTGGTTCTGTGAGGTTGAAGCTGATGATTGACTTTTCACAGGTGCCTTGATTTTTCCAGTCTGCCCTTCATCATCACCCACTTTTGTACTTCTTTGCCACGACATGTACTAGTTTTCCATCTATGTGGCTTCCAGGCTCTCTGCCCGTGCTGGTTTTGATTCATGTGTTTCTGTGTATGTCTTCCTCTCTTGCCTGCCTTCTCACTGCCCTAACCCAATGTAAGGTACTACATGCCTCTCCTCATCTCTGCACCAGCCAGTCTCCTCCTTGCACTGTGATGCCCCTAACCCTTTTTCTCTCTACTCTCAAATGGTATACATTCATAGATCAGTGTCTTGTCTCACTCTGGCCCTCTGTCGTCCTTCTCTTCAACTACCCCATTTGTACTTCCACTCCGAAGACCATCTCCTTCTCACTTGGAGCACTTTTCTTCCCCTGCATCCATGGATGACCCAAAGACACAGTTGACATCTGACAGCGGCTGTGCAGGACTTGTATGCCTGCAACCGATGTCCCCACTTGTGGCCGCATCCCACGGCGAATAACACCTGGGTGTATGTTGTGCTGGGTTAGAAATCTGTTTCCTTCACTGCCAGAGAGTTATCTGTTGGTGGTTTGTTGACAGTTGAGGATGCTTATTTTTTTATACTTCCAGATGCTGACACTGGATGGTCCATGGTTATTTCCTTGTTTTGTACGGGAGTTGACATGGCTGTCCAATGTCTTTACCTTGTGCAGGTAAGTTGAATGCATTCACAGTGCCCCTTGTTCTGGTGTTTTTGGTTGAAGGGATTCTGGCACTGTGTGGGGTGAATTTTTGGTTTTGTTGTACTGATGTGAGCAGTACTGACTTTATGGGTGCTGGTACACATGGTGTTGGTTGGCTGGTGGTTGTATGCTTGCTGTTTTTACATGTCAATCGGGGGTCTGGTTGTGGGAGTATTGTGGTGAGGGTGGCTGTCACTGTAGGGCATTTGTTGGTGTGTTGTCATGGGGGTGGCCCATCCAGCTGCATGTGTGTTTGGACACATGGTGATGGGAGTCTATTGTGTGATTGCTTGGAGTTTTTGCACAAGTGTTGCCTGCCACAAAGCTTCCTGTTCACTCACCTGTTCATTTCTTGTCTATGCATGCTGGCAGTCCACTCCGGCCCCTTCTTTGGGTGTCCCGAGACAAATCCACACCCTCACAGAATTGCAGGCCATTTGGGGGATGCCATGTTCACCACAGACACCAGGCATGCACCATTGGCCTGGTGTTGTTGTTTGGCATGGGGACATGTTTCATGCATGGCACACCTGCAGATATGTTGCTGCCTGTTGACTGCTGCTCAGTCCATCTTAACCCTCCCTTCAGTTCCCACACATTAGTCCTCATTCAGTGCTGTCCTTGTGTACTCTGCCAAGCCTTCCTCTTGCTTGTTCCCCACTCCCTTATGTTTGGCAGTATCCTTGGCCTCCTTTTCTCATTCCTTTCTCTTGTCAGCTTATCTCTTTTATGCCAGTTGCCTCTGTGCCCTGCCTTCCTTAATGACTGTTGCCTCTGTCCCAGCTGCGTAGTGCCAGATCCTATCTTCACTGCAATCAATGAGATGTTTGTTTTGTATCGTCTTGGACTTTCTATCATCGGCTGCCCTGTCAGTGTGGACTGCACTGTCCTTATGCCACGTTCATCATTGGGAGTGCTTCCAATCTCTCAGTGATCTCTATTTGTAAGTCTTCTCATTGTCATTCTGACATAGGCCGGATCAGTGTGTTCTCAATGTCCCCTCACCAGGACATGGAGTAAGTGGTACTGACTACTTCACTGCATGGCACTCTGGGGGGCAGGCAGTGTAGGTGTTGTGGGTGGGCCAGATGTTACTTTGTGAGGTAATTGAATTGCATTTGCCTAAGGTGTGTGGATCTAACTGCATGAGTGCGGGGACACACAGTGATGGGTGGCTGGGGAGTTCTTATTTGAATGTGTTGCATGGCAGTCAGTGGGGCAAAGGTTACAGTGGTCAGCAACTTTGTTGCTTATGTTGTGGGCTTTGCTGTGGCCAGTGTAGGGTAACCTCCCAACAGACAGACATTGAAATGACAGCCCACTAGGAAAAAAAGGCTTTGTGCTCACTTTTTTTGGGAGGTACACATGCTTTGTTTTGTATACAAAATGTGGTAATCACAACAGGGCACTATTAATCAACTGCAGCAGAGCTCTCTGCCTTTATCTTAGCAAGCAGCATGTTGTGACCATGTAGTTCATCATGTGTGACACATTTCACGCACAGTGTTCATCCACCACACTCATTGTCTACCGCCTATTTAAATGGTATATTCACGTAATATACAGTTTCACATTGGCCATCTCATCTTCTCCTCTACCTTATTCACACATGGCTGATGGCTTATTCACCATGTATAACTTTGAAATGATTGTTTAGGATTTCAATTACTCCACCCTATCTCGGGTCCTAACCATGTGATGTGCACATGGCCATCGATCTCAGAAGACTACTTCAGGATCAGCCTGTTCCTTGCAAACAATTAGACTGTTTTCTCATCGCAGACATGCAGGCAACCCCATGAGGCCTCCCCAACGCAATGTTATTGACAATGGCATTGTCCTTTGCTCTCCCTGGTAAAAATGACAGACCTTTTTGTTTTCTGTCGCCCCCTTGTCAGGTACTCCTCCCAAGGGGTTGGCCTGGGGTTCCTGCATGTCCCACTGATTCATCTTATTCCTGATGGATTTATGATCTTTATCCCTGGGCATCTGGTGATTCAAATGTGATGTCTGATTTTATGAGGGGTGCTGATGTCCTATATCTCATCTAATGTTTTGGCAACTCAGGACCTCTGCCATGGCTCCCATGAGTATGACATTCACAATCGGCCACAGCCGTACTACCATTTGACTGCTTGCATTCTTGTCTAATTCTACAAAGTTGTAACTTGATATATTTGTATGTGTGTGTATATGTGTGTTCCCTGCCTATCCCGGAGGCTGTGATGTGATAGTCAAGCAAAAAAAGGAGCCTCAATGTTCTGTGTTTCAAAAATAGCCTGCATGGATTGGGGCCTTCTGTCAAATACAAATGTACTGTATATCATGCACATGCAATGTATTGTACGTGACACTTCTGCACAGCAAGTGGTTCTTTTCACTTGAATATGTATGTTATTATGCATTACACATGTCTCCTTCAAGTCAACTCTACCCACACGATTCCCCCCTTACCCCATGCCCACCCATGTGCATTCCCGACATGTTAGTGTTCATTCCACAATGTGAATCATTTGGGAGGGGCTCGGATCTGAACGTGCTTCACAACAACAAAATGGATTCTGTTGTTTCCATTTGCTATGACTGTGTTGGTGTTTGGTGCATGTTATATTATGTCTGGTGGACACACACAGTTTGCTTCTCCCAGACACACATTCTCAGTGTATTGTTATGGGCACAGAGGATATGCCCCATTTAATCATTGAATAGCACCATGGCTGTGGCTTCACTGTGTATGCTTCACTGGGACAAGCTTTCACGTAAAGCATGTTTGCACCAGCTGGCTATGTGCTATGTGCAGCCTCTCCATGTGCCCTTTGGCCAACAAAGGGCAAGGGTGGTGAATGTGGCTAAGGGTGATGTGGATACAGTGTTCAGTATACATGCTGCGACACGGCTTTTGCAAAATACTGGTGGGGCATACATCAATACTCCACCAGAGTGGTCTAGAGTAGAAGAAACATGCATTATGCACCCCAAATGTGTGCTCAACTACACCCCTTGTGGCCACATGTGCTGCATTATATCTTACCTGAGCTGGTGTGGAAGGATTCCTGCATGGTGTCATCAAGAACGGTGATAGAGGGAAGGCACTGTTACCTGAAAATGTTAACATGGTTGTTATTGGCACTTATTGTCATGATCGGTTGTGCGTGCCAGTTCATACTGACCAATGAGCCAGGACCCGGTGGGTGGAGAATGCGATATTGTGTGGCTGTGATATCCCACCAACTATGGCAGTTTTACGCTCGAAGGAGTCAGTGGCAATGTAATGTATTTCTGTCAGCATCTTTCTAAGGGGCGTAAGGGGCTGGGAGCAGATGGTGGGTGATGTTAGGTCTTGTTCCCACTCCCTGACAAGGTCTAGGATGATATGGGGTGGGAACCAGTACCTGGCATACACGTGGTCATCAGGTATGCCAAACAAGAGTGCTGCGTGTAGCATAAAAAAGGGGCTGGGCAACCTCCTCCTTTGTCCATGGACTACATCTCCTGCTGTTGCAATGTTAATTGTGGCTGTGTGATGTTCATATGTTGAACATTGCATGCTTTAAATGCATTGGATCCCTTACGTGTTGAACTTTTCCCCCACTATCATGTGGCAGTTGGATCACAGGGTTTGCGTGAGACTTTTCCTGACGCGAGTTTACAAGTTGGAGTCCATTCATTTGTTTGGGTTTGCAGTGGATTGGGCATGCCATTGCTCTGCATGACCTGTCCCTCAACACGTCCACATTATTCCTCATTCTTCATCGAAATGAAGGAGTACGTGCATATTCCGCCCCTTATTTTTGTGGCCCCACCCATGCTCTATGAGGAGATTTGCATAATGCACTTGACTGCACACAGAGACGTGCCAGACCAGCGAAAATTCCATGCAAGGTCCTGAAAAGTCCTGCAAAGTCGATTCAAGGAATGGACAAAGAGGGGTTTTGCACCCAGAATGACCCACAAGTCCTATTTTTCCCGCAAAGTATTCCGTGAATACGGCCCTAAGTCTTTAATTTGATGCAAGAACTCAGAAGTTGACATTGTTTTTGCAGGTTACTAATACTCTTTTGTCAAAACCTTACCATATCGACATAGTGTTGGATAACCACAGACTAAGTAGCTATGCAGCAGGGAGAGTTTGTTTACGTAAGTGCAGGTGGCTAATTCTCACACAGATGGGCTTCATGCCCTGCAAGACAAAGACAATTAGCTGGAGGAAAAGGCTTGCATGAGGGATAATCTGCATACCCACAATGCCTGGCTGATGTGACCTGAACTGAAGGTGAACTTCCAGCATTGGATATGCTATGTTTACTAGGTAGAGCTGTGGCGTCTGTGGCTGGGATCAAACGTATTGTTCTTCTTTCTCATTTCAGGTCAACGTTTTTTTCCTAGCCTTTTTGAACCCACCATAAATTTGAGGTGCTTGCAACATGTGCCCCAATGCACCAACCACAAGGCTGTCAAGGATCTGCACTCTGCAACATTCTGAGCTGGACTACCCCATTGTGGCAACACTGTCAGAGGTGCAAGCTCAGTGCTGGGAGGTTTTCGGCCAAGTTTGTGCACAATGAGTCGTCAAGGCAGCTGTGGTGGTGGTGGGGGAAGGGTCAGCATGAGTGTTCTGCCCGCCAACAGGAGTGTGAGGGGGACATTTCAGAAAAGGTGGCTGTTGGCAGCAATACAGGGGCAAGAGTGCCTTAAGTTATCTGGGCCGCTCCACTTAGGTGTGACGCTCTGTGAAGGAAGGGTCAACTCTGTACTCAAGTGGTTGGTGGCAGTGTGCTTGACAAGGGAGCGCTCAGGTTTGGAGGGGGTGAAGTGGAAAAAAGGATATAAGAGTGATGCTGGAAAAGGGAAATTGGGTGAGGATGGTGGCTGCAAGACTTTGGCAGAGGTTCTAGCAGAAAATGATGGTGGGGGAAGGACGGGAAGGTTGCAAGGAGATGCAAGTGAGACGCTAATCCGTAGTATGTCCCCAGTGGAAAGAAGGGCTGAGGAAAGTGGGGGTTCTGGTGGTGGGCAGAACTATGTTGATAGGTGTGAACCTGGGGTGAAGCCCATGGATGGAGAGCTGGTTTGGCAGGTGTCTATAAAGTCGGCAAAACCGGATAAGGCTCTTGGTGGAGTTAGCCCTTTCATTATTTCAGGGTGTGTTTGGAAGTGGATTGGTTTAGTGTAGTCTGTTAAGGTGATCAGTGGAGGGCGAATGTAGGTTAAAGGTTTGGGTGAGGAAACCAGGAATAAAGCCCTGGACTTGGGTTGATTTGTGAAGCACCCTGTTTTTGTGTCATAACAGGGTGGTGCCACGTGTAAGGGTGTGATATATAGGGTGCCTCCCTATGTGTATGATAAGGATATTATGAGTTCCTGGCAGGAACTATGGGTTTTGGAAGAGTGGAGGTTGTGTAGGGAAGACCCTGATGGAAGTGATACTTCTATGACTGTGGCTTTTCAGTTTAGGGGGAGCAAAGTGCCTGCGTGTGTTTATTTGTGGTACCAACGATTTAGGGTTAAGCTGTATGTTCTGATACCTCTTTGAAGTTATACATGCCAAGAGTATGGACACGTGGCACAGTCTTGTAGGAAGGAGAGAAGGTGTGGTAAATGTGGTGGTCCCCATGACATTAATGTTTATGTTTCTGAGGGTACTCCTAAGTGTTGTAACTGTGGTGGTGACCACATAGCATTATTTAGGGGATGTGCTAAAAAAGGGGATGTTTGGAAGTTTGTGAATATGAAGGTGAGCCATAAAATCAGCTATGCTGCTGCAGTTAAGTGGGTGTGGGAGGAGCGGGTTGATGTGACGGGTTTCCCTGCAGTAATGGTGAGGCAGATGGGGGCAGGGAAGAGACAGACTTTGGGGGATGGTGGGGTTATTGGTGGAGGAGTCACTATCAAACTAGAGGACTTTCTGTGCTTTATTATTATTATGACTATCAAAATGAAGGCTGAGTGTCAATCAAAATCTGACAGATTGCAGGCAGTGGTGAGGGCAGCACAAATGTATTTGAAGATTGGGAATATTACAGATAGGGATGTCCATAGGATTATGAGTAGCAGTGAAATTTCTCGTGAAAGTTCAGGGGTTTGATATTGTGGCAATGGAATGTGTGGAGTCTGTTGGCGAATAGACAGGAGCTGAAGAAGGAGCTGCTGAGGTAGGGTGATGTCGATGCTGTATGTGTGCAGAAGATTAGGCTGAGAGAAAATCTCAAATCTCGCTTTCCATGGTATATGCTGTATAGGATGGATAGAACGGTAGGTGGAGGGTCAGTATTTTGGCAAAGAATGGCATACAATGATCTGTTCTGAGTTTGATTGGGGTTGGACATAGGTATGATGTTTTTTCTGGGTGATGGTATTTTAGATGTGTTGAACAGTTATAACCCATGTAGGCCCCTTGATTTAAGGGCACTGCAGAAGGCCCTGTGCTTGGAGGCAGGTATATTTTCCTTGTGATTTAATTTGTCACAATACACTTTTGAACAGTCCTGTGACTGACTTGAATGGGGCTAAACTTGAGGTGTTGGCTGAAGACTGTGGGCTTGTGTTACTGAACTCTCCAGAATACACACGGACTGACATAAATATGGGAATGGGGTCTTGCCTGGATTTGACCTGGGTGTTGGTTTCTTTGGTCTCTAAGTGTGAGCGGAAGTTGAGGCTGTATGGGGAGTTGGGAAGTGACCATGGGCCTAACTTTTTGGAGGTTAATATCAGGATGGTGACGTCAACGAGTTCTGCCCTGAAGGGCTGTAACACTGGAAACATGGACTGGGTGAAGTTTGGGGAGGGATCCATTAGGTTGATGGGTGGTTTAGATGTGGGTGACGTGCAGTGGTTACAGTTGACGGATATTGTGGATGACTTGGATTTGACACTGGTTGGCATCTTTTGCAGTGTTGTGGCGGAACTGGCTCTGGTTTGGGGTAGACTCTTTAGGAAAACAGAGGTTCAGTGGTGGACATTGAACTGCTCAATGGCTGTCCAGGGTGGGAAGAAGAAACAGCAGAAGGACATGCGATCTAAGGCTTTGGTGGACATTGCGGCATATAAAAAGGCCAGGACACTTGTGCAGAGGGTGATTAGAGGGAATACTGGAGGACTTAGTGTGGTACCCTTTCTGGTGACACGTGCATGTTGCAGGTGTGGGCGTGGTTTTGGAGCATGACTGGTCAGGCAAGAGGTGGATTTCAGATTTTGAGTGTTAATGTAATGAGGAGTGACTTGGTGGATGACAGTAGTAAAGTGCAGGCATTGGATGTGCATTTTGCAGGTGTAAACAGTATGAATATTTATTCCCTGGAAGCTAGACAGGCGATGTCCAATGTTATGTCTACTTATAAATGCGTGTTGGACAATGTGGAAGGTTGGACGCCCAGTATGGACATGTCCTTTACTATGAGTGAGTGTGGGACGCATTGAGGGGGCGTAGGAACTACAGTGAGGATGAGGATGTGGTGCGTTATGTATATTTACAACATTTGCCAGATGTCTCTTTGGTCGTGGTGTTGTGGCTGTCCAATATTGTGTGGAATAACGGTACTCTGCCCAGTGGGTGGAAGAGGGCTATCATCCTACCAATGCTGAAACTGAGGAACCTGGCCGGCTCTTGTGGGTCCTATCGGCAGATAGCCATGACGTGTGTTTGATGCTCTTTTTGGCATAAGAGCATCAGCTGAGTATGTTTCAGTATGGGTTTCATAAGCGTAGGTCGGTAATGTATGCCAGAGTTACTTTTTGCAACAGGAGTTGGGGAGGCCGTGTTCTGCCGGGACAAGGTGAGTGCAATTTTTGTAGACATGGCGAAGGCATACAATATGGTTCGGAGAGGGCGGTTGCTCTATACGCTGCGGACAAAAGATGTTAAGGGGAAATTGTTTTCTTGGGTTAAAGATTTCCTAGAGAATCGGTTGTTATGAGTGTGAGCTAGAGATGTGTTAGCATGGGAGTTTCTGATGGAGAAAAGGACAATTCATAGCAGTGTTTTCAGCCCTATGCTGTTTAATGTTGCAGTGGATGGTCTTATAGAGACGATTCAGGAGAGTGGGTGTAAGGCTGGGCTCTATGCGGATGATGGGTTGATATGGAAATTGCAGAAGTCTTTGGATATTATGGAAGTCTAGTGTCAGAAATTGGGTTTTACATTGTCCTACAAAAACAGTTTGTATGCTGTTTAACATGAGACGTACAGTGTCAGTTTGAATCTCAAGTTGAGAGGGAACGTGTTGGCACAAGTGTCAGAATTTCGGTAACTATGTATTTCTGGAAGAGCTTCTGTCAAGGAAGGTACAGGAGGAGAGGATGGTGGCGAAGTACAAAGGGTGGCTTAATCTGTTGAGGGCAGTGTCGGGTCAGGAGTGTGGAGGAGAAGAGAGGAGTATGAGAATTGTATATGTTATTTGTAGGAACGGGCAGAAGTGTGTTGGAGTCTGGTGTTCGCCTGCAGAGTAGTTACAGTCAGACTCAGCTTGGTTTGTTGGACTGTATCCAGGCGAGGGCATTCAGGATTGTAACCGGAACAGCTTGGTCGCTGTTAATGTAAGCTGTGCGGGTACTGGCAGGGATGTTACCATTGCATTTGAGAAGGGAGAAACTGAGTGCTAAATATTGGTTGAAATGTAAATCACTCAGTTTGTGGCACCCTGCGAAGAAGTGCCTGGTTGCTAATTGGCTGCATGACTGCAAATGTGGGAGTTGGAAGAGGAAAGGGGGAATTTATGGGTTACCTGCTGATGTTGCCTTTATGGACGTTGCATAACCCAAAGATCTGTTTGGATTTGGCAAACGTGGTTGTCAAAAAGAGTGTTGACAGGGGGGAAATTAAGAGACTGGTGTTGCGGTATGAGGGGGGAAATTCTGTGCCATAGTGTATACAAACAGTTCCAGGGACCCAGAGTGAGTCAGGGTAGGCACGGCCTGCTACGTTTAGGAGGAAAGGGAGTTTTGGATGGCTAGGCTATCGGATAACGTGCCATTTGCACAGCAGAGTTAATGGATGTTAATATGGCAGTTATTAGGGTTGTGGAGAAACAGTTAGCTAGGGTGTTTGTGTTTGTGGACTTGATGAGCGCGTTGCTAGCATTCAGGGATGGGAATGGTGATGGCGGGATATAGTCATGAACATAAGACAACGATTGGAGATTTGCATTGTGGGGGGACCGGTGGTTGAGTTGGCTTGGGTTCCTAGTCATTGTGGGGTTTTGGGTAACAGCATTGTGGACAGGGCAGTGTTTGAGGCCACAAAGAGGGTATGGTGGATGTAGAGGTCCGAGTATGGCTGAGTTGCAGGTGGTGGTGCGAGGTAACATTAAGGGAGTGTTGCAAAGTTGTTGGGATAGGAGCAGGAAGGGGCAGCAGTTGTATGCAGTGCACAGGAAGATGTGAAATCAGAAGTTTGAGGGGTGCAGAGTTGGCATGGAATGAGGTGACAATCTAGCATAGCCTCATAGTGGGTCATGTGGGTCTGGCAGGGTGGGGGTTTATGATGGGTAGAGCTATCTCTGAGGCTTGCTGTTGCCGGGAGACAGTGGATCACTATATGTTGTACTGTGCAAAGTGTAGTGTGCAGAGGGAATTGCTTAAAGTCAGGTTGAGGCACATAGGGGTGGTAGTGTGGCGGCTGTACATTTTGTTCCATGGGAAACAAGGGTTTGTGGATAAGCAGGGCAGGATCCTTCTTCAGTATGTATGCGAGACTGGGAAGTGGGCAGAGATTTAGAGGCTTTGCTCAGCTGATTTGTGTGTCTTACGGCGAGCATCATCTACAAATATGGAAATCGCCGGGTCCAGATATCTGGAGCCAGAAGAAGAAGAAGAAGAAGAAGAAGAAGAAGAAGAAAAAAGGCTGTCAAGACTATACTACACCAATGGTACCTAATAAATGTGAAACCAGTAGGTAGCTGTTTTCAGCTTTGACATATATTTGCCCTGTGTTGATATAAATTAAAGAAAGAAAGGGTTTGCTCTCAAACTGCGCACACACATAGAATAATAAACAATTGCAAATTAAATGAGTGGTTTTAATCAGAATTGGTGCAGCCTGACACGTGTTTCGAGCTTCCCGCTCTTCTACTGAGGCTGCTTGTGCAAAATTATAAAACATTGATGTACAACGAAAACATTTGTTAAGCATGATTCAATAGCAAAACAAACCAGTCCCCAGACCCAGGGCAAGGAGGCAGTTAGGGTTTGCCAAACCAACACATTGAGTATATGGTTTAAAGTAACAGACAGTTGCAACGAATGCACATATCAAATCAACCCAATTCAAAGAAAGAAAATGAAAACACAAAAAGTGCGTAATTCGGTGGAAAAAACATAACACATTATAAAACAATGAAAAGAGGGAGGAGAGAGAAAAAAGACAAAAGAACAACAAAATTATTCAGTGAGAGAAGATGCTCATGGTAATCAGCCAGAAATACATGTATAAGGCCACTGACTGTTAAAATTGTACCTTAATCTTGGCTAGTGTGTATTTTGAATACTAGAGAAAAATGCAAAATTAAAAAATGTTTTATCAAGTGGCAACTTAATGAATCGAATACGATAAAAAGAGGGGTTGCAAATATATTGCGTCATAGAAAATTGTTTTAATATTATATATATAGTTTTATCCCACTTACCAAAGGTAGAAGTTGAGTAATCTGACAAAGTTAGGCGTGGGCTCCCTATAAAGCAAAAGACGGGATGGCTATTTATGTAGGAATCTGACTGACTAGATTTCCACCTAGCAGTCATTTGAAAATAAAGAAATGACATACCATTATTTTGCAGTTGCACGAATGAATTTTCAGTAAATTATTATCTTGCTGCAGCACAGGCAGGAAACGAAGAATGCAGGTGCGGCAAGAGCCAAAGAAAACAAAGCAACAAAAGGTCAATTAGCTAATTGAGTGGTTTATCTCTGTGGACATCTGAAGCAGCAAGAATTCTTGCTGGAAGGGTCCGTGTACAAATTGTCAACGTTGACTCACCAGTACTTTCACTGCTATGTGGGGAACTGGAGCCAAACGGGAACCCTCTGTGTGCCGAGTATAACTCGGAGATGTGAGGGAAGCAACAGTGAAAACGCCCGTGCACAGGCGAGTCACCACAGAGTTAATGGGAAAACAAGAGCGCCATGATGGACTAGTGTAGATATCATGTAAAGGAAATCATTAAGGCTACTCCATATAGACAAGGATATGTTTGAGGTGTGCGTATGCCGGAAATAAATTGCGCATGGTAAATGCACAAATAGAATTGGAATTACAAAAAAATAAATAAAAAATAAATAAATAAATAAATAAAAAAAATGTAAAAAAAAAAAAAATTGCGAGACAGAAGGACATAGATCCGGAAGACATTAGTTAATTAATTGGAGTATGAAGTCACTTGAGCTGTCCACGGATGGCAGTAGTGTATTTTAAAACACCTGTGCCTGCATCTATAATAAAGAGTGTTGCATGTGCTGAAAAAGATGCTAAATAAAGGAAGTGCGCCTCGACCTGACTGGATATGCAAGGATTGTGTTAAAACGGTTGCGCCCATGCTAGCAAGTGTATTCATTAAAAAAAAAAAAAAAAAAAAAAAAAGGGGGGGGGCGCTGCACCCGGGTAGATAGCATGATAGTTGAGTAATGACATGTAAATAGCGGCTGATTACCATTGACATCCATACAAATAATCGGTACCTATTGGCATGACATGTGCGAAGACCTTAAAAAACACACGTGTACCATAACTTTTAAACAACATGTAATCACAAAAAGACAGATAGTTCATGGTCTGTGTTCAGGCCAAACTCTACAGTACGGTATTGACAAATCAATCGGGCTTCCAATTGTCTAAGTTTGAGTATCTGGTTGCCTCCACGTTGTGGAAGTGACACCTTCATCATCCCAGCAAATTTGATCATTGTCTTGTTATCCATTTGATGGGATCTTTGCCAATGCAAAGCTAGGGGATATTTGGAGTCAGATTGAGTAATTGAGTACAGATGTTCCCTGATACGAATTTTCAGCGGGCGTATTGTACTGCCAATATAGAATAGGCCGCAGACACATTTAATACAGTAAATGCAGAATTTCGAATTACAATTAATAAAAGACAAAATCTTATGTGTACCTAAGTGTCCGAAGTCGATGGAGGTAGTCTCCAGTGCATGTGAACACGTGGAGCAGCCCCCACACTTGTAAAAACCAGGGCGTGGGGGCTGGTGTAACCAAGTATGTTGCTTGGGTGGGATTGACATGAATGAAGGAGAAAGTATGTTCTTGAGGTTGTTTGCCTTAGTATAGATAAAACTTGGTGAGTTGTCCACCCAAGGAGTAATATCACGATCAAGTTGTAGGATGTGCCAATGCCGTTTGATTATATTGTAAAGCAGCGAACTATCGGAATTAAATCTAGTAATAAATTTGAGTTTCTGAGAATGAACAGTCTCGTTCCTTATTTTCGGAGTGAGTAGATCGCATCTCTTCATGGTCCGTACATCATGTTCTGCTTTTACTACTGAGCGTACGTCATAGCCTCTAGCTATAAACCTTTGGCGTATCAATGAACATTCCTGGTCGAAGTCTTTCGTAAGCAGACAATTCCGTCTTGCCCGAATGAATTCGCCTTTGGGTATATTGGAAACTACAGTTTTCCTAAGACAGCTAGTAGCATGCAGAACTGCATTCACGGATGTAGATTTTCTAAAAGTTTTAGTTACAAACTGATTATCTGAGATACTGATAGTAAGGTCTAAGAAATTAACACATATGGGGCTATACGTGTGTGTAAATTGAATGCCCCAATTGTTGGAATTGAGATAAGCAACAAATTCATTTAAAAGCTCAATAGAACCATTCCAAACCAAAAGCACATCGTCGATATAACGTTTCCACATGTGAATATGTGGCGTGAAAAGCTGGTTAGAGAAAACGAGTTGTTGTTCATAATTATGCATGAAAATATTAGCTAACGCTGGGGCATAACTTGCCCCCATTGCAACTCCGATCAACTGTCTGTAGTAAGTGTTATTGAAAAGAAATACATTGTTGGTAAGGGCAACAGATAGTAAATCTTTGATCATTTCGATATGTTCGAAAAACGAGGCTGAATGAGCACGAAAGATAAAGTCTATACTGCTGATTGCTTGCTGATGATTAATGGATGTGTAAAGCGCTTTTACATCAAGTGTAACCAGGACAAGATTAGGTAACATAGGCAGTTGGTTAAGCATCTGGAGAATGTGCATTGTGTCACGAATGAAAGTAGGTATGTTGTTGACTAATGGTGAAATGCATTCATTGATGTACAGGGAGGTGGGCTCCAGGATACCACCACCTCCACTCAGTATAGGTCTCCCTTCTGGTATTTTAACAAACGGTTTGTGAATTTTTGGCAGGAAATAAGCAGTTGGCATTGTTGGCCCATCAACAATTAAGAATTGTCTTTCCACATCGGTTAACAGGCCTGCTGTAAGCCATTTGTCCACCACTAATTTGATTGTTGCACGGAGGGAGGTCGTAGGGTTACCAGGTAAAATTTCGTAACATCCAGGAGAATCAAGGTGGGCGAGGCCCATTGTGATGTAGTCTACTTTGTCCAGAATCACAACATTGCCTCCCTTATCTGCCTCCTTTATGATAATCGTATCAATTGAAGCCAGAGTGTGCAGAGCTTGTTGTTCTTTGATAGAGAGGTTAAATCTCGTGTTCTTTTGTTTGACAGAGTCTTGTAATTTGTGGATGTCATTGGTTACGACTTGGTGGAAAGTATCAATCAAGTTATCTTTAGGAAATACAGGAGTGAACTTCGATTTGTTTGATAATTCTTTTATTTTCAAAGTTTGTTGTTCAATATTGAGGTCATGCATCAAGTTCATTATATTCATGTTCGGGTCTGATCCATATTCATCAATAGACATGAGTACATGAGTGCTCAACATGGTTTGTAATGTGATGTCAGATGGTTGTGGTTCTTGGGGCTTACTTGTATAAAGCTTAACTTGTGTAGCAAAAAATTTCTTTAGTTTTAATTTACGAACAAATTTGAATAAATCAATCTGAATTTGAACATATTCATTGAGACCAGTAGGCGCAAAAGAGAGCCCTCGGTTAAGGACTGAACGTTCGTCAGAGGAGAGCGAATAGCTACTCAAGTTATGAATTAAATCTATCTGATTTGATTCCTGAGAGTCTGTTGGTATGATGCCCGGGTGACTCTGCGTTGGGCGATCGGGGCGTTTGCGCCTGGTTGGTTGGCCGCCCCTTGTGCCCCTGGGCTTGGGTCTGGGGTTGAAATATTGACGGGTGGAGGTAATTGAAATCGAACCTGTTTGGCCGCAGCTAATGCGGCTTGGCGGTTGCCTTTTTTGTACCTGCGTATTTGTTCTAAAAAAGGCGTGGGCAGAATAATGGGTATTTGTTCCCCTTCTCTGGACTCGGTAGCATCAGAGAGATTAGGCTCAGAAGTAGCAATACCTGTTTCCGAATTAGTCTCAGAAGATGGTTTGTCACTGTCGCTATCGACTTCAGAGCTAGCAAGGGATGAAGCCAGACTACTCGTACGAGAGCGAGATACTTGATCATATTTAGGTTGATAAGGACACGTGTTTCGAGCTTCCCGCTCTTCTACTGAGGCTTAATCTTGGCTAGTGTGTATTTTGAATACAAAGGTAGAAGTTGAGTAATCTGACAAAGTTAGGCGTGGGCTCCCATTATTTTGCAGTTGCACGAATGAATTTTCAGTAAATTATTATCTTGCAGTACTTTCACTACTACTTTAAACCATATACTCAATGTGTTGGTTTGGCAAACCCTAACTGCCTCCTTGCCCTGGGTCTGGGGACTGGTTTGTTTTGCTATTGAATCATGCTTAACAAATGTTTTCGTTGTACATCAATGTTTTATAATTTTGCACAAGCAGCCTCAGTAGAAGAGCGGGAAGCTCGAAACACGTGTCAGGCTGCACCAATTCTGATTAAAACCACTCATTTAATTTGCAATTGTTTATTATTCTATGTGTGTGCGCAGTTTGAGAGCAAACCCTTTCTTTCTCTAATTCCAATTTCCAGTGGGAATTTGGCAGGCTCCTACTCAAGCTCTCAGCCGCAGCCCTATCACAGCCACATAAGTTACCGTTCTATGCGCTGTATCCTGCTGGCCTTTTCTGCCACTTGATATAAATTAACACTACCCTGTAAGACAAACACAATTTATTGGAGCAAAAGGCTTGCATTTGGTCTAATGTGCATACCCACAATGTCTTGCTGATGTGGCTCAAAACCAGAGGTGAGATTCCAATATAGTAACTAGGTGGTGCTGTGGCATCTGTGACTGTGCTCAAATGTTTTTTCTCCTATTATGTCAAAACATCAAAGTACAAAAAACACAGAAGAATTGGCTTGATCATTGATTGTTAATAATGCTATCTTACAGCTCTATAGGATCCACCCCTCTGATCCCCATTCCTTGTTCTTAATATACAGATGCCTGCTACCCTATCCTTTTACTCCTCAGCTTTGCCTACTTTGTATTGTGTTTAACCTATTAACAGGCTTGCAACTATCACCATCTCCCCTCCCAAGTTCCTTTTTTTATCCCTACTTGTTCTTGCCAACCTGCCCTCTGTTTCCTTCTTAATTCTTCTTCTCCGCATTTTCCCCTCTCAGTGTCTTTCATTGGAATGCACGCTCTCAGATTTTGGATCTCCCTAGACCTCTTTAGGCTGTTGGGCCTTGTGGCAAACTGAAGGCTGAAAGGAGCCTGAAATTACGTATACAAGTGCCTGCCAAGCATCCGTTGCTCAGCAGGCAGTGTAAATTATTAGTTTTTCACTTTTCACTCACTTACCGTGATGCTCAGAATGCAAGAGGGTATACATTTGGTGTTAGTAAATGTGTTCATTTTTATTCGGCCAAATGGTACATTTGACCGAATTTGGCCTGTACCATTTGACCGAATAAAAACGTACAAAACGGCTAATACATACCGAACATATGGAGTGGGGGTTGTGGGGGTGTCGCCACTTCTATGATTGGAATGTATTAGCCTTGGAGGGTTGTGGGGGTGACCCCGCTTCATCAATATTGGAGGTGGCGTTCGATCCGACCTGCGCTTGAGGGACGGATCTGACTCCCCAGGGCTGCAGTCAATCAGGTAGCAAGCGAAAAGGTAAGTAGGGAAGGGGATTTGGTGATGGGGGTTTGGTGTGAGTGCATTTGATACTCTGAGAACTGCTCACATGCGGGCTGTTTTTTTTTTAACAGTTTGCCACAATCAGTTCTCAGACGGTCAAACATACCTAAACCATCCATTCTAGGTGTGATTGGGCGTCGCTATAGCTAGGTTCAGTATTCTCAATTGTTTATTGGTTATTATGATTCAAGTCAAAGTAAGGGGTGCATATCCATTGGAAAATGCCTCTGCATGGGGCATTCAATAATGCCAGAACTGTGGAGCTTGGGCTAGTGAAATCCAGCAGTGTGGGTTGCACACACTTACTCTAGCTAAAAAGCAAGAGGAATGTTTGTTAATGGTGTTGGTGTTCTTGTCGTATTTGTAGGTTAGAAAAAGTAAATAACGTAGATGTTTGTTTTGACAAAACACTGATGGATTCAATGTGTTGAGCACTATACTGTGGTCAATGCCAAAAATCTACAATATCTATGCATTTCGGACCAAATGCTAGACTAAGGGTGTGGAACCCAAACCACTAGCTTTCACTAGCCAAGACCCACAGTTCTGCCATGCAAGAGTGTATGTTATCTTTCAATTCTGAACGCAGAAGCCAAGTGTAATGCACAATAAGAGAGGAAAGGGATGAGGGGACCGTGTGAGAAAAACTCATGCCAGTCTAGTAGAGTGAGGCCGACATGACACGCTGGGATATAAGCGCAGGATAGAGGGAGGGAGAGAATGTGGGGACAGCAATACTAAGTGGATTGTATAATCCTGTCAAACTGGTGGACGAGGATCCATGCCTACATGGGGGAAGATTGCACACACGCCATGCCCCCTGATTTGTTGTTAGGATCCTTATTTTCGCTCTGGATGCTAATGCAAATTATGAAACAACCTTGTTCTCTTTTTTATCGTAGCATTCTCAGCCACCTTCAAAGGCTGTTATGGACGCTAGCAGCCTGCCAGCCTGAATCAGTCTAGGCCCGAGTGAAGCAAGAGACTTTGGACCACATCAGGAGTGGGGGGGCATCCTGGCAGTAAATCTGTTGGGGTACGGCTCCATGCAAATAGCATTGCTGCAACTTGGTCCGGTGCTATTAGTGCCAGATCCCAAGCTCTGGTGGGGTGGCATGTCCCCATTTATATTGGGTCCATTGGATCCAATGGGGTATTTTCAGTGCCATTACTGAAGTGATAATAGAGCCACGATAATTGCGTCAAAAATTGGCGTAAAGTCAGCAGATTTACATACAGGTCTGAGCCTGGGGTAAATCTGCTGACTTTCCGCCCACCTCTCAGTTGGCCGGAGTGGTAAAGCAGCAGTACATTACTGACACATTTTCACAGCTCCGCCCAGCTTGTAATGATCCCCTTTGTGAGGAATGGGGGCCGTTAATGGACAGGACCAGCTGGTGCTGATAGTGCTTATTGCTGCCATAAAATGCAAATACGTTCCCTTTGGAAACATGCCACTTAAGGAGCTCCCTTATGAAAGGCAATGTTTTCCCAATTAAAGATGAATGCCAAAGAAGTGACAGGGTCTCAGGAATAAGTTCACTTTGAATGCTCATGTGGAGAAAGAGCAGGGAGCGGGCTGGGTGGGATTAGGCTGGGAGGACTAAAGGGCAGGTGTCGGGGGAGCAGGGAGAGGTTGAAGGAGCAAAGGGACAAAGAGGGAGCCACACATGCATGGGGAAATGGCAGTGTGGAACAACGGAGCCCACACTCTCTCTGAACACAGTTTCACTGTGCGTTCACATGGTGCATTAAAGGGAGCTGGCTGGCTCCCTTACGCTGTGCAATCATGCATGTTTTGCAGAACCCTGTCCTACCGAACGCTTCTTTGTTCCTCTGCAATTGACTCACTATTCTATTTTTTTTGGAGTGTTCACTTTCTACATTCGACTTTTCCTGACAAGTTTCCTACTTTCTTTATTATGTACTGCTATTTATTGTATGCAAAACATTTTGGTGTAAATCCGTTAATAACTCAAATTAAATGAAAAATGGGAAAAGTCCCATCACGTTTTCTGGTGAAGGATGGGGGTCACAAAATGCCTGCATAAAGCAAGATCAAAGTCATGTTGGCTTAACCTATAACTCGCATCCATAAGTGTGTTTGGGCCCTCATGTACATCTCAAGCTATGACTTATGGTTCATTCCAAATACTCGCTCCAATGCAGTACCTTTGACGATCCTCTTGCAAAGTACCAAAAAAGTAATTCAAAGTCTTTCAAACGAGATTTAAGATGATAAATACACTTTGTTTAAGGCTCTGAATCTTATGATTCCTGACCACAAGAAGGCGTTTCAGAGGAATACCACAAGGATTGGACCTGTCCTTGATAAAAAGTAAGATGTGGAAGAAGGGCTCACAATGTGTATTTATCACTCAAGTCTACTCAATGGGCAAAGGTTCTAAGGGACTATAGGGCCAGGAAGTTGTCTGAGCTTTGAAGAAAATTGAGGTAAACCCCGTGTAGCACGCCATGTGTGCTGTGGATTGACCAAAATTAGATCTATTGAAGCCAGGCTTCCTACGCGCCCATTTCCAACCTGGGTGAAGTGTCATGGTAGACCTATGTTTGGGAAGTACATGGCACGTTTCTATGTTACCTGTCATCTTCTTCTGCATGGCTGCCGCTCACCCAAGGCTGGCAATTGGTTGTTGCATGTGCGTGATGACTGGGGAGTCTATGGTTATTAAGTGATTGAAAAGAAAGTGGACAATCTCTGCCAAACCTGTTTGCAAAATGCAAGGAGGTAGCACAAGCACTGCCCCCTAATTTTTGTCTTATAGCAGATGCAAACTCTATGGCTTGTGCACAAATTCTTTCCAAGGATATTCTAACCTGGAGTCTGGATTTCAACTCTAATCTGTGTTCTTGACCATGGCAGACATTTTAGAGATCTACTGGTTTGACCACATTAATGTCAAACAGAAAATCACTGAACTACGACTTCCTCTCTTGCAGAGTATCCTGGGATGACCCTCCTTCCAGGTACACCTTTCTTTCTTCACAAAATAGATGGTTTCAGAAAAGGAAGATTGAGGCATGTGACTTCCAGATAATGGAACCGACGTGGCACACCTTTCTGGTAAGTTGCAGGGTGTGGATGTGTGGAGTGGCAAGGGAGAATGCTAAGACATCTGTTTGAGGGAAGGGAAGTTTAAAAAAAAAGAAAAACAAAACTAAAATAAAAATAACCAGTGGAATGAGAACGCCCATGAAGATTACGGCAGCAGATCAGAACACCTTGTGAGTATTATACAATGTGTAACAGATAAGGGGAAGAGTGGGTAAGGTCAATGTTCCTTAGAGAGGTGACCAGGAAGGAACCAGCAAAATGGGAAAATGTAATGGGAGACAAGCCAGAGTTTTTAGTCTGTAGGTGGATATGATTAATAGAAATATTGGTAACAAAACCGACCCATAGATGGAAAACCACCTCAACATATTGAGAATTCTTCAAAGTGTGACACACTAGAGCTCTTCCAAAAGCTCATTATAGAGGGAATGTCGTAAATGGATATTGTTATTTTAACATATACAGTGTTGCAGTTATTCCCCATTCGGGTGTACCCTGAGAGAGAGTTGGAAGGACTTATTTTCGTGGCGTTGTGAGGACAGAAATACTGTCTCTTGGTTTCAGGGTCCTGAAGGAGAGGATGGTTTGCCCCTCTCTTTATTGCTCTCTGCTTCAGCCACACGAGCTCAACAATCCGGATGCGCAGCCTGCTCTTTGCTGCTCAAGCGGAAGTGAGGCCCTACATTTAGGACAGACTTCACATGCACCATTATCTTTGTATTGTGCTGAGACTGGTGACTGGTACAACATTAGTGTCAATTAATATTTAATGTATGCCTGTTATTTTTGTTGATTAATTAGTGTGTGCAGTGTTTTTCAGGAGAAGAAAACAGTGGGTGGCCTATAAAACATACAAATATATGCATTTGGGGATGTGGCCTATAATGACCACCTAAGAATCTCTACAGGGGTGGCGTCCTCATGGCAGCATGCCCAGGCCATTGTCATCATCATAAGACTCAGGTACCTCAATGACACTATCTGGGATGGTCATGCTGGGTCTCATTGCCATCTTGTGCAACATGAAGCTCAGGGCAGTTAGTTTCCACACTTTTTCTGGGCGGTACATGAACGCGCCGCCAGATCAGGGCAGAAAATCGAAGTTATTCTTTAATGCACCAAAGAAAGGTCCTTTCAGTGATGGAGCGGACGCAGGTGTGGGCATTGGTATAGCAATACTCCAGGATTACGCAGTGTTGTCGTCAGCCAGGGGTGGATGGGGAATCTGGCATCACCTGGGGAGGGCAATGGATGGCTTAGTTATCGTGCCATTTCCCACCATGCATCAGTGGCAGCCACGTGACAGACATTCAGGCATAAGGGCACTGTGGATGGTGTCCATGTGTAGGGCCAACGCGCATGCATGCAGTTCTTTTGGATTAGGTTAGGGTGCCCCATGTGACATGCATAGTTTCAGACTGAGTTGGATTGGCAGGACCTGACTGTATACCATCAGATTGCGTGGCATTCTCACTGCAACATCTGCTCTTACAGGGACTCAGCTGCAGGGATGGGCATGGGAGCAGCGAGACAGAGCTGTCGTTCTATGGGATGTGAGGCTTCCACCTACCCCCTGGCCAGAGAGAGGGTAGGTGTCACTAGCTGCAGTCTGTGGTTTTGCAAGAAGTAGTAGGATTCCACTGAATGGAGGTTAATGGACATAACAGATGGTCAGATGTCAGGGGAATATTGTTTTGGATAGTATTTTTAAATTGATGCTTGTGCATTCAACTGTGCTGGATGGTCGCTTGAGTGCTGATGTACTCCATAGGCCCTCACCCCTCATGATTGCTTTGTGCATCCCTTCGAGACTTGATGGCATTTGTAATATGCATGTATAGTGAGTTGTGGTGTTGTCACATGCTGTGGCAAATGTGTATTCCATGCACTGGTGTGGTGGTGTGTGTGGACATGCACATACCCAGCAGCCATGCCTGCCATTGCTGTAGGACCTCCATAATGCATGGCAGGTAGCACTGGGCCAGGATCATGGAGTCATGAGTGGAGCCGTGGAATGTGGCACATATGTGCCAAGTGCATGTCTGCATCACAGACCATTTTCATATTGATTTTGTGCTGCATTTATCTGCTGATGTAGACATTCACTTGTTCCATGGGTGGTAGGAGAGCCATGTGAGTGGTATCAAGGGCTCCAGCCATGTTCTGAAAGCCCACAATGGCACACAATATGGCTATGACTTGGGTGAGGACTGTAGGGTCTGTGGGGGAGGCACTGTGGTGGTGCATCTGACTTATCAAGGCAGAAATGACATGTTAGGGAATGTGGGAGAAATATGACTGGGTGATGCCTGATTTATAGTCACAATGTGGCTCCTCTTCCATAGTGCTTTGAAAAGTTTGTTTTGTATTAGCCTTGCTTTTTATGCAGTCCCCAAAACACTGATTGGTGGCGGGATACATGTGGGGCTTGTTGTGAGGGCTGCATGGCTTGTTTAAATGATGTCTCGGGAGGATAGCTCAGGGGCAACATGCTTGCCTTGGAAGTAAGAGAATGCAGAGCAACAGAGGTTCGATTGGTCTGCGCTTAGAAACCTCTGGGTATTAAGTGCGTTATAAATAACCAATTACAATTGCTGCCTCCTGTGTGCATGAACGATTTTACTCTGCTAAATGTTGCCTGATTTTAGCAGGTGCATTTCGAGTAAAAGTTGGAAAATAAGCCAGTGCATTGTTCCAGAAGCATCACCATCAGAGTATTTTAATGTCTAATACTAAGGGGTAAATTATGTTGCGTAAAACAACGCATGGTTTGCATGTATTATGCATATGGATGTATGCCTGTGTTTCCTGGCGTAAAGTCAGATGGCAAAAGCATATGGCGGTGCATACATGTAAAACATAAATGGTTTAAAAATTCAAGGTGTAATGGTATATGCCTTGAAGTTATGCCACAGTTTTAATCATGAACTGCTGTGTCTCCTCCAGAGCTGACACCTCTGATTAGACGATAGGAGTTGTAGATGTTAAGCCCCACTTCACATCTGTTTTATTTTACCAATGCTGTGAAGTCTTTTTGGCATGATAATTCATCAGTTTAGTGAATCTTTTAAAATGAGTACTCTGATTTTTGTGGGGCAGTATTGGACTGATATTGTAGCCCTCTTATTTTCTAAGGTCTGTGGGGTGTTAGTACCCACACATTAGCCATTTGAAAGACTTTACTCCCTAGCAGTCACAAAGCCTCTTGATGTGAAATTGGCCAGCCGAAGCCTTGCCCCGATTGATGTATTGGCACCTCACCTAGTTGAACCAAAGAATCTGAACAGCTTTCACCCATCTCTGAAACACAACTGATGTCCACAGATTCCAAAAACGGCAATGAGGTCTAGTGATTAGAAGCATGACAAAATGGGTTTGTCCATCCCTACCATGAATGGATTAAGAGTGACTTGACCTACGGAAGTACATGGTGCATGCTCCGCCCAATTTGCATGTGTATTAATTTGTTAGGGAGTCATATTCTATGAAATGGAACTCATATGCTGTGGACAACCAGCATTTTCACCTACATGTTGTTGGGTCCCCTGCATTCAGTTTTAAACATTCACAAAGCGTAGGGAAATACGGAAGAGTAAAACGGGGCATATTTCCGTTTACTCCGGTATTCTCTCTCTTGTGAAAAAATAAACAATGCCTACAAATAATGCTTTGCAGGCAGCATTCATGAATTAATTCTTGTGGAATCTACCTGTTCTTTAGCAGGTGCTACTGCCCAGTGGATTATATAGAAATACATTTGTTTTATGTATGTGTGAACATCTCATGCAGCCGTAAAACGAAATGCACCGATGGAGTACAAGATAGCGGACGTGTTATCTCTCTCAGCGCCCGCCCTTTGTCCGATCGGAGCATAAAATGTGCAGGGTAGAACATGAAAGCGTAAAAAAAGCATTACGTCTTGCTTTTCAGTTTCCATGTCCCGCTCCTCTGTATCTAAAATGAGGGTGTGAAGGCGCTCCTCAATGCTTTCATATTAGGCCACGTCCCCACCTGTCTACTTGAGACAGTAACTGGCTGCATGCTCTCCCCTCCCGCGCTGATACCCAGATGGAATAATATTGTTGCAATAAATAACTCATGCATAAATAAATACGCATGACGGAGACTGGATCTGAACGATGATTTGAAGGCCTCAATTTGTATTTCACGCCTAAGTGCGCAATGGGCCAATCTGCAAAAGAAGCTTTTAAGGGAGACGCATCTCGATGGCCCGAGTTTGTGCATTCAGGTTGTGAGAAAACGTAATATCATTTTCAACGTGAACGGAATAATATCAATTTAATGCCTGTCTGACCTGGTCTAAGGGGATGCCTTGCATCTGGGGCTTAGGATATTTTAGATTTTATGGAGCACTAGCAGATAATTGAAGAGATCATCAACCTGCAATTTGCAGGAGTAGCAGATCTGTTCTGTGCAATATGCAAATGACAGCACATCTCTGCAGGGTGGATTTAGAGCATGATTGCTGTCAAGCTGCTTTGGCCGGAAATAGATGACACTCAGAAGGCTTTGGCGGGCACTAATGGCACTGGAAAGCAGGTGCGTGGATGTCATCTGTGTAAGTACTGTGCCAGCAAGGCCTTAATACACTGTTCAGGAAAGTGACACGTGTCTTTCTCTAGAGGTCAAAGGCCATACGCATATTAATGGTCGGCAGATTTGTTTGCTATGTGGATACATATATTGTTCCTTTCACAACGATCAGGAATTTCCCCCTGGAAGCCTCAACAGCACCTACAACGTTTACTGTGACTCCTCTGGAGAGTCTCAACCCCTGATCACATCCCCCCCAAGAGTGGCTGGAAACTGCCAATGCAAGCGTTAATGATTTAATAATGTGACTTTCAAATTCATACTTGTTGCCAATGCTTTTGCTGGTCCAACTGGATTACAACTATTCTACTTATGAGTTCTCCATGGCTACATGGTTTCATACGCATTATGATTCCTTTTCTGCCACTTATCACTTTTCTGCTAAGAGAATACACAGCTTGGTTTTTTCTTGAAGTTTGTTGTTGTTTGTTTTTAAGTTAGTGCCAATGTAGGATGATTTTCTAAAGATTCAGATCGTTGATTACTCACTTTGCTTCAGGTTCTTTACTGAGAGGTAATATTTTTCTAGTCCCTCCTTCCATTTCAGCAGCCAGTAGAATTTGATATTGCTTTGTGCTTGTGTGTGGGTTAACCGCCTGCACGTAGGTTGTGATTCTGTTCTCTGCTTTGTTCGAAACCAGATGTAGGCAATGTGTTGCTGGGTTCAACTTTTCCAATGGGAATTGTGTCTTCGTTTTTGCTATAATTTAAAAAATATATATTATAATACTGTTGCGAAAAACTCAACCTTCAATAAAACATAAACTCATATATTACATCATAATAGCATTAAAAAACAATGACTTAGATTTGTATATATATAAAGAAAGCAATCAAAAAAAGAGAAAGAAAAAAAGAAACATTTAAAAAAAATTAAAATCATCAATCAAAAATCTAAAATACACACATTAGAAAAGAACAACAACTATAAATCTAGTGTCTTTTAAGATACAGATTAATTCATCACAACTCAACATCAAAGAAATCATACATTGTTTCCATGTTTACTTCTTTAAACTAATGTTTACCTTAATTACCAGTTGGATGTGTTCAAGTCACAGATATCTCATCTAAGCACAGTGATCTAATAAAGGTAATAAACCGATGCCAACTACTGTAGTTCGCCCTGCTAGACAGATTGTCCAGATTTCATCTCTGTCTGCTAGTGTTGAAGAGTGGTACAGTTTGTTTAGGTAAGAGTTCTCTGAAAGCCTTTAGCTCGGGACAGTCTAGCACCCCGTGTTTTGTGGATTCAATGGTGTCTACATTTTTACAGAACCTACGAGAAAAATCCAGTAGCTGGAAGCTTGACATATCCAATCAGAATGTGCTTGGATTTTAATAAATTCCAGCGAAAGTGAGTAAAGTTTATTCCTGTCCCCTTGTTGAGGAAGATACTGAGAAATGGGGCTAGAATTCCTTTCGTTTTATAATCTGTTCTTCAATGGAAAAAGAGGGGTAGGAGTGAAATTGATAAATAGTTAGAATCCAATCATATTCATAAAGTAATTTTCTCACCCTCTCTGGAGAGTCGATCAGATCTTGGACGTACAGCCTACATTTCCTAGTATCGTTGAGCAAAGAGTCTTTATGATATGATATGATAGGTTATTTATAACGTGCTTAAAACCCAGAGGTTTCTAAGTGTGGACCCGGGGATCGAACCTGTGTTGCTAGGTGTCGTCTTGTTTCCAAGGCGAGCACGTTGCCCCTGAGCTTTTATCGCTCTCATATGTTCACACACCTGCAAGATGTAAAGTTGGTGGAAATCTTCAAAGAGAGAGTTCTCCGTTGGGACCAACATTTTCTGCAAAAGAGAGAGAATTTTCGAATGGGCATGTGATTTTAGAGAAGAGATACCCAGTTCGTAACACACAATCACTACTGGCAGACTTAGAGAAGTTTCAATACTGCTTTCCAGGTTCTTCCTTCAACAATGAGCAGATATTTTGAAAGCAAACATGGATAGGTCTCAATGCCGTACAACAATTTAGGTATAATCTTTGCTGGGTTCAACTTTTTCAATGGGAATGGTGCCTTCATTTTTGCTATGTGCAGATATCCATCTGTTATTGGGGTTGGTGTCTCACATAGATGGGTTTGCAATCCTCTAAAAAGGAGACATATTTTGTTGCTTTTCTTGAGTTGTAGCCGGAAATGTTTTGTTGTTCATTCTATAATGAGCAGAGATAGGTGTTGCTATAATTTTATTGCACAAGCCTTGCTGTACACATCTTTTCAGTTACTGTAGTATCCCATTTGGTTTGATCTTCTGTATAGGTGTGCCCCAGACTTCGATGATGTAGCAGAGTTTGGTTTAAGAAAGTAGTCAAATAGATGATCTTAGGGAGTCTTAAGATGTATCTTTGAGACTTAGCTACTGCTAGTGATTCACTCAAGTTCAGCAGGATCTTCAAGTGGCACTCGTTACAGAGCATACCAGACAAGACCTTCGAGCATGATCTGTGATCCAGTTGTCCCCATTGGATCAGAGGAATGCAGCGCTGCAGATGCTTCCTTCTGGCCATCTGGAGAGGCAGAGCTTTGCCATAGGTTCTTTGGAGCATCAGAGGAGGATGGTGCAGAGCTTCAGTTGTTCCTTGTGCAGAAGTTATTCCAGGAATACAGGTACAGAGTTCCGGCAGTAAACAGAATGTGTGGACAACTTTGTCTGCTTGTATCCCCCTCAGGAGACAGTGAGTTCAAACAGCACCCAATCACACACTCAGAATCATTCAAACAGAGAGGTGGTAGGCCAATAACAAGCAACCATCCTCCCTCCAGGAGGGCATACTCTTTCTGGGATACTATTGGGTAACCTTCGGGAACCAGTGCCTTAGGAGTCATAAGGCAGTGGACCTAAAAACAGAGCTTTACTCTCAGTCAGGCTTTGACATGAGTGTGGCTGAGAGAAAAAAGTCCAAAACCCAGGAAAGACAACAAAAAGTAAAGGGGACTAACACATGTGGCAAAAAGTGGGCTTTCGGGACTAACGGATTAATCCAGAGATGTTCTTGGACAGTCCTGCTTTGCAACAAACCCATTATAATATACATTGCTACAATTTCCATTTATAGAAATACTTCATGGCTTGGGCGAAGTGTCTTAAGGTGCTGCATGTTAGTCACAGACCAGTGTTTTGTTTGTGTGTTTAAAAATATTCCAATGTATCTGAAAGTAGCACTGCCTCGTTGCTCTTCTGAATTCTCTTCTGGAAGGCAATGACCTTGGTCTTGGTTTGTTTTAGCTTGAAGGAACATACTTTATTTGTGGCTTATATTGCGGCTCTACTGAAATCCATGTTCTGTTGAGGGCAAGAGGACAATATTATCTGCACAGAGCAGGCAGTTATTCTGTGTAAACCCTAACAGTAATTGGTTGTATGGTGATTCTTCTGAGTTGGCTGGAAAGGTGTTCATGTGTGTTACAAAGACTAAAACTAAGGCGGCACACCTATGTTGCATCTTGTTCCTAATTTGAATAATCTGACCTCGTCTTGTTAAATCTCATTGTCAAATAATCCCAGCTCTGCTGGTTAGTTCATAGAGGTGCTTTGTTTTTGTTTTTAGTTCTAAGGCTTGTGGTGTCCGGTTTCTGTCAGGAATGCAAGCACAAGCAAAGGTAGAGAAAGAAAGTACTGGCTTAGATAGTCACATCTGTTCTGGACAAACTCGAGAGCTAGGCAACATATCATTGCCTTGGTAACAATACAGGCCGCCCCTCCTCAGGCAACCAAAGAGGTCACATATCAGAGGGCTTCAAAGCACTTAAAGTCAAGAGATCACCATAATCAAAATCGAGTCCTGTGCATTCTACACGCCAGCATTCTCATTCCAGCCACGGGCAGCACCTGAGAAGATCTGTATCCTTCAGAGCAAAGATACAGTTTAACTTGCTGTGTGTGTCCGTGTGTGTGTGTCTGTGTGTATCTGGAGGGGTGGGCGATCGAGGGGAGGGCTGTGTGGTGTCATACTTGACAACAATGACCCATTCCAATTTGTAGGTGCTCATCCACTCCTGTTTTTCTTTGCATTCTGGGACTGATAATTCCACTTTTCCCATTATAAATATCGGACTACAATTCACAGAAAGCAAAGAAAAAAAAACAGTACTGGATAAGCACCTGCAGATTGGAACGTGTCTTGTTGCCAACTCTGTGGTGTGTGCGCGTGTGTGTCTGTGTAACCTTGAAGAAACAGGTATGAATCCTGGCAGTCCTGTTGCATTCATTTGTTTTACCTACTATCACTGTGTAGTGGTTGAAAATCAAATATCCACTCCTGGGTTTTTCTTTTAACTCATAGATGTATTCTGGAAGTTGGAGTCTTGATTGGCTTCAGCTGATCCACTTGTATTAAAGTACCAGATTACAATGTTTGTAGATGTAAAGCCCAGAATCGAAAATAAATAGGTCCCCAATGACATGGGGCCATTTGGTAACTGTATGTGACACCTACAATTTTTAGCCCAAAGAAACAATGCATTTCGTGCAGTATACTATAAAGTTGGCCACTTCCCTAAAGAAAATAACTTCCCTCTTGCAGCCATGTATCGAGGTATTTTATCCCAGAATGAAGAAATATGCCGTACATGTGGTATACGTAATCAAAATGAGTAATGACCACTTTTATTTAAAACCAAATCCAGTTACACATTTTAAATAATGTTATAATGAAAATAACTTGTCAATAAAAATGTACTTTGTCAACCTATGCCTGACATCTGTTTGCTACGGGAAATGTTTTGCTGACAATACTTGATCTTATTCGTTATATAAGCTATAAATAAGAAAATAAAGAAAGGTATCCCAGAACAAGACCCATTTGAGGTCCAATCAATAAGGATGCAGTGGTCAAGCCTTTGAGAAAATTAGGCCGCATCCAGGTAGCCGGGTGCCGGTGACAGCCTGGAAGGGCTTGGCTAGAGTTAGTCACATCATGTTATTTAGGATTGTACTGTTCTGATTGTATGAAAGAGCCAGTCGTCACTTTGCTTTGCTGCACATGTCCTGCACTAATGCAGAGTTAGGTGATCAGTGGACTAATATGCTGAGAACTATTCTGAATAGTAATCTGGCAAAATTAGACCTACCAGATCGATATTTTGAGTAGAGCCAACAATTAGGTCCCGTCCCTCCCAGGTCAAAGTCCACCTCCACGTCCTCCCTGCTGGGTCTATCATAACAACTGAAATGTACTCTCAGCACTGCAATTCAGAGCTCCTTTTCACTTGTCTGAAGTCCCACGAACCGCTTCTGCTGGCTGCACATGTGCACAGGAACATGCGTGTCTATGCAGTCATTTGAGTAGCTGGCAGGCCTCCATTCCAGACTCTCTAGCTTTGTACTTCCAGCCTTTCTATCTTGAAATTGCAGGACCCTTTGGGGCAAGTCTGCAGCCATGCAACCCGAGAGCAAATGAAGCGGTTTCTCTCCTGTTCATAGGTGAAAGAATAGCTTATGTAATCACATTTGTCTTAATTGTTTAATTGGAATTAACAGTTGCCCATTAAATGTAACACTGATCTGTGGAGAAGAACACATAGGGCCTCATTACGGGTTTGGCGGTAGCCGTGCCTGTAACAAAGGCACGGCTGCCGCCAGACCTGTGATTTTACCGGCACCCGCGAATGGGCAATTAACGGGTCATGCCGAGTTCGGCCAACCCAGTAATTGCCCATTCGCGGGTGCCGGCAATAAGGGACTCCCCATCCCCATTCGGCCCCACAGGGCTCAATGGGAATGGGGAGCTTGGATGCACCGGCACTGTTCACAACGGTGCCGGTGCATCCACGAGTTGTGCTTGTGGGTGCTGCACTGCCCGCCAGCTCGGACCTTTCGGGGAGAGCGAGACCTCTGAGCACAACTCGTAGTATGGCAGTAAGGTAGCAACGGTGTAGGGTAGCGATGCCGGCGCCATTGTTGCCTTACCGCCATACTTATAATGAGGCCCATAGGCACTTTTTAATCTTTTAATGAAAATGCTTTGTTGGATAGACGTTTGCTGATGTGCATTCTCTGTTGTGCTCATCCCTCCCTTAAGGGGATCAAACTTGTTTTGCCTTACATGTGTCAATGAAGATTTCTTATGTTTTGAAACGTTGTTTGAACATGTGTTTTAGAGCTTGGTAAGGCGGATTTATTGAACATAGAGTAGTTGTGGCAATAACACAACCGTGTACGACTACTAGCAACGCAGTGATCTGGTTGTAAAGGTGAACCCAAATGAAATGTTTACCTCCTTTGTCTCTTACGGTAGCAAGGGCTGAGGGCAGGCTAATCTCCCAGGGTATGTGTGACCCACTATAGAAGCATCCCTACAACAATGCCACAGTGAAACCAAAATAAACCAAGTCTCAGAGAAGGTTCTTATAAAATATAGAAACTTTATTAAAACACTGTCAATTGATTAAAAACTCTAACCCCTCTCACCTGTGTAAATTTAATACGCAGATCAAGGCAAACCTAGGTATATATGTTGATGACGCTGGATATAAACAACAGGTTGGAATAAGTAGATGCAAAAATGATTACTTCTAATTGGGCCTCATTACAAGTTTGGCGGTAGCCTTGCAGGTAAAACAGGCAGGCTGCCGCCAAACATGCAATTTTTTCCAGTACCCGCGAATGGGCAATTACTGGGTCATTACGGCCCCGCCGGACCCGGTAAATGCCCATTCGCGGGCGACTGAAAAAAATGCTCTCCATACCCAGCCCTTAGGGCTCAATGGGAATGGGGAGGTCTGATGCACCAGCACCATTCAAAGTGGTGCCGGTGCATCTGACATGCTCTGCTCGCGAGGTGCCGGTACGCCCGCCAGGTCAGACGTGGTGGGCGGGAAGGCAAGCTTACCGGTACCGTTGTTACCGGACCAGCAAACTTATAATGAGGCCCATTGTCTTTAAAGCAGGGAATGGTGTCTTGACTGCCTGTAAGGTCCATGTTATAAAGATTTAGAACCTAGAGACATATTTTTAAAGTCCTCCAATTCATTCAAAACACTACCTCAGTCTTTTGTAGTGGCTCAGCAACATCAAACCAGTCTACATAATGCATTTTCAATGTTTGTGGCTCATAGTGGATGTGCAGCTTGAGTGGATTAAAACATTGGTGCATGTAATGTTGTCTATTGCCTGAAACAAGCAAGCATTTACAGCGGTGGCAGCGGTTTCAGTTGCCATGGCACAATCACTTGGCGTTTGGCTTAAAGTTAAACAGCTAGGTCATTTGGCTATGATGGCTCGATGCAGTGAGGCAGCATCAAACATACTAGATCCTCGTGAGTGTCTTCTACTTGACAGCTCAGCTTGACGTCCAGGCGGCTTGTCACAGTCAAGCGTATTTGGAAGCAGAGGTGATGGGGGAAGTATGATAGCCTAAGCAGTTCAATGGTCCCTCAATTTCAGCTTGATCCTCTCACGGTAGCTTAAATAGGGAAATCCTGGAATTTGCACCCTGTTCTCCTGTTCTGCCAAAAGCAGTGCCTTTAGGCTTGCAGAGCACCATGGGTCTTTTCATCAGGCCACTTGAAGGAAATGAGCATTGCCCTGCTGTTCCCAGTCCAGGGAAATACTTCAGGGTTGCTGGCAAGGTGTTTGCCACAGTCCTGGCCATGTTTAACCCAGGTACCAGAAGTCCTCTGTAGAAGTGTAGGTTAACACCACAACAACCAGACATAGGAAAAACAAACCACCAGGGAAAAAAAGCTATGTGCACCATTTTTGGAGAAGATCAATAGCTTTCTTTTGTTTTAAAAAAGGAAAGGGCGACAGGGTATTATTAGTCGCTGTCACAGAGCTCTATCTCATCTGCAAAATAGAGTTAATCTTATAAACGTACAAATCATCATTCATGACACACTTAAAGGATAGTTCCGGGACTTTTTTTTTATTGTCCCTACGGTTCGGCCATGTGTTTTTAAGCATAAATGGGTAGATCGTAGAAAACATTCCTATGGACCTTACCCGACTTTTCGTCCATTAACGCACTCGAAATCAGCTGCCATTTTGTGATAATCCTATCACTTTCCGCATCGCCCTGGCTGACCTGCTTTTGCGGCACTAAATCAAATCCCCCGCCCCTGAGCCTGACATCAGCAGACGCGTACCGCCCATTTCCCAACGCCAAAGCACGTTTCGTGTCAACAATCGCTGCGCCTCAGCTAATGAAGTGTCGCCATGGAAATGGCAGGACGCCTCTTTCCTCAATAAGTATAAACACACCGTTTCACAACACACAGCAGCCGATTTCCGATTCCATTCCTCTCTCTGTGTTACTTTGAGTATTCTGTCACTCGTTTCTGTGCTCTGGTCAGCTACCTTCGCCGCTTCTAGGCCTTGTGAACACCTGTACCATCTCTGTAAATTATTTTACTTTCTTTACCACACAATGGCTACAATAATGCCGTATATGTACGAGCCCGAGTACACCGAGGAGGAACTACTGGAAAGGCAAGCACGCGAAAACGATGGGGATTCGGACGGCAGTTGGGAGGACCAGTCAACGGATGAAGAGCCTGGACCATGTCGCATGGACGGCGTCTCCACCTGGTGCACGTGCAATCGGTGCGAGCTAATGCCAACTGAGGAGGAGAACTGCTGCTGCCGTGAAAATTCCGGGTGCTTGGCCTACATTTCGGAAGGCGAGCCAAGTCCGCAATGCATCACCGAGCTGCCAGAGTTCGGGGAAGCCTGCCTCTCACGGACCGTGTTGAGGATGATGATGGTGCTTATGCACGAACTTCGCGGCACTGTTCGTCCGCGTAATCCGAGTAACGAGTAAGTATACTCTGGTTGTGATGTCAGTGATGCCACTACTATTTCATGGTCATCTCCCACATATAAAATTACATCTACATATCATTCGAACGCATGTAAATTGGTTCCATTGCATCTTTCTTTTTCACAGGTGGTACAGACTGGTGGCCTATCGTTGCTTCACTTGGTGGCTTCACGGGAGGCTCGGACACCGCGTTCAGAGAGTAATACCTGCCTGTGCGGTACTTGCCATTAGACAACATTTCCCCAGCGACAGTGGACAATACCGCGGATTTTCCCTGGATGTGCTGCAACCGGAACTTTACAATGTGTAATGTTTATTATTTATGTTCAATTGAAATTAAGATCTAAAATAAAACCCAACATATATTTTAACAATGGTTGTTTTGATTTTTTAAATGAATCTAGTGTGTCTCCATTGAATAGTCTTCCTGTGCCTTGTCTTGTCACACCACAAGTCTCCTGCCAAGCATCCTCCCTCACACTGGCCGCCCACCTTCAATCCACATAAGTGTGTCTCCATTCACGAGTCTTCCTGTGTCTTGTCTGCACGACCACCGCCCCAATCCACCCCCCGCCCTATCAAAGGCAGTTCGCACCGGGGTACTTGCGCTGGCAAGTGGAGCTGTCAGGGAGCGATAAAGGCCAAGAGGTGCCAAAGACCATGTACACTTCAAAGTGGTCTATAGAGCATGGGTTGTTGTTCCCATGTCTACCTCCAGACCCCGTGTCTCCTGCCAAGCATCCCCCCTCACGCTGGATGCCCCCCTGCAATCCACATAAGTGTGTCTCCATTCACGAGTCTTCCTGTGTCTTGTCTGCACGACCACCGCCCCAATCCACCCCCCGCCCTATCAAAGGCAGTTCGCACCGGGGTACTTGCGCTGGCAAGTGGAGCTGTCAGGGAGCGATAAAGGCCAAGAGGTGCCAAAGACCATGTACACTTCAAAGTGGTCTATAGAGCATGGGTTGTTGTTCCCATGTCTACCTCCAGACCCCGTGTCTCCTGCCAAGCATCCCCCCTCACGCTGGACGCCCCCCTGCAAACCGCATAATGCCACGACATATACACGTCATTCATTCACAAACACACCCCTGTTTCGAATTCTTTATAACCCACTTCATATTTCGAATGAGAACTTCTTTGCGCTTTGCTAGTCAACCCGTGAAGGTGCTGGTTATCTGCTCTTCGTCTCTGTGAACTTCCGTGACCACTTCGAGCGTACTCGTCAGTTTGCAACCTGTGAACTGCTCCCTGTTCTACGACAACAAACTACTCTGATCCCTGCATCTAACTGTTTGTTCGTCAAGGTAAGGCCATGTACCATAATCATTTTGCGTCCAATTTTTTAATCTATATCTATTTGCTAGTAGTCATCTTGCATCCATGTTTTCTTTTCGTTCAAGACAGTACATGCAAGGAACTAGTCACATGTTCTGAGTTTAGTCAAATTATTTTTCTATTGTTTTAAAGTTATTCATATACTTATCCACATGTGAATAACGTGTATAGTTCCAAGAACCAAACCGAACCTTGCATTGGACATTTTATGTGTCATTTAATTTTTTAACACATTGGTATTCATTGAGAATTGTTGATCTTTACTTTTCAGAACTTTCCACAATGCCTGCCTGTTCCATTGGCGGTTGCCCTTCGAAGACCCATAATAAATCTGAAGGTACTATAATGCATGTTTTCCCTAAGACAATAGATCAGATAAGAGAATGGGTCCGATATTGCGGATATCCACCGTCTGAGCTTGAAAGTAGAGTCCTAGAAGTCTTTGCGGACAAGAGGGGTGATCGATACCGCATCTGCAGCAGGCACTTTAGCTCAGACATGTACTCCACATCATTGCTAATAAAGAAGAAAACACCGCGAGCGAGGCGAAAATTGCTCTCAACCGCTATTCCCACTCTATTCGTCCACATCCCTCCACTGGTGAGTCAAGTTTACGGATCTAGCTCTCGGCCTTGCGGTAGTGTGTAGCATTAGCTAACAATAATTTCCCCATTTATGTATCCACTCAATATGAAGGCGGAAGATTCTCCATCTGTGTCCTTATTGCAGTCATCAGCCACTTCAAGCGCCTATCGGGTAATCTTACTTAGCTATTCTGCCACTGACTTGTTTTAGGCATGTAAATCAATACTTTTAATTTATCGTGTAATTATTTCACCTAATGGTACACCCTAGTACTCGTCCACTAGTCTTTGTTTTCAGTTATAATTATTGTTATCCAAAATAATGCAAGTACTGTCTTTCAGGGAGATGCTGAGGAGTCCAACGCATTGACGACAACCGTTGATGTCACTCAGATGCTCGAGGTACGTTTCCGGACAGTTCCTTCGATGGAGATCATCAGATCTTGCATTCTTCTAGCGTGATTGTTACACACAATGTTTCTTTCGTTTTTAGCCATTGATATGTCCTTCTGTCGTCGCCCTCCTATGTGTCTTCTTTTTTCAATATTGTGTTCATTACTAATGAAAGTCCTATGTTTCAGGGAGTCGATGGAGCATTAGTCCAAGAAGAAGGGGGAGCATGCAGTTACGGGTCGGCGCAACAGCTTGCAGAAGTGTGCACCGCAGTTACAGCGTCCCTTGATGTTCTTATGCATTTCGAGGTATGGATACTGACAGTTCGATCAAGGGAGATCATATGACGTGATTACATCCGCTATACTTCCTTCTTTATTAACGCAAGTACTATGTTTCAGGGAGATGACGGAGCTTCTTCTACAAGAACATCACCCCTAGTAGTCGATGCAGATCTCTGGGTGGTGAGACTTCCAACGATCGAGCAAATCGAATCATATTTAGATATCCATTATTTATTTTTGACAACTGATCATTTGTGCAGGTCTATTTAGATGAGCCGTTGACGCCTGCACAAAGTTTATGTTCTTTCCATACTAATGCAATTACTGTGTTTCAGGGAGTTGCTGAAGCGTCATCTTCAATAATATCATCAATGGAAGTCTATGCGGAGCCCGAGGTATGGATCTTGACAGTTCCATCTAACTAGATCAACAATGCCTGAATAATTGTCGTTTGAATGTTCTACACAATGCGTTCATTCGTGTTTTGCTATTGAGATGTACGTGGGTATTGGTCCCCAAGTACATTTTGTGTTTTCAATATTATTATACATACTAATGAAAGTTCTATGTTTCAGGGAGTCGATGGAGCGTCAGTGAGTGATGGATGTGCTTATCGTGAAAATATAGTCGTTGCATCACAAGAGGAAGTGGAGACATGCACACACGAGTCGGAGCAACAGCGTCCAGATGTTGAAGTTCGAGGCAAGAAAGTTTCAAAGAAAAGAAAGCAAAAGAAGGTTAGTGTTCCAGTCACTATATTATGTTGTTTTTCACTGTTAATAGTTCAATACTGTAAGTTGTGTTTAAACTGAACATCCCTTTTCCAATCTGTCCTCTAGTTGCGAGTGGGTGTACGAACTAGATCTACACAGACAGTGAAGCGAACGAGAGATGTTGCTTGTCAAACCTTTTGGCAGGGACTTGAGACTGGAGATGCATCGTGCCAATGGGAAGAATATGAAGTGATTGACAACGGAGCTATACCACCACCAGCCATTGATAGTGAATGTCCTCCTGGTAGTTTGGATGTGTCTGGGTTAACCGCCTGCACGTAGGTTGTGATTCTGTTCTCTGCTTTGTTCAAAACCAGATGTAGGCAATGTGTTGCTGGGTTCAACTTTTCCAATGGGAATTGTGTCTTCGTTTTTGCTATAATTTAAAAAATATATATTATAATACTGTTGCGAAAAACTCAACCTTCAATAAAACATAAACTCATACATTACATCATAATAGCATTAAAAAACAATGGGCCTCATTCTGAGTATGGCGTTAAGGGATAGCGGCCACCGGTAACGAGACCGGTGGCGGTGATCCCTTACCGCCATACTCCGAGTTCCCTTTGCACCCTCGCCCTTAACGCCTGCTTTGAGCAGGTGTTAAAGTCGAGGGCGCAAAGGGGCCTCCAAGCCAATAACGGTGACCGTAATGAACGGTCACCGTTATTTGCATCTTCCCCATTCCCATTGAGCCCTATGGGGGCTCATTTGGGAATGGGGAAGAGCCTTGGTGAATGGGGAATTACCGCCCGCCAACCTTGGAATGGGGCGGTAATTCCGCCATCGACCAAGGCGCTGCCGGTCCGGGTACGGCGTCAACCAAGGCGTTAATAGCGCCATTGGTTAGCGCCGTACTCGGAATGAGGCCCACTGACTTAGATTTGTATATATATAAAGAAAGCAATCAAAAAAAGAGAAAGAAAAAAAGAAACATTTAAAAAAAATTAAAATCATCAATCAAAAATCTAAAATACACACATTAGAAAAGAACAACAACTATAAATCTAGTGTCTTTTAAGATACAGATTAATTCATCACAACTCAACATCAAAGAAATCATACATTGTTTCCATGTTTACTTCTTTAAACTAATGTTTACCTTAATTACCAGTTGGATGTGTTCAAGTCACAGATATCTCATCTAAGCACAGTGATCTAATAAAGGTAATAAACCGATGCCAACTACTGTAGTTCGCCCTGCTAGACAGATATTCCAGATTTCATCTCTGTCTGCTAGTGTTGAAGAGTGGTACAGTTTGTTTAGGTAAGAGTTCTCGGAAAGCCTTTAGCTCAGGACAGTCTAGCACCCCGTGTTTTGTGGATTCAACGGTGTCTACATTTTTACAGAACCTACGAGAAAAATCCAGTAGCTGGAAGCTTGACATATCCAATCAGAATTTGCTTGGATTTTAATAAATTCCAGCGAAAGTGAGGAAAGTTTATTCCTGTCCCCTTGTTGAGGAAGATACTGAGAAATGGGGCTAGAATTCCTTTCCTTTTATAATCTGTTCTTCAATGGAAAAAGAGGTGTAGGAGTGAAATTGATAAATAGTTAGAATCCAATCATATTCATAAAGTAATTTTCTCACCCTCTCTGGAGAGTCGATCAGATCTTGGACGCACAGCCTACATTTCCTAGTATCGTTGAGCAAAGAGTCTTTATGATATGATATGATAGGTTATTTATAACGTGCTTAAAACCCAGAGGTTTCTAAGTGTGGACCCGGGGATCGAACCTGTGTTGCTCCGTGTCGTCTTGTTTCCAAGGCGAGCACGTTGCCCCTGAGCTTTTATCGCTCTCATATGTTCACACACCTGCAAGGTGTAAAGTTGGTGTAAATCTTCAAAGAGAGAGTTCTCGGTTGGGACCAACATTTTCTGCAAAAGAGAGAGAATTTTCGAATGGGCATGTGATTTTAGGGAAGAGATACCCAGTTCGTAACACAACCACTACTGGCAGATTTAGAGAAGTTTCAATACTGCTTTCCAGATTCTTCCTTCAACAATGAGCAGATATTTTGAAAGCAAACATGGATAGGTCTCAATGCCGTAAAACAATTTAGGTATAATCTTTGCTGGGTTCAACTTTTTCAAAGGGAATGGTGCCTTCATTTTTGCTATGTGCAGATATCCATCTGTTATTGGGGTTGGTGTCTCACATAGATGGGTTTGCAATCCTCTAAAAAGGAGACATATTTTGTTGCTTTTCTTGAGTTGTAGCCGGAAATGTTTTGTTGTTCATTCTATAATGAGCAGAGATAGGTGTTGCTATAATTTTATTGCACAAGCCTTGCTGTACACATCTTTTCAGTTACTGTAGTAACCCATTTGGTTTGATCTTCTGTATAGGTGTGCCCCAGACTTCGATGATGTAGCAGAGTTTGGTTTAAGAAAGTAGTCAAATAGATGATTTTAGGGAGACTTTATTTAAGCCCTGTGTCCATTGTCTTAAGATGTATCTTTGAGACTTAGCTACTGCTAGTGATTCATTCAAGTTCAGCAGGATCTTCAAGTGGCACTGGTTACCGAGCATACCAGGTCTAACTCTGCGAGGGTGGAGTGGGGAGGGTGGAGTGGGGTGGTTTTCAGGTACAGTACACACCTTTTGTTAACATCAAGTAAAGAGAATGCCCACACACTATATGTTTATAAAAATATAAACGTTATGTAAGAACAGTGAAATGGAAAAAGCAATACAAACATAAGTACCTTTGGAAAACAGAAGATGCTGCAACATATCAGATAAGTCAAAACTGTTTTTTAGACTTAATAAAGAGGGCAAACTAAAAGGAAAATGGCAGTAACATGTATGTGAAGGCTTTTTTATTCAGCATGGCAAGTTGAAGTAGATACCAAGGGAGAAAAATATTGCAAATAGGGGCAGTCTTTGTTAGGAAACAATTACATTTTTGCGAAAGTGCCCCAAACAGCAGTTCCTGGAGTTCTGGTGGAGGGAAGCCCTAAAGATTCCATTGAAGATGAAAAGAGCACCAAGGATGAAGAAATGTACTGAGAAAAGGATCAGCAGCTGTGCCGGAGAGTCAAGGGAGTAATAGCCGATCTGCAGCAGGCATTCCACAGTTTCCAGAGGTGGTTGCTGTGCATGTCTTTAAGTGATAATGGAAGGGTCCAGCGACAAGTCCTTGGTTCAGGGAGACCCCTAGTGCCCTAGGGAAGAGTGATTATCTCAATTACAAGTGTTCCTCCGTCAGGGATTAGGGCCAGATGAGTGCAAATGGTCGTTTGGATGTGAAAGGTGGTAATTGTCAATGCCGGTTTCCAAGGTTACTCTTGGGCACAGGATTCACCTTCTGACGCTGGGGCTACGCAGAGGGCATCCAAGGGAAGAATGGAAATGGACAAAATGTTGAATAAGGCACGTCCATGTCAGGGGAGTTACTTGAATGAATATTCTCTGGTCAATTTAGCATTGGAAACTATTCAGAGTGCATGCAGCAATGCAGCATCTGCATCTGCTACTTCTGGGTCCAACGATGGAGGCACGGACAAGAGCTTCAGGGAGACAAGACCTTCGAGCATGATCTGTGATCCAGTTGTCCCCATTGGATCAGAGGAATGCAGCGCTGCAGATGCTTCCTTCTGGCCATCTGGAGAGGCAGAGCTTTGCCGTAGGTTCTTTGGAGCATCAGAGGAGGATGGTGCAGAGCTTCAGTTGTTCCTTGTGCAGAAGTTATTCCAGGAATGCAGGTACAGAGTTCCGGCAGTAAACAGAATGTGTGGACAACTTTGTCTGCTTGTATCCCCCTCAGGAGACAGTGAGTTCAAACAGCACCCAATCACACACTCAGAATCATTCAAACAGAGAGGTGGTCGGCCAATAACAAGCAACCATCCTCCCTCCAGGAGGGCATACTCTTTCTGGGATACTATTGGGTAACCTTCGGGAACCAGTGCCTTAGGAGTCATAAGGCAGTGGACATAAAAACAGAGCTTTACTCTCAGTCAGGCTTTGACATGAGTGTGGCTGAGAGAAAAAGTCCAAAACCCAGGAAAGACAACAAAAAGTAAAGGGGACTAACACATGTGGCAAAAAGTGGGCTTTCGGGACTAACGGATTAATCCAGAGATGTTCTTGGACAGTCCTGCTTTGCAACAAACCCATTATAATATACATTGCTACAATTTCCATTTATAGAAATACTTCATGGCTTGGGCGAAGTGTCTTAAGGTGCTGCATGTTAGTCACAGACCAGTGTTTTATTTGTGTGTTTAAAAATATTCCAATGTATCTGAAAGTAGCACTGCCTCGTTGCTCTTCTGAATTCTCTTCTGGAAGGCAATGACATTGGTCTTGGTTTGTTTTAGCTTGAAGGAACATACTTTATTTGTGGCTTATATTGCGGCTCTACTGAAATCCATGTTCTGTTGAGGGCAAGAGGACAATATTATCTGCACAGAGCAGGCAGTTATTCTGTGTAAACCCTAACAGTAATTGGTTGTATGGTGATTCTTCTGAGTTGGCTGGAAAGGTGTTCATGTGTGTTACAAAGACTAAAACTAAGGCGGCACACCTATGTTGCATCTTGTTCCTAATTTGAATAATCTGACCTCGTCTTGTTAAATCTCATTGTCAAATAATCCCAGCTCTGCTGGTTAGTTCATAGAGGTGCTTTGTTTTTGTTTTTAGTTCTAAGGCTTGTGGTGTCCGGTTTCTGTCAGGAATGCAAGCACAAGCAAAGGTAGAGAAAGAAAGTACTGGCTTAGATAGTCACATCTGTTCTGGACAAACTCGAGAGCTAGGCAACATATCATTGCCTTGGTAACAATGCAGGCCGCCCCTCCTCAGGCAACCAAACAGGTCACATATCAGAGGGCTTCAAAGCACTTAAAGTCAAGAGATCACCATAATCAAAATCGAGTCCTGTGCATTCTACACGCCAGCATTCTCATTCCAGCCACGGGCAGCACCTGAGAAGATCTGTATCCTTCAGAGCAAAGATACAGTTTAACTTGCTGTGTGTGTCCGTGTGTGTGTGTCTGTGTGTATCTGGAGGGGTGGGCGATCGAGGGGAGGGCTGTGTGGTGTCATACTTGACAACAATGACCCATTCCAATTTGTAGGTGCTCATCCACTCCTGTTTTTCTTTGCATTCTGGGACTGATAATTCCACTTTTCCCATTATAAATATCGGACTACAATTCACAGAAAGCAAAGAAAAAAAAACAGTACTGGATAAGCACCTGCAGATTGGAACGTGTCTTGTTGCCAACTCTGTGGTGTGTGCGCGTGTGTGTCTGTGTAACCTTGAAGAAACAGGTATGAATCCTGGCAGTCCTGTTGCATTCATTTGTTTTACCTACTATCACTGTGTAGTGGTTGAAAATCAAATATCCACTCCTGGGTTTTTCTTTTAACTCATAGATGTATTCTGGAAGTTGGAGTCTTGATTGGCTTCAGCTGATCCACTTGTATTAAAGTACCAGATTACAATGTTTGTAGATGTAAAGCCCAGAATCGAAAATAAATAGGTCCCCAATGACATGGGGCCATTTGGTAACTGTATGTGACACCTACAATTTTTAGCCCAAAGAAACAATGCATTTCGTGCAGTATACTATAAAGTTGGCCACTTCCCTAAAGAAAATAACTTCCCTCTTGCAGCCATGTATCGAGGTATTTTATCCCAGAATGAAGAAATATGCCGTACATGTGGTATACGTAATCAAAATGAGTAATGACCACTTTTATTTAAAACCAAATCCAGTTACACATTTTAAATAATGTTATAATGAAAATAACTTGTCAATAAAAATGTACTTTGTCAACCTATGCCTGACATCTGTTTGCTACGGGAAATGTTTTGCTGACAATACTTGATCTTATTCGTTATATAAGCTATAAATAAGAAAATAAAGAAAGGTATCCCAGAACAAGACCCATTTGAGGTCCAATCAATAAGGATGCAGTGGTCAAGCCTTTGAGAAAATTAGGCCGCATCCAGGTAGCCGGGTGCCGGTGACAGCCTGGAAGGGCTTGGCTAGAGTTAGTCACATCATGTTATTTAGGATTGTACTGTTCTGATTGTATGAAAGAGCCAGTCGTCACTTTGCTTTGCTGCACATGTCCTGCACTAATGCAGAGTTAGGTGATCAGTGGACTAATATGCTGAGAACTATTCTGAATAGTAATCTGGCAAAATTAGACCTACCAGATCGATATTTTGAGTAGAGCCAACAATTAGGTCCCGTCCCTCCCAGGTCAAAGTCCACCTCCACGTCCTCCCTGCTGGGTCTATCATAACAACTGAAATGTACTCTCAGCACTGCAATTCAGAGCTCCTTTTCACTTGTCTGAAGTCCCACGAACCGCTTCTGCTGGCTGCACATGTGCACAGGAACATGCGTGTCTATGCAGTCATTTGAGTAGCTGGCAGGCCTCCATTCCAGACTCTCTAGCTTTGTACTTCCAGCCTTTCTATCTTGAAATTGCAGGACCCTTTGGGGCAAGTCTGCAGCCATGCAACCCGAGAGCAAATGAAGCGGTTTCTCTCCTGTTCATAGGTGAAAGAATAGCTTATGTAATCACATTTGTCTTAATTGTTTAATTGGAATTAACAGTTGCCCATTAAATGTAACACTGATCTGTGGAGAAGAACACATAGGGCCTCATTACGGGTTTGGCGGTAGCCGTGCCTGTAACAAAGGCACGGCTGCCGCCAGACCTGTGATTTTACCGGCACCCGCGAATGGGCAATTAACGGGTCATGCCGAGTTCGGCCAACCCAGTAATTGCCCATTCGCGGGTGCCGGCAATAAGGGACTCCCCATCCCCATTCGGCCCCACAGGGCTCAATGGGAATGGGGAGCTCGGATGCACCGGCACTGTTCACAACGGTGCCGGTGCATCCACGAGTTGTGCTTGTGGGTGCTGCACTGCCCGCCAGCTCGGACCTTTCGGGGAGAGCGAGACCTCTGAGCACAACTCGTAGTATGGCAGTAAGGTAGCAACGGTGTAGGGTAGCGATGCCGGCGCCATTGTTGCCTTACCGCCATACTTATAATGAGGCCCATAGGCACTTTTTAATCTTTTAATGAAAATGCTTTGTTGGATAGACGTTTGCTGATGTGCATTCTCTGTTGTGCTCATCCCTCCCTTAAGGGGATCAAACTTGTTTTGCCTTACATGTGTCAATGAAGATTTCTTATGTTTTGAAACGTTGTTTGAACATGTGTTTTAGAGCTTGGTAAGGCGGATTTATTGAACATAGAGTAGTTGTGGCAATAACACAACCGTGTACGACTACTAGCAACGCAGTGATCTGGTTGTAAAGGTGAACCCAAATGAAATGTTTACCTCCTTTGTCTCTTACGGTAGCAAGGGCTGAGGGCAGGCTAATCTCCCAGGGTATGTGTGACCCACTATAGAAGCATCCCTACAACAATGTCTCAGAGAAGGTTCTTATAAAATATAGATACTTTATTAAAACACTGTCAATTGATTAAAAACTCTAACCCCTCTCACCTGTGTAAATTTAATACGCAGATCAAGGCAAACCTAGGTATATATGTTGATGACGCTGGATATAAACAACAGGTTGGAATAAGTAGATGCAAAAATGATTACTTCTAATTGGGCCTCATTACAAGTTTGGCGGTAGCCTTGCAGGTAAAACAGGCAGGCTGCCGCCAAACATGCAATTTTTTCCAGTACCCGCGAATGGGCAATTACTGGGTCATTACGGCCCCGCCGGACCCGGTAAATGCCCATTCGCGGGCGACTGAAAAAAATGCTCTCCATACCCAGCCCTTAGGGCTCAATGGGAATGGGGAGGTCTGATGCACCAGCACCATTCAAAGTGGTGCCGGTGCATCTGACATGCTCTGCTCGCGAGGTGCCGGTACGCCCGCCAGGTCAGACGTGGTGGGCGGGAAGGCAAGCTTACCGGTACCGTTGTTACCGGACCAGCAAACTTATAATGAGGCCCATTGTCTTTAAAGCAGGGAATGGTGTCTTGACTGCCTGTAAGGTCCATGTTATAAAGATTTAGAACCTAGAGACATATTTTTAAAGTCCTCTAATTCATTCAAAACACTACCTCAGTCTTTTGTAGTGGCTCAGCAACATCAAACCAGTCTACATAATGCATTTTCAATGTTTGTGGCTCATAGTGGATGTGCAGCTTGAGTGGATTAAAACATTGGTGCATGTAATGTTGTCTATTGCCTGAAACAAGCAAGCATTTACAGCGGTGGCAGCGGTTTCAGTTGCCATGGCACAATCACTTGGCGTTTGGCTTAAAGTTAAACAGCTAGGTCATTTGGCTATGATGGCTCGATGCAGTGAGGCAGCATCAAACATACTAGATCCTCGTGAGTGTCTTCTACTTGACAGCTCAGCTTGACGTCCAGGCGGCTTGTCACAGTCAAGCGTATTTGGAAGCAGAGGTGATGGGGGAAGTATGATAGCCTAAGCAGTTCAATGGTCCCTCAATTTCAGCTTGATCCTCTCACGGTAGCTTAAATAGGGAAATCCTGGAATTTGCACCCTGTTCTCCTGTTCTGCCAAAAGCAGTGCCTTTAGGCTTGCAGAGCACCATGGGTCTTTTCATCAGGCCACTTGAAGGAAATGAGCATTGCCCTGCTGTTCCCAGTCCAGGGAAATACTTCAGGGTTGCTGGCAAGGTGTTTGCCACAGTCCTGGCCATGTTTAACCCAGGTACCAGAAGTCCTCTGTAGAAGTGTAGGTTAACACCACAACAACCAGACATAGGAAAAACAAACCACCAGGGAAAAAAAGCTATGTGCACCATTTTTGGAGAAGATCAATAGCTTTCTTTTGTTTTAAAAAAGGAAAGGGCGACAGGGTATTATTAGTCGCTGTCACAGAGCTCTATCTCATCCGCAAAATAGAGTTAATCTTATAAACGTACAAATCATCATTCATGACACACTTAAAGGATAGTTCCGGGACTTTTTTTTTATTGTCCCTACGGTTCGGCCATGTGTTTTTAAGCATAAATCGGTAGATCGTAGAAAACATTCCTATGGACCTTACCCGACTTTTCGTCCATTAACGCACTCGAAATCAGCTGCCATTTTGTGATAATCCTATCACTTTCCGCATCGCCCTGGCTGACCTGCTTTTGCGGCACTAAATCAAATCCCCCGCCCCTGAGCCTGACATCAGCAGACGCGTACCGCCCATTTCCCAACGCCAAAGCACGTTTCGTGTCAACAATCGCTGCGCCTCAGCTAATGAAGTGTCGCTTGGCCTACATTTCGGAAGGCGAGCCAAGTCCGCAATGCATCACCGAGCTGCCAGAGTTCGGGGAAGCCTGCCTCTCACGGACCGTGTTGAGGATGATGATGGTGCTTATGCACGAACTTCGCGGCACTGTTCGTCCGCGTAATCCGAGTAACGAGTAAGTATACTCTGGTTGTGATGTCAGTGATGCCACTACTATTTCATGGTCATCTCCCACATATAAAATTACATCTACATATCATTCGAACGCATGTAAATTGGTTCCATTGCATCTTTCTTTTTCACAGGTGGTACAGACTGGTGGCCTATCGTTGCTTCACTTGGTGGCTTCACGGGAGGCTCGGACACCGCGTTCAGAGAGTAATACCTGCCTGTGCGGTACTTGCCATTAGACAACATTTCCCCAGCGACAGTGGACAATACCGCGGATTTTCCCTGGATGTGCTGCAACCGGAACTTTACAATGTGTAATGTTTATTATTTATGTTCAATTGAAATTAAGATCTAAAATAAAACCCAACATATATTTTAACAATGGTTGTTTTGATTTTTTAAATGAATCTAGTGTGTCTCCATTGAATAGTCTTCCTGTGCCTTGTCTTGTCACACCACAAGTCTCCTGCCAAGCATCCTCCCTCACACTGGCCGCCCACCTTCAATCCACATAAGTGTGTCTCCATTCACGAGTCTTCCTGTGTCTTGTCTGCACGACCACCGCCCCAATCCACCCCCCGCCCTATCAAAGGCAGTTCGCACCGGGGTACTTGCGCTGGCAAGTGGAGCTGTCAGGGAGCGATAAAGGCCAAGAGGTGCCAAAGACCATGTACACTTCAAAGTGGTCTATAGAGCATGGGTTGTTGTTCCCATGTCTACCTCCAGACCCCGTGTCTCCTGCCAAGCATCCCCCCTCACGCTGGATGCCCCCCTGCAATCCACATAAGTGTGTCTCCATTCACGAGTCTTCCTGTGTCTTGTCTGCACGACCACCGCCCCAATCCACCCCCCGCCCTATCAAAGGCAGTTCGCACCGGGGTACTTGCGCTGGCAAGTGGAGCTGTCAGGGAGCGATAAAGGCCAAGAGGTGCCAAAGACCATGTACACTTCAAAGTGGTCTATAGAGCATGGGTTGTTGTTCCCATGTCTACCTCCAGACCCCGTGTCTCCTGCCAAGCATCCCCCCTCACGCTGGACGCCCCCCTGCAAACCGCATAATGCCACGACATATACACGTCATTCATTCACAAACACACCCCTGTTTCGAATTCTTTATAACCCACTTCATATTTCGAATGAGAACTTCTTTGCGCTTTGCTAGTCAACCCGTGAAGGTGCTGGTTATCTGCTCTTCGTCTCTGTGAACTTCCGTGACCACTTCGAGCGTACTCGTCAGTTTGCAACCTGTGAACTGCTCCCTGTTCTACGACAACAAACTACTCTGATCCCTGCATCTAACTGTTTGTTCGTCAAGGTAAGGCCATGTACCATAATCATTTTGCGTCCAATTTTTTAATCTATATCTATTTGCTAGTAGTCATCTTGCATCCATGTTTTCTTTTCGTTCAAGACAGTACATGCAAGGAACTAGTCACATGTTCTGAGTTTAGTCAAATTATTTTTCTATTGTTTTAAAGTTATTCATATACTTATCCACATGTGAATAACGTGTATAGTTCCAAGAACCAAACCGAACCTTGCATTGGACATTTTATGTGTCATTTAATTTTTTAACACATTGGTATTCATTGAGAATTGTTGATCTTTACTTTTCAGAACTTTCCACAATGCCTGCCTGTTCCATTGGCGGTTGCCCTTCGAAGACCCATAATAAATCTGAAGGTACTATAATGCATGTTTTCCCTAAGACAATAGATCAGATAAGAGAATGGGTCCGATATTGCGGATATCCACCGTCTGAGCTTGAAAGTAGAGTCCTAGAAGTCTTTGCGGACAAGAGGGGTGATCGATACCGCATCTGCAGCAGGCACTTTAGCTCAGACATGTACTCCACATCATTGCTAATAAAGAAGAAAACACCGCGAGCGAGGCGAAAATTGCTCTCAACCGCTATTCCCACTCTATTCGTCCACATCCCTCCACTGGTGAGTCAAGTTTACGGATCTAGCTCTCGGCCTTGCGGTAGTGTGTAGCATTAGCTAACAATAATTTCCCCATTTATGTATCCACTCAATATGAAGGCGGAAGATTCTCCATCTGTGTCCTTATTGCAGTCATCAGCCACTTCAAGCGCCTATCGGGTAATCTTACTTAGCTATTCTGCCACTGACTTGTTTTAGGCATGTAAATCAATACTTTTAATTTATCGTGTAATTATTTCACCTAATGGTACACCCTAGTACTCGTCCACTAGTCTTTGTTTTCAGTTATAATTATTGTTATCCAAAATAATGCAAGTACTGTCTTTCAGGGAGATGCTGAGGAGTCCAACGCATTGACGACAACCGTTGATGTCACTCAGATGCTCGAGGTACGTTTCCGGACAGTTCCTTCGATGGAGATCATCAGATCTTGCATTCTTCTAGCGTGATTGTTACACACAATGTTTCTTTCGTTTTTAGCCATTGATATGTCCTTCTGTCGTCGCCCTCCTATGTGTCTTCTTTTTTCAATATTGTGTTCATTACTAATGAAAGTCCTATGTTTCAGGGAGTCGATGGAGCATTAGTCCAAGAAGAAGGGGGAGCATGCAGTTACGGGTCGGCGCAACAGCTTGCAGAAGTGTGCACCGCAGTTACAGCGTCCCTTGATGTTCTTATGCATTTCGAGGTATGGATACTGACAGTTCGAACAAGGGAGATCATATGACGTGATTACATCCGCTATACTTCCTTCTTTATTAACGCAAGTACTATGTTTCAGGGAGATGACGGAGCTTCTTCTACAAGAACATCACCCCTAGTAGTCGATGCAGATCTCTGGGTGGTGAGACTTCCAACGATCGAGCAAATCGAATCATATTTAGATATCCATTATTTATTTTTGACAACTGATCATTTGTGCAGGTCTATTTAGATGAGCCGTTGACGCCTGCACAAAGTTTATGTTCTTTCCATACTAATGCAATTACTGTGTTTCAGGGAGTTGCTGAAGCGTCATCTTCAATAATATCATCAATGGAAGTCTATGCGGAGCCCGAGGTATGGATCTTGACAGTTCCATCTAACTAGATCAACAATGCCTGAATAATTGTCGTTTGAATGTTCTACACAATGCGTTCATTCGTGTTTTGCTATTGAGATGTACGTGGGTATTGGTCCCCAAGTACATTTTGTGTTTTCAATATTATTATACATACTAATGAAAGTTCTATGTTTCAGGGAGTCGATGGAGCGTCAGTGAGTGATGGATGTGCTTATCGTGAAAATATAGTCGTTGCATCGCAAGAGGAAGTGGAGACATGCACACACGAGTCGGAGCAACAGCGTCCAGATGTTGAAGTTCGAGGCAAGAAAGTTTCAAAGAAAAGAAAGCAAAAGAAGGTTAGTGTCCCAGTCACTATATTATGTTGTTTTTCACTGTTAATAGTTCAATACTGTAAGTTGTGTTTAAACTGAACATCCCTTTTCCAATCTGTCCTCTAGTTGCGAGTGGGTGTACGAACTAGATCTACACAGACAGTGAAGCGAACGAGAGATGTTGCTTGTCAAACCTTTTGGCAGGGACTTGAGACTGGAGATGCATCGTGCCAATGGGAAGAATATGAAGTGATTGACAACGGAGCTATACCACCACCAGCCATTGATAGTGAATGTCCTCCTGGTAGTTTGGATGTGTCTGGGTTAACCGCCTGCACGTAGGTTGTGATTCTGTTCTCTGCTTTGTTCAAAACCAGATGTAGGCAATGTGTTGCTGGGTTCAACTTTTCCAATGGGAATTGTGTCTTCGTTTTTGCTATAATTTAAAAAATATATATTATAATACTGTTGCGAAAAACTCAACCTTCAATAAAACATAAACTCATACATTACATCATAATAGCATTAAAAAACAATGGGCCTCATTCTGAGTATGGCGTTAAGGGATAGCGGCCACCGGTAACGAGACCGGTGGCGGTGATCCCTTACCGCCATACTCCGAGTTCCCTTTGCACCCTCGCCCTTAACGCCTGCTTTGAGCAGGTGTTAAAGTCGAGGGCGCAAAGGGGCCTCCAAGCCAATAACGGTGACCGTAATGAACGGTCACCGTTATTTGCATCTTCCCCATTCCCATTGAGCCCTATGGGGGCTCATTTGGGAATGGGGAAGAGCCTTGGTGAATGGGGAATTACCGCCCGCCAACCTTGGAATGGGGCGGTAATTCCGCCATCGACCAAGGCGCTGCCGGTCCGGGTACGGCGTCAACCAAGGCGTTAATAGCGCCATTGGTTAGCGCCGTACTCGGAATGAGGCCCACTGACTTAGATTTGTATATATATAAAGAAAGCAATCAAAAAAAGAGAAAGAAAAAAAGAAACATTTAAAAAAAATTAAAATCATCAATCAAAAATCTAAAATACACACATTAGAAAAGAACAACAACTATAAATCTAGTGTCTTTTAAGATACAGATTAATTCATCACAACTCAACATCAAAGAAATCATACATTGTTTCCATGTTTACTTCTTTAAACTAATGTTTACCTTAATTACCAGTTGGATGTGTTCAAGTCACAGATATCTCATCTAAGCACAGTGATCTAATAAAGGTAATAAACCGATGCCAACTACTGTAGTTCGCCCTGCTAGACAGATATTCCAGATTTCATCTCTGTCTGCTAGTGTTGAAGAGTGGTACAGTTTGTTTAGGTAAGAGTTCTCGGAAAGCCTTTAGCTCAGGACAGTCTAGCACCCCGTGTTTTGTGGATTCAACGGTGTCTACATTTTTACAGAACCTACGAGAAAAATCCAGTAGCTGGAAGCTTGACATATCCAATCAGAATTTGCTTGGATTTTAATAAATTCCAGCGAAAGTGAGGAAAGTTTATTCCTGTCCCCTTGTTGAGGAAGATACTGAGAAATGGGGCTAGAATTCCTTTCCTTTTATAATCTGTTCTTCAATGGAAAAAGAGGTGTAGGAGTGAAATTGATAAATAGTTAGAATCCAATCATATTCATAAAGTAATTTTCTCACCCTCTCTGGAGAGTCGATCAGATCTTGGACGCACAGCCTACATTTCCTAGTATCGTTGAGCAAAGAGTCTTTATGATATGATATGATAGGTTATTTATAACGTGCTTAAAACCCAGAGGTTTCTAAGTGTGGACCCGGGGATCGAACCTGTGTTGCTCCGTGTCGTCTTGTTTCCAAGGCGAGCACGTTGCCCCTGAGCTTTTATCGCTCTCATATGTTCACACACCTGCAAGGTGTAAAGTTGGTGTAAATCTTCAAAGAGAGAGTTCTCGGTTGGGACCAACATTTTCTGCAAAAGAGAGAGAATTTTCGAATGGGCATGTGATTTTAGGGAAGAGATACCCAGTTCGTAACACAACCACTACTGGCAGATTTAGAGAAGTTTCAATACTGCTTTCCAGATTCTTCCTTCAACAATGAGCAGATATTTTGAAAGCAAACATGGATAGGTCTCAATGCCGTAAAACAATTTAGGTATAATCTTTGCTGGGTTCAACTTTTTCAAAGGGAATGGTGCCTTCATTTTTGCTATGTGCAGATATCCATCTGTTATTGGGGTTGGTGTCTCACATAGATGGGTTTGCAATCCTCTAAAAAGGAGACATATTTTGTTGCTTTTCTTGAGTTGTAGCCGGAAATGTTTTGTTGTTCATTCTATAATGAGCAGAGATAGGTGTTGCTATAATTTTATTGCACAAGCCTTGCTGTACACATCTTTTCAGTTACTGTAGTAACCCATTTGGTTTGATCTTCTGTATAGGTGTGCCCCAGACTTCGATGATGTAGCAGAGTTTGGTTTAAGAAAGTAGTCAAATAGATGATTTTAGGGAGACTTTATTTAAGCCCTGTGTCCATTGTCTTAAGATGTATCTTTGAGACTTAGCTACTGCTAGTGATTCATTCAAGTTCAGCAGGATCTTCAAGTGGCACTGGTTACCGAGCATACCAGGTCTAACTCTGCGAGGGTGGAGTGGGGAGGGTGGAGTGGGGTGGTTTTCAGGTACAGTACACACCTTTTGTTAACATCAAGTAAAGAGAATGCCCACACACTATATGTTTATAAAAATATAAACGTTATGTAAGAACAGTGAAATGGAAAAAGCAATACAAACATAAGTACCTTTGGAAAACAGAAGATGCTGCAACATATCAGATAAGTCAAAACTGTTTTTTAGACTTAATAAAGAGGGCAAACTAAAAGGAAAATGGCAGTAACATGTATGTGAAGGCTTTTTTATTCAGCATGGCAAGTTGAAGTAGATACCAAGGGAGAAAAATATTGCAAATAGGGGCAGTCTTTGTTAGGAAACAATTACATTTTTGCGAAAGTGCCCCAAACAGCAGTTCCTGGAGTTCTGGTGGAGGGAAGCCCTAAAGATTCCATTGAAGATGAAAAGAGCACCAAGGATGAAGAAATGTACTGAGAAAAGGATCAGCAGCTGTGCCGGAGAGTCAAGGGAGTAATAGCCGATCTGCAGCAGGCATTCCACAGTTTCCAGAGGTGGTTGCTGTGCATGTCTTTAAGTGATAATGGAAGGGTCCAGCGACAAGTCCTTGGTTCAGGGAGACCCCTAGTGCCCTAGGGAAGAGTGATTATCTCAATTACAAGTGTTCCTCCGTCAGGGATTAGGGCCAGATGAGTGCAAATGGTCGTTTGGATGTGAAAGGTGGTAATTGTCAATGCCGGTTTCCAAGGTTACTCTTGGGCACAGGATTCACCTTCTGACGCTGGGGCTACGCAGAGGGCATCCAAGGGAAGAATGGAAATGGACAAAATGTTGAATAAGGCACGTCCATGTCAGGGGAGTTACTTGAATGAATATTCTCTGGTCAATTTAGCATTGGAAACTATTCAGAGTGCATGCAGCAATGCAGCATCTGCATCTGCTACTTCTGGGTCCAACGATGGAGGCACGGACAAGAGCTTCAGGGAGACAAGACCTTCGAGCATGATCTGTGATCCAGTTGTCCCCATTGGATCAGAGGAATGCAGCGCTGCAGATGCTTCCTTCTGGCCATCTGGAGAGGCAGAGCTTTGCCGTAGGTTCTTTGGAGCATCAGAGGAGGATGGTGCAGAGCTTCAGTTGTTCCTTGTGCAGAAGTTATTCCAGGAATGCAGGTACAGAGTTCCGGCAGTAAACAGAATGTGTGGACAACTTTGTCTGCTTGTATCCCCCTCAGGAGACAGTGAGTTCAAACAGCACCCAATCACACACTCAGAATCATTCAAACAGAGAGGTGGTCGGCCAATAACAAGCAACCATCCTCCCTCCAGGAGGGCATACTCTTTCTGGGATACTATTGGGTAACCTTCGGGAACCAGTGCCTTAGGAGTCATAAGGCAGTGGACATAAAAACAGAGCTTTACTCTCAGTCAGGCTTTGACATGAGTGTGGCTGAGAGAAAAAGTCCAAAACCCAGGAAAGACAACAAAAAGTAAAGGGGACTAACACATGTGGCAAAAAGTGGGCTTTCGGGACTAACGGATTAATCCAGAGATGTTCTTGGACAGTCCTGCTTTGCAACAAACCCATTATAATATACATTGCTACAATTTCCATTTATAGAAATACTTCATGGCTTGGGCGAAGTGTCTTAAGGTGCTGCATGTTAGTCACAGACCAGTGTTTTATTTGTGTGTTTAAAAATATTCCAATGTATCTGAAAGTAGCACTGCCTCGTTGCTCTTCTGAATTCTCTTCTGGAAGGCAATGACATTGGTCTTGGTTTGTTTTAGCTTGAAGGAACATACTTTATTTGTGGCTTATATTGCGGCTCTACTGAAATCCATGTTCTGTTGAGGGCAAGAGGACAATATTATCTGCACAGAGCAGGCAGTTATTCTGTGTAAACCCTAACAGTAATTGGTTGTATGGTGATTCTTCTGAGTTGGCTGGAAAGGTGTTCATGTGTGTTACAAAGACTAAAACTAAGGCGGCACACCTATGTTGCATCTTGTTCCTAATTTGAATAATCTGACCTCGTCTTGTTAAATCTCATTGTCAAATAATCCCAGCTCTGCTGGTTAGTTCATAGAGGTGCTTTGTTTTTGTTTTTAGTTCTAAGGCTTGTGGTGTCCGGTTTCTGTCAGGAATGCAAGCACAAGCAAAGGTAGAGAAAGAAAGTACTGGCTTAGATAGTCACATCTGTTCTGGACAAACTCGAGAGCTAGGCAACATATCATTGCCTTGGTAACAATGCAGGCCGCCCCTCCTCAGGCAACCAAACAGGTCACATATCAGAGGGCTTCAAAGCACTTAAAGTCAAGAGATCACCATAATCAAAATCGAGTCCTGTGCATTCTACACGCCAGCATTCTCATTCCAGCCACGGGCAGCACCTGAGAAGATCTGTATCCTTCAGAGCAAAGATACAGTTTAACTTGCTGTGTGTGTCCGTGTGTGTGTGTCTGTGTGTATCTGGAGGGGTGGGCGATCGAGGGGAGGGCTGTGTGGTGTCATACTTGACAACAATGACCCATTCCAATTTGTAGGTGCTCATCCACTCCTGTTTTTCTTTGCATTCTGGGACTGATAATTCCACTTTTCCCATTATAAATATCGGACTACAATTCACAGAAAGCAAAGAAAAAAAAACAGTACTGGATAAGCACCTGCAGATTGGAACGTGTCTTGTTGCCAACTCTGTGGTGTGTGCGCGTGTGTGTCTGTGTAACCTTGAAGAAACAGGTATGAATCCTGGCAGTCCTGTTGCATTCATTTGTTTTACCTACTATCACTGTGTAGTGGTTGAAAATCAAATATCCACTCCTGGGTTTTTCTTTTAACTCATAGATGTATTCTGGAAGTTGGAGTCTTGATTGGCTTCAGCTGATCCACTTGTATTAAAGTACCAGATTACAATGTTTGTAGATGTAAAGCCCAGAATCGAAAATAAATAGGTCCCCAATGACATGGGGCCATTTGGTAACTGTATGTGACACCTACAATTTTTAGCCCAAAGAAACAATGCATTTCGTGCAGTATACTATAAAGTTGGCCACTTCCCTAAAGAAAATAACTTCCCTCTTGCAGCCATGTATCGAGGTATTTTATCCCAGAATGAAGAAATATGCCGTACATGTGGTATACGTAATCAAAATGAGTAATGACCACTTTTATTTAAAACCAAATCCAGTTACACATTTTAAATAATGTTATAATGAAAATAACTTGTCAATAAAAATGTACTTTGTCAACCTATGCCTGACATCTGTTTGCTACGGGAAATGTTTTGCTGACAATACTTGATCTTATTCGTTATATAAGCTATAAATAAGAAAATAAAGAAAGGTATCCCAGAACAAGACCCATTTGAGGTCCAATCAATAAGGATGCAGTGGTCAAGCCTTTGAGAAAATTAGGCCGCATCCAGGTAGCCGGGTGCCGGTGACAGCCTGGAAGGGCTTGGCTAGAGTTAGTCACATCATGTTATTTAGGATTGTACTGTTCTGATTGTATGAAAGAGCCAGTCGTCACTTTGCTTTGCTGCACATGTCCTGCACTAATGCAGAGTTAGGTGATCAGTGGACTAATATGCTGAGAACTATTCTGAATAGTAATCTGGCAAAATTAGACCTACCAGATCGATATTTTGAGTAGAGCCAACAATTAGGTCCCGTCCCTCCCAGGTCAAAGTCCACCTCCACGTCCTCCCTGCTGGGTCTATCATAACAACTGAAATGTACTCTCAGCACTGCAATTCAGAGCTCCTTTTCACTTGTCTGAAGTCCCACGAACCGCTTCTGCTGGCTGCACATGTGCACAGGAACATGCGTGTCTATGCAGTCATTTGAGTAGCTGGCAGGCCTCCATTCCAGACTCTCTAGCTTTGTACTTCCAGCCTTTCTATCTTGAAATTGCAGGACCCTTTGGGGCAAGTCTGCAGCCATGCAACCCGAGAGCAAATGAAGCGGTTTCTCTCCTGTTCATAGGTGAAAGAATAGCTTATGTAATCACATTTGTCTTAATTGTTTAATTGGAATTAACAGTTGCCCATTAAATGTAACACTGATCTGTGGAGAAGAACACATAGGGCCTCATTACGGGTTTGGCGGTAGCCGTGCCTGTAACAAAGGCACGGCTGCCGCCAGACCTGTGATTTTACCGGCACCCGCGAATGGGCAATTAACGGGTCATGCCGAGTTCGGCCAACCCAGTAATTGCCCATTCGCGGGTGCCGGCAATAAGGGACTCCCCATCCCCATTCGGCCCCACAGGGCTCAATGGGAATGGGGAGCTCGGATGCACCGGCACTGTTCACAACGGTGCCGGTGCATCCACGAGTTGTGCTTGTGGGTGCTGCACTGCCCGCCAGCTCGGACCTTTCGGGGAGAGCGAGACCTCTGAGCACAACTCGTAGTATGGCAGTAAGGTAGCAACGGTGTAGGGTAGCGATGCCGGCGCCATTGTTGCCTTACCGCCATACTTATAATGAGGCCCATAGGCACTTTTTAATCTTTTAATGAAAATGCTTTGTTGGATAGACGTTTGCTGATGTGCATTCTCTGTTGTGCTCATCCCTCCCTTAAGGGGATCAAACTTGTTTTGCCTTACATGTGTCAATGAAGATTTCTTATGTTTTGAAACGTTGTTTGAACATGTGTTTTAGAGCTTGGTAAGGCGGATTTATTGAACATAGAGTAGTTGTGGCAATAACACAACCGTGTACGACTACTAGCAACGCAGTGATCTGGTTGTAAAGGTGAACCCAAATGAAATGTTTACCTCCTTTGTCTCTTACGGTAGCAAGGGCTGAGGGCAGGCTAATCTCCCAGGGTATGTGTGACCCACTATAGAAGCATCCCTACAACAATGCCACAGTGAAACCAAAATAAACCAAGTCTCAGAGAAGGTTCTTATAAAATATAGATACTTTATTAAAACACTGTCAATTGATTAAAAACTCTAACCCCTCTCACCTGTGTAAATTTAATACGCAGATCAAGGCAAACCTAGGTATATATGTTGATGACGCTGGATATAAACAACAGGTTGGAATAAGTAGATGCAAAAATGATTACTTCTAATTGGGCCTCATTACAAGTTTGGCGGTAGCCTTGCAGGTAAAACAGGCAGGCTGCCGCCAAACATGCAATTTTTTCCAGTACCCGCGAATGGGCAATTACTGGGTCATTACGGCCCCGCCGGACCCGGTAAATGCCCATTCGCGGGCGACTGAAAAAAATGCTCTCCATACCCAGCCCTTAGGGCTCAATGGGAATGGGGAGGTCTGATGCACCAGCACCATTCAAAGTGGTGCCGGTGCATCTGACATGCTCTGCTCGCGAGGTGCCGGTACGCCCGCCAGGTCAGACGTGGTGGGCGGGAAGGCAAGCTTACCGGTACCGTTGTTACCGGACCAGCAAACTTATAATGAGGCCCATTGTCTTTAAAGCAGGGAATGGTGTCTTGACTGCCTGTAAGGTCCATGTTATAAAGATTTAGAACCTAGAGACATATTTTTAAAGTCCTCTAATTCATTCAAAACACTACCTCAGTCTTTTGTAGTGGCTCAGCAACATCAAACCAGTCTACATAATGCATTTTCAATGTTTGTGGCTCATAGTGGATGTGCAGCTTGAGTGGATTAAAACATTGGTGCATGTAATGTTGTCTATTGCCTGAAACAAGCAAGCATTTACAGCGGTGGCAGCGGTTTCAGTTGCCATGGCACAATCACTTGGCGTTTGGCTTAAAGTTAAACAGCTAGGTCATTTGGCTATGATGGCTCGATGCAGTGAGGCAGCATCAAACATACTAGATCCTCGTGAGTGTCTTCTACTTGACAGCTCAGCTTGACGTCCAGGCGGCTTGTCACAGTCAAGCGTATTTGGAAGCAGAGGTGATGGGGGAAGTATGATAGCCTAAGCAGTTCAATGGTCCCTCAATTTCAGCTTGATCCTCTCACGGTAGCTTAAATAGGGAAATCCTGGAATTTGCACCCTGTTCTCCTGTTCTGCCAAAAGCAGTGCCTTTAGGCTTGCAGAGCACCATGGGTCTTTTCATCAGGCCACTTGAAGGAAATGAGCATTGCCCTGCTGTTCCCAGTCCAGGGAAATACTTCAGGGTTGCTGGCAAGGTGTTTGCCACAGTCCTGGCCATGTTTAACCCAGGTACCAGAAGTCCTCTGTAGAAGTGTAGGTTAACACCACAACAACCAGACATAGGAAAAACAAACCACCAGGGAAAAAAAGCTATGTGCACCATTTTTGGAGAAGATCAATAGCTTTCTTTTGTTTTAAAAAAGGAAAGGGCGACAGGGTATTATTAGTCGCTGTCACAGAGCTCTATCTCATCCGCAAAATAGAGTTAATCTTATAAACGTACAAATCATCATTCATGACACACTTAAAGGATAGTTCCGGGACTTTTTTTTTATTGTCCCTACGGTTCGGCCATGTGTTTTTAAGCATAAATCGGTAGATCGTAGAAAACATTCCTATGGACCTTACCCGACTTTTCGTCCATTAACGCACTCGAAATCAGCTGCCATTTTGTGATAATCCTATCACTTTCCGCATCGCCCTGGCTGACCTGCTTTTGCGGCACTAAATCAAATCCCCCGCCCCTGAGCCTGACATCAGCAGACGCGTACCGCCCATTTCCCAACGCCAAAGCACGTTTCGTGTCAACAATCGCTGCGCCTCAGCTAATGAAGTGTCGCCATGGAAATGGCAGGACGCCTCTTTCCTCAATAAGTATAAACACACCGTTTCACAACACACAGCAGCCGATTTCCGATTCCATTCCTCTCTCTGTGTTACTTTGAGTATTCTGTCACTCGTTTCTGTGCTCTGGTCAGCTACCTTCGCCGCTTCTAGGCCTTGTGAACACCTGTACCATCTCTGTAAATTATTTTACTTTCTTTACCACACAATGGCTACAATAATGCCGTATATGTACGAGCCCGAGTACACCGAGGAGGAACTACTGGAAAGGCAAGCACGCGAAAACGATGGGGATTCGGACGGCAGTTGGGAGGACCAGTCAACGGATGAAGAGCCTGGACCATGTCGCATGGACGGCGTCTCCACCTGGTGCACGTGCAATCGGTGCGAGCTAATGCCAACTGAGGAGGAGAACTGCTGCTGCCGTGAAAATTCCGGGTGCTTGGCCTACATTTCGGAAGGCGAGCCAAGTCCGCAATGCATCACCGAGCTGCCAGAGTTCGGGGAAGCCTGCCTCTCACGGACCGTGTTGAGGATGATGATGGTGCTTATGCACGAACTTCGCGGCACTGTTCGTCCGCGTAATCCGAGTAACGAGTAAGTATACTCTGGTTGTGATGTCAGTGATGCCACTACTATTTCATGGTCATCTCCCACATATAAAATTACATCTACATATCATTCGAACGCATGTAAATTGGTTCCATTGCATCTTTCTTTTTCACAGGTGGTACAGACTGGTGGCCTATCGTTGCTTCACTTGGTGGCTTCACGGGAGGCTCGGACACCGCGTTCAGAGAGTAATACCTGCCTGTGCGGTACTTGCCATTAGACAACATTTCCCCAGCGACAGTGGACAATACCGCGGATTTTCCCTGGATGTGCTGCAACCGGAACTTTACAATGTGTAATGTTTATTATTTATGTTCAATTGAAATTAAGATCTAAAATAAAACCCAACATATATTTTAACAATGGTTGTTTTGATTTTTTAAATGAATCTAGTGTGTCTCCATTGAATAGTCTTCCTGTGCCTTGTCTTGTCACACCACAAGTCTCCTGCCAAGCATCCTCCCTCACACTGGCCGCCCACCTTCAATCCACATAAGTGTGTCTCCATTCACGAGTCTTCCTGTGTCTTGTCTGCACGACCACCGCCCCAATCCACCCCCCGCCCTATCAAAGGCAGTTCGCACCGGGGTACTTGCGCTGGCAAGTGGAGCTGTCAGGGAGCGATAAAGGCCAAGAGGTGCCAAAGACCATGTACACTTCAAAGTGGTCTATAGAGCATGGGTTGTTGTTCCCATGTCTACCTCCAGACCCCGTGTCTCCTGCCAAGCATCCCCCCTCACGCTGGATGCCCCCCTGCAATCCACATAAGTGTGTCTCCATTCACGAGTCTTCCTGTGTCTTGTCTGCACGACCACCGCCCCAATCCACCCCCCGCCCTATCAAAGGCAGTTCGCACCGGGGTACTTGCGCTGGCAAGTGGAGCTGTCAGGGAGCGATAAAGGCCAAGAGGTGCCAAAGACCATGTACACTTCAAAGTGGTCTATAGAGCATGGGTTGTTGTTCCCATGTCTACCTCCAGACCCCGTGTCTCCTGCCAAGCATCCCCCCTCACGCTGGACGCCCCCCTGCAAACCGCATAATGCCACGACATATACACGTCATTCATTCACAAACACACCCCTGTTTCGAATTCTTTATAACCCACTTCATATTTCGAATGAGAACTTCTTTGCGCTTTGCTAGTCAACCCGTGAAGGTGCTGGTTATCTGCTCTTCGTCTCTGTGAACTTCCGTGACCACTTCGAGCGTACTCGTCAGTTTGCAACCTGTGAACTGCTCCCTGTTCTACGACAACAAACTACTCTGATCCCTGCATCTAACTGTTTGTTCGTCAAGGTAAGGCCATGTACCATAATCATTTTGCGTCCAATTTTTTAATCTATATCTATTTGCTAGTAGTCATCTTGCATCCATGTTTTCTTTTCGTTCAAGACAGTACATGCAAGGAACTAGTCACATGTTCTGAGTTTAGTCAAATTATTTTTCTATTTTTTTAAAGTTATTCATATACTTATCCACATGTGAATAACGTGTATAGTTCCAAGAACCAAACCGAACCTTGCATTGGACATTTTATGTGTCATTTAATTTTTTAACACATTGGTATTCATTGAGAATTGTTGATCTTTACTTTTCAGAACTTTCCACAATGCCTGCCTGTTCCATTGGCGGTTGCCCTTCGAAGACCCATAATAAATCTGAAGGTACTATAATGCATGTTTTCCCTAAGACAATAGATCAGATAAGAGAATGGGTCCGATATTGCGGATATCCACCGTCTGAGCTTGAAAGTAGAGTCCTAGAAGTCTTTGCGGACAAGAGGGGTGATCGATACCGCATCTGCAGCAGGCACTTTAGCTCAGACATGTACTCCACATCATTGCTAATAAAGAAGAAAACACCGCGAGCGAGGCGAAAATTGCTCTCAACCGCTATTCCCACTCTATTCGTCCACATCCCTCCACTGGTGAGTCAAGTTTACGGATCTAGCTCTCGGCCTTGCGGTAGTGTGTAGCATTAGCTAACAATAATTTCCCCATTTATGTATCCACTCAATATGAAGGCGGAAGATTCTCCATCTGTGTCCTTATTGCAGTCATCAGCCACTTCAAGCGCCTATCGGGTAATCTTACTTAGCTATTCTGCCACTGACTTGTTTTAGGCATGTAAATCAATACTTTTAATTTATCGTGTAATTATTTCACCTAATGGTACACCCTAGTACTCGTCCACTAGTCTTTGTTTTCAGTTATAATTATTGTTATCCAAAATAATGCAAGTACTGTCTTTCAGGGAGATGCTGAGGAGTCCAACGCATTGACGACAACCGTTGATGTCACTCAGATGCTCGAGGTACGTTTCCGGACAGTTCCTTCGATGGAGATCATCAGATCTTGCATTCTTCTAGCGTGATTGTTACACACAATGTTTCTTTCGTTTTTAGCCATTGATATGTCCTTCTGTCGTCGCCCTCCTATGTGTCTTCTTTTTTCAATATTGTGTTCATTACTAATGAAAGTCCTATGTTTCAGGGAGTCGATGGAGCATTAGTCCAAGAAGAAGGGGGAGCATGCAGTTACGGGTCGGCGCAACAGCTTGCAGAAGTGTGCACCGCAGTTACAGCGTCCCTTGATGTTCTTATGCATTTCGAGGTATGGATACTGACAGTTCGATCAAGGGAGATCATATGACGTGATTACATCCGCTATACTTCCTTCTTTATTAACGCAAGTACTATGTTTCAGGGAGATGACGGAGCTTCTTCTACAAGAACATCACCCCTAGTAGTCGATGCAGATCTCTGGGTGGTGAGACTTCCAACGATCGAGCAAATCGAATCATATTTAGATATCCATTATTTATTTTTGACAACTGATCATTTGTGCAGGTCTATTTAGATGAGCCGTTGACGCCTGCACAAAGTTTATGTTCTTTCCATACTAATGCAATTACTGTGTTTCAGGGAGTTGCTGAAGCGTCATCTTCAATAATATCATCAATGGAAGTCTATGCGGAGCCCGAGGTATGGATCTTGACAGTTCCATCTAACTAGATCAACAATGCCTGAATAATTGTCGTTTGAATGTTCTACACAATGCGTTCATTCGTGTTTTGCTATTGAGATGTACGTGGGTATTGGTCCCCAAGTACATTTTGTGTTTTCAATATTATTATACATACTAATGAAAGTTCTATGTTTCAGGGAGTCGATGGAGCGTCAGTGAGTGATGGATGTGCTTATCGTGAAAATATAGTCGTTGCATCGCAAGAGGAAGTGGAGACATGCACACACGAGTCGGAGCAACAGCGTCCAGATGTTGAAGTTCGAGGCAAGAAAGTTTCAAAGAAAAGAAAGCAAAAGAAGGTTAGTGTCCCAGTCACTATATTATGTTGTTTTTCACTGTTAATAGTTCAATACTGTAAGTTGTGTTTAAACTGAACATCCCTTTTCCAATCTGTCCTCTAGTTGCGAGTGGGTGTACGAACTAGATCTACACAGACAGTGAAGCGAACGAGAGATGTTGCTTGTCAAACCTTTTGGCAGGGACTTGAGACTGGAGATGCATCGTGCCAATGGGAAGAATATGAAGTGATTGACAACGGAGCTATACCACCACCAGCCATTGATAGTGAATGTCCTCCTGGTAGTTTGGATGCAGTCGGAGATCAATTCACAGAATCCACACCCGCAAAAACCAAGACCGCGAGAAAGTTGAAGAAATTGTTTTATTCTCCCATCGCCGGAGAAGGAACAGATGTTTCAATGGAAGAGAATGTAATGGACAACAATGAAACACCATCAATATCACTGAACATAGCGGAAGACGATATCAGAGATTGTACCTTTACTGTGAGTGACATGTCCTCAACGTTACAGGCCGAACCAGCTGGGATGCAGAGTGACAGTATAAGGAAAGTAGCCAAATTCATTGTATTCGATAGTTGTTTGATTGATATTATTATTATGCTGAAATGTGGGCATTTGGTTGGTGGGGAAGTATGTGGGGAGCCATTGATTAATGTGACTCGTGCAATTCGAGGCACTAACCTTAAAATACATGCCACCTGTACACAATATCATCCGTTCTCATGGTCTGCACAATCCATGCTGGGGCAACTGCCAGCAGGCAATCTACTTTGTGCAGCGGCCGCATTTTTTAGTGGTTCAAGTTTTAAAAAGTTAGAGTATTTCTTTCAGTTTGTGGGAATCCATTTCATTGCGAAAACTCAGTTCTACAAATACCAAACTGATTATCTATTTCCAGCCATTAGCGCAGCTTGGAGAATTGAAAAAATGTCTATTGAAAGTACATTCGCGGGCAAACGGTTCAGGCTAGCCGGTGATGGACAGTGCGACAGCCCAGGATTTTCAGCCAAGTACTGCACCTACCACTTTCAGGACATGGAAAGTAAGAAAATTGTGAGTTCGGTGGTCGTGCAGGTGTCACAAAGTACATCCTCAGTGGCCATGGAGAAAGTTGGCTTTGTAGCATCATTGCAAGAACTACAATCGCGGGGAATGGTGATCGACCTGATAGCCACGGACAGACACGTTTCAATTGCCAAGACAATGAGAGAAGAGTACAAAAATATAAATCACCAATTTGACGTATGGCATCTTGCAAAATCAATCAATAAAAAAATGTCGGCTGCAGGTAAAAAAAAAGATATGCAAGGTATTTCACAGTGGTCCAAGTCAATCAGCAACCATCTTTGGTGGAGCTCAAAAACATGTGAAGGGTCGTTGGAAATTCTACTGGAAAAATGGCGGTCAGTAATGCTACACTGTAGCAACGTTCACCGCTGGAACACGAACCAACATTTCCACAATTGTGAACATGGCCATTTGTCCACAGAGGAGGCACGGAAGAAGAAGTGGTTGATTCCTTCATCACCCACTCACAAAGCCATTGAAAAGATTGTATTTGATAAAACTATAACAAGAGTTTTGAGGGGACTCACGGAATTCTGCCACACAGGAGATTTGGAGGTGTTCCACAATATGTGCCTAAAGTACAGGCCAAAACGATTGCATTTTGACATGGAGGGCATGATAAATCGGACTCTTCTAGCGGTCTTGGCACATAACCATAATGTTGGCCGTCAACAAAGTAGGACGACCAGAACTTTAGGGACGCTTCGCTACAATAAGGCCTTCACTAAAAGAAGTAAACAATGGGTGATCAAACCAGTGTTTGAGGATATGCAATATGAGTTTATTGAGAGACTTATTGTTGACATCCTAGATAGGCACATACATGGAGTTGTGAACAAACCTGTGCAGGGGACAACTGCATTGCCACCCAACATTGCCTCTGTTCCATGTCCACCTAAAGCAGAGCTCATTGAGAAATACACATCACGGTTCAAATGATTGTAATTTGATTGTCTGTTCTCTCGAGTCTCCTCATGTCGCAGGCCCATTGAATATGTGTATCTATGTAATGTGTAAATAAAAGTGATTGCTCAGTGTACATGCAATGTGTCTCTCCACCCTTGCCCCTCCCTTCACCGTGCAGTAGTGCGACCCACCCGGGTGTCACCTGTGACTTTGCTCTCGAGTCTCCTCATGTTGCAGGCCCATTGAATATGTGTAGCTATGTATTGTGTAAATAAAAGTGATTGCTCAGTGTACATGCAATGTGTCTCTCCACCTTGTTCATTTGCGCATTAAATTAAACCAAACAGTAATATAAATCATTTTTCAAAAAATATAGAATGTCTCCGTATTTATGGTTTTCTGGGGCTGCAAAGCACGCAGACAAAATGCAAAGATGGAGTGTAAATTTCAAGTCCTGTGAGATGGCCTTACACTGAATGTAGCTAACTAGGAATGTGTGCTCGTTCAAAGTGAAGGTCAGCTGCTTTGATTTTTTGCTCGGGTGCCGGAATGGCCCACGACTCAGTATACGGTTCTATTGTTATTTGACCTTGACAGGCCGGGACCATCCCGAAAGACTTCTTTTTGGGGGTGTGGTGCAATAACGTAAGAAAGGATAATGAATAAAATGTCAGAAACGAAAGCCATTTAATGTTCGTTCATTAGAAGAAATAACGTCGGCATAGAAGGAGTGGTATTTCGGGGCTGCCCTACGCACAGACACAATGGAAAATGCAAATATAATGTAAGTAACTCTTTAGATGAGTTTATACCGCAATTTAATTACTATACAGTAGCTTTAAAGACGGGTTAAGTTGTACTTGTTCATTCTATGTGGCATATTGTTTTGTACAGCACTATCTTGAGGAGAACCATCTCCTTTTACGGAAGCACCTCAAAACCTTCCTCTTTGCTTCTGCTTTCTCTCTCCCTCTCCCCTGCTACAACTGGTCCACTGTCTGCAACCTCGGTCCTGGGCCCTTCCACTCTCCACCTGCACTGCCTCCCTGTCAACCCCTGCACTGGGGGACTGTCTCAGTATCCTACAGCCCCCCCTTCCCAGCACTTGTTCTGCACTTACCTTGCCTCGCCACGCCTTGAAACACTTGTGTATAGGCGCGTTGCAAATGCCATATTATATCATATCAGTGACGAAGTGGTCCACTGGCGCTCAGGCGGCTCTGAAAAAGGCGGAGGAGAGGGGGTGGGTTACTGGAAATGACGTATAATACCCAGTTGCACTGTCCTAGCTATGAAATAATTTCCCGACGTAATATATAAAATGAATAATTTTAATAAAGATCTGATGGTGAGACTAATTTCATTTTTTATGTTTTTAAAACAGGTACATCCTTCATTATTGTCTATGTCACGAGTACCAGACACCGGCGGATGGCTTTTTCAACCGCCAGTTGCTTCTCCGCGTGAACAACGTTACCACCCTGACCATTTTATGGGACGATCGGCAAGTACAAGTATGCCCTTACGCGGTACTAATGGCTAGATGCAACATACATACCGTTGTGGTGGCCTAGTGCCTCGTTGTTGGAACAGCCATGCGATTATCAGTGCGACCGAAGAGCTTATTTTATCGTAAACCAACACCCTGTGTACTGCACACGAACATCGCTTGCCTGAAGACGAACTATTTTGGATCGAGAGCAAAGAAAAATGCAAATCGCTGAATATTCTCTAAACATTTGATGTCCAATAAAATGTACTTTACCAAATGTACTGTGTTGCTGTTTGATTTTAAAGTACAGTTTCATATTCCGAATTGTGGCGCGCTGTGTTGTGAGCTGATCTGTGTTGGTTTCCGGGTTCTGTGTGGAGTCGCGTAGAAGACGCCTGGGCGCGTTTGCCTACGCAGCACAGTCACGTCACGGATAGAGGCGGGGAATATGAATGTTTTGATAAAGTCTGTTTCAGGGGCGGGGGATTTGATTTAGTGCCGCAAAAGCAGGTCAGCCAGTGCGATGCGGAAAGTGATAGGATTATCACAAAATGGCAGCTGATTTCCAGTGCGTTAATGGACGAAAAGTCGGGTAAGGTCCATAGGAAAGTTTTCTACGATCTACCGATTTATGCTTAAAAACACATGGCCGAACCGTAGGGACAATAAAAAAAAAGTCCCGGAACTATCCTTTAACATACAGTATTCATTCCCTACCCTCATTGGCTGCCGCTTATTTAGATGCTAATAGTTTTCCAATTGATTGTGTTGTCTTCTCCACAGTTGGGGAATGGACTCTTTCACCTTGAAGCGCTTGAAAGTAATTGGTTAGACTTAAAAGGCAGAAGAAAAATGACTGGTCATATGCTGAGAGGTGGCCCCACTATGCACTCCTGCAGGAATATTAACGTCCCAATTTGTTTGTATAACACGTGTGTTGAATCGACCCGAAAGGTCGCGTTTCACCAAGACACATGGGCCTCATCACGAGTTGGGCGGTAACTCCGGCGGTATTACCGCTGGTGGTTTTAGCCCTACCGCCAAACCCCCCGGTGCTATTAGTGCCGGATCACGGGTATGGCGGTAATGGAATTCCCCATTCCCCACTGAGCCCATTCGGGAATGCCCCATTCACCATTGGTCTCAATGGGGAATTTTTGTGCTCTTACCGCCGGCGGATTTCCCGCCGGCAGTAATAGTGCACATTTTCAGCGGATTTCCCCCCAGCTCAGAGCTGGGGAGAAATCCGCCGAAGCCCTGATTTGGCGGACCCTTAAATCCAGCGGTAATAGCGCGACCGCCAGATTTAATGGTTACTGCCAAACTCGTGATGAGGCCCACAGTATCCGATTTTCTTGTTTAATAATATTACTAAACCTAAACAGTTTCCGAAATATTGTTACCTATATTGATAGTAGATTGCTCTGATGGGGACTATAAGATTGAAAACCAATTGATTGAAGAAGTAATTATTTAGATTACACTTAGTACTTTGGCAATGATATGTGAGGGGCCATCTTGTAGTCCCAATCAGAGCAATCTACTATCAATATAGGTAACAATATTTCGGAAACTGTTTAGGTTTAGTAATATTATTAAACAAGAAAATTGGATACTGTGTCTTGGTACAACGCAACCTTTCGGGTCGATTCAACACATGTGTTATTCAAACAAATTGGGACTTCAGTATTCCTGCAGGAGTGCATAGTGGGACCACCTGTCAGCATATGACAAGTCATTTTTTGGTCTACCTTTATTTATCAGCTCTATTGGTCTTGAGACTTCCTTAGCCCCTTTGCACCTGAAATACACGTAAATATCTTATTTGCAAATTAGCACTACCCTAGGAGTTTAAAAGTAATACTCATCCCCTTGGATACGTACTGTTTGAATACGTTAGTGCCCCTCTACCCCATATATTTTTAGACTTAAAAGGCACCACCCAGCCTTTACTCCTTGCCATGTGATGTGCACCTGTGCATCAACATGAACTCGGCAGATAACTTTGAGGTCAGCCTTGTCCTTGCAAACAAAGCAACTCATTTCTCATCCCAGACACAAAGGTGTCCCCAACATACCTCCCAACTGTATTAGCATCACCCTTTGCTCTCCCTGGTACAAGTCACATACCTTGCTATTCTATTCACTCCCCTGTATCAGTTAACCCTCACAAGAGGTAATCCTGGAGTCCCACTACTGGATATCTACTTTGTGAAGGATTTAGGGTATTTTTGTACATCTGGTAATTCAAATGAAATAACCATTATTCTGGGGGGCGCTAGTGTCCTAAATCTCAGTTCATGTTTTGGCAACCGAAGACCTCTGCCATGGCTCGCATGAGCATTGCCTTCATTCTGGCATGCAGCCCTTCTCCCATTTAGCTGCTCGCATTCCTTTATAATTGTTTAAAGCTCTGCTTTGATACATTTATAAGTGGGTGTACATGTGTGTTCCTTGCCGCGCTAGGGAATTAGAATGCGATGATCAAGCAAGATATGAGGCCTCGTTGTTCTGTGTCTCCAACACGTCCTTCGAGGATTGAGGCCTACTCTTAAATGCAGTATTAGTTCATATTCTAAATATAACAATGTTGCAAGGCAAATTATTAGATTTGCCCTTTATGACCTCCCACAATACTTGTGTTTCCCGCTGGTTTCTTCCATCCATAAGGTTGCCCTTCCTCCCTACACCACCCTGTGTCCCTTCTCCATATTCTAATATTTCTTCCGCAATCTAAATCATTTGGGAAGGGCACTGATTTAAACATGCATCCCAACCGAAGGTAGGCTTTCTTCCAGCAGTCACATCCCTTGGCCCACATAAGTGGTTAATTAGAGAGCTAGCAACTCCTTTGGAGAGCTTGTACAAAGATGATTCACCACAGTGACGGAAAGACATTGTTCCTTTAGCAAAGGCCTTTAAGGGGATTGTTTCATTTACAGGTTCCTTGTTAATAGGCAACCGTAATCAGTGTAAACATTATAATCTATTTTGCCAGAACCTGCCCAGAGCCCACAGTCTGCTGGAAGGGACAGGGGAGTAGAATGAAAGTGGAGCCAAATTGTAAACCAAGATTGGAAGTCCCTTCTTTGTTAGGTCTCATGCCTCTAGACTACTCTGCCACTCACATCAACCTTGTGTGCTACAGACCAAAGAGTCTCTGTGACAATGTTCCACTTTCAGACATTTTCGGTTTGTCATTCAGTTTCCGTTGATGTCCACAATTCCCAGATCCACCTAAGAAGAGGTGTCAACACCTTCAAAAGAGGCACCCACAGATATTACAGAAGCAGCAGACTTATATTTTGTGAGTACATACTTCAAAGGTAGGAAACATTTGTCTCTTTCATCTGTCAAGCCAAAGTAGAAGGTTCACTGTTGAAATCACTTCTGCTTAGGGGGCAAACAGGGCCTAGGGCCTCAGCGAGGGCTCAGTTCTGTTACCGGAGCTGTATGCCCCCTAAGCAGAGGTGATTGCTACTTGCAACCTGGGGTTCATCGGGGGTGTGCACATTATTTAAACTTTTAATGGGAGACCGGATCTGCGTGAAATACATGAGCTGAATCTGCCATAAAAAATCCAACCAAACAAAATGGGGGCCGAACATAGAAAATAGCCATGGGTGCAAGTCCTTTTTCCATCTCTATGGTATCAGTGACAGGTATGAACGGTACTGCTGGGAGCTCTAGTAGGTATGTGTGGTTGGGGCTTAACACGGGTGGTCAGGGGCTTGGGGCTGACATGGAGTAGGGGGAGCAGGAAGGGGCAACGAGGTGCCAAAAAAGGGGCACCTCCGACAGGGTCTCAAGAGCCTGTGAAAATGTGGGTGGTACACCATTGTATTCTCGCCGTGTTTCCAGACACGTGCGAATGTTGGATACAAACATATTACAGCAGCAATTTTGGTTTTGACAAATTAACTTGATTCCCTAATCAAAAAATATACCTTCCAGCGAAATGCAGCTGTATCCTTACTTTAGCACAGGCTGCAGTTTATAAGAGACTATGTTGGTTCTTAAAAGAAAACTAATCCCAAATCATTAGAAACCATTAGATGGGTAGCCAGTCGATATATCTAAAACATTAGAGAGTGGTAAATTTCATAGTGGACCATAATACCGAAAAACACAGCAAAAAATAATTAAATAAATAAAGGGTAGTGTGGTAAATGGGTCGGGATATGGTTATGGTGGTGTTATATGGGTAAAAAAAAAACAGGGAGCTCGGGGCATATTTTAGCCACGATGAAATGCACCACTCTGTAATGTCCATTGGTAACATCACATTTAACCATGAATTCTGATGGTAAAATTAAATATTGGCTGGAAGGAGATATAATGTACTTCCAAGCTGGCTTGACAAATATAAGTTCAAATCCTCAAATCATCACTTAGGCAAATGATCTCACCTCAGAGAAATCGCTTTAACTCACTGTGCCTTTATGTTTGTAAGCTGCTAACATTGGGATCACCTGGAATTGATTGTGCTATGTGTGCACAATAAAAACAGCCCCAGTCATATATAATTTAATAGACCCCAGCGTTGTTCCATATGAAATAACAATGAAAATATGTAGACTGCCACCCACAGGCTGAATTGTTATTTACCTTACTCATTGCACGTTATACATGCAAGGCAAGGTTTTACACAGAAAAGTCAAACTAATTATATCATATAAAAATGTAATGAAGAGGGTGGGGTGGAAGTCCCTGGGGAGAAAGTCTGCAAAAAACAGCAAAAATAGCTGAAAGATAATTTGGATCCTGTTCCAAAGACAACCATGGGACACATTCCCAATAATCTCTTCCGGAATAACAATGGATGCAAGTGATGGTACGGAGTTTGCTTGCTCCTACAAAGTCCAACTGTTCTAGGTGTAGGTGAAAAGGTACCGCCAGGAGAGCAAAGCTCAGAGTTCTGCTTTCCCACAACACCCCTTTGTTTGCTCTTAGACAAAACACCTACAGGCCGATTCATGGAATAATTAGCGCGGCACAAGTGGGCAAAAACGTGCGAATCGCAGTGGAATAGCGAAAATCGCAGTGCAAGTGCGAAAATCGCACGAAAAGCAGCGCACGTCGATTCATGGAAGTCCGTGCGCGAGAAAACCAGCGGATGTGCGATAAAAAAGTGCGCGGCGCACGTTGGCGCACAGGCCATCTAACAGCGTGCGCCAGGTCACAGCGAAAATCGCACAGGCCACAGCGAAATTCGCACATAGCGCGGCGCACGTAACAAAAGTAGGCGGAACACGGGCGTAACACTCGGAATGGGGAACAACTTGCCAAAACATGGGCGTCACGGGGGAAGTACAGGGCACAAGTGTGCGGAACGCCCACACGCTCGCCTACAACACGTATTCATGGAATAGAATAGGGCAAAAAAGCGCACGCTCAAACCAGCGCACAGGCACAAACACGACCGCCACAAGAAAGCAGGCGGTAGCGTCTCTGCGGCTGTAAGAAATGTGCGCCAAAAGGTGCGCCAACAAATAGCACCTATATACTGCCATGATGAATGTCCTATACTGTGGCCCTCCAGGACAAATGACCTGCAAAGGGGTACCCACAAACACGGACACCCGCTGACAAAAAATACGTGTGCGTGTATACCGGGGTGCGCGGGAAGTCTCACACGCGATTTGGCCGGGTACGTGGATTTCAGGGGTGCGCGGGAAGTTCCACACGCGATTTCAGCAGGGTATGTGTATTTCAGGGGTGCGTTGGAAGTTCCACACGCGAATAGCCTGGGCGCGTGTATTTCAGGGGTGCACAGGAATTTCCACACGCGATTTCAGCAGGGTACGTGTATTTCAGGGGTGCGCGGGAAGTTCCACACGCGATTTCAGCAGGGTACGTGTATTTCCGGGGTGCGCGGGAAGTTCCACACGCGATTTCAGCAGGGTACGTGTATTTCAGGGGTGCGCGGGAAGTTCCACACGCGATTGGCCCAGTGCGAGCAGGGTACGTGTATTTCAGGGGTGCGCGGGAATTTCCACACGCGATTTCAGCAGGGTACGTGTATTTCAGGGGTGCGCGGGAAGTTCCACACGCGATTTCATCAGGGTACGTGTATTTCAGGGGTGCGCGGGAAGTTCTACACGCGATTGGCCCAGTGCGAGCAGGGTACGTGTATTTCAGGGGTGCGCGGGAATTTCTACACGCGATTTCAGCAGGGTATGTGTATTTCAGGGGTGCGCGGGAAGTTCCACACGCGATTTCATCAGGGTACGTGTATTTCAGGGGTGCGCGGGAAGTTCCACACGCGATTGGCCCAGTGCGAGCAGGGTACGTGTATTTCAGGGGTGCGCGGGAATTTCCACACGCGATTTCAGCAGGGTACGTGTATTTCAGGGGTGCGCGGGAAGTTCCACACGCGATTTCATCAGGGTACGTGTATTTCAGGGGTGCGTGGGAAGTTCCACACGCGATTTCATCAGGGTACGTGTATTTCAGGAGTGCACGGGAATTTCCACACGCGATTTCAGCAGGATACGTGTATATGGGGTGCGCGGGAAGTTCCACACGCGATTTCAGCAGGTTACGTGTATTTCAGGGGTGCGCGGGAAGTTCCACACGCGATTTCAGCAGGGTACGTGTATTTCAGGGGTGCGCGGGAAGTTCCACACGCGATTTCATCAGGGTACGTGTATTTCAGGGGTTCTGGGGAGTACCACACGTGAATTGGCCGTGTGGGCCCTCCCAGTTGTACGCTCCACAACCTCCACGGACCCTGCAGGCAGCCCACACCACGGGGGACTACCCTGCACCCATCCTCATGTCCCGCAGGCAGCCCATCCACCATGGGCATGCCCCCCAGCCAACCCACATGTCACCTTGCACTACTGATCAACAATGCATGTCTCCCACCACCCCCACCCCCCAGCCACCAGGGGCACCCTCCACCAGGCCCCCACCCATGTCTCCCACCACCCCCACCCCCCAGCAGTGCAGGGGCAGCCTCCACCAGGCCCCCACTCATGTCCCCTATCACCCCCACCCCCCCGCCACCAGGGGCACCCTCCACCAGGCCCCCACTCATGTCTCCCACCACCCCCACCCCCCAGCAGTGCAGGGGCAGCCCCCACCAGGCCCCCACTCATGTCTCCCACCACCCCCACCCCCCAGCCACCATGGGCACCCTCCACCAGGCCCCCACCTATGTCTCCCACCACCCCCACCCCCCAGCAGTGCAGGGGCAGCCTCCACCAGGCCCCCACTCATGTCCCCTATCACCCCCACCCCCCCGCCACCAGGGGCACCCTCCACCAGGCCCCCATCCATGTGTCCCACCACCCCCACCCCCCAGCAGTGCAGGGGCAGCCTCCACCAGGCCCCCACCCATGTCTCCCACCAACCCCACCCCCCAGCCACCAGGGGCACACTCCACCAGGCCCCCACTCATGTCTCCCACCACCCCCACCCCCCAGCAGTGCAGGGGCAGCCCCCACCAGGCCCCCACTCATGTCTCCCACCACCCCCACCCCCCAGCCACGATGGGCACCCTCCACCAGGCCCCCACCCATGTCTCCCACCACCCCCACCCCCCAGCAGTGCAGGGGCAGCCTCCACCAGGCCCCCACTCATGTCCCCTATCACCCCCACCCCCCCACCACCAGGGGCAGCCTCCACCAGGCCCCCACCCATGTCTCCCACCACCCCCACCCCCCCAGTCACCAGGGGCACCCTCCACCAGGCCCCCACTCATGTCTCCCACCACCCCCACCCCCCAGCAGTGCAGGGGCAGCCCCCACCAGGCCCCCACTCATGTCTCCCACCACCCCCACCCCCGCAGCCACCAGGGGCACCCTCCACCAGGCCCCCACTCATGTCTCCCACCACCCCCACCCCCCCAGTCACCAGGGGCACCCTCCACCAGGCCCCCACTCATGTCTCCCACCTCCCCCACCCCCCAGCCACCAGGGGCACCCTCCACCAGGCCCCCACTCATGTCTCCCACCACCCCCACCCCCCAGCATCCAGGGTCACCCTCCCCCAGGCCCCCACTCATGTCTCCCACCACCCCCACCCCCCAGCAGTGCAGGGGCAGCCTCCACCAGGCCCCCACTCATGTCTACCATCACCCCCACCCCCCAGCATCCAGGGTCACCCTCCACCAGGCCCCCACCTATGTCTCCCACCACCCCCACCCCCCAGCCACCAGGGGCAGCCTCCACCAGGCCCCCACCCATGTCTCCCACCACCCCCACCCCCCACCATCCAGGGACACCCTTCACCAGGCCCCCACTCATGTCTCCCACCACCCCCACCCCCCCAGCCACCAGGGGCACCCTCCACCAGGCCCCCACTCATGTCTCCCACCACCCCCACCCCCCAGCATCCAGGGTCACCCTCCCCCAGGCCCCCACTCATGTCTCCCACCACCCCCACCCCCCAGCAGTGCAGGGGCAGCCTCCACCAGGCCCCCACTCATGTCTACCATCACCCCCACCCCCCAGCATCCAGGGTCACCCTCCACCAGGCCCCCACCCATGTCTCTCACCACCCCCACCCCCCAGCCACCAGGGGCAGCCTCCACCAGGCCCCCACCCATGTCTCCCACCACCCCCACCCCCCAGCCACCAGGGGCACCCTCCACCAGGCCCCCACTCATGTTTCCCACCACCCCCACCCCCCAGCAGTGCAGGGGCAGCCCCCACCAGGCCCCCACTCATGTCTCCCACCACCCCCACCCCCCAGCCACCATGGGCACCCTCCACCAGGCCCCCACCCATGTCTCCCACCCCCCCCACCCCCCAGAAGTGCAGGGGCAGCCTCCACCAGGCCCCCACTCATGTCTCCCACCACCCCCACCCCCCAGCATCCAGGGTCACCCTCCACCAGGCCCCCACTCATGTCTCCCACCACCCCCACCCCCCCAGTCACCAGGGGCACCCTCCACCAGGCCCCCACTCATGTCTCCCACCACCCCCACCCCCCACCATCCAGGGGCACCCTCCACCAGGCCCCCACTCATGTCTCCCACCACCCCCACCCCCCAGCCACCAGGGGCACCCTCCACCAGGCCCCCACTCATGTCTCCCACCACCCCCACCCCCCAGCATCCAGGGTCACCCTCCCCCAGGCCCCCACTCATGTCTCCCACCACCCCCACCCCCCAGCAGTGCAGGGGCAGCCTCCACCAGGCCCCCACTCATGTCTACCATCACCCCCACCCCCCAGCATCCAGGGTCACCCTCCACCAGGCCCCCACCCATGTCTCCCACCACCCCCACCCCCCAGCCACCAGGGGCAGCCCCCACCAGGCCCCCACCCATGTCTCCCACCACCCCCACCCCCCACCATCCAGGGGCACCCTCCACCAGGCCCACACTCATGTCTCCCACCACCCCCACCCCCCCAGCCACCAGGGGCACCCTCCACCAGGCCCCCACTCATGTCTCCCACCACCCCCACCCCCCAGCATCCAGGGCCACCCTCCCCCAGGCCCCCACTCATGTCTCCCACCACCCCCACCCCCCAGCAGTGCAGGGGCAGCCTCCACCAGGCCCCCACTCATGTCTACCATCACCCCCACCCCCCAGCATCCAGGGTCACCCTCCACCAGGCCCCCACCCATGTCTCCCACCACCCCCACCCCCCAGCCACCAGGGGCAGCCTCTACCAGGCCCCCACCCATGTCTCCCACCACCCCCAGCCACCAGGGGCACCCTCCACCAGGCCCCCACTCATGTCTCCCACAACCCCCACCCCCCAGCAGTGCAGGGGCAGCCCCCACCAGGCCCCCACTCATGTCTCCCACCACCCCCACCCCCCAGCCACCATGGGCACCCTCCACCAGGCCCCCACCCATGTCTCCCACCACCCCCACCCCCCAGCAGTGCAGGGGCAGCCTCCACCAGGCCCCCACTCATGTCCCCTATCACCCCCATCCCCCCGCCACCAGGGGCAGCCTCCACCAGGCCCCCACCCATGTCTCCCACCACCCCCACCCCCCCAGTCACCAGGGGCACCCTCCACCAGGCCCCCACTCATGTCTCCCACCACCCCCACCCCCCACCATCCAGGGGCACCCTCCACCAGGCCCCCACTCATGTCTCCCACCACCCCCACCCCCCAGCAGTGCAGGGGCAGCCCCCACCAGGCCCCCACTCATGTCTCCCACCACCCCACCCCCCCAGCCACCAGGGGCACCCTCCACCAGGCCCCCACTCATGTCTCCCACCACCCCCACCCCCCAGTCACCGGGTGCACCCTCCACCAGGCCCCCACTCATGTCTCCCACCACCCCCACCCCCCACCATCCAGTGGCACCCTCCACCAGGCCCCCACTCATGTCCCCTATCACCCCCACCCCCCCCGCCACCAGGGGCACCCTCCACCAGGCCCCCATCCATGTGTCCCACCACCCCCACCCCCCAGCAGTGCAGGGGCAGCCTCCACCAGGCCCCCACCCATGTCTCCCACCACCCCCACCCCCCAGCCACCAGGGGCACCCTCCACCAGGCCCCCACTCATGTCTCCCACCACCCCCACCCCCCAGCCACCATGGGCACCCTCCACCAGGCCCCCACCCATGTCTCCCACCACCCCCACCCCCCAGCAGTGCAGGGGCAGCCTCCACCAGGCCCCCACTCATGTCCCCTATCACCCCCACCCCCCCGCCACCAGGGACAGCCTCCACCAGGCCCCCACCCATGTCTCCCACCACCCCCACCCCCCCAGTCACCAGGGGCACCCTCCACCAGGCCCCCACTCATGTCTCCCACCACCCCCACCCCCCAGCAGTGCAGGGGCAGCCCCCACCAGGCCCCCACTCATGTCTCCCACCACCCCCACCCCCCACCATCCAGGGGCACCCTCCACCAGGCCCCCACTCATGTCCCCTATCACCCCCACCCCCCCGCCACCAGGGGCACCCTCCACCAGGCCCCCATCCATGTGTCCCACCACCCCCACCCCCCAGCAGTGCAGGGGCAGCCTCCACCAGGCCCCCACCCATGTCTCCAACCACCCCCACCCCCCAGCCACCAGGGGCACCCTTCACCAGGCCCCCACTCATGTCTCCCACCACCCCCACCCCCCAGCAGTGCAGGGGCAGCCCCCACCAGGCCCCCACTCATGTCTCCCACCACCCCCACCCCCCAGCCACCATGGGCACCCTCCACCAGGCCCCCACTCATGTCTACCACCACCCCCACCCCCCAGCCACCATGGGCAGCCCCCACCAGGTCCTCACAATCCCCAATCATGTGCGTAATGGACAGCCTCCACAGCCAAAAAGCCCTACCAAGTAACCCATTCACCCACATGGAAATGGAAATCACATGTTACACCCCCAATGTTCATTAAGCTAATGAACCCATGTCCGTCACACACAATGGTTGCAATTGAATGGGAAAACACACAACATGACATGCATGAAACCAATGAGAAAATACCACACAGTGAAGTATGGAAACAAAATTGTATTGAAAAAAATAAAGAATGCTAAAGAAAGAAAACAAACTACAATGTGAATGAGAAAAAAAAGCTGCATGTCCGTATAAAAACACAAAACTGAAAATCAGAATCCAAAAAATATTTGCCCAAAGTCAAAAGTTAAAAAATCTCCATGCAATAAAGAACTATGTAAAAAACTACCAAGGGTCCATGAGCCCAACTGAACAAAGGAAACCTACCTAAAAATCAACTATATACAAAAAGTGGAGCAGTGTCCATCGACTCCAAATCATAATAAGAAAGAAAGGAAACCTAAAACTAAAGAACTATATACAAAGGCGGCGGGCAAGTCCAGCGGCTCACTCCGTGGTGTCCCGGGCCAGGGCATCATCGAACTCCTGTTCGATGTCCCGGAGGCGGTCCTGTTCCATGGCCCCGAGGGTCCGCAGGGACGACGCCGTGTCCTCCTCAAACCCCCTGCGGATTGCCTCGAGGCACTCGGCCCGCCTCAGGGCCCTCCGCATGGAGTTCTCCGCCCTGACCATTGTGAGCCGCGCCTCTTCCGCCCGCCGCCGCTCCGCACCTAAGGCGTGGCCCAACCGCTGCCACACGGAAGACACTCTCTGTCCTGGGTCCCCCTGCACTCCGGCCGATGCCTGCCCCTCCGATGTCGAAAGCTCCGAGCCTTCATGTCTCCCACCATGTTGCTGCTGCTGCTGCTCTGCCTCTGCCCGTGCACTGCCTCCTGCTGCCTGCACATTCTCCGCCGGCTGGGGTGCAGTTGTTGATGTGGCCACCCCTGCTGGACCTCCGACTCCCGACTGTGGCAGGGATGCCTCCTCCACCAGCCTGGCCGCACCGTCAGAGGCAGCTCCACAGGGCACCCAGGTGACTGATGGGTGGGAAGATGGCACAGAGGACGACTGGCGCGTAGGGGGTCCAGTTGAGGAGGGGGTCGGAGCAAGCCCCATCAGATGGAGGAATCCGGCCTGGGTGACCTGTCCCAGCAGGCTGACGTGGTCAACGAGCCATTCGAGATGACGTGCAGTCTCTCCATGAAAAGACTGCAGGTCACCTCGCATGGCCCGTTGACGCAACGCCACACCAGCCAGGACAGGCTCAACCCGGACCTGGATGGCCACGTCCGCAGGCAGAGGAAGGCCAGTTGACGTCAGCTCATCCCCTGCCTGAAAACCGGTCTGGACGTAGGCATCCCTGCTGGTGCAAGATGATGCAGGGACAGGATCGGGGACAGGATTGCACACAGGCACCTCCGCGGCCGCCTGTGCTGCCTCCTGTCCCTGGTCCTGCACTGCACCACTAGCACCAGTGGGATCCCCACCTCCAGACCCCGTCTCTGGTGCTTGCACGGCCCCCTCCTCCACCAAACCCCCCACCAACCTGGATGACTCTGTGCCATCTTCCCCTGTTGGGCCCTGTGGGGTCCCAGCTGCCCCTTCTGCTGCCGAGGAGTCCAACTGCAACCTCCGCCTCTTGGACCTCCTCCCGGCAGCTGCGGCCTGGGACGCGGCACCGGACTCCTCACTCCCCGACGAGATGACAACACGGGAGGGGAGCCGGGCCTTGCGTCTCTGGCTGGCGGTCGGATCCCCGGCGCTGTGCTCCACAGCACCTTCTCCGCCCTCTTCATCAGTTGACGCTGCAGACAGGGAGAAACAAAACACAGGCATCAGGGCACTGTACAATGGACACATACACGCATGACAGTTGCACATGAGTGGCATTGGCAAACCTCAGACATGTCATCACAATCCCCAACACACATGTCATTGCAACTCACATACATGAGCCATACCACAGCCATATCGCAACTGCCACCACCATCCCTACACATACAACAGCATCAGCAGCCAAAGGGGAGCCAGACATCACATGCAACACAGGAAGTGCACCACACATGTACACACAGCACCACACTTGCATGCATGTCTACACCTCTGCCAAGTGTTGCACTGTTCAGACGGGCATCCATGTCACATCTGCCAATCAGGCTTCCACATACCGCTGTCACATGCATCCATGTTGCATCACTGTTGCACTCTTGACAAATACACACACATGCACATGTACACAGTGCTCATACATGCAGCTGAAAACAACATACATGCCTGACATCACGGACATGTCTACTTACATACACATTCATCCAAACATGTGTGCACGCACAACTGCATTTGCCATGCAAGCCCACACACACAAGCACCATCCATGTCTCACACATTACAGCCCTCGCATGTGTCAGACCCACGGCCCTGTACACCCCCACCCATACTCGACCCCATACAAACAGATGTGCAACCGGCACAATGCCGAATAATCACCACACGCACTGCTCACAATCAGGATGCATGTACACTCACCGCTCGACTCCAGACGGGTCTGCTTCTCTAGGACCTGGACGTGGAGCGCTGGGGATATGCGTTCCAGGACCCCCATCTGTTCTTCCGACAAGTGGCCCCGGCGCCCCTTGGCATCCGCTGCCTTGTTCAGGGTCCTGGACCTGAAGTCCTCCCAGCGCTTCCTGACATGTTGTAAGTCCTGGACTGCCACCCCCTCCGCGTTGATGGCAGTCACGATGTCAGTCCAGATCCGAGTCCGTCCTTCCTTGTCGCCGCGGGAACTTCCGAAGAGGGCATCATACTGCCCCAGGACTTGCTCCACCAGGACACCAACTTCGGTGGCACTGAAGCTGGTGCCCCTCTGCCTCTCTGGCCGGGGGTTGTCAGTGGTCACAGATGGTGTTTGCCCCGACATGACAACCCCAGAGGCAGGAGTGGGTGGGCAACTGGGTCCTGGGGCTGGGCTGTGGAGCGATGGAATTCCAGTCGGGAGTCTTCGGTTCCAGCAGGGGTGGTCACAGCAACAGCACCCCTGGCTGATGTGCAGGCAGCAAATGGCAGTGCATGTGGGCAGCAGGCAGTCAGGCAGCAGCAGATGGCAGGTGGGAGCGTGCTCTGGGCTCTGGGGGGCAGTAGTCCGGCCTTCTGGGCAGGAGCGTGGTCTTCCGTGTGCTAACGCGTGGCCAGCTTGGGACGGAGTGATTTGGCACGTGAAAATCCTGCACGTCAGCGTGAAAACCGAGGAAAGGCCCTTAGCGCGTAAGTGCGTCAGCACGCATACGCGAATCTATTGGACCAAAGGCCCTCAGCGCGTAAGCGCGTCTGTGACGTGACCCGCACGGGTGTTTCCCACACAGCACGTGATGACAGAGCACACGTGGAAAGACTGCACGTCAGAGTGTCATCGCGTGTAATTGGACAGCACGGCAGAGTCTCATTGCGTGTAATTGGACAGCACGTCAGGGTGTCAACGCGTGTAATTGGACAAAAGTGCGCGTACACGCGATTGGCCTATGTACGTGTATATCAGGTGTGCGCGGACACTTACACACGCAAGTACGTCAGCGCACCTGTATCCCGGTGTGCGCGGGAATTTCCACACGCTATTGGACTGGGTACTGGATTTCAGGGGTGCGCGGGTCACACACTAGCCTACAACACGCGCAACGCATTAATTTGCGCGCTAAAAAAATAACAAGCTCAGACCCAGGATGAACATACCGTTCCTAGCAGCAGTGGGCGTGGCCTACCAAAGGAGGAGGAGGAGGAGGATAGTCAGGGCCAGAATATTCACACCCAGAACCAGCCTTTTCGGGATGCCTGATGACCAGGTGCATGGGAGGTACAGGTTTCCACCACACATCATACTGGACCTGGTGAGTGAGTGGGAGGATGACCTCACATCACCCACCCTGTGCTCCCAAGCACTCAGCCCCCTGGAGAAGGTCCTCTATGTACTGCACTTCTTAGCCACTGGATCATTTCAGCGGACAAGTGCCATTGTGGGTGGTGTATCACAGGCCACCCAGTCACGCTGCCCACACCAGGTCTTGAACATCATCACTGCACGCCCATCAGTCCGCAGGCACATATACCTGCCCAGAACCCCTGCAGAAAGGCATGCTGCCGCCCTGGATTTCTACGCTGTGGCACGATTCCCCAAAGTGCTAGCTGCCATCGACTGCACCCATGTGGCTCTACGTCCCCCCAGGGCATCTGAGCACATCTATAGGAACCGCAAGCACTGGCATTCCATCAACGTGCAGGTAGTATGTAATGCCAAGGGAATCATCACCTCAGTATATGCCAACTATCCCGGGTCCACCCACGACAGCTTCATTTACCGAATGTCCACCCTAAACCGGGACCTAGAAGCTGGGCGGCATGGCGATACATGGCTGCTTGGTGAGTATGAATGCCACTGCACATGCATGCATGTCAGATACTGAGCAAGGTCACAACCCCACCAATGATACCAATCACCACCTCCACAGGGGACAGTGCCTACCCTCTCAGCCCCCACATGATGACGCCAATTCAGAACCCCACCACGCCACCCCAGGTAAGATATAACGCAGGCCACATTACAACCCGGGGCATAGTGGAGCGCACATTCAGAGTGCTGAAGTCACGCTTTTGCTCCCTTGACCGTTCTGGCGGGCAGCTGTTGTACGCTCCCCCAGTAGTGTGCAGGATCATAGTGGCAGCATGTGTCCTGCACAACGTTGCAACACGCCGGGGCCTGGCCGTGGACATGGTGGTGCCCCCCCATGCCCAACCACATGCACAGCCGCTGCGCATGGGAGGGGAAAGGGCACGGGGGGAGGCAGCCCGTACACAGCTAGTGGCTAATTACTTCACATAGAAATCACACCCCTGTGGAGTGCACACTGCCCTGCCACATTCCATCTGACAATCAATGATGACTCAACCTGACACTGACCCTGAATGTCTGGAGAAAGAACCGTGAAAACCATATCAGCCTGAGATTGTTCACCTGGAAGTGTCACAATGTGTGCATCCCTACCCACACAGACACCACCAATGCAGTTTTGTGAAGTTGCACATTCAAGCAGCTAAAATGAATGCCCACTTGCAAAATGCAACATGAGGACAGTGCCATGTCAGCCAACCCAACCCCAGCACCGCCACACCACACACCGTGCCATGTCATGCTAATTGCAGGTAAACAAAGTAATCCACACAGCATGACACTAGTGTCACAATGTACAGTGTCCCTATTAGATACTTGCAACACCTGAAATGCTCACAGTAATGCCAGACCAACAACAAACTTGAGCACGTACTACCATTAACATGACATCACTAATGTTAAATATTAGTAGTCTCACCACCTGGAAATGCCTGCACTCCCACCACTACCAACTGTGCAGTGTTGGCGCCATGTAGAGTTGTAGGTGCACTGCTGCCAACATGGACCACATCTCCAGACTAGAGGTCCTTGTGTAGACATGAGGAAGGGACCTGCAAATTGGGAGGTAGACACAGAAGATGAGTTACACATCAATGCAACATGCAGTGTACAACACAACAGCAATATGCACTAGGAATGTATACACAGTATTGACTACAGACTGCCCACACAGCTCATGGGAGTCCAACGTCACTGTGTAATTCACTGTCACTTGGGCACACCCTTTGCAAGCCCATGGAAACGGGAAGCAGGAGGGGTGTGTGTGACTCAAACCCAAGCATCTGAACCAAATACATTACAAGCCTGCATGTGCCCAGCCACAATGCAGCGTATGCCTACAGGAACCACGGAAGCCAACAAATCGTCCCAAAAAAATAGGGAATAAAATAAATAAAAATAAAAATAAAAATAAAAAAAAATAAAAAATGGCCATTGAAGGGCCCGGGGGGGTTGGGGAGGCCACCCAGGAGGTCCGAGGACAGGATGCACACCAGAACCCACCTGCGTGGATCCTGGGGAAAAAAAACACCTCCATGGGCTCATGGCCCACACGGCTACCCTATTGTGGGAGTATCACTGCTGTCGCTATTATCACCCTGTGCAGCTGCATCCGGAGGTGGTTGCACTATGGGAGGCAGCCCACGCAAGGCCCTAGTCTGCTCCTCCATGGCTGCAAGCATGCGGGTGTGGTAGGTCTGGTTCTGGAGGATGAGTGTGCGGAGGTTCCCATGCAACAACTCACGGGATGCCCGGACCTCCGCCCTCGTTGCCTGCATCTCAGCTGAGAGCGTACGGGTGAGACGCTCCAGCTGCTGTTCTGTCCTTTGGTGTGTTGAAGTCTCAAGCTCAACAAGAGTCGTCCTGAGGTGAAGGAGCTCCTGCCTCAGGGCTTCCCTGTGGCCCTGGGACTCAATGGAGATGGCCTCCTGCAGAGTCGCCAGTGCCGCCCGCCTGTCCCTGTTGGACCCCAACATGTCCTCCCTGTGTGACTGGCAGATGGAGTCGGTTGCCTGCTCTAGTCGCTCCATCAGCCTTTCAGGGGGGACAATGGAAGTGGCCACCCTATCCATGGCCTGAGCCATCATCTCAGATGATGCTGCCTGTTGGGTTGCCATACCGTAAATGGATTGCTCCCATGCGGTATTGCCAGGTGGCGTACGGCCACCACGTCGGCGGGCACCACAATTGTCTGGGGCAAGGCGAACTGCGCCTTGCTGTGCCGGCACTGCCTGAGGCTGCAGGACTGCATTCCCCCTCTGATCTGCTGGCCCAGGAACAGGATCAGATGTCGCGGAGTGTGACCCTGCATCCGTAACCACCAAAGGCGTAGCTGCCAACACTGACATCCCCATTGAGGGTTCTGACCCTGGTGCAGGTGGGTGAGACAGAACAGAATCCCTCCCTGGAACACTCACCTGCGACGGCACGTAGGTCTCATCCGAATCAACACCTGAGTACAGCTCGGGGGAGGTGAAGCCAGAGACACCCCTTGAGAGCAGGACCTGCAGCACTTGTGGGTTCTCACCCACCACCACACCACGTCCCTCACTGGTGGTTGGTCGGCCCTCGGACCCCTCCTGGGTCTGCACCATCTCCACAACCCCAGCAGTATCAGGTGCGTCTTCCCCTGCAAAGACATTAAAACAAAGAAATGGAAACAGGCATTAGCACCATGGCACACAATGAGGGCTGAGAAGCAAGAGAACCAGTACTTGTTTGACACATGTCCCACATGACTAAAACCCTCCCATGCATGCACCCTCACTGCGTATGAAGGACAGGCAAATGGCACACACTGATGACACCAAGATGGAAGATGAACACATTTTCTGCATGCTGCCTGGCAGTGGCATCACACATTGGCCTGTGATTGGCAGGTGAAACACACATGCCATCACACAGATGGCATGTACCATTGCTATTGAGTGAAGATGGAGAGGAGGGCAGCACCTATTCATTCAGTCCAGTTCCCGCATGTAATAGCTTTTCTAATTCAGACAGGTCAGATTCTTCACCTGGAGCTGCCAGTCCGAAATGGTGCAATTGCACAGGGACATGTTTGTACAAATGATATCCAGGTAACAAAGTCACTCCACTTTACCATAGCCATGTCAGACATGTGACTAGAGGACTGCGACATGCCTAGTAATAGTGGTGGAATGCAAACAATCTGACTAAATGAACAGTGAAAAATCAAGCAACAATGTTGTGGCAAGGTGACACTTCAAGGGCAACTGGCGTGCAGTTGGGCTAGATGTCTACTGTTGGCAGAAGGGATACTGCTATGGCCAAATGCAGCTGCGCAGGATGTATTGCATGAAGCACATGGCTGACCCATACGACTCAGGCGCACACACTCTCACCTGTCACACAAACAGAAGCCCTCACACACACCATGCACATGGATGACACACACATGCATGTGCACTCACCGGACAATGCCTCGTAATCAGCCAGATCTCCCACGCCTTGGATCTGTTCCTCCGTGACGTAGGTCCCAGCGACTGACTCATGTGGAGTGAGTTCCATGTCTACTACTGGAGACCCACCTCCAGTCACTAGAGTTGCGACATGACTTGAGGCCAGCTTACTCTTTGCCCTGCGCTTTAGGTCATTCCAGCGCTTATAGCAATTATTGGCTGTGCGCCTCACGATTCCAAGGGCACTTACGATGTCCGCAACGGTCTGCCAGTGTGCCTGGCGTTGTGCAGGTGTGGTCTTGGATCCTGCAACAATGACCATCTCGTTGTCATGTGCGGACACATACTCGACAAGTGCATTCAGTTCGTCATCCGTGAAGCTGGGCTTCCTGGATGGGCCGGACTGTGTAGCCGTGTCCGGACGAGCACTCTTCCTCTTCCGCTTGGAAGGTGGTGGTGATCCTGAGTGTCCTGCGCCGCTCTGGACACTAGGGGCAGGAGCCCTGGTGGACTCTGTATCAGGAGTGTGGGATTGCACACTCAGCATGGGAGTTGGTGCAGGCATTGGCTCTAGTGTGATGGTGTCAGGGGGAATGTCAGAAGCATGGACTAGGACCGACACTGTCCGGGCTGGGTGTGTGAGGGCTGGGGTGGATGGAGCCGCAGCTGCCCCTGCAGCCTCTTCGCCCTGCCTACTTGGTGCAGCAGATGACCTTGCTGCCCCAGATGCACGTGGCATGGTGACATCAACGTGCACCAGCGCACGTGTCATAGGCCTGCTGACCTGGAAGTCAGCCATGGAGTCAGCCAGGTCTGGTGCCACAATGGGCTGGTCCAACAAGGGCTGAGCATGGATGGTGTCAGCCACATCAGCCTCAACAGGAGGGGGGGGGGTTATGGGTGCCCTTGACTGGTCCTCCACACATGGGGGGACAGGCTCACCCTGCAAGTAACGACCACGTCCCCTACCGGATCCACCATGGCCACCACTTGTGGCTCTTCCACCTTTGCCACCCTTACGGAATCCTCGCCTCCCAGCCATGGCACTGATGTTAATGTGCGTATGGGAGTGGCTGTAAAATATTGTCCTGGGCAATTGGGGGTCAAAGGGGTTGGGTACCAGATGGTAATTGTACCCTAGTGCTCTTGCAAGGCTGATTGTAACCCCTGGGAAAAGATGACGGGTCACGCTACGCACAGGAGCCCCAAAAAAGGGAGATGACGTGCACGCAACCCCTCCTAGACCACGTGTGCAGAAAGAAAAACCTGCACTACGCTGTGGCACCCAGTAACACAAGAATGAACGTATGCGTGTCACACGCAGCCTAGAATGACCTCTGAAGGGGTAGGCTACACACGGGGCAAGCACAGATGTTAGATACGTGCGTGACTCACCGTCTGCCAGGTAAAAGAGCGTGAAAAAGGAGCGCGTTTGGTTGGCAACACCCCCGCCAAAAGAAGATTTGTACGCTGTCTGAGGAGACAGGACAACAGTAGAAGGGAACACTGTTTGAGGGAACAGGCCCAGGTAAACCAGTAAAAGAGAAAAAAGAGAAAAAGCTGTCAGAGGTAACAGGGAATACGAACTTGAAACGCCGTGAAGTAAATCGCGTGTGAAACGACAAGAAGTACAGAATTCACCCACTCGCTCTCCACGAAAAGCAAGTACAAGGAAATGGTGTTCTACACGTACCTTTTATACAGACCCACACGTCCAGCGTCACTTACGCAGCGTGTATGCGCTAGGGCCATTTCCACCAATTACACGCTTTGTCACTTCTGCGTTTAGGGCCATTTCCACCAATCACACGCGATTACACTCTGACGTGCAGTCTTTCCACGTGTGCTCTGTCATCACGTGCTGTGTGGGAAACACCCATGCGGGTCACGTCACAGATGCGCTTACGCGCTGAGGGCCTTTGGTCCAATAGAATCGCGTATGCGTGCTGACACGCTTACGCGCTAAGGGCCTTTCCTCGGTTTTCACGCTGATGTGCAGGATTTTCACGTGCCAAATCACTCCGTACCAAGCTGGCCACGCGTAAGCACACGGAATACCACGCTCCTGCCCGGAAGGCCGAGCTACTGCCCCCCAGAGCCCCGAGCACGCTCCCACCTGCCATCTGCTGCTGCCTGACTGCCTGCTGCCCCTGCACTGCTGGGGGGTGGGGGTGGTGGTAGACATGAGTGGGGGCCTGGTGGAGGGTGCCCCTGCACTGCTGGGGGGTGGGGGTGGTGGTAGACATGAGTGGGGGCCTGGTGGAGGCTGCCCCTGCACTGCTGGGGGGTGGGGGTGGTGGGAGACATGAGTGGGGGCCTGGTGGAGGGTGCCCCTGGTGGCTGGGGGGTGGGGGTGGTGGGAGACATGGGTGGGGGCCTGGTGGAGGCTGCCCCTGCACTGCTGGGGGGTGGGGGTGCAGGGGGACATGAGCAGGTGTGCAGGGTAGTCCCCTGTTTTGTGGGCTGCCTGCAGGGGCCGTCGAGGGTGTACAGGGAACACCTGTGAGGACCCACCCAGCCTAATCGCGTGTGGAACTTCCCGCGCACCCCTGTAATACACGTACCAAGCCAAATCGCGTGTAAAACTTCCCGCGCACCCCTGAAATACACGCGCCCAGGCTATTCGCGTGTGGAACTTCCCGCGCACCCCTGAAATACACGCGCCCAGGCTATTCGCGTGTGGAACTTCCCGCGCACCCCTGAAATACACGCGCCCAGGCTATTCGCGTGTGGAACTTCCCGCGCACCCCTGAAATACACGCGCCCAGGCTATTCACGTGTGGAACTTCCCGCGCACCCCTGAAATACACGCGCCCAGGCTATTCGCGTGTGGAACTTCCCGCGCATCCCTGAAATACACGCGCCCAGGCTATTCGCGTGTGGAACTTCCCGCGCACCCCTGAAATACACACGCCCAGGCTATTCGCGTGTGGAACTTCCCGCGCACCCCTGAAATACACGCGCCCAGGCTATTCGCGTGTGGAACTTCCCGCGCACCCCTGAAATACACGCACCCAGGCTATTCGCGTGTGGAACTTCCCGCGCACCCCTGAAATACACGTACCCTGCTGAAATCGCGTGTAAAAGTTCCCGCGCACCCCTGTAATACACGTACCCTGGCTAATCATGTGGTCCAGGGTTAGCGCAGCCCTTTGCGATGATTTAGCGATTTTGATGGCTTTTCCTTGCGCGAGGGCGTTCTTGGGGGCGTTACTGGCGCTGCTGCAGGGTCGCTGCGATACTCTGCGCCACGGCTGGTTTGGGAGCCTAAAATCCATGAATACGCTGTGCGCGGAAATCGGTTTTAGCGCACGTGCCTGGCGCAGACAATCGCACGCTGACACTCTGCGCCAGCCGCTTGCGACACTTTTCTGCGAAATTCTATGAATTACCCTGCTAATCTCGTTGCACCTCTATGCACTTAAATTGCAAAAATGGGGTGTATTAAAAAGTGACAATTTAAAGAATAAAGTGCCACAAAACAAATGTTAAAACAATGGGGGATTATTTTGTGCCAGGATATTTTTTGGGATAGGTCAGCTTTCAGTGCTGAGCAGTGTCCAAATCTTTTAATTCATTGGCAGACTAACTGATTCAATGCAAGATTTGCAACCTACCATTGGGAATTATGAATATGAATGACCTTGCACAATGTTGGGTTTGCTTACATCCTCGACAAAATAAATAAAAAATATGATTAAGTAATTCCCCTTACCTTCATAGCCACACCATTTAGTGAAAATATAGATAACCAAATATTGTGTAGCCTATTTAGAGCACTGACAATCAGGGACATTGAATAGGATAACATAGATGATGGTTACTGGACATGTACAACTCCTCCTGCTTAAAGTAGGACTTGCTTGCCATGTCTCCACCCATGGCCAACCCATACCTAGCTCCACCATTACTGCTCTTGACACACACCTCATGTATGCTACTTTCCCAGAATACATCTTTATACATGTTCAGCACAGATATTGAACTGAATGTTTTCCTCATGTATCATTGCTACTGATCTACTTGTTTTTCTTTTACACTGTCATAAAACTACACTATTAGAAAATTGACCTTGACCATATTTCAAGGGTTTAAAGAACACAGTTAGACCTCGAGTAATAAAATGTATGAAGAAGGTTCCCCATAGTCATCTTCAGGACAAGGTTAAGCATCAAAATCCTGATGGTCAACCCCAATGAAACAAGCTAGCTGTACACACTTATCTGCTCCAGTTTCCGCAAAGCATTGAATCAGGAAGAGAATGTGCCACCATTGTCAACACCATGGTGCAGGACCTCTTAGGCTCATTTTGTACATGGCTAGTAAACAGGTAGCCAATGCCAGTTTTCTCCGTATGAAGAAAAACTGTGTGGTAAAGATGCAGATTCAGTGTTGCCAAGGGGGGCGCACCTATTAGTTGTGGAAGTGATGGGAAAGGAGAACGGGGTGACGACATTGACAGCTGAAACCTGTTACTTATGTACCATGTGCCCAGATGCAGCTAGAGAAGTCTGTGGGGAAGAGTGGGGATGGGTGCACCGAGGGGGGATAAGGATCTGGGTGAGGGTCAAAGGGTAGCCGTATTAGTAGAGTACAACATGAACCACAGAACTACCATTTTGGGGCATAGGCCGGTGGTAAGTAAACCACTTGTCTTTTCGCACTGGCAGGCCTTGTGTTTTCGGCAGACTTGAATTTCTCAAGCACTCAGCCACTGCTGTGTGCTGGAGCAAGGTTGTAAACTGACCATTCCCAGGAGACCATAGTCACTGGGAAATTGGTCCACCTGATACTTTCGAGGTCAGCAAGCCAGGCACCTGGGCATTCACTGGAAAATGAAGGGCTTCAACTAATAAATACATACAAACAGGAGTAAAATCACAGTGTGGTATGCAGTTTCAAATCTCCGCCTTGGCAGATGGGAAGAGCGCTGTGAAGTGAGGGGTTGAGCTGGGATTGGACCAATCATTGAAAAAACTATGGTGTCCCTGGTTTTTTTTTTCTCCATGCCAATGTCAGCAGGGCATCTCATTGGCTGGATGCCATGTGAATGTCTCCTCGTTGTCAAGCTCAGGTTGTCTTGTGTGTCGCATGAGAACTGGCTACTGGCAGATTGATAGAGTTCCAGTGGTCAGCACACAATTATGTAATGTACTGAACGTCATTATGGGGGCGATGCAGGAAGGTTCTTGACGGCATGAGGGGTGGTGTTGGGCAGCGTGGGTAATAATGACCTGCTCCAATCATGAGTAGGTATGTTATGTTTAGCTATAGGGGACTGATGTAGTCCCACCAATAAGCTTTGTAGGATGGTTTCACTAACTGCTTCAATTGTTGCTATGCTATTTATGTGAGAATGGATATAAAGTATGCCCGCAGTTGGCGGCATCACAACTCCCTTCATTCAGTTCTGTTCCACTGTACTGTTTGAATTGTGCTCTCCCAGCTGTGTTTGGGCCTGTATTAAAATGTGTTACTTCCTGCTTGGTGTATGCTCCTCTTTGTATTACTTTGGTGTTCCAGTCATTACTTGCCTTTGGAGGACCCCTAATACATTTTGGAGGCCCCAGGGAGATCCTTAGTTCCTCAGCCAGCTGAGGGTATTCCAGCCGCCCTCCTCGGGAGCACAGGCCAGGCAAGCGCAGACCAGTCTCACATGGACAACCAAGAAGGCACTGCAGACACTCAGTTCCTGAAGGTCTGCCTGGTCCTGAATGCCACCTGTGCTCATGTGGAGGGGCAAGTCATAGGGAAGACTCATGCTGGGAGAAATCGAGGATCTCTAGGATACATGTTTAGGATGCATCCTACAGACAAAGGATGATCAGCTGTATTAGTCATAGAGTTTAGTTACACCCTACCATAGGGAGTAGATGTGTGGCGGGCACATCTGAGGTAGAGCAGGAGGGTGCATAGAAGGTGGCGTACCTGATTAGCTGGGAGTTGCACGTAGGTGCGTCATTTTTTAGGAGAGGGCGTTTATGATTTGTTGAGGTGTTAAAGGAGGGCGTATGATAGGGTAGTATTTGTTGTGTATGTCTGTTGATCTGACTTATAGAACTTCTACATAGTTGCACTTGGCTTAATAGTATCAGACACAGGGCTGGAGGAGGGGCGTGGCCAGGTGTTTGCATATAAACATAGAGAGGTTAAGAAACATGTGAGCCTATGGAGAGGACCAGTATGGTACTAACACAATGAGTGGGCGGCCCTGAGGAGAAGGCCGGTGAGCATGAGAGGTGTGAGTGCACGTGCCTATGGAGAGGGCCATCGAATGTGTATAGGGTGTGAGATTAAGGAATGGTAAGTATGGACATGTGAAGAGTAGGTGGGGGTGCGAAAGGGGAGAGTGAGAAGCATGGATTTGGGAGGAGGTGTAAAGGGCTTTGAGGGTAATTGGGGCTGTTGGGAAGGTTTAAAATAAATAGAGGGGAGGGAATTTTAGAGGATAATATAAGTAGAGTAACTAGGGTTTTGTAATCACTTTTTGGATGGACTCACCCCTTGATAATTTATGTAATAAGGAGCCTCAATATCATGATAAAATATTACAGTACCTCTTTCAGTAGGCTCTGGACACTGTGGGACAGTACTTCCACGAATGGCCATGAGAGGGAGCGTTTGATAGTGGAATAATAGAACATATGGTCTTGTTCTTGTTGGCAACATTTAAAGGGTCAAAGATCAAGAGCCAGCAAAATATTTGAGGGCTTTGGAAGCTCTATGAGGAGAAAGGATTTAGCCAGGGAAGTGAGGCAATCAGGGCAGTGATACAACTGGTCCACCTATTGCTCCACCCCCTCCCCATGGCTTGTATCCCATGTTGAAACCTGCCACGGTGTACACCAACCCACAACATATGTTCCCAAGTAGGGGGACTCAGAAAAGGGTATAAAAAGGGGAGAGGAGAGCAGTGCTAGGGAACCAAAGGAAGAGGGAGACTGAATGAATTTGGCAGAGATAGAAGAGAGCACACCGTGGCATTCGGAAATTATGTCCAAAGGAGGTGCAGAGACAAGAGAAGGAACAGGGAACTACAAGGGGTAGAAATTGGTGGCCATCAGGGAAGATAAAGTTTAAATTGGACAACAGGGAGTCTGATGACGGGAAGGAAGGGCTGGACAGATCTGATGACAGTGTTGTCTCAGACGAGGAGGAGGTAGGAATAAGCACAGGGAATTACAATCTCTGGGCTGCTGATAGGGAGAATGAGAGGGGACAAAAACATAAGAAGGAGGGGGATAGGAGGGAAACAAGCAGAAATTGGTTGACAAACCTCTGTAAGAGAAAAGCGAAGAGAGTGATGGCAAAGGTTGCGATAGTTAGGCCGAACCCCAGGCCAGGCACAATACACCAAAATGCCCCTGCTACAGAAGCAGAGGGATGATACACCCTATGTGGCATGGCAGACACAATTTAATATACAGCTTGCCCTCCCTTATGGAAGGGGTGAGTAAGTGGATGTATGCTCTTGCACAAATACTGCTACTAACCCTCACTCAACTGTGAAGTGTAATTAGTTGTTTTTTTCTTGTTGCCCAACTGGGCTCATTTGTATCTTTTTATGGTCTAACTTCATATATTTGGACCTACAAATTTTAAACAAGTGTCCCAATTCCTGAATAAACTTACCTGTTTTCCAAAATAATCTCTTCTGCCTGTATGTGACCACCATGAGCTAGTATGTATTAAACTAGCTCACTGCCTATCATTCCTACAGCCAAATGCGTAGCTGAATAGGGGTAGCTGTTGACTCTGCTTGTCTCATTATATGCTCTCGAAAAGGAGACAGCAGGGGTCACCCTGGGGATCAGGGATATGAGAGCTTGTTAATGTCGATAATAGGGAAGCAAGGGATAACATATGGGAACAAGCATGGTACAACGGGCTCAAGCTGAGTACAAATACACACAATGGAGCACCCTTTAATCACTGCCTAGCCCACATTGGGAGTTGCTAAGAAGCATACCGTTATGGCCCACAAGATGAAGCCAGATGAGGATCCTGCAGAATATATATGACAAATATAGTAGCTGTGGATTTTAGAGACATGAAAATCTTGGGATGAATACATACCCCTTTTCTACCATGTACTGGTCCAAGGCCTTCCCCCAGATGTGCAGACCTCCCTAGAAAGAATAGTAGAGATAGAAGCAAAAGGATGGCCAGAGATACGAAAAATTATCGTACACCATTGTAAAAGGAAACAAGAAAGAGAGAGGGAGTCAGCAGCCACAAAGGCAGAGAACAAGCTAGTAAAAAACAAGCTATCAAAGATCTCCATGGACAGGGTGGTGCTCACCACAGGCCCCATAGATGTGGAGGATGGGGAGCAGCAAGGAGGATACATACAGCCAGGGTAAGCCCCACCCTGGGGGCCCCTGCTGCCTGGCTTATACTCACAAGGGGGGCCTTATCAGCCAATGTAATACTACCCACAAGGGACAGGGTACCTGCAGAGAGGCTGGGCGGCCGGGTACAGAGGAGCAGGACCTGGGTTCTTTGGGCCATGTTTTCTCTGTGGCCAACAGGGACACTTTGCATGAATGTGTTCCTTTGGGCAACAAGTATATTACAATCCCAGGGGACCACAGCTAAGGAGCCAACCAACACAACAACAGGCCCCAATACAGCAGGCCCCACCACTGCAGAAGGTGCTGAACATGAATCCTCAACCCCAGCAGCCTCTGCCCCAGCAAGTGCAGACATTTCCACAAGCAGGGCTGGTAGTGATCCCGGGGAAGCCCATAATTGCATTGCAGGCACCCGCCCAAACACATCCACAAGTGGACAACACAATGTTGGGCCAAAACATGGTACCCCACTTCACAGGAATAACCAGTTTGGGGGTCAATTCCTTTCAGTTCCTACAGAATCTAATGCCACAATAGGAGTACCCACAGAAAGTGTGTGTGTGTACAGTCCTTGCAGTAACTGAAGACCCCGAAGATTAAACCGAGGTAACAGTGAAGACAGGACAGAAATATGTCTCCTTCTTGATAGATACAGGTGCCATCAAATCTTGCATAAAGGAGGGTGGGGTCCCACTGTCAAATAAAGTTATGGACACACAGGGCTTCTCTGGGGCTATTGTTACGGTTCCAGTTACACCGGATTTACCTATAACGATAGGCACACAACACCTTGTAGCCCCTCTACTGTACTCAAAGGATACACCAATAAACATATTGTGAAAGGACTTGTTCAGCAAGCTAAATACAACCATTTCATTTACAGAAAAAAGTATTCTGCAGGCACAGGCATATTATGCTGATATCAACTTACGAGGGCAACCCATGCAATCCGAGGTGTGCCTGTATGGGGTCCAAATACAATCAGTATGGGAGCCAGGGATGAAAAGAAAGACATTCTAACATACACGGATTTTCTGTTCAGGCCCTCACGGCACAAGAATTTCAAAAAGAGGGCACCTGGCTAAGCCCTGATAAACCCAGGTGGATGTACACTATTAAATAATCAAGAACAATCAGGGTGAGAGATCACACGTGGAGTCCTTTGATGTGCTCATACGTAAACAAAGGATGCAAACCTTCAATATTCGGTCAACAAGTCTTTGACCATCGGTTGTTTATTAAACATATACATTTTTTAAAGATAAAAATCACATCCCAAAAAGGACACTGTGTTCATTCCAAATTAGTAGTTGAAATATGTACCATCCAAACTACTAAAAAAGGATTTAACTAATACAAAACATGTTTTCCTTCATTTTTAACAATACATTTACAACAACATGTGCTATCCAGAACCTTGTGCATTTCTGGAGTACAGAGACAACAGTGTGACATTAAACACTGAACATTACAAAAGGAGGTCATCGACACTATAATGTTTCAGCCAGGCAAAGCGAATTGTTGGAGCTTGAATGGAATTAGCTTTCTTCAGGATGAGAGGATGATGTATTATCCATGTCCATATGGTATCGTCAGTTAATATTTGCTGCGGTAAATTCTTGGAAATGCACCTCTCTTAATTGGTGGGAGGTGCTGTTGCCTAAGTGCTCCATCAAATGAATGATGATTGCCAGGACTCCTATCCGCCTTACGTGGATCAGTCCCTTAGTATTATGTCTTTGATTTTGATCTAACGAGTAGATCTCTTCCCGCGCAGAAAAGCGTCATCGGGCTGGATTGTTTTCCAATTTGAAAGTCTCGGTGCCAGTGATGCACGTCTGGCCTCTGTGGGGGAGTCAAAGCGAATGGCAGACTGTCGGAGATGCCAAAGGACATTGTCCCGGGTACATATGGTTGTACTTAGAGGAGGTGATTACACAAAATGATATAGTGATTCTATGTGAGACAGATGAAGGCCACATTGAATGGTGTACACTACTCTGTATTGACCCCATATTGACATTGACAGATGTGTGATGTACAGCTTTTTGAAGATGGGGAAGAGGAGGAGGAGGAGGGTAAAGTAGTGTTCCAACTACATATCCCATTCCCCATATGAGTGATAGAAAGGCTAATTCTGCAACTGGCACAGATGGTAAAAAAGCAAGCCAGCTACCCTTCAGAAGATTTGAAGATGGTCCCAGAAACATTATGGATTATGTGCCCCATGATGTGTGAGTGCTGAAAGTAGCAGGGGAGGGCAGCATAAAGCTAAAAGAAGGGGCACTGCTGCCCCGGTAAAACAGTACTCCCTTTCCTGCAAAGCAGATAAGGTCATTTATGGCACACTCTTTGCATTGTGGAAACAGGGTATACAAGATCTCTGTCCCCTGAACATTGTGGTAGTGGCAGAGTTTCCGCTTGTGCCTAACCCCACAACAATATTGTGCAACATTGCAGCAAACTCAAAACATATTTCACAGTGATTGATCTCAAGAACACTTTATTTATTTATTTATTTATTTATTTATTTATTTATTTATTCAGATTTGTAGAGCGCACATCAGCCCGGGGGCATTGTGGCGCTTGTTACAGACATATATTAGTTGCATATACATGAGCGATATATAATTTACAGGAGCAAATATGAAAATTGTACATATTTACAGTGCAGTATATTTACAAAGTTTGCAAGTGTGACAAGTTATTGTGCAAGGAAGGAGGTCTTCAGTTTTCTACGAAAAATCGCGAGTGAGTTCTCCGCTCTAATGTCAGCAGGTAGAGCGTTCCAGGACTTGGCAGCAATGTAGGGAAAGCTTAGGCCACCGGCTTTGGCTTTAGTGATGCGTGGCATACAGAGTAGGTTGGTGTATTGCGTCCTGGTGGGACGTGAGGAGGAGGGTTTGGAGATGGTCTCTGATAGGTAGGTCGGGGCGGAAAGAGAGAGGCATTTGTGTGTGAGAGTGAGGATTTTGAGTGTGATTCGCTCTTTCACTGGGAGCCATTGGGCTGGGTGTCTGGTGTGGGTGATGTGCTCTCTTCTTGGGATGCTAAGAGCGGCCCAGAGAGCATTGTTCTGTGTGACTTGTAGTCTGTTTAGGTTTTTTGCCGATGTGCCTACTAGGAGGGCATTGCAGTAGTCCAGTTTGGCTCCAATGGTTGCTCTGGCTATTGTAAGGCAATTGGGTTTAGAGAGGTATGGCTTGATGGCGTTTATAAGTTTGGTAGTGTGCGCAGATGAGGAAGTGATTGCGCTGACTTGTCTGGTCATAGATAGTGAGGAGTCTAGATATACCCCCAGTGTTTTGACAGCTGTGGATACGGGGATGATGGAGTTGTCAATGAGAAGGTGGCGTACAGGTTGTCCAGTTTGTCTAGGGTGCTCTGTTGTCCTAGTATCATGATTTCAGTCTTGTCTCCATTAAGGCAGAGGCCATTGACTGCCATCCAAGCCTGAATGATGGAGTAGATAGAGTGAAGTGCCTTGGCGTCTTCGTGGTATGAGCCTGAGAGAGGTAGAAGTACTTTTGTGTCGTCCGCATAGTTCATGTATATGATGCCATGTGAGTCAAGCTTGTCAAAGAGGGGCTTAGTGAACAGGTTGTAAAGTGTGGGTGCAGTGCAGGATCCTTGAGGGACCCCGCAATTGATTGTTGTCAGTGTGGCGTTAGCAGTGTCCGAGAAGACTTTCATGGCTCTACCCTCGAGGAAGGAAGTGATCCAGCGAGCTGATTCTTTAGAGAAATTGACTGAGTGTGTGAGGTCAGGGTCTTGTGATCAACCAGATCAAAAGCAGCTGAGATATCTAGGAGGAGCAGTAGGACTGGCCTTCCCTCATCCATGATTTGGGTGATCTGATTCTTCAGATCCACCAGGGCTGTTTCGGTGCCGTGTCCTTTTCGGAAGCCTGATTGCCTAGTCCCAAGGATGGAATGGGTTTCCAGAAAGTGTTGGATTTGGCAATGTGCGGCTTTGTCCAATAATTTCAGGAGGAATGGCACTGTGGTTATTGGTCTGTATGCCTCTTTGACCCATGCCTCTTTGAGGCTGGCTGGGATAGGGCCTGATCTAAAGGATGCATTAATGAATGCCGTGAAAAGTGGTGCAAAGCGATCTGCGCAGTCTTTGATGAGCTTTGGCGGGCATATATCGCCTTTACAAGGGGAGGGTTTGAGGTTTTTTAGTAAGTTGATGACTTCTAGTTCCGTGACGTCTCTGAAGGAGAAGTCAGGTATGGTGGGCTTGGACGAGGCGGTTGTGGAGTTTGTAGGCTTGGTACCTGTATTTTGAGGTAATGCTTTAAAGTGGTCTTTGATTTTCTTCTGGAGAAGGTCAATTTTGTGTAGCATGGCAGCTTGGATACTAGCACACCAGGCTGCATCTTTGATTATTTCATCAGGTGTATTGGGGGAAGGGGGGAGCTCATTAAAGATGGCGAAGATTGCTTTGGAGTGCGATTTGGCATTGGAGATTCGTGTGTTGAAGGCATTGGCTTTGGCAGCGGTGATGGCTGTTTTGTATTGGTGGGAGATTGAGGTGAATTCGTTTTTGGCACTGCTGCAGGGGTTATTTTGCCCGTTTTTTAGTGCTGCCCTTTTGCAGGAGCGCATTGAGTTCAGTTCTTCAGTGAACCAGGAGTTGGTGTGTAGTGATTTTTTTTCTCTTTTCCATTCGAGTGGTGCTATTTCATTAATAGCTTTAGTGATGACATCTTTGTAGATGTCTGCTAGAGTATTGGGGTCATTAGCAAATGGAGGTGTTAATTCAGGGGTGTGGAGGTAAGGGTGCAGGTTGTCCTCTTTGAGCTTTTTTGAGCTTCTGACGTGAACAGCGACAGCCGGGGTCAGAGTTTTGTGGTTTTTGGTGACAGGTACTGAGAATTCGATACAGTTGTGGTCTGTCCAGGGTAGTGAGGTGTTGGAGGTGATAGTAGAGAGGCAATTATGGTCCGCGATCCAATCTAGAGTGCAGCCTTCGGAGTTAGTTGGGTTCAGTACTTTCTGGGTGAAGCCTAAGTCACTAAGTTCCTTGGTGAGGGAGACCGCAGGTTTGTCTTTAGCATCGTTGAATTCCACATTGAGGTCTCCTAGTAGAAGGGTTTTCGTGGAACTTTTTATATTATTACTGAGGATGTGGATGATGTTTTCCTGAGCGTCTAGGGTGAGGCCTGGGGGACGGTATAGTAAGTGAATATTGATGGTGCTGTTGGGTGACAGTGTGAGTTTAGCCGATAGGAGATCAGAGTTGCTGGTCGAGGAGTGACTGACAAGTCGTAGCTGGAGGTTTTCCCTGTAGATAAGGGCTACTCCGCCTCCTGTTCGTTCAGGTCTGTCTTGTCTGAGTATTGTGAAGCCTGGTGGTAGTGCAAGTGCAACAGCGGGGCCTGATGCTTCATGTAGCCATGTTTCAGTGATGGCTAGTAGGTCAATGTTATTGTGGGTTTTGAGGTCATGAATATCTGATGCATGAGCTGGGAGGGATCGGACATTGAGGAGGGCGCATTTGATGTGAGGTGTGTGTGGTTTGTTAGTGGAGGTGTGGGAGGTGGATGTGTCTGATAGGTTATGTGTGGTAAAGTTGTGGGGTATGGTTTGGTTAGTGGGTGGATGTTTGTAGGTTTGAGGATGTTTAGTGAGAGGGATGTGTTTGGAAGTGGTGCGGGAGCTCAGTCTATAGTTTCTGTGTTCTATGGTAGGGTGTTGTGTGCTGAATTCTGCAGTCAGTGTGCGAGCTCTGAGTCTTTCTAGTCTATACTTTCTTTTCCATTACATCCCGACTCCAGATATATTAGTGTGTTCATTTATCAGGGTGTCCAAGTCGAACACCCAACGTTACCCCAGGGGTGCTGTGAGTTCCCCAGTGTGTTCAACAGAGTGAATCTGATGGATCTGAGCAATTTGCAAGTGCCTAGTCCTGTGATACAGTATGTGGATGACCTCCTAGTATGCAGTGAGGCAGAGGAACTGTGCAGGGCAGATTAAATCCTTCTGTTGACCATATTAGATCAGAAGGGGTACAAGAAAGACAAGGAAACGCTACCATATTGACATAAGAGGTGGTGTACCTAGACAGATAATATCTACAGGTGGATGAAGGATAACACCAGAAAGAATGGAAGAAACATATAGGACCACACCACCCCACATGGTAAAAGATATGCAGCAGTTTGTTAGGACTGTGTAATTACTCCAGGGCATGGGTGTTTGATTATTCAACCTTCAACAAGACCCTCCTCCAAGCCCTCAAAGAAGCACAAAAGGTTAACAGCCATATTAAATGGACCTCAGAGAATAATGGAGAATCATGGAAATGTTGCCAAACTCAAGGAGGCAATGGCACACACCCCAGTGTTGGCAACCCCAACTATAAAGAAAAGTTCTACTTTTTCTCACATTCTGACAGCACTGTGATGACGGCTGTCCGCACCCAGAAAAAGACACAGGGGCACAAGTGGTCTGTTAGACCCAGTGATGTAGGGTCACTTCCCCTGTGAACAAGTCCTTGATGCAGGGGCGTTCGCCATAGAGAAAGCAGCTATTGTAACAATAGGGTGCCCACTAGTTTTATACGTGGAGCACTTGCTTTTTTACAATACTTGAGGAATATAAATTCATGCTAACCACTCAAAGGGCCTTGGGATATGAGGCGATACTGGCAAATCCGGCAATTGTGGTTGTTAGATATTGCATGGTGAACCCAGCTGAATTCATAGCACAGCCACCTGCGCTAGGAGAATATGTTCACGACTGCGCATCTTACATGGACGGAATGGGAGGGAATCCTCAGGTGAAGAAGGAAGTAATAGAGCAGGAAAACATGCTCTTTGTTGAAAGGTCATTGATGATAGATTCAAGCACGGGATGCAGGCAGACAGGTACCGCAATGGTGGGTCACAGGGGGGAGAGTTTTGCATTTGTTCGCCAGCTCATTATTCAGTGCAGGTGACAAAAGTAGTGGTCTTAATAAAGCATTGGATATGTCAGAGGGGCGCACGGTCAACATTCTCTCAGACTCTCATATGTCACCTCCATAGTGCACACAGGGTTGGCCCAGTAGGAAAGGAGGGTGTTCACAAAAGGTGTGATGGGTTTCCGGTCCAACTTGGAAGTGCTGCTGGCATGGCCAATTGAGGTGCTGGCACTCTCAGTAGAGGTAGCGATAATAAAGTGTGCCACCCACACAGGCGGCCCGGACTTCATTATCCAAGGAAATTATATGGCCGACCAAGCATAAAAAGAAGCAGCCTACCTCCCCAAAGGCACGACAAAGTTATATCCAGGTACAAAATAAAGTACCCATGATAGCACAGGGGTCCAAATGACCCTAGAGCGCTGACACTACAGAGCCCTTCAATGCACTACCTATAGTCCAGATAATTGAACTGCAGGGAGAAGCACCCCAGGTGGAAAATGAGCTATGGATAGAGAGGGGCTGTTCCCTCTCCCCAACTGACTTGGTGTGCAGACATGACAGTATGTGGAAACTAGTAATGCCCAGAAAATGACTTAATGTTGCATTAGAGAAACTACATTTTCTCGCCCACGTGTCAGAAGAACATGTGGCCACAAAATAAGTGGTTCATGCCCAAGCTTTATGAATTAGTGTGTGAATTCACAGGCAATTGTATAACGTGTCCAATATTTTTGTTGTGGCACATGTTGGAAACTGTCAGGGCAGAGCTACTTAGATCGGAAGGGTCCTTCCGGCACTTGCATATTGACTTTGTCGATATGCAAGACAGGTATGTCTCTTGTAGTTACATGCTTGTCGTAGCTTGTCCTTTTTCACGTCGGCTTGAGGCGGGACCCTGGTCCCACAATGATGGAAAATCAGCAGCCAGATTCTTGGTAATGGACAAAATTCTGAGTTTGGTCATGTGTGATGACTTGAGGATAGATAATGGGCAACACTTTGCCAATGATCTCTTCAAGGAGGGGACAGTCCTCCTGGGGGTTAAGCACTGCCCATGCTCGATGTACCACCAAAAGCCAACGGCTTAGTAGAGGGATTATATGACTTGCTTAAAGAATGCTTAGAAGGGTTTCTAGAACCAGCAGCCACATGGATGGCAGCTTAAAGGCTGAGCTGATGTTTCCTGAATTCATCTCCATTATACTCATTATGGCAGACATTCATCTTTTGGAAACAACCCAACCAGCAAAGAGACACAAAGGTGGCAGAGATGAGGCTACAGAAAGTGAGAGGTGATAGGATAAATTGCTAGAACTCCTGAACAAGGTGACAGCTTACATTGCTGAGATAAAGCAAAGCTCTTTGCTTCATAGGAAACATATGTTGAGCTGTCTACCAAGGTTAACTTAGTGAAGAGCCATTTGAACTTGATGGATGATGAAACACGAAGAATTATGGAAGAAATAATTAACTCAAGCGCTCTGAGCAGGAGAACGACTCGGAGAAGGAAAAATATCCGCATTGAAGGATTTCCAGAAAATTTTGAGAGGGGCTGCCCTTTGGATTTTGTGAAGAAAACAAACATTAATTAAGCTACTAAATCTGGATCCTAAACTACCCTTAGAGATTGAGAGGTCTCAAAGATCCATGGGACCAAAACCAACTCGTGGACAGAGGCCAAGCAATTTCATTGAGAAATTCTTGAGATTTCCTGTGAGGGAATTTGTTTGGAAGAGAGCACGAGAAATAGGGGACCTTGCCTTGAGAGATCATTAAATAATGATCTTCGGTGACCTGATCAAGGACCTGAGCAAGGATGTCCTAGAGAGAACAAGAGCCTCCAATGTTGCCAAAGAGAAAGCAAGGAGAACACTTGAAGGACTGCATGTTATACCCTGCAATTTTTAAGGTAGTACTTGATGGACAGATAGACTCTTTTGTTGATCATAGTGGTGCGGAGGACTTTTGATCTGATTTGGACCAGGAACCACTGGAAGAAACTGCCATCAGACAGAGGAACATGTCAGCAGGCAAAGAAAGAGATGACATTTTACATCTAGAATAAGGGTTACTGCTTTTCTGCATTATTTATCATCTTACATAAGGAGAAATTGTGTGTTTGATGTAGAATTTTCTTTCTTTCTTTTATTGCTTTATTGCATAAAAATAGTCATAAAAGAAGTTCACAGTTCATAGAAAAGTTGAAAAACACATTAGTTACATTATCACAATCGCTTAGTTCATAATTACTCCACTAAAATTACACAATCAGTGCTTTACCTTAAAACCAAATAAAAACAGATCAACATTATACAGACGATAGCAGCTTGTACAGAAAGATATCTTTACTGTTAGGATTCCGCGTGTGATAACACCCACTCCATGCCATGCACACGTTTCCAAGTCGCACACATTACCAGCATACACGTCTCCCCATGGCTAAGGTAGTCAGTCAATGTTCCCTCTAATTATTTTTCCCTAAGGGCAGAAATGCTTAGCTTTCGTACGCACATTATTTTCCATGTGGACAAATGAATTACGAGGCAAGCCATTTTGTGAGCATGCGTAGTTAGTGAATGTCCCCTTCCCGACCACTGTAATTCTTTACAAATCGTTGTAAAAGTTGCATCTTAAACACTTTTTCCAAACATTTAGGCTTAAATAAACAAATATTTTATATGAAATTATAAGGAGAACTAATCAACCAGTCGAAGACTTCAAGATGTGCCATAGTACCTACGAAAAGTACTCCTCTGCAGAGAAAATAACATGTATGCACAAAAAAGCTTTCTATGCTCAGGATGAACAATAGGTTTTGTTGTGGCTATTCATTTGTCGACACTGCTTAGAGACAATGCAGAAAGTATTGAATGCCATTGGAAAAAAACACTAATGTTTATTACAAAAAAGCAAATATTGTTTACATGGGTGTGGTTGTCAAAAAATACAGACAAGATACAATTTTTGCTAATGGAATAATGGCAACTAAAAGCAACTAAAAGCAATGTGTCCAAAAACACACCAATAGGAATTCATGTGCCACTTCAATGAAGTAATTCAAGGGCCAGTGAAATATGCCTCAAAAATTGCATGAGAATGGTGTCCGGTCAAAGGATCGAATGCAAAAGGATCAAATGCAATAGGGTCGAGTCAATAGGACCTAAAAAAAAAGGTCATTTTTTTTTTAATGTATATTTTATTTTTGGTTTCTGAATAGGAAAAAAAGTGTTTTTTACAGCCAAAAATTCGACCCTTTTGTTTTCGGTCCTTTTGATTCGACCCTATTGTATTTAGATCCTTTTGATTCAATCCTTTGGCCTACAACCCATGAGAATATCTGCACCACAGAATATGATGATCAGAATTCCTGGTTCTCTGCTTGCTATTCACATTACGTGATCCTGTGATTTGTGACATTTGCTCAAATCCAGCTTTACAGCTAAGTAGCATATACAGCATCCATTATTACTCCCTAAAAACAGGAAAATGGGCCCAATAAAAACAGAAAACCACAAACATGTAGGAACCTACCCCCGGCTTCTACCCACAAAGTTCCACTCATATTGTTTTGAATCAGTGACCAGCAGTGTCATTGGTAGGAACTTGAATAATACTAATGCCCAATATCGAGAGGAATTTTAAGGGGAAAGAACATATTTCTAAAAACATGAAATATCCCTGTTGGCAAAGCTAATTACTTTCGTACTCCTTGAAAAATAATTTGATTCCTAGTAGGGAGTAAAATCATATCAGAGCCCTCCTTTTAACCCAGACATAGGAGGTGATATGACAGGTTACATAATGCATCTTATAGTTTTGCCCACCCCCCCATTCCTCACCACAGCCTAGATGACATTTTACAAGAGTCTTACTGAGGTTTCGTCTGGAGCACCTTTGAAGAAAATCACATCTATTTAATATAATGCGAATAGGTACAACAGATTGAGTACTTTCTTCTTTAACTAGGAACCCCTCTTCTGAAATGCACTGTTATCAGTTGAACAAGATGCATGGGGATGCTTAAGGCAATAAACCCGAACACATGTTTATATTGAAAAGCCCTCCGTAGCTGAACACAAAAAGAAATGGAAGGCACAGTTCCTAGACTGTTACTAGAGTTTCCTATCCTTTAGAAAACAAACACATTTCTTTCACTGTACTGTGCAGCCAAAACATTTAATTTGGTTTTTGAATGTTGCTGATTTTTCTTCACAGCGAAGTAGTGTTATACTGTGCCCTTCCATCTGCACCCCACCTGGGCTGCTGTGCCAGGCTCCAATACTAGTTGACAGGGCTCTGTAAAAAGTGAGGGACTGTAGCAGTAAAACACTAACTGGGATATTTGCATACCCACCTTAATTTACAAGCAAAATATCTTCATCATAATCGGTATGTGCTCAATTACTATGAAGTGCATACAAGATTGTTTGTAACATATACCCCATCTTTAAATTGTTGGGTAGGATTATAAAACTGAGCAGTGAAACATTTTTTGTATAGCAGCGAGTTAGCATATAATTTGTTAAGGTTTATTTATTTATATATATATAAAACTTGGTAAGGCTGCAGATTGTGTGAAAAACACTCTAGTTATCTGAATATATTTTGCCCTAATGCTATATACATATAATTCGAGGCACAGTCCATATCCATTATCCCTTGCAGCCCAAGTAAATGATATTGCAATTGAATTGAATTGAACTGATATTTTATTTCTATCACTCTCATACACAAGCATTTCAGGGCATGACAAGGCAAGGGAGGGGAACCGGGGAGAACAAAACAATGATCTTACTTGGCCCAGTGACATTGAGAACGCACAAGTGCATGGGAGAGGGAGAAAGTGCAAAGGAGAAACAGATAAATATTAATAAATAAATAATAAAGGCAACAAACAGTGGTAGAGCAGCCAGCAAGTGGCAAGTGCTGGGTTTAAGGCAGCAGACATGGTAGGTCTGATAAGTGCAGGAACAAAAAGGGGTGGCACTGTATGGGTACAGATACAGACCCCAGTGCAAGGTGGCCAGGAGGCAGTCAGGAGGGTGGTAGGGTGAGCTGGTACCTGGACCCAGAGGACAGGGGGTGGCCAGGTGCACACGGCCAATAGAGAACAGATCAGCAGGGGAGAGGGGGAGCAAAGGCAGAAGCAAAGAGGAAGGTCTTGAGGTGCTTCTGGAAGCAGAGATGGTTCCCCTCATGTTTTAGAGTGGCAGGGAGGCTGTTCCAGAGGGAGGCCCCAACCAAAGACACAGATCTACCTCCAGATCGTTTCTTTGAAAAACGACTGACCCTGTGGGAGTTAGAGGTAGAGGAGCGAAGAGCTCGAGAGGGGAGGTATTTGCAGATGGATAGCTGGAGGTATTTTAGACCCAGGCCCCAGAAAGCCTTGTGACAATGCAGAAGGTTTTGAATGTAATCCTTGCATCCACTGGGAGCCAATGGCGAGATTTCGGAGCTGGAGAGATACGATCCCAGGGCTTGAGGCCAAGACAAGTCTCGCGGTCCTGTTCTGGATGAGCTGCAGAGGGCGGAGAGTAGAGGCAGGTAGATTTAGAAAGAGGCTGTTACAATAGTCCAACCTAAAGAGAACCAGAGCTTGGGAGACAGTGAGCTTCTGGAGGAGTACCTGTGAGGAGGTGCAGTAGGAAGTTTGACTTTTTTACAGACATCAGAGATGTGGGCGGAGAAGGAAATTGTGGAGTCAAAAGTGATCCCCGAGGTTCTTAGCCTTACAGGTGGGGGTAGGAGGAGGGCCAAGGGAGGCAAGCCAGAGTGTGAGGGGAATGGATGGTGAAGGTGTGCCGATGAGAAGGATCTCCATCTTGCTGGCATTCAGACAAAGATCATTGGCAGCACACCAATCTTAAATTTCAGTTAGGCAATCAGAGATGAGAGAGGGAAAGGAGGTGGCTGAGGGCAGCCTGAAATGAGTTCAGTGTCATCAGTGTAGCACTGGAAATTTGAGCAGAAAATGACAATGCAGTGGCCGAGAGTTGCCAAGTATCGGTTGAAAAGCCAGGGCGAGAGGTAGGATCCATGGAGAACAACAAAGGATAGAGAGGGAGATAGATGATAGGAATGACCCAAGTTGGACCTGGGAGGGCCGATCAGAGAGGAAAGAGGTCAGCCAAGCCAGAGCCTGATCGGTGTTACCCAGGATATCATGGAGACGGTTGAGCGGGATAGTATGGTTGACCGTGTCAAAGGCAGAAGAGAGATCGCGTAGGATGAGGACAGAGGGGATGCTAGAGTCAAGGTTGGAGAACAGATCTTCATGGATGTTCAGGAGAGCAGTTTCTGTGCTTCTGGCAGCTCTGAGGCCAGACTGGTGGTCATGGAGACAGCCATCAGAATCGGAATTAAGGTTAAGCTTAGAGATGGAATAGTAATGGAAATTGGGCGATAGTTAGCCGGACAAGAAGGATCAGCTGTGGGTTTTTTGTGAAGAGAATGCACAAGGGAGTGCTTCAGAGGGGAGGGGAAGGATCCTGAGGCAAAAGAGAGGTTGCAAAAATCAGCAAGGGCTGGAGCGAGTGTGTCAATGTGGTCCTTGATGGTTTTAGAGGAACAAGGATGAACCTGTTTTGATGAAGCTTTCATAGATCGGACTTGTGTAGCGACATCATCAGGGGAGAAAAGAGGAAAAGACGAGGAGGAGGGTGGGGGGTGGCTGAAGGAGGGTCAGCAAGCACAGACAGATAGGAGAGAGGAGGGGTAGGGGAGGAGAGGGTGGGCAGGATGTTCTGGGTTTTTGAGATAATGTGAGGGGCAAGGGCAATGTTGCTCTCCACTTAAAGGGTAATGTTAGCAATGCTAAAGTAGGAGAGGCTGAGAATGACATTTGATAACTCAAAATCCTCAGAGGGCAAATTCATATTTGAGTTTTATCATGCATTAACTTGCAAGGGGGGGGTTCAAAGTGTGTGTGTGTGACATATGTGCAAATAATAAGTATCATGAGATGGGGTTACATTCAAAGTAGCAGTAGCCTGGTTACCCACACTCAGTATCTGATATTTGAGCTGACAGTTGGGTTACATAGTCTGTGTGATGCTTTTGCTAAGGTACCATACATAACAGAAATTATTGTGCTTAAACATCATTCATATCATGAGAAACATAAGAATGTGGATGTAGGTACAAGTCTGGTAACTTTTTGCAGAACCAAGGTAGGCAGAGTCAAGGTTGCGTGGTAATATCTGAATGAGTCCTGTGGCGGAAGTTCGAGTCGTATGGTATAAGTGTGGTAGAGTCAATATAGGAGCATTGTGGGGGAGGGGAGATCATTTGGTTAATGTGTGAAGGCATCTATGAGTTATATCTTCTGTTCATGGAGTTACTATTTCATTTTTTTTTAACCTATTATGGGTGTATTCTACTTTAAGGGTTTTAGGGTGTTTAAGGTCATGCTTGCCTAGTAGGGCAATGTAAATAGGCTAGACCAGAATATCAAAACTAGTTAGTATAATTCAGCTTAATTTTGAGAGAAAGCAAATATAAGGTAACTGCTGTGGCTTGTGCATTATTAAATCTTTTTGAATAGGTGGGAATGGTCTGTGTTCACTGGTAAAATTCTTCTGAGCGGCACCCAGAAGGAAGCTGGGCAAGCGCACAGGCGTACAGCTTAGAGGGAGCATTGGTCACAATACATGCTTGCACCCAAAGCCCCATGCCCCACGGTCCCGTATTATGAAGCAGAAAACGCTTTTCGGACAAAGCACATTGTTCCATAAGCATTGGAGGTTGCCATGGAAGCGTTGGTACCCTCTGCATGCACTACGTAATGCGTTCTGTCCAGGGAGCCGATGAACATGTAGACATGTGACTAGGCAAACTTAAAATCTGCCTGCACACTTCCCTGATGCTTCTTGTTCAACAGATTGGCTGTTATTCTTTGCTCCTGTGACTACGGTTTGTCTTGTTTCCTGACCTAGTGCCCGTTCTTGGACCTTGCCTCGCATTCTCCTTTGTCTTGTTTTGACTCCACAGTAACAACCCGACTTCTGCCTCCTGGACTTCTTGCCTCACGTTTTGTACCTCACTACTGGCTAAAACCAACTCGGACTGCTTTGCAGACTGCTAGTTTTTCTCCTTGGCCCCCGGTTTTGTTCCCTTGTTGCCAACCCTGTTTCTGCTTGGACTTCCTTGCTGTATGTCGGCCACCGACACTATCCCGCCTCCTTCCCCTGTGACAGTGCACGGACTAGAGACTTCCTTTTATTGCACCTCATGGAGCGTCTAGGCATCCTTGTGCCATCGGGGTAAGTAGATTTGCTTGGGACTAGAGACTTCTTGGAACAACTCCCTGCAGCATAGGCATCCTCATGCTGTTGGGTTAGGTGGATTTGCTTGGGACTAGAGATTCCTTGGAATATCACCCCTGCAACATAGGCATCCTCCTGCTGTCGGGACAGTCTTCCTACTCTTGGATTGTTGAACGCTCACATTGGGATTCTGGCTCTCTCCTTCTTTGTGCCTTCCAGGACCCCATCACCTGGTAAGCTACATATACATACCTGTTGTCTCTTCATATAGTCCTTGCTCCCTAGGCTATCCTTAACAATCCCTTGGTGTATTGTTACAGGTGACACCATCTGCCTGTTGACCAAGGGACAGTCTGACATCAGACACTCCGCCGCTGGCCATTGTCGAGAACGTCTCACAGATGTGAGCATTCCCTTGTCTTGTACAGTAGTTATCTATTCTGGATATTCTAGACTAGTCATTTACCTATATTCTTTTTCTTGCAGCCTATGGTGTCCTGTGTTGTGTTCATCTCTTTCGGTTAAATAATTCCTCTGTATGTTATTGCAAACAATCAGAGGGGTACATTGGTAGGAAGAACTTGTTGCCTAGACTACGAGTTCAACTGCCGGCTAGCAATCTTGAGACCCCAGTACCCCCTGGGGAAAGGCAAGTTCTGAAATTTACCCCATAGCACTGTTCAGCAACTTAGCCTTCCTCATATACATTTTTCTTGCCCAGCTCAAATAACTTGTAGTGGCAAGTGTAGCCTGTGTATCGGAGGCGTCCAGGCAAATTGCCATATGACCAGTTAGTGGCCTGCATACACGGCTTAAGAACAGAGGCTTCAGGGGGCACTTCCTCAGATGCATGGTGGCCGGACAGAGTAACAAACGATGTTGTGCCGTCTCTTCAGACTCACCACAAAGGTTACATGACACGGAAACAGCAATATTCCATCTATGCCAAAATACATCAGTCTGCAAGATTCCAATATGGAATTTTAAATATAATGCTTCTTCCCACCTGGGCAAGATATAGTCCAGGTAATCTTCGCAGCTCGCCCTCATCTTTATTGAAAGATATCCGGCCAGCTGCTCAGAAGCCCTGGATCTTCCCCGGATATCCTCCTGCGACTTTGCCCGTGCTGCGCTCTTGATTGCTTCCCCTGCAACCGGTGTGATGATTGAGGGATTTGACCAATAATCCTCCATACCCAGCAAACCCAGGTATCCTTTCACACGGCAGCCAACTTTAAGGAGCAGCACCCCTGCTGGGAAAAAACATCTGCAACTGCCTCTTTGTATTTACAAATTTGAGGATTAGACCAGAGGCGAGCCCAGTAAAGGACCGGGCGTAACTTACAGATCTTCTCAAACCCCTCCAATCCAGTTTCCAAAAGCACTGGAATATTCGGGGCTGCAGTGGACAACCTAAGGATATTCTTCAGAAATGTTGTCTCAGCCACTGCAAGGAACTTGGCCTCCACGTGCCCCCAGAGTTCTGCCCCAAACAATGCTGGCTGGCATGCTTGTGCTATGTAGGCCTCCAGCGAGACCCACAATGCCCTATTTTCATGTTCGTTTGTGAATCTAGTGAGGGCCTACTATATCTAGCCATGGTGAGGTTGGCCTTCTTAACCTGTATTTTCCAACTGCATGATGCCGTAACACTCAGGCCTAGATAATCATACTGAACCTGCTCAATCGCACCCCAATATACAAAGAGAGATAAGGGCCTGTGCTTCTTCTTGGAATTGGCATTGAAGATCATAGCCCTGGTTTTTGTGATATTCAAGGCAATCCCATTCTTCTTTGTGATAGACACAAAAATCTCCAGCTGTTTGTACACACCAGACAGCATGATCGATAAAAAACAACAATGCAGGACACTTGTCGCCTGCTAGCAAGGGGGCATCAGTCAGGCGGCTAACAACCTCTTCAAAACTTAATTAATGACAATACAGAACAGCTTCTGTGCCAACAGACATCCCTGGCGGACTCCCTTCTGTATAGCAATACTACGGGAAGTGCTTCCCTCTTGGCTCCAACGTACCACCGCCAAGTTCTCTGTGTAAAGACTCTGAATTGCGGAAAGCAGAGCCACAGGGAAGCTCTTCCAGGACCTTCAACAAACGTTCCGGTGGGACCGTAATTTTCTCTTTGAAGAGTTAATTCTGTCCATTTTTGCCATACTACATGTGACGGTTGTTAAAAATCGTTTGGAGTTCCTTTTTTTCATATGTGTACATTGCGTGAGCTTTGAGGTGAGAAGGAAACCATTATAATAATGGACCCGACAACATTATGTGTGAACGTGGCTGAATGACAGGAAAGCTTTGGCAGGAAGAAGAAGTTTGGATGAGGCTACCACAATGTTATCAGGCGCCTCTGGGTGAAAGTGTCACGTGGGATGTTTTTGGAGGTTGAGGAATATTAAGCGACCATAGACAGAATGGGAACAAGGACTGCAATGGTCAACAATGGATGAAAGTGGATATTCACCGTTCCGTGGTAAAGCGTAAAATGTTGATGTATTATCGGCTGTGACACCATGCAGAGGATTATGAGATGTGATGGATGCAGAGAAGGGAAGCTTCCACTGGGCACCATCTATTTATATGATATGAGACCTTTGGTGGGGCGCTCGAAGCAGCGAATGACAAAGGGTGTAGAATTCCACAAAAAGGGTGTTTTTACGTGGTCGTCCCAATTATAACAAGCCAGTTTGAAAACTTTATCATTTGAATTTGAAAAAGTTCTGTGACCATGATAGATTTTTCTGGCACTTTTGGGGAAATGGTAGTAATGCTGTTGTTATCCCTTCTTTTTTTTCTTTTTTAATTATGTATTTATTATCTTTTATTCTTACACTCTTATTTCTGTGTGCCTGATTCAGGATCAATAGTTAGTTTGCATACAATGAGAGGTAGTTAAGACAGAAGGGTATGTGATCATGTTGGACTGCCTTTCAAATAATTCATGCTAGGCTCTGAAATGAGCTGGAAGATAGTTTGGAGTTTGATTTGCATTTGATTTTGCTGATATCAGGAGCACATTTTCCATTCTTTAGGATCTGTCCTCATTTTTCTCAGCTTTGAGGAAATATGTGAACAAATAGGCAGAAACAATGAATGCATATTGTAAATGTGGCAAATGTTGGGCTGAGTATACTAATTAAGTATAGACTTAATAGACCAATACGTACACTGTACATTTGGCAAGGAATGTATAATGGTTGTGTTAATTACTCAGGTGCATAACTCATTCGAACTATGATTACATTGGGAGGGCTCATAATTCCAGGGAATGGATTGCTGTAACTGAAATGAATATTTGAATTGGAGAGGATACTTGGTCAAGATATGTTTGGAATGGACACTGGATTCCGGTGGAGTATGGTTCAGAACAAGATGTCTATTGGAAACGATACTGCTCATTTTCAATTTGGACTATTCCGAACTGCTGTGTTGCTAACATATTATTGTCTTTTCTTGTTTTTTTGTGATTTCTGTCTTGTCTTGTCTAGTTATGTAATTTTTGTTGTGTGGATTGTTCATTGTACTACATTAGCTATTGCTCAAGGTATCAGCTTACTAATATACAATCAGAGGTTGTTCATATTTTTGCTACTTGATGATTGTGTGTAGAGTATAAGCGTTTGAAGTTGAGGTGAGTGACAGGTTTAGGAGTTATGGAAGAAATAGATTTTGACCTCTGCGTATAATCAGTGCATTGACAGTTTTGACCTGAAATGTTAAAGGCCTGAATTGCCCACAGAAGCGGACACAAGTGATGGCAAGGATATGGAGGGTAAAGGCAGACTTGGTATTTCTTCAGGAAACTCACCTAATTGCTGAGGCAAAAAAAGTATTTGATTAGCTCAAGATATCCTTGTGAGTTGTCAAATTCTTTTCCCACAAAATTAAGGTGCGTGAGCATTCTGATTAGGAAAGGCAAAGATCTTAAAATAGAAAGGGTGGAAGGTGAGGGTTGGAATATTGGATGATGCTCTGGTGGATTTCCGCATAGATCTTGACAATGAGAGACCATCTTTCGTCAGGTGGCATCTTAAAAGTGGGATTTTAGAAGATTTTGTTACAGTGGCAGATATTAAGACATTTACAGAGTTGTTTTTTTTAAGGAGAATGTAGGTTCAGCGGATCCCATGATGGTATGGGATAGTTTTAATGTGTCATTAAGGGGGGAAATGAATAATATGTCTTCGTATATCAGAAAAAAGGGTTTAGCTGAGTTGAAATCACTTGAGGCAGAGCTATCCCACTTACAACGGAGGAATGCACAAAGCAGGGAAATCACTGATCAACTGAAAATGAGTCATATACAAGAAGAAGTAGCCAATAAAACAAACTCAATGGCGGAGAAAGGCCTTTTTTAATGAGGCATAAATACTGGGAAAGTGGTGATAAAGTGGAAAGCTATTTACCAGCAGATTGAAAAGGATGATGAGAAGTCATGCATTCAAGGTGTGGAGGATGTGAATGGTCATGTGGTGATGAAAACATTCTATGAGACCTAAGCAGAGGATACCACTCCTCAAAGATCTTATCTGGGGGAAACTTTGGAGCGTATTGCCGCTGCTATGTTAAAACCAGAGGATAGCAATGCTTTGGATGGTCAGATTGAAGTTGAGGAGGTAATGGGGGCCATAGGACAACTTAATATGGCAAGCTCTCCAATGTTGGATGGTCTGCCTGTTAAGTTCTGCAAGTCATTCAGATCAGTTTTGGCCCCAATTTTGTGTGAATTGTTCAAGATTTTGGTACGGAATGGGGACTTGTGTCTATCGATGCAAGAGGCTTTAATCATGTTAATTCCAAAGCAGAGCAGAGACCATGAAAACTGTGAGACCTACAGACCAATTTCATTGATTAATGTAGATGTGAAAATATTTGCAAAGGTACTGCCAAACAAATCACTGTGTTGGGGACTTGATCCATGTCTCTCAGGTTGGATTTATGCATGGGAGATTTGGATATGACAACATAAGAACCATCGTCGATGTGATGGGTCTTCGCAAAGATGAAAACTCAACTACAGTATTGGTATTCATGGAAGCGGAGAAAGCGTTTGATAGAGTACATTGGACATTTCTGACATTTACATTTCAAAAGATGGGCTTTGGAATTAACTTTTTCAATGCAGTTATTTGTCTACACAATGTAGCGACTGTCAAAATATGCGTGAATAATGAACTGGCTGGCTTGTTCAATCTTGCGTGTGGCACGAGGCAAGCGTGTCCTCTGTCATCCTTTTTGTTCAATATAGCTTTGGAACCTTTGGCAAACTATATTAGATGTGAAGAAACTATTTGAAGTTTGGGGAAGTAGAAGTCACGATATTGGGCCACATTACAAGATGGGCGGAATGCGATTAACGGCGCCGGTAATGGTGCCGGCGCATTAATCCCATTCCGCCCTATTATGAGGTTCCCTCGTGGGACCCGCTATGGACGTCTGGTTTTACCAGACGTCCATAGCGGGTCCCGCGAGGGGACCAGGGAGCAAACAACGGGCCTGTTATTAACGGGCCCGTTGTTAGCTCCCTACCCATTCCCATTGAGTCCTATGGGGGGTCGAATGTCGGAATGGCCCAGTATTTCCCCATTCAAGGAACCCGGACACGATTTTGGAGGCAGCCATGCCCTTATTAAGGGCATGGCTGCCTCCAAAGTCGAAATTAGGCCCATTGTTTTATTCAGAAGACATGGAGATTATTCTCTCTAACCGAGAAGAGGGTAAGGTGATTTTGAAAAATACATTCTAACGGATGGGTAAAAATTCAGGACACAAAGTCAATTGAGATAAACTGAGGGTTTTCCACTTTTGCCAACATGTAGAAGGGGAGATTTTGCAGAATGGAACTGTAAATGGTAGGAATCTCATATGAAATACCTAGGGGTTTATTTAGTAAGAGACATAAGGACAATCATAGAATTCAATATAGATGAGTTGATTGTAGTACTGAAGAGAGACGTGAGGAAATGGGATTGATTAAACTAGAGTATCTGGGCAAAGGTTAACGCTATTAAAATGACTATGTTACCAAAGGTATTTTATGTTATACAGTCATTGCCTCTGAGTTTCCAAAAAGTTGCTGAGAAGGGTTGATTGGCGTTTTCAGGATTTTCTGTGAGATGAGAAGAAAAGACCAAAAAATCCCAAATTCATACTATTTCATGGTATTCAAGAGGGTGGTTTTGGTTACCCGGATCTAGAGAGGTATCATAGAAGATTCATATTGAAAAAGGCATCTCACTATGTGATGTCCGACAGTAAGCATGAACCAATGGGGTTATCAATTGAAAAGGGATATTTTTTGCCCATTCAAATTAATAATATATACTCCATTGGTACATTGCCGAATATAAATTGCCCACTTCTAGTGTAACTAGGTAAGTGATCATCTAATGGTTGACTGACTTGGTAGGGAATTCATATTTACATTAAAAGGCCTCTCTTTGGTCTAATCATGGGCTTCAAATAACAAACAAGACATTGAATTGGCGTAGTTGGATCTCAAAAGGAATATTGGAGATAGGGGATGTGCTGCGAGATGGACAAATGATACTGTTTGATGAATTGCAGCGTTTATATGGTGTGAGAACAGGGAGGTAGGTAGATTTAGAGATCTTGAATTTCTTTTAAATCAGAGATTAGGCATGTTGTCTGAACCAATAGAGAGGGAGACAAAGGGATGCACTTCATTTGCTTTGTGGCCATGCATGGTTTCAACATATCTTACACTAATTCCTATGGATGCTTTCATTGTTGAGTCATGGGGAAACCTGAAAGGAACATGGGAGGAGGACTTGGGTTTTGGAATTATGGATAGAGTATGGATGCAGATGCCAATAACAGGAGATTGAAGAATGGATCGCAGCATTCTCAAACACCTATGCAGCGATTAAAACAAATATGCGGGCCCCTGAGACCAAGACCACTAATATATTCGATATTGAAATTAGAGATGCCAAACGAACTCTAAGAGCTGACCTGAGGAAATTACGTAAAGCTTCCACTACATCGTACAACTATCTGACTCTAAGCAAGAAGCTGAAAAATGCCTACAGAACATGGCTAAAGCAGAAACGCTATGCAATAAAACTGCTCAAATGGCAAACAACAGTCCAAACGTTATGTACGGGGAACTCCCGAACCATATGGGGACTACTGAGCACGGCTCGTGGTGACACCAGTATCCCCTTAACCAATTCAATCGGCATTAGCCAATGGGAGGAATTCCTGAAAACCCGGAACGGCACGGACCAGGCAAAGCCACAGGAGAGGATGCCCCAGGATCCACCTTCGATCCCTTTCAAAGTGTCAGTCGAATCTCTGATAATCAGGATAAAAAAGCTCAAATCCTCAAGAGCTCCGGGACCCAACGGCTTAGCAAATGCCGTATTAAAGAGCAACCCGGAGTATTGGGCAGAGGTACTCGAGATCCTCTTTGAAAAGATTCTGAAGGAAGGTCAAATCCCTGAATCCTGGCAGACTGCAATTTTGATCCCTGTGTATAAGAGAGGCGACCGCTCAGATCCTTGTAATTACCGTCTACTTTCAATGCTGGACTGCACAGGCAAGTTATTTGCAGCATATCTTCTACAGGAACTCCAAATATGGGCAGACAGAGAAAAGATCCTTGATTGTTTCCAATGTGGATTCAGAAGCGGATATTCTACTACACATAATCTGGTAGTAATGGATATTCTTTGTAACAAGGCCAGAACATCAGGTAATCCACCTTTATACGCCTTGTTCATAGATTTTAAGTCCGCCTTTGATCTAGTCCCCAGGGAACTACTTTGGGCCAAACTTGAAAAATTGGGATGTCCTAAAGAAATACTACATTACCTCAAGTTATTGCACTACAATACCACAGTTTCCCTGAAGCTGGACGCGAAAGGGAATATGACTAACAAGATCAACCAAAACTGTGGCGTGAAACAAGGATGTGTTACGGCACCAATACTGTATAACCTGTTTGTCCACGATATACCTAAAGCACTATCATTGGAAAACAACTGCCCCCCCAAGATTGGATCCACTCACTGTGTAGTGCTAGCATACGCTGATGATTTAGTCATCTTGGACCACACTATCAGCGGCATTCGTAGATCAGCTGAGGCACTATGGTCCTATACTCAATCCAATGGGCTGGCTATCAATCTAAATAAAACACAGATGGTAATGTTCAGTTCCAAGAAGACAGCAAGAATCGGTCTAAACATATATGGGACGGCAATTAAATATACCCCATATTATAGATATCTGGGTGTCGAGGTTGAGCCCAAGGGGCACTATACCATTTGCAAACAAATTAGAACCACAAGAGCTGCCCAAGTAACAGCACTTATTTATCGTTTTTCTACAACTCACTGTGGCTATACCATCTGGGCAGCACGCCAACTATACCTTCAGGTCTTAACACCAATGATAATCTATGGCCTGGAGGCATTGCAATTGATAGAACTTGACTGGCTTCAAATCCTCGAAGGGAAATTTTGGAAAAAAATACTCGGTCTCCCGGGCTGTATCCCAATGGCCATCCTTAGATTAGAGCTCGGCCTTATTTCCTGGAAGTCTCTTGTACTCAGGAAAAGAGCCGAATTATATCTAAAAACAACACCTGATACAGCCAACTTATTGTTAGTGGCGATTCATTGCGAAATTAACAAAGCATCTTCATATTCTTTTATGAAAAAGAACATTGTTAAATATCTTGAAGAGATCGGCTGGACCCAAAAACAACAAGAGGTCTCCCCTCCTGTGCTGAGAGCGCTAGCCAAGAAATCTGAATTACACGATTGGATTAGCAATTTTGCACACTTGGAAAATCTAAAACGCTATAAATTTGTGCAATTCATGAATTACACTCTTAAGAAGCCATTGCCATATCTGAATCTATGCCCTTCGCCACGGCTACGACGATTAATTCTTTTGCTAAGGATCGATCAGTTGCCTGTACTGGCCATAAGTGGGATTAAGAACAATCTCCCCCTACCTGAACGTTTCTGCAGGTTGTGTAAGGACAGAATGAAATCGGAAACGGGCAAACATGTTCTTACCAGATGTGTCGCTATGATAAAGGTCTACACAACATTTTATACAGATTTTGTCCATAACTTGGAACACGTTGGCAGTAATGAATTCTGGCAAAGAGCCGTTAACGCAAAGGGAAACGGGATGAAATTATACATTGCTATGTACAATGTTTGGACGACTGTCGAGAAATCATTGGACATAAACATATAGCGAACTGCCAATTCATGGATGTTCTCCTTCCTTTTTACTATGGGAAAGTTTTTATCAGGAAAAACTGCTTATAAATTTGCCATCCGCAATTACTATTTGGACTTGTAGTCTCGAATATGTAAAAGAATTAATACTTATTCACTGGTGGATCATGGACACATTCATATATCCGCTTAATTTTGAATTCCGAATGTAACTCATTTTTCTTCTTATTCTCAATTTATTATTTTTTTTTTCTCTTCTGCTTATTTTGTTTCTTATGCTACTATTTTCTTTATTCATTTAATATGCTAGTATTTATCTTAACGATCAATTGTTTTTTCTTAAATGTAATTTTTATGTCATGTGAAAAGCTTATAATAAGCTATAACACATTAATAATAAATTAAATTAAATTAAATAACAGGTTTTAGAAGTAAACTGGATCTGAGCTTGAGACTAACACATCAAAACATTTTGGGGCATTTATACTGGACCCCAGTGCAGCTGCATGGTTTGGATTTGATGGGGGATGTGGTAGAGAGAGGGGCACTCTAATGCATATGTTGTGGGATTGTTCTAGATCAAAGGGATTTTTGGGGAATGTGTTGGACAGAATGGATACAGTATTATCAATAAGCCTTCCAAGAAAACCTCTTCAAACTCTCTTGCTGTCTAGTAAAGGTAGTTGTAGAATTGCCAAGCAGTATGGTCAGTGGATTGACAAAGTACTGGTAGTAGTGGTAAAGCAGATCCTGAAGTTATGGAAAACAAGGAAAAAGCCACAGATAGAAAGCTGGGTGAATGTTGTATAGATGTTGTTGGCAAATGTTGAGAAAAGTATGTCTAAAAAGCAGAAACATCAAGAACATTATTTAGAATTCTGGACACCTTTTAACAGTTTATATGGTACATGACATTTCACTATTTTGCACATGATTTTGATTGACGAAAGGAACTCTGAGTAACTAAGTCATTTATCGACCTCTTATCCACGTATGTTTATGTGAGTGATGTTTTTTGTTTTTTTCATTGCCCCGTATTAATTGGGATGAACATGTTTTTTATAAGATTGAGTTCCGTAATGCTTCAAATGTTATGTATTTGAAATCTTTAAGATTCTGTAAATGTGTTATTATGATCTTTGGTTAACACTGGGGATAATTGTTATCCCAATGCTGTACTATTGGTTGTATTCACTGTTTGAATTGATTAACCTTTTAAATGAAAGTTATAAATGAAGCATTTAAAAAAAAGAATGCTTAGCAAAGGTGTCAGTGATGCTTGGCAAACACTGCTTCACTCTTTTCTGCTTGTTGTATTTGCGTTACACAACTCACCTGGCACGTATCATCATTTGACTCTGCACACAAATGTTGCTGGCTGGAGAATTCATGCAGCCCTTACTCCTGTGCACACAATTTCAGATGCTAACAGCTTGGCCTGGATCCTCAGTGAAGAATTTCACAAGTACTTGAGAGATCTTACAAATGCTGTTACGTATATATCTCGTCAGGTGCACCCACGTCCAAGCCAACCCTGTTATAGAGACATCACCCACAGATAAGGCAGGAGAAGAGATTTTCCCGCCAGCTTCACCTCTCTATCCGGGTGACAGAATCTACATGTGGAAACTTGTTAGAAAGTGGAAAAACTGTACTTTACTGGCCCTGACACCGTTGTCTATGCAACACCCACTGCAGTGAAATTGACTAACAGGAAAGCATGGATCCACCTTCGCTGACGTCTGCCGAGACAACAGCACCGGCTCCCTCGAGGAAGAGGAGAGGAGCACATCTTGATGGGAAGTATCAGCCAACTTTCATAGACTTTTTCCTCTGGTATCAGGTTTCACAGGAGGCCTGTGGTGGGGGTGACTGATTTGCCTACCAATAGTGTTGGTAACAATAGAACGCAGAAAAATAATGTGCTTTGGTTTGTTCTGGCTTTTGTGTGTGTTCTTCTGTCTCTTTCCTTTCTCTGTTTTTTGTTATATAAAGGGTCAGGCAGCACGACCAAAGACAATTATGACAATGTAACAACAAAAAAGAGTGTATTCAATGCAGACATATTTCATGATTCAATTTGGGGGAGGCAGACACATCATCTGGCAATGGATGGTATGTTAAAATGCAGCTTGTGGGGCAAGAGAGGGCTAATGACACTTTTGATGTACTCTCTCTCTCATCCCACACATCACAGGGACACCCAAGATTTTCCTACCCCAGGAAGTAATAGCGTGGGAGGATGGGTGCATTCCACACTTGTCATTGTGTAAAACGCAAAGGCTTTTTCGGGGACAGGCAGTGTCCGTTTATTGGATAGATGAAGGAAAACATTTATATGCAGGCAACTATATACAGCTAGGGAAAATGTCAACAACCAAGGCTAAAAAGCACACAGTATTAGAATACTTAACGGATGGTGCAAGGAAAGAATAGCAACTGTTCCCAACTCACAGCAGAGTGCACTGCAGAAACTCATCAGGGCATGATATTCCATGGTGCAAGGACATTAATGAGGATACAGTGATCAGCATTTCATGACGGGAAATAGGATGGGCAATGGTGCAGTGTCGAGCAGAGTCACTGGTGGGGTTTGAGGAGGATGTGGTAGCAACAATAAACGATAGTTGCAGGGCAGTATGTAACAAGTATGTATATGCGTTAACCTGTATAGATGAGAGACATTGATCAGTCCACATAAAACCTCTTACACGATTTTACTTATGTTTCAGGTCCATGGGATCAACATATCTGGGGGCCGATGTTGGCTTCAATGAAGGTGATGAACATCCCAGCACTGCAAAGTGGGACAGCGATGGTGATGGAACATTGGTGGGCCTGTGGGACCAAGGCATATGCCCAGCTGCCTCCTGATTGTGGGGGACTGTGTTCCCTCATCACAATTCACAGCCATGTCCTGGTAGTGTGCCAAATAGACTTGATGCCCTTCAATCACAACCCGGTAATGTTGAAAAGAAAAATAAAGGAGGAAGAAAAGACACAAGAAGGGCGGGGGCACACATTGAACAGGAAAAGATGCAGCAGTAACTACTGGTCGACATCATCATAAGAAAGTTTGGAAGCCATTCCATCCCACTTCTGACTATATTCAAAGGCTTCTGTTTTCTGCACATCCCCCAAGCCCCCTGGCGTCCAAGCAGCCACTAATGCGAGTTGCTACAAGTGACACGTTATAAAGTCTTACAACCAGCAAACTCAACCGAGAAGGGACTCATTGCAGTGAATGAAGAGTTTTGTGCAGTAAGACTGGTGGCACTTCAAAATAGATACATATTGGATATGATAACAGCAATGGAGGCTGGCACATGCCACAAAATAGGCAGCAGCTGCTGCACCGTGACCCCGGAAAATTATGCAGCTAATGGGATGCTAGCAGAGGCCATCGAGGAAATGTTCACACTCCATGAGAAAATGACGAAAGAAATGCAGGCTGTTTCGTCGGCCAGTTGGTTCGATTCACTGTTTGCCTGGGTCCCCACATGGTTGGTGAACACATTTAAAGTGGCTCTCCCAGTGGTAGTCTGGGTGCTCATCACCTTCTGTGCAGGCCAGCTGATATTGCAACATTGTAAATGTAAAAAGGGGAGAAGGAGCTATATAATGTCCATGAATTTTTGTAGGGGAGTGTCAGACACAGGGTAAAAAAGTAAATGCCAAACAAACTGGACCAACCGAGAGTGATACACAAGTCATATTTACAGTGCTGCCTACAAATGTGGATAAGTATGGTGCTATTTAGGTGTCATGCTCAGCCAATGGGTAGGAGTGTATGGTAATGTACTTTTTCCTGGGGGAATATGAGGAAGAAAGAGGGGGATATTGTTACGCTCACCTGGGCCCCACAGGGGTGTCGATCAGACCCGGACAGCTGCGGTCTCCGTCAACGTGATGCATAGTGCAGAGATGACTGTCTGGACTGGCCCGCCTAGTCTTGTCTGCTGGACCAGAAGAAGTATTTTTCTGCAAATGGAGACAGGGATTAGCCACCTGCGGGTTTTAGTGATGGCCTCCCAACTGCTCTCGCTCTCCCCCACTAATCACCTCCGATATCCCCTTAGTAACCTCACCTTATGTTTGTAAAAGATGAGCTCTCCATCCTGCGTGTCTTGCAGGGGCGCGTAGATACCAGTTACTTCACTGGTTTGAAGGCATTGGGAGAGTTCCGGTAAGCATTGACTCTGAAGTCCCAGGCGGGATTGGTAAGTATCAAGTTCAAAGAGTTCAATTTGCCCGATGTTCACTCTTGTCCCCTTCCTTCCTTAAGTTGCAACTGAGTTCGTGAGAAGAAGGTCTCGTAGCTGCTGCTGGCGTTCAGGTAAGAGTCTGTGTTACCCAACGCTGTCCGGTAACTATTGCATGCGTTAACGTGTTGTTTTTCTCCCTCTTTACAGATGCGGCATATGAAGATTTGGAGAATAATACCGCCGGTGGTAAATCAGGTAAGTCTATGGTGGTAAGAGGTATTTGTTGATTCCCTTGGCTCACCTTGTTATTCTTGTGTCCCTAGGTGCCGGAGTACGGCGAAGAAATGATGGAGACAGTGCCGGATTGAAAGATGCTGTGAGAACTGGTGAGTATGGCGCCGTGCTGGAGCTGGCGAAGTGATGCGTGCAGGACTGATGTACTTTCCAGGTCGGGAGATGAAATGGATCCGGAATCAGGTGAGGAATTTGAAATAAGTTTGTTTTCTAACCTTGTCCTTTTCTTCCTCTTTATTCTAGGAGCTCCGGATTTGAGGCGGGCGTGGCAGAAGACTGGATGCTGGCTGCAGGCACGCAGGCGTGGCAGAAGACTGGATGCTGGCTGCAGCCACGGTGAGAGTCACGCTGCTGGATGCAGAATAACACGAAGCATGTGCTGCTGTTCGGGCGTGGTTTAAATAGCCTCCAAAGTAGTCCCAGGAAAGAAGTTCCCCAGGACCACACCCAAGTAAAAAATAGTCCCTGTAGTAAAATAGTCCCATCCAGGCCTCACGTTGGCTTGGATTTATTTGCAGCATGGTCTGCATGAGGTAAGTAATGTCTATGAGCCTGGCGCCTATGGCGCCAGGACTGATTATTATTATGAGCCTGGTGCCTACGGCGCCAGGACTGAACCCAGACAGCCCCTAGCTGGGGCTGCTGGGGTTTTTGTAAATGTCTGGATGCCTGCTCCCGGGGCTGATGGGCTTGATCCGGATGCCCGGGAGTAGGCATCATGACAGCACTCCCCCCCAAGGCCCCTCCTAAAGTTGTTCTTCCCCTTGGCCCTGGTTTGTCTGGGAAGTTCTGATGGAATGTCTTCACCAACCGAGGTGCATGAACGTGGTCACTAGGCTCCCATGACCTTTCCTGTGGACCATAACCTTTCCAGTCGATTAAATAAAAAAGTCCAGGATATTCTTTACCTCGAATTCAGGTTCTCCATCTATTAGGATGGGGTCAGGTGGTTTGGCAAGTCTTGTCCCGGGTTGAACTGGTTTCAAAAGTGAAACATGAAAGACAGGATGGACCCGCATATTAGAGGGTAATTCCAACTTGACGGCCACCGGGTTGATAATGGCCTTAGTGTAAGATCCCAAATACCTAGGATTAAAAGTCTGAGTTCCTTTTAGAGGTATGTGTTTGGTAGCCAGCCAAACTTGATCCCCAATCTGATATCGTGGCGCATCGCTTCTATGTTGATCAGCATTTTTCTTATATTTCTCTTTCGCTTATTTCAAACGTTCTGTTGCCTCCTTAAAGGCTTGTGTAATAGTAGAGTGTAAATGACTAACTGCAGGCATTTCTAAGTGCTGAGGCGAATCGAGTTCTGTGGTTCGAGGGTGATGTCCGTATATGGTATAGAAGGGGCTTTGTCCGGTTCCAGAATGTACTGAGTTATTGTATGCATATTCGGAAATCCATAAAATATCCTTCCAATTGCTTTCGGTCTGGTGCAGCATGCAACGTAGGTACTGTTCAAGGGTCTGGTTGGTCCTCTCTGTCTGACCATCGGTCTGGGGATGGTGACTGGTTGATAACCTCACGTCGATTTGCGCCAATTGACAACATTTCTTCCAAAATTGTGAAATGAATTGACTGCCTCGGTCAGAGACCAATACGGAAGGAAATCCGTGTATTCAAACAATGTTTTCGAGGAACTCCTTGGCCAAAATTGAAGCGGAAGGTAATCCTTTTAAAGGAATGAAGTGGGCCATCTTGGAAAAAAGATCCACAATAATTAGGATGGTGTTAAATCCATTACATGGAGGTAGATCTGTAATAAAGTCTAAAGACAAGGTGTGCCATGGTGTAGGTGGAATAACCAAAGGTTGTAAAAGGCCAGCAGGATTTTCCTTCTGGCTTTTGTTTTGGGCGCAAATGCCACAAGACATCACAAATGACTTTACGTCTTTTCGCCAAGTGGGCCACCAGAACTGTCTCTTCATTTTTGCTTGAGTTTTTGCGATACCTGGGTGCCCTTCCATCAGGGTGTCATGGTAATTGGAGATGACTAGTTCTTGTATTTCCTTGTGTGGTAGAAATAGTCGTCCTTGATAGTAAGATAGGTCATTGACGACTGAGTAGTCCGGGCCTTTCTTTACCCAGTCCTGCAGGGTAAGAGTTGTTGGATTTTTGACTGAATATCTTCTAGTGTCTGTTGAGTAGTTATGCCAAGAATTCTTTGCTCGGGAATTATTGGCACCGGTTCCGGGTTTGCATATGCTTCTCCCATCCCTATTCGGGATAAGGCATCTGCTTTGCCATTTTTGCGGCCTGGTCGATAAGTGATCACGAAATCGAATTCGGCAAAGAAAAATGCCCATCGAAGTTGTCGCGATGATTGGGCTTTGGCTGTTTTTAAATATTGCAGGTTCCGGTGATCAGTGATTATGGTAATGGTATGCCTGGCACCAAGAAGGTAGTGCCGCCAAGCCTTAAAGGCGGATTTGATTGCTATTAGCTATTTATCAGTAATCGCATAGTTTAACTCAGGTGCTGAGAACTTTCTGGACCAAAACGCTACTGGGTGAAGTTGACCGGTTTCAGGATCCTTCTGGGACAGGACAGCTCCCATGGCTAAAGTGGATGCATCAGTTTCTACTATGTATGGAAGCTCAGGGCGTGGATGCTTTAAGACAGGTGCTTATGTGAATTTCGCTTTCAGCTCTTGGAAGGCCTTTTCAGCCTCTTCGGCCCACAAGAAGCATTTGTTTTTTCGCAAAAGTGCTGTGATGGGGTGTACAACATGGGAGAAGTCCGGAATGAATCTGCGGTAGAAATTAGCAAATCCGAGCATGCTTTGTACCCCTTTGACTGAACTGGGTGATGGCCACTTGAGAATTGCGTCCACCTTTCGAGTGTCCATTCGGACTCCCTTTGGAGTCAGGATAAATCCAAGAAATTCAACTTCCGTAGCATAAAAAACACATTTTTCCAATTTTGCATATAACTTGTGCTGGCGTAGTTTCTCAAGGACTGTACGCACGTGCTTAACATGGTCTGATTGTGAGGAGGAGTACACTAGAATATCATCTATGTATACGACGACACAGACGTCAAAGAGCTCATCTATGTATACGACGACACAGACGTTAATGAGTTCACGAAGGACATCGTTCATAAAATACAGGAAGGCTGCTGGTGCATTGCACAACCCGAAGGGCATCACCTGATATTCGAATAATACGTACTTGGTGCGAAAGGCAGTCTTCCATTTGTCGCCTTTCTTGACACGTACCAGATGATATGCCCCTCGGAGATCTAACTTAGTGTAGATACAAGCATCCTTTACTTCGTCTAGTAGTTCTAGGATCAGAGGCAATGGGTATCGGTTTTTTACCGTAATCTGATTTAATGCGCGGTAATCTATGCACGTTCTAAGGTCACCTTCCTTTTTTGGCACGAAGAATAAAGCTGAGGATGCAGGAGACTTGGAAGGACGAATAAAACCATTAGCAAGGTATTGGTCCAAGTATTGCCGTAGGTGAAGATTTTCAGGTTCCGTGAGGGCATAGATTCTACTGCATGGGGGTTGTGCACCGGGTAGGAGGTCGATTTGACAATCATATGATCTGTGAGGAGGTAATGTATTGGCCTGTTCTTTTTGAAAAACATCCTGAAATTCTTGGTATTCCTGAGGTAACTTCACGATTGGGTTAACGACTGTAGCCAGGCCTTTGTTCAAAGTTTTCTCCAGGTAACAGGTGTGTGCACAATCCGGGAAGGTTATTCTCTTCTCTCGCCATTCTATACAAGGATTATGTGTTTCCAACCATGGCATCCCCAGTATTATCTGGAACTGTGGGGCTTTGATTAGATCAAACACAATATTCTCTCGATGCCCATCTTGACTCAACAGTATCATCTCTGTGGTGGAATGAGTTACAGGCCCCGAGGCAATCTCAGTTCCATCAACTGTGGTGATGACATCCAAAGTGGTCTTTTTGCAAAGAGGTAGATTCATCCTTGACACCAATTTGTGGTCCATATAGTTTCCTACAGCCCCGCTATCTATGTATGCCCTTACTGCATGCATACGTGATGGCTGCCTGGGATCAAGTAGGACCATTGTGATGATCAGATGCGAGGTCTGAGTGTCCTTCTTTAAGCTCGGCAAGCGGACCTCTACGCTTGTCGGGCGTTGTCGTTTCCCGAATCAGGTTCTATGCGGCTTTTATCAGCAACTCCTACCACCTTCTTGGGTGGTTTTGTAGGGCAATCCCATAGAAAATGTGCTGAGGTTCCACAGTACAGACACAACTGCATCTGTTGTCTTCTTTCTCTTTCCTTTTGAGTTAAGGGTCCTTTAACCCCCCCGATCTGCATAGGTTCAGATGCATCTGTTCCTTTAGGGGCAACGTTGGGTTTAACGAATACCCGATTCTCGAATTTAGCTCGATCAGTCTTTCGGTTCTGAAGTCGGTGGTCTAGCTGGACCACTAAGTCTATAAATTCTGTGCAATCCTGAGGTGGGTTCACAACTTGAGCCAAGACGTCTTTGAGTTCTCCCCGAAGTCCACGATGAAACAATGTAATTCGTTTTTCCTCCGGCCACCCGGTTTCCACCACCAACCCATTGAAGGTTGCAATATAGGTTAGCAGATCCTCGTTACCCCGTCATAAGGATAAAAGTTTGTTGTCCAGGGCTTGACCCTGTGAGTGTCTGGCGAATAGTTTTTCCATGCTCCTTTGAAAACCCTGAAAATCCCGGAGAAGAGGATCATCCTGGTTGACTAACGGAATGGACCAATCCGCTGCGCTGCCACTAAGATATGACAATACAAAGGCTACTTTGGCATGGTCATTTGGAAAGGCTCCCGGTCTGCATAAAAAGTGCAAGCGGCATTGGTTCATAAACACGGCGAACATTTTGGGGTTGGTTTTCCCCCATATCCAGGTAGGGGCGTTTGCCCAGCTTGGTTTTGCAGTAGTTGCCTAACCAGATCATCAGTGCGCTCCTTTGAGACAATCAGTTCTCTCCTGAGGGCATTAGTCTCTTGGTGAGTGGCATGTACTTCCGCCCTAAGTTCCCCCAATAATTGGGCCAGTTGGTCGGTTTCCGAGGTTTCCATAGCACCCGGGTGGGTATTTTTAGAAAGGCTTCGTGTTCTGTTACACTCACCTGGACCCCACAGGGGTGTCGATCGGACCCGGACAGCTGCGGTCTCCGTTAACGTGATGCGTAGTGCAGAGATGACTGTCTGGACTGGCCCGCCTAGTCTTGTCTGCTGGACCCAAAGAAGTATTTTCCTGCAAGTGGAGACAGAGATTAGCCACGTGTGGGTTTTAGTGATGGCCTCCCAACTGTTCTCGCTCTCCCCCACTAATCACCTCCGATATCCCCTTAGTAACCTCACCTTATGTTTGTAAAAGATGAGCTCTCCATCCTGCGTGTCTTGCAGGGGCACGTAGATACCAGTTACTTCACTGGTTTGAAGGCGTTGGGAGAGTTCCGGTAAGCATTGACTCTGAAGTCCCAGATGGGATTGGTAAGTATCAAGTTCAAAGAGTTCAATGTGCCCGATGTTCACTCTTGTCCCCTTCCTTCCTTAAGTTGCAACTGAGTTTGTGAGAAGAAGGTCTCGTAGCTGCAGTTCCCCAGGACCACACCCGAGTAAAAAATAGTCCCTGTAGTAAAATAGTCCCATCCAGGCCTCACGTTGGCTTGGATTTATTTGCAGCATGGTCTGCATGAGGTAAGTAATGTCTATGAGCCTGGCGCCTATGGCGCCAGGACTGATTTTTATTATTAGTCTGGTGCCTACGGCGCCAGGACTGTACCCAGACAGCCCTAGCAGGGGCTGCTGGGTTTTTTGTAAATGTCTGGATGCCTTCTCCCGGGGCTGATAGGCTTGATCCGGATGCCCGGGGGTAGGCATCATGACAGATATAAGTAGGGTTTCTTGTTTTAGGGGTTTATTCTTTTTCACTTCCGGGGTATTTTTCCAGTGTTTTCAAAAATGCTCAGAATCTGTGTTTATCAGTGTTTTCCCGTTTGCCCCCTTCAAAAAACCACAGCTGTTTTCTCCAGTGCAATAACACAAATATTATTTTATTGTTTCATTGCGTGTATAAGTATGGTCATGTCTCTCGGAGCAAGATGTTATGAACACTTTCCGGAGAATAAAGTTGAATGTGCTAATCCAGTAACATCTGACTCCCTTTGGTGGAGATAATGATTATTTTGACTGTCAAATGAAATAAACGCCAAGCAGATAATAACTGTTTATCAAGCGCTGCTCACTAAGAAATGAGAAGGGAGTCTCCTTAATATACCCCGAGGCTTGACTGGAGGGGGTTAGCACGCCAAAACAGTTTGTTGGGTGTGGGAATATCATGGGATCCTATAGCAGAATGTTTAAAAGGCAACTCAGCAGGTTAGGTGATTGTTGTTGGGAAGTGTTATGCTTATACCTTCTGGTAAATCATATGGCTTTTTTCCTATTCTTGCTGCAACATGTGCTTTAAAATGTGTTGGTTTGATTGGGGATGAGCATGTCTCTCTCACTTCACTCTGTGTAGGAACCTTTGTCCCCATATCGAAAATCAAAAGCTGGCACCCACAAATATACTCACAGTAAGTGAACATATCTTAAAGTCTTAAAGAGAAATATACAAATGTAGCTCCCCTTAGAAGAAAGTGTGCAAGAGAAAAGAGCATTGGACTTTAAAAAAGTAATTAACTCTAGAAAAATAACCTCAGAGAGGAAATGTTCCAATAAATGAAAAGTACCTACACTGTAGCAAGGTATTCACACAAATATATACATCCTTATAGAGTCTTATAGCACTATGGTGGGGAAAAATAGTGCAACTGTGACATTATTCCCCCCTCCCATTTTGACTGGGAGGCTGTAAATACCAGAATGCAATTAAGCAAAAGGCAATAAATGGCCTTTGTATTTTGAAAGGCTTAAAACAAAATGTAATGTGTGAAAGGGTTACCTGTTTGTGTTTGACACATACAGGTTTCATCTAAGATGTGATGGAAGTATTACATTCTGAAAATAATGTAGTTGGTTCGTTTTAAACTGTTCAGTGTTACATTTGCCTGAAGGACAGTGTAGATTTAGGCAACTAACGTGTGCTTTCAGAATTAAATGCCCATTTGCATTTCTTTACATGGAAAGGTTACGAGTGTCTTGTCCAAAACAATGTTCCCCTAAATGAACCATCATTTATAAATCACTCCTAATTTTAAAACTCTCCTTGAAGAAAGAAAGTGAGGGGCCTGCAACTTCTGATTGGCTGCTGGGTGCCGGTGCTCAAGAGAGGCACAATAGGTTGGAATGTGATTGTGACACTGTGACCTCATGCGAACCTCGTACATGGAAGACTCACAGAACTTTCCTTTAAAGCTGACAGCGCTCCTCCAGACAGAAACACATACAAAAAGGATCTGTTGCCACAAAGAGACACACTGAACAATCAATGTTAAACCATTTTTTGTAAATACAAATATTTGCCAGTAGTCAAGGACTACTGTGAGGAATTTTAGCCAATTTTAAGATGTGAATCATCTACCAAATAAATGGCTCAAATTTGTCTACAATTCCTCAATATAGCTCTGACCAAATATGAATACTAATATTTTTTTCTTTACAAAGAAAACAATGCAACATTGTATGTGCAGTGTTTTTGAATAAGGTCAGGGGACAGGTGGGGAAACACTGGGAGAAAGCAAACAAGGATACATGGGGAAGTAGGGCCCTTTTCCTATTGACTGCCAAGCCCCCTCACCAGCCACTCCTTCATCCCCAAATGTCCTCCCATCCTTGCTCACACAAAAGGACCACTGGGATAGAGGAAACAGTGTTTTTCAGTTTAAACCTAGGAGGCACATTTTCTTCCGGAGGGGTGGGGGGGGGGGGGGGTTTCCGGTGTTTATGGGATTTCGCTGAAAACAGGGAATCCTAGATATAAGGTAACAAGTTTTTTGAGCCCAAAAATGGAAAGAGTATAGTGGGAAAAAAAGTGTTGATTGATAAATGTATCCAAGCGGGGAATGCATTAGGAGTGCAGTTTCAGAGTTGCCAAGGGGGGCACAAATATCAATTGCAGTAATGATGGGGAAGGGTACCCCTAGAGAGGGGGGGCATCATTGACAGCTGCAACATGTAACTTATGTCTAGTGCGTACATGTGCAGCTAGAGAAGTATGGGGGGCAGAGTGGGTATGGGGGGATTCATTGGGGAAACTAGGGGGTTTAGGGATCCTGGTCAGGGACAAAGGGTAGCAGTGGTAGTGCAGTATATTATGAACCACAGAACTGCCATTTTGGGGCATAGGCCATGGGTAACTAAACCATTTGTCTTTTCTCTCGCGCAGGGCTTGTTTTTTGGGCAAACATGAATTTCTTGTGCGCTCTGCCTCAATGGTGTGCTGGAGAATCTTTGCAAGCTGACCATTCCCAGGAGGCCGTAATCACACGGAAATGGGTCCAGCTAATACCTTCGAGGTTAGCAAGCCAGGTACCTGGACACTTGCTGGGAAATTAAGGGATTCAACTAATAATTACAGGCAATTAGGAGTAAAATCACGGTCTGGTAAGCAAATTCAAATCACCCCTTTGCAGATGGGCCTGGGAAGAAGGCTGAGAAGAGAGGGGTTGAGCTTGGAGGGGGCCTATCATTGATAGAGCTCCAGTGTCCCTAGGGTGCAACAGTGTTTTTTGTCCTTGCCGATTTCTGCAGGGCACCTCATTGGTTGGATACGGTGTGAATGTCTCCGCATTGCCAAGCTCAAGTGTGTCTCATGAAAACTGGTCACTGGCAGATTAATAAAGTGCCAGTGGTCAGCACAATCACGTAATTTACTGAACGTCATTTTGGGGGCACTGTGGGAAGATTTGTGACATCATGAAGGATGGTTTTGGACTGCATGGGTGATGATGTCCTGCTCCAATCATGAGTAGGTATGGTATAGTTAGCTATAGAAGACTGACATAGTCCCACCAATAAGCTTTGTAGGATGGTTATACTAACTGCTCCAAATTTTGCACTGCTAATTATGTAAGAATGGATATTAATTTTGCCTGCAGTAGGCAGCGTCAACAGCTCCCTTATTTCAGTTCTGTTTTACTGTACTGTTTCAATTGTGCTCTCCCAGTGGTGTCTGGACCTGTAATAAACTGTGTTACTTCCTGCTTGGTGTACGCTCCTTTTTGGATTACTTTGGTGTTCCAGTCGTTACTTGCCTTTGGAGGACTCCTGATACAACAGACTGGACCTCTGTTGTGCATACTTCCACACACTGCAGATTTTGGTCATGACAGCTGCTAGGCTCATCGTCCAAGCCCTGGAATGCAAATGATAGGTGTAAAACAGGGTGTTTGTGAGGTAGCATTTAGAAGTCTTACAAAATTGAAAGATAAATGAAAGACTAAAAGCGATTTCACTTGTTATTACTTTCATTGTACACTCTTTTGTAAAAGTTGGACATTGCACATTATTCTGCCACATGAAGTACACACATAATAAGCACACTTGTTTTTTGTGTCACATAATACAGGTGTGGGAAATCAAAATTGTCCTTCTGCATTACACAAAAAAAAGCATATCTGATGCTCTGAAACACGTATCTGTGGTAACAATGAAAACAGTACCGTTCTGTACATAATACTAGGCTGAGCTATTTAAGAATGCTTAAGGGAATTTCCTGGAACTGTAAAGAGTGGCCCTTGCCTCTATTGAGTTTTTCAGTAACTGCCAATTTTCCCTCTCCCCTGGAACCCAGAGTGCAGGAAAAATGTAATTTACAGATAGGGCCTGGGGCGGAGGGGCTTGAACAGGATTTACAGTTCGCACTCCCTCAAATTAGCATGCTGTTACAAAGCCAAACTCGCTCCCTCCATTCTGCAACACCAGACGTCTCTGGGCACTCAAGGGACCCACTGATTGGGGAAGGATTACACAGAGGAGTTATATAGGGCGTTGCCCACGGCCCCTCCTTATTTCCCAGATTAGCATGCCTCTTGTGATCAAGAGTAAAAATGGTACCACCCCAATCCTACTGCCATTAGATTGGGAAGAGAAGGAAGAGTATCCCATTGTGGGCAACACATGGGTTGTCCCTAATTAGAGCAGTTGCATTTAGCACAAATCAGATGGTCTATGGGGAGCAGGCCCGATGGAAGAGCCAGAAAGGCAGAACAGGTATATTTCAGCCAGACAGCAGAACAAATTGGTCACGGCCTTGAACTGATATATCATTGGTACATTCCTGTTTCCCCATCAGTGGGAATGAATCTTACTGACAGCATCCAGGAACAGAGTGTGAACATTGTACAGACACAGTGAAACACTTTATAATGCGCCTTGAAATACTTGTGCATAAGTGCTTTATAAATGTCATATCATATCATTTCATATCAGTGAGAGCTCTGCCTCCCACTGTGGATCCAGGCAGCTTGCAAGCTTTTACAGAGTACCCCAACATGTGGGTCCAAGGTTTTAAAGCCTAGTTCACCACTAAAATGGATGTTCTTGATACAAAGAATAGAGGGTGCGGAAAATGCAATGCTTGAAAACCCGAAGCAAGTAATCAATACACCTGAGAAGGGACCAGGGATTAGCCAATCACAGGATAGGAGCGGGAAGAGCCTGGAAAATGGCCAATTAGGACATTGTTGGATAATGAGCGTTATCATATACACCATGAACACCGACCATGAACTGCAGTAAGTGACACAGTGTCGACTTTTGACCATGAGTTGGGAGGTGAAGAGGAGCCAGAAGGAGAACGTATATCCAGTCTATAGGGGGAAGACAATGGAAAGGAAAGACTGCTGAGAACTATAGCTGAGAAACATGTGGAAATCGGACAACAAAACATAGAGGAAGTAGAGTCAGAGTATGGCTAAAACGATAGTCAAGATGCTACAGACCTTTTTCTGCTGGCTAACAGTATCACAGTCTGGCACAAATCCTATCCAAGGGAAACTTATATGTTGTGGTGGGAGTGACCAAAGGTATATGTATGTTGTCATTTAGAGTGGCCCTCACATAGATGGCAATTAGATATATGATGCTACAGTCTGTACCTTAAGGAAGGGGGGCAATTGCTGGCAGAGGGGTGTTACAGTGTGTCAGCTGTGGATCAAGAGATAGGCCTGTAGCTAGAGAATGGTGATATCTATGCCTGCCTTTATACTCTGAGTAAGGTTGAAGGATATTCTTGGTGTAAGGAAAGTTTCACACAATACAATGTGACTAATGGCTGAAGTGTGAGAATATCTATGACAGAGAAATATTTTCAAGCCAAGGGGAAGAACTACTTGCTGGTAGGAAAAGACAAGATGCTAGATGGTCGCTTTATCTTAGAGTATGAGGTTTAATCCAGTAAGCAAGTTGGGCACTTCAATCCTACAAATGTCTTAGTTTAGGGATTCTTGAATAGACCTCAAGTGCCTTAGGTAGTTCCAGATACTGTTTAGCAGTATCTCATCTGGAAACTCTTGGCCCAGTTTTATTTTAGACATAGGGACAAGTCCTGAGAAAGGAAGTTACACTTGGACACCCCAGTGAAATCTGGTGATTTTTATTTTTTTATATTTTTATTGGATAGATGTAAATGTTTCCTACTAACTTCCGTGGGCGACTATGTTAGCAAGGGACCCAAAATGAAAAAAAGAAGATTAGGGAGGGCTCTATCCGATGAAAAATTTAGAAATAATGTATTAAAATGATGCATTTTACAGAACACTTTCTGTAAAAATAGGTTAAAAAGTAAAACAGCTGCAATCATACAAAATCGAATAAAGCCAATTCACAAACAATACACAGTAACATTTTCCAACACATTTCCATTTTGCCTTTGCAATGCATTACCATACATCATGCACCAATGTATGGCAGTATTCCCATTTAAGAATATACTCATGTTGGCTTTTCCCATGCCAGCACTGACACTAAAAGAAAACCTGTCCTTGCTGGCTCAGCAATATATGCTGCAATCCCAACATTAGGACAGTTGACTTTGCCAGTAAAAAATGCAATGCCACTGTAGGAAAATGCGCCGCTGCTAACTCAACCAATTTAGGCCAGTAAGGCCACGTATGTGCACTCATGTTGGCTTTATCCTTGATGCATAGAGAAAAATACCATGCACAGTACGAAAATAAGTCCAGACTGGCTGCACCAATGTATGCCATTAAGAACACACAAGAACACTTAGCATTCTCCCTTTATCATTAATGAAAGTAAAACTAATTCCATAACGAAGAACATATATCCTGAATAGCTCCACCAACGTGGATCAGTATGGCCACATACGAATACTCATCATGTTGGCTTTGTTACCACAGTAAGGAAATATGTCTAGACTAGCTATACCAATATAGGGTAATACAGCAAAGCAAGAACACTTATCATGTTAGATTTATCCATGATGCCTAGCAAAAGAAAAATCCTATGATGTTGCCACTGTAATACAATTTGTACAGACTGGTTATCTCGCACAAATGGACTCCCTCCCCCCGAAATCAGAGACACATTCCACGCCCCAGCACAAAAGCATTCATATGGCATTCATAAACTATCTCATTCACCTGTGCAACCATACAGCATACATACACTCGCTTATTTCCCACACAACCATGCAATGTATATATTCTCCTTCGCCCTTTCACCCATACAACATACACTCTCTCATCCGCAAGTGCCCCTAAACAAATATACACTCTCTAATTCGCTTACACTTATAGACATAAACTCTCTCATAAACACATAGGGCCTCATTCCGAGTTTGGAGGTAAGGAACAGTAATTACCGGCATGGTGCAAATAGTGTGTCCGAGATGGCAATTGACCGCTAAAAGCAGCCTATTACGACTTCGCGGGCACGAGCTTTGCGCCATGCCGGTAATATACCTTGCGCCATACCGCAAAAGGCCTCCAAAATGCCCTTACCGGCATCAAGTGCACCGAACATAATACTACCGCAATAGAGCAAGGCGGCAATAGCAGTGACCATAATTAGTGGTCACCGCACTTAACGATCACCAGTAAAAAGCAGAACTGGAAAAAGCGTCATCGCATAGGAATGGGAAGGAGCACGGCCGCCATATTTAAAACCACAATCCATAGCCATCCTCACCGCACAGGACCCGGAGCCATCCAGTGAATACTGAAATCGACCATCAACTCCACCATCATGCCGAAAGCACTAAAAAAGGGAGCTGCACGACTCAGGAAGGAGCGCTTTAGCCAGGATGAGTTCCAGGTGATGGTGGACACTCTCCACGAACATGCAGACACCGTTTTTAGTGGTGACATGCATAGGGTGACAATCCTAAAAAAGAAAGAGATCTGGGCCTTGGTAGCACAAAAGGTCAGCGCCGTGGGCAACCCCCCCCGCACCACCAAGGACTGCCAAAAACGGTGGGACAACCTACGACTGAGGGTGCGTGCCATCCTCTCGGCCAACAGAAGCCAGGCCCAAGAGAAAGGAGAAGGGCCAGGTTCCCCCATCAAACTGATGCCGTGGGAGCAGACGTGTGCGGCATGATAGGCCCCCAAGCCATAGAAGGGGTTGGCGACATGGAGTGCGGGGCAACGTCATCTGTCGATGGAGGTGAGTGTCCAAAGTCAATACTGACAATGCATTTGTTATGAAAGTCCATGCCAAGGGCTGGGCAAGGTATCACGTCATGGTTGGCCAAATCCCCCCCACCCCCCAATTGAATCATGCTGAAACAAGTGGGACCAAGGCTGATGCCAGGTGCAAGGCTGTAACCCATATGGCACATACCACACAAAGGGGCCTATTCTGTGAGGCACTAGGGGCTGTTGATGTAAACTCTGTGCGTGTGAGCCAGCACATTACCCGGCAAACATGAGTGACCCAGGCATATGCATGCATTTACCATCCAAGCATAGATCAATGTGCTGCTCACCACCCAAATGGCCACAACCCACTAGAATCCCATTGTGATATCATAGGCAGGTCCAAATGACGACTCTCGACACATTGCTCATGCTGTCTCTCTCTTCCACCCCCACAGGCAGCGAGCATGACAGCGAGGACCAGCTAAGCAACCGGCCCAGTACCTTCAAGGGCAAAGTCAGGGCCCGCCGTCTACCTGCAAGCAGGAAGACACCGCAAACCACACCACCAGCAAGGCCCATGGAGGGTGCACAATCCCCACCAAGCACTGGCGCAGGACACATGCCCCACGCCGCACTCTGAGGAGTCCAGTGTGGCTGGGGAGAATGCAGCCACGGGCCCCTCGATGTTCCCGACAGCCCTCCATCTATATGCAGAGCAACCGAGGGGGACACCGATGACATCGTCCACACCCCTGACGCACAATCATACCCCTAGGTGTCATCCAGCAACTCCGGGGAGAGTGATACCCCAGGGTTTACAGGCCAAGGAGTACAACATGCCAGTCCTGTTTCTGCTTCCCCTACTGAAACACCGGAAATGCATGCAGGCCAAATTCCGTGCGGGCCAAGCACATCTGACATATTGGCCATGGATGCAGAGTGCTCTAGCCAGCTCACAGGCCTCATTGATGAGTTCATCAGAGACAATCGGGAGTCCAGGGAGAAGTGGCGCAATGAACTATGGGCACTGGGCGAGGTAATCACAGTGAGCACGAACCGGCTATGCGAGGTCCTTGGCCGGATTGCAGATGCCCTGGAGGCTGCACCTCCCACACGACAGCCCCAGCGGGAGGACACACCTTCACAAAGCTCCTCCACCCAGACCAGCCCGCTCCATTGCTCTATGCGTACATTGCACCGCCCCAACATTGATCCCCCTGGCTCTGGGAACACACCTTGACTATGCTGGCACACCCATGTGGCCTATGTTGCCCTTATGGGACTATTGTGGGGTTGTTGTGGGGGAGGGGGGAGGAGGTGAGGGTGTGTTTGTGATTTGGGGGGAGGGGGTTGAAGGTGAGGGTGTGTTTGGGATTTGAGGGGAGGGAGTTGAGGGTGAGGGTGTGTTTGGGAGTTGGGGGAGGGGGTGGAGTTTTGTTGTTCACATTTGAACGTACTTATTCAATACACTGGTTGTTCATCAAAAAACAACAGAGTGGACAATGATCATTGCGCAGATGTCATTTAATGTCTCACAGTGCATGGTGTACATGTATCCCCACAACCAGTGCCCGTTGTCGTAACATCCTCACACCCTCTGCTGACTTCTGTATCAAAATTATTGTCCAATCAATGTTTGCCGTACGGCACGTCCCTCCTGTGCATCGGCACCATGCTGCGGTCCTGCCACTTCTTCCTCCTCCTCCCCTTTCATCATCATCAGGTGGTAGAAGTTCCATGTCAGGGTGCAGGGGTACATTCCGACAGATGCAGATTTTGTGCAGCATTACACATGCCGTGGGGATCTTGGACACCTTCTCATGGCTGTAAATAAGTGCCAAACCCGACCGGCTGAGGCAACAAAATTGTGCCTTCAACAGGCCAAAAAAGGTCTGCTCAGTCACCACACGTGTACGGGTATGGCAACGATTGTAGTCCTCCTCGTGCCTGTTCTGTGGGTTTCGGACAGGGATCATGAGCCACAGCTTCAAGGGATAGCCACCATCACCTGCATGAGAGGGGAATGAAGGTAAGTGTTCGTACATTCATGGCGGACAACTGTACTAGTCTTACATGGCAGGAGGTGATTACTGTCCATACACACATGTCCCTGGATGCATTGCCCCCATTATGGCCCCGCTATGTGTCCTGTGCATTGGAATGATGGAGGGGTAGCATCCTCAGGATGGGTTATGGTGTGCACTCACATTTTGTTGCACGTGCATCGTATATGCATGCAGCAGTGTTGGAGTGAAATCTTTGATGTGTTGTGTTCTGTGAGATTTGGTAGTAGGGAGTGTTGGCTGTTGTCAGTAGCATATTCGTAGTTCTGCACTGATCAGTACCATGGTGACTTGCAGCACTACTATGGGTGTGCGGAACCAGTGACAGGCTGTGGTATCCCTGTTAGGCTCAGTTCAATGCACTCACAGGGATGAATGTCCTCTGTGGTGATATGCTGGAGGCAGGAACATAGTGCATATGCAGTGCATAGTGCTAGATGCCCTTACGGTGTGTGAGGGCCGCCGATGAGTGGTGCATGTGTTGTGGGATGTGGCCTGGTCACCTGTTAGTCATGTAGTGTTAGGTGTCGGCCTTACTCCATCACTTGGGATTTGGTAGTCATGTGCCGTTTCACTGGCTCTGGGGCACAGTGTTCGGTGAGGTGCACATCGTGCACTGGCGTCAACATTTCCACCCAAGTCGAGTATGCATCCCCCCCACTTCCCACCCAGGTGGAGTATGCATCTCCCCCCCACTTCCCACCCAGGTGGAGTACGCATCTCCCCTCCCATTTCCCACCCAGGTGGAGTATGCAGGCACCCACCTCACAACCCCGATGCACTGCCATTGCCCAGTCAGGCAACTCACCAAGCAGCCATGCATGTCGTCCAGCATGTCGCTCCATATAGCGTGGTAGCGTGGAGTTCCGCAGGACCAAAGAGTCATTAATTGATCCTGGATAACAGGCACAGCAATGTGTGATGATCTTGCTGGCGTTGCATGCCATCTGCACGTTGATGGAGTGGTATTGCTTGTGGCATGCGGGACAACCAACTCCACATGGGTGCAGTCAAGGGCACCTATATAATTTGGCATGCTTGCCAGTGCATGGAAGGCAACTTTTGTATCGAATATCTCCTGGGGAGTCCGTGGTAGGGATATGTAGTCCTTTGTGGTATCATCTTGGTGTGGGAGGGGGTGCTCCTTTTGTGCTGTGCCAGACTGCATTGCCTCCACCTGTGCTGATTGTGTGCACCTGTGGCTCTTGGAAACACTGCTCAGGGTTCTTAACACCTTCTCGGAGATGCCGGTATTTACTCCATGTCGGTAAGGTACTTTTCGGCCTTCAGGAGGCCGTTATTTGCATGTCCGCATTACTTGGGATCAGCTTCGGTTTACAGCATGCCGCTAATATTTGCATGGTGTGTCGCGTGCGCGCCACTAGACCGCTATTTCCGCCATCGTACTTTACGTTGCCGGAAATAGCGGTCTGGTTGGTCAGAATAGCCCGTAGCGGTAAGCGATGCCGGTAATCCTTTACCGGCATCGTTTGTCCCTTACCTCCAACCTCGAAATGACCCCCATACAGTCATAGACACATACCAACATACATTGATTTTTCTTACCTGAAGGTCTGGTGTAGTCTCTAAACGTCACCTGCCAAAATGCCCTTCCAGCTCCCATGTAACATGCCACAGGAACCAGGAAGGAGGCAGAGTTTCATGGTTCCTGCAAATGTGATGTGCAACAAGAGTACCTTCATTTGTCAATCTTGGGCCTGTAATTGTGAAGGGGGGTGCAGAAGCAGCCCCTACGCACATTCATCCCTGCAGTACCCCACCCTGCTTCTCAGGGCTCAAGTCGAGGGTACACACGGGGGGACCGAGTCCCCCCACTTTATTCAGAGGGTGGACTCAGTCCTCCCCAGCTAAAAGAGAAACATTGGATGTCCTCTTGGATGTTATTAATTAAAGCAGACCTCAGGGATCAAACTGCAGTCATCAAGTCTGTAGGCTGGACACTTCACCACTGCACTGTATAACCTGATCAAAAATAACAAACAACTAAAGGTGAAATGTTCCATTTTGGTACTGTAAGTCCCAGGGAAAACATTTGTATGTGTTCTTTGGAGTTTAAAACATGCACACATTTTAATATTTTCAAAAACACTATTAGAAGAAAATATCCTGTCTTGGTTTTTTGTGTGTGTTGATTTTATGAAAGGCAATTGCCATTTGTCTTGTTCAATTTGGGTGGTTATGCAAAGCCAATTTCATGAAATGTGCATATTTCAATTTGATATGTTAATCCCTGGTGACGTCACATCCCATTGTGTTTGGTGATGAGTCCCCCCACTTTAATTTTTAGGACTTGACCCCTACTGCTTCTGCAAACAGACATGAACGCCTGGGGAAGCAACATACCCCAAACTTTGCATTGCCCAATGAGCATGTCCACCGGGGTACTGAAAACGGTCAAAGCGAAAACACCTTTCCTTGTATGGTGAAAGCCAGCACTAGACCAATCCACCAGCTGCTCGCTGAAGCTGATGGAGCACTCAGTGTTTTCAGTAGACCAACTTGTTTCATATAAACTAGCAGCAAAGAGAGATCTGGAGATCACGTGTTATGGTTTGTGCAAACCTAGTTATGCATTTTTGTTACAGATAAAAACATGCAAAGTAAAAATATATAGTCCACATCCATTTAAGGTGCATCATCAATGCATAGGTTGCTCAGGACAAGCAGTGTGCAGAGATTGGACATGTTTGAGGAGCCCCTAAACCCATTACCAAAAAAGCAGGAAAAATACTCGCTGTTACTCATTATGTGGCTTCAACTTATGTTCCTTCCCTGTGTGTTTGGAAGCAGCTGTCAGATTGGAAATGCACTGGTTTGTCACTGTCTGCCTGTTTAATCGGGACTAATCTGGGGCTGGGGAACTCAGAGCCGAACATATTTGTAAAATGCAATATATGTGGAATATTCTCATTAAAACCCATTCAGGTGTTACCCACTATTTGAAACGGGAGTCAGGGAAGACGTCTGAGAAACATTTGTTTCTGAATTTGTTCCTGCTTTGCTCCAAGCAAATAAAAAAAAAGAGCCTCATTTACTCTTTTCGCTCCGAACTCATTTTAAATTACAGAGCTAAACACCACCTCCCAGATCGGTGGTATCCCTTTTCAATGTGATTGTTGGGTGCCCCCCTTGCTTAGAGTGGAAAAAAGTTTGAGGCCATACATTATAATGGGGACAAAAAAATACATTTGAGGTTAATGGCTGTTTATTATCAAGAGACGGCCCTCCTGCAGGGAGCTGAAACACTAATGCCCACTGAAAAGCTATCAATCTTTGTCAGCAAGTGGCTGGGGCTGATTTGGAGGAACCAGTATTAAAATACAACAAGGTGATAACACTTCTGTCTACACTGAGGGAAGTGATGGCCGGAAGACTTCCATCAAATGCAGCTTGGAGGGCAGGAGCGGCAAAGCACACATTTAAAGCCCCTGAACACAAGTGATTGCACTTGATTGATTATTTATTACATTTGTATTTCTCCGTTAACAGCAGCAACAAAAAAAATCAATTATGATCCATGCAAATCCAGCAACATAACTGTACAAATTAAATAAAAACATGTCATCTTTGCAAACCATTATACAACAAAGTGCTTCGGGATAAAATCTAATATTATTAACTTTGAAATAACAATTTAAAAGTTCCTTAGGGACATCTGAATAGCGAGAACAAAGTGTGACCGCATCATGAATCCAACACAGACAACAGGTTGGAGTTTGTTTGACAAAGTTTTATTAACTCAAAAATGCAGGGTGGAGTAATGACTAACTTTCCCTATTCTAAGTTGTGATTTCCCTACCTTAACACAACTAAGGATAGTCTGTGTCAGGATGTCCAAAGTAAAACATTTGTCTGTGTCCAAAACCTGTACTTGCCCTCATAACTAACTGCATACAATGGGCCTCATTACAAGTAGGGAGCAAAGGGATACTGGGCACCGGTAATGACAACGGTGCCGGTAATCCCTTTGCGCCCTACTACGAGTTCCCTTTGAAGGTCCTTCCTTAACGCCTGCTTTTAGCAGTTAAGGACGGGACCCACAAAGGGACACCAGGGTCAATAACGGTAACGTAATTTACGGTACCGTTATTGCCGCCTTCCCCCTTCCCATTGAGCCTTATGGGGGCTCAAATGGGAATGGGGAATGGTTCCTGGAATGGGGATTTACCGGTCCCGCAAAGGTCGCAATAACACGGACCCGGAATGTTGTAATAGCGCCATGGCTAACTCCCACCTCGTAATGACCCCCAATGTGTAGAGATGTCAGCATCAAAATGAATAGTGTTCAAAATAAAGTTCAGAGCTTCTCCTAGCTCTTGGCTTGTAATCATCCCCACTTCCCAAATTCCAAAGTAGCTTATAAAACAGAGGAGTTCAAAACTTCCAAAACAACACAGGCTGTTTCAATCCCCCAGCTTTCAAACCTTGACTTCAAAATAACCAAACAGGCCATTGCACAACACAAGCTTCCTTATAGGTGTTTTCAGTGCCTTTTCCATTAAGGCGCACCCGCTCTAGCTGCCGTTGTCGTACCACACAGTCCACCCATTACAGGTCACGCAGCCGGTCACCCTTTTTGATTGCTGTTTCATTAACACCAATCCACTGTTTCCCCTTAGAAGTGAGGCTTGCTTCATTTGCATGTGTCACACTATCTGACACTATATTGTAGCTTGGCTGGCCACCATGCACTGGTTACAGATTCTTACATTCTCTTGGCTCTTGCCAATGCGTGTTTCCTTATAACATACAGTTCCTTGAACTCCCTTGGCTTTGGCCAATGCTGGATTTCTCATATCATGCATACAACTCTCTGTGCTCGCTTGGCTTTGCTAGCACTTGTTTCTCAGTTAGTGCAGTTCCTCGTTACAGTATAGTTCACAAACTTCCTTTCAGTAAGATTCAGAATCTTTCTTTCACTCCTCTCAAGATTCAAGAGCATTCACAACTTCCTTTCATTTTCTCTGGTGTTCAAAATGCCTTATATCTGCTTTAACTTGCTTTCAATTTTATGCGGTATTCAAAATGCCTTACATCTGCTTTCATTCTAATAGCTATGTGTGTATCCGTGTATATCAATGTCCATTACTTTGATTCTATGTCCATCTGCCAGCCCTATGTTTCCCCTTCTGGTTGCATTCTCCGGTCAGACCTATGGCTTCTTGCGAGGTTCTCTGCCTCCAAGGGTTTCTTTCTTCCCATTCAGTACCGGGTGTCTTCTCCCAATGGTCTTCCATGCCTCATGCACACCCAGCGGGGCTTCCTCTGTGATGCAGGACTCACACAACTGATTCCCTCAGTCTCTCCGGCCTCCTTCTTAGGGCTTGCCACTGGCATCCAGCGTCCTGTACCTTTGCTTCCTTATGCATAAACTCTGCACTTTTCCACAGATCTCGAACGCTTCTGACTTCTGACTTCATTTCCAACTGGATTCCAGCTTTTAAAGTTTCTGCCTCTATGCTTTTTCCAAACAGTACTACAATGCTCACCACTAAAGAGGTAGTCCTGCTTTACTCTTGTTGTACTCCTCGTTCCAGTACCTGGTTGGTGGTCAAAATGTGTTTGCTCTCACAAAGTCAGGATGTGTTGTTCTAGTTGTCCTCTTCTTCATCCCATTACCCAATTGAGGTTGATATGTGTCTTCATTGATAAAATGAGGATGTGTTGTTCTACTTCTCATCTTCTTCGTCACAGTAGCATGTGTGTGTATTTTGGGGAATGTGTTAGGGGAACCACAGGGAAAGGGCAGAAAAAGTCTATAAAGGCTTGAGGGATGGAGTGTTCATTATGAAAGGGAAATTGGGGTTACCATATCTCGCCTAGGGATGTCCTCTCCCCACTCCCCAAGTCTCCTCCACCCAGGTGAACTTCTCTCGCATATACACCCCCAGGGTCGGGATCCAAAAGCGATGGCCTTTCCCTGGACACCCGAGAAGAGGATTCCAGGGGAAAAGAAGTGAGGGTGCCCTCAGGTTCCTCACAAAAGCAATACAAAATTACCCTGATTTTCCAACATTCTGTATTATAATTTCAATTCATGTTCATCACATTTGTGTCCCTCCTCATCCTATCATTCAAAGGCAACAGATTTAGCCTGGCCAGTACCAGCCTCCTACTTGCCCCAGATCTAGTAGAGCATATTTCACAACCCATAGATGTGGGATCATATGAGGTGGAAAAAAGGGCCAATGAGGGTAAGGTGCTTGCTATTCTCAAATTCCTAAACCGATCCATCCCTGTTACTTTTTGTTTCAAAATAAACGTAGTGCTTGAAAATTAGGAATAATTTGGGAAACATGTATATGTAATACTCCACATTGACAATATTTTGCACCCCTCATTGTCTCATTGGTATTTTGACCATGCAGTGGACCTCCTAATTTCCCCAACCACATTTGTCAAATTTTGATTATTTAACTGACCCATACAAACTTTCAAAAAATAACTAGCAAAGCAAATTTGTGTCTGTTCCTCAAAAGTAGAAATCCTGAATTCCAATCTCAGAGGACTGTTTGGGGTGCCCTGGGGGAGATCCACTAATTTCTTCAAAATTCTATCATGGGTCATCTCCAGGAATGTACAATTGGCCTATCCCCAAATCTCACTCCCATATAACATCACAGTACAAACCTTAGATTTAAACACCTTTAGGCATTTGTCCAACATACTCTCTCCATACTTTTAAACAAATCTGGGCAATCCTCCCAACCTGCCACCACCTTCTCAACAATAGCCAATAGATTCCCTGGCCATTTTCCATTCTTAGTGAATAGTAAACCAAGGTAGCAATATGACTTAACTACCTCGATTGTTGTGCTATCAAGAACCCAGGAAAATTGATTTCATCCCTTGCCAAAAACCAGGACTTTAGTCTTTGTCCTGTTTAATTTAAGGACATTAATGGAAACATTTTCCTCAGCATAAAGAAGGGCCTTTTGCAGCCCACCTGGTATCAAAGCGGTATTGTGTATGTACAAAAGAGAGCCAAATGTCTTACCACACAAACGGTTTTATTCATCTGGACCACTTGCTCCAATTTATCCCACTGCTTTACAAGGTAATCTAATTTGTACTTTTTTAGACATTTTTTATAAGTGTTTTTGTTTCACATAGAGATTCTAAATATAAATGATTTCCCCTATTTAAAGTGAAGATTTGACTCTTCATTAAACTGCACTTGCTATCATACCATTGTGTGTCCCTTATGCCTTTATTATTCAGCTGTGCATGACAATTGTAAGAGGTGTGCCATGATGTATGGTTTTGTTTAGCTGATTGTACATAGATACCAATTCAGCACCTGAGGAGGCTTAATCTAGAATATGGTCTCTAATTATTAGTGACCGGGAAGGAGTGAATCATTTTGGCAAATTCCACTAGATTAAATCGTTGGGATTGTACAGGGTTGTTTGCCAGCACTGATAGATCTGGTGCAGGATTTATCATTTGTAAAAACTGCACCATCATAGTTAATGGCAGGTGATCACTTTTGACCCTATGTAATATTGAGAAGCTTGCAATCTTGGAAATTAAGTGGCAATCCACTATACAGTTATCAATAGTTGAGGTACATCCAGTTCTGGAAAAATGGGTCTCGACGGGGAATCTCCCAGGCACCTTCCACTTATTTCTATTAGAGCATGATCCCTAAGAATGAATCACAGGGATCATCCTTGATCATCAGTTTTAGAGTTAGTGGTTATGCTTTTTTGAATCTTGCATGCACCCTCCAAAAATGTACACTATTCATCAAACTCAGCTGATGTGCCAAATTTTGCATTGAAATCGCCCTTTATAGGAGCATGCTCTCTTGCATCCAAGGATGGTAGTTGATCAAGTGAGTCTTAAAAATCTCGATCAATGCCAGAACTAATTTTTGATGGAATGTAGACATTAATTACAGTCAAACTTGAATCAAAGTTCTGCCCCTTAAATGAAAACAATATAATATAATTGTGGTCTGACTGGAGTTTCACAATGTTAAAAGATGGTAATAAATATAGCTAGGTAGCATTGGAGCCTCTAGCATCCAAGTTTCCTGGAGACAAATGATGTTGAATTGTCTAATAAATGTTACACAATCACCATCTAGCAATTTGTCTCAGCCAGCAATATTCCAATGATATGAAACTCAAGCTTACATCAGACCTGTCCCCTAAAATTACTGGTGCGTCAGAGGCACATGATGTACACAGCTGAAAATTGAGTCACAAACTTGCCTTGAGAGGCTCATGGTGTATCTATAGGATTGCAAGAATGGATCACGAAGTGTCGGCGCTAGATCAAAGATAGGTGGAGGAGGGTAGATATGAATCATACTATTTGACCCCATAGTTTCAGACTGGTTGTCACAGGTCAAGACATCAATCAAAGCATCATGCCGATGGCACTGCCTGTCCCTAGCATCCAAAAACACCAAAATGACACTATCCGCCAATACATCTCTATATTGAATCAAGCACATCCTTAAATAAGGGTTGTAAAAACCAAATTGCGCACTGCAGCCCCCACAAAACATACAGTCGGAAAGGATGCATACAGAACACAAGAACATAAAAGAAATATTCTCTACCCCCAAAATTGGATGCATTGTGTTAAGCAAAGAGCACTTATATGAATTTGTATTGCCATGATTTTTTCCCTTGAAAGTGCAGATTGAGTTAAGTTGGCTCCAATATTTGGGGGGCGGGGGTCAAAGGAGACAGTTTTGCCAATCTTGAATGAAGCTAGGGCTCTTTCCTGTATAGCCATCATTGGATCCTCGAGAATAGGGATTGTGTTTGAGTCCGCTGAAAATTGTTCATGGGTAATGGAGACCTTCCCCATCTTGGCAAGGATCATCGGCTGTATCAACCCCTGTTTTAGTATGACTGAGGTTTGTGAATTCGAAGCCACCCTATCCTTATCTCGACAAATAAATGCAGTCAGGTCAGCCTCCGCATACACTTGTAAACTCATTGCAGACCGTTTCTGACCACTCCTAACAGTGTCACACTAGCCAGAACCCTCATTATGTCTAAAATTGTCTATTGTAGTGCCCTTTACTTAGGAACCAGCCAAGAGAACCTGAATAAACTTCAAATCACCCAGAACAATGCTATCAGAGCTGCCTTAAACATCCCTCGAAACCACAACATCTCCGAATCCAGAACAAACCTACAGTGGCTACCTGTCAAGCAGAGAATCTCACTTAAAACACTTGCCCTCATGCACAAATGCTGGCTAACAAGGCCCCCTTTACCTCTGCAGTCGGCTGTCCCACCATTCGATGACCCGACCTCTAAGAACCGCCCAGACCCACTGTCTATCGATCCCTAGGTTCAAACTCCAAAAAGCGGGGGGCACAAGCTTCCCTGTTTTAGCTTCCAAGTTATGGAATGCCCTCCCGGTCTCTATCAGATCTGAAGACTCATTTAACACATTCAAGTCCAAAACGAAATCATGGCTCTTCAACCAGCACTAGACATGTTCTGCACACCTTAGTCTTACATACTCTGGCCCACTGACCTGCCTTTTATATAATGTACATTCCTGTTGTTATGTCTCATGCCTACATTTGCAGTGTAATTTATGTATATAGAATTGTTTGCTTATTATCCTGTTTCTAATTTTATGTATGTAAATATGCTGTGTTTGTAACTTTGCACAAGTTGCGCCCTGATGCCTCCGGGCCGGATGGTCCGCGTTACAAATAAAACAAATACAAATACAAAAATTAACCAATGGCGGGCCTTCAGGTACAGGGGAATTAAACAGTGCCGCTGTATTCCCAGTTACCAAGCTAACAACAGGACAACTAAAATAGCTTAAGTCAGAGTTTAGCCCGGAGGCACACACCTCATTAGGGAGAGAAGAAGCACCATATCCAATTGACCCTCCTACATCTTTGTCAATAATAGGCATAGAACTAAGGTTAGTAACCGTTCCAGGTACAGATTGCCTTCCTGGTGAAGGTCCAGCTGGCATTGGATTTCCCTCTTCGTGCCTTTCTATGAGTCCATTATGGGCTCTTCAAACATAGAGGAGATAGGTCTACCAGCTTCTATCATCTGCCAGAATCCAAGGGCAGATGATAAAGTGGTGCCTTCTCCCTGAGAAAGGAGGCACAGTGATTTCTCCACAATTTGGAGTGTGATATTGAGTGAAGAATGCTCATTTGCCTGTGTCTTTGCTTCAAGAACGGCTAGTGTCCTGATTCCTTCCTGAGGAAAGTGATGTCCTGAAGGCTTCCAGCAAATGCAGCTTGGAAGGCAAGAGGTGCAAAGCGCACATTTGAAGCCCCAGAACACAAGTAATATAGAATGCAATATAGTTCCATTTTATAAGACTGTTGGCTGGCAACATGGGGGCAGTTGCCGGGGGACCCCATGAGGGTGAAGGTCCCTTTCAACTGAAAACGTTGAAAGGCCCTGAGGCTGTCCTTGCCACATATTTCCGTTCCATTTCCAAGATGGATTCCTGTGTATTTCTCAACAAATGTGTCCTGCAACTGACTAGACAGTATGCCCTCAGATTTCTGTCAGACGACAGACACATCATTTGATTTGATTTAATGAGCCATTGTTGCCAATAATGTGTGGGGACATTAATAAACACAGAAACTCACAACAGCATAATTTGAACAGCGCACGCTTTTACTGAGGAACACCTCCTGCCTGCTGGAGTGACAGTCCCTGCAGTGTCAGCCATTGATGGCTCTAGCCAACTGCAATTCTGCCTAAAGGGGACGTTAATTAATAGGCGCGGAGATATCAGATCTCTGTTATTTTTCTTCTGTGTTGCAGAAATTGCATTCACTGAAGAATCTGGATAATTTTATCAAAAAGGCCTCCATGGTATGTCTGTAAGAGTGCCTTTTTTGAAACAGTTATCGCTCATTTTTTTGCTCTGCATCCATAGTCACATCATATTTTCATTAACTCTTTCTTGACTTACAGCCAGGAAACGCTTTCCTTTTAAGTTGGTCATTGCGTCTTCCTTTTTTCGAATGTAAATTATTTTGTGTTTCAGAAAACCGAGTAGAGCAACGAGAACTATGCGGTGTTCCAGCGTAAGGAACCAACAGATGACAGTGCACAACGACGCCGGGAAAGCCGGAACATTTGTTTTTTTTTCTTGCATGTTGCTCTGTCATCAGGGAAAACGAAGAAATCAGTGTTGTTTTTTTTTTTTTGAGCAAGCTGTTGGAGTGGAGAAATATTAATTTCATGGTTTTCATGTCAGAGCCACATCCACACAGACAAAAGGGTATGTGGAGTCTCGTCAATAGGGGACACCAGGGAAGTACACCTGACACCAAAAAAAAACCCATTATGGAACACATGTATTTTCCTGTTCCATAATGCAGATGCAGTCTTTAGATTTGCAAAGAATCTAAACACATTTTCTGCCTGATTCATGGAATTATTTGTGTGAAAAACGCAGATTTGCGCGCCTTTCTGGCCGAAAATCTCCATACTTCAAACAGTGATTTTCGGGCAGAAAGGCGAGCAAATCTGCGTTTTTCACGTAAATAATTCCATGAATCAAGGCTGTTTGATTCTTTCCAAATGCAAAGACTGGAGGTGTTCCCAATGCCATACACAGCACTCTCCGAGGAGCAGGGCTGGCGAAATAGACGGCCATACACTGGTACATGGACAGCCTGTGAAAAGCATTAGGAAAACCTGCCCTGATGTAGCATGCATTCTCTCCTTCCATGGGCTCTAGAAAATTGAACTCATGGAAGAGATGATGTGTTTCTACAGTCCTCCCTCATTCTACATGAAAGTGCGGGTTGAAGTGAGACCCCTATCCCTGACCTGCTGCTTGGGGCTTGTGCTGCTAACAACATTTTGTGAGCTTTTTAGGAGAAGATGTCATCTTCATTTGAGGTCCATGTAAGTGTTAAACTTAAAACACAACAAAAGAACCCAGCATGTATATGCTTGAATGTTTTGTGAACTTGTGCACTATTTGTCTGAATGCTTGTGTGAATATGCCAAATGTGTGTCTTTAGGTTAGTGTGAATTTGCTTAGTGTGTGCCAGTGTTTATATGTTTGCGTGGATGTGCTCAAGTGAGAGTGTTGGTTTCTGTAAATGAGAATGCCGTATGAATGCACGTGTGTCATGCCAGGCCGCTATTTGGAGGGCACATATGTTCTTACTGTTGCATGGCATTTTTTACTGGACATCAAGGCTGAAGGCAGCATGAGGAGTGTTTGTATGACGTACTGGGCCACATTGGCGGAGCTAGTCTACACATATTCCTTTGCCGCGGCATGTCACTTTTTCCAGGGTATCAAGGATGAAGACAGCATTAGGAGTTTTTCTATGTGGTACTGGCCCACAGGCTAGTCTGGGTATATGTCTTTGCAAACAAATGGCTTTTTCTTTTATACTAGGCATCGAAGATGAAGCATCTTGATGAGTGTTCCTATGTGGTACTGGGCCACATTGTTGGGCCAAACTAGACATATTCCTTTACTGTGGTCTGTCATTTTTTAATGTATGCCAAGTGTGAAGGCAGCATGAGTGTTCCTATATGGTACTTGCACACATTGGCGGGCCAATTTGGACATATATATTTACTGTGGCATCTAACCTTATACTGGGCATCAAGGGTGAAGGAAGTTTGATAATTATTCAGATGTCATTCTGGCCCACGTTGGGCCATCATTCAGCATATATTTCTTTACGGCAACATGGAATGTTTTATTGGACATCAAGGGTGACGGCAGCATGATGACCTTTCCTATGGGGTACAGCCCACCAGTCAGGGCCAGTCAAGATATAGGGGGTAATTACGAGTGCGGCGGTAAGGGGTTAATGGCACCGGTAAGGATGCCGGTGCTGTTAACCCCTTAGCGCCACATTACGAGGTCCCTTAGCGGGAGCCACTAAGGGACCAGGGAGCTAATAACCGGCCCGTTATTAGCTCCCTCCCCCTTCCATTGAGCTCTATGGGGGCCGGACCCGGACCTGGGCACAAGTTTGGAGGCAGCCATGGCGCTAATAGCACCATGGCTACCTCCAAACTCCTAATGACCCCCATAGTTCTTTATTGTTTCATGATATTATTTACTTGCCAGACAGGGGAAATGCAGCATGTTGAGTTTTCCTAAAAGGTAATTGCACATATTGGTGGGCCAGGCTGAACATATATTTTTTTTGTGAAATAGCATGTGTTACTGGGCATTATGGAGTAGGCAACATGAGAAGTGTGCCTATGTGGAACTATCCCACATTGGTGGTGTCAGTCTACACATATTTCATTGATGTCACACAGCATTTTTTACACACGGTCAAGGGTGAAGGCAGCATGATGAATGTTTCGACATGGTGCTGGCCCACATTGGTTGGCCAGTATGAACATATTTACTTACTGTTTTATGGAGTTGTGTGCTAGGAATCAAGGATGAAGGCAGCAGGATGAATGTTGCTATATGGTACTGGCCCACACTGGTGGGGCAAACCTACACATATTGATTTTCACGGCATAGCATTTTTTACTGTGCTTTAAGGGTGAGGGCAGCATAATAGGTGTTCCTACCTGGTATTGGTTCACAGTGTGGACATAATATTTATTTACTGTAGCATGGCAATGTTTACTCATCATCAACAATGAAGGTATGATGATGATTGTTCCATTGTGGTACTGGCACAAGTCAGTGGCCTATCTAGACATATATGTTTACACCTTGTGTACAGGCGAGTTATAAACGACTATTATCATATCATATCATACTATGGCATGGACTTTTTCATTGGGCAACAAGGGTGAATGCACCATGGGGGGTGTTCCTACATGGCACTTCCACACATTGGCATGGGAAGTCTGACCATAGTATTTCTTTAGGGTGGCACGGCACGTTTTCAAGTTCGGAAAATGAGACACACAGAGATAGGCAACACGTACAGTGGTTTTCAGTAACAGCCGGCCTAGGAAAAGGGCAGAACGGCACAGCTGGGGCTGTGGTCCCTTCATGTTGGGGGTCGCCTGCCATGGACATCCGACACGCACCCAGAGTGCCATTCACTTCAGCACATGACAGGCCCAGTGCCTGTAGGGGTTAGGGGCCTGCCCTGGACATCCGACAAGCCCCATGGTACTTTGGGACATAAGGTCAATGGGGGGGGGGCACAGCCTGCGAGGCCCCTGACCATGCAGACCTCTGCCACTGTCCTGGCACGAGGGGCCCACGGCATCAGGGCCTGCAGGCCTGTACCTCCATGTGTAGGACTGCAGCCTACATGCTAATGAGACACAGACTCAGGGGTTCCTCTTATGGAGTCTGCAGCCGTTCCAACGCCCGTGCATGCAGGGCTCCCTTTTAATAGCTTGGGCCATGACAAAGTCATGGCAATCTTAAAAGGGCAATACACAGGGGAGGGACACATCCCCTTAAAGGGGCAACACACACAAAGGGTCCACTACACCACACTCCAAGCTACCAGCTCTCCTGTAGTTAAATACAAGCCTCCTATGATTCAGACTCTAATCTACAGGACTAACAGAGATTGGTGAATACAGTAATCAGAAGTAGGAGATCACGATGTGAGCACTTTTCCCATAAAATGCATATTTGGGCGTTATTCCCATAAGGAAATAAACACCACCAGATGTTGAGAGAAGATCTGTTTGTACACACAATGAAGCAGCTACTTGTCCATCGTGATCAGGGAATGTCCACATGCAGGTTCAGCTTGATTAATCTCTCCTATCCTTGCAGAAACGTCTCAGCACTAAGATAACTTATGTTTCCCTCTGTGGAAACGTGGTGAGCAACAGTGCCCCACTTGTATGTATACACATTGAATGGAGACATATTTAGATATTTTGAATTTGTCTGTTTTCTATTGGCCTAAGATGATTGGTCAATGACTGGTCAGTGTGAGGTGGTGAAAAGCAATAAGACTCACCTCAACAACATATTTCATAACACTGCACCAATTTTGATATGTTCATGCTATTTATGGTGAAATGTACATTTTATGTTTATATGCAGGAACTCAGTCCATTTGTATATGTCACAGAAGTGTATGGGATTAGGGTGTGAGAAACAATGAAAAGCAAAAATGTGATGAATTGAATGAAAAAGTAAAAGAATTATGATCGAATAAAACAATTCATAAACAATAGGTTTTGCTGTTTATAATGCAAAACGAACAGAAGTTAGATTGCTTGTGAATGCCATTTACATGCTAATAGATATAAAAACAAGAACACTTGGGGGCCGATTCATGGAACAAACGTGCGCCGAAAATCTACGCGCAAGCAGGCGCAAGCAGGCGCAAGCGGAAAAAAAGATTCATGGAAGTCCCTGCGCGTGTCTTCCTCGGGATGTGCGCCAAACCCGTGCATGGCGCACACGTCACTGCAACATCCCGAAAGACGTGCGCGACGCGCACAGTGAAAGCGCACAACCTCTGCGCATACACTAGAAAGTGGGCGGAACACGGGGCGTAACGCGCGGAATGGGGAACAACTTGCGAAAACAAGGGCGTAACTGGGGATGTACTGCAGGGAAGCAGAGGGAACGCCCACACGCACCCGAACCACACGTATTCATGGAACCGAATAGGGCAAAGCCACGCACAGCGAAAGACACGCACAAGCCGATACACGTCCGCCACAAGAAGGCAGGCGGTAGCGTCCCTGCGCATTACAAAAGTGGCAACATACAGCAATTGTGCGAGCGGGGCATGTGTATTTCGGGGTTGCGCGGGAAGTCACACACGCGATTGAGCGGGGTACGTGTATTCCGGGGGTTCGCGGGAAGTCACACACGCGACCTGGCCTGGGGGAGCGGGCTACGTGTATTACAGGGGTTCGCGTGAACTTTTTCACGCGATCGGGCCTGGGGGAGCGGGCTACGTGTATTACAGGGGTTCGCGTGAACTTTTTCACGCGATCGGGCCTGGGGGAGCGGGCTACGTGTATTACAGGGGTTCGCGTGAACTTTTTCACGCGATCGGGCCTGGGGGAGCGGGCTACGTGTATTACAGGGGTTCGCGTGAACTTTTTCACGCGATCGGGCCTGGGGGAGCGTGCTACGTGTATTTCAGGGGTGCGCGGGAAGTTCCACACGCGAATAGCCTGGGCGCGTGTATTTCAGGGGTGCGCGGGAAGTTTTACACGCGAATAGCCTGGGCGCGTGTATTTCAGGGGTGCGCGGGAAGTTTTACACGCGAATAGCCTGGGCGCGTGTATTTCAGGGGTGCGCGGGAAGTTTTACACGCGAATAGCCTGGGCGCGTGTATTTCAGGGGTGCGCGGGAATTTTCTCACGCGATTTCAGCAGGGTACGTGTATTTCAGGGGTGCGCGGGAAGTTTTACACGCGAATAGCCTGGGCGCGTGTATTTCAGGGGTGCGCGGGATGTTTTACACGCGAATAGCCTGGGCGCGTGTATTTCAGGGGTGCGCGGGAATTTTCTCACGCGATCGGGCCTGGGGGAGCGGGGTACCACTCACCGTCTGCCTTGCGTGTAGTAGAACGCGTAGCCAACACCCGCTGTGAAGTAATAGCGTGTGAACCCCAACGGATGGAAAACACACGCACCGCACGAAAAGCACGTACAGAACATAAAGGCACGCGGGATCTCCAAGCCCTGCCAGGGCAACGCCCGTGCGCAAAACGTCACAGATGCGCTTACGCTGTAAGGGCCTTTGGTCCAATGAAATCGCGTACGCGTGCTGACGCGCTTACGCGCTAAGGGCCTTTCCTCGAATTACACGCTGACGTGCAGATTTTTCACGTGCCAAATCACTCCGTATCAAGCTGGCCACGCGAAAACACACGGAAGACCACGCTCCTGCCCAGAAGGCCGAATTACTGCCCCCCAGTGCCCCGAGCAGCCTCCCACGTGCCATCTGCTGCTGCCTGCCTGCCTGCCTGCTGCCACCGTGCCCTGCCATTTGGTGCCTGCACATCAGCCATCTGCAGGGGTCCAGTTGCTGTGTCCACCCCTGCTGGAACAGTAGACTCCCGACTGGGATACCATCGCTCCACAGCCCAGCCCCAGGACCCAGTTGCCCACCCACGCCTGCCTCGGGGGTCGCCATGTCGGGGCAAGCACCATCTGAGACCAGTGGCAACCCCCAGCCAGAGAGGCAGAGGGCCACCAGCTTCAGTGAGAAGGAAGTTGGTGTCCTGGTGGAGCATGTCCTGGGGCATTATGATGCCCTCTTCGGAAGACCACGCGCCAACAAGGAAGGACGGGAGAGGATCTGGGAGGATGTAGTGGTTGCCATCAACGCGGAGGGGGTGGCAACCCGCGACATCAAGCACATCGAGAAGCGCTGGGAGGACTTGAGGTCCAGGACCCTCAATAAGGCCCGGCGCCTCGCGGAGGGGGGCCGGGCACGCCTGAGTGACATCCAGATGAGGGTCCTGGAACGCGTAGACCCAGCGCTCCACGCCCAGATCCTTCGGAGGCAGACCCATCTGGAGTTGGCCGGTAAGTGGCCAAGCATTACTCTGTGAGACCCGGCATGTTGCAGTGTGCTGGTTGTCTGATACCTGCCTGTATGTGTGACATAGGCCATGTATGTATGTGTGTGTGCAGGGACATCATGGTCAGGCATGTGAGTACAGTGATGTGTGAACCACATGGTTGGTGCATGTGTTCTATTGCAACATGGGGGGCTCTGTGCGGAATGGACACATGGAAGCATGGCAGTCTCTGTTCCTGGACATGGGTGGGGGTGAGGGATGGGTGCTGGTCCCATGTACACGTATGGTGTCCATGTGTGTGTGTCTGACCTGCGTGTCTGTGACTTGTAACTGCCATGGATGCATGACACATGTCTGTGACAATGTTCAGATTCACTGATGCAGCCTAGTCATCCTTGTATCCACTGCGTCTGTGGTGTACGAGGCCAGATGGATGGAACTACGGTGAGGTGTGTGCATGTGATGGCAAGACCCATGATGCATGTGAGTTTAAAACCAACATTGTATGAATCATGAGTCCCTTGGTCATGTATGCCAATGTCCATGGCATGCGCCATGGCTGTTACTGTATGTGTTTTGCCTGCACTGACCCATGTGTTGTGGAGGGACATGATGGAAGTGATGTATGACAGTGCCATTCATCTGCTGTTGCTTCCTGTCTAGGGGACCATTGTACAGTACCCTGATGCTTGTGTTCTATGTCTCCCTCTACACAGTGGCAAGTGAAGAAGAGGGCGGAGAAGGCGCTGTGGAGCAGAGCGGCGGGGATGCCGCCACGGCTGCAGCGGAAGGGGTGGGTGAGCCCCCACAGGGGCTTGCACCGGCGGAAGATGGCGTGGAGACATCCAGGTTGGTGGTTTCCACAGAGGGGGAGGAGGCCGCTACTGAGCCACACATGGGGCCTGGTGTGGGCATCCCCGCTGGTGCAAGTGGTGCAGTCCAGGGCCAGGGGCAGGAGGCAGCACAGGTCGCCGTGGAGGTGCCTGTGCATGTCACTGTCCCTGACACTGTGACTGCACCACCATGCACCAGCAGGGATGCCCCATCCCAGGCCCGTCCGCAGGTAGGGGAGATGTCCATGTCATCTGACACTCCTCTACCTGCGGACGAGGGGACCCCTGGCCGTGTGGAGAGGGTCCTGATTGGTGTCGCGTTGCGCACAGCTGGCATTCGTGATGAGGTGCATGCTTCCCGGGAGGAGCATGCACATCATCACGAAGAGCACCGTGCGTACGTGAACCATTTGGGAGCCGCCATGGTCGGGGGTTTCCTACATGTGTGTGGCCTTCTGGCGACCCTCTCCTCCTCTGTGGAGGCTATGCGCCAGTCGTGCTCCATGCCGTCTTCCGGCCCAGATGCCACAAGGGCCCCCTGTGGACCTGCCCCGACCAACGCAGCCAGCTCGGTGGGGACCCCATCCCTGCCACAGTCGGGAGTCGAAGGTCCAGCAGGGGTGGACACACCAGCAACTGTCCCCCTGCAGATGGAGGATGTGCCGGCATCATCTGGCAGGGCACGTGCACGACGGCATCGGTGGATTCCATCAGCCTGGATGCCGTCGTGCTGGCAGAGGCAGTGGCGTCAGAGGCAGCAGCAGGCTCGACGTGGGAGGCATCATGGCTCGGGGCCATCAAGATCAGAGGGGCAGGCATCGGCCGGAGGGCAGGAGAACCCTGGGATGGCAGTGTCTTCCGTGTGGGAGCAGTTGGTCCAGCGGATAGGTGCGGAGCGGCAGCGGGCGGAAGAGGAGCGGCTCACCATGGTCAGGGCGGAGTTCTCCATGCGTCGGGCGTTGAGGCGGGCTGAGTGCCTCGAGGAAGCTCGCAGGGAGTTTGAGGTGGACACGGGGTTGTCCCTGCGCGACCTCGGGGCCAGGGCAGAGTCCCGCCTCCGGGACATCGACATGGAGTTCGATGATGCCCTGGCCGGCACCATCACAGAGTGAGCCGCAGGACTTGCCCGCTGCCATTGTATATAGTTCTTTAGTTAGTTAGTGTTAGGTTTCCTTTATTTTTTAAGTTTTTTTTGGACCGCTCGGACAATGGCCACTTTTCTGTATATATTTTTTTTATTAGTTAGTAGTAGTAGGTTTCATTTATGGTGTTGGGCTCATGGACCCTGGGATATTCTTGTACATAGTTTGATGTTTGGAAAACATTTGTTGGATTTATATTTGTGTTCACCATGAGGCAATGGTTTTTCCTTATTTTTTCCCCCCATTATTTTTCTTTGGACTACATTAGTTTTTGGATTCCTTTGTTTTTTGATTTTTTCTATTAGTTCTCGGACATGGACCATTTGTTTTGTCATCCCCATTGTTGTGTGTTTTATTTCTTTACTTCATTTTCATCTTTAATACATATATTTATTACTTACATTTGTGGTATTTTCTCATTGGTTTCATGCATGTCATGATATGGGTTTTGACATTCACTTGCACCCATTGTGTATGTGTGTGTGACGGACATGTGTTCATTTACATACTTGCCATTGGGGTTGTATCATGTAATTGCATCTACTATGTGGGTGGATGCAATCCTTGGCTGGGTGTTTGTGCTGGGTATGCTGCCCATTACTGCCATGATTGCGTTTCGTCAGGACCTGGGGGCAGGGGGACATGAGTGGGGGCCTGCAGGGGGGTGGGGGTGCAAGGGGACATGAGTGGGGGCCTGCTGGGGGGTGGGGGTGCAAGGGGACATGAGTGGGACATGGTTGGGGGCCTGCTGGCAGGTGCCCCACAGTGCTGGGGGGTGGGGGTGCAGGGGGACATGAGTGGGGGCCTGCTGGGGGGTGGGGGTGCAAGGGGACATGGTTGGGGGCCTGCTGGCAGGTGCCCCACAGTGCTGGGGGGTGGGGGTGCAAGGGGACATGAGTGGGACATGGTTGGGGGCCTGCTGGCAGGTGCCCCACAGTGCTGGGGGGTGGGGGTGCAGGGGGACATGAGTGGGGGCCTGCTGGGGGGTGGGGGTGCAAGGGGACATGAGTGGGACATGGTTGGGGGCCTGCTGGCAGGTGCCCCACAGTGCTGGGGGGTGGGGGTGCAAGGGGACATGAGTGGGGGCCTGCTGGGGGGTGGGGGTGCAAGGGGACATGGTTGGGGGCCTGCTGGCAGGTGCCCCACAGTGCTGGGGGGTGGGGGTGCAGGGGGACATGAGTGGGGGCCTGCTGGGGGGTGGGGGTGCAAGGGGACATGGTTGGGGGCCTGCTGGCAGGTGCCCCACAGTGCTGGGGGGTGGGGGTGCAAGGGGACATGAGTGGGACATGGTTGGGGGCCTGCTGGCAGGTGCCCCACAGTGCTGGGGGGTGGGGGTGCAGGGGGACATGAGTGGGGGCCTGCTGGGGGGTGGGGGTGCAAGGGGACATGAGTGGGACATGGTTGGGGGCCTTCTGGCAGGTGCCCCACAGTGCTGGGGGGTGGGGGTGCAGGGGGACATGAGTGGGGGGCCTGCTGGGGGGGTGGGGGTGCAAGGGGACATGGTTGGGGGCCTGCTGGCAGGTGCTCCACAGTGCTGGGGGGTGGGGGTGCAAGGGGACATGAGTGGGACATGGTTGGGGGCCTGCTGGCAGGTGCCCCACAGTGCTGGGGGGTGGGGGTGCAGGGGGACATGAGTGGGGGCCTGCTGGGGGGTGGGGGTGCAAGGGGACATGGTTGGGGGCCTGCTGGCAGGTGCCCCACAGTGCTGGGGGGTGCGGGTGCAAGGGGACATGAGTGGGACATGGTTGGGGGCCTGCTGGCAGGTGCCCCACGGTGCTGGGGGGTGGGGGTGCAAGGGGACATGTGGCTTGGCTGGGGGGCATGCCCATGGTGGATGGGCTGCCTGCGGGACATGACCAGGGGTGCAGGGTAGTCCCCTGTGGTGTGGGCTGCCTGCAGAGGTCGTGGAGGGGGTAGAGGGGAGACCTGGGAAGACCCACACTGGCAATTCACCTCTTCAACTTCCCGCACACCCACGTAATACACTGCCCCACTCGCAAAGGCCCAATCGCGTGTAGAATTTCTCGCGCACCCCTGAAATACACGTACCCTGCTGAAATCGCGTGTAGAATTTCTCGCGCACCCCTGAAATACACGCGCCCAGGCTATTCGCGTGTGGAACTTCCCGCGCACCCCTGAAATACACGCGCACAGGCTATTCGCGTGTGGAACTTCCCACGCACCCCTGAAATACACGCGCCCAGGCTATTCGCGTGTGGAACTTCACGCGCACCCCTGAAATACACGCGCCCAGGCTATTCGCGTGTGGAACTTCACGCGAACCCCTGAAATACACGTAGCACGCTCCCCCAGGCCCGATCGCGTGAAAAAGTTCACGCGAACCCCTGAAATACACGTAGCACGCTCCCCCAGGCCCGATCGCGTGAAAAAGTTCACGCGAACCCCTGAAATACACGTAGCCCGCTCCCCCAGGCCCGATCGCGTGAGTGACTTCACGTGAACCCCTGAAATACACGTAGCCCGCTTGCCGTGCTGGTACAGGGTTAGCGCAGCCCTTTGCGCTGGATTGGGGATTTTGATGGCTTTTCCCTGCGCGGAAGGCGTTCTTGGGGGCGTAACTGGCGCTGCTGCAAGGTCGCTGCGCCACTATGCGCCACGGCTGGTTTTGGTGGCTGGAATCCATGAATACGCTGTGCGCGGAAATGGGTTTTGGCGCATGCGGCTGGCGCAGGGATTCGCACGCGCACACTGTGCGCCAGCCGCGTGCGCCACTTGTGCGCTGAATTCTATGAATTACCCCCTTGATGTTTTGAAAACAAAGTCTGTTGGAAGCAATTATTTGTTTTGTAATAGGGCACGTGTTACTGCCCATCAAGAGGGAAAACTTAATGAGTGTTCCCTTGTTTTACTGGCCAGTTTGGACATATTCCCACACTGTGGCATGGTATTTTTCACTGGACATCAGGGGTAAAGTCAGCATGATGAGTTTTTCTACGTGGTGCTGGCCAGTCTCGACATATTTCCTTAATCTGGCATGGCATTATTTTTGCTAGGCATCAAATGTGAAGACAGCATAATGAATTCTATTATGTGGCCAGAGTGGCCTGAATTTGAGCAGCCAGTCGTTATACATTGTTTTACTGGCATTTATTACTGAACTTCAAGGGAAAAGCAAACATCATATATGTGTTATTACCTGGAAACACTTGCCTGTATTGGTGCTCGCCACCTCGACATATTTTCGTACTGTGATATGGTGTTTTGTACTGGTAAAGCAAACAGAAGTATTTTCTAATATGGTCATGCTGGCATATATTAGCATAGGGTCCATTTTTGTGTATGGGCATACCCAGCATGAAAATGTGTTTTATACTGGCAACTATGCCCCCCTTCCCACTATCATGGCGCTGGCTTAGCCAGACCCGCTGCTGCCAGCCGATCTTCAGCGTCCCAGCTTCCACCAACATGTACCGCCTGCCGCGCCCTCCCCCGGACCCTATTGATCTAAAGTATCCATGTATACATGTGAGTGCATAACCCTCTGCATGCCGGCTCCCTGTGCCTCGTTACATCTTGGCATCAGGTAAGCCTGGCCTGCGAGGACCCCCGGACACCTTCCCACCATCATGATGATGGCTTTTAGCCAGACCTGCTGCCGCAAGCCCATCTTCAGCGTCCCAGCTTCCTCCACCAGGTCCCACCTCCGCGCCCTCCCCCGGACCCTATTGGTCCACCACTCCTTATTCTGACCTGACATGGACAGCCCAGTGCCCAGCAGCGCCTGCGGCTAAGGGCCTGAGGCCAAGGGCGCCTCCTGCATTGGCGGCTCCAAGACGTGTCTGCAGGTGTCCGCAGGGGAAGCCAAGGAAGCTGGCAGTCAACATACACCAACAAAAAACGTAAGTGTAGCATGGGTGGTGTGTAGAGCAATTACTCTAACCAGAAAACCCCCGACATTCTACCTTACCTTCCCATTTCATAGACTTCCATAGACTTAGCCCATGCATACATAGAAATGTTTCTGACCACCAGCTGGATTTTATCCATGACAGTATTTGAAATGTTGCCTTGCACTGCATCCTAACATACTAGTCCATGTTAACAAGTGTCACACCGGGAGGAAAATGTGGACGCTAGCCTGCGCGCAGGGGATTGTGAATGTTAGCCTATGCCACACCTAGATGGAACTTGAATGTTAGCATGTGCCACACTTAGAATTGAGAACATTAGCCTGCCCCATATCCAGATAATTATTGTGAAGGTTAGCGAGTGCCACACTTAGACAGATGTATGTACATCAGCAAGTACTACACTTAGAACTGTGAATGTTAGCATGTTAAATGTCATATAACCCACTAACCAATATAAGCTCAAACTCTCTGCATACTTATCTCATTCAAAAAAACTCACACAACCATCTCTCGCATAAAAAGCTGCACACACTTCACCACACTGCAACACATAAGCCGCACCAACAGCACACGGGGACTGAAACTGATCCAATACTCGCACCAAACCTCAGCACCCGGTGTCTACCGAGTTGAAGCTGCCAACAGTACACCGCTCCTCTCACTATCCTACTCCCTCTTCACCTTACTAACCCATCCCACCTTCTCGTTTACAGATCCGACAGAGCGCCTGGGGACCAATTCCGTTGTTGACGGTGCACTATATAAGTAACTTTAACATAACATAACATATTGAGGGCATCATGAAAATGCTCCTGTTCTTTGCATCTATTGGAATTTGTAATGCATTACTCAACAAAACCCATTGCAAATTGTGGCTTTTTAACACATCTTTCACAGAAAATGGGCTGAAAAGGCATGATTTCAACCCAACATTTTTAAAACACGTGCAGTAGTGGAAGGCCCCCTTGCCTGTCTAAGTCTAGGGAAGTGATATTAAAACAACCGTTTTTTCCTTATCGTATATAGCCCCACCCTCCACTGGGGAGCGGGCCCCCTGGTCTACACACCCAGATAAGTCACTAACCCAAATTCTAATTTTCACGTAGTGAGGAAGGGATAAAGACTGGGACGATTAAGATGTAAACTCAGAGAAATTAAGTTTTATTTGTTCTTCCTGAAACTAATCTTTATTGCTTTTCTGAGCATGAAAAGGGACAGAGAGATCACACGTCTTTCCATGCTACTTACATAACAATAACATCAGTGTACCCATGTCCTCTCCCCTTTCCCCCTCCTGACCTTCCTCCCTCCCCCTCCTAGGTAGAGTTTCTCATCTTCACATTGATATACTGTTCAAATGCAATCCCACGGGAACATTAGGTGACCACTAATCAGACGTCATCCCATTTCTGGTTAAAGAAAGGGGAGCCATCATTCTTTTATTTTGCATTTGGGCTCGCCAAGCATGTACGTCAGATATTCCATTGCATATATATCTGTCATCCTTTGAAGCCATTCCTTATTAGTGGGGGGTGTGTGGCCCTTTTCCACTGCTGTACAACAGAGTTCCTTGCCGCTATTAACAGGCTATGGGACATGTGGTTTTGATGTGACTCATCTTCCTCGGCCTCCCCTACACCCAGCAATATCAACAAAGAGGATAGAGTCCACTGGGTGCCATCTAATTGCCTCACCCAATCCATAACAGTGGTCCAGAATCCATACATCTTCCTACACCCCGACCACATGTGTCAGAAGTCAGCTCTCTTGTAGTGAGACATCCAGCAATTGGGCTTAACTCCCAGAGTCATCTTTGCCAGCTTGTGAGGCGGGAAATGCCACTAACATAAAAGTGTGGTTGCCTGCCATCTATACTACATGGACACAATCCCTGGGAGACCTTTAGACACATGTCTTTGCTTAATGAATTTGTAACTATTCTGCCCAAATCGTTTTCCCATCCGGCCCTATCTATAGTCTCCTCCGATGGCTCCATTAGTAGCAATTCCCTATAAATGTTAGGCGCCCAGCCCCTGGTTTCACCTCTGCGGAGGAGTTTCTCAAAGGTTGTCGGCTCAAACTGAAGGTTGTCTCCACAACTCGGGTCCAGGAGCTCCCCCATCAAATAAAAATACAGAAATACCGAAAGATTGCCAATCTGGTAGCAGTCCCAAGACGTGCGACTGAGAGAAATTGACCTTCCTCCCATATCTGTTGAGCATTTTCTATTCCTGCCTCATACCACCTTTGGAACCGCAGCGACTAATAAATCAGATCCCTCAAGCGGGGGCCCATCTGCATCAAAGCGGGGACGGCCATGATGTGAACCAGCACGTGTTTCTCCTCTCCCTCCATTTCTTCCAAGGCACCGAGAGTATGGGTGGTTGAGGACTCTCCTCTGGATTCTATCCTTTGGCAATCAGAGCCAATCTCCCAGAGAGACTGGGGTCAAGACTGCATTCTCCAGAGTGATCCTTGTTTAGAAGTTGACGATTTGAGATGATCCACCAATAGCTTGAGTTGTGCTGCTCTGTAGTAACATGTCGAGTCACACACACACACCCTTCCTAGGGAGGGTAAGTATATTATATGTGATCCTGGGGTAAGCCCCATCCCACAGGAACAACAGGTGACCTGTTTGACCAAAAGACAGAGATCCCAGACCACCATAGGAACTGTATGGGACAAAAATAAGAACTTGGGAAGAATATTCATCTTAATGCCATTAAGTCTGGCCATCCAGGACAAAGGCACCCTTCCCCATCTTTCAGATTGTAGTCCAAAGAGGCATATCATTTACCTTGTATAAATTACTGAGATCCCCGGTAATCTGTATCCCTAAATATCTAAAACCCTCTTCGCAGATCAAAAATGGAGAGACCTGAGATAGTGTAGTTCTGCACTCTCCATGGATCCCACTGGGAAGACTAAGGACTTAGACACATTCATTTTGAATCCTGAAACCTTGCCAGATTCTTACAGACCCATCAGAAGGGGTGGGATAGAACACCCTTGGGTGAACACATACAACAAAGCATCATTGGCAAAGAGTGCAAGTTTGTAAGTGTGCCCCTGGATCATGAACCCTTGGAATTCACATTTCCATAGCGACAAGGCACAAGGCTCCATTACTAGTGCATAAATGTCTGGTACCCCGGAAGAGAGGGGAGGAAGATGACACCATCCCATTAACCAGCACCATAGCTGAAGGAGTCAAATACAGCGCTCCTATACATCCCATCCATGTCTCACACAGGTCAAATTTCTTCAGGACCATTCTCATAAAAGACCAGTCAACCTGGTGAAAAGCCTTTTCGGCAGCTAAAAAAAGTACCAATATTCCTCTGCCAGTGGCCTCCAGGCATGCCAGAATATTTATGGTCTTCTGACGAGTAGCCACCCCCTGCCTGGTGCGTACAAAGTCCACCTGGCCCGGATCAACCAGTTGTGGAAGGTCCATCGCAAGAATCGAAGCTAATAACCCAGAAAAGATCTTGGCATCAATATTTAAGAGTGGCATTGGCCTGTAAACTGAGCATTGAAACCCATACCTCCATTAGGGAATACCCTTATAAAAGCCTCAGGAAAAGTGGAGGTATTTCTTGACCAGTCTTGATGATGTTAAAAACCTTAGCCAAGGGTTTGACCAGGAGGTCCACAAAGAGCTTATAAAAAGGCAGACGTAAAGCCATCTTCCCCAGAAGCTTTCACCATCTTCAAGCATTGGATGTCCCTCTTCAGCTCCCACAAGGATATCTCTGCATTTATAGTTCCCTTATCCTGTTTGAATAACGAGGCAGATAGATAAGCACTCTAAGTATTTCTCAACCTCCTCTTCTGAGGCATCTCCCTCATTAGTATATAGTTTTTTGTAGGGGGGCCCTATATTGCTCACACCTCATGTTCACCAGAACAGCACTAACAACAACGTACGTTACAGAAACTCCCACTGTGTAGTCAAGGGGGGAGTCGGTCCCAGATAAATCAGGGTCAGGTTGGTGCAGTCCAGCTCACCCAAATTGCCCCTGGTGGCCCCAGTTCCCCCGCTTTCTGGCTGGTAGCCACAACCAATCACCCCTCACGGGGGAGTGGGAGGTCAAGGACCGCCAGCCGCACAGCAGGATACTAATGGTCCTCCTTCTCGATGGTTGTCAAATCAGGTCTGGCTGTGACAACCTCTGGTAGGGGATAAGTCCAATATTATACTCTTGTATATTGGTATGCTGCAGTCGATCAGGAGGCAAGAGAGTTCAAGGCTAACAACACCCCAGTTCTTAGTGAGCGCTGGGTGGCAATCTGTGCATTGGAGAGGAGGGAGCTCAGGCTGTCTGTCCCTCGTCCAGAATTTGGGGACTCAGCTCCTTCACCCCTCTCAAGAGCCCTTGCCTCACCCTTCTACCCACACCCCATCTTACAAGCCAGGACCTCGCTCGCTGCTCTCCCATCTCTGCAACCATTCGGCTCAGCCAACAAGGACCCACAGTTTTCTCATCCCCAATCCGTGTCACGGATCGCCACAAGGCCTCAGCTCTGTCACCGACATTAAGCACATGCTGAGGGTGCAGCGTCATTCTCCGTGCTAGCGAGATGAATGCCCAGGGTCCAAAGTCTCAGGGGCACCTAAAGAACCATTGGGGGCCAGGATTTGGCATTCATTAATACACTGCAGCTCTATTCCAAAGCTTCAGAGAGGGGAGCGAGCTGTTCATGCAGCCATCTTAATCTGTGCCCACAAGTGGTCTCCAGAGAAGGTGTAGGGGTAAAAAATTGGAGATCTCTGTGAGAATTTGGGCATCACGGATCATGCCCTGGTTTGGTTGACCTCCTTCCTCCTGGATTCTATGTTCATTCATATTTTGCCCAAAAAGAAAACACCTATTTCTTTTGTTTTATTTGGGGGTCCCCCCAATCCCCACCGTCCCCTATTATGTATTCCCTATACACCACCCCATCCTACCCCTTATATGCCCACCCTCTCCCCCTTATTTTTCAATGTTATTTTTTTCACCAAAACATTTTCAGCAAAAAGTCCTGAGAAAAAAAGGGCAATGAATGAACGCCACACCTTCCTCCTGGAACGACCCTCCCAGGTCCAACTTGGGTCCTTTCTCTCCATCACCTCTCTCTCTCCACGTGTGGTTTTCCCTAGGCTCTAACCTCTCACCCTGGCTCTTCAATGTCTACTTGGCCCCTTCTGTCCCACCTTATCTCTTCCTTCTCCTCTAACTTTTAGTGTAATGCGGAAGACACTCAACTCTCCTTCAGGCTCTCCTCAGTCTCCTCTCCTCTATCACTCATTCAGGACTCTGTATCTGTGATTCAGGAGTGGTGCACCTCCAAAGATCACTGTCTTAATGCCAGTAAGACTGAGATCCTTCTGATTGGAACCACCACACCCGCTGTCCTCTCTCACTCTGCCCTCTCTCCTTGGGCCCCCTTCCTTAGCCTTCCTGTGAGGCAACAAAACCTTGGTGTCATCTTAAACTCCACTCTCTCCTTCTCTCCTCACATCACAGACCTTGCAGTGAAGGCCCACTACCAACTGCACCTCCTGAGAGGTATTCTTCCTTTTCTCACTTTCCCACACAATCTCACTGTCCCCAGAGACCTGGTTCTATCTAGGCTGGGCTACTGCAACTTCCTCTTTCTCAATCTGCCTTCATCTACTCTGCACCCTCTGCACCTAATCTAGAACAGGACTGCATGACTTGTCCTTGGCTTCAAGCCCAGGGACTGTATCTCCGAAGTCCTGATATCTCTCCACTGGCTCCCTGTGGCTGCAAGGATCAAGGTCAAGACCCTCTGCATCATCCAAATGCTTTCTGGGGCCAGGGCCCGCTCTACATCCAACTCTTTTTTGCTAAACACCTTGCTTCTTGAGCCCTTTGCACAGCCACCTCCAACTACCTGAAGGTCAGAGGCTTCTTCAGGTCGAGAGTGGGGGGGTAGATTTCTCTCATCTGCAGGTTCCTCCCTCTGGAATGGCCTCCCTGCCCCTCTCAAACTTGAGCCGGACCACCTGACATTCCAGAAGCAGCTCAAGGCCTTCCCTTTTTTCTTCTGCTTTCTATCTCTCTCTCTCCCCTGCTGACCTACCTGTCACCTGTGCTGACTGATTTCCTGGCTACACTCACAGGCTCACTGGGTACCAGGCTCCTCCACTAACGGTAGTCCCTGCGCTGCCTCTGGGCCCACTGGAGACGTAGGGGCTGTTTTCTGGAACCCTACAGTCCCCTGCCTCCCTGCACTTGCCCAGAGCTTTGCTGCCCAGGCTGCACTTCCTCAGAACAATACTGCAATGATGGCACTTCCCCCTTACCTCCCCCTTGCACTTCCACTCCTCCTGCCCCCTGCACTTTATGTATCAAACTTGCATGATCTGAATGACACAAGGCCTAGTTGTTTGTTTTGTCCTCCTTCTGTCTTCATGTGACCTGGAGCTGGAGAACAAAGCCCATTTAGACAGATAAGGTCGTTCCCATCAAATGGAAGACAGAAGATGAAAAAAAATGCAACACAACATGAAGATGGAGAATGGAGTGTTCTTGCTCAAGGTCTGGGAATTCAGAGGGGTGAAACAATAGTAGGAAGCAGACGCTGCTCTGAGCTCACCTTCCCCACCCATCATGTTTGCCCACATGTTGGTAAATTTCCTAAACTGACACTGACCTGGGGGGTGGTGCCAGTTGGAGCTACCAGATCTAGCCAGACCAATCACATTATCTGTCCTCTACAGACTGTAATTGTACCTGTACTTTTCACCCATTCCCATTTTGCCTAAGAGCAAGGAATGTATCTTTTGGCCGTGCCCGCCAGTAATGAGCTGAGAGTGCATTTGGAGCTGTGGTATCCATGTGTGTATACCTGCTTGGAGTAAATAAAGCAGAAATTTGTCACATTTCTGGACTCCACCGTTTCTGGGCATGGGGGGATTTCCCTCGAGCCTATATCTGTTTTCCTAACTACAATTCAATAGGGTCTTCAGAGCTGATGCGGTGGAATGATTTGAAGGCCAAGTCTATGATGCTGCCTTTGTTCTCGTTGGGAGAGCTCAGTTTGTTTAAGGTCCAGGGAAGCAGCTAGTGCGAAAAGCAAATTTTGAGTTTGGTTGTCAGTCTGTGACTTGAATATGTTAAAATCACTGAGAATGGCATTATTTGAATGTGCTAATTTGGCACAGGAGAGAAAGTTGGAGTGGAAATATATACAATGAAAGAGTCACTCTTGTGAGGTGGTGTGTAGATGAGGTGGAATGTGATGGATTCCTTGTGTGATAAAGGGAAGCGGTAGGGAAGTGACAAAAATTAATTTGTTCTGGGAGAGGCGATCATGGAGCATGGCCAATCACTTCTGTGGATTATTGCCAATCCGCCTCCTGCCCTTCCTGGACGGTCAGCATGTTGGATGCAGTAGCCTTGGGATAAGAGGGTCCAATACTGGGGATGCTCATCAGTGCTGTGCATATTGAATGCTAGGAGATAGATAGGAATGCCCAAGTGCCCTTGAACATTCCCAACCCCACTGTGCTTCCTGCTGACAGAGAGGGATACTACGCAGCTTACCTATTCTTCTGGGAAGAGGACCAGAGAAGAGCTCTATCGGACTAGGTGCCAAGAAGACCACCATGTGCCCACACACGAGCACCCAAGCATCCAAGCTGATTGCCTGCTAGAAAAACATCTGACCAAAAGCCCATTTTTATATCTGTGATTTCCCCCACACTGACAGAGGGGAAACATGGAAGCAGAATAACAACAAGCAAGTTCTTGTGCGAACAGACAATGTTCCACCTGCAAGCCTCTTAGCAATTTTTCTTGTGGCTCAGGGATGGGAGAAATGAAATCTTACCAAACTGAACATTCTGTGTCGCACAGGGTTAACAAGCTGCAATGGCAGAAAAATATTTTCACCGGACTCTAAGATGGTGGAAAGGGGCTTCAAGTCCCCTCTCCCAAAGGGAGGACAGCATCAACATAGATTAGTATGGTATCATCAGAGTAGGCACTTCATAGACCAGGCTGGTGCCAAGAACAAGTAAATCAAGACGGTTGTTTATTTCTTCACTAGTCTTATTTAAAGGTATACAGCCTTGAGATATAAGTTCTCATCCACCCAATACCCATTCAAAAAGGGTCAACTGACAGTCATAGAACTCCTACACAGCTGACTTGTCAAGGATTCCATGTATCATTCCAATTGTATCATCATGCTCACTCAGCTACTCATCCCTCTGTCTTCACTCGTGATATAACGCATCTTACTTCCTTACAAAACATAATGCACTCACACTGGAAAGGGGAAGACGAGATACACCAAAGGGAAAGCACATACTTAGCATTCCTATACCAAGCATAAAAGAGGACAACATGATGTCCGGTGCTGTCTAGGCATAGGCAGGGGTGTTGCTTGGTTTGTAAAAGATCTGCGGCTACGCTAATGTCAGGACTGTTGGGACACAGTGCTAGCTAGCCTTTTGGTTGGAGCCCCTGAACTTCTATCCGGGGGTACAACTAAAAGACATGGGACTATAGCCCCTAACCCCACAGACACTCCCAGCGACACCTCTGGGCATGGGTGTATAATATGTGTCTTCTATTAGTAAAAAGCGAAAACATACATTGATAAGCAGTATAAGCATGTTCATACCCAGGTGGTAACAAAAACGCATGTGGCAACATACTAGCTACAGGTAGGATAATTCCCTGATCTTCCTATGGAATGTATGCAGGACCCGCTATAAATGCAAATATACAATTTACGTAATTGCTTGCCATGAATATTGGACATTCAGGAACAGCAAGATCATTAGAAAGGACAGACAATTGGCATTTAACATCTGAACTGTTTGCTAACAATTTGATATAGCATTCACGTTTCCAACATTCCTGAACTATCATTCGTTTTTTATTCCTGCCATGACAGAATCCTTCCACGGAAAGGAAGGACACTACAACAGGTAGCATTCCAGTCAGCAATTGTCGAACACTCAGACACGTCTTCTGTATAAAGTATCATTATTCATGGCAGATTATTTGAGTTTTAGTCCTGCATTGATGGCTCTATATCAGGGTGGCTATCGGTACAGGAAGAGCTGGGTGGTATGCCTGTGGTGCGATACTGTAGCACACCCTCAGCACATTGCGGTGCCCTATTTTCGAACAGGAACTAGTGACGACTTCCGTTGAAGGAAAGTGTGCATGCTTCACAATTTGCATGGGGATGCTGCTTTTGATGTCCATGCCTCGACACACGACAGGTGGTCTGTTGCGAACACAGGGAGGTCACTTGGAGGTTACCAGGGGTCAAAGCTGCGACCACTGAGGCCTCCCTTGTTACTGCTGTGGTCTCCCCTGCCACCCCTAAAAAAATACAAAAAAATAAAACATTTTTTTTTTTTAATGGCCGCTCCTGGGCTGTGGCCAGTGACATGTCGCTCCTTGTTCATGGAGTGGCAGGGTTTCTTGTTCAGGCCTCTTAAAAAACAGGGGGTTCCACAAGTGTAACACTTTGAGAAGTGACACTAAATAAGAAAGAATAGAAATAACAATGTAACTTTCTGGAATTCTATACAATAATTAATAGACTCATTAAAGGTTTATTTCAGGCACACTTCAGTTGGTGAGTCAATAATTTAGTCAGTTCTTAAACACCTCAAATTCACAATGCAAACAGTTCAAAAAAGCATTTAGAGTAGAATAAGCATTTATTTCGTAGTATTTATTTTGCTTTTCGCAAGTTGCAGTGATAGCATGTTTTTTTTTCTGCCGTTGTCTCTGTTACGATCACCACAAGACATTCCATTTCGGTGCCCTCTGCCACTTAACAAAATCCTTGTGCCTAAAAGCTTGTGTACAGTGTAGACATTTTTTTACCATAGCACATTAAGTGCCCTTGATTTTATTTGCCACAATTAATGCATTGTTTTAATGTGTGTATCTTTCCTATCTCCCTGGCATGCTCTACAGGATGTTTGTTTGCATGTATGAAGTAACGATGGCCCAGAGTATGGGATGCTGTGTGAGTGGGCTGCCTTCCCTGCGCTACTCTAAATTATTTAATACACAGTTATGAACCCTCCCAATGGTATGCATTTTGCCAACCTCTGAAACCTGAAAAGTACATCAATGCAGGATTGACATGTGGCCAAATTTGCACCAGACATAACTGGCCTGCTGTTAAATCTCAGTTATCAGTTTAATGGCATCCACTACAGAGTGCAATTTGCTTTCTGACTTTGAGAACATTCAGCCATGTAATTGCTCATTTTACTTTAGCTTGTAAGATAGCTATAGCGGGTAAGATAGCTCAGTGGGTTGAGTGCTCACTGCTGCAATGTGTGTGCGATATGCAGATTTCAGGTTCGAAGCCTGGCAAGGCCAAAAGAGCCTTTCATCCATCTGGGTTGATACATGATTACCAACACAGGTTGGGTGATATTGTATCTATATTTGTTCTATATAAAGTGATTAAGCGTACGTGCTATATAATAGCACATCATTATCGTTTGGCCTTGGGCGCCTGCTTGCATTCACAGTCATTTGGTAATATGGGCCTATACACACTGATATTAACGATACATATGGTGATCCATTCTTGTATGAACTGTATATCGCATTACAGGGATATTGAAACCCAATTTTTCGTAATTTACTTGGGAAGAATGCTATCTGATGCCACTTCCTGTTTTGTCAAGGTGAGAAAGGTCGTGTTCCATCGCTTCCGGTAATGTCACTTCAGGGTGGGCGTCAAATGACATGACTTCCTGTGATGTCGTCAAGGGCCGTGTGATGTCGCTTCCGGCATTTTGGTGAAATGAAGTCCCTGTAGCGAACATGTCCGTAGTTGCATTCCTCAAAGGATTAAGATGTAGGAACCAACTGTATCTCCCAGGATATAGTCTGCATGTTGGTAACTTTAATGTGCTGCTGCCGTCCTTTAGTAATTTACACCGGCATTGTGTGACCAAACACGTTTTGCCGCATCACATGCGACGTGGACTTTGAGGAACAGCTGGAAAGGACTTGCTTGTCAACGTGGGCGAATGGCTTGATGTGCTTATCCAGGGCAAAAAGATTGTAGTGGCAAGACTTGGGTCCCATAGGGCATGCCTTTCGAAGATAAACATGGCTGAAATTAAGCTGCCTTTTATGTGGACTCTAAGACCCACAATGTATGAATGGAACTAATTATGAAAAGTGGCAAAATAATGCCTTAATGGCATGCGCCATGGGCACGGAAGGGGCAGAGTAATTAATTATATAGTTATTATTCCACTCACATTTCATTTGAATACCGTATAATGCAGAATAGCCAAGGAACAGGAAGTGAAAAGAAAGGTAAGTGTAACTCCCAAAATAAGGTTATACAGCTAAGTCACATCAGGGGTTCCTAGAACTGCACACGTCACGACACCCACAGAGCACTTGTTTAAAGTACATTTAAAAGGATTCATGATATGCCTATTACTGCACAAGTCCTCCCCCCATGGTTCAGCACCCCAGTGAGTGAACATCAGTAAAAGCCATTAATGGACAGCCAGCTCAAGGCAGTGACCTATCAAATGGATGCTCTTTGAACAGGACAAACTGCTAGAACCGGTCCCACCAGGTCAATCTATGTAACCAACATGGTCCTTTAAAGGCTGTAGACAACTCATGCATCTTCTTTGTAAATTTTGAACAAGTCACCAAAACAGCAGGCTGGCTTCGGGAATAACGGAGCCAATGAGTAGTCCGTGTATTAACCATGGAGCTAGAAGATGCTGACCGAATTTGAAATCCATGGGGATTCACACCATGTGATGAAATCAAAAAGGGAATTTTGGACAGGTTGATACAATATCCAGATCACCGGAGACACAAACTTAGAGAGGTCCAACTAAAGGCTACACTTCAACAATTCTCCTTTTGAACTATTGACCCGACTTATACTTTAGTACAAGGCTAGATTTTACAGGAAGTATAGAAAAGCATTGCTGTGGATCCATTTTGAACCGCCCTCCCACCCCATTTACAAAGAATAGACTGGCAACTTTATTATCCTACCAAACAAATGACAAGTGGCTACAACACGCCTACACCCCTAGACCAACAAGCCCAACTCTCATCCTAACTTCTTCGATTTCTAATGCTGGGATTCAACAGAAGAAACTATCTTGGATGGGGACGAATGGGAAATTACTTCATCCATGGCCAGACTGCTGGTGGAGAAACACACACTACCCCATGCAAATATCTTACTTTCAGACCAGTACTGAATATAGTGTTTAATGTTGTAAGGTCTCTCCATGCCCAACTTGAAAGGTACTTTGTTACATGTTTGCAATGTTGAAAAAATAGGGGATATCATCACACTATGTCCTGACCTAAAGACCTATGGACATGAGGTATAGGTAACACAGTGATGAAGGGGCCAGTGAATATGACTTTCCATAAGGTTATCAAATATGTGAAGATAAACTGACAGAGAAAGACATTGTAAAGATGCTATCTGAATCTATTTAGTCAAGGAGATCATTAATACATTTGTCATAGGAGTGACCAGACAACAGAGGCTGGAGTCAATTCAGACAGTTGACAAACAGCTATGAGATCAAACCCTGAATTCCCATCCCAAATACACCCCTGGGAGACTGTCTAAAGAACGTGAGTGAATGCCTGGAAAATGACAAATACACATCATATTTTTCTTAAATGTGGATGTCAAAGGAGAGACAATTCTGGTAGATGCTGCCACTATGCCCTCCCAAATAAAAACTGTTGTTTGAGGAATGGATCTGACACAATTCCAAAATAGCTAACTCTAGCTAGGAATCTAAAGGATCCAGGCCAAAGGTTTGCCTCTCCAGGTCAGACCATGCCTGGTTATAGGATTTGGCTCCAGGGAAAAAGACAGAACTAAATCAATGGCCCTCAGAATGTGAATCCCCCATAGAAAGACCATCTAAACCCAGGGTTACCTAGTCCAGGGTGTAGGCTGAACAATCAGCACTGAATGAATGTGTTGTGCTTGCTTCACTGTTTTTCTTTCATAAAAGAAATGTAAATACTGGTAGTAGCATATTGTAATTTGTTTGCTTTCTTTTTGTTTTCAAATAGGCAAAACTAGACAGTATTATTTTAATTTAAGCAATGTGTTAATTATTTTAATATATACACTGTATTTGTGTCCAATATAAAACATGTCTACTGCATTAACTCAATGGTACCGACAAGCAGACATGCGTTGAATGTATTTTTAACATATCTGACAATTGTGCTCGTAATTTGCCTGTGACTGCATGTCATTCAGTGTGTTTGTGTTCTGTATGAAAAGTAAAGCAGAACCCTCAACTGTAGACAGTTGCCCTTGGAGTTGATAGCCTATTTTATAATACATGCCCCCTTTTGCACTGCAAAACACAGTTAGTATAGTTTTGCACCATAGAGTTATTACAGTATTTTTAATCTGGTAATATTGACCCGTAAAATAATAAATGCTAGCCTATCAGAATCTTGACTAATGTTAAACTTGGAATTAATAGTTAACAGTAGAAGACTTACTACATACTTGTGTTAGTACACGTAATACATACAAAGAGCTTCAATGCATGGACATCTGAGGCATGGATATTATGGAGGCAGCAGAAACAGTACATCCCCATTCCCATTGAGTCCGGAAGGACTCCATGGGAATGCAGTCACTGAAGCACCAGCACCATTAATAAGTGAAAACACACACCTACCACCAAACTGTTTGTTTTTCAAGCCGGAAATGAAGCCAATATGTTGCTACCAGATGTGTTGGGACCAATTACAAAGACACTATCATACGGAAAATGGACCCAGACACTCCTATTCATCCCTGGTCATCAGAATGGAAGCCACCAACACCGACAAAAATAGCTTTTGTTTGTTAACTCAACATCAAGCATACACAAGTCTGGACAGTGACACTGGCTTTGAATAAATCATTGCGTTCCAATAGAAATGGCAATGCTTTTAGAAATGCCAATGTTTTTTTTCACGTTTCCAATATCTATAACTGTTGCCAAATGTGGATATCATTTTTGGCAACACCATTTACTAAAACAAAAAAAATAATCTGCAATGTCACACTTATTTCCTAGAATGTTTGCATTTTCCTCCAAATTGACAGGTACATTCACAACTTTGCTTCTGACAACTTGCACTAATGATTTAGGAACATTTGTTATCTGTGTTTGCAATCTAACAATAACTTCAAAAAGGATACACAGTTTGCAACGCATTTACTTCAAACATGTTCAATTTTTTTTAAAAAAACAACAGAGATTATCAGGCACTACCATGTGGTTCAAAACATGTTTTGCAGGAATAATTGTTTGATTATAAAACCCAACACAGTGCCTGCAAACATAAAGTGCCTCACTTGTGTCAAATTGTTCTTCTACAAACAAATACATATACAGTTTTAAATTGCCGCCATGGAAAGGGAAAATAGACTATATGTATTCCTTTCTCCAGTTTCTCCTGTTCTTCTTTGTATCTTTTTTTTTTTTTACTGTTTTAAATTGTCCCCATCTAATGGCTGAACACACCTCATATCCCATTCCATTGATGGACACCTTTTTTTTCTCAGTTGTGAAATGCCGGAGTGTCTTGGAACCGAATGAAGACAATATTCGTACCCCGGGATGAAGTAGATGAAGACTTCTGGCAGATGCATTGCATCAGGAAGAAAACATCCTGGGAAGGCCTCCCGCTCATACAAGTGCTGCTGGAGATAGGAGCAGCACATCTGTACACACTTCGTGAACATAATCCTCTCTGAACATCTCTTGCATTTCTGATGAATCTTCAAATGGAGTGCTCCAGTGCTGCAGTTGTTTCAAGACTCTTCGCCTCATTACTGAGTTGCCAGTAAAACTCGCCAGTAGGAAGTGAGTTACCAGCATCCCCATAACACTGTTTCCATTGCTTGACTTCCCGGTGCCACTGGGATATTATGGCAGGTGGCGGGTATGGTAAATCCCCATTCCCGGGGAGTACCAAAGGACCTCATGGGAATGGAGTCACTGAATCACTAGCACTGTTGCTAACGGTGCTTGTGCTTCAGTGAAAACACTGCCAGTAGAGGCCTGAACCCCCAGCAGATCAGGCCTGCCGGCAGTTCCGTGACCCTACTGGCAAACTCCGAATGAAGGGTACCGGTACATTGCTACCGGCACCCTTTTTTCCACAACGCCAAAATCATAATGAGGCCCTCTGGCTGTTGATGGCTGCACCATTAATGGGTGGAATGAGATACATAATTAATTGACATGGTTACAGGCCTGACCGAAGTGAGGGCCTTAAAAAAGACCCTGGGGCATTATCTAATGCTTTAATGCCCCCTCACTAAGGGTTTATTGTTATTAGAAATTTTCTGCAACACAGATGTGCAATATATTACATACTTAGACTGAAAATACCCTAATTCCCCAAACCTGTGTATACATTGATTTCCTTACATGTTTTTATTTTTTATTGAAAAGTAATATGCATAGAAAAAAAAAGACTTACACATGTAGATTTTCTTAAATCTGCAAATCGAAATCTATAATATGGTAAACAATAGTTTATCATAAAACAAGCTCTAAGTAACATGACACATGCAGAGTTTCCACTGCAAAAATGAAACTGTAAATATTTACCTACATTTTCTATCTACTTATCCAAAGGATCCACAGATGTTAACATCAAAAACAGAGTAAGCATGTGCACAGTGTGACTTCTGCAATCATAGCCTACATTGTAATTAAGAAATTCAAAGTTTTTATAAGCTAATATATAAATAACAATGTCTAATGTCTTAAGTGTTTTATCTGCGTAGAAATAGGGCCTCATTACATGGTAGGCGGTAGCCATGAAGCTGTTAGCGCCATGGCTACCCCTGACCGCATTCCGGGTCCGTGTTCCCAGAATGGGGACTTACCAGGTCATTCCGGTAAGTCCCCATTCCGGGAACCATTCCCCATTCCCATTTGAGCCCCCATAGGGCGCAATGGCAATGGGGAAGGAGCTAATAAGTCCCTCAACGGGTCCCTTCCTTAACGCCTGGTAAAACCAGAACAAAACGGTAAAACCAGGCATTAAGGAAGAGACCCGCTAAGGGACCTCGTAGTAGGGTGGTAAGGGATTACCGGCACTGGTGCCCTTACCGGTGCCGGTAATCCCTTACCGCATACCGTGTAATGAGGCCCATAATCTTTTTCCTTTTCTAAAGATGTTTGGACAAAATTGGCACTTACAAAAAACTATAGATGACAATGAATCAGGTATTCAGCTTTTAACTTGTCCCAATCCTTACTAGTGGCACCTCCCACAGCTACCCATTGGTGGCTTAGATCATGATGACTCTCATAATTTACACATTGGGAGCTGGTAAAATTGGAACGTGTGGAGTTGACACTGCAGCCAGTCAAGGATTCATTCAGTGTCGGTTGTGTCGCACGGATGGAATCAGATGCTGAACGTGGTGCCAATTTCCATGCACATGATACGTGAGCCCTATGCATTTTAATTTTGTGGTACTCTGCCAATTTCCAACACACATCATCTACATCATCCCAGTAGACTTGAACCAGATGATTTATCATGATTGATGTTCCCAGGCTTTGTGATGGAACATTAGGAGTGCCACATCTTAGTGTTTTCTTGCACACTGTGCCCTTAACATCCTCCGCCTCCCTAGAGCACTGTTCTTTCCCCTTGAAATATCTCCAACTGTCTACATGGATTTGTATTACTGTGGATTTCTTCCTGGGTGGTGATGAATTGGGGACCCACATGGCATCGTCATCGCTGCTGCTGATGAGCTCATGTTTAGACATGTTACAATGTCCAACTGATAAAGAAATGTAAAAAGAAATACAACTCTACAAATACAATGCCTCAAAAAATAAAGGCGCATCTCTGAACCTCTCTATTATTTCTAATGACTCTTCTAATAGAGTGTTACAGTTCTGCAAGTGTTTGAAGGCTCTTGCTGCAGCACCTTCAATTGGTGGAGGTTAATTCTGCACAACTACATTCAAGATATAAGACAACATATAAGCCAAAAAAGTTTGCAGCCCGAGTAAAAACATTATTGTGGTATTAACTTATCACAATCCTTAGTGACATCATCTCCCACAGCTACCCATTGGTGACATAGATTACAGCAAACTCTCACAACTTCGACATTGTCAGATAGTAAAACTGGAACATGTGGAGTTGACACTGCTGCCAAAGTCGAGGGTTCATTGACTGTTGGTTGCGTCGCACTGGTGGAAACACCGACTGGACGTGGTGCCAATTAACATGCACGTAACACATGAGCCACAAGCATTTTTATTATGAGGTGCACATACAATTTCCAATTCGCATCAGCCACATCATCCCAGGAGACTTTCACTACTTGATTTATCATGATTCATGTTCCCAATGTTTGTGACAGAACACTAGAAGAGCCACGTCTTACAGTTTTCTTGCACAGTGCGCACTGAACATCCTTCACCTCCCTTTTAATGCATGGCCTATTATCTACGCATATTAATATTCTGTAAAAAAATCATCACTACTGCCGCTGTTCTCCAACCAAATAAAGACACTATTATTACTCCAGTCTAATGAGCTACAGTCCTAATAACAATAAGCCAAGAGCCAAGGGGGTAATCCTGCATCAGATAATGCCCCACAGTCTTTATTAGTGTCCTTACATTGTTTGGAACTTAACTATGGGCATGCTAAATATTCACCTTACCTCTATGGAAGAGCCAGTGTGCCCAGTAAACTGCAATTGACACCTGGCACTATTTCTGTATCAAGTAGCAGTAGAGTAACAAGAACATTAAAAACAAAAATCAGTGTGTTTCCTATTTTAAACTGTTGCACATGGACATTTCCAATATATTATCTCAACATTTTGCAACCTCTAATTTGTGTAATAAAATTGAGTACGTACTGCACCTGCATTTATTGGGGCAATTTGCACCATAAAATCCATGCAATTTCTATTTTACATAATAGCATTCTATATTTTTTATGAATGTGTATTTAAAAATGAAACCAATCAAACATATTTTCCATGAAATTAAAAACGAGGTTGCACAAAAAAATGGACACATGAAGAAAATTAATTTTCTCTCATAGATAACTCCACAGTAACAACCATCAGCAAACCGATCTTTTTTTAAAACACTGATCTTTTTTTAAAACACAAACATGTTCAAATCACCCATACCAGCAAATAAAATCTTTTTAAAAAAACACACATTTTTCAGATCACCCCACAAAAGCACTTCAACACAAACCATAGCTGATTATAAAAGCATTGTAGATAAAAGCACATGTCTACCGCTCTGTGATTATTCTTTCTTTTTGAGTGCAGAAAGTATACTTAATGGGCCTCATTCCGAGTTCGGCGCTAACCAATGGCGGTAGTAGCGCCTTGGTCGGCACCGGACCCGTACCGGCACTGCCCTGGTGGAATGGGAAATTACCGCCCTATTCCGAGTTGACCAGGGCGGTAATTTCCCATTCCCCAGGGCTTTTCCCCATTCCCAAATGAGCCCCCATAGGACTCAATGGGAATGGGGAAATTGCAAATAACGGTGACCGTACTTTACGGTCACCGTTATTGGCTAAAAAGCCCCTTTGCGCCCTTGTCCCTAACGCCTGAAGCAGGCGTTAAGGACGAGGGCGCAAAGGGAACTTGGAATGTGGCGGTAAGGGATTACCGGCACCGGTCTCGTTAACGGTGACCGGTATCCTTTACCGCCATACTCGGAATGAGGCCCAATGATTCTATATCATGCACCTCACTGAAATTCATTTTCTTTCCTAATAAATGACTTCCAATAATTGTTCCCACAAATGTTCTACATATACAAAGGACCACTTCATTGCTAACAAATACAGTAACAAAAAAAAAAGCACAGCCCCATTATCAACATATTGTCAAATACAACGTTCAACAAAACAATGACAAACAACTGATTAATGGCAATCATATTTTGTTACAGGGAACACATACTGCACAGTGTGGGTTCTGCAGTAAAAATGAGAAAAGTAGACAAAAGGGGGAGTTTCATACTTTCCAAAATGAAAACAGGAAAAAGAGGACTATAGTCTAAGAAGACTAATAAAATAGTCGCCACATATTCACTGCAACATATCCCAAAAATTACACATTTACAACATTAACAGCCGCCAATTAGAAACACTGAAAACAGATACAAAACCCTGCCCAGCATCACTAGTAGCTGTGGACATTTGACGCGGCTACAAAGTTTACTTGTAGCCACGGCTACATGTACATTTTCTACAATTTAAAAACCAAACGAAGCCAAACTTCAAATAAGACAAGTTAACACCTAAAAACAAAAAATAAGGCACAGATAAAATTCTGATATGGCACAGAAAATGTATGTTCATAGACATTGCTATAAATATAACTGTGCCTATGGACACAAACATTCAAAAAATGAAAAGCTTTGACGTGCCTATGCACATGCTTTTTATACAAATGTACTTCATGGGCATTTGCTGTAGCCACAGGTGTTTGCAAAAACAACAAATTAAAACATTTATTTATACTCATCCAAACTCCAAACAAGTGTCCCTAACACATACAGCAGCCCCCCCCCTGCACTCTTTATGCTCCTCCTCCACTCCACTGGTCTCGGACAAGACATTGGAAATTAATGGAACTAGTTCCTCACACCATTTATATCTTTTCCAATTAGAGTTGGAAGCAACAATGGCGATGGACCACCAGATTTAATGGAAAAAAATGAAAAATGATGTAGAAATGTTAATAAAGCAGATTCATGAGAGACCACAACCAGCTATAGATTTCAAACAACAACATATAGTTCTACATGGCCAATTCCTATAGACATGATGGAGTACACCTAACTGATGAAGGAAATGCAGTGTTCCATCATAACATCAAAACAGCACTCCAAATGTGCTACCATACTACTCTCAGTGCACCCCAAGCAGTCCTTTTAAGGACTACTTATCACATATAAATACACAAATACAATAAAATAATAACAATTCTTTTTTATTGTACCCGCAGCCACAGTTCATTGACTTTGATTGTAACCGCAGTTATACATTTTAACTTAAAAGGGGGAGGGGACTCACTTGAGGTTTTTAAGTACAATAAAACTTAAAAGTTCAAAACAGTACAATACAGCACATGTAGTGATATAAAGTAGGTGAGGTTAAACAAAGCAGAGAGTAAAACATAACAGTAAACAAGGTAGGGAAACATTTAATAGGCACAAGATATAATTGCATGAGTGACAATACATAGGGCCTCATTAGGACTCGGGCGCTAAACCATGGTGCTATTAGCACCATGGTCCATGCCGGAGTCCGCCATGGTGGAATGGGGAATTACCACCCCATTCCAAGGTTGGTGAGGAGGTAATTCCCCATGCCACCATGGCCCTTCCCCATTCCCATTTTTGGCCCATAGGTCTCAATGGGAATGGGGAAGGCGGTAATTACGGCACCATAAATCACGGTGCCATAATTAGCTCCTAGGTCCCTTTGCGGGTTGGTTTTTTAACGCCTGCTAAAAGCAGGCGTTAAAGTGCAACCCGCAAAGAGACCTCGTAATCAGGCATTAAGGTTTTAACGGCACCAACACCTATTACGGCGCCGTTAACCCCTTAACGCCTGGGTTGTAATGAGGCCCATAGACTAACCTACAGTGTATGGTGCCTCTAAAACTAGAGTGGGGTGTCACCTTTTTGTATTATTTCTTAAAAACTGTTTTCTTCTTCTTTTCTTCTTTTTTTATGTACACAAGTCTGAAAACACACAGCCACAATAGAGAAGACTCCCAAATACCTACCATGTCGCTGGCGATGGACTTTGGCCATGGACAGCGATTTTTCACGCCTGACATCACTATACCTATAAAAAAATAACTTTCAAAAAGAAGTAAAACACAGACACCCCAACATGTATAGCCACGGGCACAGAACTACTCTTACTTGCTGATATAGGTAGTCCTTTCTAACCCAGATATAACCAGGAATGTCAGCAAAATGGCTGAAAAATTAATGCTTTCCTGCCTCCCCAGGCCCTCACCAAGAGCCCCCTCATCTGTGCCAGCCTGCTCCCCTCCCCTGCCCTCTCCCTTTCCCCCCAGAACGCATACTGTTTCTGTGACGCAGTTTGCTATGAGATGTTGGCTATTCAAGGCTATAGCCGAGAGTGCAGAAAGCTTTGTGTTGTACACTCAACCGTAGACCCCCTCAACTCCCAAATGTCACTCAGTGTCCTCTAACCACCCACCACCTCTAGCCTGATGACATTTACATGTTTTTTTTTTACCTGCAAATAGATTTTTTCCTCTGTTTCCTATATTCTTGGCTATAGCCGCGGATATCGCTCGCATTGAGAGAAAAACAAGATGGTGGTCATTTCATTTAAAAAATAAACAACTGGTTTCGGGTAAATCCCCAAGATACAGCTATCTATTTTTGAGAAGGGTGGCACCCCCTTCTCCATCAAATATTTAAATCACTACTGCACCGAATAACACCAAACCATGCATAAATTGCGAGTCAACGCTTCGTGCCCAAGTTGTTTTGGACCTGGTCTAAATCTGTCCAGCGGTTTGGGCTGTGTGCTTTGGCAAAAATGGACTTTGTTTGCCTATGGTTAAATGAATGGGAAGTAGGCTGCACTTTTGGAAAAACGTTATATTTGATGCTTAATAACTTTCTTATTTTCTAACAAATGTTTACAAAACTTTGCAGTATGGGGGCCCCACAGGTTTTAAATCACTTCCAGAATTTCAGTGAAATCCGTTACTCAAATCAAAAGTTATTAATGATAGAATTTTGAGTAGTTCCTATGGGAGTCCGACTCACCTTAATTATAGTGCGGCTATTGCCACCCTATAATATATATAGTTATATATATTATAGGGCGATAATAAATTATATATATATATATATATATATATATATATATATATATATATATATATATATATATATATATATATATATATGGAAAAATAAGGAAAGGTGCACACTCCAATTCTCTGCATGACCTTCCATGCCACTGGTGTACTTCTCCGACCGGTTTCTGTGCCAATACACGTCATCAGGGAGGCCATGGTGGACTTGCAGATCACCGCAGGTGCAGGTGATAAACATCTGCTGCAAGGGCTACTGGTAGATGTAGTCATCTGGTCAGCAGAGAAAACGCTCACGCCCAATCCCACAGTGGAGAAAGGGGGGGAGTGTAGCCTCAAGTGAGGCACTCCAAAGCCGGGCATATATAACCCTGGTGCGGCACCTTGGCAGGTCTTGAGGATTCCACCCCTCAAGTCCTGCGAAAAATGGAAAAATAAGGAAAGGTGCGCACTCCAATTCTCTGCATGACCTTCCAGGCCACTGGTGTACTCCTCCGACCGGGTTCTGTGCCAATACACGTCATCAGGGAGGCTGGGTGGACTTGCAGCTCACCGCAGGGGCAGGTGATAAAAATCTGCTGCAAGGGCTACTGGTAGATGTAGTCATCTGGTCAGCAGAGAAAATGCTCACGCCCAATCCCACAGTGGAGAAAGGGGGGAGTGTAGCCTCAAGTGAGGCACTCCAAAGCCGGGCATATATAACCCTGGAAATAAATGGAAAAATAAAGAAAGGTGCGCACTCCAATTCTCTGCATGACCTTCCAGGCCACTGGTGTACTCCTCCGACCGGTTTCTGTCCCTTGAGGGGTGGAATCCTGAAGACCTGCCAAGGTGCCGCACCAGGATTATATATGCCCGGCTTTGGAGTGCCTCACTTGAGGCTACACTCCCCCCCTTTCTCCACTGTGGTATTGGGCGTGAGCGTTTTCTCTGCTGACCAGATGACTACATCTACCAGTAGCCCTTGCAGCAGATTTTTATCACCTGCACCTGCGGTGAGCTGCAAGTCCACCCAGCCTCCCTGATGACGTGTATTGGCACAGAAAATGGTAGGAGGAGTACACCAGTGGCCTGGAAGGTCATGCAGAGAATTGGAGTGTGCACCTTTCCTTATTTTTCCATTTTTCGCAGGACTTGAGGGGTGGAATCCTCAAGACCTGCCAAGGTGCCGCACCAGGGTTATATATGCCCGGCTTTGGAGTGCCTCACTTGAGGCTACACTCCCCCCCTTTCTCCACTGTGGGATTGGGCGTAAGCGTTTTCTCTGCTGACCAGATGACTACATCTACCAGTAGCCCTTGCAACAAATTTTTATCACGTGCACCTGCGGTGAGCTGCAAGTCCACCCAGCCTCGCTGATGACGTGTATTGGCACAGAAACCGGTCGGAGGAGTACACCAGTGGCCTGGAAGGTCATGCAGAGAATTGGAGTGCGCACCTTTCCTTATTTTTCCATATATATATATATTCATTACAGGGCATCGGGAGCCACCCTATAGTTAAGGTGAGTCGGACTCCCATAGGAAACCCACAAAAATGAATTGCTAATAACTTGAGTTATGCGATTGATTTGGTCAAATTCTGAAGCTATCTAAGTACGCCTGGGCACCCCTGCACATTTTGGGCATTCAATGATAAAAAAAAATAAAAGTTATTAAGAAAACAAACCAGAATAAAAGACGCAGCCCATTAAATTTCCCATAGACAAAAAAGGTCAATTTGTGTCGTGCTGTGCAACCCAAACCATGGGGTGGATTTGGGCCAGGAACAAAACATTTTGGGCATGTAGCGTTTACTTGTGGCATCTTTGTTGTTAGTGGGGTTATTCCATCCTATAGTGTTTACATTTTTGATGGAAAAGGCGGTGCCCCTTCTCCAAAAAAGTAGTTATATCTCCGGTAAATTACCAATGAAACAGCGTCCTCTCTTTTTTTTTTGTTGATGCCAGATATAGCTACAGTATAGCCAAGAGTATCGGAAAATGAAATGCAAAAAATGCACAAAAAAATTTAATTTCATTGTTTTTTATTAACGCCCCTAATACCATACCTGTGTTAGGTTTTCTAAGCAGGGATCTGAGATTCGAGCCTCTGTTGCTCTGCGTGGTCTTGCTTCCACAGTCCTGGATGCTGTGTGTTTTCTTATTTTAAGCATCTCGTAAAACAATACGGCATGCACTTTATTTGTTTTAAAATGTGCTACTGTCAGTTCTTGAAAGTATTGCACTCTATAGGTCAAACTGTAATGAGGACCACATTAAAAGAGCTTCTATCTCTGGGTAAAGAGCTGTAAATACATGGAGAATTGTAAATCCAGCTTGCACATGTGAGGCAAACTAGAATATCCTTTTGTTATATATATGCACCACAATATGGTTTAAAGATCTTCTATGTTCCCTTTGCTCTCTGAGAGGCCATTTCTTGCCTTTTGCTGAACTGCATTCTGGTATTTGTCGACCCAGTCAAGATCGGGGAATAATGCCACAATTGTACACCTTTTGCCAAATATAGTTCTATAAGGATTTATATATATGAATGCCACTATGGTATGTGTACTTTTCAAGTTATCTTTATAAAGCAGCCCATTGATGAAAGACATACATGGGGGTGATGAGGGGAAATGTCACAAGTGAGTCATGAGTATTTGCCCAGGATGTGGCAAGAGAGGTTTCCATCCTGCACACTGGTGCAGTCATTTTCCCCTGACTGTGGCTTCTTTTCAGAACCCAAGGAGAGGACACATGTGGTTGGACAGCGTACATTTTTTTCAGAGGGCAGATGCAACCCCTTGCTCTATTAATTGGCTTCCAGGATTGTACTCAGGTTGTCATGTTTGCAGTGCAGAGGCTTACCCAAAAGACCACAAGCACTTGTCTCATATTGGGATTTTATATTTCAGGGAATATTTCATTACATATTTCTGGGTTTAAAAGGTGAGCACTGTTTATACTTTGCCAGCATATTTATTGGAACATTTTCTCTCTCAAGTTATTTTTATGGTCATTTGAACTACATTTGTATATTTCACTTTCAGATATATGTTCACCTACTGTGCGTATATTCATGCGTGCCAGCTTTTGATTTTCGCCATGTGGGCAAATGTCCCAGGGCATATGTTATTCTTACAGCCGGTCATTATTTTCCCGTTCTTGTACTGCTTAATTGCGTTTAGTTGGGGTTGTGCAATGTATCACAACAGTCACCAAGGGACTGGCCATTAAACAAAGGGTTTGTAGCAGGCTGTTTAACCAAAGTATGCGATCCCTGGCAAATAATGTGATCTCACTGTGCATTGCCTAAAAAAGTAGGAACTTATTAAAAAAATTACAGTGGGCATGGGAACGCATCTCAACATTTTCACACACATTTTTTTTGAGAATCAACTGAAGATGGATGTCCACAGATATCCCCCATTTGGATACTTGATGCTAGAGGGCCAGAGAAGAGAGGTTGGTCTGGGCTAAATGTAGCACACCCCTAGTTTACCAAACAATACAAAGTCACAGTCATTGTTATGTTAGCTCCCTCACAGGCTTTTAACACTGTCAACCATTCAATCATTCTAGACTGCATAGCAATCATGGGTATTGGATGGATGGCCTTGACCTGATTCCATTCCTGCTTGGCATGGCATACATAGCCAATCTCACTTCCTACTGTTCTTTACCCTCCGGTCTCTTTTCTGCAGTGCCCCTCATGGCTTCAGGACCTCCACACTACTATTTAATATCTCGCTCTGCCCCCTGGCTCAGCGCATCCAACATCACAGCTTCTGCTTTCGTTTAAATGCCAACGATGCACAGAAATGGGTCGGTTGAGACTGGAGATTTGAAACCGACAATAGTCTTTGGAGAGTGCTTGGTGGCCACGAACCATTAGAGGGCTGGGCATTGATTTCAGCTCAGTGCCATTAAAATGGATGGATATATTTTTTGGGAGGAGAAATTAGGCACTCTGTCCCTATTTCTGGCCTGTGGAAATGAACCTTGTCCAAGTGCCTCTCTTCGAACATAGAATTCTGTTTTGCACGAGACCTCTTTGTCTTCTCGCAAATTGCTACTGCATTCAGAAGTGGATTCTGTGCAATGAAGGTCTTGGACTTTTCCCATCTGGATTATGGCGTAGAGTCTCATTTGTCATCCGCAAGACTACAGATGTCATATTCCACGTAGGCCTCCCTCTGTACTAATATGATATCCATGCTGGGGAAGTTACAGCGGTCTCTGGCCAGTCAATGAATTGTCCTTAAAGCCGGGCGTATCAGCTTGCATTCTATTTCACGGGATTGGGTGGCCTTTCCAGAGTCTAAACTGATGAAGTGCTCTTCCGCTTGCTTCCCCATTCTGCAAGTCTTCTGTTACTTTGTTACCCTTGATTCTGCCTCTCCTTTGGGAGGTCAAGAATTGAGCGCTCACACCACTCTCCTCTGGAACAAACTACTATTTCATATTTATAACATCTCTTGTGATCTCTCCTAGCCAGTAACATGATGCAAGTTCGAGAACAAGTTTTTGCCAAAACCCAACCCATTGTTCCCTCTTTACGCAAACATTAAGATGAGCCGAAATAAAAACGGTTCACGTGAAAATGCACTTCATAGATGGCTCCCTTCGGTGGTCGGTCACTAGTGAAGAGGTAAGTGCATTTGTGCTTATGTGCATGATGTGTGCAGTAAAAGATCATATGGTTCACTCTTGCAAAGGAGGAATTAAAGGAGGCAAGTGAACCTCGACCATGGGTGGCGCCAGATGACCAATGAATATGGAGGCATCTGGAGCGCTAACGACTCCTGAATACTCATTGCAAGGGCCGGAGTCCACATGCAAACATTTCTAAAGCCCTGTTCCACGATGTGCAAATCAATTTTACGAACTGTAGATGTAGTACATTGTGGAGGGATGCACTGTGCAGATCCAAACATCTCAATAATCAGCAATAATTTAATTTCAATCCACTGTGCATGCCTTATCTGATAGACAAAGGACCAGATATATGTGTAGTCAGATTCGATGTTCCTCTAAATTATACCATGGACTCACCATGTCAAAACATAAGCACTTTATCGCAAATCCCTAAGGCGTGTAGCCTGAAAATAAATGAACAGATCTGTGTTTATATAAAGCCATAATGAGGACTTAGGGTGTTCTTTCCTAAATATTCATCAGCACACATAAATGCATGCTCAGGGAAATGCACACACGTTCAGAAAAAATAAAAGTGATTGAGCAATCGGAAGAAATTAGGGGGCAGTATGGACATTATGCTAACTTTATTGGCGTTCCATCAGCAGAAGCAGCATTGCCAAATAGAGCAGTGGGCTAAGCATTGAGATGCTAATTAGTAATTTTGAAAAGTCTTCAATCCAATACCTATTTAGTGTGACAGTGCTGGTTCTAAATACACACTTGTGATGTGTCGCTTCACATCCTTTAAGTATATCCTACTGAGAAGCTCCCTGGAGGATATTCACCACACCTGTCAATATCAGTGTACAAAGGAATCCAATGTAATACTGCATTGATTGGTTGGAATTGATGGCACTGTTTCAACAATCATGATGTTTGCATTGAGCAATTACAGAAATCCCGGAAAGGTAAAGAAGTGTATGTAGGTGCATTAAAAAATCATTTGTGTCTTTGCTTGTTTGGATTTGTGTTAACCTCTCAAACTGCATTGAAGCCTACACATCATCAAGCTCCATGTTATTCTAGAAATGCATATCTGGTTCTCTTTTTATTCTTTGTATAGTGGGAAACGTAGATTTAATGTTCCCCTTTCAAAAATAGGGACCTCATTGTAGATTTGGTCTATCTAAGGTCATTACTTATGTTGCCACCACTTTTTTTCGACACTAGAGGTGAAGTGGATGATTCTCCTCCAGCATAGAACTGGAGGTAAATCCTCCACTTTACCGCAAAAATATTGGAGGATTTACAGCTGTAGAATTTGTGCTCACTGCAAATCCTCCAAAATCTCCATGCAGTGTATGAACCCCAAAATGGCGGATCTCTAGACTGCTACTCTAGAGCACGGACTTGCCCCTCTTTGGGCTGGCACGCTAGCCCACTGCTCAACAAGAGTCCAAACTAACGTTCAATGGCAACCACAATCTCCAACAAAATACACCATACAGGATCCAATATCCAAGGTAAACACTCACTCACACATACAGTACACACTCGATGAAATTACACAAAGTGACAACCACAAAAAATTGCAACACAACCAACTGGCAACCGGCATATGGTAAATCTACTACAACCAACCAACCCAGTTTGCTGGCCAGGCAAATCAAGAACCAACACCAAGTTAATCACATAACAGCCTAACAATCCCATTTGCAAGATGGACAAAAGAGGTCAGCAACTGACCAACCCAAAATAACTCAAACCAAGCAAAATCATATGGGTAGAAACGGTTGATTGACCACAAATTATAAAAAAACAATAATCAACGCCTAGTATCCGGGCTCAACAAAACACGCTAACCCATCACTTATGACCATACACTACATACGTCTGAACGTCTTTAGCAACGACAAGATGAAATCACAGCTGGTGAACAAAGCATGCCTTGACAAAATATAACTCATTCGTTTGAAACTCCAAATACTAGAAATCACCAGCTATGTCCAAAGAACATCAGAAAAACACCAAGACTCCAACTGTTCGGTAACAACTTCAACTCCAAGAAGATGACTTAACTTGCCACTGGCAGACGGGCGTCCCCACCCAAACCAGCACCAGCTACGAAGTTGCGATGCAGGAAGCTTCCTCCACACATCACTCCATGTAGCAAGCATACTCGCCACATCTCTCCAAACTCCTCACTCTATTGCTCACTGTCAAAGCATTGGGCCTCATTACAACCCAGGCGTTAAGGGTTTAACTGCGCCATCGGCGCCGTTAACCCTTAACGCCTGATTACCATTTTAACGCCTGCTTTTAGCAGGCGTTAAAATGCAAGGCGCTAACCCGCCTTGGTGCTAATTAAGGCACCGTAATTTATGGTGCCGTAATTAGCGCCTTCCCCACTCCCATTATGCCCTATGGGGCAAAAATGGGAATGGGGAAGGGTAAATGGGGAATGGGGATTTACCGCCCCACTCACCTTGGAATGGGGCGGTAAATCCACCATCCACCATGGTGTAAACAGAGTTTACACCATGGTGGTAAAGTAGGGAACTTACCGCCTGGGTTGTAATGAGGCCCATTCTCTTGACAGCGACAAGCATCCTCTAGATTGACATATCTCACACCCACTTTCTATAACAGTGTCATTCTATTCATCACGTACTGTTAAACCTTCTTCACAGAACAGTACACTTACTCATAGAGCAGTGAAGACATTGCCCCTCATTAGGACTCTGGCGGAAAACCATGGTGCTATTAGCACCATGGTCGATGCCGGAGTCCGCCATGGTGGAATGGGGAATTACCACCCCATTCCAAGGTTGGCGGGGCGGTAATTCCCCATGCCACCATGGCCCTTCCCCATTCCCATTTTTGCCCCATAGGGCATAATGGGAATGGGGAAGGCAGTAAATACGGTACCGCAAATTGCGGTACCGTACTTATCTCGAGAGTCCCTTTGCGTGCCCCTACTTTAACGGCTGGTCTAGACCAGCGGTTAAGGTCGGGTCCCGCAAAGGGACTTCGTAGTAAGGCATTAAGGGTTTAACGGCGCCGACACCTTTTACGGCGCCGTTAACCCCTTAACGCCAGGGTCCTAATGAGGCCCATTCTCTTTAATTTATCCTCCACGCATCTCTTCTCTCATGGTGTATACGCATCCATCCTCACCAGCGACTGATCTCTTCCATTGGCAGTCACTAACCACCTGCACCACCATGCGTGGCAGCAGACTGGGCTGCCGCCAGCTGGGACGGTGTGGTCTTGGTGATGCCGACCTGAGAGAATTCTGAAAGACATTCTCGCTTTGCTCTGCAGTAGAGGTGTTATTGCTGGAAGCATTGCATGCCCATTTGTGGATTGTGCGGTTTTGTCATCTAGCAAGATGAAATTAGGGAGAGGCCTCATTACGACCCAGGCGGAAAACCATGGTGCTAATAGCACCATGGACCATGCCAGTAACTTACCGACTCCGCCATGAACAAAGGGGGAATTACCACCCCATTACAAGGTTGGCGGGGCGGTAATTCCCCCTTCCTCCATGGCCCTTCCCCATTCCCATTTTTGCCCCATAGGGCTCAATGGGAATGGGGAACGCGCTAAGTACGGTACCGCAAATTGCAGTAGCGTACTTAGCACCAAGGCCCCTTTGCGGGTCCCTACTTTAACGGTTGGTGTAGACCAGCCGTTAAGGTCAGGTCCTGCAAAGGGACCTCAGAATCAGGCACTAATGGGTTAACGGCGCCGCAGCCTTTTACGGCACCGCTAACCCATTAGCGCCAGGGTCGTAATGAGGCCCATTGTCTTTAACAGTTTTGTTATTACGGCTAGTGGCGCAATTTTATCTGTAAGATACTTAAGGCCATGTATCTCGTTATATGCGTATGGTTGAGCATGCTGGATGAGTGTTTGTTGATGGGCGATCAGGCACAGTGGATGCTTTAGAATAGCACCATTTGGAGGATTTTCAAATCTACAGCTGCAAGAAGCCAGTATGGACTTATAGCTGTCAATTATGTTATGTTGAGAGGGAGAGTTGTCAAGTGTGGTGGTCGGCATATGCCCTATGTGTGCTGTGAAAAAATGTATTTAGTGTTAACATACTTTGAGGGATTGCAGGATTAAGGTTCTGCAGCATGGACTTTAGCTACTATGATGCATTGTTTATTGTGGAGCATTCTCATGTTTCCCCTGCTTACAAAAAATACAGGTATGTTATAGGAGTTGTAGCATTCTTAATGCCGTAGATTAAAGTTATATGGTTATCACTGGAGAACCTATCCGTCATCCAGTATGTGGTGTGGGAATGCTGGTGAGGATGGATGCATATACAGCATGAGGGATGTGTGGAGGATCAATTGAAGAGAATGTCTCCACTACTGTTGTGTTTTATATCTTGTCTCCCTTCCTGCATGGATGATTGCATGAATGCTTTGTTGTCACTAGAGAATACTATGTGAGTGCACCATTGCAATACTCATAATCAAGTGGTTATTCTTTCAGACCGAGTGGCACAATTGTTAAATGAGTTTAGTAGTAGTACTAGCAGAATTATATTACTGTCAAACTCCTAATTAGGCCATAGGACTGGGTAAGCATATCCAGAACGAGAAGAGGCACCTTGTAATGCAAAATAGAACACTGTACACAGAAAAAAAATAATCATAGGGCCTCATTACACGTTAGGCGGTAAGGGTTTACCGGAACCGGTAAGGGCACCGGTACCAGTAAACCCTTACCGCCTTACTACTAGTTCCCTTTGCAGGACCCTACCTTAAGGGTGCCGCAAAGGGACCTTGGTGGTAATTACGGTACCACAATTTGCGGTACCGTAATTAGCGCCTTCCCCATTCCCATTGAGCCCTATGGGAGCAAAAATGGGAATGGGGAAGTGCCTTGGTGAATGGGGAATTACTGCCCCCGCTCACCTTGAAGTAGGGCGGTAATTCTGCCATCCACCAATGCAGACACGGTAAAATACCGGCGGCAACCATGGCGCTAATAGCGCCATGGTTACCGCATACCGTGTAATGAGGCCCTTAGAATCCTAAATATGTATAGATTCATATGTACAGATACACTACTGATCTGACAGGTAAGAGAGTTCCCCCAAGTCCCACAAATGTGCACTGCAGCCCTGAGGCTTTTCACAAATGAAAGGCACCATTTTCTTTTTTGGACTGTTTCAGGGTTGCTGCTGAAACTCTGCAGAATTCCCGCAGGAACATCGAAAGAAGAAGTCAGAAAACAAATGCATCACCCGACATAGCAGGGGAACTTGGATGAGAGTAAAGGGTTAGAACAGACATAAAAAGTGGGCCTGGTGGGGAAATTTAAAAAGGAGGAGGGTTGCAAAAGGAGAATGGCAGTGGGGGTGAAAAAGTCTTTTTGATTCTCAATAATTGGAATCGTACTGTGGTAATCAGAAAAGACTGCACTGCTACAGGCATGATTATTACTGCAACACAAGGCACCGTCATGATGATTTCAGATATTTTACCACAGGAAATTGCTGGGAGAAACTACTGTGGAATTGAAAGCAAGGGGAATACAGGTTGGGCCAGAGGACCTTGGGATTTCAACCTAGTTCTGGCAATGGCCAATTGTCAGTGGCAGCTGGTTGTTTAATTATGAGGGGCATATGGGCCACAGTCATAACCTAATCTATTAGTCTAATTGTGCCAATGTGGACAGTGGCCAAGGCTGATGGGATTACGTTATTTACTCATCGGGGGAGAGAGGCCACCACTGAGCCATGGTGCAGATAAAGCATAGCAAACTATACAATTCAGTAACAAAACCCTCAGTTACGGCACATTTAAGATAAACCAACTTACGGTAACAATGTCTGCCAGGAAGTAAGAAATGTGAAAGCAATCTTACCTCTGAGAACTTTTTTGCGCAGCTCATGAGAACATATATATAGGGGGTAATTCATAGATTTCAGCGCAGAGGCAGCACACGCGAGCAGCGCAGAGAGGGAGCGTGCACCAGCGTGTGCCAGCCGTGTGTGCTAAACAGCATTCTGATGCACAGTGTATTCATGGTATTCCCAAGCCATTTTGAGTGCTGGCGCAGAGAACATCCCACAGCGCCAATTACGCCCCCAAGAACACCCCTTGCGCAAGGAAAAGGCATTGAAATCCCCAATGCAGAGCAAAGGGCCACGCTAACCCTGAACTAGCTTACAGGCCGGTACACTGTAATCGCGTGAAAATTCTATGCGCACCCCGCTCACGGCACCCAAAAGCGTGAAAATGTACTGGTGCACCTCTCAGAATATGCGTACCCCGCTCGCGGCATGTAAATTGCTTAGAAAAAGCACCCCCCTGTGGCGTGGGCTGCCTGCGGGCATGCCCAGGGTGGATGGGCTGCCTGCGAGGCATGGGGAGAGTGAGTGGGATGCCTGTTGGGCCTGGCCAGGGTGGATGGGGTGCCAGCGTGTATTTCAGGGGTGCGCGGGGAGTTTCACACGCGATAGGCCTTGGTCGAGAGCGGGCTGCGTGTATTTGGGGGGTGCGCTGGAAGTTTCACACGCGATAGGGCTTGGCCGAGCGGGGTACATGTATTTGGGGGGTACGCGGGGAGTTTCACAAGCGATAGGCCCTGTGTGAGCGGGAAACGTGTATTAGTGGGGTATGCAGGGAGTTTCACATGCGATAGGCCCTGTGCGAGCAGGGTACATGTATTTGTGTGGTATGCTGGAAGTTTCACACGCAATAGGGCTTGTGCGAGCGGGGTATGTGTATTAGTGGGGTACACGGGGAGTTTCACACGTGATAGGCCTTGGGCGAGCGTGGTACGTGAATTTGTGGGCTACGCAGGTAGTTTCACACACGATAGGCCTTGGGCGAGCGTGGTACGTGTATTTGTGGGTTACGCGGGAAGTTTCACATGCGATAGGCCTTGGGCAAGCGTGGTACGCGTATTTGTGGGGTACGTGGGAACTTTCACACGCGATAGGCCTTGGGCGAGCATGGTACGTGTATTTGTGGGGTACGCGGGAACTTTCACACGCAATAGGCCTTGGGCGAGCGCGGTACGTGTATTTGTGGGTTACGCGGGAACTTTCACACGTGATAGGTCTTGGGCGAGCGTGGTATGTGTATTTGTGGGGTATGTGGGAACTTTCACACGCGATAGGCCTTGGGGAGGGAGGTACGTGTATTTTGGGGGTGTGTGGGTACTTTTAAATGCGTTTTTGCTAGAGCGTGAGGGGTACGTGTATTCTGAGTGGTGCACGGGGAGTTTTACACGTGATTTCACTAGCGCGTGAGAGGTACGTGTATTCTGAGGGGTGCGCGGTCGAGTTTTACATGCAATTTCACTAGCGCGAGAGGGGTATGTGTATTCTGAGGGGTGTGCAAGGAGTTTTACACGCAATTTGGCAGTGTGAGTCCTCCTGGGTGTGTCCCCTCCCCAGGCCCTGCAGGTAGCCCACACCACAGGGGACTACCCTACACCCCTGGCCATGCCCTGCAGGCAGCCCATCCAACCTGGCCATGCCCCGCAGGCAGCCCATCCACCCTGGGCATGCCCCGCAGGCAGCCCACACGGCACCATGCACTTGTGAGTCCCAACACATGTCCCACCCAGCATTGATGGGCACCTGCCAGCAGGCCCTGACTCAAGTCCCCCTGCACCCCAACCCACCCAGCATTGACGGGCATCTGCCAGCAGGACCCCACTCATGTCCCCTGCACCTCCAGCCACCCAGCATTGACGGGCACCTACCAGCAGGCCCTGACTCAAGTCCCCCTGCCCCCCAGCCACCCATCATTGATGGCCACCTGCCAGCCGGCCCCCCACTCATGTCCCCCTGCACCCTCAGTCACCCAGCATTGACGGGCACCTGCCAGCAGGCCCCGACTCAAGTCCCCCTGCACCCCCAGCCACCCAGCATTGACAAGCACCTGCCAGCAGGCCCCGACTCATGTCCCTCTGAACCCCCAGCCACCCAGCATTGACGGGCACCTGCCAGCAGGTCCCGACTCATGTCCCCCCAACACGTCATCACGATCCACACACATGGCCCTTATGACCACCTGAATCCCACCCCACGCCACCCCTGTCCAAACACACAACCAAGTATTCCATCCACCTCACATTGAATTCCCCATTACATGATACATCTCAAATGGCAAATAATGCACATCAATACATGTCCGTCACACAAGCACAATGGGTACAAGTGAATGAGAAAACCCACATTGTGACATGCATGAAACCAATGATAGAATACCACACAAATAAAGTATGAAACCAAAATGTATTAAATATAAAAGCAAGGGAATGAAAGAAAACCACACAATAATAGAAATAATAAACAAAAGGCTGCATGTCCAAAATAATATAAAAAAAAGAATATGAATGCAGAATCCAAATAAATCCAAATGAAAATGGCTCCAAAGGGTTTGTCCATCAAAGCAAATCCAAAGGAAAAAAAAGAAAAAAACATCCATTGCTCCATGGTAAAACATTTTTTAAAATCAAGTCTAATCCAGTCTTCAACTATATACAATGTACAAATCCAGGGTCCATGAGCCCAACAATCCAAATGAAACCTACAAAAAACCCGACCTAATAAACAACTATATACAAAAATGTGGGGCATGGTCCATGCGCCCCAAAAGAAAGAAAAATATAAAGGAAACCTAAGACTAATTAACTATATACAATGGCGGTGGTCAAGTCCTACAGCTCACTTGTTGATTTCCCGGGCCAGGGCATCATCGAACTCCCATTCTACATCCTGGAGGTGGGCCTGTTCCATGGCCCCGAGGTTTCGCAGGGATAACTCCATGTCCACCTCCAATTCCCTGCAAATTTCCTCGAGGCACTCAGCCCGCCTCAGCGCCCTGTGCATGGAGTTCTCCTCTCTAACTATAGTGAGCCGTGCCTCTTCCGCCCGCCACCACTCCACATCTGTTTGCTGGCACAACTGCTGCCACACGGAAGACACTCCCAATCCAGGGTCCTCCTGCCCTCCAGCCGATGCCTGCCCCTCTGATGTTGATGGCCCGAGCCATCATCGCTCCCACCTTGAGCCTGCTGCTGCCATGCATGTGCCCTGACTCTTGATGCCTGCACGTCCTCCTCCTACTGGGGTCCAGTTGTTGGGGTGGCCACCCCTGCTGGACCTCTGACTCCCGACTCTGGCAGGGATGTGTCCTCCACCAGAGAGGCAGCTATACAGGGTACCCAGGTGATACTTGGGCCGGAAGATGGCACGGAGGACGACTGGCGCATAGGGTATTCAGTTGAGGAGGGGGTCGGTACAAGGTCCAGCAGACGGAGGAATCCAGCACTGGTGACCCATCCTAGTAGGTCGACTCGGTCAATGAGGCATCCCAAATAACATGCAGAGTCCTCACGAAAACTGTGCACGTCATCTCTGATGTCCTGTTGACGCAACGCCACCCCAGCCAGGACAGGCTCATCATGGTCCCAGATTGCCACATCCACAGGGAGAGGAATGCTAGTTGTTGTTCGCGCATCCCCTCCCTGCAAACAGGTCTGGAAGAAGGCATCCCTGCTGGTGCGGGATGATGCAGTCACAGGATCGGGGACAGGATTACACACAGGCATCTCCGCGGCAGCCTGTGCTGCCTCCTGTCCCTGCCCCTGGACTGCGCCACTAGCACCAGTAGAATCCCCCCCTCCAGACCCCGGGTGTGTCCCTTCCATGGCCTCCTCCTCAACCAAACCCACCACCAACCTGGATGACTCTGTGCCATCTTCCTCCATCGGACCCTGTGGGGTCTCAGCTGCCTCTTATGCTGCCGAGGAGTCCACCTCCGTCTCTTGGACCTACCCTCGGCAGCTGCGGCCATGGGTCTGCCACCAGACTCCTCACTCCCCGACGACATGACAACCTGGGAGGGGAGCCGGGCCTTGCGTCTACGGCTGGCGGTGCGATCCCTACCGCTTTGCTCCACAGCACCATCTCCGCCCTCTTCATCAGTTGATGCTGCAGACAGGGAGAGATAGAACACAGGCATCAGGGCACTGTACAATGGTCTGATACACACATGACAGTTGCACATGAGTGGAAGTGTCAAACTTCACACATGGCATCCCACTCCCCAACACTCATATCATTTCAACTCACACAGAGGCGCAAATCAACAGGAAGGTTGCAGCAGGCAGCACCATCCATACACATACAACAGAATGAGCAGCCGAAGGTTAGCCTGACGTCACATTCAACACAGGGATTACAGAACACATGCACACATGCCACCAGACATACATGCATCTGTACATCTCCACCACCTGTCGCAGTGATATCATAGCCATCCATGTCACATCTGCCAAGCAGCCTCCTACATGTCAGTGTAACATACATCCATGGTGTATCACAGTTGCACACTTGTCACACACATGCACATGCACATAGTGCAGATAACATGCAGGTGGAACCAGCATCCATGTATGACACCACAACCATGCCACAGTACATACACAGTAATGTAAACATGTGTGCACCCACACATGCATTCGGCCAGCATGCATTTGAACACATACACCATTGATGTGTCTCACACATGACAGGACTCACATGCGGCAGGCTCATGTCCCTGTACATACACATTCATACATGGGCCTACAAAGACATATTAAGCTTTGCAAATTCTTGTAAAAGCTGCACCCGGATACCCTCGGGTACGCTCCCGCATTATAAATAATAAAACAAACAAACAAACATATGTCCAACTTGCACACTCCTGGCACACCTCAACATGCACTGCGTCCAATCAGTATGCATGTACACTTACCGCTCGACTCCGGACGGGTCTGCCTCTCAAGGACCTGGAGGTGGAGTGCTGGGCATATAAGTTACAGGACCCTCATCTGGTTGTTGGTAAGGTGGACCTGGCACCCCTCAGCATTCGCTGCCTTCAAGAGGCGCTGGGCTTTGCTGAGGGTCCTGGACCTGAAGTCCTCTCAGCGCTTCCGTATGTGTTGAATGTCGCGTGTTGCCACCCCCTCCACGTTGATGGCAGCCACAATGTCCATCCAGATCCTCTTCCATCCTTCATTGTCGACACATGACCTTCCAAAGAGGGTATCATACTGCCCCAGGACTTGCTAAACCAGGATACCAACTTCATTGGCACTGAAGCTGGTAGCCCTCTGCCTCTCTGCTGGTGGGTTGCCACTGGTGGCAGACAATGTTCCCTCTAAGCTGTGTGCATGTGCGCTTGCCCAGCTTCCTTCTGGGTGCCGCTCAGAAGAATTTTACCAGTGCACACAGACCATTCCCACCTATTCAAAAAGATTTAATAATGCACAAGCCACAGCAGTTACCTTATATTTGCTTTCTCTCAAAATTAAGCTGAATTATTCTAACTAGTTTTGATATTCTGGTCTAGCCTATTTAAATTGCCCTGCTAGGCAAGCATGACCCTAAACACCCTAAAACCATTAAAGTAGAATACACCCATAATAGGTTAAAATAAATATGAAAAAGTAACTCCATGAACAGAAGATATAACTCATAGATGCCTTCACACATTAACCAAATTATCTCCCCTCCCCCACAATGCTCCTATACGACTCGAACGTCCGCCACAGGACTCATTCAGATATTACCACACAATCTTGACTCTGCCTACCTTGGTTCTGCAAAAAGTTAAGAGACTTGTAACTACATCCACATTCTTATGTTTCTCATGATATGAATGATGTTTAAGCACAATAATTTCTGTTATGTATGGTGCCTTAGCAAAAGCATCACACAGACTATGTAACCCAACTGTCAGCTCAAATATCAGATACTGAGTGTGGGTAACCAGGCTACTGCTACTTGGAGTGTAACCTCATCCCACGATACTTATTATTTGCACATATTTCACACAAACACTTTGAAGCCCCCCCCCCTTGCAAGTTAATGCATGATAAAACTCAAATATGAATTTGCCCTCTAAGGATTTTGAGTTATCAAATGTCATTCTCAGCCTCTCCTCCTTTAGCATTGCTAACATTACCCTTTAAGTGGAGAGCAACATTGCCCTTGCCCCTCACATTATCTCAAAAACCCAGGACATCGTGTCCACCCTCTCCTCCCCTGCCCCTCCTCTCTCTTCTGCGTCTGTGCTTGCTGACCCTCCTTCAGCCACCCTCCCACCCTCCTCCTCGTCCTTTCATCTTTTCTCCCCTGATGATGTCGCTACACAAGTCCGATCTATGAAAGCTTCATCAAAACAGGTTCATCCTTGTTCCTCTAAAACCATCAAGGACCACATTGACACACTCGCTCCAGCCCTTGCTGATTTTTGCAACCTCTCCTTTTCCTCAGGATCCTGCCCCTCCCCTCTGAAGCACTCCCTTGTGCATCCTCTTCACAAAAAATCCACAGCTGATCCTTCTTGTCTGGCTAACTATCGCCCAATTTCCATTACTATTCTTGGCAAACGCCTGGGAGATCTGGCCATCTCTAAGCTTAACCTTAATTCTGATTCTGATGGCTGTCTCCATGACAACCAGTCTGGCTTCAGAGCTGCCAGAAGCACAGAAACTGCTCTCCTGAACATCCATGAAGATCTGCTCTCCAACCTTGACTCTAGCATTCCCTCTAACCTCATCCTACTCGATCTCTCTTCTGCCTTTGACACGGTCAACCATAGTATCCCGCTCAACCGTCTCCATGATAACCTGGGTAACACTGATCAGGCTCTGGCTTGGCTGACCTCTTTCCTCTCTGATCGGCCCTCCCAGGTCCAACTTGGGTCATTCCTATCATCTATCTCCCTCTCTATCCTTTGGTGTTCCCCATGGGTCCTACCTCTCGCCCTGGCTTTTCAACCAATACCTGACAACTCTCGGTCATTGCATTGCCATTTTCTGCTCAAATTTCCAGTGCTACACTGATGACACTCAACTCATTTCAGGCAGCCCTCGGCCACCTCCTCTCCCACTCTCATCTCTGATTGCCTAACTGAAATTTAAGATTGGTGTGCTGCCAATGATCTTTGTCTGAATACCAGCAAGATGGAGATCCTTCTCATCGGCACACCTTCACCATCCATTCCCCTCACACTCTGGCTTGCCTCCCTTGGCCCTCCTCCTACCCCCACCTGTAAGGCTAAGAACCTCGGGTTCATTTTTGACTCCACAATTTCCTTCTCCGCCCACATCTCTGATGTCTCTAAAAAAGTCAAACTTCCTACTGCACCTCCTCAGAGGTACTCCCCCAGAAGCTCACTGTCTCCCAAGCTCTAGTTCTCTCTACGTTGGACTATTGTAACAGCCTCTTTCTAAATCTACCTGCCTCTTCTCTCCGCCCTCTGCAGCTCATCCAGAACGGGACCGCGAGACTTGTCTTGGCCTCAAGCCCTGGGATCGTATCTCTCCAGCTCTGAAACATCTCCATTGGCTCCCAGTGGATGCAAAGATTACATTCAAAACCCTCTGCATTGTCACAAGGCTTTCTGGGGCCTGGGTCTAAAATACCTTCAGCTATCCCTCCGCAAATACCTCCCCTCTCGAGCTCTTCACTCCTCTACCTATAACTCCCCCAGGTTCAGTCGTTTTTCAAAGAAACGAGCTGGAGGTAGATCTGTGTCTTCGGTTGGGGCCTCCCTCTGGAGCAGCCTCCCTGCCACTCTAAAACATGAGGAGAACCATCTCTGCTTCCGGAAGCACCTCAAGACCTTCCTCTTTGCTTCTGCCTTCACTCCCCCTCTCTCCTGCTGATCTGTTCTCTCTTGGCAGCTTGCACCTGGCACCCCCTGTCCTCTGGGTCCAGGTACCAGCTTACCCTGCCACCCTCCTGACTGCCTCCTGGCCACTCCTTGCACTGGGGTCTGTATCTGTACCCATACAGTGCCCCCCCTTTTTGTTCCTGCACTTATCAGACCTACCATGTCTGCTGCCTTAAACCCAGCACTTGCCACTTGCTGGCTGCTCTACCACTGTTTGTTGCCTTTATTATTTATTTATTAATATCTATCTGTTTCTCCTTTGCACTTTCTCCCTCTCCCATGCACTTGTGCGTTCTCAATGTCACTGGGTCTAGTAAGATCATTGTTTTGTTCTCCCCTGTTCCCCTCCCTTGCCTTGTCATGCCCTGAAATGCTTGTGTATGAGAGCGATAGGAATAAAATATCAATTCAATTCAATTCAATTGCAATATCATTTACTTGGGCTGCAAGGGATAATGGATATGGACTTTGCCTGGAATTATTTGTATATAGCATTAGGGCAAAATATGTTCAGATAACTAGAGTGTTTTTGACACAATCTGCAGCCTTACCAAGTTTTCAGAGTTCCATGGTGAATAAACCTTAACAAATGATATGCTAACTCGCTGCTATACAAAAAATGTTTCACTGATCAGTTTTATAATCCTACCCAACAATTTAAACCTGGGGTATATGTTACAAACAATCTTGTATGCACTTCATAGTAATTGTGCACATACCGATTATGATGAAGATATTTTGCTTGTAAAGTAAGGTGGGTATGAAAATATCCCAGTTAGTGTTTTACTGCTACAGTCCCTCATTTTTTACAGAGCCCTGTCAACTAGTACTGGAGGCTGGAAAAGCAGCCCAGGTGGGGTGCAGATGGAAGGGCACAGTATGACACTCCTTCGGTGTGAAGAACAAATCAGCAACATTCAAAAACCAAATTAAATGTTTTGGCTATACAGTACAGTGAAAGAAATGTGTTTGTTTTCTAAAGGATAGGAAACTCTAGTAAAAGTCTAGGAACTGTGCCTTCCATTACTTTTTGTGTTCAGCTGCGGAGGGCTTTTCAATATAAACATGTGTTCGTGTTTATTGCCTTAAGCATCCCCATGCATCTTGTTCAACTGATAACAGTGCATTTCAGAAGAGGGGTTCCTAGTTAAAGAAGAAAGCACTCAATCTGTTGTACCTATTCACATTATCTCAAATGGATGTGATTTTCTTCAAAGGTGCTCCAGACGAAACCTCAGTAAGACTCTTGTAAAATGTTGTCTAGGGAATGTGGGGGGTGGAAACTATAAGATACATGATGTAACCTGTCATATCACTTCCTATGTCAGGGTTAAAAGGAGGGCTCTGATATGATTTTACTCCCTACTAGGAATCAAATTATTTTTTAAGGAGTACGAAAGTACTTAGCTTTGCCAACAGGGATATTTCATGTTTATAGAAATATGTTCTTTCCCCTTAAAATTCCTCTCGATATTGGGCATTAGTATTATTCATATTCCTACCAATGACACTGCTGGTCACTAATTCAAAACAATATGAGTGGAACTTTGAGGGTAGACGCAGGGGGTAGGTTCCTATATGTTTGTGGTTTCCTGTTTTTATTGGGCCCATTTTCCTGTTTTTAGGGAGTAATAATGGATGGTGTATATGCTACTTAGCTGTAAAGCTGGTTTTGAGCAAATGTCACAAATCACAGGATCACGTAATGTGAATAGCAAGCAGAGAACCAGGAATTCTGATCATCATATTCTGTGGTGCAGTTTTTCTCATGGGTTATAGGTCAAAGGATTGAATCAAAAGGATCTAAATACAATAGGGTTGAATCAAAAGGACCGAAAACAAAAGGGTTGAATTTTTTGCTGTAAAATCATACGGAAACCAAAAAAAAATATACATTAAAAAAAAATTCAAGCTTTTTGTTTTATGTCCTATTTACTCGACCCTATTGCATTTGATCCTTTTGCATTCGATCCTTTGACCGGACACCATTCTCATGAAATTTTTGAGGCATGTTTCACTGGCCCTTGAATTACTTCATTGAAGTGGCACATGAATTTCTATTGGTCTGTTTTTGGACACATTGCTTTTACTTGCTTTTAGTTACCATTATTCCATTAGCAAAAATTGTATCCTGTCTGTATTTCTTGACAACCGCATCCATGTAAACAAGAGGTGGGTGTAGCAGGCCATCTGCTGCCCCAAGTAGCCAGGGTAAGGAGGCTGCAGGGGCAGCTGCAGCTCAATCCACCCCAGCTCCGAGTCTCCCAGCCGGGACAGTGTTGGTCCAAGTCAATCACACCGAGGTTGGTCCTGCCAACATCACCCAGCAGCCAATGCCTGCAGTGAGACCTTTGGTCATCGTGCCTTTGGCTACTTCCAGTACCCAGTCCACCTGCACTTCAGCCCCTACCAACCAGAGCGGCGTAAGCCACTCAGGGTCCGCACCATCTTCCAAGAGGAAGAAGGGTGCTCTTGCGGTACAGGATGTGACCCCAGACACGGCTCCCCCCTCCGGCACATCAAGGAAGCGTAGTTTTAATGATGCAGAACTAGACGCACTTGTGGGATACTTGTCGGCCCATGGCCACAAAATGCTGGTGACTGCAGGGTGCAAGACTACGACTGCTCAATGTAGGGCCCACTGGCAGTGCATCGCGGACCACATTAGTTCCCTTGGATTTTTGAGGCACACAGCGGATGATTGCTCTAAGCGGTGGAATGACCTCAAACACAGATCAAAGGACAAGCTGGCTTCCAATCATGCCTCTAATCTGGTGACTGGCAGTGGATCTCCACCAGAGGAGGAAGTACTCACAGAACATGAGTCTATCGCTGGAGGCTTCATCACAGAAGATCAGATCCAAGGCGTGGGAGACCTACCAGATCTTGAGGCAAGGTCCGGTGAGTGGCCATGCATGTGTGTGCAAGCCATGTGTATGTTGCTTGGGTGATGTGTTCTGATTGAGTGCCAGGTGAGGCTGTGTAGTCATGACTGCTATGTGTCACCCATGTGGTGCCTCCAAACCGTACCCCGGCCTTGGGTTTGGGTTTTCAAGTATCCCTTCTGACCGCAGTACACAATTAGCACCTGATTACTGCACTTGCCCTTCAACTGCCATCTTGCCACAACATTGTTCATACTGTTTTCCTGTTCATTCTGCCTGATTGATGAAATCCTTAGCATTTGTATGACACATTTTTGTGCCGATCTGCCCCAGATGTGACATGCTTCTGACATAGATTACACCCCACAATGGCCCACATTTGTTACCTTATTATAGGAATGATTTCATCAATCAGGCTGGTTGAGTAATGTGCACCTACACATGGCCTGCACACATTCACTTCGGGGAATTGTCTTCTGTCATGTCGAAGTGACCAACCATTGATGTATCCATGTGCCTGCTATCACTGCATCAGTGAACACTGGCTTTGTTGCAGCGTGTGGCACATGCATATTTTGTCACACTATTTTGCATGTTTAATTTCATGATGTCCATCTCACATGGATGGGTGACAGTACTGATTTGCTACCATCTGGGCGTCCTTGTCAAATGTGCCATGGCTATGCTACGTGCCATCTGTGTGCTGGCATGTGTCATGTATGTGGATTGTCCATGCCACTCACAGGCTGATGTGTGATACCAGTGCTATCCAGCATGCAGCACACATGTTGCTTTTCCATCTTGGAGTCCTCAGTGTGTGCTTTTTGCATCCCCTTCCAACTCATTGCCAGTGCTTGCATACCAGAGTGATTGTCATGTGTGACATGTGTCATTTATGTACCGGATGTCTGCCTTGTCATGCCTATGTGTGGGGGCTATGGTGCTCATGTCTGATTCAATTACTTTTCTTTTATGTTTTTGCAGGTGATGAGGCACTTGATGCTGTTGAGGAGGAGGAGATGGCGCAGAGGCAGTAGTACTCACAGCCACAACCGGGCACCAGTGGAAGACGTGGGGTGGTGGTGGGTGAAAACCCAATACTCCTACAGACCATACTGTCCACAGGTGTCTCTGGGTATACCTCCGGAGACCTCTATGAATCAGGTGCTGAATCGGACATTGAGACATATGTCCCATCGCAGGTGAGTGTTTCTGGCAGGGATGCTGTTCTGTCCAACCCACCTGCACTGGGGGTAGACCCCTCTATGGGGCATTCAGCGTTGGAAAGCCCTCCTGTGTCGGTTACGGATGCAGGGTCACACTCCACAATATTTTCTCCTGTTCCTGGGCCAGCAGATCAAAGGAGGAATACAGTCTTGCAGCCTCAGGCAGTGCCAGCATAACAAGCTGCACATCACCTTGCCCCAACTAGGTGTGGTGCCCGTCAACACGGTGGCCATGCGCCACCAGGCAATACTGTGTGGGAGAACTCCATGTACATCATAGCAGCACAACAGGGGGCATTGTGTGAGAAGATTGCTCAGGCCGTGGATAGGGTGGCCACTTCCATTCTCCCCCTGAAAGGCAGGTGTAGCTCCAGCAGCAGGCAACAGAGTCCATTTGGCACTCACACAGGGAGGACATGTTGGCGTCCAACAGGGACCGACGGGCTGGACTGGAAACTCTGCGCACAGCCATAGCTGCAGAGTCACAGGCCCACAGGGATGCCCTGAGGTTAGAACACAGATCCCTCAGAGATACTCTGTGTGAACTTGAGGTGTCCCGGAGTACAAAGTCAGAACAGCAGCTGGAGCAGCTGACACACATCCTCTCAGCTGAGCTACAGGCAACCCGTCAGGAGATCCGGGCATCACGCGAGGCCATGCAGGCAGAAATGCGTGCTACCGTGAGGTGCTGCATGGGGATCTCCGTACCATCATCCTGCAGAACCAAACCTTTCAGACCCGCATGCTTGCTGCCATGGAGGAGCATGCCAAGGCTTTGCATGGTCTGCCTCCCATATCACGCCCACCTTCTGATGTAGCATCAGAGGGTGATGACAGCGACGGCAGTTCTCCCACTTTAGGGTAGCAGTGCAGGCCATGAGCCCATTGAGGTTTTTTTTTTTCTCAACATCCACACATGTGAGTGTTGGGGTGCACCCTGTACCTCATACCTCCTGGGTAGCCTCCCCCCCCGGTCCACACATGGCAATTATTATTTTATTTTTTTCACATTTCATTCCTATTTGCTAAATGAAAATTGTATTCAAATCATTTGTTATTTTTATTTCTTCTTCTTCTTCTTATTTCTGTTTTTTATTTTCATTTTATTTTCAATCTTGATTTCATATTTTCATTTTCATACATTTATTTTTATTTGGTTATGCTTCTGATTTTTAATTTGTTTGTTTAACTTTACATTTACTTTTGCTTTTTCTATCTTTGATTTGTATTTACATTTTTGTTCATAACCATTTTCTTTCAAATTGTGGAATAATGTTAAGGTGTGTTGCTTTCTGTGGCTCCCGTAGGCATCCACTGTATATTCCAGCTGGGCAGATGCAGGCTTGTCCTGTCTTTGGGTTAGAATGTCCTGTCTTTGGTTTAGAAACTTGGGCTCCTGACACACACACCTCTCCTGCTTCCCCTTTCCATGGGCTCGCAAAGGGTGTGACCAAGTGACAGTAACTTACACAGAGACATTGGGCTTCCATAAGTTGTGTGGGCAGTCTGTAGTCCAAACTGTGTATACATCCCTAGTCGGGATTGGTGTTCATTTCTCCACTACATGGTGGATTTATATATGGTTTTACATCCAGGACCTTTTCATTTTATACATGTAGCTTCGTCATGTCTTAACAAGCCTGTCTCCTTTGCAGATGCAGTTCATGTTGTATGCCGTACACTGCCACATTTGCCTACCAGCAACACTCTGCAGTTGGAAGGGGTCAATGTGCTGCCTTAGTCAGGTTGTGACACTTGCACTACTTTAATTTTTTACTGTCATATGTTGCAACTGTTGAATCCTGTACTGATGTTTTGTCTTGCTGGTAAGTATTTCTTCATGTGTGTTGTTTTTTTTTTTCATTACTGAGAGGAAATTGTCTCTGGCCTGTTTCCATTTGGGACAGTGCACTTTGTGACACTTGTGTCATGTGTTGTGCATTCATTTGATTGCTTTCACATTGCATGCCATGCCATGGAGTGTTGGGTAGCTGAGATGGGGAGGGGTTGGGTGACATGCCACTATTTGGATGTAGTATTTTTCAAGGGGGTATTCCTTCATGCTGCATGAATGTGTGCCTTTTACTGACACAGCATTGGGTGTCTTTAGGTAGCTAGGGATGCACACAATGTAGCACTTCCAGATGAACAATCTCAGGGTGGTATGGTTGTGACACTTGACTGTCCCTTTTGTCATCATCATTGATTGTCAGCTGGTATGTGCCAGGCCTGTGTGCACTCCGCAAGGGTGGGAATTTAGGTGAAGTAATTTGCCACAATCTGGGTACGGGCTGCCTCACCACGTGGCCTTTCACCTCCCATGCGCAGCGGCCGTGCATGTGGTTGGGGATGTGGGGGCACAACCATGTCGACCGGCATGCCCCGCCGGGTTGCAATGTTGTGCAGGACACATGCTGCCACTATGATCCTGCACACTACTGGGCGTGCATATAGCAGCTGCCCACCAGAGCGGCCAAGGGAGCGAAAGTGTGACTTCAGCACTCCGAATGTGCACTCCACTATGCACCGGGTTGCAATATGGGCTGCGTTGTATCTTACCTCGGGTGGTTGGTGGGGTTCCGAATTGGTGTCATCATGTAGGTGCTCAGAGGGTAGGCACTGTCACCTGGGGAGGTGATAATGGTTTTCATTATTGGGGTTTTCACATTTCTCAGTGACTGACATGCATGCATGTGCAGAGGCATTTATACTCACCAATTAGCCATGTGTCAGTCACCATGCCGCCCAGCTTCCATGTCCCGGTTTAGGGGTGACATTCTGAATATCAAACTATCATGGCTGGACCCCGGATAGTTGGCATATACAGAGGTGATGATTCCCTTGGCATCACATACAACCTGCACATTGATGGAATGCCAGTGCTTGCAGTTTCGATAGATATGCTGAGTGGCCCTGGGAGGTCGTAGAGCCACATGGGTGCAATCAATGGCACCTAGCACTTTGGGGAAGTGTGCCACCGTGTAAAAGTCCTGGACGACAGCTTGCCTTTCTGCAGGTGTTCTGGGCATGTATATGTGTCTGCGGACTGAGGGACGGGCAGTCATGATGACCAACACCTGGTGTAGGCAGCGTGACTGCGTGGCCTGTGAGACACCCCCAACTATGACACTTGTCCACTGAAATGACCCAGTAGCCAAGAAGTGCAGTACATTGAGCTCCTTTTCCAAGGGGCTCAGTGACTGGGAGCACAGGGTGGGGGATGTGAGGTCATCCTCCCACTCCCTGACCAGTTCTAGGATTATTAGTGGTGGAAACCTGTACCTCCCATAAACCTGGTCATCAGGCATCCCAAAAAGGCTGGTTCTGGGTAAAGAAATGCGGGGCCTGGCTATCCTCCTCCTGAGGTGTCCCACGACCACTGCTGCGAGGAACGGTATATTCATCGTAGCGTATGAGCTTGTTTGTTGGTTGCGTGCACTTTTATGCTGCGCGTGGCCGCTTACGCCTGCTTCCTGCTGGCGTACGTGTTTCCGGATTAGCGTGTCTTTTTTGGCGCATGGGTTTCCCCTGTTCGATTCAATGAATACGTGTTGTTAGTGCGCGTGTGGGCGTTACGAGCATTTACCTCCCGTACTTCCCCCGTAAGGCCCACATTTTCACGCATTGTTCCCCATTCCACGTGTTACGCCCCGTGTTCCACCCACTTTTCTTGTGTGCGCTACACGATGTGCATTTTCCCTGTGCACGTCGCACATGCCGTTTAGTGACATGTGCGCCTGCGTGCGCCACCCACGGATTTGGTGCACATCCCATGTTTTACAAGCGCAGCGCATTCCATGAATCGATGAACCGCTGCGTGCGCAGCTTTTGCACGCATGCGCTGCGATATTCACGCTTGCGCTCTCCTTTTCGGCACACATTTATTCCATTAATTACCCTGATAATCACAACAGTAATCAATAAAAAAAGGCATCATGTGTGACAAACGTAAATTACAAAATATCTCAATAATAGCGTAGTGTTACTGTGCATAAGGAACAGAGACCATGTTCAGAGTAACTGAAAATAAGGGAGGAAAAAGACTGTTCCAGTTTTTGAGCTAACCAGCTGGTAAATATATAGAAATGGGGAGCTGTAGGGATAGAAGCTGGCACTGACCTTGGCCCTCTGTAACCTAATTGAAATTGAGAATGGCTTATTTTCTTCAACCTGCACTTCCATTAGAGTTTCTATATACAGGACCAATTTGAAAAGACATTTTCAAAACTATTGCCCCGTCCAATTTAAGAGTGTTTCAGAAATCATTTGCATGTATTTGATAGAGAATAATCAATGAAAGGATCAGCCAACATGTGTTTTGACCAGTGACGGTCCTCCTCAGGACTGTCAAAATCATCCAAAATGGTATGCATACAGAGAAAGATAAAATTTACATGCATATATGAACACACAAAAAAGAAAAACGGATCTGCAAAGTAGTGCAAATATTACAATAAAATAGCACCATTCAGAATTCAGTCAATTATAAGATTATTCAACAGATAACATTAAAAAAAAAACAGACAAATCTTTTCAAATTAGAATAAACCATAAAAAGAACTGATGGAAAATATGACAAAGGAAAAAAAAACAAGTTCAAACAGACAAAAAAAGAGAACACAACCAAAACAAGAGAAGAGACACAAATGACCTTTCGACATGGAAGATGTTATTAGAGCCACTGTCACCGTTCCTTCTGGTTGATACATGTGTTGATACAAGTGTCCTTATTGTAACCAAATATCTGTGCAGTGAATTCAGTCTTGTACCTGCCCTAATCCCACACAGTAGAACATTTGTCACCAGAGTGCTGAAGAAAACATAGTCAGATATGTAATGGGTGTGTTAATCCAACAAAAAAGTGACCCCAGACATCAAAGTGTGCAGAATTATAAAGTCCACCGACCACAGGTAAAGATGAAAAGTGTGCTTACTAGCTGACTAAATATTTGGTGGTCCTGGGATTGGACATGAAGAACAGTAGCAACTTCCAAAAGGAAAGAAACGAAAACATCATAAATGAAACCTGATAGTTTCATATGACAAGGTAGTAAACAACTCCAAATACTGCTTCACTATACAGAGTTTGTATCTTGTACAAATTAAAGCATTACACTCTGGGTATAAACCTTACACATAAAACCCACAAAGGATACAGGTAGTTACATTATTGATCCTAACAAGTAACACACATCACTCAATTACTCAATCATTACCGTATAATGATTCCAAGCAAAACTCACCTATGTGATCTTGAATCAAAGCTGAATATTTTTTTTAAACTTAATTGAAAATCCAACGGACCTTGAAATAAAAATAACCAAAATAAACATAGGTTTTGAAAGCGACCCTCAAACAATTATTTGTATAAAGAACACTGCCATGGAGTAATAAAGTAGAGCAGGCTCACCCATATGTATGGGTGGATAAAGACCGGTAAGCCCAGGGGGCTCAGCAAAATGGCATTCGACGTGTGTGTGGACGACATTTTGAAAATCTACCTTTATATACTCTTAGCATGACGTCACATGCCCATGTGTAATGTCACAGATGCCTAATCCGTACAATAGCAAACTGCCCTGTTATCCCAGGATATATTTTTACTTACAATCACAATGGAATGGATCTTGTCAGCACAAAGTATCCAAACAAAACCAATGACCCCCCCCCCACCAATGAGTCTTGTTGAAAGTAACAGCCAAATCAATGTAAAATACACAACATCTAACACTAAGGCAGAGCGGGGAATAATGCCAAAGTCAGATTAACACGTTCTAAATCAATGTGTTCTAGGATATCTGAACAATTCCTTTCCTTAATGAAATATACACTTGATTAATCATTACCAGTCCATTGATTGGCCATTAATACGACTGATTGTCATTCTGCGGTCTAAATGTCAGCAAATGTATGATCAAATGTCTGGTCGGATTTTTCACCTATCGTGAGACCATACATGAATGATTAATATCGATCACCTGGTTAACTGCTATTATTCAAGGGCACATAGAGGTCGGGCGGGGTGGATACTTCAATCCGAGATCACACAAATGTTAGTGTCAAAGTAGAAGCTTATAAACTTTGGAGGCTAGGTGTCCTTCTCGATTAAGGTCCAACAGCTGACCTGAGATATCATTGTCCTCTTGCTGGCCCCCATTCTCAGTCAGAGGACCTCATCAAATCTCTAACTTACTAAAGACAGGGAATCGTCTTTATAGCAGAGGGAGAGCTTTGTGCAAGCAGGAGATGTTGCAGTCAAACTTTGAGGCAAGGCAGGAATACACATTCTATAAAATATTACAGGGATTCCATGTGATGTTATTCTGGTCTACCAGGCTCTAAGATGGTGCACCACACATCCATAGCATTAGATTGGTGTAAGGGCCCGGTCCTGAGTGACTTGCAAAATACATTTGTGGCCCTCATGCTCTCAGTGGCTGGAGGGTGCCAGGTTCAGAGATTATGCAGGGTCTGCAGGCTCTGTCATACTACAGGGACGAGCCACTGAGATGCTGAAATGTCTTTGAGTATAAATTGGGTCCTCGGGTTCGGGTGTACTGCACATATCCCTGCACTATGACCCTGAAGCAATGACAGATCTGCAGGATTCTGGCTCTCATATCATAAGTGTAACAGGCTGCAGCAAGATTCATCAAAGCAAGTCCAGGATACTTGCTTGGAAATTCCTTAGGAGGGACCGTTTTTAAAGCCTGACTGGCTAGGTTTCCTTGAAATATGATATATTATTGAAACTATATTATATCTGTATTATATTTGTTTTAAATCAGACAATAAGGCACACAATTGAATGTTACCTCCAAGAGGAAGCAAATTATTTTTTCTGGTGAAAAAAAGACAATATTATGGGTAAACTTTCATGACCTAATAATAACGGTCAAAAGGCCTTCCAAAATGTAGACACAACTACTGGGGACACTTCTTCATAGGATGATTGTGAGCAAGAACGTACAACTTTACAATTGCCTTAAAATGAGATGGCTAGTATATGTAAAGACCCAAATATATTGTTACAATTTGTAAACCCAAATTGCTTGTAGCAGTTAAGACTGTGGCACAACTATCAGTTTGATTACTGTTTTGGCCACACAATCTCTTCAATATAATGGTAAACTTATATTTTAACTAGGTCCGCAGAATAGATTATTCTAATGCTAACCACCTGAAAAACATGTAGAAATGAATAAAAGACTAATAATATCCACGGACCAACAACTTCTGAAGTGGTTTAATGTTATATCACATGATTAAATAGTCTCAATCAAATCTCAGGTTTACATTTTCTTCCATCCTTTTTCTTAATCGCCCCAGATATTTTTTTCATCAAATGTTATATCCATTGTAAAATAGGCTCAACCAATGATAGTGTTATTAATAACAACACAGTTGAATTATATAGTCAACATTCAAAGCCACAACAACTAAATGCCCCTAGGTTGTAACACATTAAAAAGCTAATTGCTTCGATAGTTTACATGTTTTACTTTATCTTTAAACCTTGTTGCAAACACGCAATGTGTGTTGTTTAGGACACATAATTCTGCTCATGTATCTCTGTAACATAATCTTACATAACATGGCTACCCATGTTGGGACCTTACATCTCTGTCAATATATTTCATGTCAACCTTAAAACCGGACAACCTTTGAATGAATAGGTGGTCCCCAATGGTAGATGGAAACTTCAAAGTCTAATTTGGCATGACTCTTGCAAAGTACCAACTTGGATGTGGTGTGATAGGTGATGCAACAGGGACATTTCTGTCAGAATGTGTAAGAATACAATACAATAGTACATAATGTTGTACAGGAAACTCACCAGATACTTTAGAATTATTTGCACCAAACAAAGGTGAAATCCAGCTGCCCCAGATTCTGCAGAATCTGTGGTGTAATGTAGGGAGGAATATATGTTTCACTTGTGGCAGCAGTTGCTCTTTCCTTGGTAAAATAAACCGTTTTGCATTGTCTGGCAGTGTGCAGGGTATTATGGACAAGGATGCCCATTAGAGGAATTATATTTCATAGTTCATATTTTTTGCAACAAAGACGTGTATTATAGGCCTGCATCTTTCTATGTATCATGTAATGTATTGTTTAATGAACAGTGGGAGAGTATTTCCAGAAGAGAGTAAAACAGATTAGTTTCTGGGATAATGTGATGCAATATAGGCACTTTTTTTTATTAATGTCATATCCATCATTGGAATCTCAGTATTATGACTTCATTGAACCCCAAAATATGTTTGCAACAAAGATGTGTATTAGAGGCCTGTATCTTTCTCTGTATCATGTAATGTATTGTTTAATGAACAGTGGGAGAGTATTTCCAGAAGAGAGTAAAACAGATTAGTATCTTGGATAATGTGATGCAATATAGGCACTTTTTATTAACAGTGTGGAGAGTGGGTGATGGCTGGATGTTGTTTTAGGTGCACAGACAGGAGCACGCGGGAAAATATTTCATTTGACTACACGCTTGAGGGATTTACCAGCATACTGAAAATCCCAACACTACCAAAGTGAATGCATACATTGCTTTAGGTGGATGAGAAAAGCGCATGTACAGGACAGGAATTTCAATGTGTGCACTCACTCCGAACTGCCAACACGTAAGTTGTAACTGCAGAATTTGCATGTTTAAATGAATGGAAATCAAGTTCAATTCAAAACATGTCGGTGGAAAAGAGTATTGTGTGGTAAACAAAGAAGAACCTTGTATTGTGAATGCAGTGCATTTGAAGGGATACCTGTTGGGTTGAATAGTGTAATAATTTCTGATTAAATCAACACATAATTTCATATCATATATGTCCAGCTGAATGAAAAAAAGTTTAAGTTAATCGATTTCGTGTTTTTTTCAATTTGTTATCGTTTCTTATAGCATCATGTTTGTTTGTGTAGTATTCATATGTGATTATTTTAATAAGTAGTGGCAAATCATTGTATTTCTTACATTGTACTTGCTCCTGCATTGCTGACTCCTTTTTGTAGGATATGCGTTCTAGAGAAAAGTGTGACATCCCCTCAATTTAGAATGTACAGGGCTTAAATAGCCTGCTCTATGGGACGTACCACACAGGAGCCCACTATGCCCTATCAGACTGGAAATATTTGCTCTTTAAAATATTTTTGTGTTCAATTACAGAAACATTTTATCCACGTTATCTTACCCTTTTATATTATTTCTGTGATTATGGACCCAGGATCACACTAACGTTCTTCTGCAATTATATAGTATGCGGTTGATAGAAAAACCAAGTAAGCAATCCAGTAACTGTGGAAAATATCAATGTTCCATCTGCTTCACACTGTGCCAGGGATAGTCAAGCGTTACGCATTTACTTATTTTCAGAGCTTGGCCTCTAATCCTTTGCAGCCTTCCATCTGTGTGTAAAGATGCTGTTTGTGTGTATTCTTTCAATCGATCCAAGTACTACGACAAAGCTACCAGCACATTTTCTTTCAAGGGTATAAATGTTGCTTACATTTTTAAACTCTTTACTTTCTTGTATTTCTGCATACCCTGTTGGGGGGAGATAAGATTTTAAATTTAGGCTAAAAGTCCCATACTTCAATATGCCTCTAAAGATGGCAATATTATAGCAGCAGTACATAGTGGTTCTTTTGAGTATTTGTGAAACCTGAGGGTGTTCTCACTCCTATTCTTCAGGGATCCTCTGTGCAGGTGGCCTTGGAAAGGCCATCGCTCTTGGATCCCGACCCTGGGGGTGGACAAGCGAGAGAGGTTCACCTGGGTGGAAGGTTGATGGAGACTGGAAGTGTGATACCCTAGGGAGAGAAATGGTACCCCCTTTCCATAATAATGGCCAAAAAAACCCATTCCCTTTCTTTATGGGGCATTAGAAACCAACTCTGCTGAATTCTTCATACACGACTACAAAAAGTACATATACAAGGAAGAGGCAACTAAGAGCAGTGAAGACTAGTTGCTTTCACCACTTAGGTACTGGGACAAAAAGAGGCCTGCTGAGAGCGGGAAAGGTCAGGCATATCTTTTTAAAGATGGTCAGGCAGGGCTAATTGTGAACTCACACATGAGCTTGCTAAAGGGCTTCAGGTGTATAAAAAGCCCCACCAAATGAGTGTAAGAGAGGAACGGGTGACAGGAGCAGTGGCAGTGAATTTGCAGCAGCACAGAGGCCAAGAAGAACAGCGAGGAACTGTACATGTGCATCACGCTTATGGTTCATGAAAGAGTTGGCCAGGAGCTTCGGCTCTGTGGAACAAACGGAAGCGTGAAAGCGGAGCAGTGCTGGAGGGCTGCCTACTTTACTTTTCCTCAAGGTGCTCGCTCTCCTGGGGCCAGAAGCCGACCCAGGAGTGCCTGAGGGGCAAGAGGTGGAGGCCTGAAGCAAAGACCGGAAGGCCAGAAGATCTGCACTTCAGGAACACGCATCAAAGCAACCGGTGAGTTTGTAGACAAACAGAAATCCAGTACGTGAGTGCTTGATGCTACACGTAAGGATATTTTGTTATGGAGTGGTCACATGCCAATGAAAGAACGTTGTCCAAGGTCTCTGAACGCTGGGCAAATCTAAAGGCCAATTATAAAGACAGATTACAATATGAAATATATTGAACAAGGACAGCAAAGTAACCTACCTTGAAACCTTTACATCTTACTGAAGTGTCAAGTGGAAAAGAATATTTAAAACATAAATATGCACGATTTTGAATATTGCACTGAACGAAAATCCTTTCTTATGAAGACAAAAAGAGAAATGAAGCTCCATACAACTGAATACACTGTGTGCTAAATCCTAAAGTGATGGAAGCTTACATTGCAAGCAATGCTCACATATGTAATTTCTACAGAACAATTAAGTATTATTACAAAGAAGCCAATGAATAATGAAATATAAAGTGAGTTAAACGTTAACCAGGCCTGCAAACCCAATGTGCAATATTTCCCAAAGTGAATGAAACCTTTGGAAGTGAACTTTTAGAACTGTCAATTTCAAATAAAACCTTTTGTGGTACAAAGACCAGTAATAAGCAGAGGGTACAAGTGTGGCAGAGAACATTAAGGAGGCACCCACATATTAATACACCATTGGAATTGTGTCTTGGGGATGGGATCCCTGAGAAAGAAACAAAGACAGAACCTCAGGATGTTTTGTGTTCTGAACTGTGTTTTGGAAACTAGGCAGGGGAACCCAGAGTATTGGACACAACCTAGATAACTTTGGAACTCAAGGTCATCCTAAGACTTGTTATAAGAGCTGCTTTATACTTGGGTAAGGGAGCTAAAAGAAAGCTGCAAGCTGAACCAAGCTCCACATTTTATACTGGACTCTATTTATTTTGGTTACTGACATCCCTACACTTTGTATAATATTAGTTGTGAGGGCAAGTATAGGTTTTGGACACAGACAGATTCCTAAGTTGAACTTGTTGACTTTGACTTTACTTAATAATAATAATAATTTGGCATTTATATAGCGCTACGAACCCTCAGGTATCTGAGCGCTGCTTATTATTACCCACGGTGTGTGGTGCTCATTTATCGACCTCAGAAGGATGAAACGCTGAGTTTGGCGCTGCCGGGATTCGAACCTGCATTCGCAGGCTCTGCACTGATGTCAAAGCGAGCGCTCTACTCGCTGTGCCACTTGACCTGCGTTTGGTAGGGAAATCCGTCATAGAATAGAGCAGCATAGGTGTTTTACCTTCCTGTCATTTCAGTTAATAAATGTGTTTGCTTTAGACTTTTAATCTGTTGTCTGTGTCTTACTTCAAAATGCCCTTACTGAAGATGTCAGAAGTGGGATATGGCTCAGCTGATACAAGTTGAGTAACCCTAATATTTGAGAAGTTAAGTGTCAGAGCATCAGACCCCTCAGTATTCAACAAGGGCTTTATTGTTTTTTTTTATTTTGTAGTGGGATGACATAAGTACCCCAGGAGAAAGGAGACTGATACCTACTGACTTGATATTGATTCCACCCCCTGATAGATATATCAGATTAGCACCTAGGTGTCAAGACTTGATGGTCGCGAGGAACAGGAATATCTCCGTCCCTAAGCAACCAACAGCAAGAAAGTAATCACTTCCTGTTCGAGGAGTAGGGCCAGAGGTGGAGAAACTTGATATCTGCATGGTCCAGATGACTGCTGTAAGGGAAAAGGAATAGGTAAGATCAGGAATACACAAGACAGAACTATACAGTATTACACAAAGGAGAATGACACCTACCAAGAACCACTGGATGGAAAGCCTAAACGATGGGGTAATGCCTGTTCCCTCAGTGGGCTGAGATCAGGGAGGCCAGAGAAGGAAAAACAGAATGCCACACTGGAAACCACATGAATAGGATGCTCCTGGAAAATAAAAGCTGCATCACC